>NC_141288.1:13513066-15913066 GCF_037954325.1 Fistularia commersonii
AATAAGAAACCGGAAATGGCAATTTAAACTTTAGAATACAGAAATTCATTAGGTTATGTGTGAACATCCACATCTGAAAACTAAGTAATGCATCAAACAAGATTGAGTATAAAGTATGATATATCCCTCTGTAGGTGTACTGTAGGTGAGTCAATCGTGAAGTCACTTGCAATAATGTACTGCTTTAGATGACACATAATTTAATTTTTTCCCCAAACTCTTTGTGAACAAAGATATTTGGTCAATGTATCATGTTTTTTTTTTTTTTTGTAAATTCAGTTTAATCAGTCATGAGTGTGCTCTGATTGCATTCATATTTTTTCTGTGGATGTGGTGGTGTGTTTCTCTACACAGGTCAGTAGCGGCCACATCTTGGTGGTGATCCACATCGGCACTGTTAGCCAGACCATCAAGGTGTCCATTGATCACACTCCTGCGCAGGTAAAGAGAACTCCACCGCTTTCTCTTTTCTCATTGTAACCTTTATTTCAGTGTTTCAGTTAGGTTTCCTCAATCTCTCTTAGGTTTTGGCCACCTTTTTTTCCAAAACAGCAAATAAAAGAGTTTTGTTGGGCATCCCAGACAACACATGTGAGGCAGACTTTGTTCTGCGTGTGTGTGGCAGGTATGTTAAAGGCAACAAAGTCAGCCAGGGTAATCAAATACACAGTGGAAATAACAACAGGATATATGTTTTTTTATAGATGGAAATATTTCATCATTGTCTTCTAACACAGGGAGGAGTTCCTGTATGGAGATAAACCACTGCAGAACTTCAACTGGATCCGTCAGTGTCTGAAGAATGGTGAGGAAATCCATCTGGCTTTGGAAACTTCACCTGATCCCCGTCAGGATCTGGTCCATGAGGAGGACTGGGCCCAAGTGGATGATTGCACCGGGGTTGCGGGTAACCAGTTTAAAAAGCAGTTTTGTGAATGTAGCGTTGCATCAATTGAGTTTTGGTGAGGTCTGAGCTCTCTGTCGTTTACCAGGAACTCACGAGCAGTTGACCATTGATGAGAAGGACCATGAGCGAGTGTTCACCATCTCCTTGTGGGACTGCAACAGAAAGTTCAGAGTCAAGATTCTGGGTATTGATATCCCGTCTCTACCCAAAATCCCAGAATTTGTTGTCTACATAGAGGCCAGCATCTTCCATAGTCAGCAGCTTCTGGCACAGGTAAATAAGTAATACACTGTTTGGGATTTGACATGTTCCAAAACTGTCATTGATTACATTTAAGCTAAACAATAAATATTTTCTATTATAAAATATTGTTTTTGGGTGGAAATTTTGCAGTTGTTAAAACTCAGGTAGAACCATTTTAATGGACAGTTAAAACCCCAATACATAAAACATTTTTCCTCTTCAGTCTACTCTTCTTCTCCTTTCGGCTTCTCCCTTCAGGGATCGCCACAGTGGATCAACCTTCTCCACCTAACCCTATTCTCTGCATCCCCCTCTCTCACACCAACTACCTTCATATCCTCCTCTTGAGTCTATTAATATGTACTTTTTGAGAGATTTGACTATTGTTTTTAATGACGTTGGGTGAGATCAAATTGTAAAGTTGTCTGCTTTCTCTTATGCAGTGAGGCAGATTGTATGCAAAGAGAATTTATACATCAGCTGTTAGGATTTTTAGATAATTTTATCAGTATCTTGTTTGAGCCCATTCTGTTAAAACATTTCTCTGGTGTAAGTGTGCCTATACTGTTTCAGGAGAGGACGTCTTCAAAAACCTTTAGTGAAGAGGTATTGTGGAATGGCTGGTTGGAGTTTAACATTAAGATAAAGGACCTGCCTAAAGGGGCACGCCTCAATCTCCAGGTAAACACTGGGATCATCTGACATCAGTTGGCTTGTCAAAATAATCCTTGTTATCTTTCAAAGTTGGAGGCTCAGTGTCCTCCAATGTAAGGGAAGTTAATGTTTTCTCTTTTTTCCTTTTCAAGGTGGTGTGTAGCAAACAACCACAGACTCCAAACAAAACAAGTTCCTGCCAGGATAATCCAGCAGGAGGAGGCAGCCATGATGGTAAGGGTCTGTCATGTTGTGTCGGTCATAACATCGACATTTCACAATGCAATGCTCATTTTTATTTTTGCATTTGTGTTTCAGGAAAAACCAAGAGTCGTCTTCTGTACTACGTCAACCTATTACTGATTGACCACCGTTCTTTGCTTCGCCAGGGCGAGTTCATTCTCCACATGTGGAAAATGCCAGAGAAGAGTGAGGATAGCAGCAACAGCAGCAGTATCAATGCCGACAAGCTCACATCAGCCACCAATCCTGACAAGGCTTCGTCCATGGCCATTGCTATTTTGTTGGACAAGTACTGCTACCCTGTTGTGCTTCCCAAGAGCTGGGATATGGGGCTAGGGAGCGAGGAAGTGGAGGGAAGGGAACGAGGTCAGAGAGAGATGCCAAACCACCTGAAGAAACAATATGAGGCCATAGTGACCACTGACCCTTTACATCCTCTGAGTCCCGAGGACAAAGAGCTGCTCTGGCATTTCAGGCATGAGTGTATGCGTGACCCCAGGTGTGGATTGGGTCCAAATAACATGTTCCTTGAAGCTGAATATTTAATTATGCCAGCAAATGCTTGATATTTTTCTTTGTGGTTAGGGCCTACCCAAAGCTGCTGGGCTCAGTAAGATGGGGGAAACAGGAAGATGTTTTGGCGACACACCGGCTGTTGGAACGCAGCAGTGCATGGGACACCAGGTAGCAGGTTGACACAACGTCATCCATTCCTTAAGGCTGCAACTGGTAGTTTGTATTGTCAACTCTTGTGCTTTCTCCGTTCAGTCGACTGGATGTCGGTTTAGCCATGCAGCTACTTGACTGCCACAACTCCGACGCTCAGGTTCGCTCCATGGCAGTGAGAAAGCTGGAGACCCTGGAAGATGACGACGTGCTCAGATACCTCCTTCAGCTGGTGCAGGTGACTCTTTACATTTCTTCCCTTTATACTCACATACTGGTTGAATTATATCATATCAGCCAGTGTGTATATGAATGTATATAAAGTAAGATGTTGACATATTGATTGATTGGTACTAGTATGTTCTCTGAAAACTGTATGATCAGTTGAATGCATAAACTCTCCCTTCAGGCCCTTGCCAGGGGCATCATTTATTAAATATTACATAGAATCAATACCAGAAGTATTTCAAAATGTTGAATGTCAGTTCTTTAAAACAACACAGAAATCCATTTTACAAAACACCAGACCAACTATATGTGTGCCTGTAGATGAGGCATAATTTCCTCCCTGAATATTCCCACACCAGAAGGTTTTTTGAAAATGTCGATGTATTTAAATGAACCATGCAATCAGCGGTTTATAGTAAATCAAGGCAATGACTTTGAAGAAGTGTGTGAAAAAACATTTCTCATGTAGCTTTTATTGAATTCTGTTTATACAAATGGCACAGAAAAAAATGCCCCCTTTGCAGAAACAATGAAACTACTTCCTCTCAAACTTGACTGCTCTTGTATTGTTTACTGTTGATTTAAGTCCCTGAGTACATAAACTGCAGACTGCAGAAACCCCTCTGCCTCTGCAGCCTGTGCAGTACAATCAGTTTCTTTCTTCTCTCCACTGTCTCTCCTCTCTTAAACCCATCTCTGCCTTATCACAATGTAACCTTTGAACTCTTTCTGCTCAAAACATCTTGTGATGATATATTAGGACATCCTTTTGGTTATAGTCTGTGTCTCTAAACACATTTTTATGGCTCTGAGGACTGGAAACATTTTGCATGGATGACCTATCTCATAAAACTACAGTAAAACATGTCTTTGTAATATTTTTCATCTTCTTTTTCAGCTCTTTTTCTCTACTGACATGTATATTAATGCTCCTATTGTCATAATTGTCATTACACTTTATTATGTAACTGCTTTTATCCTTGAGAAATGTCACTTCATTGAGAAGTAATGAGATTCTTCTTCTTTCCGCTTTCTCCTTCAGGAGTTGCCACGGCGAATCAACTTTCTCCATCTAACACTATTCTCTGTATCCTCCTCTCTCACACCAACTACCTTCATATCCTCTCTCACTATATCCACAAATCTTCTCTTTGGTCTTCCCCGAGACCTCCTGTCTGGCAGCTCTAATTCCAGCATCCGTCTACCAATATATTCTCTATCCCTCCTTTGTACATGACCATACCATCTCAGTCTGGCTTCTCTGACCTTCCTAAAAATGTACCTCCACAAAAAAAAAAATGAACCTGTTAGGTAGAAAATGTTAAGTTAATTTTTTACTGTGCAAACTTTGCATTTGTACTGCTGGGTGGAGGTTAAAAGACTGCTGCCTTTTGTCTGAGTAAAACACTTTGAACTCAAATGTTACTAATGTTGAAAACATCATATTTCTTGTATGTGAAATTGCTTTTATTCAAGATAAGCTGCATATCTTGGGATCTCTCTCTCTCACTCTCTCTCTTTTTCTTTTCTTCCTATTAGGCTGTCAAGTTTGAGCCCTACCATGACAGTGCTCTGGTTAGATTCCTACTAAGAAGGGCTCTGAGGGTAAGCAGGACCTCTGCGTGTGTATCTTTCAAACAATGTGTACTATACATTGTTAGTGTTTGTGTGTTAACAATTAAAACATGGTACGTCTATAGTTCCACCTCATTTGTCATTGTTTAAAATTTAGCAGTTAGCTTCTGTAAATTGCCAATTCCCTCTTCATTTTTCTCGTCATTTTCCCCCCCGTACAGAGCAAGCGCATTGGCCATTTTCTCTTCTGGTTTCTGCGCAGTGAGATTGCCCAGTCCATGCACTACCAGCAGAGGTATGCTGTCCTGCTGGAAGCCTACCTCAGAGGTTGTGGGGGGGCCATGCTGCAGGACTTTGGGAAGCAGGTGAGCAAGTCAGACCACTACAAAGCCACAGTGGTGATTGCAAGTGTGTTAATAACTGTTGATAGTTAATCATAAACCCAATAACAATACTTTTTACCTTACAAAATGCATAAATTAATGGATTGTTTTCTTAGTAGCCGTACGTATACAGTAGTGATAAAATGCTTTTTAAATATTCATATGAAAATGTATAAAGTGACCTTCTTAAGAAGTTAAAAATATAGAAAAAAATAAGGTTGTCCAGCAAGGATAAATACATTAAAATAGCAAACTAATAATAAATAATATATAATAATAATAAAGTAGACTATATTGCTCAACAAAATGACTGTGTCCAGATTTATCCTTTAGATAATCCTTCAGATTAAATTTCTACATGCATCTTACTCATCTGACCAGGCATGGCTATTACGCAAGAGGTCATCACATTTGATTGTAAAGAAAAATGAATTATTCAGGATCTGTATTTTGTTTCCTATCCTTTCTGTCTAGTGAATCGTGTGATGTTTAGCTATTGAGTTGAGTTGCATGCTTGGAAGATGTTTGCAAACTTGTTTAAAATGTCAGCACAGTGCCAGGCAGGGTTTGATCTACCACGCCCACTCGTGGAACTCACACACGTCACAGGGTACAAAATCATAGTTTATGTTGTGGTTTTGTTTGGTTAAGTATTAATGCATGCTGTTCAAAGTATCAACCCGACTTACCCAGAGATAACTGTAGCGTGAGTGAAATCCTATGGACCAACTAATGGCACAGCTGTCACAGTCTTGCCCTGGTACTCATAGAGAAGGAGATGCCCAGTGAAAATACAAATACTTTACATAGAGGCAAAAGCAGCAAACGTACAGGATGTGGAAGTTGCTGCTGGCATTTCTGCTTGTCACCCCTCCTCCGGTGCCCATGGGTCAGCTGCAGGAACTGTCACTGCAGGATCATCTGCCAGGAACCCCCATTTGTCAACATTTCGCCCTTTTATTCCTGGAACATCTCCTGGTGGCAGGGCAGCGACAGGGATATGTCACTCCCTGCAGCTGAGTATTGATACCCCCTGTGGCTGTTCTTGGGTCAGCTGCTCTTTCACTAGCACCTTGCCTTCCTCCTCAGCCAGAGCCAAAAGCTGCCTTTTTCTGCCAGCTCTTTGACCGCTTTCTTCAACCTGCCTCCGGTCACTCCTGTGTCCCTCAAGAGGCCCATGTTTGACAGTCCAACGAAGCTTCGGTATCCCACCTCAATGAGGTAGATGGTGGTCTTCCAGTCAGCTTCCCGACACTCAGCAGCCAAGTTGGCGCATTTGGCCTTTCTGTACTCGAAAGCAGCCTCTATGCCTTCCTCATGATGGGATTGTAATCTCAATGTGTTAAACTGACCTTGTGTTTCTTGACCATACAACAATGTCGGGGCAAAGAGATATGGTGGTAATATCTGTGGGGAACTGAAGCTGCCTGTCCAGGTCAATGCTCATTTCCCACTCCTTGTCAGGGGAAAAGGGTCGAGCTACTTCTCTTTGCCTGGCATGCCTATATTCTGCACCCTCTGATACAAAACTGGTGCTGCTCTCTGCTGGTGGTGACTTATTGTTATCTCGTCGGCACCTCTCCAGCACCTCCGCTAACTTCCTCAGGACCTGGTCATGGTACCATCCATAGCGCCCTTGAGTGAGAGCAGTCTTGCAGCCTGACAGATATGCTGGAGGCTTGCAATGTGGGTAGCAGAGGTAGCTGCGTTCTTCACCATCAAACCACTGGTGGAGGTTACGGGGGCAGAGAAGTGTGTCGTATGTTGCGCAAATAAGAAAGCTAATTCTTGCATGGCATCTTCCGTAAGTCTGAACTTCTGAAGTTCTGAGCAGCAGCTCTTTCCTAGGATGTCCAGGTTTCCCACCAGCCCTGTGACACACCCTTGATCTTGACGCGCTGAAGCAAATGTTTGCTATCTTTATACATTATTCCAGGCTCTGGTTTTTTTTTTTAACAAGTGGCGATTAGGTTTTTTTACAGCCTCATAAAAATTATCCCAATAAAAATGAAAATACAAATCTAAGTCTAAAAGGTGGTCTGAATACTGCTGAAAATCTCAACAGTGTAAAAATTGGAGTGTAGTAGAGGATTCAAAGATAAAATTGGTTTCATGCAGATTTGGGAAATGACCACGCCTGCTGGGTTGTGATGTGTAGCAAGAGGCGAAGTAACCATATGAGTGCGTCAGTCTCTTTTAATACAGATTGGGAGAACTTATCTCTTGAAAAGCTGTTTAAGGATTGATATCACACCGTATGGAACAACATGATGAGTTTCTTCCCCTGCAGGTGGAGGTGACGGAGGCACTGCAGAAAGTCACCCGAGAGATCAAGACTATGTCTCCTGACAAGTATGATGTGACAGCACAAGGTGAGGAGGGATCAGACACTATGTTCAGCATATATAACACATTTTTAAATAACTGGTTTATCTTTATGTGTGTGAGTGTGTGTGTGAAAACAATGATTCTGTGAAGTGCCTCTGAAGTCATCCAGGTAATGGTCTATGAAAGTCAAATGTTAATCGTCACAACTAGACTTTGTTTGGTTTCTTGAAGACATTTCAAGTTTGCTCCCCAATGACTCATTTGTTAACATGATTATGCACACATTAGCATAATGAAACCCCATTCAGCCTAGACTAGTGCCCCAACCCTTGCATTTCAAACCCAAAACTCCTCAAAGTCCCTTAGAAAGTCTCTTAGATGAGAGGTGAAACATTTTCCAGAAACTGAAGAATGGCTAGCTGCCATGATAAGATTTGAAAATGACAATTTAATACAATTAATTTATTTTCAACATTGCTAACTCAGCAGCTTCCCCAGGCTCTGCCAGGCTCTTTGGCAGAACCTAAACAATAAGGTCTTTGTGTCAGTCTGTATTCTAATACCCTTCATTAGTTAAATCCAAATAAAGGTGCTAAATAGCAAGCTCAATCTCATTGGTGGTTTGACCATTTAACACAAAGCAAAAAAGCTGAAAGCAATGAATGAGGTTGGAGCTCCTAGAACTTCAGGTATTTGTGGAAGATTTACCCAAAGAAGTCCAAATATAAATTGCACCATTGAAATGGGTGTATTTGTTGCATGTCTGCATGAAAGAGATTATAGAGGGTAAAATGACAACAATAAATAAGACCAGATTAAAGATATTACGTAAAGAAAAAATGAAATATTGCCTTATTATCAAATAGTATCAAGTCAAAAATAAGTATGAAACTCACAAACAATTAAAAGTATTCATTTCATTTACCGTTTCTACATCTCTTCCTGATCTTATTAAAAATAGGGAAAATTCAATCTCTTATTTCACAAATACATCTCAAAACACTGGAGTAACTTTCAGATGTAATAAACAATTCTTTGTTGTGTTTCAAATTTGCCCTTACTAATATCTTGCACATTAGACTGAAGAACATTCTCCACTTTGGAGAATGTTCTAATTGGTAATGTGTTATTCTGCTTATTTCAGATACAAAGTCCTCAGAATTATTGTTATTTTTTTATACATTTGTTCGTTGATGATATAGACACATTTGAATTTACCCATAAATCACGTGTGAATGAGGACCTTACTATGTGCAGATCAAGTCCAAATGAATACATAATTTTCTGACAACATGAAAAATTAAATTTATCTTTAACGAAAAAAGCAAAACTACAGATACTGAAACTACCACTATGTGTTTGTAAGTTGTGTTCCAGCTGCGTCAGAAGCTGGAAGCTCTGCAGTCATCTGGGCTGCCAGAGAGTTTCAGGGTTCCCTATGATCCTGGGCTCAGAGCCGGAGCCTTGCTGGTAAGGGACACACAAAAACACGGTTAAACACACAAATGAGGTCAGCAGTAGAGGTAAAGCCTAAATGCACACCTAAACCCATGCATACATGTTAAAAGGGCTAATTTGATATAGGAAAAGTGCTGATTTTCTGGCAAGCCAAGGCCTGCTTAGCCGGTTAGCTTATTTAAATTGCAACTTACATCTGTTTGCTGAATGTAAAAAAACAAAAATAAAAATTAAAAAAAAAATAAAAAAAACATTTGAGGTCTTCACCTTAATGTAATAACATTTATAAATGGTACAGATACAATATTACAGTTTCTGGTTTTGTGATATACGTTGTATCAAAAAACGATGCATCTTGAAAAACTTTTTTTTTTTTTTCTGAAAGGTACCAAAAATGTGCTTGTCATTGACTACCCAGTGCCTTGGTTGTAACAAACATGGAGATAAAAACTGATTGCTTAGAGTTCACTGACTCTCCATGCAGATGCTTTTAAGCATCTGCATTTCTAAGCACTACATTTCTAATGATCTGTTATTTCTGTCTATGCGTAGATAGAACAGTGCAAAGTGATGGCATCTAAGAAGAAGCCACTTTGGCTGCAGTTTAAACGGGCAGATCCCACCACTCTATCCAAGGACCCCATCGGCATTATCTTCAAAGATGGTGATGACCTCAGACAGGATATGCTCATTTTGCAGGTAGGTGACTGTCTCCTAAATGCAGAGCAGAGACTGTTGAAACATTTCATGATACAGTTGTTTTTACTGGTGATGTCTCAGATTCTGCTGATCATGGAGTCCATCTGGGAAACTGAATCACTGGATCTTTGTCTGTTACCCTACGGCTGTATCTCCACTGGAAACAGAATAGGTCAGTTATACAACTAGTTGCTTTAAAGATAATTGAACCAAGTATTTCAGTTCTGAGTTGTATATTCCTCACCACAGGCATGATAGAGATTGTGAAGGATGCCAATACAATTGCGAACATCCAGCAGAGTGTTGTAGGAAGCACCGGAGCCTTTAAAGATGAAATCCTCTACCAGTGGCTACGGGACAAGTGTGTCAGCGAAGAGAAGGTGCAGCCAGTTTAGTTTCCTGTGCTTCATTGTTTTGAGACTTGTATATTCTGATTTGGTGAAAACCTACATTCTCCAAATATTTTGCAGTATTGTTATCTCACAGTTACTTAGTTTATTCAGTTAGTTTTAGAGCAGATCAGCATCATGGAATCAGTATGTTGATGGAGGGGTTTCGTCTCCAGCAGCTGCTCTTTTTATCAGTGTGAAAAGGAAGTTAATGACGAATCAGACAGGAAGGAAGCAAACATCATGGGTTTTCCTGGAACCACATCTATTTTAAGGCGGCACCTGCAGCTGCAGTGTTTTCTACCATGAATACATACATGACAAAGTTTTAAGATCTGTTTTACAATTGGTTTCAATATCAATCGTGGGCGGCATGGAGCACAGTGGTTAGCGCTTCGGCCAGTTTCCTCTCACAACTGGAAAAAAATTAGGTAAAATTGCCGTGAGTGAGTTCATATTTGTCTGTCAGTATATGTGGCCCGCCTCTTGCCCGATGACAGCTGGGATAGTCTCCAGCATCCTCCGCGACCTTGAGTGCAGGATAAGCAGCAAACAATGGATGGGTTGGATGGATGGGTTTCATTGTAGTTTTATGTATCAGTTTTCTATCTCCAGTATGTGTCCAGTATTTAATTTAACCTTCAACATTTATTGATGCACAGTCAGTTGAAAAATACATCAAAATGCTGGATGTGGCCTTGTAGAGGTGCAAGTACCGGCATAGGATGGATTTACTTGTCTAAGTTCCTGGCGCTGATGGGCGACAGCCAACTACTCATGGTTCACCCATGATGGGTTAATTGCAGAGAAGGAATTTCACCACAAGGGATTAATAAAGTAAAAATTAAATTATTTTAAGACGTACAGAGGAAGAACATTTGCCCCTCAAAAAAGTGAGAAATTGAGGAAGAATGAAAAGGGATGAATTTGAAGGGATAGTAATGGTTTTGTTTTTTGATGTTGTTTTCTCTTAGTTCCAACAGGCTGTAGAGAGATTTCTATATTCCTGTGGTGGCTACTGTGTGGCCACTTATGTTCTTGGGATTGGAGATCGTCACAATGATAACATCATGATCACTGAATCCGGTAATGATGTATTTTACTTATTTAGCTGTGAAGCTAATTCAAATTATATGATGATGTATAGAGGGGATATTCAGTAACAGTTGTGCTGTGGTGTCCATACATAAAAAAGAGCCTTGGCAAATCAAAAAGATTGTAATTGAAACTTGTCAACAGTCTTCACAACATGTGGTGTCATTTTATATTAAATTTCTGATTTGTTGTGCCCAATGGAAATTAAACCCTGATATGTCTTTTGTACTTCTGCAGGGAACCTGTTCCACATTGACTTTGGCCATATCTTGGGAAATTACAAAAGTTTCATGGGGATCAGCAAAGAGTGGGTTCCCTTTGTGCTCACGCCAGACTTCTTGTATGTCATGGGAACATCAGGAAAGAAAAGCAGCCTCCACTTTCAGAAATTCCAGGTAGTAAAAATATAACTTACTCATGTGAATAAACAACCTATAATGTGCTAAATCGTATTACAATCCTGCACCAAATTTATTGACCAGGAACATTTTCAGACTTCAGTTGTAGATGCCTGAAAATCTTTGTTGATAGATGAAACGACACTTACAATTCCTTTTAGAAAAAATATTTATTTATGTATTTTTTATAATGTTTACCCAACAACTTAAATACTGGAGATGTGAAACTAGTCACTTTGTTTGTTTGCTTGTATTTAAATAACGCACAGTCAGCTGTTCATGACCAAGTGGTGTCAATGTCCAATCTGGTTGCCAATCTGTTTTACATTGGACACACTGACCCTCACTCATCAAATCCAAGATAATCCATTACCCAGTGATAAAATCAACTCACAACAGGGCTCATATGATTCATAAAAAATGTTCCTATCATTTCAGTTCAATTATAATTGGACATTGATAAATGAGGCAGCTGAAAACAGTCATTTAAACATTTCACCTATATAGTATCACTTCTTCCTGTGTCCCTCCGAAAAAGGTTAGGTAATAAAGCACTACAAATTAGTAAAGGGTTGAACTCCTGAGCTGTAAATACAAATAAACAAGCTAGGAAGAATCACTTAATTCTGTCATTTGAAAATGTCAGTGGAATCAATGGCTTGTATTCGAAAGCTGCACCCTGAGATGGAAAAGAAATGATCAAATGTCAACTCACTGCCGCAAAATTAATCATATTCAAATTTAATCATATGCTCTATCAGGACGTATGTGTGAGAGCTTACCTTGCTCTTCGGCACCACACCAACCTCCTCATCATCCTCTTTTCCATGATGCTCATGACCGGTAAGTTGTCCTTTCTTTAACATTAATTTTGTAACTTCTCAGTTATTCACCAAGATTCTGTGGCAGATTCTCTTTTTCATTATGTTTATGAAAACTGAACAAATTCATCTTATAAATTCACCTGTTCTTCTTCCTGTTGTTCTCCAGCCAATACATCTGTCTTTAGCTTTCATTAGATGACATTACGTCTACATTACAGGGTTTTGAAATTAAATTCTGTGACACTCAAAGTAATCAAGGCCACTTAACAATACAACAGATGGTCCTAGATGTCAATAATGAGACTTATATTTCCACAAATGACAGGCATGCCCCAGCTGACCAGTAAGGAGGATATTGAGTACATCCGTGAGGCACTGACTGTTGGCCGGAGTGAGGATGAGGCTCAGCGTCACCTTCTGGACCAGATAGAGATCTGCAGGGAGAAGGGCTGGATGGTTCAGATCAATTGGTTTGTTCACTTGGTGTTGGGGATCAAGCAGGGTGTGGAAAAACGATCCACATAAAACTCAATGGACAGATGAGATTCTTTCTTATATTCTGATGTAACCAAGATTAATACAACTGGGTTCTTGCAGGAGGCTTAAAACTCTGGACAGCACTAGAGAAGATGTATATGACATTTTTGCACAACATATTTTTCATAACAACAGAGATGCAAAGATGGTATTTTGGAAAGTTTTAGATTTTGATCATGAAGAGATGATTGGTATCCGAATATTTGGTAGAGCTGATGAATCATGAATACTGTCCAAGAACAAACTGTAACGAAAATTGAGACTGATAAGTGTTGAGGGGAAAAAAACAATATCGCAAAGATTTTGGCAACAAACAAGCCAGCAAATATATGTTTCTCAAGTCGTATTGCAACAGGATTTTATGTTTTAAGTGGGGCAATCCCAAATTTGCTGGAAATACAAATTGTCAGGGAGTCAGGTGTG
Source organism: Fistularia commersonii (assembly GCF_037954325.1). Taxonomy (NCBI): domain Eukaryota; kingdom Metazoa; phylum Chordata; class Actinopteri; order Syngnathiformes; family Fistulariidae; genus Fistularia; species Fistularia commersonii. The sequence continues at coordinate 13,526,117 of NC_141288.1, forward strand.
AAAGATGTAGGGGGAGAAATGTTTAATTTCTAATTTATCAAGTAGAAGGTTTGGTGATTTTTTTTAATAGAAATTTATACGGTTGGACTAGTTGTAGAGACTTGATGCTGCTGGCAAGTAAAATAGTTAATTGCTGAAAGAAGATATTTGGTCTCTTTCTGCTGTTGTTTATTTATTTTTTTCTCATTTGCAGTGTAGTGGAACCCTCAGGGCCAAAAGTTTAGAGTATGAAACCTTTGGAAATTTAAACTCCATATTTTTTGATACAAAATTTGTGTTATTTAAGGGTTCTATCACTGTTCAAGGCCAGATAACTTCCGTCTGCCATTATTCCACCATAGTCCTGCTGAAGAAACATGTTTTAGAAACAACAATGTTAACTGTGTTCTTTTACCTTTTGAAGAACAAATGAAATTCTCCTGGTCTGAGATTTTGCATTATGTCTATAGACCAAAGTTTTATTCCTAAAAAAATGTCTTTTTTTTGCACAGGGACCTTAAAAATACCTTGAAATTTCTGCTTAATTTGTGATATGAATGTGTGCTCCTCAGTGCTGCGGATGTAAACACACATAAGTGTTGGCTCAGCTCTTTGTCTTCCATAGCTGTAGGTGTCATAATTCTTCTCTTCTGCCTTGACATGTTCTTTTTTTATTGTATTCAGTAAACTGCTGTAATTCTGCACAGAATCAAACTTTTAAATGTTTTCTGTGAGCTGCGTGGATCCTTAGCAGTATTTAAATCTACTTTCAAATCTATAATGTTAACCAGGGACTATTTCAGCACAACCAACTGAATCCATCAATGAAAATAAGTAACTTCCAAGCTTGTGATAGAAACTACTCAAAACCTCAGAGATCAGTATTGCATTCAGATAAATGTTAAGTTCTTCCATTTAACATAAGTGTTGTTATATATTGTGGTTGCTTTCGCTTGAATGTTCTCCATCAGGCTTAGCTCTAGAATATAACTGGAATTTATTTGGCGATAAAGTGTATAAGACAATTAAATGTATGTACTGTGACTTCCATGGCTCTTCTTCACTATATAGACATCCATGTTCTATTTTTCCCCAACATTTGAGGATAAATATTTTCTGTGTCTGGATTTTTCCTTTACATTGTACATCTAATCCAAAGTAGGCATTTTCAACTACTCCTTGCAGATCCTGCAGTTTTGATTACATTTGAGTACATTTAAAATGATTTTTCAATGTTCAATGGTCCCTGCCAAACTATAAAAGGTTGACAAAATTCTACCGAAGGGAAAGCATGGTTATTGAAGTAGAAGTAAAAGGTGTGCTGTAACTTGGGCTAATTTAAAATGGTACTCAAAGTCAATGTTACTCAGTGATACACAATCTATGTGGTTGTTTGTGATTGTTTGTGTGGGGGGGGTGATCCAGGCATTTTACATATTTATTCATTTTTCTAATAGAAACATCCAGATTATTTTTTAAATCATGCCCTAAAAAGAAAAATTGAGGGAAATAAGTTTTAAAAGTGACTTTGTTTCCAGATTTACTTAAACCAGTTGATATGATTTTAAAGGTCCCTGGGTTACTTACAAACAAGCAGCACCATAGTCTTTACATGAACTTATGATCTACATTTCATCATCGCCAAGACTGTGATGCATCGTTTTGTACCACTAGGTGGTGGACTTTCACTGCCATCTCAAACCTCTCCCGATAAGTGTCTCCCTCTCAGATTTCTCTCTGGCTGTCTTAATCACTGCTCCATTAGAAGCAGGAGTGGGTGGGTGTAGACCACATGAAGAATGAGGCTATTCTTTGCAGGTTTTATGGCTTCCAAGTGCCATATATGGTTTACATACACTTTGTTTAAAGTCTGAATGGACTTGTCTGAAAAGCCTTCTTTTTGCTTATATCTTTGTTAAAACATTGAATTTGTATGCAGGCTGATGTGATTCAATGAACAGAGTGAACACATTCGACCCTTAATTACCTCTTGCCATCTCTTTTTATATTGTGCAGTATTGGAATTGAATTTGTTTTTTATATTGCTTTCCTCTGGGTTCCAGGGGAAGTTTGAAAATCTAATCTTAGGAATCATCTAAGATAAACTTTATTGTTCCCATAGGGGAAATTCCTTTGTATTTAATGGAAATAAATACACACACATATACCGGTATATATACACAATATATATACACACACACAGTGGGGTAAAAACGTATTTAGTCAGCCACCAATTGTGCAAGTTCTCCCACTTAAAAAGATGATAAAGGCCTATAATTTTCATCATAGGTACACTTCAACTACAAGACAGAATGCGGAAAAAAGAAAAAAAATCCAGAAAAATAACATTTTACAAAACAAGTATTTGGTAGAGAACAAAAGTTCATCTCAATGCTTTCTTATACATACGTTGCTGGCAATAACAGAGGTCAAACGTTTCCTGTAAGGTTTTCGCACAGTGTTGCTGACATTTTGGCCCATTCCTCCATGCAGATCTCCTCTAGAGCAGTGATGTTTTGGGGCTGTTGCTTGGTAACACGGATTTTAAATTTCCTCCAAAGATTTTCTATGGGGTTGAGATCTGGAGACTGGCCAGGCCACTCCGGGATCTTGAAATGCTTCTTACGAGGTCACTCGTTCATTGCCCGGGTGATGTGTTTGGGATCATTGTCATGCTGAAAGGCCCAGCCACGATTAATCTTCACTGCCCTTGCTGATGGAAGGAGGTTTTCACTCAAAATCTCATGATACATGGCCCTGTTTATTCTTTCCTTTACACGGATCAGTCGTCCTGGTCCGTTTGCAGAAAAACAGACCATGCTTCACAGTAGGTATGGTGTTTTTCGGATGCAACCCAGCATTCTTTCTCCTCCAAACACGACAAGTTGAGTTTTTACCAAAAAGTTCTATTTTGGTTTCATTCGACCACGGGAGATTCTCCCACTCCTCTTCTGGATCATCCAAATGCTCTCTAGCAAACGTCAGGCGGGCCTGGACATGTTCTGGCTCACGCAGGGGGACTCGTCTCGCACTGCAGAATTTGACTCCCTGGCAGCGTAGTGCGTTACTGATGGTAGCCTTTGTCACTTTGGTCCCAGCTCTCTTCAGGTCATTCACTAGGTCCCCCCGTGTGGTTCTAGGATTTTTGCTCACCGTTTTTGTGATCATTTAGACCCCACGCGGTGAGATCTTGCGTGGAGCCCCAGATTGAGGGAGATTATCAGTGGTCTTGTATGTCTTCCATTTTCTAATAATTGCTCCCACAGTTGATTTCTTCACATCAAGTTGCTTACCTATTACAGATTCTGTCTTCCCAGCCTGGTGCAGGTCTACAATTTTGTTTCTGGTGTCCTTTGACAGCTCTTTGGTCTTGGCCATAGTGGAGTTTGTAGTGTGAGTGTTTGAGGTTGTGTCTTTTATCCTGATAACCAGTTCAAACAGGTATCATTAATAAAGATAATGTATGGAGGACTAAGGCGCCTCTTACGAAAAAAGTTACAGGTCTGTGTGAGCCAGAAATCTTGCTTGTTTTTTAGGTGACCAACTACTTATTTTCCACCATCATTTTCAGATAAATTCTTTAAAAAGCAGACAATGTGATTTTCTGGTTTTTTTTTTTTCACATTTTGTCTCTCAAAGTTGAAGTGTATCTATGATGAAAATTATAGGCCTCTATCATCTTTTTAAGTGGGAGAACTTGCACAATTGGTGGCTGACTACATCCTTTTTGACCCCTGTGTGTGTGTATGTGTGTGTGAGTGTATATATATACACACACACAAAATACAATATATATGTATATATATATATATATATATACATATATATGTAAATTAAGGTTTATTTTCTAACTAGATTGCATCACATCGCTTGATCTGAATTAGCATTTTCTTTGTAAAATGTATTTTCTGCTTCCCTTATCATGCCATCTTTTTGTACTAGACATTTAAGAACCATTTAGATCATTGAGGCAGTGAGCCATTAGTCTAGCTGGAACACTCAAATTCAAATTTCTTGTTTTGTCAAAGTCAACTTTATTGTCAGTACTGCCATACGTTTACGCATACAGATTTGTCACAGAGAACGACAAATTGAGGTAGATATGTTTAGTATGCAGTTTTCTTATGATTTGTTTTTAAAGCGAATTAAATACTAATGTTTTTATAGTGACTGAAGTGCTAAGATATTACAGTGCATTGTGTATCACAATATTATTCAATTGTGTTCAGCTAAGGGTGATTGATGACAGTTAACTGGATTTTTTTTCCCTCAGTTTTCCGCATTTATCAGAAAACAAACATAATCCCCTCCGTAAGACTCCAGATCTGTGCCTCATCAGTAAAACACAAACCAGGACCCTGTCAGTTTCATGAGGGATGAAATGATTTGATGAGGAACTTGAGCAATTCCAGGACTGTAAAATAACTGCAATGCAATAAGTTTGTGTGCAACACATTGTTGTAATCATCAGGCCCTACAAACAGCCCTACAAACACAAGAGCTCAGCGAGAATCTACAACATCACTGACTGGCAGGGAGTAGCTCTCCCTGCACACTGAAAATGTTACAGAGTGATTGTTTAGTTAGCTGCTGATATCATGTGTTCAGAACAACTCTATAAGTGCAAGGGCAAGAACTCTTAGATCTTAGCACTACTATAAAATACCTTTTAATCTTTAGCAAAAAACATCAGTAAAGAATTTCTTCTCCTTACTTAAATAAGATGTTCCGCTTGGCATCCGGACAGAAGGATTTCATCCATTTAAAGCCCTGACTTCACCAGCATTTTTATAAAGAAGAGGTCGAAGAGATGAATTGCACCCTCAGAATGTTTTAGAGCAACTACTTTTACAAAAGTGACAAAACATTTTCTCCAAATGCTTTGGGTGCTGCTCAGTGGTTCTCACCAATGAAGTCCCTAAATTCTACTGGAGGTTTAGAGTGCATTTTCAGGGTCTTACTGCTTTTTGCGTATGTTTAGATATAGATGGCATCTCACTTGATGCTTCCTTTCCGCTTGTGCCTGTTCAGTCAAACCAATGTCAAGTGTTACCGTTCTACTCTTCTACTCCCTTCCTTTTCCTACTTCCTTTTGGATGCTCCTCTTCACCAGAGCAAATCCTCTGCCTCCATCTAACCTACTGTTCTGTATCCTGTTCGCTCACACCGACCAACTTCATGTCCTCTTTTGCCTCATCCATCACCAGATCACTGCATGAAGATAGTCTTCATAAGTACTACAGCTCATTAAACCAACTCATGTATTGTTTGAAAAAGTTTTTGTTTTAGTCTACATGTTACGCAGTTACAAATTCAGTCCAGAATTTAGATAAAGTCGAAGTTCTTATTAAATGGAACATAAGAACATTTTGCTTTGACATTCATGCCCTGTTGCTCCTCATGACAGATGGATTTTCAAGAGACAATTTGTTCATTTGTCCACCCAAAACATTGTACAGGACTGCAATAGGTTTGGCTAATTTAGGAACGATTTGGGGCTCTGACAGATGTGTGAGGTGTGGGAGGGAGGAGGAAGAAACTGGAGTACGTTGGTGCGTTGAGAATCGATTCACTTTCTATTATCTCTGGTTCCTTTCCAGGAAGACATGAACCAGATCAGACGACGAGGGAAATTACCCTGTGTGTGTGTGTGTGTGTGTGTGTGTGTGTGTGTGTGTGTGTGTGTGTGTGTGTGTGTGTGTGTGTGTGTGTGTGTGTGTGTGTGTGTGTGTGTGTGTGTGTGTGTGTGTGTGTGTGTGTGTGTGTGTGCGTGCGCTTTACATGTGGATATTCTGCTGTGAATTATACATCTTCATTATAATAGTTTCACCTGTTAACACTTTTGAAAGGAATTGTGGTTAATAAGAAGTCATTTGTGAAACATAAAGATGTGGCCCTATGTAATATTTGTTACGTGTACACACACACACACACACACACACACACACATACATGCATGTATTTCTATGCATGTAAATGTGTACGTGCCCCCTGTGAATGTATATGATTATGATGTGTGGGTGTGATACAATTCACTCTATTTATGGTGACTGCCTTTAAGTGGTCTGACGAATATGAATTTAGATTTATGCTTTTCCTTTCAAACCAAGATCTATCTGTGTGAAATTAACATGGCATCTGCTGGAGATGCCCTCATTTATTCATTTGCTTTTCATGTTTAATGTTAGCACCACAGTAGAATTGGTGTATGATCCCCTAAACTAGGTATCGAACATTGGCTGTCGATCGAACCGGTCTCGGCTCTTCTCGGTCTCGGCTCCTCAGTGGTGAAACAAACTCCCGAAATAGGTCAGAACAGCGGGGTTGCTGCCCATCTTTCGAGGTATGTGAGCTGAAAACCCTATTAACGACACTTAGCCTCCAACCCCCCCCAAAAAAACAAAACAAACAAAAAAAAAATTAATTAAAATGAGGATGAAATGAATGTATGTATGTATACGGTTCTGAGATGGCTATTTGGTTGAGTGGTCATTTCTGACTTCTGACTACTGGTACTTTGGATCTTCGGTGACTGAATTGCACTTCTTGTAAGTCGCTTTGGATTAAAGCATCTGTTAAATGACTGTAATGCAATTCACTCTAGTTATTTTGATAATAATATCTCTTGTATTGTGACGTTTTCCTAACTGATTACCTCGACTTCACATGTACAAAGTTGGCATGGTTTTGGTGCAGACCTTGGGTTTTGTGTTGCTGTAAAATTCCTGAGTTCCACAAATTCCTTCTGTAACTTGGGAGACTTGATATCTATACTATTAATTTAAATGGACAATTCAATCTTACCAAACGGTTTAAATATAATTTCCGTACCAAGACTCTTTCAGCAAAATAAATGATCAAAATCATGGAAATAAGGACACCTAATTTTGAAGATGCACACATCTTTACTAACTTTTCCAAGTGTGTGTACCTTAACACCTTTGTGCCAATCGATCAGCATAAAACAGCCAACCTTTATTGTAAGAACATTTGTAGCTTAACAGCCATTTGACTTGGAAGGACACACTTCTACTGTTCCTTTTCTGCCACGAAGCCCTTTATTTTTTCCCATCTAAATGCATTTCTACTTGAGCTAAAGAGATTCACTCACACACACACACACACACACACACACACACACACACACACACACACACACACACACACACACACACACACACACACACACACACACACACTCTTTTATTTTTTTCATCAGGTTATCTTATCATCCATCCTTCATTTGTCAATATTTGTTCTTGCAATTTAATCACGAAAAGGTTGGCTGGCACCAGGAGCGCAATTCTTCTTCCTAGTCTTCCCAAATTGTGTATGCTGCCCCCTCAATGTCAAAATGAGGAACTTGCAAAAATACAAATTGTTTCAACTTGGCAGTGCATCAATAAGGAGGTCCTCCTGAGCTAAAAATGCAGATAAACTCAATTTTGGATGAACGTAACCCACTGAAATCATAAGCAAGTTCAACAACTGCTCAAAATATGAAATATTACTAACAGCTTTAAATGTCAGCTTTGTGGCATGGGAGAAATGAATATATACTCACAACACTGAAAAGTACAGCATAACTGGATATGATGTAAAATCGTACCACATCAGTTTGGATGGTGCAATACTTGAATCTGACGACTGCTGGCTTGTGGGCTTGTGTGCTACCGTCGCTCAAACCTGACGAAAACACACCAGCACACCCCAGGTCAAATGCATTGGATTAATAAATAGCTTTTGACATTGTTCTGTTATTTTTAATTCTAATTTTTCTGTGAATGAATGAGTGAATGCTCAAGAGGAACATATTGAGAAACACAAATGTTGGCAGCTATCTTCTTTCTAATTTCTTCTACTGCATATATTGGTAAGGATTTTGCTTGTTTTCTGGATTCCACATCCTTTACCTTGAAAGACAACCCACCCCCCATTTTTTGAAGTTGTGTAGGTAGAATGAAGTTTTAGATCTGGACGAATCCGTTTGGGCTATCCAATTTTGGGGATAAGTTTTGGCAATAAAAACAAAACTTTGGATTAGAAGTCTCTCCATGTAAAGCAGTTGAATATTCGTGGAGTCATCTTGGACGGGAATCTTTTGAAAGAAGAACGTTTATATTTGATTTGATTCTTTTTATGATAATTTGCTGAAATGACCAAAAGAATTGAATTATATCTCAAGTCTCCGAGTTGGCCAGCCGAGAACTCAACACAGGTGTTTTATACCCCTTGGCACTTGGCAGTGTGTGTGTTTATCTAAAATACTTAAGTGTATAGCCATTCGAGGCAGGTAATGTTCAATCACCTGAGGACCGTCTACATGATAACAGACCAAAATGAAGTTCCCACTTGACTTTTTATTAGTTTCCTCAATGGCAACATGTCTCAGTTAATATTACAGCCCTGAATATTTAATACCTTGAATGTACTTGCATCAGCTGTAATTGGACACCTGTGTGTGCATGTGTGTGCGCGCGCGCGCGTGCGTGTGTGTGTGTGTGTGTGTGTGTGTGTGTGTGTGTGTGTGTGTGTGTGTGTGTGTGTGTGTGCGTGCGTACCAGTTGCTGTGCCACATCAGATACCCTTACTGAAAGAATTAAACATGCACAGGATGTTGCAAGTGTGTATGTATGTGAGAGTGTGTGTATGTACTCGTGCATCACACGGCCCCTCTGTCTCTATCTGTATTTAGCTTCAGTTACCATCGGGTATGACAATTAGTCCCTGCGGAGGTTGGCTGATTAGATGGGGAGGAAGAAGGACTGCAATATGAAAAGGGAAAGGAAAAGGTGATCTCTCTCTATCATCAGTTACTCTTCCTCCTGTCAGCAAATCATTCAAGGCCCTCCAGAAATGCAGACCTTTGTCATGTAAAGATATCACTTGAAACCCCTTCATTTCTGTTTTCTCTCGTGACAAAAGCCATTTAATTGTTTTTAAAAGTGTTATGATGAATATTGAAAAAACTAAAGAACGTATGACAATGTGTTACAAGCCCCGTGTGTTTGTTGGAGGAAATATGATTTTAATGGTTTTCCCAAATGGTTTATGAAATATATTTATCTAACATAGGTTGAGCCAACAGGTGAAACCAGTTTTTGTCACCGGAAAGCATTTGATGATCGGTCACTTTTCTGCCTTTCAGCTATAAGATTGCTTTTTTTTCTGTGCATAAACTCAACCTAAAGAAGGTCCTTGGTAGAAATGTGTTTTGGAATATTCTGTTGTGAGTAAATGAGATAGATTTGACTTAACTACTCCCTAAAGGCAAATGATGATTGAATGTCATGAACACATTACTTCCATATGTCTTCACCTTATATTAGAATAGCTGTCTCTTTATCATGGCTGTTGACAACAGTGTTTGGGGCCACATGTATGGAGAACATTAGTCCTGTATGTTATGCGAGCCGAAGAGGACCAGAGGACCACTGATGAGTTGACTCATTTTAGTTTGCCCTCAAATCAACACATCCCTATTAAAATTATCGAAGAGATAAAAATCAGATAATTAATTGTGGGGGGCAGTGACATTTGTCACTTTGTCTTTCCTACCTGAGGCTATCAGACTTTTTAATTCCTCTTCCTTCAGCGGCAGGGAATCTTCAAATCAAATCTTTGTAGTTACAGTTAACAGTGAAGACCATTTATATTTCATTGTATACTTATTCTTCCTCCTTTCTACTATTATCTATTACTGTTATGTTTTTACTTGAAACTCTGGCACAACAATTTCCTTCGGGATAAATAAAGTTGTTCTCATCTCTCTCTCTCTCTCTCTCTCTCTCTCTCTCATCAAGTGACGATACCATAGTGTGCTGTGACTGCGGGAGCCATATGTGGTGGCAGAATGAAACAGAACCAAAGGTTTGATTTAACTAAATGGATGCAATTTGCAGATGCAGGTTACAAACAACTGAAATTCATAACAAGCGAGCTATTGTGGCACTCTTTGCAGCTTAGACACATGTCGTACTTCTCCAGAACAGTCAAGGGATGGGTTATCCCCTCTGAATTGGGTGGACACATTTGAGCTTACATGGTGTCCAGTAGAGTGCAGTAGAAAAGGGAACCCTGCCAGGGAGGACTAATTGTCTCATACTAGAATGTGCTGTTAAAATACATAAGAACTATTTTTATGAAAATCACAATTCATAACACATTTTAACCCGTGGCCTGCCATTGTTTTACTAGCGCACTGCAAGCGCAATTCTGGGTTGATTACCAGGGGTCCACAGCTGTGTTCTCACCACTTTTCTCCAGATGCATCTGATGCATTTAGTCGACCTAAACTGCTGAAAGAGCTCACAGGTGCTGCTTGTTTTAAACAGATAGTAAAGCTTAACATTGTGCATTTTCTTTCAAAAGCATACAAAAGGTCCTCGGGAAATGAGTGACACCCGCTCAGAGAAATGCCATGGTCAGGAGATGCAAGGGTGTCAACAACTTGCTATTGCAGAAGAAGCATCTGATGATAAAAGACTGGGCAGCTGATGACGAGTCACCTGGTTAGTCAGCATATCGGTCCATAAGTCTACAGCGAACTGCCGATAACAAAAAGGGAAATTTCTTAGAACAGACGTTCTCTCTCTGTTAGCATAACGCCGTTGCCGCACGCACACCAAATCTTGCTGACTCTTGCCTCTTCGTATCTTTGATCGTTTTCATTTTGAAGCTAAATTTGACCTCTGTCTTCAGCGTTATCCTCCATTCTCATGTCTCTCTTGGGTTCAAATAGGAAGAGTTGCACAGGTGACATGTTTTAGCACTGTAGGGTAAAATTATTGGGAAATATTGTGATGATATTGTCAAATTTAGATTCTTTGTCATTAATGCTTTGCTTTATCTGATGGTTTCACTGCTGCTGGGGGGGGGGCATGGTCTGTGCAAATCCTCCTCCACGGCCATCTTTCCCTCTACTGTCCAAGTGGCCTCCGCAATGTGCAGTTATGTCATCGTGTGTGTGTGTGCAAATTGAAAACATCATAGCTGAGAGTTTATGAAAACACTGAGCGGACACACATGCATGCACTGCTTTACCCACCTTGATATGTGAGTTCATCTACTTTCTTCAAATGTATAAACTGTCTGCATCTCTGCACTGCACAGAACTGAGTCATTCAAATTTTCATACAATATATATTTTTTTAATTCTTACTCATAATCTATATAAAACTGACCCTTTATGGCTCAAGACTTCATAGATTAACCTTAACAGATGGCACAGTAATTACTGCCCAATAATCTGCTTGCATCTGCATGGCTCCCATAGCCAAACACCCAATCGGCTAGCTAGTCTGTTTGCCAGTCTGAGCCCGGTGTGCAGTGCATTAGGCGCGTGTACACAATAAGCTGAGTTGTGGAGTTTCTGCAACCCAGCCAGCCAGTTGGAGAGGAGTATTATCCCAGCAGAGCTAAGCCTCTACTGAGCTGAGGATTGCACTACTGAGTCATAGTGTTGCTGTTGTTCCTCTCACCTGCTGCAAGCAGCAAACCAGCATGCCTGGCTGACTGAAACGAGCCCCCGCCGCCCTGCCGGAGTCACCCAGAGTTGAAGTGAAATGGCTTTTCACAGATCGCCCTCCTCCACCTGTGCAGGTGAGTACTACGGTAACATAGGAAGCTAGGCAGCATCCTTCTTTGTGTGATCTGTCCCTCCTGCATCTTCACACACAAAAAAGGACACATTAGACAGGAACACTAGAGTAAACCTATTGTACCTCCCTCTTCCCCCTGTGTGCGTTTGTGTGTGCTTGTGTGTGTCAGCAAGCTGTCTGGGGCAAAGCATTGGCGGGCATCTCTTTACAACAGGCAAGGTATAGAGTTGCATGTGAGGCTGCTGTAGTTTCAGGCCCCTCAGTCCAAATGTAATATTTCTCTTAGCCACTATTCCAACTATTTCGCCTCAACTCTAATATTTTTAAGAGTGACTTCATCTCAGACATGTGTGCACTCGCAGTAAGCCTCGAGCAGCGCGGTAATCTGGGCTGGTTTACATGGCTGACCACCGCTCGGCTTTACTGTAAGTGAGGTGAAGAAGCCATTAGGGTTGAAATGAAATGATCCTTTGGTTTCAGGAGACAGCAGGATTATGCTAAGCTGTAAACCCTGAAAGAGATGACAACACAAGGAATCTTTTGACTGAAAAAAAAAACAATGTGGTTTGGAAGGATTGAACTGAATGGCAAATTTCCCACTGAGGCTTTGTGCAGGCAGGTGATACTGACAGAGGCAGGGGAATTATTTGGTTGTACCTCCAGCAGTATTTTTATCTTTCCAAGTCTTTCTTTTATGATAAAAATAACAAATTATAGCCAGTTCATTTCATCTGCAGCTGCTGAGCTTTTAGACGCAAACATGACTTCTCCACAGTTTGTTTATCCCCGAAAAACATCCACTGGTTTCAATCAGAGCCGCTGTATGAAAAAAACACGTATCGTCTAAATCTCTGTAAAACAGCTGTTTGAGTTCTTGTGGATCACTTCAAGACGCTGAAAGTCTTTACATAAGCGAGGATTAGAAATGTATTCTGCCGAACACTGGCATAAGCTCCTATACAATCAGCGAGCCAGAGCTGAGACAAGGAGTGATAAAAGCACCGACATTAAGACTTTGTGCTGCCCATTAGTCGCTCTCTGAGAGATGCCCTTTGTCTCTGCCAGGGGAACAAGTCGTCTCATAAAAACATTCTGAGAAGCCAAGTAAGAACGCAAAACGTTCTGATACAAAGCAAAATGACATTTCAGACGATCTCAAGGTGGTAGGAAAAACAAGCAGAAATGTATTTTTGTTTTTTAAAAACAATATGAGCTGAAAGAAAAACTGCTCAAGTCTTTTCTGCAGCATATATCACATAGGATATGTTGTGGTTGGCGTTGTATCCAACATAAAAACCAATACAGGCATTGCTGTTATTTCTCTGTTGATTAAAAGGCTGGCAGGTAATTCTCCTATTGTAGAACTGATGTAATGGATAGGAAAACAAAAATATTCAGTGTAAGTGCATTTCTTTTTGAGAGGAAACATTTATTTCATGTCATATATGCAAATGATCTGAAAGTGTTACTAGGTTGATGAGTTTAATATGCAAATCATTGTAGTTTTGCAAACAACAGTTTCAACATTATCTTCAAAATACTGTCTGCATTTTATCAGGGGTACAACTATATTTGTTAAACAACATGACATAAAAGTATTAATATTTGTCAACACTCTTGGAGGAAGGTGGGGGTTTGATTCTACAAGACTCAGTTGAAAATTCATAAGTGCTGCAGACATTAGGAGTGTTTTCCTTTCAAAAATTTGCAAAATTTTATATAGTGTGGAGGTATAGATGCATGCCTCAGAGGATACATGTAAAGTCACCGCAGACTTAATAAAATCAATATTCTGGTTCCTTGGTTAGGAGATTATTTACTCCGCATTTCACCAATTGATGATAAGACAAGGCAAGACAAAATAAGTCAAAGTTTTTAATGTCAAACAAAAACCAAAAAAGTGCATTACATCAGGATGTACCGAAACACTGAATGCTACATCAATTTAACCAAATACTTCATATATACAATAAGTTGGATGAACCTAACCTAATGTTTGCAGATGTGCAGAAAACACTCCGATATCTTTCCTTGTGTGCACTGCTTTTGGTACATTGGCTTCGACAGTTTTCAGCCCCTAGAAAGTTCAGGCTTTTTTGATAGCCAAGACAGCAGACCTTCTGAGGAATATCTCAGGGCTTAGTAAAGATTTTTGGATCAACCCTGATGCTGAGCAGGTGAGGCAGGCAGGTGAAATGTCTGATGAAATGACAACTAGAGGAGAGCAAGTCAGTGAACTTGCAATAAAACCTCAGGATGATAATTTGGGAAAATGACTTTGGTGAATGGCAGGTGTTAAAAGATCAAACTGGTGTGTAGAAGTCATGGGCAGGTGTGAAGGAAGAATGGCCTAAGAGAGAATCAGTCGCATGTTCAGCGTCATAGAGACATTCAGACCAAAGCAAATGGAAAGAACATGGAGAAAGAAACGTAAATCCCCCCCCCACACACACACACACAAGGAAAACTGCCACCTTTGTTTGATAGAGTCTAAGGCTGAGCAATGAAAAGATACAATGACACATTCAACATGAAATTTAGGAAATAGACTTATTTTTTTCTCATAAGGAATGTTCTCTACCTCTCTACCTTGTAAAAAAAAAATCTGTATAGCAGTTTATTTTTTTTTTCATACATGGAAAATCCAGATATTTGACAGATGTATTGGCTGTAAGAAGGATTTTCTGATTCATTTTGCCTCCTATCAGATCCAAACAGTCAACCTTCCAGTTACAGGCCTGTTTCTTTAACCTACAGGCTACCATTGTCAAGATAGTTGTAAGGCACTGATACTAGAAAATAGCTTCCTGAATACAACTCAAACTCACTTCCGAAGAAATCATGAAAAGAATTTCCCATAATGACCTGGTTTGACAGATCACAGTAATATGGGTGTTTGGCAACTGTGCCTAATCACTGGTATTTGCGTGTGTGTGTGTGTGTATAAGAGAGAGAGAAATATAGGGAGTAAGCGCGTGCGTGTGTGTGTGTGTGTGTGTGTGTGTGTGTGTGTGTGTGTGTGTGTGTGTGTGTGTGTGTGTGTGTGTGTGTGTGTGTGTGTGTGTGTGTGTGTGTGTGTGTGTGTGTGTGTGTGTGTGTGTGTGTAAGTGAGAGAAAGAGAAATACGGAGAGTAAGATGGAATGAAACAAAGAGAGCTGTCCATGGTGCTGAAATGAGAACACAGCACGCGGCCTGGTGCGTTACTATGGCTACAGCTGTCTGTATCCCTAAAATAACCACACACACACACACATACACACATACACACAGATACACACAGATACACGCACATACTCACACACACATGCACGCTAACCTTATTGCAAAAATCTGTTTTGGTCCATTACAGTGTCACATTGATGAGGATAGAAAAAAAACTTTGATTTGTCACTTAAACTCCTGAGAGCAACAATATGAAAAATCACCGTCAGACACCAAACAACCAGCAACAAGTAACAACTGCAGCCTTCGATAAACAAAATCAGATTTTCGTGAGGGGCTTTCCCCGGTGTCTCACAAGCAATAATTTTGTGTTCAGATTGTTTTACTTCATTATGTTGCTTCAGTTTTTTAAGAATTTGTCCCTTTCTGTGCTTTGAGAATGGGTTGTATGATTGACGCACACATAAATGCGCGTTGTGTAAAACCAAACATCACAGGGACACTCTGCATATCTGTGGACCCAAATAACAGCAAGGTTGTTGATATTCAAAACCTAGAAAAATGTGAGACTTCACCATGGTGACAGGTGGGCTGACAACGTCCTGTTCTATGGATCCATATATGAGTCCAACCTTTTTTCAACCTAAATAACCCAAGCTCTTTCACATTTTGCTCCACCTACTAATACAGGATATTTTAATACAACCAAAACAAACCCTCATTACACATTTTGTTCATAGAACATTTGTCTGGCAATGATGATCAGATTTTAATTGCAAAATCGAGAAGTCCATTAATATTAGAGGCATTTTAATTAAATCGACTCCCCCCTTTTTTTTCTTTTAGCAGTGTTCACTCTGGGTCCTAAAGTTTGGTACCATTTGAAAGCTGAGAAGTTTTCTACTTCCGTCACAGTCAGTTTAGACTTATAAGAGCCAAGCCTTTCCATTATACATCAGGCAATTAGGAAAAAATTACACAATTCATTGTGTTTTTTTCCCCATCTAACTTCATATGCAACAAATGGTAGAAATGACAGGAGAATGTGTTGTTATAGACGAATGGTCTTCTGTAATTAAACAGAGTAGACTCTTACCATATTACTTTTTTTCAAAAGTTGAAGACACATTTTTTTGAATAGAATATCTTCTCCCATGGGGCTAGGTACTGCCAAATTGCGCAGTTTCTCATCTTTTATTGATCTGAACAGCTGCCAAATGGTATCAAGGTGAAATATCACATATTACAGTTGCATTGCATTAAGGTAAAATTCAAGATAGACATCGATGTGTCAAAGTTTATTGCCAGATTTAATGATCAACTGGGTACATTTAGAATTATCACTGGAGTGTTCATGGTACTTTTCTTCCTAAAGCCATTGTAAAAATGATGGGGTTTGATATTCATTACATGCCAATGCAGTTATATACATAATGCAATCTTGCACTCTATCCATACCCAGCATATACACACTGAAATTGCTTTTGAGTGACACTTGTCCTTTGCATACAATGTGTTAAAATACCAACATTGTAGGTGGTACTCAAAATTTGCAGTGAAAAAAAAAAAACAGCAAAAAAAAAAAAAAAAAACAAGTTTTTAGGTCTGTCTTGTTTTCTGGTTGAATCGCATAATTGCGATGTGATCTGCAGAAAAGCTGTGAGTGAAGAGATAAATAAAAGAAAGCTGCAAGATGTGAATGTACATTGGAATCAATACAGCTGAATCATCACACTGCCTCGGTTTGTAATTTTGTCCCTGGTGAGAAATACTTTCCAGCTAACAGATGGACATCTTCGCTACCACCATGAGTAGAAGTAGAGACAGAAAACCTTTATTTTACTGGTGCCACTTTATAAGATATATTTGGAAACAAATTCTTTCAATTTGTCACCATTTTAGGCTAACAATTGATAAAGAACTAAAGAAAGGCATTAACACATTGATCATTTCTTATCACCTGATGTCACATAATATTTCATTTCTTATTTGAATTCCCATGAACAATATTTGGCCTGATTTTACTTTTCTGAGGCAGCCTGGTGGCACTGTGATTTGCACTCACAGCAAGATGGTTACCTGTTTCTATTCCAAATTGTGGTCAGTGATCTGTCCATGTGGAGTCTACATGTTCCAGCCACAACTGTTCAGGTTCTCTGTAAGTCCAAAAACATGCTGTAGCTGATGAGGCCTAAATTGTCCATATGTGTGAATTTGACAGTAAATGGTTTATGCCCCTGTTGTTGCCATTTGATGACCAGCGTCCAATGATAGAGATTGTCTCATAGCATCCCTCTTACCCTGTACAGGAGTAGCAGAATAGATAATGAATAAATATGGTTTTTCAAAGTTATATCATGGTTCAATAGCTGCATTATTTAAAGGAAGTGAAGGGGAAAAAAAAGCAATAAGTAGAAATAATGCACCCCTTCTCACCAATGTGATGATCAATGTCATTTAATGAACTGCATAAATGACAGGAAGGGGGTGATTCATTTTGGTTAGTGTTTTTTTCACTTAATTGTGTGATGACCATAGCATAGCTTTTTTTTTTTGTCAGTTTCTAAGTCATATGTTGTTTATGATGATTTATATATGCTTTGAGATTCTATTATGATTGGTTGTTTCTGTGCATAATGTGTTTTTTCTTCTTTTTTTTCTTCTTTCAATCACACATCTTCAGTTCTAGGTCATTTTCTCGGCTAAATGTGTCGATGATGGCAAGACTTGATTCTGTCATTTCTTTTTGTGCAGCAACATTTACCCTGCAAGTTTCTTTCAAATAATACCCTCTAAAACTATCTTGCAGATTCATGGGTGAATAGTGCAGGATTGATGCATGTGGCCACAGCCCTCAGCGAGTCCTCGTCCATCCATAGCGACACACTGTTCCACCTCACCAGAGATGTGTCCAGAGTGGCTGTTGAACCCTTGTCCTTCAGCCTCCTGGAACCCGAGACCTACAAAGAAGAGCCTTGGGCTGAGGAGACTCAAAGTCTGCTGAAGGTGACGAAAGTGTGTTTTTATGTCAGTCACTGACAACTACTTGAGACCATGAGTTGTACTTTTATTCAAGCATTATGAATGTATCATTGCTATTTGGAATTAGTTTGGCTTCAATAGTTGTAAAATCTAAGCCACATTCATCATATTTGCATTTTTTCATGAACATAACCCATCAGCATCACAGCATGTTATAATTATGAGTTTTCAAACTAGATGATGTAGATAAGCGTACAACCCCAAAAAATACATTAGAATTGAATGGTTGTCATGTATCTAGGCAACTGACGTGTCATGACCTGCTGCAGGGTGATTCTGTGTTTTTTATACTCTCTCAACTGCTTTCCATGACAAAACTACTCCTTCATTTAGTAAAGCAAGTCAAATTATGTTTGATTAAATAGAAAGTGAACAGTACTCAGCAAAAAATATGAATCCTCATGTGCTCATATGAGGTTTGAGAATTACAGAAGATCAATTGCAATTACTTTTTCTTACCACATATGCTTGCTGGTATTGATGTGTAAAATAGAGGCATTCAGGTAAAAAAAAGAAAAAACAGCAGTTCAAGAATGTTTGCTTTGAAAATATTTTCATGTATTTTCGAAATGAAATACCCAGTGACTTCAATTTAAGTGAAAATAAAAATGTGACCTCATGTCAACACTGATGTTCAGAGCTCAAGCTGACTTTTGAAACAGGTTGTTGTAAATTGTATTATTATTTCTGAACCGACCAAAGACAGATGGGCCAAAATGTCTGACTGATTTATTTGCTAATTTTTTTCATTAGCAGATTTGTTGTGACATAATAATAAATCTGGACGAAAAAGGGGGCAAAATGACGTTGTTTTTGGATTCCCTCAAACGCCCCTCCACACTACAAAAAGATTCTGTCTTACATTTCTGCCTTTCAAAAAAAAAAAAAAAGGACAGCCCTTGACTCTTTGAAAAAAAAATGAAATAAATAGAGTATTAAATTGGGCTATCGGAGAAGAAATGTATCTTAGAGGATCCCACTAGAGCAACGATTTCTTTTGAAACCAACAGCTATCGCAGAGAGCCCACTGTAGGTGCGCGCTCCGACACTTCTTATAGTGCGGCGCGCACGGTGCCAGAGCGCCGCGGCGCGCCGCCGCTTTCAGAGCCCGCTTTCGGAGGGACGTTCGCACACCGGCGTGAGATCCGGCCGCTGAAATCTGACCGATACCAACTCCGAAGAAAAAAACAAAACAAAACAATGAAACCTGTTGCATTCGAGCCCTCGCCCCTCGCAGACCGCGGACGGGGCGGATGATGGCTTCGGAGGCGGCGGCGATGAATCCGGCTCTTTTTCTCGGCACGAACTGCCAACTTTTTCTCACTCGTGTGTTTTTCCACCTGTCCGTGTGTGTGTGAAGAGCAACAGCATGGAGCAGCCCCCGAACGACGACAAGATCCCGGTAAGTGCAAAGGCTGCCGCCAACGCTCACCTCTATTCAGCCACGGATACTGTAATACTCCTACACCAGAGCGCAACACACAACCACATCATATTACTTTTGGCATCATTCAAATAGAAAATGTATTCAACGTGACTCCTGTTTCTTCCCCTAAGAATTCTAGGTTCATGAGGTCAGAAGTGAAGTTGGTTGCAACATTTTATCAATATTGCTGTAGAGCATGCAATGTATTCTTCATGCAAAAAAAATGAGATATTAAAAATTAGATAAGTTCAAGTTTTTTTCTAGTGTACTTGTAACAACCCTGAATGGGACCAATCAAAAAACAAAAGAAAAAAAAAAAACAGAAATTCTCTTGCAAAGTCCTCTACTTGTGTTTGACAGAACCCTGGATGTTGCGTTCACTTGTCAGTTAACTGCGATCAAGTCATTCACTGAGAGTCCAACAGAAGGGCGTCGCCATGACATCAAATCTATCATGTTCAGCCTTTGTTGACACTCTTCTAAATGAATCCTTTTTCTGTTTATTATTGAATTCTTAGGAACAGCTGATGGTGTTTTATTGAGTGGAGTATGTTGAATGATGTTGCTCTCTCTCTCTCTCTCTCTCTCTCTCTCTCTCTCTCTCTCTCTCTCTCTCTCTCTCTCTCTCTCTCTCTCTCTCTCTCTCTCTCTCTCTCTCTCCCCCTCTCTATCTATCTTTCTTTCTCTCCCCCTCTCTCTCACACTCTGCCCCCCATGTTTGTGTCTGCCTAGTGTGCAAAATGATAGACACAACTGGTTTTAATGTCCCCACTAATGAACAGGTAGTTACATCAATACTTCAGTTCTGCTATACCACACAGTTCATCTGTGTAAATGTCTGTATTCAGTGATGAATTGTATACAATTATTTCCAGATTCTTAAACCAAATTGGACACTAATCTGATTCGATTGCGCACAATAAGCAAAAAGCGCGATATCTAAAAGGCAGCCTTTGTGCGGGAATAATGAAGGTGCTTGCCGTTCCATCCAAGTGGTGAAAGATGAATGTCTGTGCAGTCCAAGTCAAGGCAGTATCATTTTGGGGCACCAGGGGGGTTCAGTAAGAAATATACAGCAGAGCAATACCAAAGATGAGTATCCAGAAATAAATACATTAAAAAATACTAATAATTAGATTAAAAATAAAATAAAGTAAATGAATAAGCATACACCTTTCCCCAGACCTAAACTGTTATTACAAAAGGATGAATATTGTGTGTGCATTGTCTGGCTTGTAAAAAGCGGGGCGGTATTATCAGGGAGCACAAAATAATAAGAAACAACAACCTAATATCAGTGCATAAGTGTATCACAAATGCATGTGACCAATAACGGCTGTGACTGGAGTATAATGTGTCTGTAGCCATGATGGGCATTAGAAGATGTATTTATATTGATACATGATATAGTATTGTGTTCTTTTGACCAATATTCTACATTATCACCATTATTCATATTGTCAGGGATTCAAGACTATGTCACATAAATGTGGAATTGTAATGTGTTGACTATTTGCAAACATTTTATGTGAAAATATCTTTAAAAGGTTCAGCAGAGTTGCCGTACTGGCCAAGCCATTGACAACTTCACTTCATGGTCACCGAACATGGAGTTGATAAGGTCATTGATTCAAATGTACGACTAATATCGCTTCACTCTAAGACAACCTTACACCAAGCATTCATTCCAACCGATACATTTTAACTTATCTTTTGTAGATTTAACCCCTTGTGTATACTTTTCCTGATCCCAACCTTATTTTCGATACACATAACCATAACCGTAACCCAAATGTTGTCAAATGCAGTTGCCTAACCACAGATTTGAGGAAAGACAATTTGCATGTTGGGATGTTACCAATCCCTCTACTGTTGGTAAATGACTAGATTCTTGGCAGAATTTACTGATTATCATTTTGGCATTTAAACCACAAGACATAACTGCCAAAAAATCTTTGGTTATCCCTGATTAGAGCAGAAAGGAAATAGTTTACTACGTCTTAAAATCTCCTATTACCACATGTATTACCTCCATGTTTTGTCTCCCTCTCTGCGCTAGCTCTGTCTATATAAAGAATAAAATTGCCAAAGGTGAAGTGACTGCCCACTCTGCTGCTAGAGGTCCTCACTTCATTGTTTTTGAGAACCTGCCAAAAACTGCTTCTCTTCGCGTGTACCGGCAGTGCAGTCAATGCTTACATTCATACAAACACTTGTTACGTAACTGCACTCTGTTCAAAGGTGGCATGCATGCACTTTTGAAAAAAGATCTGTTTGTGTTAAATAGAACTGGCACGTTCCAATAATCAATTTCAAGTAGGATGTTGATCACTCTTCTCTAGCCTACATCAGTTCCGATGATCTGTTGTCATAAAACTAGTCTTAGAATAACATTTGTCATTTTTATGGAATTCACACAACTTTTAGGACTTCCCTTTTTTTCTTGATATGCAACAACACTAAAAATGTAACCCTAGATTTTGCTTTAGCAACTAGCTTTGCTATACACTTCCGGTGTATAGACATATTTACACACGTATATATTTATGCATGTGATCCTCTTTTTCTTGACTCGCTACAGGTTGTTAGCTCTCCTTCAGATCCTCGGGGCAGTGGAGAAAGCCTTCACTTCTCTGATGGCCGACGGAAAGTTGACTACGTTTTGGTCTTCCATCGGAGGCGCCACAGCTCCATACGGTCCCCGGCGAGCACCTCCGTTTCACATGACAGGCTCTCCATTGTTTCCAATGGCAACTTTCCTCCGACGGTCAGCTCAGAGATGACAATGGACAGAGTCGGTATGGCGGGAGGGGAGGCTGCAAGTGTCGGTGAGGTGTTCATGGAGCTTGAAAGTGGAGGAGGAAATGATGCAGTGGAGCCTGGTGACCATGAGATGTACCAAATCAGGCAAGAGTTTGAGGCCAACTTGCTGGAGGCTGGACTGGAGATAGAGAGAGACAGAGAGGTGAGTATGATATCCATCTATATAGCTCCTGTCCTGTCTCTATTTAGTATGTTATGCTATTGGTGTTGATACAGTCATTTAGAATTAGCTAATTCTTTGGCAAATGCTGTCAACCTTTAATCGCACTGAGGTTGCATGAACCTTGGTTTTCCTATGTCTGACTTCCTGTGAAATCTTCTTTGACATAACTGTCAAGTTGCATGGAAATTATGTTTCATGCACCATTTAACCTGCAGCTGTCACAATGTAAAGCCAGCTCTCCATCATATCTTCCTTTCGTAGTTTTGAAGAAGTGCTTGATGCTAAAATACGCTCGCCCTTTTTTCTGTTACTGGTGTTCCATTTGCATCAGAAATTAATGCTACCCCTGTTTTTGTTTATTTTGTTGAATACCTTGCAGTCTGAAACCCGTGGCCTAAATGTTCCACTAATACATTACACTATTTTCTGTTGTTGAGTTTACTACAATAATTACCCAATTTGAATATCTAACAGAGAAAAGCAGAACTTTCGTCTTGCCTTTCAGCTTTTGTGAAGATCCTCACCATCAGCTGAGATCTCATCCAAAACAAAACAGTGAGCTACAAACATTCAGATTCTCCATACTGCTAAGGAAAACTGCAAAGTCATTGTTAAGCCTATTTGGGTTTATTTGTACAAGAGATGCCTTCAGATAAAAAATATTGAAATTTGCAGCATTAGACAGTGAATGTCAAATCATGCAAATCCTGTGCCGAGTTCTTTTGCTTGCCAATGAACAAAAAAATCAATTACAAGGATAATTCCTGGTTCCATCAAAATCTCACTAATAACATTTTTTAACCCTTTGATCAAAACTAACTAAAATATCGTAGATTTTTTAATGCTAACAGTGGCAATATCAGGAAACAGCTGTCAGTCGCAGCATTTTCTGATTCGATGGTTTATTTTGACTGATTTTATAGGATTTTTCACAGGTCAGGTTCTGATATAACTGGCTGCAGCTATTTAGGTTGAGTGCCTACATAGGACCCTGACAGATGGTAGAGGAAGGATGTGGGGGAGACTTATTGAGGTTTTAGATTTTCCACTACACAATTATTTGTATATTTTTCTTTTTTCATTTTATCCATTTAAACACTGAGCCTTGTCCGTTTGCTTCTCTTGGAAATTACAGTGGTTAAAAAAAAGAAAATAGAAAGCACTATATGGAAAATAGAGTATTCATTAAGTAAATGCCTTTTAGTGTGTCTCAGCTTTAGAGTAAACAAAGTGCTGGCACACTCAGATCCAGAAGGACAATAAGACACTGTCCCATCTCCAAGGCTGAGTGTAGATAAATTTATTAAAACCTAAAGTGCTATACAGGATGCACACAACTGGTCTGCATCCATCCATCCATCCATCCATCCATCCATCCATCCATCCATCCATCCATCCATCCATCCATCCATCCATCCATCCATCCATCCATCCATCTTCTTCCGTTTATCTGTAAAGTAGCGGGGGCAGCAACCGGAGCAATGAGGCCCAGCCTGCCTCTCCCCCCACAAACATGGTCTAGGTCCTCTGGGGAGACCCCAAGGTGTTCCCAGGCCAGCGTGGAGACATTGTCTCTCCAGCATGTCCTGGGTCTTCCCCGCAGTCTCCTCCCAGATGGCCATGCCCGGAATACCTCCCCCAGGAGGTGTCCAGAAGGCATCCTGACCAGATGCCTGAGCCACCTCATCTGACTCCTCTCTATGTGGAGGAGAAGCGTCTCTACTCCGAGTTCTTCCCGCATGACTGAACTTCTCTTCCTATCTCTAGGAGAGAGTCCGGCCATCGTGCGGAGGAAACTCATTTCGGCCACTTGTATCCACGTTTTCATTCTTTCAGTCTCTACCCATAGCTCGCGACCATAGGTGAGGGTGGGAACATAGATCAACTGGTAAATTGAAAGCTTCAACTTTTGGCTCAGCTCCCTCTTCACCGTGACAGACTGGTACAGAGTCTGCATCACTGATCCGCCTGACGATCTCCCAGTCCATCCTTCTCTCTCTCATGAACAAGATTCCGAGATACTTGAACTCCTTCACTTGGGGCAGAGCCTCTTTCCCTGACTCAGCGTGGGCATTCCACCCGTTTCTGGTTGAGCACCATAGTCTGAAATTTGGAGGTGCTGATCCTCATCCTGGCCGCTTCACACTTGGCTGTGAACCATTCCAGTGAGAGCTGGAGATCATGGCCTGATGAAGCCAACAGAACCACATCATCTGAAAAAGCAGGCTTGATCCTGAAGCCACCAAACCGGATCCCCTTGATGCCCTGGCTGCGCACAGAAATTCTGTCCATGAAAGTTATGAACAGAATTGGTGACAAAGGGCAGTCCTAGGGGAGTCCAACTCTCACGGGAAAGGGGTCCAACTTACAACTGGCAACGCGAACCAAGGTCCGACACCAATCATTCTGGGAAGTCAGCCGTATGACTGGGTTCAGTACCCCGTACTCCCGGAGCAACCCCCACAGGATTTCCCGTGGGACATGGTCGAATCCCTTCCCCAGGTCCACAAAACACATGTAGACTGGTTGGGCAAACTCCAATGCCCCCTTGAGGACCCTGCCGAGGGTATAAAGCTGGTGCACTGTTCCACGACCAGGACAAAAACCACACTGCTCCTCCAAGGGTCAATGACTCGGTGGACCCTCCTCTCCAGCACAGCTTAATAGACCTGACCAGGGAGGCTGAGCAGTGTGATCCCTCCGTAGTTGGAGCACACCCTCTGATCCCCATTTTTGAAAGGGGGGATCACCACCTTGGTCCCCCAGCCCAGTAGCACTGTCCCCAACATCCACGCAATGCAGCGGAGGCGTGTCAGCCAAGACAGCCGTACAGCATCCAGAGCCTTGAGGAACCCAGGGCTGACCTCATCCACGCCCTGCTACTGAAGAGCTTTTTGACTGATTCAGCAACTTCAGCGCTGGAAATAAGTGTGTCTGCTCCAGAGTCCCCCAGCTCTGCTTCCTCATTGGAAGGCATTTCAACGGGGTTGAGGAAGTCTCGAAAGTATTCCTGCTACTGATCTACAACATCTTGAGATGAGGTCAGGAGCGCCCCGCCCCACTGTACACATTGTTGCGGCGCATTGCTTCCCCCTCCTGAGCCGCCGGATGGTGGTCCAGAATCTCCTTGACGCCCACCGGAAGTCATTCTCCATTGTCTCCCTGAACTCCTCCCACACCTGAGTTTTTGCCTCGGCAACCACCAAAGCATGCCACATGCTGCTTAGCCAGCCAGTATCTGTCAGCTGCCTCCGGAGCCCCACAGCCCAGAAAGGCCTGATAGGACTTCTTCAGTTTGACGGCATCCCTCACCGCTTGAGTCAACAAGTGGGTTTGAGGGTTGCCGCCCCGACAGGCACCAACCACCTGATGGCCGCAGCTCCATATGGAAGTACGAAACATGGGCCACTCAGACTCAATGTGCCGCACCTCCCTCGGGACGTGGTTGTAGTTCTGCCGGAGGTGGGAGTTGAAACTCCCTCTGACAGGGGGATTTTGCTAGACGTTCCCAGCAGACCCTCACATTATGTTTGGGTCTGCCAGGTCTAACCGGCATCCTCCCCCCCGGCATCTGAGTGTCCAGGACAGGCGGCCGCAAGTCCGACGACACGACCACAAGGTCGATGTTGGTCGGGGTTAATGGCTGTTCTGCATGGCAACATAATTTCAATACATATAAACTGTCGTGTAACATGCAGCCAATTAGTCTAATCTAATGTACTTTCTTTGTTCATTCTCCATGTATCTTGCTGAGCTGTCAATTTGCATGTGTTGATAAAAATTGTTTCTGCACGCAACCATGGCTTTGTAATCAGGAAACCAAACATTATTGTCTTGCATTGAACAGCACAACACGGTTTCAGCTACTCACCAACAGAGTGTGTTCGTGCCTCTGCAGTTTTCTCTCTGTTCTCCAGATTCTTGCCCACAGGGAATGGTACTACAACCTTGATTAAAAAAAACAACAAGAAAATCAAATTACTTTGGAAGTATTTCCCCTCCTACTGCCAATATTCTATGAAAATATTTGACTTGGAATGTCTGTGTTAGATGTCAATTTTTTCCCATAGTAATTTAGTGAGAGAGAAACCTAAATATCAAAAACATGTCACTGTATTAATGACTGTTGAATACATGTTTTAATTAAGTATAATCAATATTGCTGCATTACACAATTTTTTGTTACTGTGTACGGTTTCTGCCTATTGATTAGTAAATAGGGAGGTTATTTATCGGTTGTTGTTTTTTTTTTTTGTACCAGGTCCACAATCAACAATTGTCCTCTACCACCGTCAACGCAAATACAATTTAAGATATTGCCGTAAGGGACACATTAATCATGTAATTTAGCATTCAAGCAATGCTGACAACAGTTAGGAAGTTTCAAACCTCACCAGTTTACAGATACAGTTTCTCTGTTAGTACTGTCTATTCTCTCTTCTCACAGGAAAGATGAAGCTGCATTAGGTATGTGAATTTGCATGCAAAGCTAAGCTGCAATGTTTCCCTCCCTAGCAATTTGCTGGACCTTAACTATATACAGCATAACAAATGTTTAAAATTCAGCCTTGTAGGCCTCTTAGAAATTCTATTTCTTGGAACAGTTACACAGATATTTTCACTAACTGAAACTTGGAAACATTAAATGGTTTATTCTAATTAGATCCACGGAAGAAATGGAAAGCTCAATTGAATGAATATAAGAATACACGATTTCACCTTGAGCACAGCACAGGAAACTAGTGTAGCCAGTATTGCCGTGGTAATGATGTGATAACAATACGAAACTATTCATTGAAATTCTTCATTCAGTGGGAAGGGTCCATCAAATAACATGTCTGGTTTTTATCAGTGTCAGGAAAAGCATATGCAAGTGAATGCAATCCATGTAGGTGATGATGACTGGTATTTCATGCAAAGTTCTCCAAGTTGTCCTAAAAATGTCAAAAAAATAAAAAGGCCACCAAGACAACAGCAGATAAAGCTGGTTAAGATTTTAAATGGTCATACATATACAATCAATGAGGGCTTATCTGGGATGAATTGTAAGAAATGCACTAATGGGGAAAAATTCTTTAAATTGTCTGTATATTTTTCATACTCAAACCCTGACAAAACTATCTTCCTTGAGGTTCACATTGAGGTTCTTCAACAAGTGTAGGGTTAGAAGACAGGGAAACCTGCTGAGATCCAAGTGAAAAATGTTCATTTTCTTGCAAGCTGAAGAAACAAACTCCAAGTGAGTCATTAACGCTTTCTCCTTATCCCAGAAGTGTTCAAACATGAAAAAATAACCTTTTTCTTGTGTTGATAATTGGTATTTTTCGGAAAGAGATGCTTATACTTTATATATAGGATAAATTAATCATCTAGAATAATACAAAAAAGCTTAATTAACCGCAGAATTAACTTAATACTAAATTAAAACAGGTTGAATAACCACTCCATTTTGGCCTCATTGTAGAATGTAATTACCTCTTCTGACATTATGGATTTCCAGGTAATTTATTTTCTAATTTTTACTAGCTTTTTACCAGCTTTTAGTACATATACACAGACACACACGCACCCACATGTACGTATGTATGTATATACACTACTCAAAAAAATCAAAGGGAACACTACAATAACACATCCTGAATGAAATATTCTTGTTAAATATTTTGTTCTTTTCATAGTTGACTGTGCTGAGAACAAAATCGCACAAAAAATATCAATGGAAATCAAATTTATTAACCCATGGAGGTGTGGATTTGGAGTCACACTCAAAATTAAAATGGAAAAACACAGTACAGGCTGATCCAAATTTGATGTAATGTTCTTAAAACAAGTCAAAATGAGTCAGTGTTGCTTCCTAAGTTGACAGTTTGATTTCACAGATGTGTGATTGACTTGGAGTTACATTGGGTTGTTTAAGTGTTCCCTTTATTTTTGGAGCAGTATATATATATATATCTATATAGATATACATATATGCACACACACACACACACACACACACACACACACACACACACACACACACACACATATATGTATATATATATATATATATATATATATATATATATATATATATATATATATATATATATATATATATATATATATATATATATGAATGCGGCCTCGGGGCGGCATGGGACGGTATCTCCCTGAGCAAGCCTCTGGGGGTCACCGGCCAGTGTCTCCCGTGTCGTAAAACTTTTGCCAAAACCAAACTTGTGAATCAAACTTAATAACCAGACCATACCTGATCAGTCGAGGCCCGGGTTAGCAATGATCACCATTGGTACCGATGGCCTACAGGGAACCAATGGAAACTGGGCTGCTGTAGGTCAAAGAAGGAGAGGAGGAAGGTGTGTTCAGAAGCAGAGAGAGAAGAGGAAAGGCAAGAGTCTGGGACTGAGAGTAGGGACTTTTGAATATTGGGACAGGAAGAGGTAGAGAGTTGGAAGGTGGGAAGGTAGATATACTGTGTGTCCAGGAGACCAGGTGGAAAGGTAGTAAGGCTAGAAGCTTAGGAGTAGGCTTTAAGTCGTGCTATCATGGTACTGACAAGAAGAGAAATTGGGTTGGAGTTATCTTGAGGGAGGAGTTTGTTAGGAATGTTCTGATGGTGAAAAGAATATCAGATAGACTTATGAGTCTGAAACTGGAAGTTGAAGGTATGATGCTCAATGTTATTAGTGGCTATGAGTTTGGGATGTGAGTTTGTGGAGAAGGAGAAGTTCTGGAATGAGTTAGTTGAAGTGATGCAGAATTGGTGCAGACTACAATGGCCATGTTGGTGAAGGCAATAGAGGGGATGAAGAAGTGATGGGCAGATTTGGTATACAGGATAGGAACACAGAGGGACAGATGGTGGTAGATTTTGCAAAAATGATTAAAATGGCTGTAGTGAACACTTTTTTCAGAAAAGACAGGAACATAGGGTAACTTATAAGAGCGGAGGTAGGAGCATGCAGGTAGACCATGTCTTGTATAGACGATGGAACCTGAAAGAGATCAGTGACTGCAAAGTAGCTGTAAGTGTGCGTAGTCAGACAGCATAGAATGACTCTGGTGACAAGGAAGATCAAGAGGGCAAAGGCAGAGCTGAGGACAAAGTGGGGAAGCTGAGAGGTTCCAGATGATTGGACAACTGCAGCATTTGTTATCAGGGAGACAGAAAGTAGAGTACACGGTGTGTCATCTGGAAGGAAAGTCAATAAGGAGACTTGGTGGTGGAATGATAAGGTGCAGGAGTATATACAGAGAAAGCGGTTAGGAAAGACGAAGTGGGACATTTAGACAACTGAAGAGAACAGACAGGAGTACAGGGAGATACAACGTATGGTAAAGATAGAGGTAGCAAAGGCAAAACAAAGGGCGTACAATGACTTGTATGCTTGGTTGGACAGTAAGGAGGGAAAGAATGATCAATACAGGTTGGCAAAACACAGAGATAAAGATTGAGAGGATGTGCAACTGGTCCGCGTGATTAAGGATTGAGAGGGAAATGTGTTGACAGATGCTAGGAGAGTGATGGGAAGATGGAAAGAGTACTTTGAAGAGCTGATAAATGTGGAAAATGAAAGAGGCAAGGATAGAAGAGGTGACTATTATAGACCACAAAGTAGCAGATATTAGTAAAAGTGGAGAGAGGAAGGCATTGAAAAGGATGAAGAGTGGAAAGGTAGTTGGTCCTGGTGATATACCTGCGGAAGTGTGGAAATGTCTAGGAGAGGCAGCTGTAGAGTTTCTGACTAGTTTATTCATCTTAGAGATTGAAAAGATGCCTGAAGAATGGAGAAGAAGTATGATGGTGCCCATTTTTCAGGATAAAGGGGATGTGCAGAATTGTGGCAACTATAGAGGGATAGAGTTGATAAGCCATACAATGAAGTTATGGGAAAGAGTAGTGGAAACTAGACTGAGAGCAGAATTCAGCATTTGTGAACAGCAGTATGGTACTGCAGATGCAGTAATTGCGTTGAGAATGCTAATAGAGACGTAAGGAGAAGGCCAGAGGGAGCTGCATTGTGTTTTTGTAGATCTAGAAAAAGCATATGATAGGGTGCCAAGAGAGGAACTTTTGTGTTGTATGAGGAAATCTTGAGTGGCAGACAAGTATGTTAGGATGTGTCCTCCATGGACCATGATGTTTGCAGATGACATTGTGATCTGTAGTGAGAGCAGGGAAAAGGTTGAGGAAAATCTAGAAAGGTGGAGGTATGCATTGGAAAGGAGAGAAATGAAGGTTAGTCACAGCAAGATAGAGTATATGTGTGTGAATAAGAGGAACCCAGGTGGAACAATGAGGCTACAGGGAGTGGAGATCAAGAAGTTGGAGGATTTCAGGTACTTGGGGTCAACAGTCCGGCGCAACGGAGAGTGTGGAAAAGAGGTGAAGAGATGGGTTCAAGCAGGTTGTAATGTGTGAAGAAAAGTGTCAGGGGTACTATGCGATAGAAGACTATCAGCCAGAATGAAAGGAAAGGTGTACAAGACAGGGGTGAGACCAGCAATAATGTATGCCTAAAAACATTTACAATGATGAAGAGATAGGAGGCAGAGCTCGAGGTCGCAGAGATGAAGATGCTAAGGTTCTCTTTGGGAGTGACCAGGATGGATAGGATCAGGAATGCATCTATCAGACGAACAACACACGTTAGATGTTTTGGAGAGAAGGTCAGACAAGCCAGGCTGAGATGGTTTGGTCATGAACAGAGGAGGGATAGTGAATTAGTGGTGGACGTATGCTGGAATTAAGAATAAGAATAAGAATAAGAATAAGAACAACTTTATTTATCCCGAAGGAAATTGTTGTGCCAGACTTTCAAGTAAAACATAAAAATAATAAATAATAGTAGGAAAATGTTTAAACAGCATAAAAAAAGGGGGAGAACAAGAAATACAAATAAAACTATAAAGTGCCAAAGTAACAAGTCAGGCTTTAAAGTGTTTTAAGGTTGTAAGTACAAAGATTTTGGATTTGAATTGGAGACCAAAGAGAAGATTCATGGACGTGGTGAGAGAGGATATGACGGTAGTTGGTGTGAGAGAGGAGGATGCAGAGAATAGGGTTAGATGGAGAGGGTTGATTCACTGTGGCGACCCCTGAGGGGAAAAGCCGAAAGGAGCGGAAGAATAAGATATATATATAAAATTCTTATATGTATATAAATGAATATGCACAGTATATGTAGCTGCAACACCTTTCATTGGATATTTCCATTGGTGTGTGTCTGTAAAATACTCATATTTCACATATTTCAGTCTGATTTAGTCCTTATTTAATTCGCATTGACATGGCGCTTCCATGTAAGCTGGCAGACGTTTTTGTTATCCGCTGCCAATACAACAGCTGTGACTGACCTTTTCAATTGCAATATACTAATATACCCTGACATGCTTAATTTTGTTGTGAATTGTACAGATAGTCTGGGTGCATGGGTGTTGTTTAGAGTGTGTGTGTGTGTGTGTGTGTGTGTGTGTGTGTGTGTGTGTGTGTGTGTGTGTGTGTGTGTGTGTGTGTGTGTGTGTGTGGCAACAAATGGGGCACACACCACTTCACTGTTTTTATAGTGACCCTGAAGTATCAATGCCACACTTGTAGAAATGTGTTTATTGTTGAAGTTCCTTCAATTGTACTGTTGGTGCAAAATGCATGAAACACTGAGAAATGCAAGTGATGCTCATTTCTGCTTTTCTGGGCTGCAAGGAATGTTCCTCTGATTTGATCTAATCCTCCACCTCGAACATTGAGGATCGGTAACAGTGTCAGTGTGTGCTATTGATGGGATCGGACACAGGGAAGAGGTGCTGCTGTTCAGAACAGAAGGACTGTCATGACTTTATGCGACACGTAAACCATGGGATTGTGTGCGTGTGATTGTGACTGTAGTTTGCTGGCCAAATGGCAAGCAGCCAGTTGGGTGTGTGTGCGGTCTGCAGGCTAGCATTAATCAGATTGGTGACAATATGGCTATTGAGCCTAAGCTAGGATGAGATTATATGATTGGAAGCTCCATGTCAAATCTCACGGATTGATGGGTTGTCGATCGAATACGCACTGAGCATTCGGTATAGAACTTTCATTCCAGTATCACTCATTTACATAAAGCAAGAGAATGACTGACAAACATAATTACACTCCTTCAGTTAGATGTTGCATGCTGTAGATGTGGCTTCAGGAGGTGCTGGCACACAGTCTATAAGCGTTGACTGATAAAGAGCGTTTTCCTGAGGAAAATCTAAATGGAACAGGACCTCTCAGGAAATCCTTTTGTAAATATAGAAATTTGAAGTGTGAAATGGAGCATAATCAGCTGATGTGTGCAGAGGGTGGGTCACCAAAAGGTAGATCTTTATATCGAAGATCGTTCAATTTTCTTGCTTTCCATCTATTTTTCTTTGTTTGTGTTCAGTATTGAAGTTCTTGCATATATGACTCCTTCTATGAAAAGTAGTTGTATCAATATGAATAGGTCTATGTTGCATTGGATGTTTAGCAACAATAGAACGACATTCTTACTGATTCATGAAATCAATGGTGTTTCTGTATTACTTTTATAATTACCATCAATATAGATGCAGTGGCTTAAAGTGTTTTTCAAATGTTCTTCTCAGAAGGTGAAAGGTTTGGCTGTAAATCCTTTGGTACTCTAGAAAGCCCCTGCTGTTCCACAGCTGCAGACAGTGGGGTTTGAAACGTTGTGGATTTGCCCAATGCTCTTTTTGTTTGTAAAATCTGCACATTCGCAGGAGAATGAGGACAGGAGAGGACATTCAGGTTTTGGTGAGAAGCCATGAATAAGTGAGTGTATGGGAAGCTTTTTTTTAAAAAAAAAAAAAAAAGAGACAAAAAACCCAACTTGAAGGGCAGACTACAACAGGAACTTGTCATATTCTCCTTTTTTTGCGGGTGCAAAGAAAAATCAATTCAAGTCTTTGAAACTGGAATTCGCTGACCACAGTGTATGGTCAAAAATGTACCTCAAAGATGAAAACCTCGATCATATCCAGGACTTCACCAAATGGTTCTGAGCAATTTCAACTCTTCTCTGACAGGTTTTAGTGTCTCAGATGAAAACCGTTTCGCTCAAACTTCAAGCACCTCTGATGTTCATCTCTCTTCTTTCTCAGTCAAATCAAATCTGGAAAACATCTGAAATGCTTTAAAAACATGAGACATAGTTGGTGATGTGACTAGTAAAAAAGTAACTCAATCAGTTAGCAAGTAAAACTGTAAAGTGGGAAAATGAATATTGTGTTTGTTTAAAAATCATGCCTATAATAGACAACCCAGCTAAAAGGCACTGGGATAATGATGGAGGGGGGGTCAAAAGCTTGTTGGCCAGTAACACTAACTTCACTTTCCTGGGTCCAGGAGATGTGATTAATAGCATGGTAGAAAAAAGAACTGCTAAAGTGTCAAACTTGATTGTGTCTAAGGGATTATTTAGCTGACCTTCGATCTCTGAAGGACATCCTCTCCAGAACACCTTTAATTAAATCACAGGAAGAATTTAATTCAAATGGAGCTGGGACTTTGAAAGAGTCCACAGGGCCTCAGGAAACAAAGTGAGCAGGATTAAATGTTTGGTAAGAATGTACCACATAATGATAAGAAATACAGGTTCACTGTTTCCTCCTGAAAATGCTTATATCCTCGAACCCCAAGGTTTCAGAGATTTTTTTTTCTTTTCTTAAGACTACAATGACACTTTGCTGTGCATGCATGATTTATATTACACCATCACAAATGCACCCAGACATTTTTTGCACATTTCCATATTGTTTGGATGTTCTTTTCTGCATTGATATTATAGAATATAGTTGATAAATTCCTGGATTTTGAGTTTATCTTTGCAGAGTTTCTTCTTTGCTGTCCTCTGTTGCTGTTTCTACCCTCATTGTCAGGCAGTAGGCAAAGTAAGAGTTTCATGCAAACTTGTTTTTAACTGTGCCTGCCACAGCTAACAGTTTGACACGACTTGTATGGGAACACTTTACCCCGCTCTGCAACAAACTCAAAAATCCTAACCAGACCGCTATTTACTAGCAACATTTCCCATGTTCTGGGAATGGTCACAAATGGATAGCAGTTTGTCCACTATTTGTGTATAGTAATATTTGATCATAATAGCTAGCCAGGTCAGTAGGAAGTCCCGTAGGTCAACCCACCCACACTTTAATGATTTCATCATCTACCAGCTGCCATCCTTTATGCTTTTTAAGATAAGATAAGAAAAGATAGATTTTATTGATCCCCATTGGGGAAATTCTTTTGTCACATCAGAATTCTCTATATGATTCAATTTATACAGATTTTTAGTTAATATGTGACCATCACGCACTTTGTTCCTGTGCCTCTCTCATTCCCCACATCTGAGTTTGAGTTGATTTGTGTCCGCCAACCCTATCCCATCACCCAAATCATCACCCTCTTGCACATCATGTACCACCCACCCTATCTTCCACCAAATGGTGCCCCCGGCCGCGTCCTAGTTATCCCCCCTACAGAGATAAAGATCTAATTGGAAATCCCTCTACTAATTAACCTTCTCCTAGCTTAAAGGTATTTATATCCTCTGCTTTTTGATGGTGTGATAGGAAAAAGAGAGGGGAGGGCTGTGAAGAAGATGGAAGAGCACAGGGGGAATTGAGGGTTGCATGTGTGTGGGAGGGTGACATAGTACAGGGTGTAGAAGAAAGGAAATGAGGAATAGGAATTAGGATACAAGGAAATATTGGTCAAGTCACTGTTTTAAAACATCATTACGTCATCACCACCAGTCACCAAAACAGAAGCGAAAGCATTCACAATGTATTGCACTCAGGGTTTCTACTTTGGTAGAAATGGTTTGTATTTGTAACCCAGTGAATAACCCATGAATTACTAAATATATACATAAATAAGATGGTCAAAGCGTGATAAAAAGCAGGAATAGTTCTCTTTCAACACTTAATGCATCAGACTGTAAAAAAAATGATTCCAGTGTCTATATCGCTGTTAAATTTGTCGAAAATTGAATTTTAAAAATGCCAAGAGACAGCATTATGACATTATTATTTTTTCAAAGTGAATGTTTGCATTCCAAATCTGCACATTGTGCTGTGTGTGTGTGTGCGTGCGTGCGTGCGTG
This sequence comes from Fistularia commersonii, assembly GCF_037954325.1. Classification (NCBI taxonomy): domain Eukaryota; kingdom Metazoa; phylum Chordata; class Actinopteri; order Syngnathiformes; family Fistulariidae; genus Fistularia; species Fistularia commersonii. Next base: position 13,561,446 of record NC_141288.1, read on the forward strand.
CGTGCGTGCGTGCGTGCGTGCGTGTGTGTGTGAAGAGAGAGAGAGAAACCATAGTTACATGGTTATATTTTAGTTGGATGTTGGTGAATTGCATGAAAAGTAAATGTATGTTTTTGGTGTTGACAGCAGACCGCTATTTCAAGCTTGTATGTCTCAAACAGAGTCTGATACGCCACATCATTCTGCAGACTCCTGTGATCACCCCAGTTACCTTCAATATCCTTAATACTGCTGCTATCTCTGCCAGACCAAACAGTCTTTAGGGGTTTAGAAAAAGTCTTCTATCGTTTATCACTTACCCTGAAAATAAGACTGGTCGACTTGAGTTTAGCTGTTGAATCTGTCCGTACTGTATGATGTTACGGAAACAAATAAAATACTGCAATAAATTCTGCAGCGACCAGGGGACGGCGGGTGGTTGGTGACATTTCCGTAAAGCCTCACGGGGCTCTACTCATTACAGGTTACAGAATTAGATTCCACGGATGTTCTGGTCAAGTTCCTATGAACTTTGCAATTTGTTTTATACCAATGTGACCTGGACATTATCATTAAATTGATCTGTAAAGGAGTCATTGATCCTGAGACACCTGGTATGCTTGAGGGCCTGTAGTCAGTATTCATGTAACTTGCCGCTGTTGTGACTTCACTTTCAGTAACTAGTGTCACCAGCTGTCACGGGTGTAGTGGGTGCTGGAGTGTTCATAATAAAGCTTTATGAGTCACTTAGCATTATTAAACACCAACTTGTCACACTGGTGTCAGAAGCAGAATGAGCTGTAGTAAAATCTGCAAAATGGCAAGAGAGAATTGAAAATTCCAGCAACTGACACAAAAGAACTCTCTGCACTTGAAAGATAATAATGGGTTACGGGTGACGGATGCTAAGCACCTCACCCCAATTGTACACCACAGTAACTCTTCTTTTCCTTCTGGCGTGCCTTCAAGGGTCGCCACAGCACATCAACCTTCTCCATTTAACCCTATTCTCTGTGTCCTCCTCTCTTATGCCAACTAACCTTATATCTTTTCTCACGATGTCCATAAATCTTCTTTTTGGTCGTCCTCTAGACCTCATGCCTGCCATCCGTCTACAAATATATTCACTATCCCTCCTTTGTACATGACCGAACTATCTCAGTCTAGCTTCTCTGACCTTCTCTCCAAAACATCTAACATGTGCTGTCCCTCTGGTGGACTCATTCCTGATCCTATCTATAATGCTCAGCAAAGTTAATATTCCCCCTAAAGGCTCAACATACCATAAAAGGGAATCTACTGTATCGTGCAGGTTCAATGTGTGGTGGTTGGATTATTCTTTAGTTGGAAAGACAGCAGGTTGTAGCAGCCCTTGACTCTAATGCCCACCTCCACTTCCTTGTTACTGGCCACATGGCATGAACTGACCAATCAGAACCATGAGAATTCAGACTAAGGAGTCTGAGTGTGAAAATCACAGACAGACTCACTACAACAGTTTATTTAAAATACATCAGTCAACTTCACCTCTAAATTTTAAGCTACTGCTGCCTAGTGCTTCTGACCACATGCTGGTTCCTGCCACAGCCACTGAGCAGCTGTTCCTAGGAGACCAAATAAGTTATTAGAGTACAAGGGCATGGCGGCAGTAGAGCAATGGCTCTCAATGCCAGGAAACAAGGATTAACACCAGAGTTTGCACTTGCATGTTCACTTTGCCATGCTGCGGTCCATCACACAGGCTTTTAGTGAAGCCCAATGAGGTGGGACTCTTCATATGGTGTATTCAACATTATGTTACTATTTGAATTAACAGTGTGATGACTGTGAAAATCTGTGCAACTATCAATATTAAGGTTGATTTGGCAGATACCCCATTCTGATACACGTGGTTTATGTTACATGATTGTTAAATGATAAGTTGTCCCTTATTCTCCCCGTTAATCTCACTGTCACTGTTTTGAAGGTCTTTTAGCCTCTCACCTGTCTTATAGAAAAAAATGCAGTACTTCTATCAATGTCTCATATGAAACTTTTGTTGAGTGTAAGAGAATAGAAATTGGCCAATGCCACTGGTCAACATAATCTTGGCAATTGTTGGCAGTCTGATGGCATTTAGCAACGCAAATACTGCCTGATACAGTTTCATGACTTATGATATGAATAGATTGGGATTTTGCACCCTATACTTGCTCATTAGAAATGACAATAATCACATTAAGGTAACTTAATGTGGGGGTGGTTTTTGTTGTCTATCTATATATTCAAGCACAAAAAAATGCATGTGAAAACTACTATGCACCAGAAAATGTGAAGCTAAAGCTCATATAGAGAAAAGTAATAATAGATTTAAACATTTCAGGGCTTTGAAATTATTTTACAGGTTTGGATTGCACATCGTTTTCAGTCACAGTTAAATGTATTCATTTGCTTAGGCGAAACTATTTTTCATTTCTCTGGTGTTTACAGTGTCTGGAAGCGGAATAAAAAAAATCATATATAACCTACCATCAGTGAGCAGTGGAAAACATACACAACTTTTAAATGATATCAAATATATTCCATTCAAGAGCAGTAAATGTGTTTAGTAAGCTTAATGCTTTGCTGTTTCCAGGGAATAAGAAAAGTGGGTGCAGATGTGAGTGAAAGAGAAGATAATGAAATGTAAGAGGAGTAAGAGTGACAATTAAATGAAGCAGGCAGTCAATCAACTGGTGAAACTGTGTCACACAAGGTACAGTAATATATATGATTACCAACGGGGGTGGGGGTTGAGGGGGAATGATAGATCTCAGGAAAGAAGGAGTCCAGATAGGGAATCGCCTCAGGTTTCCATCATTTGCTGTGCCACCTTTCTCTTGTCACTCCCCCTCTTACAGAGGCTGATGGGGGTCTGAGGCAGGTAAGGTTACCTAGCTGCCGTCCCCTGCTGGCATCGCTCTCTTTCATTTCTAGTTACACTCTCACCCTCACTGCAGCCAAGCCCCAGAGAGGCTGCTTTTAAAATTTCAGACAGAATAGTTTGTACTATCCCCTTTTGACAACCTGATAATTGACATTTAGATTTCAAAGATGTAGTAGATGTTCTTTAGAGCTACTAATATGCAATGTTATTTTGCAAATGCATGCAAATTAATAACACTATTCATCAGCAGAGCAACATGAATTCATTTATAGAAGCAAAAACATTATATCTGTGGTGCTGAGGCCTTGAAAAAAGTAGTGCCTAATGTGTGACAAACGGGCCTGTACACCAAACCAGTGAAGAGCTCCAGGCTTTGCTTGGGGAACAGGGGATACATTTATCTCTTATTTAAAAAATGGGGGAAAAAATAGTGCTGCTGGCTAAACTGATCAGTCAGACTGTCTCAGTAGGTCAGGCAAATGGAAAGATTGTTTATGCCTGAGTCACACATAAAGTACAATTAGATAGATGACCAGGCTCTCCGAAATGCCGATTTACAGCTCCAGAGAGCAACTTTTAGGTCACAGGCAGCTGACAAATGATCAAGCACAGTGAAATGCAGCTCATACTGAGGTCTCTCTTCCTCAAACCGTCTGTCAGCTCCATTGGATTGCAAAGCAGTATTGACAGATGGTCTGGATTGCCTGGTTTCTAAAGCAGGTAGTTCCAGCCAAGCAATCTGGAAATGTAATACTCAAACCATTAAAGTTAGGAGTAGAGAAAAAAAAAAAATTGGTAAAAGACTTTTGGAGTTGGTATATTTTACAAAAAGGGTTACTGAGAAAGGAGACAAATGTGGGGAAAAAGTTACAATCTTCACAAAGTCAAAGCAGAATGTTGGATAGTGTGTTTTTTAAATGTAGCTATGTCTACTCTCTTGTTTTTCAGCTAAAAGCTCACGGCCCCAGCTTCACCCGTCTCCATGCACCCTGGCCAGTGCTGTGTAGAGAAGCTGAATTTCTCAAGATTAAAGTTCCCACAAAGACGGTGAGAGTTCACAACTGGGCTAACCAAATATCTCAACGGACACCGGCCGCTCTCTAATTTCATGTTAAAAATTCGACATCTTTAGAGTAAAATTCATCAGAAAAAAAAAAACAGTCTCTCAGTTGGACAAGTTGTAATGATTTCAGATAGAACTTATTCATGGTTTTGGTCATTGTTTCCCCCCCAAAGCACAACAATCCATCTAACACCAGGTTCACATTGTCTGGGATGTAAAGGGCCCGATTTGGCCTCCCTGCTTAGGCAACATTATCTGTTTTTGAATTAATAAAGGGACTTTGTGTTAACTGCTTTGAGGCAGAAAAAGTAGGACAATGATAGATTGTTGCCCCCTTAAAATAGAAGAAGTTGGTTTTGGTGAACTCATCCAGACTCTGTTTCTGTTACCTTCTGTTTCATGCTGAATAGTTCTTGTCTTTTGTGTCATGTTCTGTTTGACGTCTTGCTGTCGCTTGGATTCCTTGCTGTCTCTGATGAGCCGTTGTGCCCTAATGCTGACTTAACCTGTCAGTCAGAGTCCTCAGCTAGATGTCACAAATACAATAATCTGCTCGCCGCTTCTTCTGCGGTCTACACCTGCCTCTGGTTAATAGTACCAGGGTGGGATTTGAGTTTATTTGTCAGCTACTCTGTGTGATTTAGTTGTAAAAGTACAAATACCAATAACAATTTGTTAAATCTGCTTTTCACTGTTTTTTTCATCATCATTAATACCAGATTCTGTTTTCTCAGATACTCCCACCCATGCTTTGCAAAACTGAAATTATCCAGATACAAATCCAGACAGGCGCTGAAGTTGGAATCAGTTGATGAGTAATCCAATATTCCAATATAGAAAGTCTATTTTTTCATTATTGATTTCATCATCAATATCATCGCGTGTTCACGAGTTTAACATGTGATTGGAGTGAAATCAAAAGATCCCATTCTGAAGAGGGGCATCAGTTATATAGGAGAAACCAAAGAAGGCACCAAAAATGACAGATTGGTCAAATAGGGTGCAGCAAGAGATAGCTCTGATAAACTGCTCCATTCTCTATAAAGCAAACCCTGCAGTCCTAACAGCATTGAGTTTCCACACAACTCCTTCAATTTGCAGAGCTGTGGGGCCTTAGAAAACTGTTCTTTTTTTTTTAGCGTCTCTAGATATTTTGGATTTATTGAAAGTCATGTTTTGAACAATGAATTTTATCATGTTCCATTAGAGTTATGAGCTTAAAGAAGAAGGGGCTTTCAGTTGGAGTATGAGCTCCATGTGGAGGAAACTGAACCAGCCTTTCCAGCCCAAAGTACCGCATCAGGACCACGGACCCACTAAATATCTCTCACACTGCTTCTCCCGGGACAAGCTTCACTTGTGAGACAAACGATAAATATTTCTCTAAATAATTTACCACATATTTGCAGCAAAGACAGTGACAGATAGTTTTTCAGCATGAACACATTAAAAATATGCAGAGCTAAAATGCAAAGTATTGCTGCTTTTGCCAGCGTCGTATCATCCATAAAACTGTCAGACAATAAATAGTAGTCAGCCAGCAATTTTGTCTCGGTTTTTTTTTTTTTTTGAGAAGAGAAAAATCTCACAGCGAAAAGTAAACATTCAAATATATTTGCATCATTTGCATGCTGCTGTTTCATGCTGCTGCTTCTTTTTCCTCTCAGGTACAACATCAGGTCTAAAGACACGTTCTTTGACAATGCCACAAGAGGTCGAATTGTAAGTGTTTCTTCTCAAATTTTTGGTCTTTGATAGGTTAAGAGTCAATTGCATCTTTATTCTAATAGCCCAATGTTTCAAACAGGTTTACGAGATCTTGAGACGGACAGTATGCGTACGAACCTGTCAAACCATTGGTAAGTGTAATGAGCAGTTTATGGGCAAGGTTATGTTCGAAACCTGACAAAATCTAAGTTTAATGCTGATGGCAAATTGAATGCAGCCTGAGAAAAAAATATAAAAAATAATTTTAGTGATGACATTTTATTGATGCAGTAGTTAGCACTCACAGCAACAGGGTCCATGGTTCGATATCGACCTGGGGAGTTTCTGTTTGGAGTTTGTATGTTCTCCTGGTGCATGTGTGAGTTTCCTCTGGGTTCTCCAGTTTCCTCCCACCGTCCAAAAACATGCAAGAGGTTCATAGGAGACCCTAAATTGCTCAGACGTGTGAATGCGGGAGTGAAGGATTGCATGTCTCCATATGTGGCCTAGTAACTGACTACCAGAGTGAACCCTACCCCCACCAATTACTGTTTGGATAGGCTCAAGACCCCCTGCATCTTTGAGTACAGGATAAGCAGGATAAATGAATGACACTTTATATCCAAATGATCATCCTCATTGTGAACGGCACCATGACATTATAAATGTCAAGAAGCCTCTCGGGTGAAGAAGCCTGAAGACGAAGCCTCTTGGTTGTGAGGTAAAACGTCTTTATGTGAGAAAATTCAAGTGCAGTTACCACGACAAGAAGATTTTGACAAGAGTTCACCATGACCTGAATGACTGAGAACCTCCACAGACATAAATGTCAAAATTAACCAATTATTTGTAGTGTATTCTTAACAAGCGTAACATTGATGGTGCATGGAACCGCAGCACAGCACCACTATCTCCACAACTACATGAATATTGTGTACATAAATACAAAGCTAGTTTGCATCGCATTTTTCTGAAGTCTGTTGTTGTTTCCATATAAAATACAAGACCAGAGCCTTGAAAATAAAAGCCCCACCCCCCAACCCCCGCATCTGTCACTGTCATGCTGGGTTTGCGCCTTTGCTCCTATCATTATTTTATGTTAGTCCCTCTTTAAAATTATTTTGTCAATGACTGAATGAAAAGTTTCAACTCAAATGATATATCCTAGTTACTGTGCTTACAAAGACCTGTAATCACCTGCACCTTGAGGTTCATGAGAATTTTGGCTGTGGCTCATTTCTGAGTTGATATCAAGAATGTAATAGCTTTTGTTTTGGACTTGTGTGCTGTTTACACACAGAGCCTCCATCTACTTAGGTTTATTAAAACATGCGACTTTGGTGCTCAAATGCATTTTTTTTTAAGTTAAGTAAAAACACTACAGGTTATTTTGCCTTTAAAAATTAAGTCCACTGACATGGATGAAAATGATGTGGTGAGGAAATTCTTCAGCCAAGTTTTTAATACCAGTCCTCAGTTGCAATCTTCAGGTAATTTTTGCGACTGGGAGCTTAACTGCTCCTGTCACACCCGGGATCTGATGTCTCGTTGGAAGACAAGTTTGGGTGAAATGTTGTTGGCAACTCAAACAAGGACTGAAATGATTGGATATATGAACAAGTTTAACATTTTTTAATCCCACTTTGACTTGGAATGATACACAACACTTGTTTGCACTGTAGCAAAACCTAATTCCCATTGGACAGTTCTTAGAAGGAGGCTTCACTCATTAACACTCCCTACAACTGCAGACATCCAGTGGGAGTTGAGCAATTAAACATCCAAGTCCACTTCACCAGCTGACTCTTATTTATCCCCGCAATGAGCAAACTTTGACTAATCACCAAAAATGATGACACAGATGAGAGCAAAAGAAATACTGAAGACCATCCGATGTATAAATCTGTTGGTAACATTTTCTGGAAATTTAAGATTTTTTAGGGCGTCATCTATGTTTTAGTTCATTTCTATGTTGCCTTGCCCTTTTTTAAACAAAATCCATACATTTTATTGGTGCATGGTCAACAGCTGTCCCATATAGAAATAAACTAGTGCCTTTTTTTATTTCTAGTATACACCATATGTCTGGTTGGCGCTCATATCACAGCAGAAGGTCTCAGCTCTTGGGTACCAATTGAGCTCCAGGGGAAAAGAGAGACAAAACAGAGTTGCATCTTTTTAACCTCTATTTTCTCTGTTGCCCTAACTCTTGGTTGATGCACTTTGTTGCACAAATGTACACATACAGAACATGTTTGTCGTATTCTTCCAGCTCCTCTACAAGTGGGTCATACTTCCTAGGTCAGGCTTGGATTGAAGTGCAGATCTCTGGGAATTGGGTCTTTCACCAGTTTAGTGAGCATTCTCACAATTTTGAGTCTGTGTGTGTGTGTGTTGTGAGCATGTGTGTTGGTCATTTGGTTCATTAATAGCACAGCTAATCACTGCATAGCTCCCAGCATGTTTTAAGGCCCTTATTTTTAATTGATTAATTACTTTGATGAACGAGACAGTTATGTGTTTGTCAGATCATCAGATGTGTCACTGCCTGCCCTTTAATTCAGAGGTCAGGCCATAGCTTCCCATGTGAATTTTACGTGATTAAATGAATCATGAGTCATTAAATAAATCATGTGAGATTAAAAGTAGCACCAAATCTACACCCAGTTTCCCTGACATACAAAAAAAAACAGAATTGATATTGTGCTGGCAGCAGGCTATGGTTCAAAGTCTGCACAAAACAGAGGAGAAACACATGCTCTGCTTGGTAATTCCTAAATATGGATTGATTACGGAATTTTAATTTCAGCCCAATCATTTTCAAGATACTTATTCAAATCAATGCTGCTCTAATGAGATGATCAACCTCATCTTTGAAAATCAGATACACTATGAAAACAACTGAGCAGTTTATGGTACTATCTGTAAGATAAATAACAGGAGGTGCTTTTTTACAATAACTAGCACCTTATTTCACACCACATCTTGGAACATTTGGTGTAAACTCGCTTCTGAGTTGGTGTAGGTGTTTTCGTCAGTGTCTTTTGAAATGTCTGGCTGTATGAATATATGACTTGAACTACCACGAGCCCTAAAGTGTTGAAGGCACAACTCCTAAAGGGTATATGATATATTTGGATTAAATCAATAACTTTTACAATCGCCTACAATGCATCCAGAACATACAATGCATCCAGAACATCCAGTTGTGTAAAATCACTTTGCTCCTCAAGACACAATATTAACCTGTACAAGTGTGAAAGAGCAAGAGAGCAGAGGCCCAACTGAGTTACACTATGTTTAAGTTCTTCGAGACAGAAGCCATTCTATTTGTAATCGTATGGATAATGAAATAATTACATTGAGGTAAATGAGTCAAAGTGACTCTTTTCTGGGGGTTGAGGGGGTTATAATAACAACAATCGTAGAATATTTTTTTGCTAAAGCTAAAGGTCCCTTTCAGAGAAATTTAAAAGGACGGACCAGTTAGTTTCCAGCTCATTGTCATTTATGACCCTGTTCAGTGTGGGCAGGTTGGACTCCTGGTGTTGTTTGCTGGGTCATCAGATAACTGAGTCAAACCACTATTTCTGTCAAATATTCTTGCTTTTACCTTGATATATAAAATGGGTAATGTGTAAAGTGCCTTCTGAGAGCTTAATTAAGAGGAGTTTGGCATTTATTTATTTTTTATAAGAAAGGGAACAGTAATTCTAGGAATTTATAGTATCATTTTAGAATGTGGAATAGGAGGCAGTTTATTTGCTAGTGACATGAAATAACAAACAGCTTTGCAGCAATGGGGAGACAATAAATTACTTGGAATTACTCCGTTATTCTTTTATATATTTATTTTATATTTTCGCCTAATATATCTATCCCTCTCTTTTCCAGGCATAAGCACATTGATAGCGAAAGGCGTATATGACGCTGCATTTCCTCTTCATGATGTAAGTGTGTGTGTGTGTTTGTATGCGTGTGGTTCTCAATATTTAATTTGCTGACTGCATAGTCTATTATTAGTATTTTAGGATGATGTTGCTTCAGCTCCTCATGCAGCTGAAACAAAAACACCTAATTTTATTTGCCAAACACACTTAATTCAGGGAATAGAGGTCCAGGTTGAGATGATATGATTTGCCAAAATCATCTCGCATCAACTGAACTTGATTTCTTCCCTTGCAGATGTTTCACCTCTCATCCCAGACACCTCTGAATATTAGCACCTGGGTTGAGGGCCAGTCTAAGTTGCAATCGTTTGTGATGTAAATGGAAGAGTCGTTTTACAGATACTTGGTCAAAGGGGGTTGTTTTAATATGGGTGTCATTGGGTGGGAACAAAGATACAACTTCAGGGGACTTACCTGGATTAAAATTTCCAAATTACAAAATTCTCAAAATGTGAAACAAAGGAGAGAAACCTGTTGGATCACATGGATTGAGGCTCAGGTGGTTGTTTTCAGGGTCTTGTTCCGAAGTTTGATTTTCCTGGGTGGTTTGGAGGGTGCAGATACGACTGGTCTGTGTGATTTAATCTTGGGAGTCTTGGGGTGGATCCAGTTATGGTGCCGTATGTGGGTGACAGGTTGTGCCTAAGTCTCCCTCCTCTTTTCAGATTCATTCTTCCCTTTTGACAAATGTGATTTTTTGACTTCTCTACTGAGGCGTCTGTCTTTTCTGGCGAGAATGCGGACATTGTTGTTTTAAAAGCAGTGGCCCTTATCCTTCAGGTGCAGGTGGACTACGGAGTCCTGTCCTGTTGGGCCGTCCGTCTGTGCAGAGGTTGTTTTGTCTTCCCAATGTAGATGCTGTCTACATTGTGTTAGCATGAACCACATTTTTGATCTTGTGCCTGGGTGTTTTGTCCTTGCTGTACACCAGTCTTTGCCTCAGGGTATTATGGGGTTTGAAGTGTACTGGTATTTGGTGTTTGTCGAAAACCCCTCTGTGTTTTCCGAAATACCAGCAAAATACCGTCTGACAATGTCCTTCCGATTATTGTCTCCTCGGATGAGAGATGAAACCGCTTCAAGGGAAGAAAATCAAGTCCAATTGCAATGAGAAGAAGAGTTTGACAAGAATTTACCATGACCTGGATGAGAACGTCCGCAGACAATTTGAGCAATCGGCGGATAGGGTCCCCAGTTGGGTCCAATAACTTTCCAATCAGACGCCCAATCTACTAACTAAACCACAGCAACCCCGATTTGCAGATATGCATTTGTATATTGAGCCTTCAAAATGGCTGTGAAATACATGAATTTATGTATATGTAATATGTATTTGTGTGTACTTGTTGGATTGTATGTTCTAGATCAGAATGTGCATATTTTTTGATGCGAGGGCACTTTGGCTGGTCCTCTTTTTTTTTTTATGGTCAGTTTGAGGGAATGGTGGTAGTTATCGTTGCGCAGTTACAATAGAATAAAAATATACGACAGTGTCTGGGATGCCGTGTTACACTTAGTTGTGATATTATGTTAGTTGGACTGTATGACATCAATGTATTTTTTTCACACGTTGCTCTCACTCCTCAGGGTGATTATAAAGTCATTGGACACCCGGAAGAGAGAAACGACAGACAGGTAGATACAGTCCTTTTTTTAAAATATGTGACTCACACTGCTGTTTTTCATATTTTCACGTCCTTGTCATTTCTTCACTGAAGGGACAAGGCGCAAACAAGAAGCTTTTATTTGTAGAAGATGTCTTTCAACTAAGAGCCAGACAAAAGCCAGAGGGAATCGCCACATTTTTTTTAAACATTGCCTTCATCTGTGCTGTCCCCTCTCCGTTATTTGTATTTGCTGAGACTACTCCTCCCCATCTGTCGAATACTGTCACAGATTGCACTTTAAGCTCAATGGCATTTTTCAGAGACAGAGATCCAAGAGTGGATAAAACATTCAACACAAACAGCAGTTTATGGTGTGCAGTTTGGCACAATCGAACAGATGATGACCTTGTGTCATTAGAAAAGTTTAAATCTTGTGTATCTTCATAGTTTGTAAATAAATGATACTATTTCTTACCCATTTTCTATGGACATTCTGTTTCATGATAATGTACATACTGTATTACTTTAAGTCTCAGAATAGCAATTTATCCTTTATTAATCGCTCGTGGGGAAATTCATTCTCTGCAATCAACCCATCATGGATGAACCATGAGCAGTAGGCTGTGGTCCACCACCGCCAGGGGGGCAGTTAGGGGTTTGGTGTCTTGCTCAACAACGCTTCGACACACTAGGAGGAGGCAAGAATCGAGCCAGGAATGTTCAATTCCAAAGACAACTGCTCTACCTCCTATGCCACACCACCTCCAGAAGTTGATATCACCCCATTATTTGACTATCTCTGCCCCGTAATCAGCTCATAGAACTGCGCACTGGTTTTCGATTAATCCCACATGACTAATGTAGACGACAGTGTGGAGCCACACTGACTTTGTTTCTTTGCTCTCAGGTTCTGCATGAAGAGTGGGCCAGATACTCTGCCTTTTACAAGTACCAACCCATCGATCTGGTCAGGTAGTAACAATATTAATATCACATTATCCGCCCCACACCAAAATTCTCAGGAATTCTTACCACTTTTATATTGTCTTTCACTTCACTTTTTTTTTTTGACTCACAACAGCCTCTCGCAACCACCATAATGTCAACATTTGATCGCCATGCTGTTTAACCATTTTCTTGAATGCCACATTTAATATGTGTTAACCTATGTTGCAACACATTAAATGAATCTCTTGTGTTGGATCTCATGTTTCAGCTTCACTTAAATAAAAATGACAGTATCACTGATCTCACTTCTAAATTCCCTATTTCAATTTTTTTTTTTTTTATGAAAAGTTCTCTAAGTGATGAGTAAACATTTACACCCTTATCCTCATGAGGATCAAACATAGTCTGCGCGGCATTGATTGTGAATTCCTTTTAATTCCTATGTCATTTCCTGCACATAAACCCTGACCTCTGACCTCACAGGAAATACTTTGGTGAGAAGATAGGCCTATACTTTGCCTGGCTCGGTGTTTACACCCAACTGCTGGTTCCTGCCTCCATAGTGGGAATCATTGTGTTTGGTTATGGTGTAGCAACTGTGGATACAAATATACCAAGGTAAACAAGTGTGTGTGTGGATGTGTGTGTGCCTGTATTTCACTTTTTTTTTTTTTTTAATATTCATATCTATCTTTATTTATTTAAAATCTTGTGACTATAATGATGTAAGTCAGTGCACACACTTGCCACTCCAAAGGTAGTTCTTCACCCCCGAAAACTTGTAGTGTTGAGCAGGAGAAATATATCCCACAATGTGGGTGTGTGTTTCTTCATTTGCAATGTTGTATTTCTCTCCTTTTTTCAGCACCACGGCAGGACTCACACAGGCAGCTTTAAAAATGGCAATTTGTACTGGGTGTTTGTGTTTTTTTTTTTTTTAACAGAACAAAATGTCACAAATTAGCAACATTTTTTGTTATATTGCCTAACCTTACTTTTGCAAACACATTACTGTACACGCACAATGCACAGAAACACACGAGACAGGGATTGCCCAGTTACCCACTGTATCTGGCTTTATTAAGGATGTGTGGGAGGAATAGAGAGGGTGCAGTTGGCAGCGTGTGTGTGTGTGTGTGTGTGTGTGTGTGTGTGTGTGTGTGTGTTGTGTGTGTGTCTGTGTGTGCGTGCGTGCGTGCGTGCGTGCGTGCGTGCGTGCGTGCGTGCGTGTCATGACAATTCAGGCTACATTGGATATGAATAGGGCCAGACAGAAATCATTGTCTTATGCTTAACTCTTTAAAGAGTTGGTTATTTCTAATAGCTGAATTTTAGATTATTATTCAATTAATGACATGGAGATTGTTTTCAACTGTTTTTGAGTGCATATAATTTGTCAGTTCTATAATTTCAAGATTTTTTTATTGCTATATCTAGTCGTCACTGTCCCCCCCCACCCCTTCCAGTCTGGAGATGTGTGACGAGCGCCTCAATTTCACCATGTGTCCATTGTGCGATGGAGCCTGTGACTTCTGGCAGCTCAGCACCGCCTGTGGCACAGCCAGAGCTTCGCACCTCTTTGACAACCCTGCCACCGTCTTCTTTGCCATCTTTATGTCCCTCTGGGGTGAGGTTATGTCTGTGTATCAGTTAGTTTGTGTGTCTGTCTGTGTGAAGAGAAGGAAAGAGAGAGAAAGAGAGAGAGTGACAGAGTGACCTCATTCCACCCTCCAAAAAAGGTCCTGCAGGGACTGGTCAGCACTGAGTGAAGGGGGAGAAATGAAATGTAAAAAATCAAGAGGTAAAATATGCAATAGACAGACAGACAGAGACAGAGAAAGAGAGACAGACAGAGAGAGAGAGACAGAGACAGAGGGAGAGAGAGACAGAGATAAAGACAGACAGTGACCTCATTCCACCCTCAAAAAAGGTCCTGCAGGGACTGATCAGCACTGAGAGAAGGGGAAGAAATGAAACGTTGAAAATCAAGAGGTAAAATACGCAATACATGTATAAAAGTATACTTTCTTTTGTTCCGATCACTATAAAGGAGACGCTGAAGTTGTGCAATGTGAAAGCCCTCCTCACTCACATCAAGATGGCTCCTGGTTCAATTCCTTTGAGGCCTTCCCCAGTTTCCATGTTCTCCCCCTGCCTATCGGCTCTTCACTTATCAATGAAGAATAGGGAAAAGAGAAATTCAGTGACTTTGATAACACTTTAGATGTTGATAGGTGGATATTTGGTATGGTATTGATTTCTCAATCACCTTTGACTGCTCTAGCTGCAGTAGTATCACTAGGGAGGCAGTGATATATAAAAGGTACACTATGAAAGTCACTAAATCAAAGGCTTGTTTGATTGAAAAAAAAAAAAATCACTCATATTGATGTGTGTATTTGTATGTGTAGCGGTGTTGTTCCTGGAACACTGGAAGCGTCGGCAGATCAGTTTGAGCTTCAGCTGGGATTTGACAGGCATTGATGAGGATGAGGTTTGTGGAAATACAAATACAAGAAAAGTGTAAACACAATATAATTCAGTAACAACGTGCAAACACACACACATTGATTAATATGTGAGTACAAACAAATAGTAAAGCACTGACATACAGTATTTATACAGTGTATGTGGCGATGAAATGCCGCCATCAACAAAGCGGAAATACTTGGTTTACAAAGTGTTCCACGCTCACTCAAATTATTTCCTGAAAGACATGGTAATAAATATGAGAATTAGCCATTTGGGAAAATTATGCTAAATCACTAATTGAAAATAGTTATACTTATTGATAATAAATCCAAATCAGTTTTAATTTACATATTCATTGATCAGATCAGTGATGCTGTGGAGGCATTTTCCTGATATTTATGAAGAATATAACAAGGTAAAATTAAAAAAACAATAATAAAACCACTTGTGGGGATAATTCAGTAGCTACTACTGTAATACTTTGAATTGGTAGAAATTGATATAAAAATTGTTTTGTTGATCAAAGGGCAATGTCAAGTAACAGCTTAAGGAGGTTTAGAGGAGGGGTTGCCGGTGTAACAAAACTTAGAGCAGCTTGTTAACTCCACCCAAAAAGTTACAAATACTCTAATTTTTAAGTACTCAGTACAGCTGTTTATCTAATGTTTTTTTTCTTTCCGTGATGGGATGCAGTTTACCCACATTATGGCTGTATAAACATTATTGCCCTACACAGATATGTACACACAGACACACAGACACACACACATTTTACTGTATGAGTTTAGCTGCTCCTTGTGGGTTTTATGTTTTTGATTTTCCCTCAGGAGCACCCCCGGCCAAAATATGAGACCATCCTCCTTCAGAAGAGGCAGCGGAAGCAGAAAGCCAAAAAAAGAAAGAAAAAGAATGAGGTGAGAAATGTGAGAAACACTTATCAGTTAAGTGCTCTGGACCAATTTACCCATAATATTTCTTTTTAGTATTCACAATGAAATATTAACATATGGATAACCAGTTCTCCAACCAAACTCCTGGAAAGGTAATTCCCAGGGTAATGCATCGAGTAACATACCCGCTGTCTAGTGCTTCACAATTTCATTGAATAGAATCACATTTATACTGAAAAAGAGGTATGTATGATTTTGCATTAGTCATTCTTCCAAGGTGGATGATCTGTTTTTGCTTGACAAAGAAGGAAGCAGATCTTAATGTGATAATGTAATGACTTGGAATGATCTAGATTCCCTCTCTAAATTGGGTCAATCACACAGAGTCCTGTTGGCCCACATATGCTCTCGCAACTGCCAGAGCAAGACAGGAACGAATTCACATGATAGCAGGTCACTGCCAACCCCGTCTTTTTGAGAGGTTACAATATCTCCTTGGAGATTTAAGTTTCAGGAGTGTTCTTTATTTTGGAGGTCATGTTGATGGAAAAGCTCAAATGTGTCAATTTTCATAATGGCGATAATAATTTCTCCACCCAATTTAATTCCGCCAAGTCTTTATTTTCATCATTTTGTATGATATTCAACCATCCCCAGGTGTAAGTGATCTCTCCAGCCGACTTTGGTCCTCACTCACCGTCTAGCTTTTCACTTATACTGAGCCATGGACTAAAAATCAAGCTGGGATGAGTTCCAGCATTAAAAAAGCACATGCTTTTAATGATACTCCGTCTGGGCACCTCAACCTTTTAAAATAGAATCTGTTTTAATTAGTTTTCCTGTTGAAACAGTAATTAATGACTGGATTTAAAAAAAAAAAAAATGTAATTACTAGAATATAACATCATTCTGTCGTTATGGATGATGACCTATGGAGAAATGCTTGAAATCTCCAGATTTATTGTTAGTCCAGCGCAGAAGTCATTACTTAGGGAAAGAAATAACTCTCCGCTCATTAAGTGAACCATCACTTTATTGAATTATTCTCTATGGCTCCAATTGCATTACATTGTGTTACTCTGTTATTTTGACATAATTTGA
This sequence comes from Fistularia commersonii, assembly GCF_037954325.1. Taxonomy (NCBI): domain Eukaryota; kingdom Metazoa; phylum Chordata; class Actinopteri; order Syngnathiformes; family Fistulariidae; genus Fistularia; species Fistularia commersonii. The sequence continues at coordinate 13,578,068 of NC_141288.1, forward strand.
GAGTAACACTATGATTTTATGCCATTAAAATGGTTTTGCCACCAGTCAAAACAAATCCGCAACCAAATAAGAGGTGCACTCAGACACTCTTTCTTTTATACTCTTTAATTAACGGATAGCACAAAGCAAACAGCAAGTTAACAAAAACAATAACTAACAGTAATTGTAACTGTAATTTGAATACTGTAGAAACAATGTGACTATTTTGCAAACAAATAAGGCATGATTATAGTTAACCCTTCATTATTCTTTAGTCATTCTACACTTATTCACTATTGCAGTGTAGCTAATGTTGATGAACAGCTGCTCTCTAGTGGCTGCAATCATTTCAACAAGTGAAAATGTCACACCTTTGTCACACACAAAATGTCACAAGCAAAAGCAACACTAGGTCAAATTTTAACTATGAAAACTTGTAAAAAGAAACTTAATTGCCTTCAAAAGGTATAATCCATGAGTGGATGCGTGTATCTACGTGGTTGCACAGGCATGTTGGTAACCCATTCACTTGTCTTGCAGCCAGAGAAGCAGGAGGATGGGACAGTGACAGGGAAGGACAGATGGAGACAAAAACTTCTATCTGCCTTGGCAGCAGGAACACCGGTAACCTCTCCTCTTCTCACCTCTCTGTTGGTCTCCTCTCTTCTCCTCTTTACTCCTCTCTTCTCCTTTCTTTCCTTTCAACTTCTAAACTCCCAAAGGTTGCTGCTAATCTGTTCTTCTCTTCCTGTCCCATCCTCTGGCTTCTGCAGTCTCAGCTGCTCAGGTACATCTTAACACGCATGTCCATGATATCTGAAAGAGGTATTATTAATTAAAATTGAGTCATGTTGATGAAAAAGAAAAAAAAAATCAAGTCCCCAAGAACACCGTTTGACAAAAAACTAAAAGATTTGCATATACAGACATAGCGTACACACATTCTAGCATAACTTTATATAAAAACTTGTTTTGCAAGGGAATAGCAGTTCAATTGGCTCTAGTGGATTTCTTACAAAAATTGTATACCAAAGATAAAAAATTTTCAAATCCATAGTGATCTAAAAATGTTGGAATTAATATATCTAAATTTGATTACAGAGATAAATCCAGAAAAGCATTTAACGTATATTCTCACATTATTTCAGGCATTGCAAGAATGTAATGTTTGTTTTTCTCTCAGATGCACTTTCTATAGAAATAACTTCTACTTGAGCTATCGCTTGGCCAAGTAAAGTACACTTCATGTAAAGCTGTAGCTGGTTTCAGCATAAATCCTACCAGTTCAATCCTACTATGAATAACTGCAACATGTGCCACATGATAATATTTTACGTGTGGAGACCCCTGCAGTGCCCTCAATAGAAGTTATTGCACTATATATGTATATATAATGTGAATCAAAACTGTTGATGTTTTATTGTTTTGGACATTTTGGAACCTGTTACACAGTGAATGCACCTTACACTGGAATTTGCTTTTGCTGCCTCTAGTGGCCACAAAAAGTCTCCATATTTGTGGACAAGGTGAAGAAGTTACAAAGTTGTTGAACAATTAAAATTAAATTTCACTCACAGGAGTGCTAACGGTCACAAGAGGTTAAGAGATTCTGCTCGATCAAACCAAATTACTGCAGTCACAGGTTATCACTCCTGGGCTGAAGTAATCTTCTCTCACTCTGGGTATCCCAAGTGGGCAGGCCGCCACTGCATACTTCATTCAACAATAATCCACCGCTGTGGTAAATTTAGAAAATGGAGAAACAAAAACTCTGCAAGCTCAGGCGCTATTAACGTTAATGAACAGACCTACTGATAAGAATGGTTGAATATTCCGAATTTTATCTGTGTCATTCTGGATGTGATAAAGAGTAAAAACAGAAACAATGACATTTCCCAACCTGAATATCCATGGTGGCATGTTCTTTTTGAAGTAAACCACATTTATAACATCCGATATCCTCAGGTAAACCCAGAGTTACATCAATAACTGGCTTCTGCTTCTTGATATAGACCGAGCTGGCATTGTTGTTATTTATTTATTTATATATTTTTTTGAAAATCCGCCTAGCAGTTCCTGAGCTTTATTAATCTCCACAACTGATGGTTACATTTGAGATGGACTAGACGGACTGTTCTAAAGACAGGCAGCGGTTGTTAATGAAAGATTATCTATCCCTGTCTGTCTCCTTTCAGAAGAAGTGTGTCAGTGCAGGGAACTTAGTGTACACATGCTTGAAAATAAAGAAAAACAACAAAAAAAACACAGAGCTAGAAACTGAATGGGTAAGACATAGCTACAGAAAAAGCCAGTAATGTTACATATTTTTGTGACTGCAAAAATTAAGCACTGATCCCAAGTTTCTTTTTCCTTTAGTAGAGGGTTTACTGTCAGACTGTGTTTTCAGGACAAATTTGGTAATTTCATTTCTTCATGATGAAGCATGCCATCATACAGTGTATTTCCCACGCTTGAAACCTGGATGCTCATGCTCCTGGACCTCATGCTCCTTTGCACTAGCTCGTACCTAATTTCCAGGCAGGGGAAAACACTTCACGAAAACTTAATGCCACATTAGCCCATCTCTGAACAAATTCCTTGTTTGTTACAATTTGTAACATTTTTGTAAAAGTCTAATGTAGGAGCTGTTTGAGCTGAGGGGATGCCAGAATGTTCAGTCATAAAAGGTACCAAACTGATGGTAACCAAACCTGGAAAATGCATTTAAAACAGCATCTCATAGGAGTATATTTCATAAATGATATGGATTATGAGTTTTCATACTATTAAAGCTGATCAGTAACGGATGATTAACTCATGAATCAAGGCCTTTTCTTCTTGACGGCTGTAGAGGGTGTCTTCGTGGAACTGGGCTGGAAGGAATTATGAATGTGCCTTTCATGCAATGCAAAAGAAAATGTGTGCACTGAAAAAATGTTGATCTGAAGTTTAAAAAAAAAAAACCTTCCTGCACCTGCTTCTTTGGCAGGATTATTTCCCATAATACCTCCCAAACAAAATGATTGAGAAACTACATTTGAAAAAAAAATCTCACAAGAGATCCCAAACAGAGGGAAACAAAGATGTACAAATAACAGACTTGGAGAGGTAAAGGGATTGAGAGAAACAGCAGGAGGGCGGGTGAGTGGGAGTGATACACACTGGGCAGGAAGCCAAGGGTAAGATTAGCGACCGTCACTATGGTGACACCGAAGTCTCTTGTTCCTATATATATTCACTCTTGATTTACAACCCGGGTAATGTTCAGTAGCATTAAATGTAGATGTTTGATGTTTCATTTGTCACAACATAAGCGTGAGACATACACTGCTCGAAAAAACCCAAATTAAAATAACACATCCTAGATATGAATGAAATATTCTGAAATACCTTGTTCTTTATATAGTTGACTGTGCTGACAACAAAACCATACAGAAATTATCAATGGAAATCGAATTTATCGACCTGTGGGGGTCTTGATTTGGAGTGACACTCAAATCTTAAAGTGGAAAAACACTACAGGCTCATCCAAGTTTGATGATATGTCCTTAAAACAAGTCAAAATGAGGCTCAGTAGTGTGTGTGCCTGGCCATGCATCTGATAAGACTCCTGAGGGATCTCCTCCCAGACCTGGGCTAAAGCATCCATCAACTCCTGGATAATCTGTGGTGCAACGTGGTGTTGGTTGATGGAGCGAGACATCTCCCAGATGTGCTCAGTTGGATTCAGGTCTGGGGAACGAGTGGGCCCGTCCATAGCATCAATGCCTTTGTCTTGCAGGAACTCCTGACACACTCCAGCCGCATGAGGTCGAGCATCATCTTCCATTAGGAGGAACTCAGTGCCAACGGCACCTGCATATGATCTCAAAGGGTCTGGGGGTTTCATTACGATACCTTATGGCAGTCAGGCGAGCACATGGAGGGCTGTGGGCCCCCCACCCAAAGAAATACCACTCCATACCATTACTGACCTGCTGCAAAATCGTCAGCTGGAGGATGTTGCAGGCAGCACAACGTTCTTCACAGTGTCTCCAGATTCTGTCACATGTGCTCAGTGTGAACTTGCCTTCATCTGTTAAGAGCACAGGGTGCCAGTGGCGAATTTGCCAATCTTTGCGTTCTCCGGCAAATGCAAGACATCTTGCATGGTCCTGCCTGTGAACGTCTGGCCCTCACACCACCCTTATGGAGTTTGCTTCTGACCGTTTAAGCTGATAGATGCACATTTGTGGCGTGCTGGAGGTTATTTTGCAGTGCTCTGGCAGTGCTCATCCTGTTCCTCCTTGCACAAAGGCAAAGGTAGCAGTCCAGCTGCTGGGTTGTCGCCCTCCTACGGCCTCCTCCACATGATGTACCGGCCTATCTCCTGGTAGCACATCCTTGTTCAGGACACTATGCCGACAGACAGCAAACCTTCTTGCCACAGCTCTCATTGATTTGCCATCCTGGATGAGCTGCACTACCTGAGCAACTTGTGTGGGTTGTACAGTCTGTCTCATGCTACCACAAGAGTGAAAGCACCACCAGCATTCAAAAGTGACAAAAACATCAGCCAGAAAGCATAAGAACTGAGAAGTGGTCTGTGGTCACCACCTGCAAGATCACTCCTTTATTGGGGTTGTCTTGTTATTTGCCTATACTGTCCACCTGTTGTTCCATTTTACACAGCATGTGAAATTGATTGTCAACCAGTGTTGCTTCCAAAATTGATCGTTTGATTTCATAGAAGTGTGATTGACTTGGAGTTACATTGTGTTGTTTAAGTGTCCCCTTTATTTGCTTGAGCAGTGTATTACTGTTTGCCTGCTAAAATGGGAATTTTTTTGCTAGTGACTATACACAATGCAACACATGGAAACAAGCCTGTTTCCCTCAAAATGATTTAAGCACCTTTTATCTTAATTAGATTTTTTGATAGGGTTACAATTGCTTTTCATTTAGATTATTGTTGTTTTAAATATTGACAGACACAAATCTGGATACACAACTATCAACTTTTTGTGTATCTTTAATGTAATTTGAAAGGTTTGTATTAGCGGTTCAAGGAGCACTTTTTTGAAGAGGTCAGGGTTTCTGGTTGAAAATATTGGATCCAAGGTGCACTTTGCACAGCAAACTGCACCGAAAATAATGGGATTGTACCTACAAACATATTAGCTTCCTGGGATGTATGATTTATCAACTCTTGACTTGAGATTTCGTATGAAGTTTGTGTGCATGTGTGTTTGTATTTGATGAGTGTAAGTGTGCACTCCCAGCTGCACTGGCACAGTGTTCTCACTAGATGGTAGAAAAGTTGTGCCTTTAATACAAGCCTGCTGACTGTTATTCTACTGCAGTTTTAGTGTGTGAGATCCCACTATGCCTTTGTTTGCAAAGCCTGCGATCACATACCTCAGAGCTGAGACGCTCTACTCCTCTCCTGAGATTTCAAACTGTACTATAAAATGTATAGGTGAGTTGAACCTCAGCTTCCCTTTTGGACACAAGTAGGTCATTTTTTTTCTCAATTTAAGTGAGTGGATTTGATCAGTCTGTGTTCTTCTGTGTTTTTGCCTTTTTTCAAGTTTTGACTTCATAGTCTGAAAGTTGTAGTGAGTGAGAAATTTGATGATATTTAACATTTTTTGCTTCCAGTTGAAAACAAGGTATAACTTCTACATCTCCTCATTCGCTTTATAATATATGAAAAATATAAGCATTGACAAGATCATTTAGACGCACTTTTTTGAAGTTTATGAAATATGTTTCTATTCGTGACCACATTAGCTCCAAATACCATGAATAAATACGGCTTTGGTATCTTGGAGAGAGCTGCAAATCATCAGTTGTTAAATTTCTATTCTTATCTTTGAAAAAGCGCTATGTAGAATAAGTGCTCATCTTTCCTGTTCTTTCTTGCAACAAAATTGTATTGGCCTGTTGTCCTGCCTTAATATTCTGACGTTCTTTTACATTGAAAACACTGTGTTATCACCTACACAGAAGCATGGCCTCGCGCTATTTGTTGTTTTTTGGTCCAAATGCGTCTTCCCTCTTCAGGGATCTGTTTCAGATCATAAGATGGAATTTTTTTGGTATCAACTCCCCGATCTGCCCAAACAGTAAACTCACTTCAAAACTCGAAATTGCCATAAAATATATTTCGCCATGAAATATATTTATGGCATATATCATAATATATCATGCCAATAAGTATTTGACCCCCCTGGGATTTTGCAAGTTTTCCCACTTAGAAATCATGGAGGGGTCTGAAATTTTAATTGTTGGTGCATTTCCACTGCGAGAGACAGAATCTAAAAATGAAAAAAATTAAAAATCAGAAATCATGTATGATTTTTTAACAATTTCTTTGTGAATTACAGAGTCAAATAAGTATTTGACCCCTTGAGTCGAACAATTTCAATATTTGGTACAGAAGCCTTTGTTAACAATTACAGAGGTCAAACGGTTCTTCGCCAGGTTTGCACACACTGCAGCAGGGATTTTGGCCCACTCCTCTATACAGATCTTCTCTAGATCTCTCAGGTTTCAGGGCTGTCGCTAAGTTTCAGCTCCCTCTAAAGATTTTCTTTTGGATTTAGATCTGGAGACTGGCTGGGCCAATCTAGATCCTTGATATGTTTCTTACGGAGCCACTCCTTGGTTTTCCTGGCCGTGTGCTTCGGGTCATTGTCATGTTGGAAGACCCAGCCACGACCCATCTTCAATGCTCTGACTGAGGGAAGGTGGTTTATGCCGAACATCTCACAAATCATGGCCCCGTTCGTCCTCTCCTTAATACAGTGCAGTTGTCCTGGCCCCTGTGCTGCAAAACACCCCCAGAGCATGATGCTTCCACCCCCACGCTTCACTGTAGGTATGGTATTCTTGGGATGATGCTCATCCTTCTTCTTCCTCCTAACATGGCAGATGTTGTTAAGACCAAGTTCTATTTTGGTCTCATCTGACTACAAAACTTTCTCCCATGACTCCTCTGGATCATCCGGATGGTCCCTGGCAAACTTCAGACTGGCCTTGGGCATACATGGGCTGACTTAAGCATGGGAACCTTCCGTGCGATGCATGATTTTATGTTTCAGTGTATTACTGATAGTAGCCTTGGAAACAGCCTTCTTCAGGCCCAACTGTCTTCAGGTCATTGACCAGCTCCTCCCGTATAGTTCCGGGCTGATTCCTCACCTTTCTTAGCATCATTGATATCCCACGAGGAGACATCTCCCCTGGGGCTCCAGTCCAAGGGACACTGACAGTCATCATTAGCGTCTTCCATTTTCTGGCAATTGCTCCAACAACTTTTCTTTTGTCATCAATCTGCTTGGGAATTGCTCTGTAGCCTTTCCAGCTTTGTGAAGGTCAATGGTTTTGTCTCTTGTGTCTTTTGACAGCTCTTTGGTTTTACTCTTGTTGGCAGCTACACTTTTGAACGATTGTGGGGTGCACAGGTGTCATTAAGAAAGCGAATGACCTCAAATAAGTGCTACTCCATTAGAATGATGAGCAGAGTGTAGTTGGACTCTTTAAAAGCGGAGGAGCAGGCCTTTGAGGGTCAGAATTCTGGCTGATAAGCAAGGGATCAAATATTTTTTGACCCTGTAATTTACAAATAAATTGTTAGAAAAAGAATCATACAATGTGATTTCTGTTTTTTATAATTTATTTTTTTCATTCCGTCTCTCACAGTGGAAATGCACCAATGATGAAAATTTTAGACCCCTCCATGGTTTCTAAGTGGGAGAACTTGCCAAATCATAGGGGGATCAAATACTGTATGCGCGCGTGTGTGTGTGTGTGTGTGCGTGTGTGTGTGTGTGTGTGTATGTATATATATATATATATATACACACACACACACACACATATACATTTATATGTGTATATATATATATATATATATATATCTCCAAATAAGTTTAATTGATATCAAGTGCCTTAAAAATCTTTGATCAAATTGCACCTATGAAAGTTGGGTCATTTCATCCCTTTGACCAAACTCCGTTTATAAATCAAAATATTAAGACACTGAGAAGTGACCACATAAAAAGTGCCTCTCAAAAATAACTTTGGACCCCCAATGAAGCAGATCATAGATAACATAGATAACCCGGGTTCCAATCACAATTCTTCCCACTGTGTGGATCCAGGTGTGGCAATACTGAAGTAGTTTTTCTCAATCCTCAGCACATTTCTAACATCCCCGCTTACTCCCCGCTTACTTCCTAGCAGCGAAAGTGACAAAAATTTACTAATGTTTCATCTCTTGGGGAAAGACGTAAATCATATGACTCGAGGGTGGTCGACATACCTTACATTCAGTGAACATTTGTAACTCTTCTGAAAATGCAGGCTACAGAGCAGACTGTGTTCTAGTTTTCCCATTATGTCACTTGACATGAAGACACATTTCCTGTGGAAGCCGAAGAACACAGATGGCAAGGCTACTGCAGGAGGACCTCTCATTCAGCTTTTACAGCTGTTTGACGGGGGATCACGTTCTGATATTTCTCACATTTAGAGTTTGAGGTTCAGGATGGCAACGCGATCTTCCTAATCTTAACCAGATCACTTCTCAGTGGTTACTGAGAAGTGAAAAAAAAAAACTCCCTTTCTTCCACTGTTTTGAGTGACTGAGATTTTTTCTCTTCCTCTGTATTCTTTCTCTTTCCCATTAGGTAACTATAAACAAATTGACGTGGAAAGACCGTCTTCCTGGTTACTGCATCAACATTTCCTCCATTCTCTTTATGGTTAGTATGCATAAATCAAACCAGTTACTGTATCTTGTTATGCATGGATTGAAGCACTTTACATTAAAAATAAACATGTATATGCTAAAGTACATTTCCACGTATTCACAAGTATCCTATATGAGTCTGCATTAATGTATCTGTTCAAATATTTATTCAAGGCTGGGCTATGCATGTTTAACACAGATATGGCTGTGTTAATGACTAATTCATTTTCTCCCTTTCCTCCCAGTTTGGACTGACATTCTCAGCAGTGTTTGGCGTCATTGTCTACCGCATCACAGTTTCAGCCCTGATGGCAATGAGTCCTGACCCAGAGACCAAATCCAATGTTCGGGTGACAGTGACAGCCACTGCGGTCATAATCAACTTGGTGGTTATTCTCATCCTCGATGAAATCTACGGTGCAGTGGCAGTGTGGCTCACTGAGCTAGGTAGACATAATCCTATTATACATAAAACACTTTGAAGAGCTGATGAATGTGGAAAATGAAAGAGAGTCAAGGGTAGAAGAGGTGACTATTGTAGACCACAAAGTAGCACAGATTAGTAAAGTGAAGTGGGGGAGGCATTGAAGAGGATGAAGAGTGGAAAGGCAGTTGGTGCTGATGATATACCTGTGGAGGTGTGGAAGTGTCTGGGAGAGGCAGCGGTAGAATTTCTGACTTGTTTTTTCAACAGGATATTAGAGAGTGAAAAGATGCCTGAAGAATGGAGACGAAGTGTGATGGTGCCCATTTTTACGAATAAGGGGGATGTGCAGAATTGCAGCAATTTTAATGGGACAAAGTTGATGAGCCATACAATGAAGTTATGGGAAAGAGTAGTGGAAACTAGACTGAGAGCAGAAGTCAGCATTTGTGAACAGCAGTGTGGCTTCATGCCTAGAGAATGCTAATAGAAAAGTACAGAGAAGGCCAGAGGGAGCTGCATTGTGTTTTTGTAGATCTAGAAAAAGCATATGACAGGGCGCCAAGAGAGGAGCTCTGGTATTGTAGGAGTATGTTAGACTGGTGCAGGACATGTATGCTCACTGTGAGACTGTGGTGCAGTGTGCTGTAGGGGTAACAGAGGAGTTCAAGGTGGAGGTTGGACGCCATCAGGGATCAGCTCTCAGCCCCTTCTTGTTTGCAGTGGTGATGGACAGGCTGACAGATGAGGTTAGCCAGGAATCTCCATGGACCATGATGTTTGCAGATGACATTGTGATCTGTAATGAGAGCAGGGAACAGGTTGAAGAAAATCAAGAGGTGGAGGGATGGGCTGGAAAGAAGAGGAATGAAAGTTAGACGCATCAAGACAGAGTGTATGTGTGTGTCAGTCCAGAGCAACGCAGAGTGTGGAAAAGAGGTGAAGAGACGGGTTCAAGCACGTTGGAATGGGTGGAGAAAAGTGCCAGGGGTACCATGCGATAGAAGACTATCAGGCAAAATGAAAGGAAAGGTGTATAAGACAGTGGTGAGACCAGCAATGTGGCTTTACTTGCCCATCGACTTTTTATTTCAGACAGCGGCTTTAAAAGGAGTGTGTGTTACGCATGTATAATTAATATTCATCATCGATATAATAATATCTTATAATATATATAGTTCTATCCAGCTAAGTCAGTCATTTGTTTTAAACATTCCTGATATCATATTTCCAATTTTTGAACATATTCCCAAGAAACTATCAACTTTAACATGTAAAAAAAATGTATATACAATAATTGAATATAGTTATGGTTGTTGTTCCTTTGTTAACCCTGCTGCTTCAGCAGGGGTAGCCTGCTGCTTCATGTTGGGCAGGCTTATGAAATTTTGATGTTTTCATGCACCAGCCTTCCCATCAGTCATCCCGTGAGGAAGTTTGCAGGTTGTATGTGTGTATACAAGCTTTTTTGAAAGGGTGTAAGAGAAAGCTCTAAAATTCAATGTTAAAATGTCTGCATTCTAACCTACTTTCACCACAGTGGTCATGTTAATACCACTGAGTCTGACATCTCTCTGTCAAGAGAGACTTGGCTCACATGCATTGAAATAAAATATAATGAATATATTCTGAGTCACATGAAGATATTTTTTCACGGTGTCACTTTGTCTTTCAGAGATTCCGAAAACAGAAACAAACTTTGAGGAGCGTCTCATCTTGAAAGCCTTCTTACTCAAATTCATGAATGCTTATGCCCCGATCTTTTACGTGGCTTTCTTCAAGGGACGGTAAGCGGTGCATCCCTGCCTTCTCATATTGATTTGCACTGAGTTTCATTCACCTTAATTTAATATACTGTGCCTTGCAAAGTCATTATTTTGTGTATTTCATAGGTTCGCAGGACGACCGGGAAATTACGTGTATGTCTTTAACGACTATCGGATGGAAGAGGTTAGCATGCATCTTTTGCACGGGTGGCTTCTTTTATAACTTCAGTGAATACGTAGAACTTGACTTGATAAAAAATACATTCACAAAAGAGTGTGTGTTTCTTGCAGTGTGCCCCGGGAGGCTGTCTTATTGAGTTGTGCATTCAGCTCAGCATCATCATGCTTGGCAAGCAGCTTATCCAGAACAACATCTTTGAAATTGGCATCCCGTGAGTAGACTACCTTTTTTCTTTCTGGGTATTTTCAATGAAACATTTTAGCTGTTAAGATTGGTTGTATTGGGTTGAGTGAGTCACGTAACATCTACGGAGTCTGTGACTTGTTTGACATCTTACACACGTACCTACATATACATGTAGTTACTCACATGTACTTACAACATTCCATCTTCCTTTTTTTCCTAAAAGCTTTCCTTAGGTCTGTTCAGAGTTGTGTAATAGGTCTTATATCTGTGACTTTTTTGGCTTCAGGCTGCCTTGTTATCATTGCTGTCAGCATACCTTCACCCTTATACCTTCCTTGGGAACCCATCCGTTTCATAAAAAACTTTAGTTTCTCTAAGAGGTATTGGGGGATTCACGAGCTGAGACACATCTGTCATACAGGATACATACCTTCATACAGCGCTTCCACCTCATCCAAATAAAAACATTCATACTAAGAAGACAAACAATAAAAACCTTAAACACACCCTGTGATTTCCTTCATGATAATATAGTGAGTCAATTACAAAATGAGAAACTCTAAATCAATGACCCATGCTTTGGCAAAAGAGCAATTGGAATGCAACAGACTCATAAAAGCTACGCTCTTTGACTTGGCAATGAAAACAATAACTACCAAAAAAAAAATCAAAGCATCAACAAAAGGTTTGACACTCTGATACACTTTCAGTTTAATCTCACTGAAAAAACGTTAGTGATTTAGAACACGTGTTTCACAACAATGCTTTACAGACACTTCATGATTATTGGAAAACAATGTGGAATATAGTGCAAAAAAAGAAATAAAAAGGTATGGAATTATAATGAATACAAAAAAGATACTAAATTAAACCATACTATTTAAGATACTTATATATGAAGTGCAAGTTGGTCGGTATCCATATGCATTTACTATGAGTGCACTTATATGCTATCAGCAAATCCTGCCACTTTCCCAAGAGACTTATGTTTCTGTCCTTTCAAGAGGTTGATTGATCTGCGGACTCGCATGAAGTGAAAGAAATGTCAATCAATCTTTACAGTCCCCTCAATCAACTTGCTAGATATTGGGGGGCTGTAATCCAAATCCATCAGTCAACACCACACTTGATCCATGTGCAACATGTTCAGCTTATGGTATCACAAGGAATCATATAGATCAGGGGTGTCATTTTAGCTTCATGAAAGATAGTATTTTCCGATGTGGACCGGACGGGTAAAGTCATACAATCATACTAACGGTTTCTATCATTGAAAAATGGCAACTTGTTTTTATGCTTTGCAGAATAATCTTGGGAAATTCAGCCCATGGGCCATTGATTGACATCCCTGATATGGATATAATCAAATTCCCATGTAAATCATTCACTTTAGTCAATAAATAAATAAATATATCAAAATCACAGATTTCATCATATCTTCACATTTTCCCACATTGATCTCCAGTAAAAATATAATAGTCTTACAAAAGGGTTTGAATTTAAAACTCAATAGGAAGGAGAATCACATTATAGATTCAGAGACTTAAATTTACTTTTGCAGGGATTTTTGGAAGCGAAATCTCCGGAAGAGGAAAGCAAAGGTTCCACCTCATTTACCAAATATGTCAGAAAAAGTGTAACACGCAGGCTTGAGTGGTTTCAGTAGAAGTGGGTCAAGTCTCCTCAAATACTGATGGTGTGAGGTGGATGGAAGCTGCAGAACAGACTTACTGAGAATTCCTCAGTGCAGACAATGCCAAAATTCAGTGAATGCACCTGAAGAGTTTCCAAAGATGAAATAACAGCTATATGCTCCACTGACCAAGTCAGGCTGCTGAACTAAACTTGCACACACTAGGCTGATGTCTTACTGAGGGGGAAACTAAAACATCAAACATGCTGCAAATTAAGGTAGTTGCATTCAAGATAATGTTAAGGAGAGCTCAGTGTTGACTCATTGATCATTTTCTGATTGCTGAGAATTTTCCTCCAAGTATTTTACAAATTCTCATCTATTATTTTCTCTTTCGAGCCTTTGAACACACTTCAAACAGATCTTGATTGTCTAATTCTAAATCCGCTGTGATGGTGAACAGATGCAAAATTGCCCAAATCCTGTCAATGTCTAAATCCTTTTGGGACTGACTTTGCACACAAAAGGGAGATATTTGCCAGAAATATAACATTACCGGTTTCCATTTTCCAGCTTACTCTACTTTCGCTCTTTTCCCCCCTTTCTGCCAAGATGTTTATTTTTTTTCTTCAGAAGCAATAATTTTCACATTGAGCCTTTTAAACAATCCCCGAAAACTGGCTCAAAGAAATGCTACCCTGATGGTAAATCCTTGTTTGTATATTTTGTGTTACAAGACTTTTGTTTCCCATCATTGACCATTTTTCTTGACAATGTGGTCTGAACCAAATCTGTAACTGAAGATTCAGAGAAGAACATTGGAGAGTTAGGGTTTAGTAAATGTTGACTCTGGGTTAGGCCGATCGCAATACACAAGTGAATAAAACACAAAAGAGAGAAGTGGACTTGACCAACAATGTTTGTCCAACAATTGTCCAACAATGAAATACTGGACAATGACAGGTCCAAATTAAACCGCACTAAGATTCAGAGAGCCTGCAGAATAAGCAAGACACTTTCTAGAAATCAATTATGACCGGGGAAGAAAGGGTCATTTGAATTGGACACAAGTGTATCAAGAAAATTTTACAAAATAGACATAGCGAGTGATTCATCATATGTAATGTAAACATCTTGTCAGGCCAGCCGTGGGAAAGGGTCATTTTGTTTCTTTAGAATTGATAAGGGAAGGAGAGACAGGTACGCAAGAGTGGCAGACAAGAGTTAGGAGTCGGTGCAGTCCAGTGGCCTCTGGTGGTGAAACCAAGAACAGCAGAAATGCAGAGAAGCAAGGTTGACAACCAATCAAGTCATATGCATCAATCAATAATTGACTGAGACGCTTGTTGAGGTCAAGCCTTGTATTTCACAACTCAATGGAACCAACTTCCACATGGCTTGTCAGCAACCATAAACAGGTAAAATAACTCTAATATGCTGAAATCGGGTATCTAGAATATCGAAGGGTGGAGGTTTACCCTGAATTGAGAGGAATGACAGTGAGCCGCAGTTACACAGAATAAATTTTGGAATGGAGTGGAATGGAGTTTACCGGGAGCAGAGATAAAGAAGGTGGAGGAGTTTTAAGTTCTTAGGATCAACACTTATGTGCAACGGAGAGATTGGGAAAGAACTGAATTGATGATTGCAAGCAGGTTGAAACAGGTCTAAAAAAAATTTCAGGTATAATGTGTGATTAAAGAGTATCAGCCGGAATGAGTGGAAAGGTGTAGAAGACTGTGGTGAGGCCAATAATGTTGTATGGTTTAGAGAAGAAGACAGAAAGCGGGGCTGGAGGCAGCAGAGAGGAAATGTTGAGGTTCTCTTTGGACGTATACAGAAGAGAGATAGTGAATATATCGGTAGAAGGAGGCTGAGGTTGGAGCAGCAAGTTAGAAGGCCGAAGTGGAGATTTATGGAAGTAATGAAAAAGGCACATGCATTTATTTGGTCTGGGAGAAGAGAATCCTATCGACAGAGTTTGATGGAGGCAGATGATTGGTTGTGGCGACCCCAAGGGAGCAGCTGACAAGAAAAGAAGTAATCATCTAAATAAAATTCATGGAAGGAAAACATTTTTTTGTCTTTAAGATTATAGGTTATCCAAGATGAAAACTTGGGATAAAGCAATTACATTAATCTATCTTCAGCTTATCCTGCAGTCATGGTCGCGGGGGATGCTGGAGCCTGTCCCAGCTGTCATCGGGCAAGAGGCGGGGTACACCCTGGACTGGTTGCCAGCCCATTGTGGGGCCACATACAAAGAAAGACAACCATTTATTTTGTCATTCAGGGCAATTTTTCCCATTGTTTTCCAATTAATCTGCTGCATGTTTTTGGACTGTGGGAGGAAACCGGAGAACCCGGATGAAACCCACGCAGACACGGGGAGAAAATGCGACTCCACACAGAAAGGTCCCCTTGTTGGAATCAAAAAAGGGTCCTTCATGCTGTGAGGGGCTGAAGCGCTAAACTTCGCCGCCGTGCTGCCCCCATTAAGTGTCATTATTGCATAAAATAAAACATGACACATGAGGTTCAACTATTTATGAAAATGTAAGAATTTTTTTTTTTTTCAGCAATGAAGCTGAGCAACATGAGAGATTGTTGCCCCTTTTTTTTTGGGGGGGGGGGGGGTATTTTATCAGTACGGTAACTGTATTTCTTTAACTTTTCTTATTTCATAATAAGGAAAGAACAATTGATAAATATGTGCCAAATTTTCTTGCAGCAATACTTGTGGGTCATAATATTTGTATCGGACATTACTGTTTGGTTTTATCTTTGTTTTGTTTTATAAAGCCTGGTTTAAGGTCTGTTTACATTTTTGATTCAAATCAAAATCAGGTGGACAATGAACATGAGGGAAATGTTAATATCCAGTTCTCCAAAGTTAACAATTTGATCAAATTAAGATGTTTGGAAATCACTGGACTGTGAAGGGAAAGAAAAATAAAGTTACTGGGATGTCAGCCTTTGTATTTGCTAATTGTACATCTCTTTCTGCATCCTGATAGGAAGTTGAAAAAGTTTGTTCGTGCTTTGAAGGATAAAGGAGGAACAGAAGAGGAGAAGGAAGAGGAAAGAGCTCCACAGCAATGGAACCTAGACTATGCCCTTGTCCCCTTTGAAGGACTCACGCCAGAATACATGGAAATGAGTGAGCTGACATGCACACCTATTCATTTACAAGGCCCAATGCCACTGGTTAAAACTGACAGCTGTTATTATGGCACCTTCACTTGCCTTATTTCAGGAAATTAATTTTTACCACCATGAGATTATCAGTGATACAGTGAACTGGATGACGGAGAAATGTTACAGAAACATCTCCTCAGGTGAAATACCTAAAACATGCTTGCATGTTGAGGAAGATGCCACCATGATTTTTATCTTTCACGGTTCCTCTCTGTCACAATCTGCTGCAGAACATCAGCAAAAAGGGAGCAAGAATAATTTAAGGTAATATAAGTACAGACTTGTTTAGCTGAAGGAATGATTTTGAAGCAGAAAATTTAAAACCTGGCTTGACCTTCACTTTCACTGACACAAATGAGTACAAATGGTGAAAGCAGTGCCTGGAAATCCTCCCAGCTATTTGGGGTTTAAGGAGAGGAGTTTCAGGGATACTGGAGGGATAGTTAGCACATGGAGGCCAAGCAGTCATAGCGACGATACCTTTTGATCATCTGATGTCAGCTCTTCATATGAATTAAATGCAGATCCACAAAGTGTTGGATTGTTCACCCTCCAAAAAGGAACAAGGTTAGGTTTTCCTCACTGATACCCTAACTGATATGTTGTTGCTAATTCAAGGGCTTGTTTTTTTTTAATTCATGTACATGAAAAATCTGCATGAAGTAAATATGTACTTTAAATTCAGGTCTGCAGTTCCTTACACATGAACATTATGGTCACAGAAGGTTTATGAACCGTCACAAATAATCAGCGTCATCTCAATAAGAATTTAATTGCTGCTGAGTGCTTAACCTTAGGAGGATCAACATGTTATTTTGTATCATGTTTTGGAAGAGTTTTATGTTCACTTCAGAAAGATGACCCTTTTCGCCACCGTTTTCAGAAGGCTTTTGGTCTTTTTATCATATTGGTTGTTTTTTCTACTCGCTCAAATCAATGGCGGCAATGTACATATTTGGCCGTTTCACTGTTTGATTTTATAGCATGTGACAGCCTGCTTATATTTGTCTGTCACTGAATCTGTGGAGAATGTTTTGGCTGTTAAGTTGGAATAGCTGCGCCAGGCAGCTGTTTAGTTGTTCAGCATAGAAAACTAGGTTTAAAACATTCTTGGACGGAGTGTAAATAATTGGTCCTGCGTCATCTGAAACGTGTCCAAATGTTACCATCTCAGGCTGGTTTCTCTGACCTTCTCTCCAAAACATCCAACATGTGCTATCCCTCTGATAGACTAATTCCTGGTCCCTCCTCGTACCTCCCAAACCATGCTGAACCTCAGCATAATGCTAATAATAAATATAATGAAACTACTAATACTGAATAGTTGATTATACATGACACTTATGTAGTTTTATTCATAAAAAAGAAGCAATAATATAATATAAAGAAATGAAATATAACGCAAAGCACAAAGCCCGTAGTATACTCGTACTGCTCAGTGTCTAACATATTGATTTGAGACGGAGTGGTGACTGTTTTGCAAGCCAAAATTGTTGTGAAATTCTGACCCATGCATGTTTTTCAACACCAATCACTCATATAGGGGGTCTGGAAAAGATGATTCACTAGTTAAAAGCTGCAGGCTTTTGTTACAGGTTGTTATTGACATATAGCAAAAAGAAAAAGGGGCCCAGGAGTGTTCCCTCTCATTTCATTGAATCTTGATGAAGTGAATTCAAACATGCGCCGCATATGGTAAACGGATGTCGGAAATGTAGATTCCAAAAACAACCTCAAAAGTATTTAATAGAAAAAGTCAGCATGGTTTATTACCAGTACCTTTACTGTTGCAAAACATAGCTTTTTAGAATGATAAAAATTGATTTTAAAAAATCCATTAGGTGTAATTTTCATAGAATCATGTGAGAGAAAGGGGGTAGGTAAAATGGCTTTTGAGAAAAAGAGAAGGGCAAACTGGTGGGCACACAGAGGAATGAGGAATTCCAGTGTGTGAAAGTGGAATTCTGAGTTTGTCATGACTCATGCATGATTAATGTGTGTGTTGTGTGCTGCATTTGTATATCTGTGCCTGGATTGTTCCTGAACCCGTCAACCTCAGTGAAGGTAGATAGCAAGGTTATTCTAAGCTTGCCCTCTAGCACTCACCTATCCACTGTCGTATTTTCTTCCTCTCGCCTTTTGTATCGATGTGGCGTCTGGAGGTGAAGCCATCAGTCTCGGGCTCACTGGAAATCCCCATTCCCACACTGCTTAAGTTCCAGCGCACAAACCGCCTTGTCTATCTCATGTTTCCTTTTCCTTTTCCTTGGTCTCGGGAAGAAAATAGATGTTTGGATCATTTATTGATTATCCTGAAAGAGGTTCATGTCTGTCAAAATCTGGTGTGTTTTTAAAACTTGTTTAATTGGATGTTGCCAGTGTCTTCCTATTTTTAGAAGCAAAAGGGAAGCCATGGCAAAACGTTGACAATTTTTATTTGGTTCAAGTAAGTAAGTTTATTGCCCCAACCAAACCAGTTTCCTCTAGTCATTTAAGTAATTATAAATGGATCAGTTCCTGATGACTTCGGATATTATGGTGATCATGATGATGATTATCATTATGATTTATATACTTTTATCAATCATAATAATAATTCAAATAGTAATGTTGTTGTCATTGTTGTTGTTTATTTATATATTCATTTCTGCTCTATCTCGGGCTGCATTTGGTTTTTGTGTCAGCACTGTTATGTTGTAATTAATTCTGACATTGATATAATTACTTGAGAAAGAAAAGTCTTGACTTTTCCCAAATAAATAAATAAATAAATAAATAAATAAATAAATAAATAAATAAATAAAATAAAGCTACGTAAGCATCCACGCAAATTAATGCCTTCAAACTAGCCCTAATTTATACTTTACAACCATCGATCATAGACCTGTGTTGCTATCTGATCAGACAGAAATGTGTGTTTTATAAGTAGTGTTTTAATAATTCATTTTTTTTTGTCAAAAACTATGTTTGTGACTTATTTCTGCAACATATGCTCCAAAGTTGATGCAAACTGTAATAGGTGGAATTTCTCTCACTCACTCGTCATTGGCCAACTTATGGACATTGTTTTACCCTATTGGCACATATATAGCAAAAACATATAACATATATAACAAAAGTAACACATGTGGATGTTTTGTTCCTGATCATGCTCAGCTCGTTATCCCATAATTCAGTTTATTTAGATTTGATAAATTACACTTATAAGAAGATTTTCCCTCTCTGCGCTCCCTCTTTGTCACATTTTTTTTGCATAATTTAAATGTACTATAAAATCAGTTTGGATACACTTTTTTTTTTTTCAGTTTTGGGTATTGTATCTGGATATGACACTTAGCTGCAAAGCTCAGACACACACACGCATGCGCACAAATACACACACATACACACACACACTCCTTGAATATAAAAAAAGATGGAAAAAAAAAACTCCGTTTAGTTGGTGCTGTGGAAACGTTGACCTTAAAAGGCATCATGTGAAACACAGAGCAGACAGTGTGGCTCTGGACCAGACAAATCGCTTTTAAATAATTTTCTGTCTGATTGCTCTAATGACAGGATGAAATGGGAACTTTCGGAGTTTTATATTGTTCTACTTACCTTATCAGTGATGTCTCGTGTGTTAACCAAAGGAATTAATCAATAGCAAGCAGTATAAATATCAATGATGGGGGGACTCTTAAAGAGGGATGTGCTTTGACAAAGTAGAAAGCCTGCTAAACCCATTATCTGGCATGTCATCTGCAAGGCGGTAACAGATTTAGAGAAGTCCGCAGCTAGATTATCAAAGTTTTCACCCATGCAACTCATGATAGTGGCATGATATAAATTTGTACATTGGAAGGCGTCTGTGTTCAAACAATGTAGGATAAAAGATTTCACTGAACTCGGTATTTTAACCTTAGCTCACAGTAGGAAAGTAATTTTGGCCAACGGCATGTTGTTAACACATTAGAATGTGACTAATAACAGCAATTTCCATGAGTAACACCCATTTTCAGTCTTTGGGGGGACTCCGACAGCTGGACACTGTGGGACCACATTCATTTTTGTATGATGTAAATATGAGTTTTGGTGTTCTTTTTGGTTTGGCATTGGTCTCACATGCGCACATGAACAATATCTCACTGCACGTGCTTATGTAAATGTGGGAAGGGGAAAAGAATAAGGATCATGAAAACACAGTCCCATACTGTCTACAGTTTTTTTTTCTTTAATTTATGACAGGCTTTTGTGCATTTGAAATAAACACACTTCATCTAGCAGCATTCATAAGGAGCCTGCTTGTACTTTTGTGCGCATCATGATTGATTTCTCTCTCTCCCACAGTTATCCAGTTTGGTTTTGTCTCCCTGTTCGTGGCTTCGTTTCCACTCGCTCCTCTCTTCGCCCTGCTGAATAACGTCATCGAGATCCGACTTGACGCCAAGAAGTTTGTTACGGAGCTACGAAGGCCAGTTGCTGCACGTGCTAAAGACATTGGTGAGTAAGTTTAACACACACAAATGTAGAGACAAATGTCTGCATTATGACTTACGCAATTAAAACAAATCACGTTTCCAAATTGTCAATGAAAATATCAAATTCAACCTAGTGAAGACCAAAAGTGAGTAAAGTAAGAGTGAACTTACTCTATCATCAGTTCAAAACAAAAGCTGTTAGTGGCTTCAGGCAGCGAGGCAGACTTCACTGCAGAGTTTACACACTGATTCCCATCAACAGATCAATAATGTCCGAATGAAACTTACTCAGTGATTCATGGGCCCAATGGTTGTATGATAGTGAGCTCTGAAATAGAGCAAATGCACTAAAGGGGCAGCGTGGCGCAGGGCGTTAGAGCAGTTGTCCTTGGAACTGAACATTCCTGGTTCCTCCTGTTAAGCAGACACTGAACCCCTAAATGCTCCCGTGATGCTGTTCCTTAGCTGCCTTCTGTTCATGGTTCATCCATGATGGGTGAAATGCAGTAGTCAAATATCACTGACATTGCGCTCAGTGTATAACGGTTCATGACAATATAGGCATTTCTTACTCTGGGAAAAAAAAAACAACCAGCTGTCAGGCATCAGATCCTCTCCAGTTTGAGAACATATTGATTCCCTTTGATACTTCTAAGGGTTATATCACTAGGGAGACTCCTATGTATGTATCTACCTATCTAGCATACCTAGCCTATCTAGCATACCTACCTAGCATATTTAAACAGGGTGGAATCCTGTTGTGCTGAGTCTTCAATCCAATAGACCTGCATCCATGGGCTGTTATAAAAACAGAGCCCTAACACAACCCAGCCAAAATCTTATCTCAGCAAGCAAGAGCTGAATGGCTCTAGCTTTGTCATGTGTCTACTCTAAAGTGGGAGAACTGCCCATATCAATTGGGAATACCACCACAAATGAAGAATTTCAGGTTTCAAAAACCTTTCTGCAATTTAAGCACCTTCCAAAATAAAAAGTGGATTTTTTTTCCGCCATCAATTTAGACGTAGTTTCAGTTCGTCATCTATCCATCAAAAGATTTGCTCCTTGATGGTCTCCTCATGTTTCAAGTAAGGGGATCAGACATGAACTTTAAACACACAAGGGGGGTTTGGCATTGTGTTGTTCCTTGAGCGGCTGTTGGTAGAGAAGGCGCCCCCCGGATCCGAATTTTGGCATTTGATACCTGGCCCCTCCTGTCTCCTTTACAACGTGTCCTTGGGAAAGACACTGAACGTCAAGGTTTCTGATGGCCCGGTTGGCACTTTGAATGGCGAATACACACTACTGTAAAGTGCATTGAAAGTGCTGCATAAGTTGAGACCATTTGCTCTATATTTATCTATCTCTCTGTCTTCTACAGGTATTTGGTACAACATCTTGAGTGGAATGGGAAAATTCTCAGTCATTATAAATGTAAGTATTGATGCATTTCTGATTTGTGTCCTCTGTTGGTTCATGGTTTCCAACCAGATAAATTATCATTTAGTCCTTATACCACAGAATGTATTGGGTATGATATTCCGCTGAAGAGTTGAGTTATTACACACAAATTTTTTCTCAAAATGATGTTTTCACTAATATCATTGACACAAATTTAGTTCAGATCCTTACAGTAGCTTCACAACACCAGCTTCCAGCTGCTGTGCTGTATGTATGTTTTCAATTATGTTGCTGGCGGCAGACATAGCCAGAGGCATGATGTGTCCAGTTTGTCCAGCCGCCTGGAAACGGTTTCAGATTCACAAAGACAATGTCATATTAGGATGTGGAAGGATCATTGTTTTACAGTCTCCATTGTCCCCTTCGACTCAAGTCAATTTAATCAAGAATTGCAGGAAGAGATTTTATTATATTTCGGAAAGTGGCAGCTGAAAATGAAAGCTTGAACCAGTTTTTGCTAAAGTTCGAAAGCACTGTGACTTTGCTATGATTCAAAATTTAATTCTCAAAATCCAGTGAAATTCACACAATCATCTGGATAGAATGAGAACATTTGATTGCCAAAATTTAAAAGCTCATCTTCACCTTGAAAACAGAGATGAATGTAGATGAACTTCTTTGCAAATGCAAAAAATCATAGTGTGGTCTTTCAAGTTATTATTATTATCATTATCAACAAACTTTATTCTATTTGCTATAATATAGTGAAACAGCATATGACATGCCAGAAACATGTGAAACAAAAAATGCTGACCTATGGGTGTGTTAATCTAAGCTTGCCAGAGTCAGGAAAGTTCTACCTGGGATTTGTTCTTGGCAAGTTAACTGAATCCTATTTTGCTTACTTTCAATATTAAAAAGATTTGTGGAGGATTAGGAAAAACAAGCAGCAGGAGTTATTATTTAGGCTGGCTCTATAAGCCACTTGACACACACTCTTAATCTGCCAGTGGAGGTTTTAGGCAATGAAAACCTGGGAGCTGACTTTGGCTTTTACATATCTTGTATCAGAATACCCCACATCAGACACAGTTCTCTAACATGTGTCTCCAGCAGTTAACCAAAACTGCCCCAGTGCTTTTTGTCTGTTGAAAGAAAACAAAAAAGCACTTTGATATCTAAAAGTTGTTTGACTTTCATGAGACAGATTTGACACATTTTCGGGCAGTGTTGCATTGTGTATTTTTATATTGGTGTTTATGGCAGAATAATGTTTATCTGGCCCACTCCATCTTTTTTCTTTGGAGGCCTTTGTGATTTCTTTCACATCAGACTTCATCCCCCGGCTGGTCTACCAGTACATGTACAGTCAGACTGGCACCATGCATGGCTTCATTGACCACACACTCTCCTACTTCAATGTGACCAATTTTAAACCTGGAACGGCACCGCTGAGCTCCCAGCATGGAGATATCACTTTCTGCAGGTAAAAGAACGCCCATACTTACATGCCTTCAACAAGCTAATAGAAGTAGGCAAGAATAAGTTATTTTTATTATAAGAACCCTATTTTTCATTGATAAGATTGTTCAGCAATGCATTGTTGGTCCGAGTAGGAGTCAAAGCCTGTGCCTCAACCAAGAAATGTGTTTGACCAGTGGAAATCAGACTGACTTTAAAATCTGATTGTCAATTCTGATATTGGATTTAAACCAGCAAATGGTCAATTACAGTAAAAAAGAATGTACGAAACTATTCATGTAATGACACCGACTTGGAAAAAACGACCAATGCTAGTATTCTACATCAAATCAATGTCAGTATTCCATGACTTGACAATTTATTTCGGCACAGGTATCATAAACGGATGTCAATCATCTATAATGTACCTATGAACCAAATCAAATATCAACATCCACCAATGCAAGTATGTCCTTTGTCCTGAATACAAAGGAAGTAACAAACATTTAAATTTAACACATACATCAGGTGTGTCTAAGGCCAACACGCCAACCTTTGTGCAAACATTGAGAAGACATTTTGAATCTTTGGCCAACAAGAGCGGATGTATGAGGCATTGTTACTATACCAATTAACTTCCATGAATTTAGCCACCAAAGACAGTGCACTATTGTATTGTGTATGAATTTTCGCTCATGCCAGTGGCAAACGTCTCTTTCATAATACCAGTATAAAGAGATCTAGAAGAAAAGGTCATGGATGCCAGCGCCCACAGACAGCTGAGGCTGACCTGCTGTTACATAAGATAGGGAACAATTACAATGCAAGAATACAGTCTTTGTGTCAGTGGAAGTGTGGTATGTCGTGTCTCAATCATGACGCCTTGAATACTTAAAAGCGTGAAATTGGCTGTAAGATGTTCCAAGAAGTGTGTGTGCATGCGTGCATGTGTGTGAGTTCAGTGTGAGAGACACTTGCCTGTTGACGTTGTGAACATCGCCTCTGGGGTTGTAGATAATGATTCAGATCTGTACATTATATGTCAAATGTCGCAAATTTTGGGTGTCTGTCTCGGCCTGGGGTTTCCGGTATGAGTATGTGAATAGAAAAGCGTCCAAGTGAATCAATTGATAGCGGAAGTTGGCACAAATGTGGTTGATTGTGAGGATCTGGGAAATTGAAGGCAATGAAACTGAGATCAAGTAAAGGAAACTGAAATAACAAAATATAAGCATTGAAAGTCTAAGAGTGGGGACATGGTGTGATAAAGGCAGACTGCTAAGTTTTTAAGCTTCCAATGGCATTTAAAGCAGTGAAAAACTTGAGTTTCTGCTTCAGTGGGGAGCATCCTTATACATCCGCTCCACCTCATCTGCAGTGTTTAGCCTAGGAATAAAAATGGACAGCTGTTGTGGATGCTGCAGGGGGTATTACCCTGTAGAAAAGCAAGGGAGTGTGTTCAATTGTAAACATTCTGTTTATATTTAGTATGAACTTAACCGCTCATATACTATGTATGCCAAACTTCGTATTAGTTATAAGGGAACCTTTATTTAAACCTCTTATTTAAAGACAAAAATATTTTTTAGCATATATCAGTTGTGTGGCTGTGGCTCAGTTGATAGAGCCTGAGTCCCTAAAATCACACGGTTGGCAGTTTGATCCCTGATTCCTCCTTTCAGGCATGTGGAGGCTCCTTGGGCAAGACACTGTTCAATAAGTTGTTCCAGATGGTCCTGCTACAGCCTTGCAAGGCCCGCATCAGTGTGTGTGTGTGTGTTTGTATGTGTATGTGTGTGTGTGTGTGTTTGTGTGTGTGTGTGTGCGCGTGTGTGTGTGTGTGTGTGTGTGTGTGTGTGTGTGTGTGTGTGAATGGGTGAATGCTTTCTAGTGTAAAGCGCTTTGAAACCACAAGGTGTGAAAGTGCCAGACAAGTTGAGACGATCAAGTGGGAAAACCGTGACACAATTTTCAAAAGCCAATTGTAATGGGAAAACACAGTGTTGTCCTTGAAGATATTCAAACTTATTCAAACTACTTATTTTCAAACTCCACAAAACTGTCAGGCCAAAGTTAATTTCGAAAATATAATCAGTGTACTAGAGAGCTATTGGCTGAGATTTTTTTTTTATATCCAAAGTGTAATCCAGGGTTTAATAAAAACAAAATGTTTTTTATCTGATAACTTGATTACTAAAAGAAATACTGGAGTATTGGAGTAGTTGTGTGTAAAAAAATAATCTGCTGCTGCCTCATAGTGACTGAACCTACATCCAGAGGAAGACATTATTCTATGGTCCAGACTCCTCTGTCAGTCCTGCTAGATCATCAAGGACACTCCTGAGAATGATAGAAAGAAAACACCAGGTGCCCGAATATGTATGAATAGAACATTTCAACATCCCTTTCTTTGCTTAGTATTGTATTAACTTCTTTATATGCGCTGTGCGACTTTGACAGTATCTCAGTGGGCGTACCTCTCCCCCAAGACAAATGATTTTCTTCCTCTCGAAGAAAGAAAAACAGATGAGGTTTTCAAGCTTGTTTGACATGGAAGCATTAAAAGATAGTTGCACCTAATCCCGAAATATTGTTCTCCATCAGACTATGATCTCAAAGCAGAGAGGCAAAGATAAAATCAAAGATGCCATTGTTGCCCTTCCAGCACATGGGTTACAATCCCATTTTTTCATTGGATTTATTAAAGTGTGTATTGCCAAGAAAAAAGGAATACAAACACATATGGAATCCTTATTATATGGCCACACCTTAAACTTGTGTTAAAAGGGTGCAGTTGGTGTTGATCATTATCATCCCCTAGAACAAAAGTAAATGTATGGAGTCACGTAAACAGCATTAAATTGGGGATATGCATGTCTTTTCTGAAAATGGCTGATGTTAAAATACAGTTTGTATCTTAAAACATTATATTTATGATTTCTGATAGCCACTCCACAACTAACACTGGGGGAATTGAAAAGCTTTTGTTTTTGCTTTTTTTTTTTGGCTACCACAATTTAACAATAATATTTTGAATCTCATACAAAATATCCAAATGTCAGCATACACCATTACCCTATTATTGAGGACTGACAGGAAGATGGCAGAGAGGGATGTCATCAATTACTTCTCTGAACTACTTTGAATTACTATCAACAATCAACCAATTATATCCATGAATTATATTACAAGATACTTAGTCTCTGAATAATTGTAATCATACAAAAGAGAAAATGGAAACTCACAAGTCAAAATATCACCACAAGCGGATACTATCCTTGAATACATGATTGTAATCCAGAAAATTCCTTAAATCCTTGCAGTGCTCTGTGGGGCCCTGATAGGATTAGCACAGGGTATCTCACTAATTTTCCAAGACTATGCAAGCTATTCAAGGATGTTCTGCTTTAAAACTTTTTTTTTTTTTCAAGTTATCCAGGTTTTCCAGATCACATGGGAGACATGAATAGTAAATCACTGATTTTGAAACAGGAAAATGTTGCATTACTGTGTTCCAAATGCAATGCGAGGACAGTAATACACGCCTTTGTGGTCAATGACAGCGAACATTACCCTTGAATAATGTAGATATCTGGTACATTATTGCCACTTATAAGGTGCTGAAATTAGGTAATAAGATGTGTCTTGTGAACATCTGGAACTCATATGCCTTTTGCTCTTTCCTTTTGTCTTCTTTGCCTGGAAACGCTTTTGGATGAAAGCAACACTCCAAGGTGTCAGTCGACCCTGCTGTGGGGAAGTGAACGAGAGCGATAGAAAACCTGTTTGCAGTAAACATCAGGCAGTCACACAAAAGCCAAAATCCGACACAATGACATATGAAATGCATTTTCTTGCCGACAGCTGGAAGAAATGCCTTTTTTCGGTGTTGGGTCTGCTATTGTGGTGTTGCTTGACAGAAACCATGCTGAAATGTTAGTCCATGTTTCAAGGATGGGAATAGTCTGACCTTTGTTTGTCCAAATCTCATCCTGGATCCCAGGAGGCGCTGTGCTGACAGCAGGAAGTTTAAGGCACACACACGTGTGCGCACGCACGCCCACAGGCACACACACACAAACACACATACTCTCTAGTCTCTCACATACTAATCATAATCTCATTGAAAGGTCCTCTGAAAGAATATTGAGTTAGATGCTCCAGTTGCTACAGGACTGCGCTTATCACCAAACATGGAGCTTTCAGAAAATACAGACAGACAGAAACACACACACACACACACACACACACACACACACACACAGGAAGAGAAATGTTCCTCCTCAATATTTCATATTTAATGCCAACCAGCAAGTAGAGTTGAACTGATAGAAGCATGTGAGGAGGTTGTGTTTTAAGGTTTAGTTCACTTTGGAAGTCTTGAATGTGATTTGTAACTGTTGTCAAATATTGACCTGGAAGCCTGATTATCAAATGTGAGAGAAAAGGGTTAAATCTCCCAGGCGGCATTCTTCACTCATGACTGTATAAGGAAAGGGACGGGAATCTCTCTCTCACACACACACACACACACACACACACACACACACACACACACACACACACACACACACACACACAGAGTTCCTTCTATACTGTTGGTAAAAAGTTCATCAAGATCATTTGATCCACTCTTTCTACATTGAATTATGACTTGCTTGTTGTTTCAATGAGACCAGTGCAGTTTATTTGACATGTTTACTACTTTCCATTCCTGTTTTAGGGTTTTGTTTTTAGCTTTTATTTTATTTGGACACATTTCCAACCTTCTGCTATGTGTTGTTTCTCTAAATATACTTGAGTAATGAGAGGTCAAGATTGCTGAAGTCTTGCATTGGGGTGTGTGATTTATTTGGGGTATTGTAAGAGTGCTATCTAGATTATACCAAGAAATGCACTTTACAAGTGTTTAGTGGGAATAAATACTCAGTGATGACACAGGGATCATATTGGAACCTAATGGAAGATTCATAAAATTCAAGCAAAATTAAAATGGTTTGAGCTAAAATTAGTGTATTTTAAATGAAGAAATTTGAAATTCCCCCACTGTGGGATAATTGAAAGAAATATTAAGTCATTCATTCAAGAAACATAGTGTCTTTTAAAATATTGAAAGGTTAACTGAAAGATTAATTTTCAGTATTTACCTTTTCAGATAGAACAGTGAAATAATCTGATTCATACTTGGAAAATAGTTTTAAAATGATATATAAATTCAGTATAGCCAATGCAACACCAGATAAAATCAAAACTAAATTTGACCAAGTATGAGGGCTAGATTAAATTAGATTACAATGTAAATATGGCTTTGAAATGGTGGGTCTCGTCAATATTGTATAAAAGCCATGTTCACCAGACTGCCAAAGTCGAAGTGCTGTGCACAAACATGGTTGAGAATTTGATGGTGCTTTCATAACCATGTTTTGCTGAGCAGGTGTGGGAATTTTACAATTCAGTTCTCTTTTCTGAGAAGGCTTTTAACTAAAGTACCTTCATGGTATAAATACAAGAAATAAATGCCCTAAGTCTAAACAGCTTTACCTTCACAGTGAGGCTATCATTGGGCAACACAGTAAAAGACAGTTGTGCAAAGAGGGTATCATAAATTCTAAATATATTTTTTTAGTAAACTTTCACCCATACTTAGACTGGAATACCCTTCCGCTGGTCATCGACACCGGGAGAATGTTACAAATGACCTTCAAATAACCTTATGACATGGATGATTTTCTTCATCAGGTAACATTTCCTTTTTAAAATATTAAATTAGCACATTTGTTATTTTGCATTTATTCAGAATTTGTTTGTAGCAGTTGTATAAGTGGTTAAAACTAACCCACCACACTGTCAACTCCTGTTGTATTTGTAAGTACTACTACATGAGAATGGCTGATAATCCTTAACCCTTGATTGTGCATAAAGACTCTTAAAAAGGACTAAGACAAAATAACCCCTCCTGATATCTCTGCTACATACCAGGAGTTACAGAACAATCAATTCCATATTCCAATACATATATAATATATATATCAATATATCCAATGAATTAACAAATCTTGTTGCTCTGAATCCAAAACCAGATGTCGATTTTAGTGCTTAGTAATGAAAGGAAAAAAAAAACTATTTTGTTTCATTGTTTTTGCAGTTTTTCGCTCCTTAGACTGCTGTGGCTGCCAGAATCTCAGGAAGTCTTCATCAAAACAGCTGCAGTTCATCAAGTTGGACATCACATTGCTTTGTTTCTGATGTTGTGCGATAGCCACACATTCGTGACAGCGTTGGTGCCTGAAAGGGGTCTCATTATTACGCCATGTTTCATTTTGTGAGAACTATTTTGTTCAAAACCCAATGCCAAAGAACCAGATCTATGAAAAAAAAAGTGAATAACCATCTAATGTGCCTGCATGTGTGTGTCCATTCATAATCAGAATACATTCAATATATTAATCTGTTTTCTGTTTTTGCTTCTGTCCTTTTCACATTTTTTCTTTTATTCCCTTTTTCTGTTTCCACCATCTTTCAAAGATGGTCATTATTAGTTAAACATGTGGCAAAGGTTTTTCTGCTTTTTGTTTTGTTAGCGCAATAAAGAGTGTCCATGGTGAATACAAAATAAAAGAATCCAAATGAAATTCCTCACATTTTGGAATCCGGTCCCAAGCTGAGCAGAGGAGGAGAGCATTTTAATGAAGCAAGGATCTACTTTGAAATCTCCTGCAAACTGATTTGTTCCAGGTATAAAGACTACAGGGAGCCCCCCTGGTCCGGGGATGCGTACCAGTTCTCCAAACATTACTGGTCGGTCCTGGCTGCAAGGCTGGCCTTTGTCATTCTCTTCCAGGTACGCATACAAATTTTTCTGACATTAAAAATTATATTTTGCCAAACAGACATGCAGGCCATTAGCACTAACAATTAAAAGTAAATCAGTCAGACGTCTCCAACAGATGGGCACATTTTTCTGCTTGAGATACAGCAATATTTTTAACAGCTCTCCCTTGTTTTAATAGATGTGATAAATGTGGTTCAGTGAAATGCAATTGTGTGATTGCATTAAATATATTTGTTCAATAAAAGCCAATCATTTCCCATTTTACACATCTATATGTCTGAATATGAACAGCAAAATCCATCACGTGTGAACTAAATGAATATCACTAATGTCCAAGTCAACAGATCTGTTCCCCTCCATACCTCACGAATGTGGGTCAAATGTCCTGGTACACAAAAGCCCAAGAGAGATTTTTGTGGACATTCCTCCTGGATCCGGCCAGAGATTGTTTACCTGCAGTTACTGTCTTTCTCTCCTTTTTCTCCTCTTAATATTTTTACCTGTCCCTCTGCCATCTGATGGACTTGAGGGCTTTGGACATGACTGTAGTTGGTGTGATAGAAGAGGATACAGATTGTAGGGTTAGATGGAAGAGTTTGATTCGCTGTGGTAAGCCCTGAAGGGAGTAGTCAAAATGAAAAGAAGAAGTCCAGTC
Source organism: Fistularia commersonii (assembly GCF_037954325.1). NCBI lineage: Eukaryota > Metazoa > Chordata > Actinopteri > Syngnathiformes > Fistulariidae > Fistularia > Fistularia commersonii. The sequence continues at coordinate 13,608,981 of NC_141288.1, forward strand.
ATCTGATAGGAAGCTGCGTCTACCACTGCCTTTTCTTTTCAGAGGCACTTAGAGGTATCTGTAATCTTTCACAAATCACTAAACTCCAGCAGCGTGACAAAGCTCTGAGCATCTTTCCTGAGCTAAGCTTTGTGCATCTATAATTTCTTCACATCACCCTGGGCTCTTGTTCTTTGAATCTTTGAGTCCAGGCACAAGTGCTGGTCTAACAAAACATTGCATGGGAAGTTAGCAGTGGTATTTTGGTGACCGAAGACCTTGACATATCATTGACACAGAGAGTTGGAGAACAAGATTAATCCAGTTCCAGATTATTCAATTCTTTCCTTCCTTCTCTCTACTTCCTGTAGAACCTGGTGATGTTCCTCAGCTTGGTGGTTGCCTGGGTGATCCCCGACATTCCCAAAACCATTGTGGAGCAGCTGAAACGGGAGAAAAAGATGTTGGTGGATGTCTTTTTACGGGAAGAGAAAGAAAAATTCCAGCTCATCCAGAGCCTCTTCGCCAAAGACGCCTCCCTCCCCCCAGGCAGTCATGTCCTCGACCCGGGCCAGGGTTTCCCCATCCCGGGTCACTACAATACTCTACCTTCCGATCCAACTCAGCCACCACCTGGACATGGAGGAGGACCCAGAGCAAGATGCAGGGCAGCTAGCTTTAGTCAGTTCAGCAGGAAGAATCCTCCGTCACCCAGAAATGATGATTCAAAGCACACAGCTGTGTGACATCCGACTAAACACAACGAACGGGATACTTCGAGCTGGGGCCTCAGGACCACACGGGGCTTGGGTGATTCGAACCGTATGTATGTTTGTGCTTGTTCTAGTGTGTGAGTGTGGCAGAGGCATGCCGGGTCAGATAGAAGCCCCGGCTTAACTTTGGAAGACTGAATCAACGTGGTTGAATGTGTATGACCGTGTTAATCACATCTTTGCTGACTGTTCACCAGATAAAATGTTATCATTTTTACTTTTTGGTAAAAAAATTATATCTAGTGAGCCTTATTAGCTTCATAGCGTAGATGAGCAATAAATACCATATTAGGTTGAACTAGAACCTTGAAAGCCCCCCCGGAAGAGACTGTACATAAGGAGTCACTAAATGAACTCTTAATATGTCGGGCAGTTGGACTCAATTGAGCTCGGAACTCTTGAAATTTTCCTGCTTTATGTGCTTGGGCCCCATGTGTGTTTTTATTTGTAAGACGAATTTGTAGCAAATACAAAGCATCAGATTGTATGTAGATAAACACGCTATTGTCAACATCAGCCTCCGGAGAGAGCAAATCATTTCCTCTGCATTTGTTTCATGTCAACTGACTATTTATTAATATTTAGGGAAAAACTTTAGTTTCCTCCTGCCTTCAGTATTTTCCTCCGTCTCTGCTGCTTGTGGCTGTTGGCCCTCACTCACATCCGTAGTATTTGACGAATGAAACACTATTGCTAATGTGGTGCGCTCTGAATAGCTAAATATTGAGATGTGACAATCTTTGGCTAGAAAGCAAATATGTTTTGTGAATGGAAATTAATAAGGAGTTATCACATTGTCATCTCAGTTAAAAGAAAGGAACAATTAAACCTTACATCATGAAATAGCAGATGTTTGAGCTCCTGGTTCAATGCAAAATGCTCAAATTGCAATGACCAATTGTGAACAGATTTTAAAGTTAAATGTTGAGTGTGTTGATAATTTAACTTGTCAATAAGTTGTTTAACTACCCTGATTCCTTCTCAAGCTAAGGCAGGATGCCTTGCACATTAATTTTGTGCTGAAATTTGGATTCTCCTCAATTTAAGAGAAAGGAAATATTATCAGGATGTAGAATATATGCTTCTCTTTAGTTAAACATATGTGTTTAATACATAATGTACTTCACATGGTTTCCCTTGATTTACATCCTCAAAGCTGGTTGTTTCTCTCAGGACAAGTAATGTTGTTTTTTGTTTTTGTTTTTTTTTTCTCTTGGGCCTTCATTCTTTCTTTGAATCCAGGAATAAAATATTAAATTTTCTGTCCTCTATTAGGTCTGTAGGTGTAGGAGAGACATTGAGAGTTGCCATGAACTGAGCTGCAGCACCCAGTTTGTGCAGAACACACAATTTAAAACATTCTACCTTTTCTTGGTTATTCCTCATATTGTAATGGTTACCTGGGAATCCTACATTCTCTTTTTTTCTTTTCCTTTGCAGCAAAGTCAGTTGGTGGTTCGTTTGTTTTTTCTCTTGGGGCAGATGCTTAAGGAGGTTCACTGAGTAATAATTCTACAATTTTATTAAATAAAGTAAAAGAATAGCAGTCACATATTGAGGCATGCGTGGCGCATGATGTTGAGCAATTTTCTCGGGAACCAACTATTATTGGTTCAAATTTCTGGCTCTTCCTAGTGTTTCAAAAGTGTTGTTGAGCAAACACTGCACCCCTGGCGCTGAGGACACAGCTAACTGCTCATGGTTCATCCATGATGGGTTAAATGCAGACAACGAATTTCCCCACGAGGGATTAATAGATTATTATTATTATTATTATTATTGATGTGTAGTGTTAGGAAATAAACAGCAGGAGTTACAACCAAACAAGAAGCAACTGTTCTGTTGAAGTCGCTCCCCTGGGTGCTGTGAGTAATCATGTTTAATACAACGCCATATTTTATTTTATATATACATATCACCAATTATCCATTAAGATATAAATTCTACAATACCCTGTGTTTAAAGTCTGGAATATTCTTTGAAATGTGTCTCCTTTTCACAGGCATGGTAGAAGACTCTGTGTCATTTCGCTGCATTTCATGACAAACTCATCCAGCTGTAAGACATTTCCTTTCCCATGACAAAAGTTTCAAAAGTTATACATCTCAGATTATGGGTGACACTGCTGTTCAGCAGTGTACTGCTGCTTCTGTGTATTTTATGAAAGCCCATTGTGTCCCATACAGGGACAATGAGACCAGCCAGTACCTTCTGTCAACACAATATAATATTGTACAGCTTTTTTTTTTATGCTTATATATGTACAATTTGTGGAATGGAGGGCAGTACTTAGTATACAACTTATTTCCAGCTATCAGTTTTGAAACACAGTATGGTGTTAACACCATACTATGGTGAGCAACAAGGAAAACATTTGATCACCTCCATGAACTGCATCTTCCCTAAACTCAGTGGGCTCCTCTGTGACCCATGCTTTTATGACAACTGCCAATTCAAACTCGATAAAACTTTATCTGATTATAACTAATATAGTCCATTTAAATTATAAAGCAAGTATAAAAGTCAATACAGGCACCCAGGAAACACCGTGATTCATAAAACCTTTTATTATTGCAGCTTTCAAAATGTTATTTAAATGAACCAGCATCTGTCAAATATATTCTACAAAAATCTGAACACTGCTAATGAGTGATTTGGTAAAGTTGTAGAGCTACTTATATGATAAAGTCTGCTGCCACAGTAGAATAGAAGACTTTCTGATACTAGTGGTGAAATAAATGCTGAGACACCCCCTCATTACTGTTTCCAAGACCTTATTACTGTACTCGTTTTTCAGACACATTAACCTCCGTATGTCTTTGTGTGTGTGTCTGCGTGCTTATAATGAATAGATTATTAAAAATGTAGTTATGTTGTTTTGTTCTTATATCTGTCATTTAAAGTTAAGATAATTTCATATTAAATTGTTCCACTTACACAAATTGTATCAAATTTAAAGAAAATTGTACTTAAAATGAGGAATCTAAATGTTGTTACCACATCGCTGATAATAGACACTTTCATATGAGGACAAATGTTCGTTTGTGGTAAAACTACATTGAGTTTCAAAAGTCTTGATTTTCATGACACTTTTTTCCAGTTATACTTATATCCAGTAACTGATCACTGGGCATTGGTTGTGGAAATGTCACAATGCCATGGGCTAGTGTCAAACTTTCAAGTGAATGTGCTTTTTGTAATCGCTGTGGAAGTCTTTTATTCATTTATTGTCTAAAAAGCCAAGAGGTCTTTCGAAAATGGCAACGCAAATGATGGTGATAATGATCTTAAAGACAATATCCCGGAGAGGAACTCGGTAATGACAATGACGGTTTTATAATCTTGTAGTCGTACTTTCCCATCATTTTCCTTTCATTTTCTTAAAAAATAACCATACCCTCACCACTGTTTGTTGAATCTGTCATCCTCTTCTTCTTCTTCTCCTTTTTGCTATTCCCTTCAGGGGTCGCCTTCTACATCTAACCCCATTCTCTGTATCTTCCTCTCTCATACCAACTACTTTCATATCCTCTCACTACATCCATAGATCTTCTCTTTGGTTTTACTCTAGACCTCCTGCCTGGCAGCTTACATGCCAGTATCCGTTTACCAATATATTCACTATCCCTCCTCTTTTCATGACTGAACCATCTCAGTTCTCTTCAAAACATCTAACATGTGCTGTTCCTCTGAGACTCATTCCTGATCCTATCCACCCTCATCACTTCCAAAGAGAACCTTAGCATCTGGTCTCACCACTGTCGTGTACACCTTTCCTTTCATTCAGGCTGATAGTCTTCTATCACATAGTACCCCTGTTACTTTTCTCCACCCATTCCAACCTGCCTTAACCCATCTCTTCACCTCATTTCCACACTCTCCATTGCTCTGGACTGTCGATCCATAGAACCTGATATCCTCCAACTTCTTGATCTCCACTCCCTTAGCCTCACCATTCCACCCAGGTTCATCTCATTCACACATATACTCTGCCTTGCTACGACTAACCTTCATTCCTTTCCTTTCCAGTGCATACCTCCACCTCTCTAGATTTTCTTCAACCTGTTCCTTGCTCTTACTACAGATCACAATGTCACATGCAAACATTGTGGTCCATGGAGATTCTTGTCTAACCTCATCTGTCGTCCTGTCCATCACCACTGCAAACAAGAAGGGGCTCAGAGCTGATCCCTGATGGAGCACCTTGAACTTCTCTTTTACCTCTACAGCACACAGCACTACTGTCTCACAGCTAGCATACATGTCCTGCACCAGTCTAACATACTTGTCTGACGCTCCAGACTTCCTCATACAATACCAGCGTTTCCTCTCTTGGTACCGTGTCAAATGTTTTTTCTAGGTCAACAAAAACACATTGCAGCTCCCTCTGGCCGTCTCTGTACTTCTCTGTTAGCATTCTCAAAGCAAATACTTCATCTGTAGTACTCTTTCTAGGTATGAAGTCATACTGCTGTTCACAAATGCTGACTTCTGCTTTCAGTCTAGTTGCCACTACTCTTTCTAAGCGGCAGGCCGTGCATTTTACACCTAGGCCTTCAGTAGTGTTCCGAATCAATCCACCACCCAATGATTATTTATGGCTATAAAAAACAATCTTATTATGCAGAAATGCAGTATAAAGAGAGGTGCATCGCAGATAGATAACTCGTGTAGTGTTAAAAAACACCCAGGGGAGTGCATCACGTGACGACAAAGGGATGCCCAACTCCGTCCACTGACACCCCAATCCCGCACCCCGCGGCTTTGTTTGGGGCACGGCCCGTTCCGCAAGTGCTCAAATTCCAAGAGTGTGTAAAACCTGTCCTTATTAGGAAGTAATCTTGATTGTTGAGGTGATGGTATAAAATGACCGTGCTTGAGGCCAGAACCTCCTCACCTGCATATCCGCTGGACGCATCCCAGCGGGTGTGCAGAGAGGGTGAACCATCCTCTCGGGGTGACATTCATTCTGGCCTGGGATATCTCTGGCCCGGGATATCTCGTAAGTGTATTTCCTGACTTTAAATAAACCATTCTTGCTTGAACAGTTCCTGACCATTATGACGTTTTTCCCCGAAAGAAATCTGAACACACGGGGACAACAAAGTCTGGTCCCGTGGCGGGAGCCACAAAAACGGACAGTAGCCACAATAAATGCCTTTATAGCAAACAGCTGCGACACATAAAAAGTACCAATAATAACCTTAAAAACCTGCAGTATTATTTAGGAAAATAGCAGCATTTTACTCACCCAAAATTCTGATCATTTGTAAACAAAATCCATCCTCCTTTCTTTCCTTAAAAAGAGTTCAATTATTCTGTCATACAGATTATCCATGCGCATCAGCTCCAAGTGCTCCCAGCAATACAGTTTGCAGTGTACCTCAGAGCCTGTGAGCCAGGGGTACCGGTCGTAGTTTGTGGCTTGAAAATGTTGGACAAATCCTTTTCCTAGTTGTTACAGGTTCGCTAGCTTAGGAGTTACCCGACCTTTCTATATGCAGCTTTTCTTCAAAAAGAAAATCGCTTTAACAATATACTAGTAACTAGATCCGTTTCTTCTCCTGCTGCAGCAGGAGAAGAAACCCCCCCCGGATTCCTTTGACTTTGACACTGCCTGGCAGCAGATTATGGTTGAAATGTGATTGGTTAATAATTAACGTTTGTGATTCAGATATTGTTTTAGGCCAGCAGAGAAGGCCCTGCAGGCCCTGCAGGCCCTGACGGCCCACCATTGACTCTTTCCCATAACTTAATTGTATGGCTCATCAACTTTATCCCTCTCGAGTTATGGCAATTCTGCACATCCTGGTTATTCTTAAAAATGGGCCCATCACAGTTTGTCTCCATTCCTTAAGCATCTTCTCACTCTCTAAGATACTGTTGAATAATCTAGTCTCTAACACTGCCTTTCCTAGACACTTACACACCTCCACAGGTATATTATCAGGACCAATTGCCTTTCCACTCTTCATCCTCTTCAATGCCTAAAAGAGCTCAAGGGCGCTGCTAGTTTTAAACGAAGACAAGGGAGACACAGCCTGTGCCTCCCTGAGGCTTCATTTTGTTGAATCTGTCATCATGTGATATTTTGTCAAATCCCACCACAACTGTTTTGTGTACATGCTGTTGTTGAGTTCAAATCATCTGCCGTTTTCTGCACACTCAAATCATTCATCGGAATTACCCTGTATATGTGAGGACCTTTTAGTTTCAAGCATGTTAAAGTTCACCCTCAGCCCTAATGCCTTACATTTGCAATGAGACTCATGTAACCACCCAAAAAATTGCATATCTACACCGACACTAAATATTTAATAATTATGTGTGTTTAGGATGTGTTTTACAAGCAGTATTGCACACTGGTCTTACTCTTGATGGGCATGCATATCACTCGTTATCATGGGGTCGGAATGCTAAACAACAATTACACTTCAGGACATCTAGGATAATGTCCCTTATTTAGAATGGTTACTCTTTTCATTTAATTTTCTTCTTTTATTGAATTGGAACAGATCAGGGCAACATCATGGTCTAGCAGTTTTGCATTGTCACCTCACAGCAAGAGGGTACTTGGTTTGAATTGGTAAATTGGCGGTCTTTCTATGTGGAGTCTCCATGTTCTCTGTGGGTCTGTATGATTCTCTGGCTTCTCTCCACAGACCAAAAACTTGCAGTAGGTAGCTGAAGACCAATCTCTCCTTCGGTATAAAAGAGAGTTAATGGTTATATGTCTCTATATGTGACATTGTGAAGACAGGCGACCACTCAAGGCTGGACCCTGTCTCTCATCTAAAAAAATACATTAATTAACTGACAAAATTAATCAAAAAAATGTCCTACAAAGAGCTACAGTATGTTGGAGGCTTCTGCACAGCTGGATATAACAAGTTGCTAGTTGAATTTCACTACTACTTAATGGGTGCAACCTACCGGTAATCAAACGTGATGAAAGACTTTTGATAAATATAGTTATTTTCTTTTGCCCTATAGTCAGAAATAAAAATCGGAATATAGTAAATTTGTACTCGACAGTGCCTCAAAACTTTGGCCTTATCATTATGCTCTAGCTGTTTATGCTTTAGTGTGTAGACTAGAACCATCTGTCACTGACAAATTTTTAATTTGTCAATAATTGTTTCCCATGACATAATCTGAGGCATTTCTGACACACACATGATTGGTGTGTCTTTGAATTTGCTGCTTCACTGCCTGTGGCTAATTCCTGACCTGCCCCGATTTGTCCTTCGTCTCCATTTACTCTCTTGCTTCTACTTTTCTAGGGACATGCAGAGACGGTGTTATGTTGTGTATGTATTCCATAAATGATATATTGGTGAATTTATAAAAAACAGTCATAAAATTCTGTTTTAGTGATTTGACTATAAGTTGGGGGTTTTAAAAAACCTCCTGAAGTTTCCTTTTTGCTGCGTGGATCATTTCCTCCTGTATCTGATATTTCTTTATAGGTACATTATCACTCACTGTTCCCTCAGGATTATGTCCTGAGATATCATAATCTCTTGTCTTCTAAGGGTCAAGTTATGATCTTTTTCAGTGTCAAACATCCAAAGGTGCTGCATTTTATTTTATTCAACCACTCCATCGTGTTTTACACAGTTCCTCGGCACTTCTCCAGTTGAGAATAATTGCTAATCACAGCTTCGATTTAGTGTTTCCCCGAATCAGCCTTTGAACTAAATTGCTCAGCGATGTAAATTACCATAGGGCTCAGGACCTTATCATTTACTTTTATAAAGGGGACAATATGTTTTGCCATCTCTTCTCCGATAAATGATAGATCACATTGGCCAAATTAAAGGATGTGTTAAAAAAATAGTTCAGAAAAAAAACAAACCACTTCAAAATTAGTTGTAACTTTCTTCTCTAAACCATGAGATATCAAAGCTAGTCCCGGGGGGGACTGTATGTGTGCCTTTAACCAACTGGCTTTCTCATGCAAAACCTGAATCGTCATCGATTTAGTTCATGTCGGGCAAAGCAGCACTTTCTCAAGGGGATTCACAGCGGGGCCAGCTTGTTAATCATGTGACTGTCGTGAAATACAAACACTCGCTGGTGAAGAGAAGAGATCTACATATGAGACTGTGATCCCTGCAGCGATCCAAATGTTTGGGACTTCACATTCACAACCTATCCAGGCTAAATACAAGGATATTAAATTGTTCATTTTTTTTTGGCACCCAGCCTCATCTTTCTTCATCATTTTCTCTCTTCTGATCCCAGTGAGAATCATTCGCTGAAGCAAAGTGCTTTTTTTTCCTTTTTTTTTCGATTGCTTTTGCAATATAAGCACATCAGTCAGTTTTCAAAGAAAGAACAATGAGCTGCTGAACACACATACAAAAGTAAGAACAGGAAATGGCTCCATACATGGGCCATAAATTTTGACTTTAATTTGGCCCCCGCTTGTAATTTGTAAAAACACTGCCACAAAAATAGCAGTGAATGAGACTCCTTGAGCTGCTGTAAGAATGAAATTGTGTATCAAGAAAACACTGGTGCATTGTTTGTTTGTGTGTTTTTACCCTCCTCACTACAATGAGCAAAGAAGTCAGGCCTTGAGCCCACCCAGGGGACACACCTGTGGTCAACTGAAATGTATTTTATAGTTCTGCTGTAAGGCAAGCATGGACAAACAGCAACAGTGTTCAAGATTGGAAAAACCCTCTGATGAAAAACTAAATAAATAACAGCGCTGATTCCTGATGATGAAGATGATTAGCAGAGATATTCATGTTCCTGAGTGCATGTGCAGCCCAGATGAGCCCACTTGTGAACAGGAAAAGTGTTGTAGAGACACAGTGGGAGGGGAACGGGGTGTTTGACAAGAACAAGCACAGAGATCATTCATGTTCCTCTATGTCTATGTCCTCGGGAAATGCCATTCCTTGCATTGTTAGTCATTTACTTCATGTTCTTTCAGATTTTTTTTCTTTCACACTAGTAACATTTCTACCTTGTCTCACCTTCCCCTCTTACTCCCTCACTCTCACTCTCTCCCGTTCTTGCTGCCCCTGCCAGGACTTTGTCATTCCTTTTTTATTTCATTGTTTTAATTTACTTTTTTTTACACAGGACACTTTTATATCCGTCTCTGGTGTGAATACTGTAATACTCTTAAAATACCCTTTGACCCACCCAGTACGGATCCCACACATCCAAATAAACAATCTTAAATCCAGGCTCACATGTACGATTGGAAGTCTGTACTCTTGAGCTCAAGTCGTGACTAAAATAGTTTGCACATGTATAAACCGACGGTTTGAGCAAGTGTTTGCACTTTGAATTCAAAAACATACACAGTGTATGCATCCCAGCTAAAGCTCATGTGTGAATACAGCAACTACTCAAATCCTGCAAATGGGCCAAAATCAGTACCTGATGTATGTTTAATTACATGTTTGTAAAAGTTATCACCTTGTCTGCGCTGTCCTTTGGATTACTGAGGACAAGGCACTTGAACCTGTGAAAATTGGTTGATATAATGCAGACTTTGGGATTTAATCGGCATAATTAAATGATCATGGTAGAGTCTGTGACATAATAAGCATAGAGGCAGCTTACTAACTGAAGAGATAGACAAATAACCAAATACACCCTTTTTTATCATGTAAACATTGTGAATTCACCAAGATTTTGTATTAAGCCATTTCTTTTCGTTCTGCCCTTTGTTTTGCCATTCTTTGTGTTTTCTGCTCTACTGAAGAACTATTTTAGAAGTATTTTCAAGTATTTCTGAATTTCTAATGTTCCACTCCACACTACTTTTTATATTATATATATTGTACATGTCATATTCTCTTTTTTTCTCCCTTCAAGCAACACCTGTTGTTTTCTGTGAGTCAGATTCCATTTTGGCCTCACGGTCATTCAGTTCTCCGTCCAAATTTTCCATTTAAAACCATAACTATTCTTATCTAAATACTGCTCCCTCATCCACGCTTACATCTGTGAACACCTCAATTATTTTTTTTCTGATCACCAATAAAACACACCAACCGAATGTGCAATCTGTGAGAATTAAATTTTAATTTCGTATTTTTATTTGGAATCCCAGGAAATAGAGCTTGAATTCCTTCCATTGTTTACCCTGTCTGGTCTTTCACATCCTTGATAGGGTAAACTCACTTCCCCAGCTAATTACTAACTCGGTGCATCTGGTGTAGGTCCGATGCATTAAAAATGTTTATTTCCATAATGTTGTGATCCAAGCAAATTCAACATTTCTTAACATTCTTATCCTCACACATTTGGGAATGGCATCTGCTCGACAGCAGCGGTGTAATTATGTTCTTATGGCAGAAATCAAAATAGATTTATAGACATTTTCACCATAAAAAGGCTTATCGTTAAGTGTTGCCTACTTTTTCAGCTTTTATTTTAGTCCGCCAAAATTAGGTGAAGGGTATTAAAGTTACAGAGCTCAGCTTTTGAGACAGCTCCTGTCGTCAACATGAAGCTGTTCCAAAGACACTGCTGTGAACCATCTCTGTACGCATTGCCTTCATTTTACACGTACCAGACCGACCTAAAAGTTTCAGGCTTCATTTATTAATGTCACTGCCTATTTTCTACCGTTTTCATCTTCCTCTGACCCCTCACTTACCATAGAAGGCCACGCTGAGCTGAGGTCTCTGGAATGTTGACTTCTTATTAAGGCAGAGATGTTTTCCTCCCATGTGAATGTATGGAAATATTTATATCCAGCATCATCAGTACAATCACAAGTAAACAGCTGTCATTAAGAATACCACACAATTCTCCATATTTGTGCTAACATACAGGAAACACTGCAAAAAGCTCAGGCAGCCAAATCTATGAAACGCTTTCCCTTGGTGAGAAAAAATGAAGAGCAAATTCCTACAAACATCCTGATAAAATATGATTATTGCCTGAAATGCCTTGCAGGCCTCATTAATCATCTGTATTTTGCATGGAAACACAACAAAGCCTAAAAGGGTTTTGCAGGAGAAATTATTATCATTTTTATTATGATGATTATCAAGTGATGCATTTAACATGTGACCGCTGAGGGATTTTCATTTCACTAAGCCATGATCTCATGACGGTGACATATTTGACTCTTCTTCACATGCCTTTATCAAGTGCGTGGAGCTAAGCTGCATCAACCGGTGTGCTGAAAGTGCCTTTGACTGTATGAGTTTTTGCTCACATGTCTGCTGGCTCTTGTATGACATTCAAACAGACATTTTGACTTTTGCTTTGCTATTTCCTTCTTTCACCTGAGAGCTTCATCCTTAAAGTTGATCCCTTCCAGTTTAAGATTATTGAACAAAACCCCTGAAAGAAAGTATTTCAGTAAATACGATATAAATTTGTTTTTTTTTATAGGGACTATATTCCTATAAAGTGTTTGACAGTGTTTCAGAAAATCTATTCTTGTCTCTATTTTTTATAACTTACAAAAAATGACAAATTTCTGTGCTTGTTAGACTTAGAGCCTCTTGGGTTTATCATGGGTTTCATTCATCCTGACTGTGGTTTTAGATGAAAGTAAATTAATAAAAAAGACTTTTCTAAAAGGATATTTCCTCTAATTGCATTCATATCAATGGAATGATTATAAGCCAGTTGGTTACTCTTTGTTATATTTATTCTGGGAAACCCTTTTTTTTTTGTTTCCATCCACTGCGGGAATTTGGAGAGACGGATGGATTTGTAGAAAACAAGTCCGGAGCGAAAGCTTGTATTGGTTTGGTTAGGGTTGAAAGTACGGCCAATGAGTCAATGTTAATCATAAGAAGTAGTTGTGTGTGAAATGATTTTGCCCTTCTATAGCAGTCAATGTTTGATTGTTTAGCATCCTTTTGCCAGCTTAATATGAAGGCAACTTTTGATGTAACAAAACTCAATTTGAAGCTCTGACCATCTCAAATGTCATAAATCTCCACAGACACAAACAGCATAGAACTAACAACATGGCACTGCATGTATGACTTTAACAATTTGCCCGTCATTCGGTGTTACTGTAGCTGCTTGCCGATGAGCTCCAGCTCAGAAGCACTCCAGGAATATGAAGCCAGCGGTCTGTCCGGAGAGAATGTTGTGTGAGAATGCCTGTGTTTACTGATGAGCTCCAGGAGGCGCCTGTCGTTTGTGTCATACATGATAATCAGAACAACATTCTGTTGACAAAGCAAAATGTATGATTCCCGTTGTACACAGTGGAAACAGCTGTAGTTCACACACAATCTTTATTGGAAGAGTTAATTTCTTATTTGTCCTGGACGTGTGTGAACAGTCGTGCTTATTTCATCTGGGCCAAGATGTCTCTGGATTGAACACAAGCAGACTGGATGACATAAATAAACAATAACTGTATTTTTTTAAATTTTATCTGAAACAGTTCAACTCAAAACAGTCCTGGAATAATCTGATGCATCAACAGTCTAATGACAAATCCATGACCATCACGCCAGTTACACTTTCATTTAATCAACCATAGTTTGGGGTTGTGCTTATTTTTTCTTCGAATCTATGCGTATCATGAGTTTCGCTGTGAATTTATGGTCCCAGCCCCATAAAAAGTGTAATCTAGCAGATGACACCCCATGTACGTCCGCCTTTGGGCAGTGGCGTGATAATTCAACCCTCCTTAGATCTACAAATACACAATGTGAGACGTATCGGTGGCTAAAAAACTGAGACTCCTAGGAAAAATTGAAAAATTAGGTATATTCGGCCATATGCAAAGTTGTGCCTCAGGAACGGGGGATGAGTATAGAGAAAAAATATTTCTAATAATTGCAAATGACAGGATCACGGATTTCGTAAAGTTTTATCTTATGTGAAGGATTGTCATATGTTTTATTATCTTATCTCGCCATGTCAACTGAGTCTTAAAGTGAGAACATTTGCACATCTTGGCAGACTTCCTGGAGGAGGCACTTCAGGCGGGGCTGGGGGATTTTTGTGCTTTGATACATATGAAAAACATTTTTACTTGTTTAAAGTCCTATATAAGTTATCCACAAAATATTTGAATCTTCCTGCTGCACAATGTGAAATTTGTTTTTGCCAACTCCTAATGATTCCGCTCCTTTACATGGCATAACATATTCCAAATGTAAACGATGCAATATTGGTTCCAGGCGCCTCTCTTTTAATGATCATCTTTTTCATTTTACACCACTGAACGAAAACATGAAAAAATGTATCCACTATTTAAGTGACGTACAAAACACTTGTATAGACAGCAATATGTTTTGCCGTCTATTCTTGTCTTCCTACATCTGCACTGTGTTAAGACTACATACAACATGTTGTCTTCAGATACTGATCAAGAATGCATAAGACCTCGAGGCAAAAGGTCACTGACTTGTTAATTCTCTGGATATTTTTGTTTGTTTCAATATTATGCTTTTTTCCGCTTGACAGTTTATCACCAATAGCATATATATGTCTGATAATTTAATTACATTCAATTTTTCTTTGTAAATATGCTTTATTAGTTTTGTAATTCTGCCAACAATTCTGCCAACATTAGACATCAAGAAAAGAAACGATCAAAACAAAACAGAAATCACAATTACATAAAATATTGGTGAGGGGGAAAAAGTAAAGAAATCAGTTATTTGAAAGAAAGGAACAATAAAAATCCTGTACATTTTTCATTTTTTATTATTAAAGATCTACATCTACAGGCGCGTTTAATGGGAAAAGAAATACACCCCATGTCATTTGCGTTAGCCGATCAGCGCCTGATATGGTTGCCTCGAAGCGCGTGCACTGATCCAGGCAGGGACGTAAATCCCTGCAGTACTGCAAGCTTCATAAGAATACAAACACCATCGAATATACTTCACCGCCAAAGTAGATTATTACCACAAGTCATTCTGGAGACTAGAGCATCCTGGTGACAGTCTGGTTGAGTGCAGTACCGGTTTTACTGCTCTCTGATCTCGACTCCTCCACCAGCACCTTCCTTTCGAACTCCTGCAGCGGTGCAGCAGATGCAAGGCATCAATCAAATTAAACAAATTAATTATTTTGTGTATACATGCTGAAGTGAAAGGTAATTCTTTTGTGCTGCTTTGTTTGAAGTTTTCATTTAACCAATGCCAAGGGTGGGATTTCAAAGACTGCATTTAGTTGGGAGTGCTCCTGGCAAACTACCCGAGCCGATCAATGACATCAATCTTCAGCCTTCTCGTAAAATGAGAAGGATGTCTAGGAAGTGCTTGGCACAAAATCTTTCAAACTTTTAGTTTTCTTTCTATTTCTTTCCTGTCCCCATCAAAAGTTTGAAATCTTGGATGCCTTGTGGCTTTTTGATAAGTCAAATGACAAAAAAAAAAAAGAAGCTTCAGCCTGTCAGGCAGCAGCTGCTGCGTTTGGCTGCTGCGTATTTGACATCAACGGTTGGATTGAAGCTTGTTTCTCATTTCCTCATTCATATACTTGTACATATTTCCGATACACATAAAATTAGAATCCCCTTCTCTCTCGCTTGCCCACGCACTTCAGTGTGTGTGTGTGTGTGTGTGTGTGTGTGTGTGTGTGTGTGTGTGTGTGTGTGTGTGTGTGTGTGTGTGTGTGTGTGTGTGTGTGTGTGTGTGTGTGTGTGGATACATGTATACATGCACGTGTGTGTATGTGCGTGCATGTGTTTGTTCATGTGCACTCGGGACCATGCGTTACCCACCCTGAACTTCCTGATTCTCGCCATTCTGTCCTGCAGACTCTTCTCCTGATTGGACACCAACTCTGCGACATGAATCTTCCACTGCTGCTCTTTCTCCTGCAGCACAGAGGAAAAAGGACATCCTTATTTAGCAATGTAGAATAGAATGCTTCATTGTCATCTTGAAATGGGCCCAGCAGCTTAATCCTACATATAGCAGAAGATCTATTCATATGGATGTGGAAAAATACAGATGCAATGTCTTTTAAACCCCGCAGAGGTCTTAAATATCTGTCAGTTCTAAATATAAAATTAAATTTGACCTATGTCAGTTATTCATGAAAGGTTGCATGTTTAATTTATGTAGATAATTACATTAATGATGATATTGCCGTCTTTTTTTTTTGTTTAAGATAAGAATTGCTTTATTTGTTTGAATAATCAATAAATATAAAGAAATGTAACATACACTTATTGTTGAGATTGCAGAATTAAAGTCAGTAACACAATAAGCACAAATATGATCTAACGTAAATAGTGATGGTAGAGGCACGAATAGCAGCTGAAACAAGAATAATAATAGAAATGGGAATAATTACAATAAATGTGATGCTTATATTACTATCATTAAACCTAGCACAAACACCAATGGCTATTATTTTGATACTGGAATTATCATCAATAAATCAATACCGGTCTGCCTACTCTTCTGTCTCACAAAGTCGTGGAAGTGTATTTAAGCACAATTATAGAATGACTAACCCTGAGGAGGTGTATTCAAATTATTGGATATGTTGTTGTTGTTGTTCTTTTCTTTTTATGTAGGTTAGAAGTAAGTAAAGGATAATTGCTGTGCATTTCTACCAAGCCTGCTCTCTGTAGTAACTTTGACTTGGTGAAACTGCTTTTTTGGTCTTAGATCTCTTCTTAATTTCTTTTTTTAGTTTAATATGTTTGATGAGCATCTCGGCTGGCAGTGGACTGTATCACTGGTCTGCTGACTGCTCACAAGATAACTATTAAAAGTTGCCTCAAGCACGGTACCCCACTAAAGACTGGTTCGGTTTTTCTCTCATTTATTTATATAATTTTGGGTGTGTGAGTTCCGTTGGGGGCTGAAAACCAGTGAGTTTTTTCGCGAGCTATTTGTTTGTGTGACCTGATCTGGAAGGTACCTGGGAGCTGGTCCTTTTTCAGAAGCCAATTTTTGTGTGTTTTTGCATTGGATCGAGGTTGTGTGAATGATGGCTCTTTGCATCCGACGATCTGACGTGTAGTCAAGATAATCGGTATGTTTCTTCTGAGCATTTTCAGGTGCAGCAAGTATGATTATTTTTGTGGAGTGCATATTTGAGGGAGTCATAAGAAAATTGACATTCAGTTTCAGTTTCTGGATAAATCGGCCATCAAACTGGGTGAAGGTGGGCCGTTTTGGAGGCGGTTGAGCAACAAAGTTGTGGGCGTGGCTTTTACTTCTCACAGGTAAGTTGTTCTCAGTTGTTTTTTGTCAGAGAACAGTTCACTTGTAGTTTTGTGTCAGTGATCCTTTTGTTTTCTGACAGTTTTTTTCCCCACTTTGTTTCTTTCGCATTGTTTTCTTTTGGTTTCAGGTTAGCAATTCAGAGTTACCATCGCATGTCCATGTGTCTGGCTGACGAACTTCCTCTGTCCCTTGTGTGAGTCTGCAAAGAAACTCATGTTTTTATGTGAGAGCTTCTTCAGGGAGCTCTTGGAGGAGCGACATGCTTTGTTCCTCTTCATCATTGCTGGTTGTGTGTGTGTTAGAGAGAGACTATATGAAGAAATGTTTTTGATATAAAAAAAAAAAATTCAAGAAGATATCTATTGTCTCGCAAACAAGCTATTTGTTCTATTATTGCAGTTATATTTTGAATAGATTTTTTTTAACACACTTATTCTATTGAAGTCTGACTCTAGGGGGCCATCCCCAAGTTTGCTGTACATTTTCTCAAAAGATTTTCGAGGGTGGGGCTCCAAACGATCTCTGTCACATCGAATGCATCAGAAAACCAACCTTGATCCAATTTTTAGCAGACATAAGTGTGATGTAGAAGTCCCTGAAGTCTCCAGGTGGCAATTTGCAATTGTACGTACATCAAAAGCAATTGCATATTCAATTACAGTACCAGTACCAGCATTATTGTTTAACAATAAAAACTGGCTACTTCCTCATAAAATATCTTTCTAAATCTTTTTTCTCTTTTCTCCCATTTTGATAGGCATTTTCTATGTTCAATATTTTTAACACAATTTTTCTACTCTCAGAAAAGAATCTCTCTCGTAATTTGTCTTTAAAATAAATCAATCCATTCCACTATCGGGAGGTAATTTTACCTCTGCAAATGAATGAAAGAAAAAAATCACAATATAGACCTTTTCAAGCATATATTCTAACCGTAGCCAAATAAGCAGCTGGAAAGCACAAACAAAGGAGAAGTTACTCGATGCATAAAACACCCACATTCTTAAACAGTAAATCCTCTGGAATGGCTGCTGAGTCCCCCTGGTTTGATGAGAATACAGTGAGGAAATTGTGCTGGGGCTGCACCCTTAAGCCTGGAGGAGGTGGGTTTGTGTTTGTATAGAGGTGTGTTTGTGTGTGATGAAACCTGCTGGGTCTGTCGGGACTCGCTTTCACTCGCTTGGATTGGGTTTCCCATCATGTTCAGTTTGTATTCAAAACTTTATGAGACGGGAAAAAAAACTCAAAAAAAAAAATTAGGTGTGTTTTGTGAATGATTTTATACAGCTCACACAGAATATGTGCATGATGGTTGAGGCCAGCTGTTCTCAATAGGCACAGCCTGTCATCAATTAACATTTCTGTCATGCTGTGTGTGTGTCTGTGTGTGTGTGAGTCAGGGGAGCAGTTAGAAGGAGAGGAAGCTGATTTTAGCAAGGGAGGCATTTAGTTAAATGTCAGTTTTAAAGAGGAAGGGTTGCCGACACATGCAGTGAAGGTGAAAGCAGTTAAAGTGGTACTGCTGCAATAACATGCTGAAAACACACACACACACACTTTTTGCAGAACAATCATAACATTCTTTTCCTCTATTAATCGACCCAAAAACTGCATTTTTGACACAGAGCTCTTCTCATGTTCCGCACCCGCATCCACAGTAATGTTACATCATGACGAAACCTTGTATTTGAAATCAGATTTTCCAACTGGACATGATTTTCATTCATGAAAACTCTATGAATGGGTTTTTCTCAAATGCTGTGTTTCTGTGCAGAGCCTCTTCAGACTCGACCACTGCTGCAATTTTTTAACTTGCCTCACCCTGGTCCCAATATTTGATCACACTCCTTCCTAATCTGTGTACCAAAGGTTTTTCCCCTTGCGAAGATGACAGTCATTGTAGAAGATGTAATTTTGAGTCTCACATTTCACTTCTGGCCCATATGCCACAAACACAACAGCTAAGCTGTTGCAAAGTTGTACTGCCTTTTCCCTCCAAAGTATGAGCTTTACGGTGTTTCCGTACAGATGTTATCAACTAAAAAAACAGGTCATCTTGACTTTTAATTCATAACCTGCACATTTCCTCATTAAACTCCGAATCCTAATTCATATTATTCGCCTCTGATCAAGTGAAACACATTGTTCTTAACACTATACCATAGCATCGTTTAGAACAGGTTTGTTTTGAGATGGACTTGCTGGACTCTTCTGGTGATTTGGACTTACTCTAGCAGACCAATTGCAAGTGCTTTGAAATTAATCAAAGGTGGCACAGTTATGAAAATGTATCTTAAACGCATTAGGACACCCTGTAGTAAAACTTTTGTAAAAGCAAAGAAATTATTTTCATCTAAAGTGCTTTTCACCAGAATTCACCACTGACTCGACTTCACTTTGGTCTACAATGTGTACAGTGGCAATCTAGAGACGAACTCCCTGACCCTAATGCTGGTGCTCAGAGGCTAAAAAGTCTGCAAAAACATGAAATACACAATAATGTTTGTGTTATAATTTATGTTACAATAATGGTACAGCAGCTTTCTGACATGTCCCTGTTTCTCAAAATCCTATAAAACTGTTTTATTGTAAATTATATGATATGAATAACTGTTACTTAAAAGAAAAAAAAAATAGAAATTGGTATCTGGGTCATTAATATCGAATAAATACCCCTTTACCTAAATCTAACTCAAAAATCAGTGAAAATGGGTTACCGCCTGACTGCTGAGGGAGGGCCTATGTTAGACCGGGTTTCCAGACTTCATTTCATCACATAACTAAATATTCAAGAGAAATGAATAACCAAAAGTTTAATCAGGCTAACAGTTTGGCAACAACATTTACAGAAAACAATTCTTATTTGCAAATCCAGTCTGTTTGCATGGGTTGGAGGGATTTTTGATTGTCATCCAGTCTTTCAGACACATTCCATGTAATCAAGTTTTTGTATGATAGCTGGTTTTGTGTGAGTAATTTTAAAGTGATTACACACAGACTCACACATATATGTGTGTGTGTGTGTGTGTGTGTGTGTGTGTGTGTGTGTGTGTGTGTGTGTGTGTGTGTGTGTGTGTGTGTGTGTGTGTGTGCAGTGACTCACATGCTCGGTCAAACCTGACTTTTGAGTCACACGCTTGCTAATGACTCAGTGGAATACCTCTGGCTCTGCTGTGAGATTCCAGTCGTGTGTGTTTGTTTTTTTTAGACTGTTTTTCCAGAGTACCTCTTGTCCTAAGGTGACTACGGGTGTTTGCACACACACAGTGGCTGCCTGTACACATTTCTGTGTCAGTGCGAGGGGTCACATTAATCAGTAATAATAGTGTGAACTCGGACAGTGTGGCCAGGACATTAGGGTTCACCATGAAGTACTGAGGTAAGAGTGATTGTGCTCTCACTCTGAGCGACTGTTGTCTGTAGCTCCCTTCTCACATATGTGTGTTTTGCAATTGTTTTTTTTGTTTTTCATTTTGTTTTCTTTCATTTTGCAATTGGGTGTTTTATCTATTGTTTTTTTTTTTTTCGTTCAAATGGATTTGCAGTCATGTTGAACATTTAGTTATCCACTACAAAGGTAATATGTGTTTCTATGTGTGTGTGTGTGTGTGTGTGTGTTCCAGCATGTGTGTCTGTTTGAGGGACATTAAGTGTGTGTGGTCTTCAGAGAGTGATAAGCCTGGCAACCCTGTCATAGAGCCAGCCTCTTCAATGGAAGGTAATCTGATTTCGCTGTAAGCAATGAAGTGAACCTTGTCAGTAAATTAACTGTCATTGATCCAGCATCACAGTACTACTGGATTTTTCTGCTCATTGTTTCCATTAGGCTCAGTATAATGGCCTGCTCTCACGTAACA
The DNA here is from genome assembly GCF_037954325.1 of Fistularia commersonii. Classification (NCBI taxonomy): domain Eukaryota; kingdom Metazoa; phylum Chordata; class Actinopteri; order Syngnathiformes; family Fistulariidae; genus Fistularia; species Fistularia commersonii. The sequence continues at coordinate 13,629,741 of NC_141288.1, forward strand.
TAAATAGAAAAAGTAAAAAACGAGAATCAAAATACAAAAAAAGTCCGGTAATAATTTTTATGGTAAAAACATCCTGCCTGTGTAAGAAAAACTGAAAATTTTGATCATTTGTTTGTTTTGTTTTCTTTGTTAACAGTTCCTGTTCATATTTAAATATTAACATTAACCATAATAAGAGATCTCGTACCAAACACAGGCAGAGCAGTCGGGCTAAGACAGCAGACAATCGGTGGTTGTAATGTCTGCTTTAGACGCAATGTTATCCATTCAAAAGCTGAGCTCTAGAAAAACAACATCAAATTCAAGTACTTGTTGACGACCAAAAATCCAATTTTTTCCGACATGTGTGTGTGTTACTGTTTTGGAAGCTACGTTTGTCACTTTCATCAAATACTAATTTTCCTGAGAAGCAGGACCATACAGAACTGCATAAATCTAGGTTTACTTCACTCTCATAATCTTTCTTGCAGCCCATAACCTCCCATTTCCATGTTATTCGTGGAGCCAGATCTGATCATGCCACGTTATCATGTCGGGGGGCGTGTTTTAGAACAAGAGATCGCTTTCACCACCAAAGGGGAAGCTTCTGAATTGAGTGCTGTAGCGATGTTGAACCTGTGCCTGATATTTACTCTATTTGATAAATGAGAAGCAACAAAGACGTTCACTGTGAAAATAAATGGATTGGCCGTGTGTCCGATGGGATTGAGTAAAAAATATAATTTGTCACATTGTCAGTATCTCGACAATCCATCAAGCATTCCATCCGAGATTGGTCGACAGGCTTTTTTCCACTTATATATTTCCACGCTTTGTTTTATATTAGGAAAATAAGATTGGATTGTCGGTAAGGTAATAAATCAATCCATATTTTCTATTTTCAACAATCAGGCCCCTGAGAGTCCCACCCTCTGTGACGCACCTATCAAACACAGAACAGCTCTCTTGGAAAGTGCGGACTTTTTCAGTGTGCCTTCTTTCTTTACCAAGATAGAGTTTTCTCTGAGTGACGTGGGTAGAGAAGAGAAAAAATTGTATCTGGTTTTGGGGGCAATATGTGCGAATTTCAGATTTTTTTGTTTTAGGGGCAGCGGGGAGGTGCAGTGGTTAGCACTTCCACCTCACAGCAAGAAGGTTCCAACAGGATATCTATCTGTTTTGAGTTTGTATGTTCTCTCTGTGCTTGCCTGGGTTTCCTCCCACAAACAAAAGCATGCAGTCGGTGAATTGGAGACGCTCAATTGCCCAGATGTGTGAATGGTTGTTTGTCTCTAAATGTAGCCCTCTGATGGACTAGTAACTGGTCCTGGGCGAACCGCTGCCTCTTGGCCAATGATAGCCGAGACAGGCTCCAGCAGCCCCCCAATCCTGAGTGCAGAATAAACGGTATAGATAATGACTGAACGGATAAATTCAGATCGAATATAGGTCACTTTGCAATTCAGCTGTCGGGTTGGAAGCTGCGACACGGTTTCCCTGTAAAACCGCAGAAGTTTTCAGTTGACTGAAAAAAACTTGACTTGACCTTCAATCGCATTGGCGGGGAATAGATAGTGTATTTTCTTGTGGGTTAAACTATAACTTTATATGACACACTGTTTTTGTTTTGTATTTTATGGATCTGTATAGAGCACATGCAACAGCATTGTATAATTAGTTTTTTTTATATATAAATGGCAGTTAACCTTACTTGGCTGTCAATATTGCATTTAAAACAAATCAGTGGAAATATTAATGTTTCTATGGTACTTTCATCTCTGTGTCAGTTTATGGGGGTGATGATGAGGAGGTTTCTGTACTGACAGCAGAAATAGAGCACATTTCCTGGGGCGACTTTGTTGCCTGTTGGTTGTCATCATGTGAATGCTCTTAACTAGGACTTTTCCAAACGGGAACTTTCCTGATTTGCAACACACAAAATAAAGCTATAAGAGCAACCAGGAAAAGAAAAATTGTGCGATTTTTTTTAACTTAAAAAAAAATAAAAAATTTATTATCAATTAAAGAGCCAAACGGGTCCAAGCAACATCAAGAAAGACTCCAGGGTAAGAAGTAAGTGTTCAGCAATGAGGTGGTGTTAATAAAAAAAAAACCTTGTGCCTGGAAGGAGAATGGCTACTTGGCTACAAAGATGTAAGGACCTGCACCTCGTGTGTCACCCAGAACATGCTGGTCATAGAGTGTGTTTACCTTCTTGCTCTCCTCTATTTCTTGCATTCTCTTCTTTTCCAGGTTCTCCCTCTCCAATTGCCGACGGGCCTGAAACAAGCACATACGGGGAGATATCCACATGTTGTTTGCAGTTTTTCCTGCAAGTTTTTTTTAGGATATTTTGCAGGCGTCTCTTTTCTGTCATACCCTTTCTTCTCTTTTCTTGCTCCAATCGTCCTCCAGCATTCCTTCTCTATTTGTATGTTCTTCATTCTTTTCACGTATTCCCAGAAACTCATAGTCTTCCTCTTTACACAAGCCTCTCATTGACTGAAACCAGAGCACAATCAGTGTTAGTCTTTTGGAGAATCAACTCCATATTGATCCTCCGAAAAACAAACGTTTGCTTTCGACTATTACTCAGAGGTGTGTGAGGGACATGAAACGAATATTTGTCTTTGTTTCAAAGAATTCATGTATAAAGTAATTCTGACTTCATAAAATTTAAAATGCTGGTACATTAAAATTCAAAGAGAGGCTATGTAATTTCTGAATCTGATGTAGTCCAACCGCTTTCAAAAGCAGTTTCGATAGCAATCTCTCTCGAGCATGTCACATGGTTTTATCCTGATTGCAATGACTTCAAATGAACTTGGTCAGAAGTTCTTTCAAAATGCAGATGTCAAATTTGAGGGCCCCATTGAATGTTTTGATGAGAATGGGGCCAGGGAGAAAATTATCAATCATACGCTACAGCCTTCTGGGTCAGCAGATATAAACCCAACATCCCAAATACAGCTGTGGAACAAATTTACTGTGTCATTTGGACTGTTTAATTGATGTCTGCTGCTCTTTTAATGCCTCTTCTTGGAATAATGGTTTGGTTCTACTCAGTGAGATGATATGGTATTGATAAGGGGGTAAAATCTAATTGTGAACTTTCAAAATGCTGCCAACTGCATATATTGTGATGTTTTTAAAGTGAAAATTGGCTCAAAATTTACCTTTGACATTGGAATTCCTTGAAACTGCTGCATGTGTGCCATTTCAGTGCAGGTTGTGTCAGCTTCCGTTCCTGTCATGTAAAAATATTCAGTCTAATTTCATCTATTCTCAGCAAAATTTGAAATCACAATTACAACAAATATTTGTATTATCTATAATATCTTTAGAAAACATTAAGAGATATGAGTAAATGTGATATTTAGAAATAAATTACACTTCTTTTTAAATTCAGATAAAACAAATCAGAAATAGATTATATTTTCAAGTTGGTTAATTACTTACTTGTATAACAACTGAAAATATGTCCTCTCTAAGCAGTTTAACACTCCGCAGGATAAGCTCTGTTCAAACTGGTACCGATTGCTTTTTTAATTGATTCGCGGGTTTTGGTCTCTCCATACAATGCAAGAATACTCCATCTCCTTATGGTTGCAACCTCAGAGTAAAAGATTGGAGCTTTCCATGTTCTTATAAGTGGCAGCATACAGCGCACATGATAGTTATTTCCACAGTAAAGTGACAGAAGTGCCACCATCCTGCTAATCAAGGGCCAAAGAGATTAATGGATAATTATGAAGCTTTCATAAATGAATGAGGTCAGCTGGGGTTTACTTACACAACATTATCAATGTTGTGGGTCATCTGGCTTATGAGCTACAAACCTCAAACATGACTTATATGATCCAAACAGCCATTTAGCAACGCAATAATTTGTTCTATTGATATACACTGTATGCACAATTATTAGGCAATCGATTATTTCGACCGTATCATAATTTCATCCATAATGTCCAACCCCAAGCTGTATAAACTCGAATGCTTATTGGATTTAATGTATATCAGGGGATGTGTATTTTTGTAACAAGGAACGGAGAGGCCCAAGCAGAGCAGCACCCTATATCACGGTGTATATCTTCATTAGGCAGTCTTCTCCTCAGGAAAAATGGACCGAAAAAGAAATTTAACTGATTTAACTGAAAGTCAAAAATTGTAAAAAGTCTTTCAAAAGGATGCAGCTCTCTTGAAATATCTAAGATTTTGGGGGCGTGATCATTGAACCCTCAAATGTTTTGTTGAAAATAGTTAACAGGGTCGCAGGAAATGTGTCGAGAAGAAAAGATGCAAAAGATTTGAGAAGAATCAAACATAAAGCTACCAGCAACCCATTATCCTCCAGTACTGCCATATTCCACAACTGCAACCTACCTGGAGTGTCAAGACGTACAAGGTGCTCACTTCTCAGAGACATGGCCAAGGTAAGAAAAGCTGTAACCCGATCACCTCTGAACAAGACACATAAGTTGAAATGTCAAGAATGGGCCAAATAATATCAGAAGACAGATTTTTCAAAGGTTTTGAGGACTGATGAGTGACTCTTAATGGACCAGATGAATGGGCCTGTGGTTGGATCAGTGACAGACACAGAGCTCCACTTTGACTTAGACGCCAGCAAGGTGGCATAGGGGTACTGGTATGGGCAGGTATTATTTAAGATAAGCTAGTTAGACCTTTTCGGATTGAAAATGTCTCCATCTTTCGAGAAGACTTTGCTTTGCAAGTTAACGCTCCATCTCATGCATTAACGTACTCCACTGCGTGGCTGGCCGGTAAAGGCCTTAAAGATGAATAACTAATGACATGGACCCCTTCTTCACCAGACTTAAACCCTATTGAGAATATTTTGGGCCCTTCTAAAGCAAGAAATTTACAGTGAAGGTAAACAGTACACCAATTTGTTTACCTTCACTGTAAATTAATCCTCAAAAATACAACTTGCCTAATAATTGGGCCACAGTGTAACACACACACACAAAGCACTCACACTATTTGGATTGGGAAATTATTGGATGTGGATCAAAAAATTATCAATTGCGCTAATATAACATACAGCAAACAATACATTTGTGCAGCTGTTGTAAAAAAAAAATTGGCTTCTTTTATATGAATTTGTTGTTATAGAGACCAACATGTATGCTATGAGAAGGAACACCAATTGGTATACCACTCTGGCTCTTTTGTAGGACACCAAGAATTATTTTTACAACTTTTCCATTGAAAGAGAGTCTTGGGTCACAAATATTGTCAAAATCTGAGGATATCCTAATCTTGTTTCCATAGCTAAGTCATTCTATGTAAGACTCACTTACACAAATTCGGATCTCCACTTTTTCACAATGTTATATGGATAGTTTCAAGTAAATACCAAAATAATGGCAAATGCATTTTCTGCTTGTTTTTTTTAAGTCAAATCTGTCGCTTTTCACACTCTTAACAATATAATGGATGAAATTCCATTTGGCTCCTGAACATCACTCTATAAGTGGGGGGGGCACTGACCCTATTTCTACAGAAGTATCACTGACATTGAAAAACCGCTCTATTTATCAAAAGAAAAAGGCGGCTATAGTTTTATATACAGCCTACTTTATACTGCCGCATTACCCCTCGGCGATCAATAAAGTTCATCGCGTCCTCTTATCTTAATTGATGGCACTTTCGGCACGCTGCTAATAATGACCCGGGCAGCTGTGGGTGTGGTGGATATATGTGATGGATGGACTGAGTGGGACCAATGAACTCACTCTGTCACAGGGTTGACACATTTATGAAAAACTAAGTCAGGGGGCTGTTACACCACTGTTCTCAGATCTGATCAGCTGGCCCAACCGAGAAGTCAAGGCAGCGTCAACCTTCTGGCAGTGGTACAGTTTATTTTCTGCTCAGAATTAGGTCACGCGTGTTCAACATATTCAGAAAGGCAGTGGCATGTTTTATTATTTTATGTTGTCATGAAACAATGGAATTGAGAAGGAGACAACGAACAGAGACAGTTAACCAGCCAGTGTTTGCTGGTTTGTTTATCTGTTGCGTAGATGGTGCCTAAATTGGAAGATAGAAACATAACATATCTGTTTAACTGATGGCTATTTTGTACTCTGAACTTCAAATTGGTTTCCTTCTAAAGGGCGCACCTTGAATTTGGATATCATGGACTTATCAGATTCCTTTACAGGGATATATGTTTAACTTGCGTTATGCAGGAAGCTAAAAATGCTCAATCATGCAATTCAATTAGACATCCCCGACTGTCTTATTATTTATTTTCATTGGCATTCTTACCAGTGGGGCTTATGTTGTGAAAATGGACGTTGGCCCTAGCGCATGTGGTGCATTTCCATTTTCCGGCCAAAAAGGCTTGTACGATGGGCAAAGTCTGTTCCCAGCTGGAGTGACTGCATGGATCCAAAGGGGGAAAACCGTTTTGGAGGAAGACATTGCTTCTCAACAACATATTGGCAATCTGTTATTTATTTTGGCTATGGATTCATGTTAGATTCTCCACTCACAAATGCACGCAAGCGCGTATACACACACACACACACTATATTATATTTTCAAAAACAAATATGCTTTGAAGGAAAGTGTTTCACAGCTAGATTATGACTCAAAACAAAATTATGCAAAAACAGAAATGCTATTGCATTTCATTTTTGGCCTACAATTGGGAAAGAATATTTTTATTTTTTCTCTCAGTAACATGTGTTTGCATACTTGCTGGAGAACAGTGAATTGATCAGTTGATGTTTTTCATAAATTGAAGCAATAGCAAGTTGTCAGTATGCACAGATTGCAGGCTTAGTGTTGACCACCTTTGCAGAATGTTTAAATGAAGCCCATTTTTGAGTTTGGATGGAGCTAATATGGCGCTCCAGACACAACACTGGTTAAAGTAAACGACTGGGCTTGTTATCAAGGGGACTGGGACTTCAGGGCGTTTCTGAGTCTGTGAATGTGCATGCCTTGGTAAAAAAGTAATAGAAAACTGCACTTTCGTGTGCTTTTGTCTTTTAATTTTTAATTGTATTGCTTTATTTTGGGTTTTTTTCGTAAGCAAAATGAGGACTTCTTTGGAAGCACAGGCGCAGACAAACACAAACACACACGCACAGAAGTTTCTCAATTAAAGTCAGACAGTGACAGTTGTAATGATAATGAATATATTTAGAGAGCAATTTCCATCACAGTTCTGAACAAATGAGACAAGAGGAGATGAAAATTGGAAGAGAAATTAAATGTGAACACTGTAATATTCCTTGTCAAATATGTCTGATTATCTGCATTTGACTATAAGTAAAAACAATACTTAAGGCACCCAAACAAAGCACGAATGCTCACACATGCTGATTTACAATCTATCCTGCATCAGTTCACAGAGCCACTGTATTTCACATCCACAGCACAACTAGAAGGCAAGCTTTAACTGTAATTCCCAGATGTCTCAAATCATCTTCGTCCTCCCAACAGATCTGACCTCCAAGTGGTCCGATATAAATACAAAATAAAAAGCCTGGCCATTATTGGTTTTGTCTCAGCTTAGGAGTAAGTCATTTGAGCTTTATTATTTATATGAAACATGTTATGTTGATGCTGTGTGTTAACGTGTAAAAGATTCATGAGCACTGTAATAATAGAGTGCATCCTGTTGTCTTTTGCCCACCAGGATATCGGGTCATTTTTATTTGTTCGTTAAACTGGATCTGTCACACTTCTAAATTCCACTTGACCTTTACTTGAATGGACCTGTCACATGGATTGAATTCATATGAATCACGTTTGATATAGTTATTGATAGAAGCATGTATTTGACACACTGTGGTGCTTAAAAGTGCACTTGACACGTTTTGCTAATGAGGAAGATGTGTATATGCAGTCCAACATTATATGTTTTGTCAATGAATTGTTTGAAAATAGGAAACACGGTTTGGCCAGAAAATTGAGCACATCTGTTCTTAATTCAATTTTCCCAAGGCTCATATTTTGGCGCAGAATGACAGCAGTGACTCATGGTGAGTATGGCTGCCTACAGCAGCAGTACCACTCTATAGACCCTTGGCTGCCCTATCCTGGGCAACCTCATTTCCCGCCAGTGGAAATAATACATTTCCAGCCTTGTCTTGTAGTGCCAGGCTAGCCTTTCCCAAAACTTGTGTATTATACTTGTGTATGACACCAATCCAAGACTTCACAAAATGAATAACATGTGCTTGCAGTCCATTGATGTTTTGTTGTGCTCATAGCATGTGTAATTGCTACTGTTGGGGCTATCGTATTTTATTATTTGGGAATGTCAAATTTTTTTTTTAAAAACTTCATATCTCCAAACAGATGCATCATATTTTCTAATTTGTCCATCTTTTTCTTCAGTGATAACAGTTTACTGTGTAAAAAGCCGATGAAAATTAGAATTTAGTGATGTTTGAAGTTGGGGTATTTTTAAAGACCCTTACCAATTGATTATCTGATTGAAAAAAAAAAAGAAAACACATCAAATTTGGTTTGATAACATTTGAAGAGAAGATGATGGACAAACATATATATTTAATTCATAATAACAATTAATAAATTATAAACATTTTATTGTCTTTTCGTGTATTTTGCAAGGGAAAACCTTTCCATAAAAAGATGAGGGGGAGCAAAGTTTAGGTGTAATTTCCTAATTTCTTCCAAACTAATTTTAAAATATATAATGCAGAGTATCATAGAGATTGCATGAATGACATTATAACCATCTTTTTTCAACTTAAGAAGATATCATTGGGGCTGTGAACTGGCTCGACTTCAAGTCCTTGTGTCATGAATGAATCTAAACATCTCACGACCTAATGCCTCTTCTCTTGGCCAGTAGGTGCTGCGCCACGTGAGACTTCATTCCTTCCCAGGACTCATTGTCAAAATGGCTCCTCCTGCGGGGCACCAATTGTAGCACAAGTCTTTCTTGTCTGGGTGGGTTTAGCCCTACACCAGTGAAGGAAATGCTTTTGCATTTTGTACATCTGACATCAAAATCTACCCTTGGGGAAAAACTGTGAATGCCCATCAATGCTTTCCTCAAACTGAATAATTGTATACAAATTGGACAATTTTTCAACAAAAGTACAATATTAGGTATAGACATAATAAAAATAATCCCAATCCTTATAATCAGAAATCTGAACTGAGGTGTTCCCCAAGGACAAAACACCCAAGCACAAGATATCGAATGTGGTGTATGCTGTCACTTGCACTGAGGATTGTGATGACGTCTGCATTGGGAGACCAAACAACCTCTGCACAAACAGATGGCCCAACACATTAGAACCCCCACTTCAGGATAGGACTCCAAGGTCCACCTACACCTGAAGAACAAGGGCCATTCGTTTGAAGACAGCAATGTCCGTATTCTGGCCAGAGAAGACAGATGGTTCCAGAGAGGAATCAAAGAAGCCGTCCTCGTCGAAACAGAAAAAGCATCTCTGAACAGGAGAGGGGGCCTCATGCACAACCTTTCACAAACATATAATGCTGTACTGGGATCAATACCAAGACAGATTTGCACATATTGACCAGCCACATCTCCACCCACCAAACAACCAGGAAAGACCCACCAGCAGAACCAGCCCCTGGCAACATATACATCAGTTCATGTGATCCGACAGGTTTCACTATTTTGTTTAGCTTTACCTTTTCACAATTTGGATTTCCTATCCAGATAATCCCACTAAATTGCTCTATGCTCATTAGCATAACCCCCCCCCCCCCACACACACACACACACCTAATCTCAACTCTTCCACTTACAAAACAAGCCACCATAATCTAGAATCGCCCAAAAACCTGGCAGTTACATTTGAAAAACCCAAATGGGTCATTAGAACTGAAGACAGTCTTCTTCAATCTATGCTGCATCTCATCATTCTCATTATATTTAACTCAAAAACCAAAATATGAACACCATGGTTGTGAGCATCTAGAGCATCTGTAATCAGATTACATCAAAGGATGAGAAAACATGTTGAGCTGCTCATATCACAGTGAAGGTGTTCTATAAATATATATATCATAATTATTTTTATGAGTAGTACTGGTCTTAGTCATAGTAAAATTAGTTGATCCCTTGTCCACAGTTTTCACATTTTCATCTTTCTCCTGAAGAATGCAAATATGTGAGATGTTGTGGCAGCAACTCAGTGGATTTTGAAATCTTTCTGATGGAAACAAAAGGCTGTGTAATTTGTATGTATAAATGTTGAATAATGGTAATTGGTTTCCATTTATAGAGCCCTTTCACTGCAGTTTCAAAGTGCTTTACAAAAAATTGTATTCAACCATTCACACACATACTCACATCGATGGCGGCAGAGCTGCCATGCGAATCACTAATACAGCAAGAGAGCAATGTGGGATTCCATGCCATACCCAAGGACACTCGGGATCCAGGCAAGAGGAGCAGGAAATTGAACCACCGACCGTCAGATAGGTCTATTTGGTAAGTCTACTTATCAACTCAGAGCATTTCTCAAAACAGAATCTAAGATTTGCATGTATCCTGTGGACATCGTTAAATTTGCTCTCCCCGGGTTTCCTTGCAGATACAGTCATTGGGTAAAATCAGATTGTTAGAAAACCTCTTTGACAACATCATTATCTCAAAGGATATCTGTCATTTCCAAGAACTGGATTAAACACACGATAGTAAATCCTCTGCCCAAAGAAGGCACATTCTTGTCGGGTTTGCTTATAGCCTCCCTCAGTGATTAATGACAGGATCTCCAAATGAACTAGACGAATATTAATGATATTTCTCAAAATGATCTGTCCACCTCTGAGACCGAAACCGCTATTATTTTTTTCATGCAAAAAGGTAAACATGAGTTTTTATGCCCAAAACCGGTGTGGTCAATTTGTGAGAAAATCAGACGAGGTATTATTTAAAGTGACTGGGTTACGACTCCACTTCAGCAGTGACTAAAATAACATTATGTCAGAGAGTTATGGGAACAGGAGTGCTGTGGAGAGGATCGCTGTCGCTCTGTTGTGGAAGCTCAGATTTCCTCCTTTCAACCCCATTCCGTGTGAGACGTGCAAAACAGAAATCATGCAGGACATTACACTCAGTGGAAAAATCACAGGGGTTTTCCTTCTTTGTTAGATTGCAAACATCATTTTTCTTTTTTCAACATTTATGCAAACATGAGGGCTTCCGCTGACATTAAAATAGTAACATGATGAGATTTGAGAGTAGGAATAAAGACATGTAAAAAGAATTTACTGAATGTAATAACATTTGTCATGACAGTTATTATTTTTAGAGAACTTGCAATAACAAGAGAGTGCCAATGAAAACCCAATGTAGACTGAAGCCACAGCAGACGTCCTCTGACATTAACATTCTGGAATTATCCAGCATCTGTGCTGCTCAGGGAAGCGCACTTCTCTTTATTGCTACACACAGACTTGCTCATCATTTAGATATCATGCCGTTTAAGACCATTTTCCCACTTTTATGTTGTTCTGCATCATGTCAGCGCTCATCCACATTGACCAAGCCTGACCAAGCCTGCATAAAATCTGTCGTGTGCAACTTCCATGCCAAGTCATGGGACTGAATTATTAAATGGGTCCCCCGGGAAACAGAGGTTTGTCTGAGGGGGTTGTCATCAAAATGAGCAGCAGTTTAGTTTCAGTCTTATCTTAATACTCGTGAAAATAGACTTTCCAAAAGACCAAATAAAGCAGAGAAATTTGATCTGACTTTTAGAATATATACTAGTAATTCAAAGTTTTTCCATCATTCAGAGGCACTTTTTCAATCATTTGCATAAAATCCCTGGTCGTTCATTCATAACAGCAAATTTTGCATATGTTTTTATAATCATTTATTTCTGATAAAGATAAGTTTCTCACAAGTATTTCTTGCTTTATGCTTTCGAAAGAAATCAAATGAAAAGTGTCTCTGATCCCCGGGCCCTGCTGCATCACCCACTTACCCCCTACTCCAAATCACAAACTACAGTGGAGCCCTGTATGAAAAAAAGATAAATCTTTTGGAAATCAGCGCCTCTCTCAATTCCCTTTATTTCCATGTCCAGTATTTTCTCCTTTCTCTTGTTTTGATTTCAGAGACATAAATATATGGATAAATATTGCTCAATCAACTTAATATCTACTCCCTTTTTTTTCTTATAAACAATAATAACATATAATACTCCGGAAAAGACTTCTGAAAAGTATTTATTTCAACAAAAACTCAAACCAGTGCCGATATCAATGGGATGTCTGTTTTTTTTTATTGGCACATTTCTGACATGAGTTCTTTGGGGCTGCTTTGCTGAAGTTTACTGGAAAGGTGAGAATGGTGTACTTTGTACAATGGTTGCCATTATACACTTTGCATGGCCGTTGTCCAATTCCCTCTTCGGGTTTTGTAGATAGATAGATATTGGATTTATTTTGAAGGTGTTAGATATCATCAAAATGCTATTAAAAAGGCTGCCATGTATACACAGACACAGGTCAGTTTCAACTTTGTAATGTAGCACATTTTATCCTGTTCAGCACAACTGTTCAAATTTAGCAGAAGAAAACAAAAGCATGTCAGCTCAATGCTAAAAACGGATTCCAAACCAGAATACATCCCAGCGCTCTTGCTGAGACCCCCTGCAAACCTTAGGTCTCGGATAGGTGTGAATCGCTAGCCAGCAGGATGCAGAATCAGCGTCCGGTTCAAGTTTTACTTCACAACAAACATCCCACAGACAAACGTCTTTTTATAAAAATAGAGACCTGTCACATTAATTTCATCCCAGTAAAGTGTTAATGGCTCAGGGGAGGTGAGAGAGGGGTGAGGAAGAGAATGCACAAAGGCTCATTTCACTTGTTTTTTTTACTTTTGGCACATTCCTCCTATTCTGACTGTTGTTAGACCCCAGTTGGATGTGGAGTGCAGTAGACATCCATTCATCGCTCTGGAGTCAGATATGGAGGCATGACTGATCACTTGTTTTCCGGAGCAAAACCAGGCGGGGGGTTACTGTGTGGCCGAGGGGCCTAATGACATGTTTAATTAAAATGTAAATGGAAAACAAGAGAATGCTTAATCGTGGCAGACTTTGTCAAAGATAGCTGACTATTTTCCTCAACTCTTCAGGGATGGTTGATTTTCCAAGTGATATTTAAAGCAGCAACGGAATAAAGGCTGGACTGTTAAGACCTGAGCAGGTGGTGAAGAGAAATGTGGCTGCTGTTTACTAACTCTGACTTATTCAAACAACGGCTGCTATTATTACACAACCTGAAATTCCCGAAAAGTTCAGAGAGAGGCATTCATACAAATATGAATGAATGGATGCCGTCTGCATTTTTCTTTTGCTCTACTCCCCTGAGAGTCCGCAGGCGAGGAAAGACTCACTAGACAGGTGCCGTTTGTGTGAGTTTTTATGTGAGTGTGTGTATTTTGATAAGCAAATTTTGGTTTGTCAACATATGCACTCTTTCTTTTCACTAATAATAATAATAATAATAATAATAATAATAATAACAATAACAATAATAACCCAACTAGTATTAGATTTACCACAGTTGCCCTCTTCCTTCTTCTCAGCGCTCATCCAGCCAAATCATGAAAAACATGATGTGTTTCCAAAAAATTATTAAAAAGCTATGAGGAAATGAAAGGATGTGTTGTTTGACAAAATCCACATTGTTTCATCTCAAATATGCTGGTAGAGAAAGGGCTGGTAAATGAAAAAGTGGAAGTAATGAGTGTTTATTTTGATTTGTATACATACAAGAGGTGAGACATCTGATGATTCTACCACTTATTGAAAAAGAGCTAATGAAAATACAGAGAAGTAGCAAAATATAAGGGTTGAATAAAACTTTGTTGTTTTTAGCTTTTATTGAAAACTTGAATCAATCACTCAAGCTTTTATATGCTTTAAACATGCTTTTCATTCAGATTATATTCTGAAGAGGCCTGTAAATGAAACAGGCCTTTCATTGCTTTTGCTCACTCCACAGAGAAACACATTGAACGTACGTTTACCAATATTTCATATTAGAACTGACTCCCCCGGCAGTACTGGAATCAAGTGCTCTCACTTACGATGGCGTGAAGATAATCTACCTTCTTCCATGACTTTTCACGAAACATCTTTCCATCCCTGTCTTGCTCCAAAAATGGATGAAGATGAAGTGTATGCTTGTCTCTCCTCAGTTCGTAGTCAGATGGCAGGAGAAGATGTTAAGATAATACTGCTGCTGTTCCTTTGTGCGCTGGGCCTTTCAGCCAATGGCTTCATGAATGGCAGGCTTTTCTCTCCTTGTTACTTTAGTTGCTAGCAATTAACGTGAGCAGTGTGTGACTGCGAGGTAAAAACAACATAGTTAACTTTTCCTTGGCTAATCTGAGGCCGGCATGTACCGGCCAACATGTATGCACAGTCAAGACCGTTTGCGTAAAGGAAGTAACAGAAGACTTAATCAGACTTTGGTTTGAGATCACCACACAATTACCTTCTAGTAAAACATGCATTTTATTCATTTATTATCTGCACACTCAGGGTCGCGGGCTGCTGGAGCTTATTGCAGCTGTCATTTGGCGAAAGGGAGGGTTCACCCTCAACCGGTCCCCGGTCCATCACTGGGCCACATACAGACAAACAATTATTCACTCTCATGTTTTTGGACTGTGGGAGGAAAATGTACATGACAGTCTCAGACTTAACATTCGAGTCTTTGGTTAGACTCCATTTGAGGAACCTTTTCAGCGACCCCAGTCAACAGGAAGTTAACCCTCATATTATGTTAAGGGTCAATTTGACCCATTGCATCAATGGGTGAAATGGGTCAAATTGACCCTTAACATAATATGAGGGTTAAACCAGGCCTTAGTCAGCCCACTGTAAAGCCGGAGCCCCGGCCCTGTGCCTCCGCAGGATCCGATAAACCCAGACATCGTGTTACTTGCGGCAAACCCTTTTCGATGTTAACGAGTTCAACTACTGTTGATGCACGATGCGTGTTTCCAAGTACACGAGACTTCACGCGTGTGAAGTGAGGCGAAAGAAAATAGTCCGGCGGTCGAACACGCGCAAATTAAGTGAGGCGATTATTTTATTCACGCTTCATGTGAAAACAACATAAAAGGGCTAATTGGGACTCAGCTTTTAATTGAAGTTTGATCCTATATCATCAAATCTGATATGAAAACTCTGTCTTTGTGTATTCATTAAATCCCAGATTGTAAGCCACACATATAGTTGCTGCGGAAAGAGCGACATTGTCGCTACCTATTAAACGTTTTTGTTCCTTTATTGTCTCACCTGTTATCTTATCGGGGTAGATTTTTTTTTTTTTGTCTTTAAATCCTTGCAGTTCAATTGGCTGACGTTATTGGGGTCAACCATAGTTGACGCATGATGCATGTACTCATGTATTAATGTACACAAGACGTGTGTGATATGAGTCAAAAAAAATTACTCCTGCGGTCCAACACGCGCAAATTAAGTGAGGCGATTATTTTATTCACGCTTAGTGTCCAAACAACATAAAAAGGCCCGTTGGCTAATCGAGACTCAGCTTTTGATTGAAGTTTTATTATATATAAGTGTTTCGCTAGTGTGTCTTCATATATTTATTATTTCATACATGTTCATGCGTTAATTGCTCTGATTTACACAATTTATATTTGGACTGACCATGTTAGTGAGAATAATTGTCTGTGAAACTAAAAAAGAAAATTCTATTCATGTCTATTTTGTTACTGTCACACGTTTTCTTTTTCAAGCACATTTCGATGAGCGCGGTTCTTTACTGGTACGTTTTTTTTCAAGCTTTGCCGCCACTATAAGACATTTTAAGGGAATGTGTTGACGAATCAAAATTTAAGACTTAACGTACGAAGGGCAATATTTATATGACAAGAATTCACTTACAATTCATGATTCAGACTTTTTGGATTCAAAACAAGGCTCGCCCATTGGACAATATGCATTAAGTATAGCTCTATAAGCAATTGTTTTTTAGCCTCATGATCTCTTTCTCTCTCTCTCTCACTCACTCTCTCTCTCTCTCTCTCTCTCTCTCTGGCTCACACTCACATACACACACATACACACACACACACACATACAATGAACACACACACATGCATGCATAGGCGCAGTGGGTGGTCAGTGCTACATCTAATTCCAGATGTTAACATGGCAGGCCAGCTCACAGCTTAGAAAATTTCCCCTGCCAATCAGCCCTGTGTATAGTACCTTCTCCTTTCCTCTTTTTCCTCTTTTCTAATTCCCTCATGTGTTTGTGTGCACACCAGCAGGGGCTCACCCTCCACCGTTTACACAGGCATCCCTTTGTCACCCAATTATTTGTCGGCCGCTTCACTCAACAGCTGCCAATGTCAATACTGAATGTGCTGTGTCTTCAGGCTTGGAGCATTTTGTTTTCCTCCTGACCAAGTATTTGGCAATGTCACTGTTATTCATTTGCCTTCAAGTGTCAAGAACCTATGCCCGTGGTAACTCCGTGTGACACAGTAATATAAAGCTAAACACTCTCAGTCCAAGTAAATTTGAACTCAGATATCTGGTTCACATGTCGTTTGACCTATAGAGACTATAATGCATTTACCGCAGTTTTCTAAAGCAAGATGAATATCAATCATTGTGTAAACAAAAATAGGTCAAAGTTACATTTATTCCATTGGGCTCTCTCTTAATTCTTAGTGTCTAATTGTCTAAATGTAAATATTCTTCTTTGAGGATTTGTGAATTGTAAATGTTGTGAATAAACTTTCATTAGGACTTTTAATGTCAAATAGATCCAAGGCCAAATTCAATAAATCTTATTTATGGCACAGAAATGGCTTTCAATTAGAAGTTTATACATAGATTTTAAATGAAATGCTATAAATGCCTATATTTGGCCAGATACTGATCACAGGCATCCATGACAACCATATTAGGATTGTGTTTTCAAATGCAAGAACTTGGAAACATGGTATTAAAGGATCATTCAAAGCTGTAATGTGGAATGTCTAGTGTTGAATGAAGCACTTGCTCTGGTTACGACCTGGCCCTCTAAAGCGCTGTTTAATCCTCTGAAAGGCTGAACTTTGGCATGAGAGCTGAAGAAGATATATATTTGCCAGAGTTCCCACAAGCCATGAAAATCCTTGGCTGATAAAATCTCTGAGAAAATGGGGGGATTACATGTTTCTGAAAATTAACAGAAATCCTGAATATTTGGGAACCAAGTTCACGAATATGTCCATCACCTTCTCAACAAGGCTTAATTAAATCATAATATTGTGCTTTTTCTGATGTACGCAGTTTAAAACAACTGTTTCAATGAAAGGGCAATGTCCTGACACTACATTTGTTTTGGTTGCAGAGTTCAGGGCCTTGTCTACAGTAGTGTGTGTTAGCTTCAGCTGCAGAAACAGGGTCTTGTAGGGATGCGATACTGTATCTTCTGGATGCCTACGGAGAACCAAGGGAGAAGACTCAACAAGGACAACAGACACGATTACCTGGTTTTGTTTCACACCTGATACAGCCCACACCTTACAGCATTTGGTCTGTACATATCTGGACATCTAGCACTGAACACAGAGGGTAATATACAATATAGCTGCTGACTGCACTTATGCTTGGAAGTATGATCAGGGTTTTGGTACACACACACACACACACACACACACACACACACACACACACACACACACACACAAGCCTTGTCAGAGGCCCACACAACTAAAACCGCTGTGCAGTAACATACTAATTGTTCTAGACATAGGCAAAGTTCCACTGTAATTGTTAGATGTTATACATTATCTGGCTCCACAATTATAGGGTTTACGGTGTCGGAAACAATAAGGAAAACTCAATATATGTGAGCTTGCAACAAGCAACCATGGATGACCCCTTGATTACGGATTAGCAGGTTCGCTTCCCTCCCCCTGTGGTTTGGCCTTTTTTTCACATATTCCAAGAAAGCAAAGGCAGGTATTTTTGTCATACATTTTTATTTTCAAGTACTGAGCATCATAAAAACTGTGGCATCTGAGCTGAAAACCTAATCCCTTCCCTCATCCACCAATCCAGCCTGTTTGCAAGTGAAGCAACATCTCTTTCCAACATGGGACAAGGTATGTTCTTTTTATTTGTTTGTTTGTTTGTTTGATTTGGATCTTTTTAAACTGTAACACCTCACTCATCCCCAAATACCTACAAAATATAATTGCTGCATCTTACATGTTGAATTACTGGGGCAAAAAACAGCATGGGAGCAGCTTGTGAACAATTGGCAGCGGCCCGGCAGTTCTTTATCCACAACCCGCAGCCTCTCTGCTTTCGCGGGAGGTTTGGTCTTAATTTCAACCACAAGCTCCAGTGGACATACTTTGCTCTGAAATTATTACTCCCACTGTGTCCTGCACCGTAGCAACAAAGAGATCTCATCAGAACAATACTGCCCCCCCTGAGAGCTTCTGCAGCAGGCATTTTTAAAAAAATACCTTTCTAGCAAAAACCCAATCTCTACGTTTTGACAGCTTATGGTAACCCTAATTACAGATCGTGTTTATTTTAGGAAAATTGAATGGTTGTTTTCATGTATCATGCACCATTCCATCAAGCCATCCTTTTATTGCTTTTTCTTTTTCAACAAAAGCTATGTCAACAAGCAGAAGTTGTGTTTTGTTACAATTGAACCCAGGTCTTGGATTGACACACTTCTTGTAATATTTCTTTATTTTTTTTTCTAAATCCCCTGTTTAAAAGTTTTGAATACCACAAGAGAGTAGCTCACATAGACCTATGTGAACATGGCAAAAAAGCAGCCAATTCAAACAGAAGAAGAGTTCATTAAAAGGCTTGTGTCAGACCACCAGAGACCAACAGAGCAGTGTTTTAAAACTGCATGTTATTCATGTATCATTTATTTATATATATGTATATATATATATATATAAAACAGAGAAAAAATCTGAACATGATCATATCAGCCCATAGTCTTTATTTATTCATCGTTAACTTACCAAAAGATATACAAATATGGATTGTTTTAACTTCGATAGCATCATCTGGCACTGAGTAATGCCACAGAGTGCATCCACTCTCCAATTCTGTCAGTGAAGTTGTTTTTTTTTTTTAGTTTTCCAAAAAGATAATTTTTCTTTACACATGGTACTAATATTTCTAACTAAGAGCATATTGTTTGTTCTCTTTGTGTGTGTGTTGGTGGATAAAATATGGTCCCTTCTTACAAGCGAGAGCTAGTTTGCTACTTTTGAATTGTTGACAAAGAAATACTGGACTGAGAATCATTATGTCTTCACTAAGGATGAGACGCATTGAAATGGGCTTTTACTTCTTTGTTGCCAAAATTGAGAAAAGAGATGATTTAGGATATAAAAAAAATCTTTTTTAACATGTGATCTATCAAGACTGATTCACTTTAGGGCATTTGTCTTCTGGATATTATCTGTTGCTACTGAAACTACTTTAGACGCTACATCCGTTTCTACTCCAGTGAGCCCTCATTTTTCCTACAGACTTCCACCTAAGGTGAGAGGATTCCTTTTATGCAATCCATTCAGACACCTTCAGTGGAGTATACTCTTTTACAGTACCTTCTACCACTTGATTTGAGGCATCAAATGGGATGAGGAGGAGACCATTGCAATGAAACTTGCCCACTCCTCTTTATCCTTACTCTTATCCTCCCATCTGTAACTACTTGTGACCTGTGACCTTCAAGCTTTCAGCAGGCTCCAGGCCTATATGAAAATCCCAAATAGCTTTCAGTGCCTTGGTTCAAGACCGGGATCTCACGCACTGCTCAGCATGAAAAGCCCTCTCCTTAGCACAGAGAAGTGACATCCCCCCCCCCCCCCCCCCCCCCCCCCCCACACACACACACACACACACACAAGGCATCACAGGATTTGACAGGAAAAAACCTCTTGAACACACCTACGTCTGTTAAGGCAGTGTTGTCCGACACTGCAAGAATCCTATTTCCTGATATAATCCCCAGTCTTTTCGCGCTTGTTGAGCATGCAAAGGGGATGTAAGTTAAGACTGTAACTAATCCCCCAGGATGACCAGGTATAATACCTGTAGTCAGATATTTATCTTTTAACAGGTCAGCTGATATTAAATCATTTGTGAACAATAATATCTTATATCCTTGACCATTTTTTAAAGATGCAGGGTTTTTATGGGAAAAGCAGCTCCCTGTCTTAACTCATAGCAGTGAAGTGCAGTCAGTGGAGGCAGGGGAGGCCGGGCCTCACCTGTCATCATGGAAAGAAAAAAATACAAAATGAAGGAATAAGTTAAATTGTTATATTTATTCAGTGATTTGTTCTATAAAGTTAATTTCCACTTACTTTCAACATTTTTAGTTACATTTTTTTCAAACTCGCTAAAAAAACAATTCACATTTACCATTCAAATATGAAGATGAGATGTTCGGTGACACGGCAACCAGCTGAGCCCGCTATGGATTGCGCAATGATTTTGCTAACTGTGCTTGCATCCTTTGCACTGAGACCGTATTGCTGTCTCTGTGGATGTCACTATAGAAAAAACACTTTTGATATATTAACTACATTTTCATAGCTTAGCTGATGTGTCTAATGTTTTTCGTCAACAACTGTAACGTGTTTCTCGTAATCATAAAACGACTCTGAAGAGACATTAAGCGAGGCATGCAGTGACCGTGCCTCATGGTAGGGGGCACCGCCGATCCCAGGGATCCTTCTTGCTACTCGGCTTCAGAATAATAGAATTAGCGATAGCAAGCTACAGTAAAGAGTTAGCAAGTCAAGTGCAGCCATCCAGTTATTTTTTGCCAATCTCATTGGGCTGTATAACTCACAAACGGTGAGGGATGAATGTAAATCTCCTGGGCAGCTTCTCAACTTTTTGGCCCAGAAGGATCTCATTCAAACTGTTCCTGAGGCGACAAAGTTGCTCCGGCTGGTGGTCACCGTTACAGCTACGACGGCGTTGGTGGAGCTGTCATTCTGAGCACTGAAAAGACTCAAAACATACGGTCAGAACAAGACTGATCAAGGACGACTGTCTTCACTGGCAGTGATTTCCATTGAGACAGAGAGACTTTTAAAACTGAAGAAACATAAGGAAGACTTCTACAAGCAAGTTATCGATGCTTTTCTTCAGAGGGAGCGGCGCATGGACTTCCTTTATAAGTAAAGGTAAGAGATAGTAATATTTTTTTTAAATGTGCTTTTTTTTCTATACTACAGTTTGTATATGTAGAGAATGCTGATATTATATTTTAAACAAAACACATCAACTGCTGCCAATGAAATGGTGAATAAGCTACTCTGTAGGGGCCATATGTTTGTAAATCTGACTGTGGTGACACAGTGCCTCACCGGCCATGAACCTCACAGCACGTCCAAAAAGCATCTCTATGATGATCATAGAGATGCTTTTTGGATGTGTTTCTCCGTAATTACAGGTTATTTTTCTCTGAAGATGTAGTTCCACCAGAATCCTGATCCAGTGTCATCGTCACCATGTTTCCCTGTTCTTTGGCCCGTACAATGACATCGCTGGTGATCATCTGAATAGATCTGGCTGTAAGAAAACACAAATTTGGATGTTTGGGGTGGAGTTTTATTTAAAAAAAAATAATTTGGCTGTTGTCTGACCAGGATGGATAGGATCAGGAATGAGTCTATCAGAGGAACAGCACACATTAGATGTTTTTGAGAGAATGTCAGAGAAACCAGACTGAGATGGTTCGGTCATGTACAGAGGAGGGATAGAGAATATATCGGTAGACGGATGCTGGAATTGGAGCTGCCAGGCCAGCTGCCAGATTTATGGACGTAGTGAGAGAGGATATGAAGGCAGATAGTGTGAGAGAGGAGGATACAGAGAATAGGGTTAGATGGAGGAGGCTGATTCACTTTGGCGAACTTTGAAGAGAAAAGCTGAAAGGAGAAGAAGAAGCTGTTGTCCGTCCTGATTATGTTCATGCAACCCATGTGTCTTTGGGTCTTGGTCCATTAAATGTTTGGTGGTTAATTTCCGACAGTTTTGCTGAATGTTTGCAGAATGTTTGATTCTGGTGTACACGTAATTAATCATACGTGTTTATTGCTCTCAGTCACTGTGTGAAGTAAAATCTAGAAAACACATCTTTCAGTGAAAGATACCCTTAACAATCAACTCTGAATAGAAAAACACATTCAATCAGCACATTCAAGGCATTTCTGATCTTCTCTCTTCTGCAGCCTGACAAGTGGTAAGCTCCTCTTAGAATAGGAGATTACTGCCTCAAATCCCAGCTCTGCATGTATATACATCTACTTAAGTCAGCTTTACTTTTCTGTAAAACCCCTTGGTTATTAGAGATGGCACATTCTGCTGCTCCCTCTTATGACTTCCCTCACCTGTCTCATATTATTGATGACACAAACACCACTGTTCGTGATGTGAGACTAAAAAAACACACAGTCTTCTCGCACCTTAGGTTTGTCGGGGACAAAAAGGAGAATTGCTTGAGATTAATAGCGTTACGAGGAGAAAATGAGGAGTGATCCACGATCACAGGAGCTCTTTTTGACATTGTCATGCTATACATTTATGACAATCTTTGGTGATGGGCAATCAGCAGAAGGTGACTTGAGCAAGAGACATGATATACTTGTTGTTTTCGTTGCGCCATGTCTAATGTTTGTTATATTTCACCTTTAACTGTAACAGGTTGACCTTAGTTTGAGAGCAGCTCCTCATTCACAAGCACGGATGCGGAGGATTACCATGCTGTGAAAACTGCCCGTGGCCCAAGCAACTTGCATTTATCATGAAACTAACACTTGTGCTGAAAGTTACTTACTTGTCCACCATCCAGACAGTGCCTTTGTCAGGGACCTCCCAATGTTTCTGCCTGAGGATGCCAGTCCATCTGGCCCTCCTCTTTCCAGTTGTGATGATAACTTTGTGCCACATGACGTAGTATATAACACTATAACAGAGATCTCAGAATATTGAGCAACTGACAGAAGACGAAAATGGAGATGATTCCTCTTTTAACGCTCTTTGTTCCCAAATACTTACTGGTTTACTAAAACTGGAGAAAAAAATGTAGCAAACTTACAAAGCTATGTTTAAGGCCGCTCCAGTTAATGGAAGAGTATATTCCTTAACACGAATGTTTGGTATAAATCTTCGGATTGAGCAAAGAAAGCAGCTGTCAACTGTCAAGGACAAATATGTGCTTGAATCCTCCTACTGGCCTGTCAAGTGAATAAACAGGAACATATGAACAAGTCACATTGTAATATTTTATATCCCAAGTATTCACACAAGCAGTATTATTAATCTGTGATCTTGTAACATATAGTAGGGAATATGTGTAACCCCATGACGGTTCAGTCCTCAGAAGAAAAATCATAGATTCAATACCATCTCATAACGAACATCTCATCTTCCTTGTCATCCAGTCTTCAGCAGGGTGAGAAACAGGGACTCTTTCGATGCCCTCACATTATTTGTCTCAAACTTGAATGTCTTTTACGCTTTTTTTGAACTTTGTTTAATAATACAAGTTCCACCATTGAAAGGTTTCCTGTCCCACCATGCTAATTGATTTGATTGTCCGATTAATAGTGCACATTTGATTCTGTTAACAATTCGCAGCATTCAGGAACAGGTGACCATTCAACCAAATCCAACTTAGGTGTTGTTTGATGAAATTCTACCTGTAAACACAGGATGGAATTAATAATAATAATAATTTATCTCTATTAATCACTGTGGGGAAATTTGATCCCATCATGGGGGAACGTTGAGCAGTAGGCTGCCATCAACCAGCGCCAGGGGAGCAGTGAGAGGTTCAATGTCTTACTAAACAACACTTTGACACACTTGGAGAAACCGTGTATCAAACCGGGAATGTTTGATTCCAAAGACAATTGCGCTTCCTCCCGCACCATGCCGCCCCAATTAAAGGTGCTCCAATCCTTATTCCCCTATGAAAAAGATGACAATACCCACAACAGTGCTTCTGTCACTTTTGAAACATCTAAATGCATTTTCCAGATCACTTTTGAAACATCTGAATGCATTTTCCAGATCACTGTCGTGAGTCTGAGTGTTCTCTCATGAAAAGTTTGAAACTCTGGCAAGAGTTTTATGAGTAACATGCCTTTTTTTTAGCTATTTTAAGCCATTACTTATGTCAATATTGTAATTTCCTCCTCTTTATTTTCTTCCGTTTCACCTGCAATCACTTAGCCTTTAGTCTAATAGTCTAATACTAAACTAATAGTCGTTTATATGTCAATTTAACCTCATGCATGATTACCAAATTGTGTTTAATTTATATTAAAGTAAACTATACTATTATATTTTAATGTATATTATAATTTTCATATGTTCTTCTGCCCTCTCACTCTTGATACTGGTGGCTGTAAGTAGTTGAGTTTGGGGTTCTGCTTTCCAAGTTTATTGAGTTAATCTTTGTGTTGCTTTTTTCCATTTTTCGTTTTAATCAAAAGATTACAATGAAGATGATTCTGTGTGATTGCTGTGGTAATTTTCCTCAGAAATCAAGGGTTAAGCCTCCAAGCTCACATGTTTAGAATATGCAAAAATGGCAAGTTTGACACATAATTTTACAGTCATTTGGGTGCGAAATTATTTCTTGGTTATTTTTTCGGACTATGTTTTTCGAGGGGTGAATGTAACAGGTAACACACTTGTCACTACACAGAAGGATTTCCCCTCAATATATGCTGCTCTCTGTGACCAAATAACATGGGTTTGAAAAAGCATGTGTGTGGTAGCCAATGATAGGACTAAAGAATCTATTGTGGTTTTCAAACTAAGCTTGACCATGAGACTGAACGTTGCTATTGCAGTTGCGTATTTGATCCCCTCTCCCAATCAAAATTTGCAACACTCTTGGGAAAGAAGAGCACGTTATAGTTGGTTGTTTCCGGTTTCAGAAATTGCATTCAACATTTACGATGAGACACAATGACACTACAGGACCAAGTTAGTTCATCACATATTGCTTTTTCTCAGTGTTATGTGTTTGAATGTTTATGCTAAAATCCAACCAAATAGCTGTTCTGAATTCCGTCTACAACTTGGCTTTAGGTTGACACACACAGCTGGGTATTCTGCAGGTAAATCTATGTGTGATATCAGAGTCATTTTATAAATTGTGACTATTTAATTGTTATTTTCAGCATATCTGCTTTGCTTGATTGGCCACGTGTTAATTGATCCAGAGGTTCCATCTGAAATTTGCTGCAGGGCTGCGGGTGGAATCACAATAATTGTCCAGAGTGAGTATAGTTAACTATGTCAACTCTCACAGACGGACCCAGTGGGATGTCATGTTAAATATAGCTTTAACACATTATGTGTGTTTGTTCAGTGTTTTACCCCGAAAAAATGAGTGAGTGACTGAATGGTTGTTGGTCTATATATGTGGCCCTGGGATTGACTGGCAACTAGTCCGGGCTGCACCCTGCCTGACAGCTGGGATAGGCTTCAGCATCCCCTGCGACCCTGAGTGCAGGATAAGATGTGTGTATATATATATATATATATATATATTTGTGTGTGTGTGTGTGTGTGTGTGTGTGTGTGTGTGTGTGTGTGTGCGTGTGCGTGTGCGTGTGTGTGTGTGTGTGTGTGTGTGTGTGTGTGTGTGTGTACACACACACACATACATATATATATACATATATATATATATGTATATATATATACATATACCGGGCAGCATGGTGGTGCAGTGGTTAGCCTCACAGTATCTCCATCCATCCATCTTGTGTGTGTGTGTGTGTGTGTGTGTGTGTGTGTGTGTGTGTGTGTGTGTGTGTGTGTGTGTGTGTGTGTGTGTGCGTGTGTGCGTGTGTGTGTGTGGAAAGAGAGAGATTTTTTTTCTTTGTGCGCTCTTTCCTTGTCAGGTGACTATAAGTGCAAAGGTATTCACTTTTTGAAAAATCAGCCATTGTGTTGCTTTAAAATTGTTGTTTAGTTACACTTGTATTTTCCCCTATACTATTTAAATATGAGACATTTTGACCTATGACCAAACAAACAGCTTGATAAATTCATAACGAGAAATTAAACCGCCACAGATAGAATTTTCTTTTTAAACATTTTTCCTCTTGAACCCTGAAAATTTATCAAGAAAATCTAAGTTTTGTAAAAGCTAGACAGTGATTTGGAAAACATGTCTTCAGTTGACTCTTGCAGCATCCTGAAAAGGATTGTTCTCAAAAAAAATATTCATGGTTTACTCAGGAGAATTCTTACTGTCTCTCAGACATGTAGAAATCTGTCTGACTGATAATACTGTCTTGGTAACCAGGCACATGTTGTCTGTGCCGTCACGAGAGCAGCCATCTGTCATGTATCACTCTTTAATTGGAAGCCTCTTCTTGTTGACTGAAGCTTGTGTTGTTCTATCGTGATTGACAGGATACCTTTGCTCTTATAACACAAACCTGTTTTTGTTTTGACTTTTGAATTCACTTAATTCGATTTCCCTGATCAGTTTTCTTTTGTTTGCTGTGTGATGGAAATAATGTCACTGTGAGGTTGAACTCTTACCAGTTAAAATGGTTACATTTCATCAGAAATATGAGAACTTTTCACGGAGGTAAACAGTCAAAGACATTTTTTTTGCTTTACAAAAAGTCTACAGTGATTCTTTTTTTTTCTTCTGGCTTGAACAGACTCGTTTGTTTTCAAATTACCCTTACATTTTAGCTCTTCCAAATACCCTTCTAGGGTTGAAATCTATAAATATTATAGCTGTAATGGGATAATAAGAGTGCCACTGTAATAACCACAAGTGCAACTTTGTGTTCATTTTGTTTAAGGGCCACAAACAATGGGAACCATTGCTAGTATTTCTTGCTTCTGTTCAGCATTAGTTCTGCTACGGATTGATTTTTCCATCTCATTAGTGCATTTGCAATAAGTTAGTCTTTCTATACAAATGTGGGTGCTGGGAGGCGGCTGCAAACAGGGTCCTTCCACGCATGTGTGTGACAGGCAAACCTCCGCAGTTCTACACTTCGCTCCTTCCAGGTCCCCTCTTTCCACCACAGAGCCTCTGTTAAATAGATCTATCACCATCACAGACTTTTTCTCTCTCTCTGTTGCAGCAGATGGGATAACTGAAGTGGAAAAAATCGGATCTGATACCAAAAATAATGAATATTGATCGGACCCCAATTAACCTTCTCTGTAGCATTTTCTCTCTGGCCATACACCAGACACCCTGCCCTCTCACTGAGCATACTGAGCATGGAAATCAGACTGATTGTTGTGGGAATCCAAGTATTTATTTGAAGGGGCAAAATCGCCATCTATTACTTTGTATTATGTATATGCCTGTTAAGGTCAAAAAGTCAAAAAAATATTAAATCTCACATTCACAAGTATTCTAGCTGTCATAATTGCACCTCGTAAAATGTCTGCAGATAAATCTCACTGGATTACAGTTTGTTTCCAAATATTACACACTAAATGCTTATAATTATTATTATTATTATTATTGTTGTTGTTGTGATTATTATCAGATCTCCACATAAATTTGTTTCACAAATGAATTGATTCAGCACAAACTGCATCTGGGATTCCCAAACTTTTCAGCAACAATCCACCCAAATCTCTAAAGCAAAGACAAATAATCATAATCAAATTAATCTCACATGTCAGTCGTTTTCACACCTTTGTAACAATCATGGTTTAAACAGGGTACTTTTAATTCATTGTAAACTTTACATTATGTGTGTAAATCATTTCACTGCCCTCCAAGGGAGTTCTGAACCTCACTTCCAAAGCCCATTCAAATGAGTTGGTTTACTTAATTGTTTGATTTAAATGTTTACCATCAAAGTCTAACATTATGGCTACCAGGTCAAGACGATATTTGTTTTGGTAATTCCAATCAGTCAAAGGTTCACACTGACAAAATCATTAAATGTAATGTTATTCTAATATACTTTACTTTTATACTTTACATATCTTGTGCGTTATTTAACAATTTAAAAGAAGAACGTGTAGTTTATGTGGCATGGAGAAAAGTTGCATAGCCAGATACAATTTCTTTTCCGAGGATGGCAAATTAATCTGTGTAACATACTCTTATGAAACTATATGACAGTAAAATAAAAAGATGAACTGAAAACGTTTACAAACATGTTCTTATAATGGACTGGATCACAGTGAAACATGACTTTTGACAGCTTTGGCTTCACATATTGGACCAGCAGATCTGCTGAGAATTGGACATATCAAAGTGAACTCAATGTGCATATCTCAATATTTAATCATTAACCACATACATATTGACTGCAGCTCCTCAAAAATAAGACAAATCCAATAACATGAAGTCAGCTGCTAACATGTTTTGTTTAGTATAATACCTCGAAATCAGATGGCTGTTTACAAACCAAATATAGTTCAAGAAACTTACTGTGCCCACCTCAGTCATCTTTGAAGACATCTTGTTTTTTTAATCATTCAGCATTTGCACTGTGTGTGTGTGTGTGTGTGTGTGTTCATAATGTAGTGTTCCCAGTTGTGAAAACATTTCTTTATTCAAAGGAAGAAATAAAAATAATACAAATATACCTCATGAAATCAGTATAAGTTGTTGTGAAAATTGTGAATAGGATTACAAAACCCCACCCCTTCTCTGCCTGCAAACTCCATCTACGAAATATTGTTTTTTTAAGTTTGTACTTTTTCTTACTTTTGTACTACTTGTCAGAGGACTGAAGGCTTCTGCTGTGTTAATACATAACCGTACAGTGTGTAAACTCTGAATGCAGCTGTAACGTATGTTTATTCAAATGTCATATCTGTATATTGGATGCCTTTTTATCATTATATGTATGTGTATATATATATATATACCCACTCTTTCAAGAATTGCCTTATAACCATCCAAGGATCAGGGGGGCCAATCCATGCTGCTTTATGACTCTTAAAGTTCAACCACATAATATTTGCAGTAACTGGTATTTGAGAGTTACCATGTCCCAACTTTTGTCTGCAGCCACACTGATCAAGGCACATGAAAAGTCTTAATGTGAAGCACCTTTGCAGCCCAGCTCTGTATTACAGTCTTAAATTCAGTTCATGTCTTTTTTTTCCATTCCTTTTCATAGATTTTTTTTTTCCTTTTGAAGACTTCTTTCAATAAATAACACAAATATAGTAGTACATTGTATATAGATAAACATGTATAAACTACATGCATTTCTAATAATTTAAATAATTTAATTGTATCCTTCCCCTTCTCACAGTCACTCTGCCCCCCCCATTCCAATAAGTTCATCTGTAGCAGTGATGCTGCGACAGCTTGAGGTTTCGCAGCAAATTGTAAAATATCACTTAAATGAACTCCAGGTTTCATAAGTAAAAGTGTGATTGTTTCAATGAAATGTTGCACTTTGCCACCACGACACAACACTCGTGGTGGTGGTGGTGGGGGGCGGTGAACAGGAAATAGAATCCTATGTGGGAAATAAAATCCCAGTCAGGTAGTAACAATCCCTCACAGGGACAGGATTGGTTTATTTACGTCCTGTGACGTTTTCTAGACAAGGCGCAGACACAGGAAGTGTCAATACGTATCCACCTCCAGCCGACTGAATTGTGATTCTGTGTCAATGCTCGAACATAGGTCTGTGTCGTCTTACACTGCGAGTTCCAGTTCTTGTCATCAATGCCCCTGCAGCCACCCTTGAAAGGCCTCGGGGTCCGACAGCGCGTCTCGTAAAAGTACTGCTTGATGTCTTGTGTTGCACTGGTTTTAATTTTGGCCAAAACAGTGACTTGGTCCCCCCAGGTGTCCACTGCCTGAGTTTTATCTGTTACCCACTGGCTCTCGCTGTCACACACGGAATATTCCCCACGATAGCTCCTATGCTCAGCGTAGCGCTTCTTCCTTGTCTTGTTTCCTGCCACATCTGGTCCACTGCTTACAAAATCGTCCGCGAGGTACAGCGGAGGCGGTTGCAGCGGCAGCCTGTCGCTCAACAACACGCGGGGTGAATTAAACCGCTTGTGCTGCCTGAGCAGGTCCGAATTCAACAGCATCACCTGCTGGTCTAACAAACCCTCGCTGCTTTCACCACTGCGGCCCATAACACCCCACTGCTCCACATCGCCCTGCTCCTCCAGAGGAAAGTTCGCACTGAGCAGTGGAGGAAGTGAGTCTTGCAGATCAGGGTCTCTGCTCTTTCCCTGCTGGCTCTGATTCCCTCGGCTCTTTCCCCTTGTCAGGTCAGCTTGAAGCAGCTGGATGATAAGGGAGTTCAATGGGTCTTGACTTGGCTGCTGCTGCCCATGACGACTGCTGTCCATGTTGGTTGCCTGGATACCATAGAGGTACACGAGGACCATCACATACAGCAGGATGGACATCACTAGATTCACCTGTAAAATCTGACAAGACAGAAAAAAAAACAAGATGTCATTATTTCTGAACAGCGAGCCCAGTTCCATGTGAGGAGGCAAATTCTGGCTGCAGAAGAGTATGTCTGGGTCTTGGTATGTACATGTTATCGGAATCAACTTGCCCCTGCATGAACTAAATACCATGCAGCTGTTCCAAGAATTACATTGAAACTCTTGGTACAAAAGCACTGAATACCACTACATACTATCATTATTCCTTATCAATACATGTCTAAATGCACTTCAGACAGCAAAGTAGGAATTTCACTGTACAGGGAAACACATTTCATCACAGTGCATGTGACAATAAACTATTTAATTCTTGAAGCTTTGATCCTTTCAATTAAGACAAAAAGTGGAACATTTAAATTTCAAATTCTTTATTTTTCTTTACTTATATCTGATAGATGTATTGTTTTTACTCCCTGAAACTAAAACAAATGACTTGAAAAGACACCAGGAGATGTAAGGTTCACACTTGCATCACCTTGCCAAAGGTGCCATTATTTTCCTTTTGCTCACAGCCAAAGCAGAAGTCTCAGATGAAAGGGAATTAGTTTTGACCTGAAGCACAGCTTAATATTTTGCAACACCATGACGTTTTTTGGGTTCTCATCCAATCTCAGCAGCCAAGTATGGAGCCACTTACTCAGGTTTGTGTTGGCAAACTTAAGAAGTGTTTATAGAGTTCAAAGAACAATCACTTGTGTCTGCATTGACAATGTATTGCACGATATATTTTAAAACTATATTGATTGGGGGGGAATGTATAAATCATCCAGGGCATATTGTTTTTTTTAATTGTCTTTCAAGAGCAGATGTTTGCACGACCACATTTTTGTTTTCGCACAGAGGCAATGACAGGGGAAACCTAATGGAGGAAGTGGAATCCAACTAAAGTGTTACAGGACTAACCATTTAGGGACACAATTGGATGGTCCCATTCTCTTTAAACACATAATCTCGTTATCAGTGCAGACAAACTTATAAATCTGTCTTTGACAGACTGGTATTCGTATATGTTAGTCAATAGGAAACCTTTACTGATAAATCATTCGATTTAGATACTGTTGACAGCTCGCCAAATCCTGATATTTTCTCACCTACCAAATCTCTAAGTCCTCCTGCGACTGTATTTAATCTTTTGGTATCCAATAATGACTTTTTGTTTGTTTTTTGATGTCCAACATCAACCTAATTTTATTTCAAACCAAGCTGTAACATCTGGCCTTTCTGAGATGAATCTGACGTCTTTCTGGTGTTAATTTAAGACCCCATGTCACTGATTCCAACAGACCATCCAGTATCATCATATGTTACAGTTAGATCATGTTTAAAAAATGTTTTCGATTTTTTGATATTCCAGATTTATTACTCCCAAGTGTTGTTATCCATTCTGAAAATCCAGTGTCGTTTGGGCTCTAGTTGTCACATGAAATTAAAAGACACGGGCCTGTTCCAACAAATTTCCCTGCTGAAACACGGCAGTTGTTTCTAAAATTGCTAAGTGGAAAAGGGAAGTGAATGATTGACTTTTATATGAGCTTGGCTGCTGAAACTGTCCTTCCAGTAGTTGACAATGGTTTTATTCTCCATTGGGTTCCTGGATCACGGCTCGCCAAACTATCTATCCAAAAGAAGAACACTTGCAGTCTTCTACTTTGAATATGACAAGAAATCCATGCAATGCCAATACACAGACCTCCTACTGTGATACTGAAATAACAGTTCCACTCAACTTTGATACTTCTGTTTTGGTTATCATTTTGAGCATTGGTGCAGTGATACTACATATCTAGTCAGACAAATTGATTACCACCCCACTCTGACCTGTCCGCAACCACACACCCGCTGCAATAAAAGCCCACAGTGCAGTTTATAATGTTAACATTCAGGGGCTGGTAGGCTAATGAGGCACAGTGGGTGAGTGGGGAATTACAGCTCTAGCAGGCAAATAATAGTACATGCACTGTGTAATGACAAAGAGTTGGAAAACATTTCCCCCTGAGGTGTAGTGGCCTGGTCCCCCCCTTGGTACCAAGACAGTATTAATTATCAAGATTATGAACTATATCGATAGTCCATGTGTGAGTGCTACCTAAAAGGGCAGAGATGACAGAGATGACACTAGAAGATTATTGAAATTTTCACGATGTGAGCCCACATATTGTCCTCTGCTTACCATGTGAGTCTGGACTTCTCTGTTTAAGTATGTGAACAGAATTGAGCTGACTGGACTGATTTGTGATCTGATCAGGTAGGTTGCACTCACTCCATCTGGGCTGAATGTGTGGCCACACACTGAAGGACTGCCTAATCGCCCTGGTTAAAAGGGCACATATGTACTCACTTGAACAGTATGTAATTATTTAATCATTATACAACCTAAAGATGGCCAAAAAACACAAGTAAATATTATACCCGCTTACCTTCTACACACACACACACACACACACACACACACACACACACACACACACACTACACATGATCTTGATTTTCAGCAAATAAGGCGCACCTAAAAGCCTTTCATTTTCTCAGATACCGTGCGCCTTATAATCTGATGCGCCTTATATATGGACCAATATTGGTCAATATTGGCACCGTAGTCAGGGGGCGTTTCCGAAGTAGCAGCGCTCAAAATCTGATAAGGGTAATTCCAGTCCCACACCACTTGTGTTTGCGTAAAGACCCCAAAATGGCAGCTTTCAAGAGACACGCTTACGACGTAGAGTAAAAACTCAAGGCGATCCGTCACGCAGTAGAACACGGGAATGGAGCAGCAGCGACAGAATTCAACGTTAATGAATCAATGGTACGGAAGTGAGGGAAGCAACAAGATGACCCGCGCCAAGTAAAGAAGACCAAACACTTTCCGAGGAAACAAAGCGAGATGGCCACAGTTTTAGGACAAACTCGAACAGTGGGTTGTTGAACAGAGAGCATCAAGAAGACGCGTCTCCAGTCACTATTCGAATGAGTGCAACAGCGCTTGCTAGCGACATAAACATCAGTGAAGTTAGAGGCGGTCCTTCTTGGCGCTTTCGTTCTTTGAAAAGCTTTGAATTGGAGTTGGAGTTGGAAAAACATTGTTTTCAACGAAGGCGACGCAAATACCGGTAAGAGCTACCAGTACGTACGGTACCATATTGTGAATGCACTAACTTGTTTTGGGAGTGAACGGAGTTGTCAGAACGATGGTTTGTATTCTATCAATGAAGGTTTACTGACTGACTTATCTGACAGTTTTGTTGACATGCGCTTTGACGCAGCTTCATCTAGTGGATACATAACGCAACCCCAGCCACTACAGTAGTTTCTCTTCTATGCACCTTATAATGCCGTGCGCCTTATTTATGAAAATAGTTTAGGCCATTCATTGAATGTGCGCCTTATAATACAATAGTGTGGAAAGAACGTTATTAATTCCATTATGTCTTGATTATAGTAGAACAGCCCTGTTGTGTGTTTATGATACATTATTTTTAAAAAATGTTTTTGCGAATTCAAATAAAATGGTTTCTTTCAAGAAAATTGATATGAATCACATATGAAAACAGATTTCATTTCTGTTGGTGTACGTTGCCTTAGAAAAGGCCTACAGTGATGTCATCACTCAGAATGGACAATTAATGTCAGGCCTGACCAGAAATTAACCCCACATTTGGGGGGATAAAATTCAGAGGAAGTGTTGGACCAATTATATTTACAATGTGTGAAACAGACACTACTTTATACATGTTCATATTGAAATTAAGTCTGAGGTTTTAACCACAGACTGGACTGCAGCTTGGGTTGTATTTTGTGAGGGAAGAAGAAGAAATCCAAATGAAACATTTGAGGTGAAATGTAGTCTGAATTTCAGAAATGTGTGATGAGAAAGTGCAGGCTCTTTTTGAATTCTTCATATTGCATCATCCGTCAAATTTTAAGTGCGGTGACAATATCACTCAGCTCCCCCAAATGCATCCCTGTTCATTTTTAGCTCTCGTTGTCTAACAGTGTTTATGTTTCATTCTGGGCAAGTACAAACACTTTTTGCTTTGGACTTCTCTGGACTTTGTTTGAATGAGTAAGGAGAATTTCACTGGCCTCCATGCCACTGCATTACTGACACTCTTATCAGGTGAATGAATCAGCTTTGTTTCCCCAAGGTGTTAACACGTGTGAAGTGGCTTGGTCGCTTGTTACAAGTCTTCTCATTCTGAAGAATCTGATCAGAATCGAGCTGCTTTTAAAAAAAAAAAAAAAACAGAAATGTGAAATCCATATTTCCTCAATCCAAAGAAGACCATGAGATCCCGCAAATTCTTGTCTCCACTGATTGAGAGTTTGATGACAATCTTGTAGAGTAAATGCATTTTGTTTTAATGTAACACAGCAGCAGGTTTGGACTAGAAGAAACATGTGAAGCCTCAGGGAATAGTTACAAGATTCCTCAGATTCAAACAGAGGTTATCAACACCTCTTTGAAACTAGGCAGAGATGAGATTGGGGTTCCTGCTTATCCTGCTGTTCGGTGTCCACTTCCGAAATCTTTTTTTACTCTTAACTGCCTTTTTTTTCTCTCTCATGAAAGAAGAGATCCTACATAGCAAGAGGCATGTTTACAAGAAATTCACCGTGTGCCTCTGAGCACTGTACTTCACACTTAAATGGATACTTGCTCAAGGAAAATATATTTTTCATGTGACATTCAGATGGTGTTGTGGCCTGAAAGTAGTCCTAGAACTGGGTGAAACTGGAATGCTGGGTTTTGGGGCTGTCATCCAGCACCACCACAGTGGCCCATGTGACTCTCAATTATTTATGGTTAATATTGTCTAAAAGTTTTCTGGCGTTTTTGGTTGCAGTTGAACCAGAGCCAATACCCTGGTCGAAAACTTTGCGGTTATCCGAAATCTGCGCGACTGATCAGATGTATAATCCACCTAAATAAGTGACACATAGGATATACTGAGCTTATTATTGTTAGTTTGGCTAGCCAGTCAAGTCGCTATATTAACTGTAGTAATTAAAATTACAATATATGACATAGAACATCCAGATTCAGCAAACATGTAAAATTTGGCTAAACCACTCTTAATTTTGATCTGCTCTTCTCTCTTTGGAATTAATTACCCTTATTAAGTTGTTAGATGGGGTGCTTATTTCTGTGATTCTCATCAGCCTTCATATAAGACTTTGGTTATCCCCTGGTTTTTCCAAGTCAAATTAATTTCAATCTTTTTTTGTGGTTGGCACACTGATTCCCCGGTTTGGCAATGTCACATGATAGCTGTTTTTAAAATGCAAGAAAGTCTGTGTCAAGTCCCTTCCATAACATCACATTTCACAACGTTAACCTAAGCCACAATGTTTCTTTATCTTCGAAGTCAGAGAGCATGTCCAAGTACTTGCAGTACTGCATTATCATTTTTGGAAGTATGACTTACCTAAACCAAGAGTTATTTGTTGATCTAGCTCTTCAAGGGACAGTTGAGGCGATAATCACAGACATCTTTTGTCTTGCCTTCGGGGCTCCTTATCCATCGACATCATATTGATGTGACTTACTGATTCTTGAGATATTGATCATACATGTTGCTTTTTTTTACTCTCAATGGGAGTTAATGAAGTGTCTATGTTGGCAAAAAACAATATTCTACTGGAGCTTTAAAGGACCAGGCAATAATAAAAGCGTCCAATATCTCACCTCAAACCGGTTATTCCAGTGTGAATAAGTGCATCCATTTGATTTCTATCAATGAGTAATTCTAAAAGAAATCTCTGAATGCACTTCAGGTTCAGAGCCAAGAAGCTTCAGCATAGTGGATATTTCCACAAAAAGTGGATTAAACACATTGGAAACTCTGATTATGTTGTCCTTCATTCAGAGGGATTTTTTCAATAGTAGGAATTCTTAAGGATCTGTTTCACATTTTGAGAAACAAGTGTAAATGAAGGTAAATAAAACTGAAGTTAACAAAGTAAAAAGTTAAAGTTCTTATTCTCACTCCAAAAACCCTTGGGCAACCAATTGACAATCGTATGACACGGATGAAGCGCTCATCCGTCTTCACTGAGTGTCAAAGGTTTAAGGACGGGTCAGTGCTGGGAGTTATCAGCTTCAACATGGCAACTTATAAAAGGTAAATCCCCATTTATTTAAATGTCAGATTCATTTAGATAATCTTGTCACCTTCAGCTGCAGTGGAGGAAGAAGGGGAGGACTGGGACAGGAGTCAGATGGGGGGGTTACTGAGGATAAACAGAAGGCTGTTTCATTGTAACGGTGAACAATTTGTTCCGCAACATTAACGGCAATGCTTCCTGTAACCTAGTCGGATGGCTGGTTTATGGTGTGCCTTGTGACTATTTAGTGCATCATGGGCACTAATTTTTCAACGTTTTAATTTGCACAGCTTTTGAAAAAATAAGTCTTGAGATGCACACGGCTGTTACAGGTCACTCAGTGGAGCAAATATACCTCCACTGTCAGGAAGAAGATTTCCTTAACTTGACACACTGACCAAAGCATCAAGCCATAGATGGGTTAATCCCACAATATTCAAACATAGTTGAGTTAGTTCTGAGTGTAATTACTGTAACTATGTTTGCCGGATAGTTAAAGTACTTTGGTTTTATCTTTAAATGTAATCCATTTCTGGAACCTCCTTTAGATCCAGCTTACTCTGGATTTCATGCAGAATCAAGTAAAATTCAACTAAAAATTACAATGCAACAAAACAACGGCTTCCACAATAAAAAGTTACCTTTTCAGGTCAACACAATCCGGCACAGGAGGGTTTCCTTGGTTTCTCCCATCCCCAACACAACTCATAAAATAAAAATAACGAAGGTCCGGGACCACCGGTCAAAGAGGAAGTCAACCAAGAACAGCGGAATGATCTAATCTTATTTTCAAATAGAATTTTGATTCGACAAATAATAGGACAAGCTAACAAAGATAAAAGACAATGAAAGGTGTTTTTTCCTCGGATTTCAAATTTAGTGCACTGTTCTATTTTATGACTATGTGTGTGTTTGCTGGTTTAAAAAAAACTATTAAATATTTCATTATGACTTTGACTTCAAACATTACGTCTCATGTACCTTTAATGGCAGCAGAATCATGACATATCAATGTGAATACAAGTAGAACTTAAAATAGTTTTACTAAACTTATACTT
Organism: Fistularia commersonii; assembly: GCF_037954325.1. Lineage (NCBI taxonomy): Eukaryota > Metazoa > Chordata > Actinopteri > Syngnathiformes > Fistulariidae > Fistularia > Fistularia commersonii. The sequence continues at coordinate 13,667,380 of NC_141288.1, forward strand.
TTTAGCTTTCCTAGGTTTATGGTCAAGTCCCTGCGCATTGTTTTCGAAAATGAACCCTTAATATCTTATTCAAAGGAGAAAAATCAAAAGCATGTTTTCATTTTTATTTTATTGAGGCTTGTCCAATATAAACTTTGGTACTGTCACTTGTTCAGTCATGTAAGGTGTGTTTCAAGGATATCTTTATGAGCCTTTGGTATACCAGCAAATTCTAAAAGTTATCAGTTTTTGACATTAGAAAATGAATAAACAGTGATTTAAACAGAGAAAAGCTCCTGATGACAATCAGTTCCAGTAGCTGCAGCACTATGTAACAAGGTCTACATTTAACAAGATCTGATGTAACTGTTCTCTGTGCATGTTTGGATGGGAACCTCCAACAAATAAGAGTTGAGTCAATATCTGTCACTTTAATCAATTCTCCAAATTACTCCAAAGACAGAAGTGAAATGGTATTAATGCAGATTAATATTTCCCAACTTTAAACTCGTCAAACAGAAAAGGCTGCAGAGAAGAACTGCAAAGATAAATCAAAAGTAAACCCGAGTCACCATCACAAGACCTGCGTTACATAAATCAGATGGCTCAGAAGCTTTTCAGGTCAAATCTAAATGATAACAGAAAGCGTATGTGCAGACCAAATGTCCAAAAGAAAACAGAGCCTTGTTGTCCAAAAAGGAGTCAAAAAGTTCACAGAGAAAATTGGATTTTTATTTTTAGCAACGTCAAAATTTGCAGACAAGTAAGGATGTGTCTCACACTTTTTTTACCCTTCAGTTCTTTTTAAGGAGGCTTAAGAGATGTTGGGTCAGTGCCATCCTTCAACCTGTTTTTCTTTTCCTTCATTCAGTTCTTTCTTCTCCTTGGTGTCAATAAATGCACATGGCAACCTACAAGAACTCTCTGTCTTCCCTCACAGTATTCATTTCAGCTAGCCTGATGCGTCTGCTGTAAAAGAATAGTAAAGAGAAAAATGGTTCCCCCTGGCTAAAAAATAAAACCCATCTTTTTTCAAATGTATTTTATTTACCATGTTTTGGAAGTATTTTATGCTTCTCAAAAAATTTTCCTCCCAATTTTGCGTCCAGGAGCGAAGGTCCTATCAGAATGTGACACACTGAGATGTTAGAATGAAGTGCTATTACTGGTAGTTAATTCTCAGGGACCAAGACATATACGTCAATAACTCCCCTATAAAAGACCCTCTTTTACTGGCTGTCTCCGACTGACAGAAAATGAAAATGGGCATGAAATGGTGGGAGCAGGCAAGCGGGTATTAGCTTGAAAAAGTGCTCCAATCTGGAGGAGATCGATCTGGGAGCTGTGGGCTCATTGCCTTTTTCCTTTTAACTTCTGATTGATTCCAATCATGTTAGTAGGAGTGCAGACAGGTCTCCTGGTTAGGTATGTTGTCTGTGCCTACAGAACCATGGACGGCCTGCAGACTCCCTGGTAAAACAGATGCGTTTTATGTGCATTAGTTTTTCTTTCTTTCTTTATGATGAAGCATGTGTCCCCGGGGGACCTTCATGCCACTGACAGACTTATTACTTTACAGGCTTATTACTTTAACTTTTAAATACACGCTGAAAGCTGCATGATGTGCAAGAATCAATGCTGAGCAATAAACGTTTACGGACATTCAGGAGTAAATAGAAGTGCTCTGTATTTTTCACCGCTATTGGAGGACAGTCTTTTTTTTCTCAAACTTCAAAATTTCTGAAGTGGCAAAACATGACTGTTTTGTTTATTAGTTTTTGTTTCAATTTTAATGCTATTTGAAAATTTCTTTATCTCTCAATGAAGAAAGGTCGGTGACATTTGCCGCTTTTGGTCTGGACAGTTCATACAGTGGCCATAATTACTGCAGTATTTCATCAATGCAGTCAGACAAATACAATTTCGTCATTTTTATAGTTTCATTATTTTATCAGACATGACCATAGGGAGCCATTAGCTCCCTATGGTTCCTGCGGTGGATTTCCCTTTTTAAAACCATGCAAGCTGAATTTTATACAGCTGGGCCTCCAGAGTGTTTTCATTTGATATTCAGAATAAAATATAATCAGACAAAGGTATGGCAGGATACGAACATGGGATTTTTATAGATATAACTTCAACAACCCAAGAACTTTCAGCCAAGTCTTTTTGTGTCTCCAACAAAGGCAACTTTATTGTAGATGTCAGATAACACATATTCAACAACAATTTCTCAACCAATTATTACAAATGCCAATACTGTCATCAGATATTTTGTTCTAAAGTATCTTTTTATTTCATAATGAGTTTTTGAATTTCCTCCAATGGGACAAATAAAACTACTCTTCTGCCTGCAGTTTTCTCTCTCACCTCTTGTTAGATCTGTGGTCTCTGTCATTATCCTCTTTCTTTTTTATTTATGTCAGGTTAATATGATGGAAAGAGAACCACAAGTTTATTGAAATGTATTTATCGGAAATGTTATATCCTAAAAATTAAAATCCACAAGTATTAATGCCAACGCGCTCCTGGATCTGTTGAGGTTTACTTAGAATTCTTCCATTGCTGTTACAGGTTCAGTGGGAGGTGAATCATTTAAAGGAACTCACATGTTAAAGTTGGTCTTGGCACAGCTCCTCTGAAAACACTACAGTTTAACTCTGTAAAAACAATCTGTGTGGCCCGATTTGATGTCAAGAAATTGCAACATGAACAACACGGCTTCTGACTGTTCTTTTATTTGATAGTTTCACTCCAAATGTAGCAGCTTATAACACATTGAGGTAACACTTTGAGTGAGACTAAAAAAGGTGTAGGTGCATCTTCTCTCTGAATCGATGCCAAATGTTTATTTAACCCACAGCCTGTATCACGAAACAGAATTAATGGATTAGTGAGGTAACTTCAAGTTCAACCAAGGATTTTCTTCATCACAAAGGCTCACTTTATCACCATGGTAACTTCTATGATAGACCTAATATGTCCAGGCTCAAGATGACAGAAAGCCACACAGAACAAACTCTCGTAAACAGTAGGAAAATTTGATCACCATTCCTTGAGGCTTAATGTGTGTTTCTTGAACATACCCATCAACATATGTGTGTAACTAAAATTAATCAATTAATCATAAGAGAATTTAACAGAATGGAGTGATGGATGGATGGGGATGACAAACATTGGACCTAGTTTTCCCTTTCCCGGACACAGGACACTGGGGCACTCATCTGGAGCCAGGGCCGGGGGCGGGGCTCCATGGCGAGCACCTGGTGACCAGGCCTTCACCCCTAGGGCTCAGCCAGGCATAGCTCGAAGGATTGACTTGGGTCCCTCTTCCTCTGGACTCACCACCCACAGGAAGGGCTAAGGAGGTCAGGTCCAGTATGAGCTGCCCGGAGTAGGGGACGTTAGCAGTCCAGTCCTTGGCCGCAGAAGCTAGCTCTTGGAACATTGAATATCACCTCTCTGGTGGGGAAGGAGCCTGAGCTGGTGCGCGAGGCTAAGAGAGTCCGACCAGATATAGTCGTACTCGCCTGGACGCACAGCGTGGGGTCTGGAACCAGGCCCACCGAGAGGGGCTGGACTCTTTTTTTCTAATTCTGGAGTTGTCCCAAGTGAGAAGGATCGGGCAGTGTAGGCATATTGATTACCCCCCATCTTGGCGCCTGCAGGTTGGGGTTGAAGCCTGTGGACGAGAGGGTAGCCTCCCTTCGGCCTCAGCTGGGGGGAACGGGTTCTGACTTTTGTTTGTGTAAATGAATTCAACAACAGCTCAGTTTACCCACCCTTCTTGGGGTCCCTAGTGGGGCGCCTAGAGAGCACTACTACCAGGGACTCCCTTGTTCTACTGGGAGACTTCAACACTCAAGTGGGCAATGACAGTGGAACTTGGAAGGGCCTGACTTGGAGGAACTCCCTCCCCAATCTGAACCCAATCGGTGCTTTTTTATCAGAATTCTGTGCTTGTCATAGATTGGCCATTACAAACACCATGTTCAGGCATAAAGGTGTCCGTATGTGCACTTGGCACCAACACACCTAAGGCCACACTTCTTTGATCATCCTTGTGGTCGTATCGTCGGACACTCAGGTGAAAAGATGGGCCGAGCTGTCGACTGATCCCCAACTAGTGGTGAACTGGCTCCGATGGTGGGGGAGGATGCCAGTCAGACCTGGCAGACCCTGCTTGGAACATCTCGCAGAGTCCCCTGTCAGAAGGAGTTTCAACTCCCACCTCTGGCAGAACTACAACTACGTCCCGAGGGAGGCGGGGGACATTGAGTCTGAATGAGGCATGTGGAGAAGTTCAAGTAACTTGTTTACAAGTGAGGGAAGGATGGAGCAGGAGATTGACAGGTGAATTGGCGTGGTGTCTGCAAAGATGCGGACCCTCTACCGTCTGTCGTGGTCCCACCCTCATCTATGGACACAAGCTGTGGGTTGTGACCGAAAGAACAAGATTGCGGATACAAGCGGCCAAAATAAGTTTCCTCTACAGGGTGGCCAGACTCTCCCTGAGAGACAGGTTGAGAAGTTCGGTCATCCAGGAAGAGCTCGGAGTAGAGCCGCTGCTCCTCTGCATGGAGAGGAGTCAGATGAGGTGGCTTGGGCATCTGGTCAGGATGCCTGCTGGACACCGCAGGGAAGACCCAGGACGCCCTGAAGAGACTGTCTCCAGGCTGGCCTGGGAACGTCTTGGGGTCTCCCCAGAGGAGCTGGCCCACGTGGCATGGGAGAGGGAGGTGTGGGCCTCACTGCTCCGTCTGCTGCCACTGCGACCTGACTCTGGATAATCTGATATAATTTCTTCTGTTATGTTTCTCTTCCCCTGGATTATTCAAAAAAGGTGATTAAACAAACATTATTCCTATGTATGCATATGGCATAATTGAGATATTATCACAACATTTTGCCAAAAATGTCACAATGGATAGTGAGAGACAAAGGCAGAGAAAAGAGACAAAATGGAAACATTTGAATCGTCCCCCCTTTTTTTCAGTCAACAATCACTACTCTTATCAACATAAGGCAGTACTAGCAGTATCAGTAGCAGCAGAAACAGCAAGTGACTGTTTCTGGACAAGAAGCAGAGATAAGGGTTTTGTGTCTTACTTGATCAGAGTAATTGATTAAAATTAATCATTTAAAAAATAAACGTAATTCTCCATTGCAGTAGAATGTGGGTATAAACACATTACTGAAATATTTAGAGGAGGTTTGAGGAGGAATAAATCAAGGTGGAAGTATGTTTTTTTGTTTGTTTTGTTTTGTTTTTTCACTGCCTGGCACATAGTTCTGCAACCTCTGAAGTCAGTTGAGGGGAACTTTTAATTCTCAGAAAATCCCACGAGTACTTTCACACTGTTTATAATCATCTCTGGTGCCAAAACAGCTGTCACTATTCAACATCTGCCTCTTCATTCTCTCTTCTCTTGCATGTAATTATATACTCTCTCATGTAATAGAACCTCAGATTAAGGTGTGAGTCACAGTAAACACCAGTGCATACAGCACATCCACGCAGAGGGGTTGGCTGAAAATGCTGATTGCACCACAAGTTTTGTCTTTTACTAGTAAATATATTTACTATATGGTACCTCGTAAAAAAATGTGCTTTAATACAGTAATAATGTGCAAGATTTTGTGAGACATCCAATGAAAGGATATTGATGAAAGGAAATCAATACAATAAGGAAAAAGAAGATAACGTCGCTCGTAATAAAGTGGCAGCATTTGGAAGTCCTTCTAAGTTTACAGAAAGTCATTAGTATTGTGTAGAGAGGAGAATTGGTAAAAGTGAGATGGTGGAGAGCAAAAAAAGAACCTACAACCAGGGGACGATTGAGTGACTAGCAAATCACTGTTTAACCTCTGAACTGATCGTAACTGGAACACCCGCCCGGTAATCTACTAGCAGAATGTTAAACATGGCAAGACAAGTACAGTTAGACAAAAGGAGACATAAACAATGGCATATTTGACCCGGTCTGTTATTCTAAAAGATGCCAAGCTCTTATTGTCAGCATGGAAAAAAACAGTGATTTCTTTGAGGGATTTTTTTTTTTTTTTTCAATTTTTCTATACTGGGACCGCATCCCAGAAAAGTGTGCTTCTCCATCCCCACGCACTACATCCCCACACATAGTCCAATCCTTGCAGTCATGTATGTAGTAAATACATACTGTATATCATTCAATTGTGGCTCTGCGTGTCTTGCTTCATGTTGACTCTGCAACAACTGGGCCATTGGGCTAATTGTGCTCCATCTGCAGTAGAAAGGACAGATAAGGTCTAGGCTGAATTGACGCCGACTGTTAGAGCAAGTGATTAAACTTCTGTTCTTGCTGCCAGGCTAAAAAGGTGAGGCCACATGCTGTAAACTAATTAGCGATCCACCTTTGCAGGCAGCAGCAGGAGAGGCTCAGACCTGCCTTGATGGAGAAATTGTGCTTCAGCTAGATGAAACGAGAAAAGCCACACGATTTTAAGTTTGGAATTGACTACGGAGGAATATAGACTCTGGTCAAGTACTGCCCTCTTAACTCAGTGGGTGAGTTGCTATAAGAAAATCAGGATGAGTTACTTGACATGTGCGGCTTTTCAATAAAACGGGTTTTCAAGTAACGGCATACACAATGACATGTCTGCCAGAGCAAACATAAAAAGACTTTAAGAACACCTTGAGAACTCTGCATGCGCTCCAGGCAGAGAGGAAGAAACCTGACTTGTGGAGCCACAGCCGTATCAGGATTACATCCTTTGCAGTACATGCAGCCTGGAGACCCCCATGATGATGCGGTCTGGGTGCTTAGGGATGGAGCTTAGAGGACAGTGTGCCAAACCAGCAAATCCCCCAGAGGGATTTTCACTCAGCAATGTCTGAGCCCTAATACTGTCCAATTGACTCCAGATGTTACAGCATGCGGGGATAAAATGACAAAGCGCGCAATACCATTTGTGGCTGTTTCCTGTGAAATATCTGATTTTTAAATAACAATTCATCAAAACTTATAAAGCTAGTAGATTTATAGAAGCCTGAAAATACCTCACAGGTCAAATCCTTATTCTTTGGTGGTCTGAAGTGATGGAAATGTAAGGATCCTTGATATATGTTTGCAGAGCTGGCATGAAATTCACTTGTCACCACTCACAGATTAAAGGGGAGAGAAATATGTCAAAGGCAAAGAGAAAACGAGACAGGTAGAATAACTACTTGCTCCCCATTTCAATCTATCTGTCTTTCTAACATCTGTTTTCTTCAGAGGGGGTGGAAAAATAAGCACTGAGGTTTTGCGGGATTCCTACAGATTACTTCAAATATATAATTTTATACTATAGAAAAGTTAAAAAAAAAATAGCAACGTTCAAACTTGTTACACAGAATATATTTCCAAGCTAAATTTTAGCCTAAAGACAGATTTGAGTGTGTAAAATTTCTAACGCTTTTTATATTTTCTCCATATAGGCCCCACAATTTGATTCCTGCTCGGACAACATCTCATGTCACATCCGGGTGTCAGACAGAGTTAAGGGAAGGGCCAAATTCCACGCATAGTAGGGATTTCAATTGAATGTATCTCTGCCCGAGGCCAGGTGAGTCGTTTGCATTCACAGCAATTATCCTTAAGACGAGTTTGTGCCTGAGTTTGGCAGTAAACCTAGGCTCCCTTAGTGTCTTGTGTACATCAACAGGCCAAGATTATGTTTAAGTGTGGATTAGGATCACACGATCAGGTAAGGTGTATAGAATGCAAGTGTTTAGAAGAATGCGGTGAGTTTGTGGTAAGAATATAAAGAGACATGTGTACATACAGTTACATTACTACACCGGATACTAAAAAAGTAATGGGAACACACACCTTGAAAAGATTATTTAGAGAGCCCTTGTTAGGTCTGTGAAAACATGATCCTGTTTGAGTATTGAGCCAATAAATTACAAAATTGGTGGTCAGTCTGGAGTATTTAGTGGGTTTCAAGCTGTTTTTCTTCTGTATCCACTTTCATCATAGATATAACTGAGACTACTTTCTCTGGAATTACTTTTCATCACATGCATAGAAAGCGACATACAGTACGGCAAGGTCATGTCAATATGGATATTCACAAATTGTACTGTAGCACAATCATGAGCACAATAAAACAGATGAAATTTAAGTAATCTGGAAATAGTGTGGGTTGGGCCAGAGATTTGTTGGTTTAAAATTATTCGATTTGGTATCTCCACGGTGTTGCATTATCTACCTCATGTTATACAAGTGGATGCCATGCAGTAGGGAGGAGTGTCACCACAACAACAACAACGTTGAAGTTCAAAATGCTGGAGGCTGAGCAAATACACACCAGCAAAGTACTGCAATGCAAGTATACAACCAATTTGGACATTTCAAGAGAACTTTACAAGGTGGAATTGGAATTTGGGGAGAAAAAAACACTTACAGTTGCTCTGAATGTATTGGAGTGGAATTAGAACGGAAAAAGCTGACTTTATTGGCGACTTGCGTTAAGCAGCAGATCCACCATGAGCTACCAGACGCAATTATTTTCAGGCCTTGCTGCTGAAAATCTCTACTCACTCAATGAAAGGACAAAAAATCTTTATAAAGTCTCCCTGCCAAGTCATAACTCAGGGTTGTGATTTCTTTTTTTATGTGTGTGTGGTGTCAGCAGTGTACATTGGGGGGACCATGCTGACCACAGTGGTGCAGTTTTTGTGGTAATTGTGGAGCTGCAAAGCAGAAGCTACACTCCCTCCAACAGATGATTCTCATGTCTGTTCATTTTGCCAGCGAACTGAAGGATTGTTAATACGCAATTCTGGCAGTCATTACTACGAAATAAAATTTTATAGATCCTCAAATTTTAGGACTAGGACTCTGAACCACAAAGAAAAAGCCTCTTCATTTTACATCCCTTTATGCTGAATTAGAACTTGCACATTCATTCTGTTCTGTGGCCAAATCCAAACTTTACCTCCAAAAGGGTGTTTGGTTAATTACTGACTTTGTAAATCAAAACAGGTGACCGAATTGGTCATTAGTCATCATTTTTGAGTGGTGAGTCTATGCTTGACTGGAAAGGCATTATGATGAATCACATGATCCCACTCAGCCCAGGGGAAAGTGATGTTAGTTAAGGTTAAACTGAATACTAATTTTCAACATACCTTATAATTTGTTAATGAAATGGATTTATTACACAGCCGAGTGTGAATGGGGCTATTGGATGTAACCTCCAAGGACCAGAGAAGGCTGTCACATTTCGAAATTCAGTTCATAACTGTTCATTAACAATTCAGTTCATTTGCATGTGTTTATAAATACAAATCATATTCACTTATAAGCCCAGGCCCAATAATCTTGAAGACCTAAAACGAAGAAGAAAAAAAAGCTTATTCGCGCTGGATGGCCAAAGTACCCAATTATAGTAAATGATCAATTATTGTACAACTCTATCATGTGTTTTCTTAACTTTGGCTTAGCAAAATACTTTGTAGTTATTAGATTTTGGACTTTTTAGGTCCTCTGTGTGGATGCAGTAAAAGAAGGACAACTTGTGTTTCATCCCTCAAGTAATTTATGAGTAAGCAAAGCCATAATGCAGATCTTTACAGTCTGTGAGCAGACTGGAGGTGTTTGCCAGACACTGCTCTCATGGTTTATTATTGTCTGTCAGTGTGTCCAGATTCAGATTCAAATCAACTTTATTATCCCATATGGGGAATTTCATGTGGTTCAGTGATCCAAAAAATGAAAACACCCCAGAAAGCTCCACAGTAAAATCCACCCATTAACTTGAGCACCATAAAGTATAACAACCAAACATATTCTACAGACAAGCACAAACAAACTCTTCTTCCTGCAAAATTTCCTGCAGGATTTATTGGATGACATATTAAGTTTCTTCCCAAAGATGTCTCAAATTACCCAGCTAATCGCGGGTGGTAGATAGGTCAGTGAAATTAGTTTAAATAGTTTGAATATCACTTGAGAAACTAAACCCTGCCCCTTACTCCCCAATAAAGTAGTGATTATGAGTTAACCATCAGTAAAACCAAAAAAGCCAGCTTTAAAGCTTTTTATAGATATTTTTTTATCTCCAAGAGCAGAGAGATGCAATGATAAGGTGTCACATAAGGTGCTATTATTCATGTTTCTCAGGGCCATTTAGAAAAATTTGTTTTTGTGCCTATTTTCCATTTAACAACTTTCTAAATATGAATTGTCACAGGCAAAAAGAGCAAAGAAACCTAAGCTGGATAGCTTGGTAAATACAGACCTCCCTACGGACATAAACCACACCCAAGAGTTTACAGCAAAGTATAACAGTAGCATAGAACTTTGTTGCCACTCAAAGTGTGCTTGAAGTTGAAAGATGTTTCATCAAGTAATACATTTTATTTGGATTTTTTCCCCTTGTGAACAAAGATCAATTTTACAATTTCTGTCAAAATCAAAGCCTATGATAGCTTCCACTTCTTGTGAAATTGTACCTGCAATAACAAGTTAGCTATTGTCTTAAGAACTTCCATTCACAAAAAGATGGCCGAAGACACAATGACTCAAGTGTGTTTTTTTTCCTCTCTCACCAAGATGACATAACCAGTAAAAATTGACTGACCAATATGTTCAGTGGTAGCTCGGTTTTGATCAGTGTTTAGGGAAAGTGTGCGGAGTTGACTAATGTGCATGTTTGGTAAACACAGGTCTATTACGCGCTGCACTGGGTACACATGCATCTCAAGGCTGTTTGCAAAATAGAGAGAGAGAACAGGGGAGTCATTATCTGAGTTTTTCTTCTACTACGAGAGGCTAGACTAGGAGAGCAACAACTGGATTGGAATGGACGTTGTATAGTCTTTTCCCAATGTATACTGAGAAGCTGCAGGAATCTTATTACGCTGATGTGATTGTTATTGTGCCCCACATCTGAAACCAGTCAGCCTGGCTGAGACAACACAGAAACGGGCTCATGCTGTGCATAAGTTCAAGCCCTCTTCCCATTGCTTTCCAATCCATATTTTGCATATTTGCATTTGTCTCGAGTATTCTGTGACACATCCAGTTGTTGAAAGCTCTTTTCTTTGGCTTATCACACCATCATTTGACTCCATGCCACCACCTCCAAGCATGATGTCCCAGCTTAGGCACTGAGAACCTTGTGATCCGCACACTCAACGCCATTTGTGATTGATGAACTGCCACCAGGGATGACCCTTGTGTGTGTGCAAGGGAGAGAGAGGCAGGAGAGAGATAGAGAAAGAAGGGGGGGATAAAGGAGGTGAGAGAATAGGTTATAATAACCAAGGCAAATCAGCCACAGAGATCAGGAGAGCTAATCCAGTGTCAAGCCTAATAGAATCACCGACACAAGAATAGAACTGGGAGGCTCAATGATGGCTTTGACCTTCCTCACTACTTATGTCTCTGTATCATGATAGTATTTCCTGTGCTTACAGTTCACAGGCTAAGACTAATTCTCAGCTCTTGTTTGAAAAGGGTTCCCTGAACTTTAGAGGCCCCGTGAAATTTTATTTGCACATAAGGATTCATGACAAGGAACTTCATGTAATTGAGCTGCAAAGCCTGTCTGCCTCTAATGTGTGGCTCACACAGCAGAAATGTAATCCCATATGAAGCTCTTTGTAGCCTCAGATCCTTCGATTGGGTCCAATTTGCCATTCCAAAGAAAGGCTGAAATCTAAAGGGGTGTTTAGAATCATGGAATCCTCTTCATGCTTTTCCTGGTTTCCTGAAAGTATAACTCATCGAGAGAAACTATGGACCTCGAGGTGAACAGCCCTCCATTCTCACAGGTCTGCCAATACCACTGACATGCCACTTAAAGAAAATGGATGAATGTCTAGTCATACTTTGATCTGATTACCTTCATTGAGCATCCTAGAAAAATTTTGGGGGCAATAATGTTTTTAACCATTTACAATTTGTTTTATATGATGTGGTAATGGTATGAAAACATTGGTTGTAAATGCATTCATCCATTCATTTATCATCTATACTGCTTATCCTGGAGTCTATCCCAGCTGCCATTGAGTGAGAGCAGGGGTTTCCCCTGTTCACCAGTCAATCACAGGGCCACATATGGAGACATTCAATATCTCATTCACTTGTCTTAGTAATTTAGGGACTCGAAAGAACCTATAGCATGTTTTTGGACTATGGTTGGAAACCTGAGAAACCCATGCAGACAGAGAGAGAATGCAAACTTCATATAGAGGGGTTGGAATCAAACCGGGGACCCTCTTGCTGTGAGGCAGGTAGCGCTAACCACTGTCCTGACACAGGAAAAGTAAAATAAAACTTTAAATGGACTTAAGTATGAACTCACTTCTCAACAATCAATTCTCTTTGTACTTTGATTAATTACAAGTTATCTATCTGTTACTACGTTATACTTGGTATTTTTCATAATTCTTGTTTGTTGTTTGTCATTTTTTTTTAATTCTAGTTATTCAACTTGCATTTTTCCTCGTCTATATTTGCAACTAACCTACTCTATGTGATAAGGTATCCTCTAAAATCGCCTGACTGCTGATTGAAGTTGTAGCTTTCCTGTAAAGAGAAGGCTGCTGTAGAGGAAACATATCTCCAGGGGCACCAGCACTGTCAATTAGGATCCATACGAAATCCCCATTCATCATAGATGTTATCACTTCAAATATGTATGACCCTTTAAAGTTGCTGCTTGTGATTTTTTTCAATGGAACCGAACAAATGGAACATCGTGAACTATCATATAACAGGTCTTATTAGTGTGTATTTATATAAAAGTTCACTGTTACAGGAGTGATCCTTCATCTCAACAAGGCTGAAGAAGGATTTGATCATTTCACCTTCGTGTTTGTTTAATTCCCTGTAGATTCTGTGCTTACAGACGTCATTGTGTTGTGTGTTTCCAGCAGAAATCACTTTTGAACATTTTTCCTTTTTATAAACTCTAAAGTGCTCTCATCTGGGATGTATTCATGTCAGGGTGTGCCTAAAGGCAGTTTTGCTTCAAAATTCCTGATACAAATCATATCAAAGATTCCAAAACAACAATTGTTTTGGGTGTGGATCTTTCAAACCCAGCATCCTTAAAAAGTAGCACCTGCTGTGTAAAATATCAAGGATCAGTTCACCTGCTGCGATAAAACCTAACCCCACCTCTTTTCATATTGTTTTTTGGCTTCTATCTAAAATTGAAACATAAAGTCGTCATGCAGCAGCCAAAAAAATTTTGACCTGTAACCATTCAATTTTTAGAGACGTGTCCTTGCCTGAACACTCACTTTTCACACATTTGCATTGCCTGCCAACAGTATCCGCCATTTGGTGGCAAGCCTTTTACATCAAACTTTTCAAGGTGATCTATTGTTTTGTTTCATTTTCTTTGTTAATTACCTACCCCATCTATATCTATACCCTATCTATATCTATCCCACATCTATACCCCATTATATATCTATAACGATTAATTGTTACCTGTCAGATACTTGGCTTTAAATGTGATCTCATCCTGAGACTTGGCAGTCTGTTTAGAGGATTGGGAACAAAATTCTTCATTGGGCCTCAAGAATTCCAGGTGTCATTGTGACATGTTTAAAAGACATTTAGGGTTACACAGGTTACTTAAGGGTACAAAGACATAGAGGGTAAATTACTAATGCATGGAAATTTCTCAAAGTGAAATACTTTTCGTTTTAAAGCCATTGGACTTAATTAGTGATTCCTGGCTTCGCTGCACACCTTAGCTTCACAAATTTATATATGCATACTGATAAGTCTGTTGTATTGAAAAAATGTATACAACTGTATCTGATTCTCCAAGCAGTGATGGCTTTCCAAGAGGATATGGCCTCCATTCAAATGGCACTATACTATTTTTTATGCATGAAATAGTGTGAAACATCCAAACCAGCACTTAAGACCTGAAAAACAAACACATGGTTTTGACTTTCACCCTCCATGCCAGCTCGTTTTATGCCTCCACTCACTCTTCAATGATTAATTGCAGTATATGGGGATTAGAAAGGATCGACTGTGAAAACAAAAGGAAGCCACAGCTATTTTTCTTTCAAATTTAACGCACATGTTGGCATCTTTCTTAGAAGTAATTCATACACCAAGAAACAAATGTTGAGAAAATATTAGCAAAACATGCAGCAGGTCTTGAAGTCGGTTACAATTTAATTCTTTTTTTGTTGCTGTTGTCATGAACCTATAATGAAATTCAGCACAATGAAACGTAAATTCAGATTCAATGGTTTTGCATGTGACTCTTTTTTCAGCCAACACAATGCATATTCCATGGTAAGAAACAAGTCAGAGTTTAGTGTTATTTATGATGATGGATGTCTTTGTATTCCACAGTGACCATAAATAGCTAGCTAAACAAGAGAGCGGCACGTTGACCTCATCTGACCCTTATAAAAATTGCAAAATAGTATTGAGTTTTCACTTTTCTGTTAGATCCATTAACTAACTTACCATGTCAAGTATAAATCAGACCTTAACTGGCATCTATCTAGATCCAATCCATCTACATATTGGTCCTGACAACCACGTCTCTCCACTTAATTCTCATTTTGGCGGTGGTCTATCGATTGGATTTTGCCAAAAACCTCTTTGTTTTCTCTGATCTTTAGCCACGGAAATGGCCAGTGGGCATCTAAATATTGACACTAGCTTTTTGTTTGAAGTGTAAAGTCTCTAAAAGAAGCCTGAAATGTTTCATTTCCTTTGGGTGGGAAAGCATCTCTTTGCTTGTCTAACCACAGATTTTCAGAATAAGTGAAGTACTTAGAGATGAATTTATGTTTTATTCCCCAACAACATACCTGTTCATGGCTAAAAATCGGGCTCCCCGGCATAATCCGTTGTCAAGCCATGTACGTCCATAGTCACTGACACCAGTCCATGTCTACCAAACACTCCGTCACAGTTGATACTTTTCATTATAAGGGGTCCGTCCAGTTTAAGTCAAGGTGTGTCACAGCCCAGAACCATCATCATTAACAATGCAACATTATTCTCCATGTTTGTGCGTTTGTTTAACTGCACCTTTTTAAATAAAGGTATTAACTGCCTTTAGATTTCCTCTTTTTTTCTTCCACCGTCAACAAAGGAGTTGACAGCTGTACAGCTGTTAGATACTGAAGTGCTTAACAGAGGTAGAATTAGTAGTAGGGTGAAGTAAATTGTCTTTATCTCTCACCTTTAGGTCATGGTCATGTTTTGTTGAGTAATTACTGGAAAACTATTACTTTGAATAAAGCTCTCCAACTGGAATACATTCGAAAAAGAGAGGAAGAATTTCTGAAAAAAAAAAAAAAAAAAAAACAGAACCCCAGAATCCTTTTGCGAATGATAATGATGATGACTGTGGGGAGCTTCTCTTGGCTCTATGTTAAAGAGCTCCATGGTTGAATGATTGTAAAATGTTTTGTTCAATGTGTGACACTAACCTGCACTGTTAGTTACCATAACGGGGGAGTGCACCCTCAGGCTAACTGTTGGTGGTGAGAGAGAGAGAGAGACCCCCTGGGTTTCCACTTTTCGCTGTCTCTAAAATGAAAGCCATCTTCTAAAAAAAAAAAAAAAAAAAAAAAAAATTAAAAATTACAATTAAAAAAAATTAAATTAAAAAAAAATACAGATATATATATTTGTTTTTTTTTCTATCAATATTTTGAAGTATTTCTTTCTGCTTTACTTTCTTTTTGTCTATATCCTATCTATTTTGAGAAGAGAATACATGAGTTTTGGAAAATATTAAGCACTCTTAAGCCATTAATAAAATCAATTGAATTGTAATATAAAAACTGTAGTTGCAAATAGAATTAAAACATAAGCCCATCCAGTGGCCAAAATCAGAATAAAAGTTAGAGACAAGCAAGACTAACCCAATTGAAACTGATGCAGTGCACAGTGGATATAAATGAATGCAGAACAATAATATGGAGTCCAGGGGATATTTTCTTTTTAGTTATGTACTTATTGATGTGTCTGATGTGGTGATATGAGATCTTTCAGAGCCCCTCACCCCATGCCGCAGTTCACAATAGTTTATTAACATGTGCTGTATTTCAACACTTTCCTTTTTGTCTCCCACACAATTCAAATTACTGGGACTAAACTTACATTCTTCAGGACGAAAATCCAAGGCTACACACACACACACACATTCCCTTCCCCACTGACCTGCACAGCTGTATTTTGTCCAATCACCTAAATGTGACACTACCCACTGACATGCTGGTATTTGAAGATTACATTAAGAGTGATCCAATATGAATGTTATTTCCAGCAACGCTGTGCTAGAAAACGATAGCTTCACACAACTAAAGAAGTTTTAGCCTGAATCATTATCATGAAAAAAGCCAACATTACCGTGCTGTTGTGAGACTTTCCTCACACACACCGCCTCTGATTTTGTAATCCATGATGGCTCCAGTAGTTTTAAGAAACAAAGGGGGTTTTGGTTTTTTGTGTCACATGAATGTTTTGTAGAGAGATACAGTACATTGAGTTTATGATAAGGAGAGTAAAACCACATGTTATTCTAAGCTAAATTTGTTTCAAGAAGCTGTCAAAAGTATTTTAATTGCTGGTAATGAGATTTGAACTAATATCAGCTGTCTAAGGACCTGGAAATGAGGAAGGAAATGAAGGCTCAAACTTTTTTTATTTTTCCATTTACATTTTGAAATTTTGCCCTGGGGAAAGATTATGGTGAGGATCAGTTTTATGTTAGCGTTAGTGTTAAGGATTTGGTGTGTTTGTCTGTGTGTGTGTATGGGTGGTTGGGTGACTATGAATGCCAACAAGGGGGAGAAATCGGGAAACCAGCTGTAACTGGCCTAACTGACTGAACCTTCAAAACATACTAAAACACGATTTTAGTATTTGTTGAGATTTAATTTGATGTGGCCCAAAATATCGAGTCACACCTGTTTTGTGTGTGTTCGTGTACGTTTTCAAGATAGTCGGCGGCAGGTTTTACCCTCCAGCCGTTCGTACTTCTGTCAGCTCAAATATCAAAGTGGCTACACACATCACCTATGGGGGAATCTCATTCTTTGAGGGAAAATGAAGATGACCACTCCCAACTATTTGAGCTGTGATCATAAAAAGAGAATTTTCAGTCAAGCTATCTGACAGGACAAAGTCACAGCAGAGCTTCGCTTATAAAATCAGATCCAATGCTGTAAAAATACTTGTGTTTCATTACAATGTGTTTGGTCCACTCAACTGCTTCACCAGCATCACACTTGACAGACTACCATCACTTTGAAGCTCATTTGCCACTTTTCCTGTCTTGAAATACATGTTTAGTTGTTTCACTCAACCAGAGATGGCATATATTACCTGCAGATTAAGTTACTTGAGTAAGCGCAGACAATATCGGAGTTACCGAGAAAAAAAAACTTTTCTTCAGAACCAGTCTAAAGTATTCTCACAGAAGAATTTGTGGTCTTGCTATTTTTATAAGAAAAGATTTAAACAAAGCTGGATAAAAATACCTTCTTTTTAACCGATTTTGTGGCAAGGGTCCACCCTTGCGGCTGTACGAGTGTAAGAGACGCGCCCCCGGCAGGTTAGCTTGACACCATGAATGGCGGTCTGTGTTTGCCCAATCTCATAAAAAAGATAGATGCGTGCACCGTCGAACTACAAGGTGATCGAAATACAACTCATCTGTTTCGAAATAAAGGAATAATGGACGTGGGTAACAATATGATAATGCAGAACACGCGTCAGTCGGTCATCAAAAAAGCAGGTGTTTCTTAGCGGACAGTACTCAATGTGGTGTTTGAACAAATAATTCACTAGTATTTTTAATTATTAATCATTTCAATCATGATCCATCAGGACATGAAGACAGATGAGAAATACATGGACAGTCAGAGAGCCTGAAAGAGAGTTTAAACCCCCTCTAATATGCACTGATCACTAATTTTTCTGATTTTGGCTTTAGTTTCATACTGTACTTAACATAATCATTTAAATGGCCTAAGTCCAAAGTCCTAGTTAGATATAATGTTATCAAGTTACAAATGTAATAAGGATGAATTTTCTACATAATTAAATCTTCAGGACCTTTTTTTTGGACACTGAGCTTTCACTCCAACCTGATATTAGACAAGTAAGAGTTCAATAGCGGAGTAGTTTAAGTACTACTATGAGAAGAGAATACCTGTGTGTCATGTATCTGAAGTTCATGACACTTGTGATCTACTTCACCGTTTCTCACGTTCAAACATCATAAAGCAGCCAAAGGCAGAGTTTTTAAGAGGGCTTGTTCATAATCTAGTCACACCAAATGTCTTTGTTGAGAGACTGTCGATCTCAAAAGTCAGCATTGTTGTCTTTGGTTTGTGCTTGTCTGGCTGCAATGACACAATCAGAAACATTTCAAGTGAACATGGTCTTGGTATTTAACTGCAAGTTGCTGTTTTTCTTGCAAAACAAGCCATACACATTTGTCATGATTAGAAAAACACTTGTCTTTGAAGCTATTCTTTAATAGTACTTGTGAACATTAAAAAGCAACAAGGCTCATAAATCTATCTCTACATGTTTTACTCCTTAGGGATGGATCATTTTCTCTAAGCTTTTCTTGGTGGAAATAATTACAACTGGCCTCGCAGAGTTACTCTGAAGTATCTACACGGGGTTGTGACACTGAAGGAGTTGTGTGGCGATAAACACTTGGAGTATAGCAGTCAGTATCGCCAAACTTGTGGTTAAACACAGAATCATCTTGTTAACTTCACTCAAGTTTTCTCAGGGAGGCCGGTCCTCCAGACTGGCCAACATCACATTAGACACAGTCTCAAATGCCCAGTAAGCTGAACAAGGACTGAGTGAGTGGTATTTCAGAAACATACAACAGAATAACAAACAATCCAGGAGAGATTCCAGGTTTTGTTTAAAGGTGCACCTTGGAAACCGTCAAAGGGGGACTTTGTAGTCCATTTGTCAAAAATGTGACTGAACGTGTATTTGACACACTGAATCAAGTCATGTGTTTAAAATCATTGTTATATTGGTCATATTTAGAGACAGCTGGCTTCCTTTGGGTTCCATATCATTTTGACTGAAGTTTCCTTTTTTGTGCCTAAAGTAGATAATACTTTTCATTCTGTTTGCAAGGGACGTTTTTTTTTATTACAATGTTGCAATTTAATATTGGATTGAATTTTTATTTTTCAGCCCCCAATACTGATATATCTATAAAGTAACTGGTGTGGAAGTGAATGTAAATGCAATCGACATTTATACATTCTCATTGAAGTGTTTTTTTTTTTTTCTAGACTGTAAATGGGAAAGACAGAGAGACAAACAAATACATTTGCTAAGAGCTTACAGTTCAAGTAGGCCAAGAAACCTAAGGGTTTACAGTCAGCTGGTTAACAGAGATGACGTGACGCTAGACATTTACCATCAGTCGAATAAGATTATAGCTATGAAGAAAGGTCAGACTAGAAACGATCTGATTTTTTTTCGGGCACAGTCTCCATTTTAATGGAAGATTCAAAGATACTACAGAAAAGATTGGATCTAGACAACATCTGAGTCACAGATTTGTCTGAGAGGAAGCCCACAGATGAGCATAAGCATCCACACACATACAAGTACCTGGGCTGTGATATGCATCATATAAATAAGTAAATGACAGATAAATGGCATGAAGACGTATCGGTATCCTGTTTGAAATGACGCACTGTTATCAGGGGGCAGTGAGTATGCTTTTAACGTTGAAAGCAAGAGAGCGGGAATAAAAGACAAGATAGGAGGGAAAGTCAAAGATAAAAAGAGTGTGTAAGTAAAGAAATTGAAGGGGGGGGGGAACCATAAGGATCCTGAAGGTGAGTGTGATGGAGATCATGGAAATCGTTGAGGCAGAGATGCAGATTAGCAGGTCAGAACGGACAGAGATAAAAAGGCTGAACTGTCATATGACTGAAATGCTGGGAAGGCAGGGCCCCACCTTGAGAACCACACACTCTGAGGAAAGGCGTTACAACCGATGAACAGAGCCAGAGATTATTTTAGCTGGATTTCGGTTACATCGTTGTTGTACAGACTGAAGAGTCAGGTCACAGGTTAAAGAATGAACTTCCTACATTAACATCTGGGCTCGAATGAGTGCATGCGCGCCCGCGGTGAACTCCTCTGTGGAACAGAGGACTGAAAGCTATATCTGCCGATGTCTTACTCTGTGTTTCTCTCTAACAAGCTGTAAGAATGTGCAGTATATAAACACACCGCTAAATGTGTAAACCGTTGTGGAGCCAACGAGGCTGTGAAAGTGCAACCATATAGGATGAGAGAAGGAGCTTGATCAGAGGCAGAAGGGGAGGGGGGGGCTACAAATTGAAACAGCACCTCAACTCACCAACATTTGGATCTGCGTGATAGGAAACATCACAAAACCTGGAATAGAAGGTTTGTGAGGATGGTTTGAAAGCAATAAAACATTCTTGATCGAGTGTAACATCCAGAAACAAAGGATGTAGTATTTTACGGCAACTTTTTTTATTTGTTTTATCTTCAAAACAGGCTGGTCTGCTTTCATCTTCATACTGCATGTCTTTCCATTTGATTGTCTAATAGTTTGCATGTGTGATTGTGCTCCATGGGCCTTTTAGTTTGTTTATTTAAGCTGTTAAACGCATGTTGCCCTTATTTCCTACATAAACACATCACTGTACACATGCACAGAAACACAGTATTGTCTAAAAATGACCATCTGTCAAAAAATACAAAATATATCCGAGAAAATTCTTTACTGCAAACACGTGAGCTAGAGTTTTATTTTATTTTTTTAAATCTCAAAGTATATCAAATCTGTCAATGAATTATGCAAAATTGAACATCTCTGCTTGATCAGATAATCAGATCCCGTCAGAGGCCACACAAGAGGAGAATCTCAGTGATTTCAAATCAGTGTAATTTCCGAAATGTAGTTGCTTAGGCTCCAAAGTTAGATGGAGAAAGTTGACTTGCTGTGGCGACCCCTGACGGGAAAAGCCGAAAGAAGAAGAAGAAGAAGTTGCTTAGGCTCCAAAACAAAATGCCGCTTAATGTTTGACAACCTTATAGAAATTTTTGAAGTATGTCATTGAAACAGTATGAATTTCTGGGAAAGCAGTTATTATGCTACTGCTGTCATTGTCCCCTGAAACACACAATACACAGCAAAGACTTTGAATCCCCACACACCCTGCATCAAATACAGATCAGGGTTCATGTTGAACCCCTTATTTAACTGCCACTGCCTTGAATATGTCCCTTAAATCCTAAAAGGAGGTTGGGACTGGCTGTCTGACTTGATAAGTCTATGACAATGACAATAATGCTGTTGTCTTTGAGTGCACCTTTCAGCTTATCAATCTAAAACCAATTTAAAAAAATCAGATTCTTCAGTACCAACAATGCGTTATTTTCAAGCCAGTGGTTCAACCTTAATATTATCCCATATTACGCCAGGATCACGCTGGATTATCTGCAGTTAATACATATTCAGAAAGGCTATATCGAGCGCAGAAAAGGCTTGTTCAGGAAACTTGCAGTCAGTCAGACATCACGATGAAGCTGGGCCTCAGGGCTGACGTAAGATTTTGGAATGACCTCATTCATACATTCATAATAAAGAATATAAAATGTATTCTAAACAGCTGCATCACCATACCAAATCTTCCTGCAGATGAGAAATGACATTTGTTACACCACTCCCACTCTAAGCCTCCTCCTCCTTTTAACAAGTCCACACTTACTAATGGCGACCTCCAGGAAAACAATCATATGCGCATATTGTCAAGTGCCCAGGGGCATTAAAGGAGTGAACGCCACCCGCGCTTAATATAAACAAAAATGCTTTCCACCCAAAAAGATCCTTTAATCCTCAGTCATAAGGCGATTCCATTGCTACTGACATCATCACTCAT
Source organism: Fistularia commersonii (assembly GCF_037954325.1). Taxonomy (NCBI): domain Eukaryota; kingdom Metazoa; phylum Chordata; class Actinopteri; order Syngnathiformes; family Fistulariidae; genus Fistularia; species Fistularia commersonii. The sequence goes on from NC_141288.1 coordinate 13,689,308, forward strand.
GTTCAAGTTACTTATTTGTATTTCCTGACACATTTTTGTCATTAAGTAAAGGGACTGTAAACTTAACACTTTGATGAGTCCTCACATGGTTTTCGGATCTCTGCACATGTCAAGCAACATGCACGCAGAGATTAGAAATTAGGAAACATTTATAAAATTGGCCCAGGAGTCTGGAGAGTTGGACGCACACAAAAGCACAAAATGGCTGGAATGCAGTTTCAAAAAACACAGGAACTGTCCATTGTGACACTGCTGCAGGCTGCCGAGTAATTTACTACTAAAGTGATGTTTAGGAGTCTTTTTATCCCTTTCTCAACCCTGGCTCCTTTATGTTCGGTTCACACCCCTTGCTTCTCGTTTTTCTCTTCTTCTGCAATGAAACATTAAATGAACGCAGTAAAAGTGAATTGCAGCTGTACTGCCACCCCATCCACCCAACCCCACTGCAAAAGGCCTGAGTTGTTGAAGCAATTTTATCTCCAGGCCCCTTAACTGTTTTTTGTTTTGTTTTGTTTTGTTTGATTTTTAGCTTGCATGGTAATAAAACAGACACAGAATGCGTTCTCGCTCGCTTCCTTCACATCCTAAATCCTTGCGCTGCTCTCTGCCTGTATCTCAGGAGGGGTTCCGCTTCAAATCCGCCGCTGCAACAGCTGTTCCGGCGACCTCTGTGCGCACGCGCACACACACACACGCACACGTACACAGAAGAAGTAGACTCCCAGGGATGCAGAGGAGCAACGACACAAGATGCCTGCCGATACGCGCCATTACGCAAAGCTGCCCAAACCGCATGTTCCACAAAGATCATCCCAGTGCGCCACTACGGCATTCAGAAAAGGCATTGCACGCCGAAAACACAAAACATTTTTGACCACTACACTGTTTCATCCCGAATCCCATCACAACTTCCTTACTAACTAATCTCCGAGGCGAGTAAGGAAGGACCCCCGTCACCAAGGGACATTTTCAGGGGCTTGTATCCATCAACATGTAGGTGCACTTGAGGCCGAGTTTATGCGCGTTACCCGGAGAAAACTTCAGGTCCGAAAATGAGTACCGATATTGATGCCCGCAAATAAAATAGAAATATTAAATAAATATCAAATAAATAATACGCTTACTTGTTTAACTTTTCGTATATTAAAATACACCGGATGAAGTTGAAGACAGGATTACTTTTTATATCCCTCGTTATTATAGTCTAATTTTTTATTTAAGTCTCCTTGTTCAATGTAACTTTTTACCTTACCTACACGTCAAGCGCGCACACAGATAATTACGCGCACGGTCGTGATGAGGGGTTAGGGGTCTATGAGTGAGTGGGGGGGGGGTTATTCGCGGACTCTCTTCACCATCACTGTGTTGGGAGACAAACTAGACCGCGTATGACACCGTTCGGCGCGCAAAGAACCAACTTCGCTCCTTCGCGCTCGCCCACACGCACGTAAGGATGGCGTCTAGAGAACTTCAGTGAGGCAGCAGGGGGTTTTCTGTTTGTTTGTTTTTTTTAAGCGTGGAAGACGCCAGGGCATTCAATCTACCTGTGCGATGAGACGCACAGGCTGTGTAGCAAAGGCTCTGCCTTTCGGGCTGAGCGCCGCGCGTCCCCGCACGCTGCCGTTCCAGAACACCCCCCACCCCCATCCCACACACACATACAAACGTCCGACAAAAAAGTAATTTTTTTAATCTGAAACACTTCGGAACAACGACCTCCCTGCTAAATTCACATAATCAAAAAACAAAACCTTCAAGTTCACCACCCGGCCGCTCAGAAGAACACTTTATTACCAATTTGAACGCCCTGAGTGTCATTTAAATAATTCTCCGAAGATTTATCCTCCCTTCTTGTTTTTGTTTTTCAGATATAAAAAACGCTCGCTCATTGGTGCTTCATCTTAACCCCCACCCGACCCTCCCCCCCCACCCCCAAAAGGTCCAGATAAAGTTTTTCCTACCGTAATAAAGGTAACCATAGCATTGGCCGGTTAGTATCCAACAGAGTCGACATGAAGGTGACTAATTCTTAGACAGAATCCTTTGGCGAAAACTTCTCTTCTTACTGAGGGCTGCCGCCTGTCTGTGTGAAGAGGATCAGAGTGTGCGTAATACTCTCTCTCTCTCTCTCCCTCCCTCCCTCACCCCTTCTCTCTCCCTCCCTCTCTCTCTCTCTCTATCTCGCTCACTCTCTTTCTCTCTTTCTCTCTCCTTCTCTCACTCCCTCTCACCAACTTAATGCACAGCATTGCAGCTCTGCTGCAAGACAGATGGCACTTGGCGCGCGTTGTTGCAGACTTGCGCGCTGCAGAGACACTGGCAGCGCGGCGGTTCCTCCTGACATGAATTAGGACGATGAATTAAGTGCGTGTGTGTGCCTGCCTCTGCGGAAGGGTGTGTGCTTTGTTAGTTGTTTTTTTATTTTCTGTGGGTGTGTTGACGAACACAAACTTTTGCGTTACCTTGTCATCGAGTTGTCACGTTCGCAAAGTCAAAATTAGTGAGTGGCTAGGATGCAAATCAATAAAAAAAAAAAAAACAACATAAAAAGCTCAACATAGGGACAGTCAACTTTAAAACCAGGTTAACGTGAAAAAAAAATTAATCTCAAACATGCAATCATATTTGTCAGATCCCCAAAGTAGTGCACTCAAATTTACTGGTAGCCTACAATATAAAGAATTACATATGCATACACAACTAATTGTAATATGTTATGAAATTAAGGGTCAAAATTGCAAGATGTTTATTAATCTCAGTTCCATTTTTCAGAGCAGAGTCCATATATTTATATCTATATTTTTCTTTATTCACATTTTAACAGAAACCAGTGTCCGCTGATGGATTATAGTGAGAGCTGAGGTGGCAGCAGTCGTGCTGAGTTTCAGTGAGAAGGCACTTTTTTCTTACACCAATACAAGCCTGATGCAAGTCAATGCAAATTATTTATATAGCCAAAATTGCAAATGCACCCCCTAAGGAAAGCACAGTCTTTAAGAGGCAGGGACAACCCTGAGGAAAATCCAAGGCGGGATATCTCTCCCTGTACCAACAGATACACAATGCCACATAAACAGAATCAAAACATTCCTGATGAGATTCTGATATAAGTCAAATAAATACAATTATCAGGTGGATTTCAATGTTTTACACTAACCTCACAACCGGTGCTTTTACCCAGCAGGCTCAGAATCACACAACCTCCTCATATCTCTCTCCCAAGTTGCCCTTTATCGCCACATTTTACTTATATAGCATGTTTTTAAACAAAGTGCCTCAGAGAACAGGGTACGAAGTTGTCAGCCATGAAATGCATAAATAAGTAAAGACGGTTCTGAAGCCAGCTTGCTATCTCACCACACACAGCCCTTCATCATTTAACCCCGAATAAGTCCTCACGAAAACACGGGGCTCTTTTAATGCGGCTCTTACTGCATCTATGTGTTAAGTGGCGATTGTCTTCAGGCTTTTCAGGAGGATCAACATAACCCTCTAACAGCCGGATGATTTGTAACAAATACTAAACAATATCCTGTTTCTGACTGGGACATGATCTCACGTTTGATTATTTGATTATGAAATTAAAAGCTATTCATTTTTAATTCATGCCAAAAAAAGAAAATTCATAATGAAGTCAGTGTTTCAAAGTCTGTCTTATGCTGGCAATCAGTAGCAGTCTGTGTTTGGTGCAGCCATGCTCTTATTACAATACTAGGAAGCTTTTTTATTTCTTCTTTTTTTTTCCGGTTTTGGAAAAAAGTGTCAAGGTTACTTTGCGATGGAAGACTATCTCCCAGAATAAACGGAAAAGTGTACAAGACAGTGGTGAGACCAGCGATGCTGTATGGTCCAGAAACAGTGACAATGATGATAAGACAGGAGGCAGAGCTGGAGGTCACAGAGATGAAGATGTTGAGGTTCTCTTTGAGAGTAACGAGGGTGGATAGGATCAGGAATGAGTCTATCGGAAGAACAGCACATGTTAGATGTTTTGGAGGGAGGGTCAGAAAAGCCAACTGAGATGGTTTGGTCATGTACAGAGGAGGGATAGCGAATATATTGGTAGACGGATGCTGGAATTGGAGCTGCCAGGCGGGAGGTCTAGAGGAAGACCAAAGAGGAGATTCATGGACGTAGTGAGAGAGGATATGAAGGTAGTTGGTGTGAGACGGGAGGATACAGAGAATAGGGTTAGATGGAGAAGCTTGATCACTGTGGTGACCCCCGAAGGGGAAAGCCAAAAGGAAAAGAAAAGCAGAAGTTCTTTGGGTGAATCAGCATTGATACTCTGGTTTGATCCCTTTTGTCATAGGGAAGACAAAAAAAGACAATTTATATACATATATATATCTACATACATACATATATGTGTGTGTGTGTGTGTGTTTGGGTGTGTGTGTGTATGCGCTTTACATTTTAAAACTGCGTAAGCTGCTTTAGTTTTTTTGCTCTGATGCCTTACAGATGTTCAAAATGCCTCAGCTTGGCTTAAATATAAGAAATCAACATTGTATTTGGGCCATTTTGGCTGGATTGTATTCCAACTGTATTGGTATGATTTTGTGATCCATTACCGGGAAGAAAATAGAACATTAGAAAAATACACTTTGAAACATAGAATAAGCGAGAAACAATGGAATATCTGGTCCACAACACACATCTCAGTTTGATTAAAACCCTACGTAACAGAAATATTGACAACAGAACAAACAACTCCAAGCCTAGTTAAGGGCGGTACTTCGGAAATCAGAATGACATAGCGATAAAGTGACAAAAAAAAACATGGAAACGATATAACCATAGCACTCATGGACCTACCAATCACAGCCTTGAATCTCAGGACTTCTTTAAATGGTCACGCAATTATCAACGTATACAATGATATACAACATTGCCCCATGAGAAACATATAAAGCAAGCTGGCTTCAATCTAGTCTGAAAATAAAAAGTCCTAGAGGGAAAGGGACAGGTTCCCTCAGTCAAGAATTACAGAAGAGAAATTACTAACAGAAAGCATATGGACCAAGAATCATCACTGTTTCTTCAAAAGACAAGAAGTACCATACTTGGCTTCAGCCAGTAGCAGCTATGATAAGTGGCAGTGGCAAAAATACAGAAGTTCAGCATCAACCCTCTGGAAGAAACTGGGAACAGAGAAGAATAGCATTGCTTTCCCCCTTACATCTCTCCTTTTCTCCTACATTTTTTGTATTTGAGCATCAGATGGCTGTGGTCTTCTTGAATAGTTCAATGTCTGTCACTTAGTCTGCGTAATCCAAGTTGTTGGATTGTGTCGGAAAATTTAACCGGCAGCCACAAAAATCTGCAACCTTCTCATGTTGCACTCTGCTGATCCTTTTGCACTCTGCTGTAGTGCTATGTGTAAGAAGTGTGAAGCTATCCATCACATTTTTCTGTCGTCATGTTGTGTTCTCTGTTTGTGATTGGAAAAGCTATTTGCATTGAGTTTTTGGCTTAAAACCGCTGTTGAAAACTTCTTGGAAATCAGAAGTGAAATGATGGTAAGTTGGTCTTATGATCCCAGGCTGTGTCACAAGGAAAATCAGGCCCTTTAAAATTCTGCTTAGGTTGTTTAATCTATTGTTATTTATCATCATACCAGTACTGTACAGCAAAACAAGACATTATTTCTTCTCTACCTTTTAACATACATACTCGCTCATTGGGCCTAACTTGGTCATCATGGCGACCACACAAGAGGAAAAACCAAAGGATCATTGTGGGCAATTTCAGGTTGATGGGAAATCCACAAGTTTCTAAAGACTGTAGAATATCCACAAGTGTGGTATAGTTGTGTGTTTAGGTGAGAGATCATTTTAGAAATATATGCCGGATCATGTTTTTACAATTCACAGCCCACGAACAGGTGCTTGCCAAAAATAAACCTACAAGCATTTTCATTTCCAACAGATGGGCTTCCCTTTTTTAACATAAAGAATAATTCTACAAGTATTAAATATGCTTTGTTTTTTTCTGATTTTGTTCTGATGTGCCCACAGACTCTGTCCTCATGTAGTGGACAGTCTTTGCTTTTTAATCTCTCCAGTCATTTTAAACAGTGTCTTGGAGATTAACTCAATTAATACAGTGAATGTGCTGCTAAAATGAATGTGAATTTCCAAAACAAAATTGTAATCAATAAAATACCTTTGCTGCATGTTTCTTATCTCGTTTCACTTAATATTACAAAAGGAAGACCTTACTTCCTATTGCTTTCCCCTTTATGACTAATGCTTAGTCATAAAGGGACATCACAAGATGTCCCTCAACACCAGCCTTTCATTCACCATCATCACTGTAAAGGATTTGGTACATATTTAATGCGCACAATGGCAACGCACATCTCTGGCAGGTCCCTCGGGCTCCCCACATGACGTGAAACTTAGTAATTATTTTCTTGGACCACTGCGAAATCATCAAATATGTAAAGCATGAGGGAGAGGGGGAATGTGAAGAAGCAAAGAGCAAAAAAAAAAAAAAAAAAAAAAACAGGGATGAAGACAATGAGAGACTCCAAAATGATGGAGGGGAAAACAAACAGAGTTGATCAAGAAGAAGTTGACAAAGACCCGGCAGAGAGAAGATGAGATCGGACGATTTTAGGAGAAAGATAGATACCCTAAATGGTGATTATTTGAAATGTCTAGAGAGTTCACAAAACCAATATCTGTCTTCTGGTTGAACTACATTACATTATTACATTACATTACATTTGGCAGACGCTTTTATCCAAAGCGACTTACAATAGAGGACATAGGGACTGCAAATAACACTTGCAAATACAAGATACACAGGAAATATGCAGAACAGTAAGCTTGGGTTAGTGAGAACTAACTAACTAACTAATGGAGTAAAGGCCCAAGCAAAAGCACTTAAACTATCCTTTAACTATGTGTTGTAAGGAGGTAATAAACACGTTTCAGGGGATCATGTGAGAAATATCTTACTGCTGAATGCATACTTTTAGTTCTCCTGAAGGTGTAAAAATTCTCAAGCAGAACTTTTCTGATAGAAATTTTAGAAAATTTTTCAGACATATTGCACACTGTCAAAGCATATTTGAAGGAACATATTCCCTCTGCTCATAGAACTTACAGATGTAATTGAAGCCTCCAAAATAATAATTACTGCTTCAGTGGAGGGCTTTACACCAACATTCAACAATCCTTGACCTTTAACATGAGTTTATACAAGCTTCAGAATTCCCTGTCTGATTTTTGAACCAGGCCATTACATGTCTGCTACAATGGTGCAGTTCAAATTGGGTCACAGTACTTGATTAAAGGCCTGAGTGATTTATGACTGAAACATGGAAGGCTGCGTACCAGCTGAATTTGCTCCGCTGATGTTCAGTTGCAATTTTATGATCCTTTCCACCATATTTCTATGGAGAATTACCTCAGCGCCCTTTTCGTGACCATACAAGTCAACAATAACGAACAGATGAAAGAATGTTGTCATCTGTTACTAGTGAAAGTTTGATGGTAATTTCTATTGACAAACCCAATCAAACCTGTAGTTTTTATGTAAAATACTTTACATGTGCATGTAGCAACATAAGCAGTAAGGCTGGATTGCATTTAATTTCATGTAATCCTCAGTGACTCTTCTATGAGAAGCAAATTGGCAGGTTGTGCTGCAAGGCGTTGCAGTCTAGATACCCTCCAGTCATTTAAATGATTTGAGTGCCATATCTACCATTCAACTAATAGCATCTATTTTCCCCAGTGAGATCATGTTTTGGACAACATCAATGGAAGAGCTTGATGAAGTCAGAAACTATATTTGAAAGAGTAATTGTGTTGCATGTTGGATGCAAGGTGGTGTGCATGAAGATAAGTTGGTATAAGCAGTTTAAATAACTTTCACGCCTAATTGTAAGTCTAATTGAATTGAATTGTTGGAACTTAAGCTGGTGTCTGTGTGGCAAGAAAGAGACAGTTCTGTGGGATTTATGTGCCCTCTCTGCTTTTGTTTAGTCTTGTCTCTTTTAATATTTGTTTTATCTATTCATATGGTTGTTAAAACATTATCATTAATAAAATAATCACAGCCTATCTGGATTCCAGATTTCTACCATGTAACATGATTCCACACAACTACCTCAGATAACCTTAAACAGGGTAATGAGGCTTTTTTTTCTGTTGGAATATATTCCCATGACCTCAGTTTTCAAAATTTCTTAAGTCATCAAAATTTGTTCAAGCCGAAACATCCTTTTGGTTGAACTATCAACATACACCAATCACCAGCCTGCCACCCAGTAAACAGTTCCAACCATCATAAGTAAAATAGAAAAAATATCAACAAAAAAATAGGAACAATCAAAAAGGTGTCGTGAGCGGAAATAGTGCATGACTGTGTGCCAGCTGCACATAAGCAAAAAACATTTTTCTGTAAATATAGGTGAATATCTGTGATTGTATGATGTGTACGACTGTGATGAGACAATGAATAAAAGTTTTTCAGCCAGGTACTGCGCACAGTGTGCGTGTGTGTGCGTGTGTGTGCGTGTGTGTGTTTCTGAAAGAATGAAATCAAGAAAGGAAAAAATTCTGGCAATGAAAAAGAAGAAATGAAAGGGAAGAGCAACGATGATGATTATCAGAGCAGAACATTGCATTATTCATCTCCTGTTCTCTGGGGAGAAAGACAGAAGCACGAGGAGTGATGGAGTAAGGAAAGGTGAAAAAAAAGTAGGTGAGGGAAGATGAGAAGAAACAAGCAAAGCGCACGAAGACAAGGTAAAGCATGCAAATAAAAGAGGGAGGGAACACTTGAAAAGAGAGTTTAACTGAAAGGCAGGGGAGAACCCGGAGTTGACGGCGGAGCTTGCAGGATGACAGAGGAAAACTACTAAAGTAATAAACCATGGAAGACTGAGTTGTCCATTCATTTGTGAAATATTTATTTGAAGTCACATTCTATCTCTCCTTCTGCTGTGAATTTCTTTGTTTTATATAAAAGTCTTTATAGAAAGCAATTTAAAAGAAAAGTAAACATCCTCTATTCTATTCTTGGATGAGGTCCTCCCTGATTTCCTCAAGGCTTTGGATGCTGTAGGGCCACATTGCATAGATGTCGGGGAAAGTGTCACTTGACTGGCAGACCATGGTAGTAGTCGCCCTTTTATTAAAAGGGAGATTGTAGGGTTTGCACCAACTACAGGGGGATCACACTCTTCAGCCTCCCTGGTAAGGTCTATTCAGCGTTGCTAGGGAGGAGAGTCCGAGATTCCGCCAGGTCATTGAACGTCGGCTCCAGGAACACTGTGGTTTTCATCCTGGTCTGGGAACAGTGGACCAGCAGGGTCCTCGAGGGGGCATAGGAGTTTGCCCAACCAGTCTAGATGTGTTTTGTGGCCCTGGAGAAGTTTTTTGACCATGTCCCGCAGGCAATCCTATGGGGGGGGTGCTCTGGGAGTATGGGGTACCGAACACTGTTATACAGGCTGTTTGGTCCCTGGTTGATTGTTGTCGGAGCTTTGTCCACATTGCCAGTTGTTAGTCAGATCCATTTCCGGTGAGAGTTGGACTCCGCCAGGGCTGGTCTTTGTCACTGATTCTGTTCATAACTTCTATGGACAGAATTTCTAAGCGCAGCAAGGGCATCGAAGGGATCCGGTTTGGTGGCCACAAGATCGAGTCTCTGCTTTTTGCAGATGATGTAGTTCTGTTGGCTTCATCAGGCCATCTCCAGCTCTCACTGAAGCGGTTCACACCCGAGTGGGAAGTAGCCGGGATGAGGATCAGCAACTCCAAATCCGAGACTATGATGCGCAACCAGAAACAGGTAGAGTGCCCACTCCAGGTCAGGGAAGAGGTTCTGCCCCAAGTAGAGGAGTCAAAGTATCTCAGAATATTGGTCACGAGTGAGGGAACGATGGAAGGGGTGATCAACTGGGTGATCGGTGCAGCGTCTGCAGTGATGCGGACTCTGTACTGGTCTGTTGTGGTAAAGAGAGAGCAGAGCCAGAAGTTGAAGCTCTCAATTTACCGGTCAATCTACATTCCCACCCTCACCCTCACCTATGATCACAAGCCGTGGGTCAAAAGAATGAGATCGCAAATACAAGAGGCCGAAATTAGTTTTCTCCGCAGGGTGGCCAGACTCGCCTTTGGGGATAGGGTGAGAAGTTCGGTCATCCAGGAGAAGGTCGGAGTAGAGTCTCTGCTCCTCCGCATAGAGGGGTCAGATGAGGTGGGTCAGGCATCTGGTCAGGATGCCTCAAAGACGCCCCCCGGGGGGAGGTATTCCGGGCATGTCCATCTGAAAGGAGGCCGCGGGGAAGACCAAGGACACGCAAGAGAAACTATGTCTCTAGGCTGGCCTGGGAACGCCTTGGGATCCCCCCAGAAGAGCTGGACAATGTGATGGGGAGAGGGAGGTCTAGGCCTTACTGCTCCAGCTGCTGCCCCTGCAACCTGACTCCCTGTAAGCGGGGAAGATGGATGGATGGGTGGATAATTAAGTTATTTTAGTATACCATTGATGTTGGATACATGAACTTAAGTTCCACTCATTTCTCCCAGTATTTCCAGAATGGAGAGAAATTATTTTGCACTATTGAAAATGAAGAACTTTGTATTTTACTGTCTCACCTTGTCAGGCTTGAATGGAAAATAACTGCTTGTCAGCTCACAGACCTTTTCAAGCCAACATAATAGTTATACAGCGTATTGTTTCTTACAAGTATCAACCAGATTTCCAAGGCATTCACAGATGCATTTGTGAATCACAGTGGTGATTCACTAAAATGCATCACTGCTGTATCAGTTTTGGTAGCATTTCCATGTTCAAAATCATGAAGCACTGATCAACAGGTATATTTTATAGTCTTTATGTCTGTCTCATTTTTCCCCCTTTCTGTCTATATCTAGGGTTGTTGGTCAAACCTTTTAGCATTATTTCATTTTAAGATTTTGTTCTAACTATCAGACTAGTACAAAAATAAATGCTTCATCCACTGTTATAGATTACTAATAATCACATTTGTGAAAGTGAATGAGCAAAACCGCACCGCCAGCTGCTGTGAAGTAACCAGTTGTGTCACAGACATGTTTGTGTGTGTGAGTGTGTGTGAGAGAGAGAGAGAGAGAGTGCGAACATGAAGGCTTTTGGTGTATTTGTGTTGAGCAAGCTTTTCCTGACTAAATAAAGGCTAACTGAAAGATCAAAAGAGGGATGTTGGCTAAAAAGCAAGATCGGTTTGCTTCCTAACCACAATGTGGAAAGCAGTGTGTCCTACAAGTGCAAACTTGCATGTTGTGGATTATGTGTGTTTCATGTGGATCATTCTTATGATACACATTGCAAATGCGCTGCAGACAGTAGATTAGATCCTCATGCAGGTATTTGTTTTTAAGCGTGTTTATATTGGGCTGGATTCAAGTGAGGATAGAGAGTTGGAATTGATTGAATATCAACTATTACATCATCGAGAAATGTTTTTCAGCACATCTCCTGCTGTTCAACCGTTCAAATGTGCATTTAGAAGCATGGAACAAGGTGTGTTACAGTACCCTTGGCACAAATGTGATTGGGGAAGCAATCCTGGAATAAAATTGAATATTCTTTCATAACCTGATTTCTTCAATGCTGTCGCACAAATGCAGAAATAAAGTCGATTGCAGATTTTATAAATAAACTGTCAAAAGGAAGTGTAATTTTAGATTGATTTTTTTGTTTATGCCATACAGCAACCTCCCTTCTCAGTTTTCGCACGCAAATTTCAATTCAGTCCTGTATCTGATGTGAGTAACTGTCATATTGCAGTCATGTGGTAATTTGTTAGGAGTGGGAAAGCAGTATGATCCTGTTTTTTTGATAGTTTAGTTAATTTACAGTGCCTTGAGGGAAAATTCCCATCTATAATAATGCATATTTGTGTACTGCTTGTTTCCTCAGATGACAACCAAAGAGCTTTTAATATTCATGTTAAATACGTATCTTAGACGTCTCACCATCTGTTTATGTACTTTTCCAATCAATGCTTATGTTTGGGCATGTTAAATCCTGGTTGACTGCTTAGGTGTGCGATTGGAGAGAACCTTACAGATGAGAAAAAAGTAATCTCTTACATGATCTGACTTACATAAGATGAAATTATCATGCTCATCAAGTATTATGGGATAATTATATCACTGAAAATTAGAAATAAATGACCCAGAACTTGCAAAAATATAGCGATAATTCACAGATCAGTGAGAAAAAAACCTTTACAACAAATAAGCTGCAGGATAGCTCCTCAAAATTCATCCAAAAATCAAGAACAGAAAATAGATGTTATACCTTTTTGTTATATGTTAGAACTTAAATGATTTGAGAGCCGCTGCTTTTTATCAGGTTATCAGGTTTATCAGGCGACATATGTTATGGCTTTGCTTAATATTAAACTCCCGCCTTTCTGTTTCCTGGTATTCCTCTAATCCCAAAGCCCTAGGAATGAGCATGTTTGTTAGTTCAGTGTTATTTGAATGTACACTTGTACTCAGCTACAGCTGCCATCTGAAAGATAAAAAGGGGGACCCTGCCAGTCTGCACCAGGTCTTCCCCAGTATCCCCCAAAACTTGGAATGGTCATACCTTTAAATATCTATCATGAAGTATCATTTCAGGATCTTTGCTATATTTTCATTCAATAAGTTTTAAATGTGCAATGAAATTAAGGAGATTACCGTAACTGTCAATCAGAATAATGTACTCAGTGGAGTAATATAATAGAACAGTTTTCAAATGTCTCCCAGATGAGACCTTGTCAAACATGAATACAGGGTTTAATAATGTACTGAGCAGTCTGTGTTTTGTTATGTGTGAGTGAGCATCCTTGTGCATGTTTATGGAATTTTTAACAAGCCATAAAACAGACGTTTTGCTGGCAAACACCATTCCAGTTTGTGTGGGTGTTTTCGTTGGGGTATAGAAGAAGTCTTTCTCGATACGAAGATAAATTCACCAGCCTCTATTGCATTGATCAAGAACCATCAATCAGTGGGTTTCTGGGAGTTTGAACTCCAAAGAGGAAAAAGAAAGTAAGACATTGCCTCACTTTTAGTACCTTACTTTTTTCAGCTGAGGTGTTGTGTTTGTTTATGCTTTAGATTATCTACTTATAACTACTTTCCCATTGAGTATAGCCGTCCTTTAATCATGTTGTAACCTCTTGAAAACACTTTAAATTATCATACTTTTTAAGGTGATCTGACTGTATAATAAACAAACTACTGCAGTTTCTAATTTCTATTTCAACAGAAGTAAGCGGTTTGCAAATGGGATGAAAACCCTAATGCAATAGGGTGAGCAGGGACCAAAACCCTAGGTGGAATGAAACCGAGAGGCCCCCTGACAAAGACAGAACATAAAGTATAGGCTGATGTGATTACGCCATCAAAGAGATCTAAGTGGATTAAAAACATAAAGATCATGTAGTAACGATGAGAACTAATTAGTTGGCAGATGGAGATAGCGAACAAATGGGAAGTGAAAGAAGCCGGCACTCTTGAAGAGCAGGATTACCAAAATAAAACAGGACATAATCACAGGAAAGACATTCCTCATATAAAATCTGGCACGCATGACACAAGAAGAAAACCAGGAAGAATATAAAAAAGTCCAACACTTTGTATGCGAGTGTGTGCCTGCGTGCAGGGTGTGTGTGATGATGGATATGGGGTGATTTTCTTACAGGGTTGCCAGAGCAGACGCTACCAAGGACTAGACTCCTTCACAATTCTCCAAATAGCAAATGGTGAAAGTATTGATGATGGCCGTATCCATGATTTTGATGTTGGGATTGACTTATTAATGAATCTGGTCGTCTTAAATGCAAAACTCCAAAGCTCAGGAAACTGGCCATAATTTAGGTAATGATATTCTTTTTAATGCTTTTGACCATTTTAAATTCTCAGAAATTTTGAGTATTGCTGGTGACATGCTCAGACCTGGTGTCTGCCTCGAAGCCAACCACCTGCCTCTTGGATCTCCAGCCAGTGAAACTTAGTAAGGGTCTCCTTCTTTCACTCACAATGTTGACTGTTGTAAGCTTATCTCTTATGACTTGCATTGTTTCCTTTGCGACAAGGCTGCTGTGGTTAAACCTTTTCTCAGGGAAACCACACCTGGATCCAGGGTCACTAAATAAGACCAGACCAGACTCCAATCTCTGTTTTCTCCCCTACACTATTGAAAACACTTGTGCCTTTGCAACTTTGTACTCCCGTGGTGAAGAATAATGTTTTGATCCATTACAATCAGACTTCAGGGAATGGATTCTCATCGAAACAGAGCTCACAAAACTGCTTAAACAACATGTGTTTTTACTGATAATATAATTCACTTTTTTTTTGTGATCGAAAATGAGGTGCACATCAGACATCTGTCTCTATCTAATTGTCAGCCTTGGTTCAAATCCTATACAATGCACATTTCCTCTCTGAAATTGATTACTTTACCTGTGCCTAACAAGGCTGATGAATAGTTACTAACTGTCAATCTGAGTGCGAGTTTAGCAGTTATAATAAACCGGATGTCACACAATTTAAATTTGAACAATGTTTAATTGTTGGTCATTGGCCCAGCTGAACCCTGGCATCAGTTATACAATCAACATTTAATAATAATTAAAAATATAATAAAATAAGATAAAATAATAATGGCTTTTTCCAAAAAAAGGCCATCACATAAGAATCTGGATTTTTCTCTATGTGGTCACTTAATATTCTTCACTAATGTATTTCAAATAGCTCAGAATATAGATAGTCTTTGAACTAAAGGTAGAACATTACATGACGCTGGTGTTATGTGAGCATCAGTACTTTCTATCCACAGAATATATGAAGTGAAAAATCATCAGATGACACATAAATCTATGAATAAGTCTGACCCCTCGTTTGTTGCTGATCAGGCATTTTGCTTAAAGTATACTAGGCAGCCAGACTTTAAAAAAATGTCATCAGGCTTCAGAGCATTGTTCCACCCCGATAGTGTTTTCTAGAATAATCTGTTCAATATCAGACAATCTTTATCAGATAATCTTTTGGTCTCTTAGCGCAAGGTCTCCATCTCAGTGTGTCCTCCGAGTCAAAGTATTTCAGTCAGTGTCCTTGGGGCTTTTTTCCTTGGTCGCCATGGTTGAGTGTTTTCAAGCGTCACAGGATTGGTCCTCATCCAAGTCTCCATGGCTAAGAGGACAACATGGGGCTCTGTTGACACCCAAAGCTACTTGCTTGCATCAAGACTTTTTCACCTTCATTTCCCAATCTTGTTCTCTTTCATGCCCTCCAGCCGTGTCATCCTGATGGTGAGGATGTCGTCACTCACTACTGGCTAAGAGATTTGCTTTGAATTATTTGTGGTAAATTGTCTCACGAAGACCGACCTATTAACAAAAGATTTTTGATGAGCAAAATGTAGATATACACTTTTATTGATATAAGGAAGAAAGTACCTCCATAGGGCAAACTCGGCACATCTTCAAAGTAAAGCTCAGCTATTCAAGTATAGGCGCAAGACAGAATTTTTTTCCTGGAGGGTGACTTTACAGAGCATGCTTTTTATTTACACAGCCAAAACGACTGTAGCTGTATATGATCATCCGCCTTGAGCAGAACATGACAGGATAAATGAAGAAGGGTGTTTGTGTGGGAAAAAGGAATTACAGGGAAGAGAAGAGATTAAGAGATACGTAGAAAAATAAAATAAGGTATACAATAGACATGAAAGAAGGAAAACTGAGATTAGGCAGAAGGATGAGAACCAACATTTACTTGGATTGGATTTCTACCCAGTTTCATGGGTCATCGCTTAGCTTTCCCCTTGTAACACATGCACGCACACACACTCACAACACACAAAGACACACGTTCATGCTCGCTCATCTAAAGGGCAGTCTAACGTGAAGATAAAACTGAATTCACACACAAGCAAGAGCAACAAATAAATCCTACTAATAATGAATTAAAAGAAAAATAAAGCTTTAAAAAAGAAAAAAAAAAAAACATAGACACTTCCACTAAATCGCACTTTTCCCAGTGATAAGTTTGTGGCTTTTCCCCCTGAGCTCCTCTGCCTTGGCCCAGTTGTTGGCTTTGTCTCATATTCAGACTTGTCTGGCACTTATGAGCACATGTGTATGTTTACCTATTTCTGTTTCCCTTGCTAATGCACATATGTTCTCACTCATAGAATGTAAAAATATGCAAGTGATTGAGGCCATTTTTACACTGAAATAATGTTGAACTGCTTTGTTTATATATGTGACACTGAAATGAACAAGAAGACATTTAGAGGTGTGTAAAGTTTCGGAGCATGGTGTAAACTTCCATTCATTGTCAACAACTTAACTTGTACAATCCATTCACCGGGATAGTTTGGCATGAACCTCCACATGAGGCGGTCTTGGTCAGTGATAAAAGGTCAGTGATATTCCAGAAACAATTCTTTAAGCGGTAACAAAAATTAGCAATTACACAAAAACAAGCTTGCACATGCACAAACACACACACACACAAACACAAACATACATACACCCTTACAAAAAAACTGTCCTGGACAGGACAACGTGTTGACACCCAGACAGATAAATAATGTGTATTTATCTTGTAAAAAAAAATTGCCCATGAACACAGTCATCCATACCAACTCATATGATCTCGGTGGGATTTTCCATGCCTTTAGGCCTTGGAAGGGTTTCCCGGTCTGCATGTCGCCGTGTTTTCTCCTGCCTCGATCGCTTCGGCTGCTGCCGCACTTTAAAACACGTCTCAAAAACAACATTCTTTGAAACTACTGCAGTTTGTTCATCAAATCTGAAACAAAGGGTTGCCATTAGATTTCCCGATGTTGATGTCAAGAGTTAAATTGAAGCAAATACCAATGATGAGATGTAATGAGATATCTGATTTAGATCTATGAATTATATACAAGTGTGTATATGGTAAATAGATAATCATATGCACTAATCCAAGTATCCAGTATCAGTCAGTATCTGTAAAATCGACGTATGTATCACTCGGGCTATAATAAATGTAGCGAATGCCCATTTAGCTTCAGGGATATCTTTTTAAATGAGTTCCTTAAGATCGTGAGAATGTTAAAAGAAAAAGTACCGACCAGAATGCCAAACGTAAAAGTCACAGTAGCAAACAGGGATTGCTCCACTTCCTCCTTTGTTGGACCCAAGGGTGTGTTCATGGCATCCACTGTGGCTCCTCCTGGTATTCCTTGCCACACTCCTCATAGTAAGTGCAGCAGTCATGGGTGTATCAACTGCAACAGATGTGTTGATAAATTGAGTTTTACGGAACTAGATTCCTTTGTGAAAGATTTCCATTACCTTCTACCCTTACTCCCTCTGTCATTCCCATACACACACTTTGGATGCTTTTTACAACAAAAGTTCAATATAATGCGTCACTAATTTAAACATAAGGTCATGTATCATGAAAGTCAGGAAGATGAGAGGATATAAAGTGGGGAATGCAAGGATGTAAGGGGAGGAGAGAGATGGTGGCAAAGCAGGGAAAGAGGGGAGGAACAGAATAGGGGGAGGTTAATTCAGGGCCGCAGGTTTAGTTTACCTTTCATGGCAGCTAGACGGTAGGAGAGTTGCTGCATTAGATCGTTCTGCCAGATAGGGCCAGAGGGAGAAGCAAGAAAAAAAAGAGAGTGTGTTCCTGGTGTGTGTTTTTGAGACAGAGTCTGTCTGAGAGAGCGTACAAGCGGACAACAGAGTTGTTGGGTTAGATTGCCTGGTTTGATAGGTCTGCAGTTCCCATATGGGAAAGTGAAAGTAACACTAGAATAAGTGGTCCTCCTGGAATAAGTAAAGGCTTTTTTTTTTTCAATGAAAAGGGAACGCAATTGAAATATTTGCAAAGTTGAGGTGATGCACTGTGGAGGCCATTGGTAAGGAATCAAGAATTTTCCCAGTAGAACCACGTAAACTTGATTAATTGACATATATGTTTATTTAACAAAAAAGCCCAAATGACAACTGTACCCACGCATTCTTTCCAAAAAGAGAATTCTGTAGAACAGTGCTTCTTTGTTCATCTAAAACGAGACTAAATGTGTTGTTCATCTGGCTTTCATTGATTTCCATACTTTGTGTTGTGGATTTTAAAGTCAATGTAATATCCAAGTCATCCTGTAATAGTGTGATATCAGCTGGTATTGGGTGTCTGCTTCGCTCCGCCAGCCCTTGTATCAACCCTTCCCCCTCACGAGATAAATGGCTGTGAGAGACCAGGCATTTGACAAAGTGGAGAAAATTACATTGAATGGGAGAGGAGCCCAATAGATCTCTAGAGTGAAGCTTGGCGTGCGAGGCCAAGCGATCCAAGTAAAGGAGCGTCTAATATGTTATTAAATCTCAGTTTTAAACAATATATAATAATATTTTATGCTTTATTAATCCCCATGGGGAAATTTGTTCTCTGCTATTAACCCATCATGGATGAACCATGACTAGCGGTGCAGTTAGGGGTTCAGTGTCTTGCTCAAGAACACTTCGACACACTAGGAGCCATGAATTGAACCAGGAATGTTTGGTTCCAAAGATGATTGCTCTACCCTACAAGCCATACTGCCCAAGTAATCATGAATTCATCACTTTTCTACCTTTTATAGACCATAGGAAAATGTTGATGTTCCAGTCAAGTTTATCTTGTCCCCTTCCCAGAGCAAGCACCGCAATGGCTTCTTTTTAAGCAAAAAAAAGCAGCACAGCAAATGTGCAAGATCTTCTATTTACAGCATGTATTTGTCCAGAAAGTTATTTGCATGAAATATGAACACAGAGGCTGCCTGTGATGCCCAAACAAACTCACACACATAACGTGTCCAACAGGAAAACAAAAAAGAAGTCATGTTTCTGTGAGCCAGTTATGTAACAATCCAAAAATATTGGTGCCTTAATGTGTTTTTATTTTCACCAGGTCCTCTGACATTTGACTGAAGTTTAATCTGTTGCTTCCTGTGTTTATTTTAACTTATAACAATGAAACATTTTTTTTTTATAACAGGTGATTATTTTTCTCTTTCTCAACAATACATTCAGATTTCCCTTGATTCACTGTATAAGAACTGTATTACTGCAAGAAGTATTATCTTTAAAATGTGCAGTTATGTAATTGCACATGTTTTCTAAACAATGTCTTGTTTCATGTTGATATTAAATAGAGATTCATCTGTATGAAATTGAAAAAAAAAAGATTTTTTCAGCAATAGTGTGCATATAATACCAATAGGCTTTAGAATTCTTGAATAATTTCTCTGTTATCCTTAAGGATAAGGATATATGCTCCCCTCTCTGAAAATCAAGGCTGTTTAAACAATTAGGGGACATTAAAAGCAACTGGGCTCAATCTGAATGGCAAAACAGGATATGGAACTGATGAGAAAAAGGGTGGGCTGTAAAAGCTCATTACTATTGAAGTTATGTTTATTTTCTAAATGGCAAACTCTTATTTGGTGATTAAAAGTTAGGTCGCCAGCCACAAATGACACTTCAAAGCTATTATTTGGAGCCTGCCTTATCTGGTGACAACTGAAGCTGTGACGATACCTGTGAGCTTATCCTTGCCTGGTTTCAATCTTCAAGAAATCACAGAGCTGTAAAAAACTCTGCAGCTCTATGCTGTCATTAAATGTGCAGAGAAGCTTGTATTCATCCAAAATGACTTGGTCTGAATAAGTAATGGGCAATAAACTGCACACTGAGAACGGGGGGAATATACAATAGGGAGGAAAAGGGTGTTGCCTGTGGAGAATTACATGAGCTTTTAGAGTGTCAAAACAGAAGGCAATCAATAGTAGAAAATGTAGACAGGAAGGGTGTTATTCTTTAGGACAAAGTGTGCAATATAGCCTTGACCCTTCAGGACAGACAGGATGGAATTAAACGCCTTCCACTGCCAACCTAAGTGTTGGATTTCTTTGTAATTGTTGTTTACTTCAAACTCTGGTCCTGATGATCATAACATTAAATAGTTCCAGATTCCCAGGGTTAAAAATGTGGAGACAGCCAACACAATAGTAGTAAAGTAGTACGGTAGTAGTAAAGCAATAAGGCCAAGAAGCTACTAGAGCAGCAGTGTCAAAGGCAAGATTCTAATGTTGAGTAGGTTGGGGTAGGTCTCAAGAGACTTTTTCCATTTTCATGATAGCAATAGATTATGATACTGTACATCAGACAAAATTTAAAAAAAATGGTACTAACCTTTCACTTAATTGGACTATTCTGGTGAAAGTTTGAACAACACGTGCTTTTTTTTTTTCGTTTGTTTTTGTACACACATGCAAGAAACAACAGGGTGACAGGAAATCTTTAGATAACCCCTCGCCCAGCTACCCCTAACAGTGACAGCAAAAAAAAAACACCTTCACATGAACATTCCTGATACAAAAACACACCACAATGCATCCATTACCCAGTCCCTTTAGCAACTGTGTCACCTGAGGGTGAGGAATCAGGGCCATCTGAGGTCTGCAGCAGGGTGTGGCTGGGTGGGATGTCACCTTTAGGGGAGTGTGGGAGGGAGATGTGTTACCATTGTATTTGAAAAGTCTTTATTGATAATACTCATATAACATTAATGCTGGTAAAGGGATGTGACGCTAAATCTTTACCCATTATATCCTCTTTAGAACAGTAAACAAATTCCTTTAGTTCATTACTAGGGTGGTTACGACAGATTTAAACAGTCTTGTGTGTCTTCTTTACATGTATTGTTGTCTAATCAACAACTAAAATTATATGTTATTAAAGGACAAAGTGAAAAGGAGTTTTTCTCTGCAGACTTGCACATTATTTTAATGTAGGAGCACAATGCGAGACACAACAATGTGAATTAAAATGTTTAATATCTGAAAATGTTTCATAAAATGTAAAAATAGTAAATTTGTGACAGTTTATCAGTTTTATAAGTTGTTCATATGTAATGGTGGTATGGAGGAGAAATCCACTATATTCCAGTAATACTCTTGCCGGACAAACATTTCTGTTACTGAGAGGCAAACAAGAAGGTTTCCACTCCCATCTTGTTTGGTCTTCAATTTTTTCTCTATTTTGTCACAGTTCATTTTAGAATCACAACGACCCCTCCAGATATTGACCTTTGGACAGATGAAGCAGTCTTGAACCTATTACAAACCAACTTTGGTAAAGTGTGGTTTTAGTATAAGCAGTGTCTGACCTTATACATCCAACCACAAGAAGCAATCTATAATTTTCTGATAAGTTGAATTTATGATGAGAAAATCCCCTTCAGGCTGATTGGACATAAACATATCTGTCTATCATCTTGTTCTGAAAATTATCTGCATGTGAAACTGTCATGTCTTGAGAGATGTGCCAAAAAGTAAATCACATTATTTTTTGCCACAAATATCATTATATGCTTTAGTATTTTATCACACAGATAAAGCATACACAATTGCAAGACAATCACAAATAATCAAATAATGCACTAAAACACTGATTAGTCCACATTAATGTAATAATCAAATCAAGAACACGTTTCATCCCTAAAGTTCATTTTAATAATTTTAAAGTTTTTGTGCATTCATAGTATCCATTCTTTGATCGTCTTCTGCTTATCCTTTTCGGGGTAGCAGGGGATGCGAGAGCCCGTCGCAGCTGCCAATGGGTGAGAGGCGGGATGCAACCTGGAGTGGTCGCCAATCAGGCAGACAACCAATCAATCTCTCATTTACAGTACATATTTGGCCAGTTTTCCCAGGTAACCGTATGCATGTTTTTGGAGGAAACCCACGTAGAAACAGGGAAAACATGCAAATTCCACACAGAATGGTGCCCTGTCAGCATCAAACCAGGGTTCTTCATGCTGTGAGGCTGAAACACTAACCACTGGAGCCCCATTCACAGTATCAAATTACTTAATTTTGGCATACAATTTCATAAGGGGCACAAGTGTCAGAATAAAATACTTCTTCTCCTTTCGGCTTTTCCCTCCAGGGGTCACCACAGCGAATCAACCTTCTTCATCTAACCCTATTCTCTGTATCCTCCCTGAGCCGGTCCCAAACCCCAATAAATGCAGAAGGTTGCGTCAGGAAGGGCATCCGGCATAAAACTTTTGCCAAAACCAAACAATGATATACTATTATCTTAAATTATTTTAAAATCATTTGCTCGCAAGGGGAAATTTGAATATTCTATTTATTGTCATTGCATGTCACATTGAAAAAGCAAGGTCTTTTCAATTAGAAAAAATTACACACTGAAACAATGATCCATAGATTACATGTTTTTGTTTCTTTGTGTGTGTATATAAAAATACACACATATATACATATGTGTGTGTATGTATGTATGTACACATGTATGTTTGTGTTTGTGTGTGTGTATATATAGATATAAACACACAACCATATATATATATATATATATATATATATACGTATAGGTGTGTGTGTGTGTGTGTGTGTGTGTGTGTGTGTGTGTGTGTGTGTGTGTGTGTGTGTGTGTGTGTGTGTATACGTATGAGTACATGATGAGAGAGCTCACTTGCAATATAGTCAGAGCACTCAATTCACCTATTGTTTTAAATTTATATCTTGTAAGGGATATGTTAACATCTGACCATACAACCTCTAACTCCTATATATCATTTTGATGTATTGGACGGGGGATTTGAAATGAAACCAGATGTCACACACTCCATTGGTTTTTGACCCGCTTGGCCGCCTCTGGGGTCAGGGATCTGAATGCTCCAAGGTGGGTCAGCAGAGGACTGGTTGAAACTCCAGCGATCACTTTTCAATACTGTGTAAAAGAAGGAAACGTTCAACAGGGTTAAAGATGGAGAAAACAACCATATCCAGAGAAAAAAACAAAGGTTCTTAGCCTCATCACAAGTTATGGAGACATAAAAAATTTAACCCCCATGTCTCACTGACTCCTAGGAACCATTTATTTTTCTGTTTCCCAGGGTGGCGGCATAGGGGATCTGGGTCAACTCTCAACCGAGTGTCTTTCTTTTTCTTCTCCTATCTCCTTCTCAACTTTAAAAAAAAAAATCCTAGAACGCCGGTTTCCCATTAATCTTCTTCTTCTCCTATCGGCTTTTCACTTCAGGGGTCAATCAACCTTTTCCATCTAACCCTATTCTCTGTATGCTCCTCTCTCACACCAACTACCTTCATATCCTCTCTCACTACATCCATAAATCTTTTCTTAGGTCTTCTCCGAGACCTCCTGCCTGGCAGCTCCAATTCTAGCATCCGTCTACCAATATATTCACTATCTCTACTCTGTACATGACCGAACCATCTCAGTCTGGCTTCTCTGGCCTTCTCTCCAAAGCATCTGACATCCTCTCCTCTGATAGGTTCATTCCTGATCTTATCCACCCTCATCACTCCTAAGAGAACCTCAGTATCTTTATCTCTGCAACCTTCAGCACTGCCTCCTGTCTTTTCGTCATTGTTACTGTTTCTAGGCCATACAGGTCTCACCACTGTCTTGTACCACTTTCCTGTCACTCTGGCTAATAGTCTTCTATCACATAGTATCCCTGACACTTTTCTTCACCCCTTCTAAGCTGCTTGAACCCGTCTCTTCACCTCTTTTCCACACTCTCCACTGCTCTGGACTGTTGAACCCAAGTACCTGAAATCCTCCAACTGCTTTATCTCCACTCCATGTAGCCTTACCGTTCCACACGGGGTCCTCTCATTCACACACATATACTGTCTTGCTGTGACTAACCTTCATTCCTCTCCTTTCCAGAGCATACCTCCACCTTTCTAGATTTTCCTCAACCTGTTCACAAACATTGACTACTAGTCTCTAGTTTCCACTACTCTTTATTGTATGGCTCATCAACTTTATCCTTCTATAGTTGCCACCATTCTGCACTTCCCCTTTATTCTTAAAAATGGGGAACCATCACACTTCTTCCCCATTCCTCAGGCATCTTCTCACTTTCTAAGATCCCGTTGAATAGAAACTCTACCGCTGCCTTTCCTAGACACTTCCATACCTCTATAGATATATCATCAGGACTACCTGCCTTTCCACTCTTCATCCTCTTCAATGCCTCCCTCACTTCACTTTTACTAGTCTCTGATACTTACTTTGTGGTCTACAATAGTCACCTCTTCTACCCTTGCCTCTCTTTCATTTTCCTCATTTACCAGCTCTTCAAAGTACTCTTTCAATCTTCCCATCACTCTTCTAGCATCTGTCAATGCATTTCTCTCTCTATCCTTAATCACCCGGACCTGCTGTACTGTACATCCTTTCCATCTAATCTCTCTGTTTTGCCAACCTGTATAAATAATTATCTCGCTCCTTACTGTTCAACTAAGCATACAAGTCATCAAATGCCCTTTGTTTTGCCTTTTCTGCCTCTATCTTTACCTTACGTTGTGTTTCCCTGTACTCCTGTCTCTTCTCTTCAATCACCTCAGTGTCACACTTCTTCCTTGCTATCCACTTTCTTTGTATACACTACTGCGTGTCCTCATTCCACCACCAAGTTTCCTTATTTACTTACCTTCCAGATGATACACCAAGTACTCTCATTCCTGTTTCCCATTCATCAAATTGTCATATTTGACCTATTGCTACATTACTCGGCAGAACTACAGCAGCGTAGTAGCCCTAATCTGATAAAACAGGAAGAATGATAGAGGCCATGGGTTTAAGTGTGGATGAGGCAACACCTCCATCAAGAACTGGGAAAAATGTTCATAACAAATCCCAGATTAGGTGTTTATCTTTGCACACCAATACTTGACAAAAGGAACTATCGCCATGAACCCAAAGACAACCCTTAACGTTTTCAGATAGAGTAAAATGATACTGGAAAGTAAGAGGGCGACCTCCAGGAGAAAGGAATGTACAAGCATTCATTGTTTACTTGACTGGTTCTCACAGCAGTGCTGTGTCTTTACCTGCCAGAGTGTCAGAGGGACAAGCAAACTCCTCTCAGGGTGTAGCAGGGGTCAAGGGGCTGAAGACACCACCTGGATGATACTCAGACTACACCCGGAAAATGTCTCATTTATCAAAAAATCTCTTTCGTCTTCAGCTGGTTCCGTCATACACAAACAATGTAGTTTTGAAATTTCCCCACTGTGGGACAAATAAAGGCATTTTCTATTCCATTCTATTCTAGTTTTTATTTGAAAAAGTACATTTTTTTATTTTTTTTACAACTCGTGACAACAGACAAATATTACTCTCAGATATCTTGATCATGACAGTAATTATTTCAGCCTCTATAAATCAGCGGTGGAGAGCAAACAAGAAGGTCACAGTTTAGTAAATGAATGTATAATTGATGCGTACAGATGGATGAAAAAGCTTTTGTAGTCGTTATCAATTGAAAATTGTATTCAGTGTTTCCCGTTATGTAACAGGATCTAATGTAAAAGAAATTCACAAAAAAAATTCTTGTCTGAGCGAGGGCTTTTCATAGGCCTGTAATATCTGAGAACAATAAACAGTTTACCATGTTATAAAAAAAATTAGTATTTCGTCCTCGTAACGCTTTTCAGTGATATCATTTGACAGCAATTGTCCACCCACCTAACTTCAAACAGAGCAAGTATAGGGCTTGAACTGATAAAATGATCCCATGTGATTGGATGGATGGATGGATGGATGGATGGATGGATGGATGGATGGATGGATGGATAGATGGATAGATGGATAGATAGATAGATAGATAGATAGATAGATAGAAAGTTTGTTTCATCCGGTTTTGTAGCCTCAGGTTGAAAGTAATGAGCTGGTTTATGCTGCTAATATGTGACTTGCCGCAAAAGAACCATCAGTATAATATCATTGCGGTTGCAATGATGAAAATACAACAACTCAGGGGCATGTGTCCAAATCACACTTACAACATCTGAGCAGGAGTCAGATGCTGCGTCATACACTTTTCATTATAGAGCAGAGGGAACCCAATCAGGGGCTTCCACATGGACGCATGTGGAAAACAGGATAGTGTCCGCAGCACAGTTAGACACATCTTGTAACGGTGAACAGCTGTTATTGGAATAAATAGGGATGCTTTCAGGAGGAGCTAAATCTGGGTACCTTTGTACCTCTGTGTGCAAATAAAATCAACAAAAAGAATGTGTAGTAACCAATCCCTTCTCCAACAAATGTACTACTTCGAGAAACAGCTGTGGTTTAAATGTATTGTTGTCAGGATTTTAGACCATTCAGGAGAGACAAGTAGCAAATTCTAGGAATCAGACTTTATCAGCCATTCATTTGTTATTTGCATTCATGTTTTTCTTGCATGACCTGTCAAAATAACTATGAGCAATGTCTGATCTCAAATGTCACTCAATTCCCACAGGAAATCTGCTGAGCCCAAATGCTGGTTCTACAGGCATATACTTAAACACCTACATAGTGTCAAAGCTTTTTATTCTAATTTAAGTCCTACACCATTGTTTGGTTAGTAATAATAAATCCAGCCTAATTAAGTTGTAAAGACATATTGAAAAGGAAATACTACATACCCGTAATTACAGTCTATGTGCTGGCATGTTTGGCAAGTTCTGGGAAAACACCTGAGAAGACAACTTACACAAAAAGTGCACATCCTCACCTGCAATTTTAACTCCATCCGATCCTGACACTGCTTAATGTTCTACACCTTTACTGACATTTACCTGCTCTCTGTGTTTTCACGGCAAAAAGGAAATAAATCTCCAAAACACGATAAAGACATTCATTAAGCATTGAAAGAGGATTATAGTCTAATAACTCTAATAGTGTGCTTGACAAAACATACTGTTAATTATGATAGCTTTTGTTGCTTTTCAAGGTTAAAAGTAGAAATGATTCCTTGTGACATGTTCTTTATGCAGGTATTTGAAGAGATGTGTTTTCTGCAGATGTTGCAAGTCATTAGTTTTGGGTGCCTGGCAAGTATGATCTTGCACAAAAAAGAAATCATGTTTAGGTGGATGGATACACAGTAGACCCAGGGACTTGAGTGCACAAGTCTTTTTTGCTGCTCTGTCACACTTTCTTTGTGGCTCATTTGCTGTCATTTTGTGGTCACAGCTGTGTTTATTTAGAGGGAACCTGTGGTGCATTCTAAAGGCACTTTTGCAGGGTTTGTTTCTCTGCAATGTTTTTGTATTTTTCTTCTGCGGGCCCCTGGCACTTGCATGTCTGAGACGGCATGCGGATCTTGGTTATTTTCCTTTTTAAGTCCATACAGACTTTCAAATTCATTCATCCAGCAATGTTGTTTTGTGTCACTCCGACAAATGCCTTTTCATGCATTATTTGCATAGTGAACCTTTTCCAGCTCCACCCTCCGTCTCATAGTTTTACCAGTCTCATCAGGCCAAACTATGAATCTGAGCAACATGTAGCTGCATTATTTACAATTATATGTCTTGCAATTGTTTTCGCGTGATTTAGTCATCATTCACTAATGTCAGATAATTGAGTAACTGATAATCATCTTATAACTGAAATTTCATGTATCACCTAACCCACATAACCGAATATGTGGAGCACATGCATTGTTATAGGGGGACTGAAACGAGCTATTTAAATTAGCAGGATTGATTATGATAATAATGTATGTCTTACCTATGAATTACATTAAGCTGAGAGATTAGCTAAAGGACGAATGCTAATGGAACCAGAAAGAATGAGTGACTGCCCCCCACAGCGACATGTGCTAATTGACGGGAAGTGGATGATTTACAATATTCTCCTCCAATTGTGTTCCATGTAGTATAACAGCATTACAAATAAGAGAATGAAAAGTGTTTATTGCAGACATGGGAAAAGCCAGCATTCATCACTAGTTAAAGGGAAAATATTGACTTATAGTATCATTTGGCCATAAGGAGGTATGAGGGATGAACTCGTGAGTGGCTTCATTTTCACTCCCAGTGCTATTGGTTGTTGTAATATAACACAGAAAGAGTGTGAATATATTGAGGTATGAGGGTCAATCATGGACATGGACCTCAGCCGAGAGACCAAACGAAGCCCAAGAGCTCAGTTGAGGGAAAAGCCAGCGTGAGAGCAGGATGGGGTCCAAACTAAATGAGCTGGTATAAGTGGGCCATCCCAGGTGGACGTGTGGCATGGTTTAGGCCAACCCTAGGTTGATGCTGAAAGTCAAGGCCAGTTATATGACCCTCAACAGAATTAAATTGAGGACAGATGTGATCCTCATTTGCATCAAATATTACCAGCAAACTGGGAAAAGTACTTCACTCCCAATTACTCAAAGTGTATTCCCTGTAGCCCACAAACTGTCCATGTAAGGCCTCCCATGTAACTGCATGAAGGTGACATTAATGACGCACAAGGGCACAATTTTCCCACTGAGGACATTCAGTCTCATTTTGGCTATGAAAGAAGAGATGTCTGTTCCAAAGCAAATAAACTTTAGGAAATTTGAAAACATAGCACACGAGCCACTGTCTGCAGCCCGCTTTAAACTCCGGTGAAGTTAAGCTGCTTCAGTTTAACACATTCGTATGTGTTAAACATTTGCTTGTTTGTAAACCAGCAATCACAGATGGGCGCGTCCCTTATGACATTACATTGGTGTCAGAAGTAAAATACTGGGGTTTAACCTGCCAAACTCCGCTGGCGTGGTGAGCCCAAACTCAGACCAGGAGAAGCCAGCATGGGTGGATAAGTTTGTAGAATTGATCCATGGTGTATCACTGCAACCACCCCACAGCAGCAACCGTCCTCACCAGTGGACTCCTATGAGTTGGGAGTGTGACACTGGAGGTCATCCAATTAAGGAAGAAATGTCGAGTCAGGTGTGTTTTCTGCTATGTGTGAACGCCTGGGAACATGCAAGACTCGAATGACTCCTTTACATCCTTAGGGTTATTGGCTTGTCAAAAGATTCAACAGAACGCTGGCAAAACAACTGGCCATCCTCACCACGGAACATTGTCATGACTGGGACATGCAACTCCGCCTCATCTTACCGGCCTACAGGTCAGTTGTGCAGGAATCCACCTCATGCACACCTGCCATGCGCATGTTTAGGCGGGAGCTGCGGACGCCCGCAGAAACATTGTTTGGCCGACCTCCAGACAGACTGGCGGTGCCACCAGGACCAGAATACGACAGAAGGCTCCAGGATCGAATGGAGTCTGTTCATACTTTTGCTCATGACCAGCTGCATAAAGAAGGCATGAGGCAGAAAAGAAACTATGGTGTGACCCCATGGCTGGGGACCATGGTCTGGGTCTACAGTCCGAAGAGGAAGAAGGGCTGGATCCCTAAGCTGGACAGTCAATGGGTTGGGCCTTGTGAGGTATTGAGAGGCTGGTGGAGGTGGTATGTAGGGTCCAGCTGCCTCCTAGGGGAAGACAGGTGCTCCTCCACTGGGATAGGTTGCCCCAATACAGAGGTGACGCCCATCCACATCAAAAAACTCTCAATACCTGCCTGGAGAAGTAATTAGCCACACCCCAAGGTCCAGGGACTGTTCCCCCTACCAACCCCCTACCTTCTTCATCCCAAAACTCATCCCCTGCTCATTAGCAGGAAGTTCTGAGACTGCAGGTGCTGCCACCCTTGTTTGCTCCAAGACAGCCCCGGAGATGGAGATCTCTTTAAATCCCATTTAAAGGGATTTTTCTGTGACCCCCTCGGATCGAGGGTCTTTGTGAGGAGGAGGCAGTGTAGTGACCCGGCGGAACTGTTTGGAGGAATGTTCAGAGTTCTGCGATTTCCTACTGGCTGTGAATGTCTTTTGGGATGAGAGGAAGCAAGGGTGCTGGGTGTGAGGAGCGAGAGCACGAGAGGCGGATAGGATTATGTGGAGCCGCTGCTGCTTAATTGTTATAATTGTTCCAATAGAGATAAGGAGATAAGGTTCGTTAACCAGCACGTGTACTTGGACATGAAGAATAAGAATAAGAACAGCTTTATTTATCCCAAAGGAAATTGTTGTGCCAGAGTTACAAGAAAAATATAACAATAATAAATAATAGTAGAAAATTGTATAAACAGTAAAAAAAAAAAATTACAATACCAATATCCCTTAACAAAATTAAGATGGTTGACAAAAAGTTTTAAAATGTGATTATTCTGTCAACAAACAGTCATGTATGTGTATCTAAAGTTTGTTTATACCACTCTTAGTCAAAATTAACAGCACGTCTGGATTAATATCACCCCACAAAACATGATACACAATTCCATACATAGATGACACATTGTATTAATATTGCTGTTTTTATCCAAAGTGTCATTCAACAAGATCAACAATCCCACTCGAGTGAAACGACATTTCACAAGTGTCAAAAGATACAAATGTTGTATTTTTATTGTTAGGATGACCTCTATATTGATCAGAGGAAGTCATGTATGGAATTTTGTCTGTCTACAAGTATACCTCTTGGGTCTGATTCATTGATAACCAGTAATAGTATGATGAAGTCCAGATGGAAAAAAAAAGTGTGTGTGTGTGTGTGGGGGGGGGTGGGGGGGGGTGGGGGGGGGGCGTGTTCCTGTCCAAATGACTTAGGCCACAAATACTGTTTTATTTTGTTCTATAATGCAACAATACTATTACCAATTGTAAGATTTCATTGTATTTTGACAGTCTCTTAGTTCTCCATGCAGCCAGCCCATAGTGATGATGATAAAGTTATCTCAGTAAATCTTGGACAGCAGAGAACGTTCACTGGAATAGGGGAATGTGTGCAAAAAAACTGTTTGTTGTCACTACAGTTCGAGCTGTGCCAAAGAACATATAAAAAAACATTTGTCCAATTGAAAGCCAGCACAAGTCCTGTTCTTTGCCACTTACTGAGCTGCTGCTCCACCACAACTTCAGATCTAGAAGTCTTACACTTTGGAAACAAGAGAAAAAATACAGACTCTTTCTAGGACTGTTTTGTGTAAAGATGTAAAAAACCTGCTTTGGCTTGCAGAAACCTGGAACCAACACTCATAGTATTAAAGTTAAGGGAAAACAATGGATAAGTGCCACAGTAAGGACATGTCTTTGTTGTATTTTACAGCGGAGACTACCACCCACATTGAGCACTTAATTTTATTTTACTGTTAAGCTTGAGTAAGTGGTTTTTCAAGCGCAGAGAATATAATTAATGAAAAGGGATTAAAAAAATGGAAAAAGAAGAGATGATGTCACTTTATATCAGTCATCAGTTTCTCTGTTAAACATAAAAGTTATAAAATGCTGATAAAAACTGATAAATACGGCTTATGAACAGGGGCTGTTTTGTATTAGACACGTTTTTACAAGCAACAATCAGCGTCTCCTTTAGAAGCTGGACAGTTTCTGCTGCTGAGACAGTAGAGCAAATTGGCAACAGTTTACTGTTCAAAACATCTGAAGGATTGTTACCACTTTTGAAATTGAAAGCTCAGAATTGTTTATAATATCTGGTTTTGAGTAATGTCACTGAAATGACTATATCATAATGGATATATAATCTGCACAAGTGTAGCTACACACAGATGTCAGCAGAGAAAGGAATATAAGTATTGACTGAGATAAACAGCCTGGGGCAAGAATAATTATTAAAAGTCCGCTTTTTGGGGTCCATTTTAAGGGCATTTTTTAAATCTGAGAAATTAGCTTTACACAATATTTGCACAACTCAGAAACAGACTCATAATTATTGCCTAATTTCAAGACAATGACTCCCAGTGATTAAGTAAGAGAAAAATATAAACTTACATGAAACCAGGTCCACCAGGGTGTGATGGACCATACTGATGTTTTTCTTATCTCTTTATAAGTAGAGCTTTTTTGTTGCATCTAGAAGCACACAGCACAATGGACTATAACTAATCACTAATGTCAAATGACATAACATTTCTTGATTAACTTAAAACTGTCTGTGGAATCTAGTGATTTACTAAGTAAGAGAGAAAAAATGGAGGGGTGTACGTAAGAACTGCAGCTTTGTTTGCTCTCCGGAACATAAAAGTAACTGCATTTCACTTAAAAGTCCCCAGACTATCCTGAGGCAGCGAGATCTACAATTCTATGTATCATGTAACAAGTTAACGCTTCTTATTCCACATCAGTCCTGACCAGATGTCAGAGCTGCCTCAATGGCATCACCATTTCTCCTGTATGGGGCAGCAAGGTGTCGCCTTGTAATTCCATCTCTTTACTAACATTACTTTTTATGGTAAATAACCCTGAGGTCTAACAATAATAATAATGATGATAAAGACATACAAAATTTAGTGCAGAGGGGTGAGGCATTCCCCAGAGCAGCAAATGCATTACCCTGTTCTTTACATGGTTGCTTAAGGTGGAGCTTATAGTAGACAGGTCGAAGTTATCCATCATCTCATTACACTTGAGTGAACAATACCACCTGACTGACCTCCAAAGTATTAATGTACTGTACGGTTTCCCTCTTCAGACGAACAAGCTGGCTGCCGTCCCACAAAGCCACAATGGTCAGCTTTGCCAAAATCTCTCTCTCTCTCTCTCTCTCTCTCTCTCTCTCTCGCTCTCTCTCTCTCTCTCTCTCTCTCTCTCTCTCTCTCTCTCTCTCTCTCTCTCTCTCTCTCTCTCTTTCGCTCGCTCTCTCTCTCACACACACAGAAAGAGATCATTTCTCCTGAGACAAACCTGATAATAAGGGGTTGATAAAGGGTCAGGAAATGTTATCATGCATCTGCCTCCTGGATTTTTTTTTTTCTATTGAGAAATTAGATAAAAGTTATTGTGTATCCTGGGATTAACACAACTAGAGTTTGTTTTTTTTGTTTTTTTTTGTTTGTTTCGTTTTGGTTTCCAAACTGATAGGTTTGTATGTCAGACTTGAATTGAAAAGAGGTCAGACCCGGGTCATGTCTAGGTTAAAAATCCAATTCTTTTCTCTATTTGAAAATCTCGTCCTGCCCCTCAGTCAGCTGACGAGCTCAGGCTGCATGTCTCACCACACGGATCATGCAGCGCAAATCAAACACGCTGTGTCCTTTCCCGCTCAGGTCCTGAAAAACGTATTTATATAAAAACTCCTCCCTCCCAAGTGTATCACTTTTGAATCACTGGCAGAGATCCTGTCTGTGAACACTATTACAAGACACATGTCTTGTAGTTTGTTTGAGGAAAGGAGCCATGATCCCTAACAGTGGTTGGTACTTCCTTTGTTTTACTAAACATATTGCAGTTAAGATCTCTAAGGACTATTTCTGAGGATATTTTCTGGGGGGGAGTACTTTACCAAGACAGTACTATGTCAATGGTGGGAGTCTGTGATCTGCTTTTTGTGACAGAGGTGGAAACGTAAGGCCCAACACAGGAAGCAACTAACCCTTAGTTCAGGACACCTGAAGTGCAAGGCACAATACCCTCAAAGGCAGAAATATTCCCATCTTAGCCCGAGAGGAGAGTTATTTAATTTTTATTCAAACCAAAAAGATCGTCACACAACAGAGGAAGCACCTTCCGACACAACCTCTCAGCCACCAACAATTTGGCTCCTAAATCACAATGAAGGCAGATTGACACCTATAGACCACTGGACTCCTATGACCCTTACGACAGCTCTGTCACCATATTCTGTGAAGGTATCCAAGAGTGTGCAATGCAAGTTATGCTATATGCTAAGGTTAGATATGGTGGGGTTCAACCAACATACCTACCATTCAGTGTACATGACATTCTCGCCTTCACTGAGGCCGTCTGTGAGCTCCCCATATGTCCCAGACTTTTCAAGAACCATGATTTACACTTGCTTGTAAAGCAGAACTTTACCATCATGAAGTCTGCAAACCAAACCAGTTACACAGAAAATCAAATGGCGCTTTATGAGACATCAGGTGCAAAGAGGACTTCTAAATGGCCCTATTTACGCCTATCCAACCAACCAACCAAAATTACATAACTCAGAAAAAGGCTAAATGTTTCCTCTGTTCAACTCATCTTCATTGCAAAACTCCCGGTTAAAAAACAAACAAATACAAATAAGACTCTAAAATTAGAAAATAATAATAACAACTACCACATATGAAATTGACACCCATATTTCTACAGAGGTGACAAACTGAACTGAGTCAGGATTAGATAACAGCATGACAATGACGTTCTGAGAAACATTCAATTGGCGGATAAATTCGTACATCAGATTTCCCAGTACCGCCTGAAGACTTGTTCTGCAATCAGTACAAGTTACTTGTTTTACACCTCCTAGATTTCTGAAGCGTTATCCAGCCTTATAAAGACGGCCGTTATGTGTGGAAAGTCATTGCCAGCACATTTCCTGCACTTAATTCTAATTATACATTCATTCTCTAAACTACGTAGCCTGCTCAGTGAGCTGGGAGGGGGTTGTATCCCATCCTAGCTGACATTGGGCAGTGTTAACCCTAGAATGGTCGATCACCGTGCCAGCCTAACAACCAGAGAATCGAGGGAAAACTTACTTAATTCTGTCCTTAACATGAGATTTTGCCCGAAGATCTATGCCCTGTAAGCACCAGCACATCCCCAAACGGGACTCCAGAAATGTGTTTTGGCATTGAATTTATTATGTCCCCAAACAGGCAACTTAATCACTTTCCTGTCTCTGTCCCTATGTCACATTAATCAGCGAGAATAATATCATTATCATATCACTTGTCCAGAAATCAGTTCATACCACTCGAGACTGAAGTTAGAGTTTTTACTGAACCACATCAGCATTGTCATGTTCATTCGCTCTCCCCTCAGCTGCAGTCCTATGTGTGAACAGACTTCCCGTGGTTTTATAGCAGCCCCTGTTTGCTTCAGGCCAGTTACCCCTGTCAATTTTCAGTTCCGCTCAGTGGGATCCTGTTGCTGATGATTTGACCAGCTGCCTCTTTTTTTTTTCTGCTGACATTTTACCGTCAGATTGCCAGGGTTGAAACTGGAGCTGCAAAGATACTAAACAGACTTCTCAGCTTTAGGGTTTCATCAGTCAAAGCCTAGACACACTGGTATCTAAGACGTTTCCCACCATAGCTCTGCAGTTCTTGAAATAACTAACTGAAATTATTTACCTACATGAGGAAATGGATGGCTTCTGCCGAAGTAAACTTCTGACATAAAGAAAACACAAATTATCCTCATAATTTAAAAAAAAAAGATAAAATATTGTACAAATTCAAGCAAAAACACAACATACCAGGCATCAGATACAGAGCGAGCAGAACCAAGCAGGATAAAGGGAAAGAGTTGGAGGAAATAACGTTGACTCTAAAAGGTAACAGCTATTTCATTCATTTTGACAGCTAAAACTAAAGATGTTGAAATGGAAGATGTTTTGTCTAGCGCAAAGCCAACTATTTCAAGCCATGTCACACAATTCGATTCGATTTGCTTTATCATTACCTCACTGAGGTTGCTGTTATTTATTATTTGTTAGTCAAAATTACAGTTTTTCAGCTTAAATAAAGACTGCTTGACAAAATCACCAACATGCCAGCCATGTGTTGGCACAAATTGGGGATTTAACACACAGACACAAGAAAAAATGCAAATGCGGGCACACACACACACACGCACGCACACACAGCCAGACGAAAAAAAAAAATCTGCTTTATTGAAAGCAATCTCTTAATTAGTATTGACAGACGTTCATGTTGCTTTTCAATTACTTTCGCATGCAGTCACCCACATACACACGTGCACACACAGGCACACACAGTGATTTTGTTGGACCCCACACAGATGTTGGCAACAAAGACGTATTGGTTTTTATGTGATGGATCTGTTGAGAGAAAGTAAGAGTCTTTGTATCTGCAGGTCGCCACACACCTTGTCTATCTCAGCCTGCTCGTGACCCTGACTGCTGAACTCTCTTGAGTCTGAGAGATTCTCAGACCCCTGGATCATGTTTCTGCTTTGCAATAATCTGCACATTTCAGTTGTGGTTGCATAAGATAATTTTAGATCCCATTTCCCCACTGATGCCATAGCATGACAATTTTGGAAATTTAGCAGTTTATTCCCTTCAATCCTTAATTTAATAATTTTTCTGTATTTTTTTTTCTTCTCATTTGTAATCAACAACTTTATGAGTTGAATTTTAGTTTCGTTTATTCTTTATTTAGACGATATGAAGGAGCTGTTACACAATGGTGACCTAGGGAAGAAAACCGCAACACGTATAAAACCAAAATAATTGGAGATGGAACAAGGTTTCAAGTCAGTGCAGCAGTATATATAGTTGGACGCAACATTTCTACAGCAGTGTAATAGATGCAGAATCATTCAATTCAAATGACAGCCTTGAAACCAATTAGCTGATGGAAAGAGGCATTAGAAGTTGCCTTCTGTAGGTATATTAACTATGCTGTATGCTATAAGACTGCAAAACAAAGTGTTGAGTTGTAGACCTTCAAGAGAAAATGAGTGGTTGAAACACCAGTAGGAATAAAATCAACTCGTGCAGGATATTTTTTATCAACTGTCTTGGTCAGGGTGATGGACTATATCTGTCTTGAGCAGG
The DNA here is from genome assembly GCF_037954325.1 of Fistularia commersonii. Lineage (NCBI taxonomy): Eukaryota > Metazoa > Chordata > Actinopteri > Syngnathiformes > Fistulariidae > Fistularia > Fistularia commersonii. The sequence goes on from NC_141288.1 coordinate 13,725,788, forward strand.
CGGCAGGAGAATAAATAACGTTTTAGACATTAATGTTACAATTGTGAAGACACAAACCTTTATTTTGTCAATTTGTAATGCGATCATAACGCTTCAGGCGACTAGCTATGCCCCTTGAGCAGATAATTTTGTCCATTCAGTTCTGGCTCTTTCTGTGTCTGATCAAAACTTTTGAATAATGAATGAGTTAGGCTTTTAAACATGCAGGTTATTCTATTTTAATGCTGAAATTCACATATTTTCAAAGATCATGACATGACACTTGTCATGTGTGAACATGACGTTTATCTATAAAACACAATTAGTGATGAAAAATCCCATTTCAGCCCAAAAGGGATTGTTCATGTCCTAAGTCTATCAAAGTTGAGCTGAATTGTTCTAGCTGCCTCGAAGCTCAAATTATTTGATTTCTCTATCAATTGCTCAGGGCAGCAGCCTGTAAAACATCCAGTCTTTGGATAAGTGTGGATGGGAAGGTGAAGCACTGCGGCCATAATTTGACCTGCCAGACAGCGTGTGCATATACACAGCACTGACATGTGTCTGCTCTGAAGAACTTGGTTTAACATATTTTCTCTCCCTTTGACCCCTATTCATCAAGAGACTGCAAGGCTTGGAAACTTTTTCCATGATTATGTTTGCTTTTTTTTAAACGGGTCGTGGGACACCATTATTACCAGCAGGAATACTGAATTCAGAGGCCAACGGTGATTTATGTTATTGCTTTTATTTCAGCTGTCTTCAATATAGAGTTTATGCAAAAGAAGGGAAGTGTTGCTTGACAGGACGGCGAAGGGGACTTTCACTGATTTTTGTCAGGAGTCAAACTTTTGGGGCATTCTTCTTCTTCCTCATTCGGCTTTTCCCAACAGGGGTCACCACAGCGTATCAACCCTCTCCATCTAACCCTATTCTCTGTATCCGCCTCTCATAAAAACTACCAAAGCCTGCTCAGCGGTGCAATTGAACCTGGACTGTTTGGAAACAGAGGAGGGTGACGGACAGACTTGGTGCAATCCGGGAGAATCGTTCTCACACTCTGCATGACGAGCTGTGATGAACAGCTCATTCAGACGTTGGATCATCCCACCCTACTGCAGAACGGAATGCTTAACTCAATGTTTTGTTTCTCAAATACAAAGGTCATAACAATCCTCATTACACTTAACAACATACTCCATCTTGTGTCTGGGTGTTCTGTTCTTGGGGTCGACCAGTCTCTGCCTTGGCGCGTCAAGGGGTTTGAGGTGTACAAGTTCAACAAGATTTGATGATTAACCATGACCAGGATGACTGGGAGCCTTCACAGATTTCTCTATCTTCTATCAGCTGCCTTCATCCAAATATTAGGATTGGTCTGTGCCCCTCAAACAAAGACTGGTACATTTCTTTATTCATTCAGTTTATAACAAGCTTCTATCAAAGCATATTGAAATCAGTTATTTCTTTTAACTGCATATTTTGATCTAACACAGCATCAAGTCACCCTCCACTCGAAATAAAAGCAATGTCTGTCCTCGAGAGAGTTCCTCTTATATCATAATGTGAGTTAAAATCTCACATCACCCATTCACAAAAGATCTTTTATTCTACCCTTATATGCATGAACATTTCGTTTAGAGGACAGCAAAGAAATCACCTCATGCGACCTTGAAAACATTTTCGGATGATTTAACGACTTTCCTCATTTCAACCAACTCTTTCCGAAGTTACTCTAAAAATACGTGCATTCAACTACACAGTAGTCCTGGCTATGATTAGTCAGAGTATCACATTATGTACAGAATCTTTAATTGAGTATAAAAAAGGCCATGAAATGGCTTCTAAAACACTGGGGGCACACTAATGCCTGAACCAATGTTCAGATTTTTTTGATGTCTCTTAAATGTGGATTGCTTTACCTTTGTTTGAACTGCCTTTGAAATGTGTGGTATTCATTAATCCACATAAACCTGAATCACCGTGGTTCCGCAACAAGGTGATCAGCTGCACCCAAATTGCCACCAGTATCTGAAAATGTAGTGTAAAAAAAAAAAAAAAGTGATCATAATGCATTTTAGAGTTAGTTAACTTTGGCTTGCTCACAATGAAACACTCCCAGGCTATGGAGAGATTCCACTTCATCCCATCACCCATTAAAATGTACAGTTTATGGCATTTTTGTGCTCCTGTGAATTTACATAAAAGTCAATTAGCATCCCCCACTTGCAATTTCATCCATCTGATAATGTGTTTTGATGCCTCTTTTTGAGGCAAAATATCTTTCAGTCTTTTAGTTATATTCATAAACTCCACATAGGTCATTAGAACTGAAGAAGACTCTCGGATTAGGGGTGAAATATCTTCAAGTGAAGAAATTCAAGTCCAGTTGCCAAGTCAAGAAGATTTCGACAAGCTTTCGGTCCCATTCCTTCTTTTCAGACGCGTTGCTATAAAAATTCCACCTAAGCAGGACACAGGCTCCACTGAGACTTTTTATTTTCCCGGGGGGGCTTCTTTCTCCTATTCCACATCCCTGGCTCTAAACAAGACAGGTTTGTAACCTCAGACACAGACACACAGTAACCTCAGCACACTGTTTCAGGCTCAGTTACTGAATTAGCATCTGAGACTGGACTGGCAAGAACAGAATGGGAGGCTGAACAACAGACAGTATTTTTTTCTTTTTTTTTATCTTTCTCTTATTCACTTCCATTATCATTCACTCAATCATCGGTCTTACATTGCAACCTGTTCTTCATCAAAGCTTGTAAAGATACAAATTTCAGGGCAGATGATTCTTTCCATTGTCTCAAGGCTTTAGTTGCAAAGTTATTTTATGGCAGAACATCAAGTACCATTTGATACTCAGATGTATATTTGAAATAAAAAGCTGAATTTTTTTGGTGAAAGGCACATCGAGCATTGCGCCGTGAAGAGATCAATACCAATTCAGAGAGATAACAACCCAAGCTCAAACAGACATGGTTCACCTTGTAACAAGAGCTTCATGATATTGACAGTAAAATGACCCTATTCCACTGTAATCATCTGATTTTTGGTATTCTTCGTCTATAGAAGCTATGGAAGCTTGTCTCATCCTAAAACTGAAGTCTGAGAACTGTCTGAAAAGGGTTGCTGAGGTGATTCTTGGCGTTGTTACAAGGGTTGGGAATTTCATCTGCTGTAACTAGTTGGGAAAGCACATGTAAATCTTTCGGGTTTGGATCTAAAAACACCATATTTCACTGCTAAAAGTTGAAACCCAGATAGATATTCTGTATTCAATCCAGCAGACAGTGAGATGGAGATATTACATTTTTATTAACGCGTTATTAGGCACCTCGATATGGTATCGTAAACAAGAATTTCAAAGCAAATTGTAAAACGTTTTTTGTCGAAATCACGACGCGATACTATTAACTTTCTATTGTTTGATTGAAATCAAACATGCCAAAGACGGGTTTGTGGAGAATTTTTTAATTCAATTTGATACTTTAATACTTTTTTCAGGCCTGAAGTTTCAGGTTCACTCCCAGTGAATCCATAGCAACTAAGTTTGTTTGCAACCTTCAATGCCTTTAACTCCTGCAGGGAGATTTATATTTCATGTTGTAAGAATGTTTTTATAGTGCATTGTTTCATGAGACGAGCAAAATAGCAACAACAGTTCATTAATGGCACTGATGAAATGTGTGTGTCAAACCGTGATGTGTCTTCAAGCCATGCTGCAGTAATGCAATGAATCCTCATGCTTTTTTTTTTTACTACGCAGTGCGCATTGAGAACACAGGGGAGAAACATGGTCTCTTTTCCCTATTTATGTAAAAGGCCGGTGAAATTGAAGCTAAGAGGTCTGAGCCTTGGTGGACATGTGCTGTCACAATAAAACTCACCATAATAGAGCCTGATGTGCTATTGACACATGCGCTGACACATAAGTATAGCATGCAACTGTTTATATAGGGGAACAAGTAATTATTAGTCAATGAGCTAGGTTGTAGCACAAATAAAGTGTTTGTTTTACCTGACAGACAGAGACGTGCATATGAGTACAGAAGAAGCAATAAATGGAGCCCCTACAGCAAGTCTGATAGGAAAGAACATATGTTTCATATAAATTCAGGACGTGTCAAGTATTTTACCCCCTCCACTTGAATGCACCTTTCTGATATGTGTTCCAGCTGTTCGAATGATAGCGCATGTGATGATATACAATGCTTTGTGTGTGTGTGTGTGTGTGTGTGTGTGTGTGTGTGTGTGTGTGTGTGTGTGTGTGTGTGTGTGTGTGTGTGTGTGTGTGTGTGTGTGTGTGTGTATCTTGATCAAAATATTTTTTTGTTAGAGCACTTTATTTATCTAGCATTCATTTAAACAAGTGCAAAAGTAGAAATAGTATGAATAACTATAATAGAACTGAGGAAGATGGCTAATAATTCAAGATGTAATGTATATCCTGGAGCATTTAAATTAACTTTTGAAACATGGGTAGTGAGTGCAGTGATGGTAAACCTGGCAGCTCTCATTTAAGCAAATCCTCTCCAGTTCATGGACAGAAACTATAGAATTTTGGGAGGTCGACTTTATTGTGAAAACAGAACCAAAGCATATTTTGACAGCTCTCTTGACACAGTTCAAGATGAATAAGCCCTAACACCGGGATCATTTGCAGAATGTGTCACACTGAGAGTATCTTCTTTGGTGATATGAGGTGGTATGAGCTAGTACACAGTGAGAATGTTCTTTAAGAAAGTCAAAATCGTCTGTGGGAATAGGCAACTTATATGAAGTGCTAAAATAACAGGGTGGCTCATGTGGTAATGAAGCCGTCTCATAATCTCAAGGTTGCTGTTTGATTCCTGGCCCCCTCCAGAGGTGTACTTGACCCTTAATGGCTCCTGCTGCTGCCCTGACAGTAAATACATTTATGTGAACATTCAAGTCATGTTATCACCTTGTAAAAATCCCCATTGTATATATATTTATGTGTGTGTGTGTGTGTGTGTGTGTGTGTGTGTGTGTGTGTCCAAATACAGTCCATTTAGCACATTTACAGTAAATGCAGCACAAAAAAATCTTTTTTTTTTATATCCTTGTTTTTTTTCATTTTTGACCGAATGTATATAATGTTTCCCACTGTTTTATGGAAAATTATTTTCTCAAGGGTTTCAAGTTTCCATATCACAGTTGTGCACAGCGTGTTCTGGTCAACATGTAAAGGCTCAAATGGAGTAGAATAATTTCCATTCTGACCGTAAATTAGAATTGCTGGACCACAAAGAGCCTTTCTTTCCCAAACCATAGAAATTGTTTTTTTTTTTCTGTTTTGAATTGCACTGTAATCATTTTGGTCAGTAAAGCTCAAGTGTTCAAAAAAGACTAAAACTGGATTCCAATGAGGAGTGCAGAGATGGAAAATATTATGAGATGATCCTCCTCACAATTTGTGCCCTCTCTGCTCCCCAGCTATATACTAATTCCCCATTATGTTGGAATCAAGATCAGTTCCTTCATTCTTCAACTACCTGTATTTTCTTCGTCAGCTCAGAAATTTGTCAAATTTTCCAGGAGTCTAAATTTTAACTGGTGATTCTAATAGAATAGAATATAATAGAATAGAATATAGGTTTTACCCAATTTGCCATGAAAGATGTTCACGTTTCTATTGATCACACCTGTTTATATTTGCTCGAAAAGCTTACTTCTTTGATATAAACCTGCAGTTGAAAATTGAACTGCTTGTGAACAACCATACAGTTTAGATTGTAAGTAAATGCAAATACATACACACACACACAAACACACATAGAAGGCAGTGAGTTGGAATGGTGTGCCAAAAGTTCCTGTGGAAGCAGGCCAAGTTTTGACAAGTTTCTATGTCTCACACCGACTCTCCTCTATATCACTCTTCCACTCTGCCCATCCATCTCTTCCCCTGTCAGCCCTTCCACTATTTTCAGAAGTGGCTCTCCTCCCATCCCCTCTTGTCCCAGGCATGTCAGCAGCATTTTTTTCCCAGGGAGGGCAGACACATAACATAAATTATTTGGTTAGTCCTGCCCTGTATTAAGAGGCAGAGGGAAGGATTCAGGGCAGTCATGTCAAACCGAATCATCCGTTTTGAGAATGAAAACCATGTTTTTGTTTTGATTTTAATCCATGTTTCTTATGTTTACAAATAACACACAACCTGATATGCGTGTGTCACGTTTCCTCAAACAACACCAGATTGGCTGCGCATTTGCTCCAGTGCATCAGCAACTGGTGTGTGTGAATGACTCCGTGGCAGAGTGAGACAAGCTAGCATGTAAGTCTAGCAACCGGGGAAAAGAGATAATGGAGCGGAAGTGAAGAGTTGGGGCTGCCAGCGGACAGCCATGTCAAAACTTTGTCTGATGGGGAAATGAGAGATTGTTAGAGTAAAGGGAAAGTGGCTTCCGCTTAGTAGGCCAAAAGTTTTAAAAGGCTGGTCACACACACGGACGAATGTTTCATTTTCCCTTGTGTCACATGACTTCCTTGGCACTCAGCTCACCTCAGCTGCCCAGCCTTAGCCCAACGTTACATTACCTTTTGATGAATGTTCAAGGAAACCTTTTAATAAAAGTCAGTACTGCACAGTTGGAATAAACCAGAGATCACATCAGGCAACAAAACAACAAGGGAATTAAGCCAATAGATAACAAGCTCCATTTGTTCCATGCTCTTGTCATTTAAATAGCCCTCAGACTCTCGGGGTCATGAAAAGGCTTTACGTGTAGCTATTCACTTTTAACATACTCAAACACTGACATTTATATTTTGGAATTTTAAAAGGGTGCTCATCTATTTTGAGCTTTAGATCCATTCCTGAACATTTGGCAAGTTTATTCTGTCTCATTGATAAATTGAATATTGGTCAATACTAAAGAAAGAAGGGCCAACAAAGCATTTATCTGCAGAAGAATAAATCAATAAATCAAATATATACTGTCTAACAGCTTTTTTATAGAAGATGAAGATTGTACTAGGTAATGGATCCCTCGCTTCCCCTCTGACTCTAGCTCAAACTTCCATTGGCTTAGCAGCTTTTTCATGAGAAAGCCTCACGAGGATCATTCATTCTGTGTTTTAAACTCAGTCACGGATGCATGTGCATCCCAGTGTCCATATTTTTGGTTATTTTGATCTGAGTTTTGGCACATGTTCTGTTACTTTGATTTAGGGAAAATGAACAAACTCAACTACATTTCTCACATCTGTAGTACATAGGAGAAGATGACTCTGCAGGTTGTATAGACTGAGAGATGCCCTTTCATACTGCCATTGAATCCAATTACGGTACATATGTAAAAGGCACTGGGGTGCACAACGATCACACTGAGAAGGTACATTGTCCCATTTCCTTAATCTTAAATTATATGTGACCTCAAAAGCCAGTCTGATACACAGAATTGATCAGAAAGTATTTTCATGTTGCATACTTGAATGATGGCGGCACGTGGTTAGCTTACCCACCATAAAGTAACAAGGTCCCTAATTTGATTCCAATAGGGGCACTTTCTGTGTGGGGTTTGCATATTGTCCCCGTGTTTGTATGGGTTTCCTCCGAGTTCTCCGTTTTTCTCCCGCAGTCCAAAGAAATATTCAATAGGTTATTTGGAGACCCTAAATTGGCCAGTTGTGAATGGTTATTTGTCTCTATATGTGGCCCTGTGATTGGCATGCAATTGGTCCAGGGTGAACCCCGCCTCTCACCCAATGACAGCAAGGACAGACTCCGGTTCCCCCGCAACCTCGAGTGCTGGATAAGCGGTACAGATAAAGCATGTAAGATGCTTGAATTCCCCGGGGATTTTCTGGAATGCCTCAAATTTGACAGATATGTCTCTTTTTAACCTGTATCCACTGCACTGATAGATGAGCGAAGGGTGAGCCTTAATCGTCTGATGGTGTATTTTATTCACCTTGTCAATTAAACAGCTGTGGGCCTATCTGTGACACATTCAAATCAAGCTTTTAGAATTTAGACATCACATATACACACAAGCAATGAGAAAGTGAGTCCCTGCAGATACGCAATCACTATAATGTGTGTGTAAGATAGTAGCCTGTTCAGGATACAAGAATGATTGTTACATCCCTGGAGAGCAATTTCATCCATTTGAGTAGCAAGATTGGGAACATACTTGACAAAGTCATCTGGATTCCACATCAAAAAATTAATGTGACATTAAATAGAGGAATGCATCTGGTTCAAATGATGTCTTCATGAGTTTCATGTGTGCCTGCCGTAAAAAATTACTAAAAGCAAAACGTAAAAGACTTCATGAGTAAAATCTGTAGGCTTTATCTTGTTCAGTTGGCCCCGGCCTCACAGCTTCGTTATAAGTGAGTCAAAAATTTGACATATGGGAAAGTTAGGGAAAAAAAACAACCCTGCTGGGAATAGCTCCTAAATTCTTTCCCATGTAGACGACACTCATATCCTTTCTCCTATTTGCCAGCTCACCCTGCTAATACAAGAGGAGTGCGTCTAGTGAATCGTGTAAATAAGTGCCATGTACCTCAATAAAGGACTATATTTAACTAACAAACAGATGTATTACTACAACGTTAAATACTCAGAATTATAATAATGCTTCATACGAATGCGCCTTGAACTCCATTGATTTACCACAATCTAGAAGCCTCAAGGGGTTAACAAAGACCACCTTTGGTGCTGATAACCTTCAGGGTAGCAGTGGAAATTTTGCTTCTGTGGGTCGAAGAAGGAGGGGACGAAGGCGTGTTCGGAAGCAGAGAGAAGAGGAAACGCAAGAGTCTGGGACTGAGAGTAGGGACTTTGAATATTCAGACGATGACAGGAAAAGGTAGAGAGTTGGTCGACATGATGCAGAGAAAGAAGGTGGACATACTGTGTGTCCAGGGGACCAGGTGGAAAGGTAGTAAGGCTAGAAGATTTGGAGCAGGTTTTAAATTGTACTATCATAGCACTGACAGGAAGATAAATTAAATAGGAGTTATCTTGAAGGAGGAGTTTGTTTGGGATGTTCTGGGGGTGAAAAGAATGTCAGCTAGACTTATGTGTCTGAAACTGGATATTTAGGGAGTGATGCTCAGTGTTGTTAGTGGCTATGCCCCACAGGTGGGGCGTGAGTTAGAGGAGAAGTTCTTAAATTAGTTAGATTAAGTGATGCAGAATATCCCTAGAGATGAGACAATGGTAATTGTTGATGATGGTAGACTTTGCAAAAAGGACGGGAATGGGTGTAGTGAACACTTTTTTCCAGAAAAGACAGGAAGATAGGGTAACTTCTTAGAACAGAGGTAGGAGCACACAGGTAGACTACATCTTGTAGAGTCAAGGTAATCTGAAAGAAATCAGTGACTGCAAAGTAGTGGTAGGTAAGAGTGTAGCCAGACAGCGTAGGATGGTGGTTTGTAGAATGACTCTGGTGACAAGGAAGATCAAGAGGACAAAGGCAGAGCAGAGGACAAAGTGGTGGAAGCTGAAAAGGGAGGAGTGTTGTATGGTTTCGGGGAGGAGTTGAGAAAGACTTTGGGTGGTCAGGAAGAGCTCCAAGACGACTGGACATCTACAGGTAATGTAGATGTCCAGAATGTCTCAGTCTGTCAGTCCAGCAACACTGTTCCTGATGTCCATGCAGAGGCGTGTCAGCTAGGACACCCCAACAACAGCCAGAGCTCCAGGGCGGACCTCATCCACCCCCGGCACCCTGCTACTAATGAGCTTTTTGACTGCTTCAGCAACTTAAGCCCCAGAAATAGGCGGGCCAAGCATTCCGACCGGAGGTCTCTTTGTATGGCAGTTCCGAGGTCTTGGAAGTATTCTTTCCACTGATCTACAACGTCTCGAGTTGAGGTCAGCAGCACCCTGTTCCCAATGTACACAGTTTCAATGGAGAACTGCTTCCCCTTCCTGAGCCGCCGGATGGTGGACAAGAATCTCCTTGAGGCCCACCGGAAGTAGTTCTCCATGGCCTCCCTGAACTCCTCCCACACCCAAGTTTTTGTCTCTCGGCCTGCTAGTACTGTTAGCAGCCTCCTCAACCCCGCAGGCATAAAAGGCCCGATAGGACTCCTTCTTCAGTTTGGGGGGGTCCACCAGCAGGTTCGAGGGTTGCTGCCCTGACAGACATCAGCCACCTTACTCCCGCAACTCCAGTCTGCAGCCTCGAAAATGGAAGCACGGAACATGGCCCATTCTGACTCAATGTCCCCTGCCTCCCCCAGTAAGTGGTTGTAGTTCTGCCAGAGACAGGAGTTGAAACTCCTTCTGACAGGTACTCTACCAGATGTTCTCAGCAGACCCTCATGTTACTTTTGGGTCTGCTGGGTCTCCCCACCATTGGAGCCCACTCACCACCAGTTGGTGATTAGTTGACAGCTCTGCCCCTCTCCTCACCTGAGTGTCCAGGATATGCGGCTGCAAGTCCGACAACACAATCTCAAGGTCGATCAAAGAACTGCAGTCTAAGGTTTGGTGCCAAGTGCACCTTTATGCCTGAACATGGTGTTCGTTATGGACAATCCATAATGGACACAGAAGTCAAGTAACAAAGCTCTGCTCGGGTTCATGTCTGGGAGGTCGTTCCTCCCAGTCATACCCTTCCAGGTCACACTGTTGTTGCCCACGTGAGCATTGAAGTCTCCCAGTAGACTGGAGTCCCCAGTGGGAGCACTCTCTAGCGGCCCCCCTAGGGGGAAGCCGAGAAGGGTGGGGTAAGTTAACTGAAGCTAGGTGCATAGCCGCAAACAACAGTCAGAACCAATCCCCCCACCTGAAGGATGCTACTTTCTCGTCCACTGGGTTGAACCCCAACGCCTAGGCAAGGGAAAACTGGATCCAAAGTCATGGGTGGTCTTTTGAGCTGTGCTTTGTTTGGGCCCTGTTTGCCTTGGATGGGCCTTCCGACAACATAGCTCCCATAGCTCCTAGGGTCACTGGGAAGCCAAACCTCTCAACCATGATGAAGGTAGCAGCTCAAGGAGAAGCCCAGAGCAGTCATCGCACTAAATTCGACACAACCCTGAATACTTGAACCTTACATACAGTACAGTGCAAAAAATCCTTTTTTCCATTTTTCAGTTCTTTGCTTCTTTACTGTTTTACCTTTTTCTTTCTACATATTTATCTATTTATACTTCACAGTGTTATTTCATATTATTTGTCTTATATTTTTTCTGTCTTATATCTCAAACCCAGAGATGCTGCTATTGTTGTTTTATTGTGTTGTTTCCTGCCTTGTTATGTTGGTTTGTGTCTGTTTTTAATTGAACCTGATAGCTGCTATCTCTAAATTTTGTTGCACTCTGTAACGACAATAAAAGTCTTGAATCTTCGAAAAAATGGCACCATGGACCACGCAGTATCTTGAGAACATAATGAGTGTCTTGGGCAGCAGATGCTTTAAGGAAAAGCTTGGGTGCTTTTAGATTAAAGATGTAATGCTCAATATCAAGCCTCTCCTTTCTTGGGATCACCCTTTGATAACATAATCAGCATGCCAACGCTCCTGACGTACAAAGAGACTGCTTCAAAACCCAGCCATCCAAATTCTGCTGAACCCAACACACAGGGTATGAATAGTGAGATGGGTCTTGTCCCAACAAACGATCTGGTGATACCAAGGATCCTGAAATTGCATGCTAACTGATTCACAGAGTTTCTGAGAAGTTTTTGTGGCATACTCTTCCGCAATGTCAGAGTTAGTTTGCTGTTAAATTGCTGATACCAAATGTGACATTGTTCTTTGACATCTTGGAAATAAAAGGGGCCTAAGATGCTCCATTTTGTGCCGCCAGCTGGTCCAGTCCCTATTATGTAACCAAGATTTTTAATAGTGAGCCTCATTCATGTACATGTGTAGAGAAAGCCTCATTCTAATGTAGCGGCACCTTGGCTCCAAGGAGCGTCAGCATGAATTTCGCTGCAGATATTCATGGACACTAGCTTTATATTTTCCCGTTGAAATGAAATAATGACGCAAAAGTTGCCGATTTTGAGGCTCAAATCATTTCAGTTTTGTTTTGTGTGTACTCTCCTTGTTTGCTTCTTCTCGCGTTCATTTTGGCTTTGAATATTTTGTTTGGTATTGATTTTAAGTCAAAATCATTTCAGTTTTGTTTTGTGTGTACTCTCCTTGTTTGCTTCTTCTCGCGTTCATTTTGGCTTTGAATATTTTGTTTGGTATTGATTTTGAGTCAGGGCACAGCTGTAAGAAATTCGACATTTCCCTTCAATATTTATGACATCAATTCTTTTCCGAAATTGTCGAAAGGGCACCAGGAAACTACAGGGGAACTGCTGCATCAAACCCAGAGGGATCACCACTGGCCGTGACTGCGGTAAATGAGGTCCTACAAAAACCCCATAGAATTTACGTCACAGAAATGTGGTGCTTCCGTGAGTACAATCATCTGAATCTACCATTCAGTAACACAGGTTGTCTTGTTCAAGTTTTAATTTAAGTAATTATTTTAAAACATTACAATTCCCTGTTATTTAATTAATTAAGTTTGTCTGACGTTATGTGACCAAGAGATGTTGGTCCATTAGCTCTCAAAAAGCTCTCAAAGCTTGGATCTCAAAGACCAAACGTGCAGAGATCATGCTTAGCAAGTCATGGATTTTGAACAGCATAAGATGTGTTTCGCCATTTTGTGGAGACAAACGTGTAATGCTGTAGAGTGCCTTAAGTAACCTAAATCTATGTCAATGAACTGCAGCGACGAGTGCTAACTACCATAAAGCCACAGTAAAGACACTGACACTTGGATAAAGCAACAACCTAAGATTCTTCTGCAACTAAATGAACCTTAGCAGAGGGAAAAGTGCTCCCTGAGGGACATATTTAACTCTGAAACTTTTAATACCAAATACAGCACTGAATTATCATGCTATTGATATCAGGGATGTGTGTCTGCAAGGTTTCAGTTGCAGTACAAGGCAACTATGGCAGGTCAGATAACATGTCTTTTTCTCAGACAGACACGCTTTAATTAAGCGGCAATGTTGTCTGGCTTACAACACTGTAGTATCCTCTGTCTAGATAGAGAGATGTCTTGGATGTTTAGATTCTTCATTTATGGGGTCTAAATTTGAAATTTACATAATAAATATTATTTATCACTTAATAAAGAAGTTCAGTATTCACTAAATCTACTTTTAAGTTTCCTCATTTAAAAATCCTGATCTCAGTTAACACTTTTGTCTCACATTCAATTAACTGCTTTTGCCACAGCATGTAAATAAATAGACACAAGGAAGAGCAGCCATTTTTTACGTTATGCCAACACTGTGTGGCAATTACAATGTAATGATAATTTGTCCTTTATTAATTCCCATGGGAAATTCATTCTCTGCAATTTACCATTCATGGATGAACCATGAGCAGTAGGCTGCCGTCAACCAGTGCCAGGGGAGCAGCTAGGGATTCAGTGTCTTGCTCAATACCACATTAGGAGTAGCCAGGAATTGAACCAGGAATGTTCAGTTCAATCTCAGTTCAGTTCTATCTCCTGCGCCACGCCACCCCTAGACTTTGTTAAAAGGAAAGCACATAGCCTTTGAATCAGCTTTACAATTTGACTTAGGATAATCCATGTGGTACAAACAACACTTAGGTAACAAGATAACTCAGCCTTGGCAGCTCAATGTGATGGAAAGAAAATACAGTATATTGTTACTGCATTGACAGGGAACTAGTAGAAGACAACAAGTTTCCGACTATTCATAACAAACCATACGGTTTAGAAGTTTTTTTAAGATGATTATTATTTGCAACTGGTGTCAAATTTTATTAAATGGACTGGAAGATAGAATTTGTCATTTTAAAATTACTCTTTCAAACCATGCTCTTTATGACCCACATCCAACAAAATTGTTTTATTTGTTTTTGATGTACCTCAGTTACCGATCCCAACATTGAAGAGCGGCTCTGGTTTGTTCCTGTGTTCAGTTGTGCAAGTAAATACTGGAAATACATTTATATCAAAAACAAATAACTCTCTGATATCTGCTTATCATTTTTGGGAGTTTTCTGTTTGATTATAACAGTTAATCTCAATCCAAAATGTGACTTTTAGTCTTTTCCCAGCAGCTAAATGTTTTAATTTCGCAACGATGCGTGTGCAGTTTGACACTACTAGCCATGGGAAGGGAATTTTCCAAAAGATTTGTCCCCCTCAGTCACTTTGCACTGGCGCCAGGCATAACCTCGCCACAGAGGAGTGATCAACACCAGAAACAAACTGATAGTTTTAAAAATAAAACAATGAAGCTACTATAACATACTGATTACCACAGCTTTAATGAAATGAACAAGTAGAACAAAATGCTGTATGTAAGCTATTTATCATGAGCTATTTGAGATTGAAATTATGCTGGAATCTGAATTGGATTGCCAACTTCTTTACTCTGTTTCCTTTAAGCAGAAAAATCAGGGATAGTAATTTAAAACAAAAAATCCATTTATTTTGTAAAAATAAATTCGATTTTTTCATTATTATCCATTAAATTTTCCATTTTCCATTAAATAATCATTTCCATAAAAACAGTCAGAAATAACCATCCTAATGCTTGGTAGCTATTGCATTCCTTAACCCAAAATCCCATTAATTAAATCCTGTAATTCAATGTCCTCACATCTGTATAGTCAAGTCTACAGTCTGTACTTCATAATAAACTGCACCAATTGGCTTTGTCGTATACAGTGGAAAAACCTCCATAAACCTGGATTCATAAACAACGATGTGCAACATTAAAAGATTTACAACATAATAATTTTAGCATTTCAATAAAAGCTAGTTGGAAGAGCAGACAAGTGGACTTTTGAGCTGTTACAATAACACACTGTTTTGAACCAGTACTGAACCTCGTGAGTAGCAACCCGGTTTGACCGTAGGTGTCGAAACAAGCTTTTAATTTCATAACAGCTGCCGTAATACTGTATGGTTAGAAATAGTGTTTGTGAATTTAAAGGGCTGCTATATCTTAAAGCACCAATTATGCCCTTAGTGGTAAATTGATTGTAATAATGGTTGTACTGTATTGTTATATAATGTACTTTTCTTGGTATCCCACCTTCATCGATGCCGGCAAATAGGTCAAAACAATAGACAAATATCAATATAACACTGACATAATAGTTAACAAAGGTGACTTCAGTTCTCTGTAATGCTGACTTTTCCTCTTGCGATCAGTAGGCTTGGCGACAAAAGCCAAAGCTATTTGATGCTTAAAGGCCAACACGCATCGAGAACATTGTGTAACAGGCATTAACTGTGGAGTTCGAACTCGGAGCAAATAGCGATTGGGAACTTCTCGCCAAAAAAAGCCACTGGGGCCAGGTGAAATGTTCAAATGTGTGGTGGGCACAAAGGGGTGTGGCTTTCACCCAGCAGGACTGCAGGTTGGGGGCATTGTCTGCACTCCTGCGAGATAGTTCCGATGTTTGATGTTGAGGATAAATGTTCAAACTCACGTCCGAGTGGTTCCTAACCACTGCTAAGATAGCGTGTTTACAAAAAAAGCGTGTATGTTTTCCAGTATTATCTCTTTCCTCTGTATTAAGCATTTGTTTAGTTTGTATTGAATCACAAAAACCCACTGGAGGAATGAAGTTACATAAGTCATTCCAATAAAACTACTTGGGGCGTCATTTATCAAACTTGTGTCAAAAAGGTTCCAAATCATTCCACACAACAAAAATGTAGAATATCCATTAGTGTAAATATCCATATTTATCAACCATAGGAACACCAGGCATATACACACTTGTAAATAACCTGTTAACATATTATGCATCCGTCCATCTTTTTCCGCTTATCCTGCACTCAGGATCGCGGGGGATGCTGGACCCTATCCATGCTGTCATCGGGTGAGGGGCAGGTTACACCCTGGACGGGCCACATATATAGACAAACAACCATTCACTCACTATTTTCCCAATTTTTTCCTATTAATTTGTGACCACTGTGCCACCCCCTATTCTGCATCAATTAAATTTACACATGTTCCTATGTGCAAATACAAATTGATAAATCCAATTCTTTTGACGGAATGTTCATACGCACTCTTTTACGAACGCTTCTGTATGTATCCTAGCTGACCCGTATGCCAGGGTTAATGAATAACCCTGATTAATGTCTTTTCTATTTAAGGGGAATCATTGTGGTGTCCCTTCCCTAAGTCTAATCACTGAGTGGAATAATAATCTTTATGAGTTAAAAGATAACAAATTAGAACTAACAGTTCTTTCAAACCTGGTCATGCTGATCATATCAATTCCAAAAAAAAAAATTTCCTTTAAGTTTTCCAAATATATTTCTGCCTCATTCTTCTGAATTAATGTAGATTCATTCATATTTTTAATCATAAAAATTCTAAGCTGCCAAGGGATTTTTATGAATGCTATGTTATATTCTTTTTGAAAAAAAAAATATAAAACATTTCTGAAGTCCATGCTGAACTGTTTATGCTGAGTGACTCATATGCATTATATAATGCGGGACTTATATAATAATGGTGATGTCACAACTAGTTCTGACATCTGAAGTGGAAATGAATGTGTCTGTGTGTGTGTGTTTGCGTCTGTGCGTGTGTATAAAACCCGTGTCAGATATCAGTACAAGGAATTCATACACGCTCCTCTTTTGATGAGTGGCTATCAGATTCTTTAGCAAATTGTTAAAACCATTCAGTCTGAACAAACCTTCAACATGCTCTCATTCATTTTTTTTCTTGAAGTTCTTTAAATACTATGACGGTTAAAAAAAGAAAACTGCACCACCTCATTTGACAAAAATTGGTTAATGGGTTCAGAAGTGAAAATTACCATTTTTGACTATTTCTCTTTATTATTGAAAACCAATTTGAATTATCTATTTTAAAAAACAGCGAAATCTTAAATCAAAATCTGACCACGATTTGTCTATGTAGAACAGAGTGAGATGTGTCATGTCCTATAACTGTGTTACATAACCAAGCCTAACCCTAACCCTGTGTTCAACTGTAAATGTATCAACATCTGTACTGTCTATTTGTTGGTCAGTTTCTTCAACAATGTAATCACAGAACTCTTCAATTTGCTTTATGGTAGCAGGCACTGTAGAGGTATGTTTCAGCTGTCTGTCGTGTGTCACCTGTAAATATGTCACATCATGGCCCCAGACAACACTTCATGGTTTGATGCCGCTTGAGATTAAACTGTTTATGTATTTAATTTATGACACTCATGTGGGTTTCATAAGTTAAATGGATGTTCATAGGACAATTTTTAAAATCAGTAAATGGATGAAGCAAAGAAACGTCATTTCCTGTCTAATGGTATTATAGAGTTGCACTGAAATCTAACTTTATTAACAAACTGAAAGACAGTTAATTGATAACAATCTGAACAAACCACTGCTAAATATAAAATATGTCAAACTGTAGAAGCGTTATACTCAGTGTTTCAAAAATAATGTTTTTAATTAATTGTTTTTCTCATCATTTGAACTGCTGAATGAGGTGGCCTGCACAGACTCACAGTCTGTGGACAAGGGGGGGGCACTGCCCTCAGATTAGGTCACATCCTCCTGTCGTTGTCGTGACGATGAACATTACGCTGGAATACTAATCCACCAGAAAGTAGAGATGAGTGTTAATCACTGCTGCTTTGACTGCACGCACAGATTACACACACACACACACACACACACACATAAACACACACACTCATATATCTGTGTTCATGTCCATGTCTCATATGGAATACGCATCAGTACAGAAGTTTCTATGTCTAATTTTCAACTGCGCACATTCAGAAATGAAATCCAACTGCAGAATCTCAATTACTTTTTAAACCTGTTTAGTGTGATTGCAAAGAAATTAAATGCATTTATATAAAGTATAAAAAACAGATTCCACAAAACTCTTGCCTCATCATAAATGTTTGTTATTGATAAACAAATTGATGCCAGTTTCTGCCTGAACTTTTTGCAACTTACTTAATAAAACACAAAATTTGGTTAGACAGTATGACCATAGAATAATTGGCTTGAGGAAAAAGGACTGGTTGTCTTGGGCAAATGGTTGTGAGATCTGTGGATCTTTTTTTTCAACAATTTAGAACAATATTATTGTTAAAATACAATTTTGATAGTCATCTTGTCATTTACCCTGGAGATTTCACTTTACTGTTTGAATAATGCACAGTTGCGCCACATGGGGTGAAAAGTCCAATTTTTTTTTTCTCTCAGTAAATGCAGACATGATCTAAAGGTTATAATCTAGCAGAGAGGTGGCAGAGCGGGCTGTTAATCCTCCATGTTCCCTTTTGAGTGAATACATCCGTTTCGGCTTTACGCCGGCTGGTAATGAAGGGGGGATTGCAGAAAAGCATGCAGTTTACAGGGGAAATCAGTGCAAGAGACAGACTGTGAAGAGGATGGAGGACCATCAGTTTGACGTGGTCAGGTTTAATATCAGTTTAAAATTGGAGCTCTGGATTATGAAGCCATTCTATCGCACTAAACAACAGTCATCCATTCATAAAGTGGTTTGTGCATCACAGCAACATCCTCTCACTTCTGGTAAATCAGACTTAATGTGATGTCTGTGCATCTGAAACATCAATGCAAAATGAACTTTATGGCGACAAAATATATTTTATATATTACAAATGTTATGCAACCAAGCTTTTGTTTATACATGTGTCATAAAGACTCGTCTGTCTCATCTATGAGGAAGTCTTTCAAGTGCTAATGTCTGACAGAATATCTAAATAACAACATACAATATATGAAACAGACTGAGCTGCCAATGATAGCGACTGTGCATCACTGATAAAATGAAGGTGTCTCATTCATCATGATTGGGTCCAAAGGTAGGCTTTGCAGTATTGCAGCAAAAACAATCATCTGAAAGCCACAGCTGACAACCCACCCAGCCTTTGGTAGACTTGTACTCGGATGGCTTAAGAGTGGGGAAAAAAAATGCAAAAGATTACCTAACTCGTAAATTATTCTCATAATGGTTTACTGTTGTGATTCATGGATTGCTCATTGGATCATGTGATGATTTTGGTTGAAAATGAAAAATGGGCTTACAGATGTGTGATGGCGTGGCAACAGTGATTTTAATAGTTTTATTTGACCATAAAGCCACCATTTATTATCATATCTCCCCATTCATACGAGGAACAGAGCAACAGGAAACGGGAGACCGCATCATGCTCCTTGCTTCCTGGTCTTCCCAAAACCTTGCGCCACACAGAGACCCTCCGTTTCTGGTGGGATGTTAGAGGGTCTTTTACAACCTTGCTCTGATGTACTGACCAAACCTCCCCATAGCAGCAGGAGATAGACGGTCGGTGTCCTCTGCAACTATCCTCCAGCAGTAAACCCCTCACATGGATTTGGCACACACTCAAAAGCATATCTAATGGATGGTTACCAGCCACCCATGTTTTCTCGCTCTGTAAAAGGAGATTGGCATCCCGTATGCTCTGGCTCTGCTCTGTCAGTCTCCAAACATGGATGCAAGCCTGACAAATCCTCTTTAAGATTTGTTGTACACCAGCCCCGTCCCACCAGAGCAGCCAGGGTGAGTGGTTCTCAGACCAATGTCTGCAGCTGATAGTTTATTCATGTCATCCAGCTCCACTTTTCTCCAGAACTTTGCACAAATGATTAAGAGTGAGAACATGAGACTTCAGTTCCCGGGAGTCAGCGTACGAGTGTCGTGTCAATCACCTCAAGCCCTTCAAGAAGAGCTTTTGCCCCAGCCTTTAAACCACTCACTTATGTTCAGTTCTCTCCCATTACATCCAGACCTGCCCCGCTGTATGACCATGGTTTGTATTTAACCCTCATATTATGTTAAGGGTCAATTTGACCCATTTCACCCATTGACCCAATGGGTCAAATTGACCCTTAACATAATATGAGGGTTAGCCCTTAATCAGCTGTTTTGGACGTATCTGTTTGTTTGACGTGGAAACAATCCGAAGCTCATAACACACCTGTCTGATGTTGCGGCTTCACTCACGCTCTTTGTTTGACAGATTATTCTTGAGCATGCAAAGTAGATGAAAAATTGGAGTTCATTGGATGCTTTTGTCATGTTTCCATAATGTTACATGTAGCGCCGGATAAAATTGGATATAGGGAACATAGGGAAGGTTTGCATGCTGTCATTGTCCAGTATTTACACACCATACCTTTTTAAGGGAGATAACTCCACAGCTGTGGGTGAGCTCTGGTGTGTGATATGACTTTCAGATTTGGTTTGGCAATAATTGTTGTCTGCTAGATGTGCATGCAAAAGTTATGTAACAAATCTTTTGTGGCACTCAGAAATACCCATTTCACTCAGAAATACCCACTCAGAAATACCCATTTCTGAATGCTGGTTATATCAGCTAAGAAAACAATATCTAACTTATCAATGACTGGACGCGTCAAATTGCTTTAAGGTGTAGTAGCATAATGCTACCCTTCTAGAGAGCGCGGGAGTCTGAGGAGAATTGTTCAAGACATAGAAAGACCATTTCTGTTTAAGGGGGGATTTCCAAGTTACTGTACTCTACAATTCAATGACTTAATGCACTGCATTTAATTTCTCACATATGTAAATGATAAATGGTTGGCATTCATATAACGCTGTAATGACTACTCAAAGTTCCTTTATAACACTGTTATAGTCACATACCAATGGACAAATTTACACACTGTCAGCAAGGGGGGGGTCACACAGGGTTCAAGCACACTAAAATATTCACACACATTCATAATACGGTGTGGTATCAGGAGATCAGCATCATGTTCACAGACACTTCATTCCAGTCTCTGGGGGGGGCACTGAAATCAAACCCATAAACACTTGATTATGGGATGGCCACACAGTAATCTGAGTCATAACGCATGTAGCATGTTTGACTGGTAGTCCGAAAAACCTCAACTAGCGCTTGGTGATGCCCAGCGTTACAGTGTGCATATTTCAGACCCATTCCTTTAAGTTTCAAGTCAGACGGCGAAACCTCTGCAGACACCTGACATTATTTACATTTACAGAGACACAAAGGGCAGTCCGCCCCGGTCGGGCCAGAAGTAAGGAGCCACAAGCTAACTCAAGACTCACAAGAATTACCTATAGATAATCCCAACATTTTTTATCTAATACACTTAGCTGCATCATGAGTTAAAACTAAGCATGGGAAAACTCAAATTTCAGAATTTTATGTACCCATTGTTTGCCAAGTGTATGTTTAAATAGTACGTTTTGTGTTTTTCCAACTACTAAAAACTTAAAATAGAGCACCCGCGCAGAGAAATGTTATTCAGACAGAGTGGGGACTCACAGCTGATTTGGGCCCTGAGACAACACAACTGGTTAATTTTGCCTCACGCAAGTATTTTCAAAAGGGATTACATAATGAGATATTTGGGAAAAATGTGAAACAAGTTCATTATGTGTCTGAAAATGCTATTTCGATCAAAATAAACCATAAAACCATGAGATCTTGAATTATGGGATGGCAGCAGCTGGTACCACATGCAATAAAAATACAATTTAATAGGTTCCTGTAGTGTACCAGGCTATTTTTCCCATGACTTTTACATGAAGCAGAGGTATAGTTCTGCTCATTGACCATTTAAGTCACACTGAACAGCAACACAACTCATCCTTCCGCACCATGTGAACACAACCACCTTTGACCTCTTTGATAAAAACAAAACAAACTAATCAGAATGATGGTGAGATTCTATGACCTTTTCCAGTTTTAGTGAGCGATTGCTTTCGGCCGTATTCACAATTTACAACATTGCTATTCTTGATATACTTAATTATCATATTATCTCAAAGGTCTCGATAAGGTAAATAAGTTTGCTTTTCTGTTGTTTGCACACTGGGAGAAAGTGTTTTGAATAAAAGATACTGCATTTTTTCAGGAATTGTTTAGGCTTTGTGACTGATGCAAGAAAAACGGAGGAGGGTTCAACTATCTCAGAAGGAAATATTTAAACAATTTATGTCTCATTACAGCCTGATGAGTACTTCTAAGGGAGCTGCAAGCTCTTAGCTAAAGTCAATACAACCTTCAGTAGAATGATCCCATGCTACTAATGGTTTTCCACATCCAAAAGGAAATATAGAAAATATTCACCTGGATCAGGCTCCCTTTGCTTTTCCCCAATTCATGTTCTCGATCTTGTAAAAAAGTAGAAATAAATAAATAAATAAATAAATAAATAATGGTTAATACATGGATTGAGTAAGGCTATCAAACCAGATGCATGCAGATACTAAATAATTAAATGATGGCTTTTTTTGTACTCCTCACTCTATGTCCTCATCCCCCATAACACAATGATCTGAGTTTAATCAAATATGGTTTGTCAGTCTGGGGTAGACTAATACAGACAGAGGACTAAAGGAGGGATGGCAAAAGTGCAATGTTGAAGAAAACTACCTGCAGTGATGACATCAGCAGAACACAACAGGAAAAGGACAGAGTGGCTGTTTCAGTCACAACAAAGATCTGGAAAGGAAAAACATGGGCAACAAAAAATAGAGACAGACTTCCTTCACATAACTGTGTTTTTTTTAAGCAAGTGTCTTCTATGATAATTTGAGGTTATGAAACCCAAAAAACACAGTCGTTCTCTGAGGCTCACTCAACACCACCAACAATACCTACATGAGTGTAACATTCCTGGATCCTACAAATGTTATACTTCAGTGACTGGGACTGGAGAGTCCTCCCATTTCCCAGCATTCAAGACAACATCACCTTTTTTACAATGTGCGGTGATCCAAAACAGACAGCACAAATTCCCTGCATGACATCAGCTCGACCTCTGCAGTTTTACATTTCACTTTGCAGTGACAGGTTTATAATCAAGCGAAGAAATCCCCAGTAATCCACCATTGAACATGAACATTTTGTGTATCTGAGAAAGATGATATGCAATGAATGTAAAAAAAGAAACTAAAATAAATAGTGAAAGACCAGGGTCACTAGATTCTTTCCAAACTGCAACCATTTTGTATCACAAAACACCATCGAAATACATTGATTCGCCTATTGTATGATACTTTTGGAACTTAATAAAATCCTGTGCGATTTTTCACCCTTTTTTATTTTTAGATCAACTATGCAAGTTTCTAAAAATGTATTAATCACTTTCTAGTCATGTTGTCGCTGTGTGTGCTCGATAAATGTCTCCCAGACAAAAGTATTAATTTCACTTGTAATGTTGAGCAAAGGAACATGAGGAAAAAAATAACTAAAAGAACTTTCAAAAATATTCATGTTAGTGTGGAAACACCACTTCAGCCGTTAAATGTCTGAAATGGGAAAGTTCAGCTTTTCCTGTTAAATTGAAACAAAAGAATACTCTGTAAACTAAAGAGTTAACCAAAAGTTGAACACTAAGTTGAGAATAAATGTTGATTTGACTTTTATTAATTTGTCTAAATGCAGACAGTCGTGTCAGGAAGGGCGTCTGGCATAAGACTTGTGCCAAAACCAAACATATTAATTACACCTAAGAATCTCATACCGCATCAGTTGAGCCCCAGGTTAACAACGACCGACATTGGTGCCAATAACCTACAGGGTACAAGTGGAAATTGGGATACTGTGAGTCGAAGAAGGAGAGGAGGAGGGCGTGTTTGGAAGCAGAAAGAGAAGAGTCTGGGACTGAGAGTAGGGACTTTCAATATCGGGACCATGACAGGAAAAGGTAGAGTTGGTGGACATGATGCAGAGAAGGAAGGTGGATATACTGTGTGCCCAGGAGACCAGGTGGAAAGGTAGTAAGGCTAGAAGCTTAGGAGCAGGTTTTAAGTTGTGCTATCATGGTACTGACCGGAAAAGAATTGAAGTAAGAGTAATCTTGAAGGAGGAGTTTGTGAGGAATGTTCTGGAGGCGAAAAGAATGTCAGATAGACTTATGAATCTGAAATTGGAAATTGAAGGTGTGATGCTCGGTGTTGTAAGTGTCTATGCCCCACGGTTGGGGTGTGAGTTAGAGGAGAAGTTCTGGAATCAGCTGGATGAAGTGATGCAGAATATACTGTAATTGGTGCAGACCTCAATGGACATGTTGGTGCAGGCAATAGAGGGGATGAAGAAGTGATGAGTAGATTTGGTATCCAGGATTGGACCGATGATGGTAGATTTGGGTGGCGTGAGAGAAACCCTGGTACTATATGAGGAAGTCTGGAGTGGCAGAGAAGTATGTTAGACTGGTGAGGGATATGTATGCTAGCTGTGAGACAGTGGTGATGTGTGCTGTCGGTGTAAGAGAGACGTTCATGGTGGAGGTGGGACTCCAGGTATCAGCTCTGAGCTCCTTCATGTTTGCAGTAGTGATGGAAAAGCTGACAGACAAGAGTAGACAGGACTCCCATGGACCGTAATGTTTGCAGACGACATTGTGATTTGTAGTGAGAGGAGGGAACAGGTTGAGGAAAATCTTGAGAAGTGGAGGTATGCGCTGGAAAGGAGAGGACTGAGGGTTAGTCACAGAATACAGAACATAGATATGTGAATTAGAGGAAACATCAACACCACCAACATGTTGAAAAGAGCTAGAGGTTGCAGAGATGAAGATGTTGAGGTTTCTTTGGGAGTGATAACAATGGATAGGATCAGGAATGAGTTCATCAGAGGGGCACCACGTGGTAGATGTTTTGGAGAGAAGGTCAGAGAAGCCAGACTGAGATGGTTTTGTCATGAACCATTTGACTGAATTGTGTGAATGAAGTACTGTGTGCACGAGTGTCAACTTGATTGTCCATACTGCCACACGTTTCACACGTAGAGAGGATTGAAATACCATTTCTCTAAGGCCCACAGTGCAGTAGTACAAAAATTATAAATAATATTTCGGATACGAATTTATGACAAGGTAGCAAGGTTATATGTTAGTCCAAAGAAAATTTGATGCATATGAGTTTTAAAATTACAGTTGTAAAAATAAGTGCAGTTGCAGAGATCAACTGTTTTTTTTTTTTGTTGTTGTTGTTGTTGTTTTTCCTTCTCAGACAACATAAAAATTAGATTCCGTTCCAATTTCCATAAATCGGAGACCCTGTGAGAGGTCTGTCTATTAAGTGGCCAAATATTAAAAATGATAAGGTTGCATAAATGACATGACTTATATTTGCTACTATAACTATAAGGACGTAAGGCAGCGAGGCTGCAGGGTTCTCCATCATGCAGACAGTATGATATGTTATCTGGCCTGGATCAACTTGTGCAGCAAAATATCACAGGTACCGCAAGAAAACATGAAGAAGGTCCAAGTGCGCAACTTGATGAGCGCTTATATAAGCAGTGATTCAAGATTTAAATCTTTTCAAAGTCATGATATAAGTAATTCTCTTTATGTTTTGTCTATCTGCTGGTTAAACCGAGGCTTCTATCAGCTGTGTCTCATCCAGAGGGCCCCGTGCTTTTGTCCTCCCAGTTGGATGTTTGAGCAATCCTCTGCTGAAACATGGACGCTCTGGATCAAATCAAATCAAAATCAATCAAAATCTGAGTTTAAGGAGTTCAAACCTCGGTTACTGCACCGTGCCCATCGAGCTCCAGAAAACATTTTATATTCTAAAACTGTTCACTGTTGGATTTATGTGGAAACTTCATGCTTGGAGGTGAAAAACCTCAGACTCGAGAACAATCAGTGATGTCGGATCATTGGAGCTTGGCCATGTTTATAGTTTCTGGATCACTAAATGCGATTAAAAAGATTTTAATATCCATAGCACAATATCACCCACCAGAAATAAATTCTTTATAGTTTTTATTTATGCCTTGAAGCTTACAGTCTGTATCGAATGTTTACTATATAGTAAATTACTATATAGTAAACTATATTTACTAGCTAATATCCCAAAGTCAGTACACTTGTTAAACTCTGGAAAGCATACAGGCAAGATTCCAAATGGCCACTTAATTTCTTTTATTTTTTTTCCCTTTCCTGACATCACGTTGACCACACCTGCAAGGTATTCAGACTGGCTTAAAATATCGTGGTATCATTTTCAGCCTTTCTCCGCGGATCCTTACACCCTGTTCTCACGACCTTGACCTCTTTTTCATTCACTATGGTGGAAAAATGGAGCACATGTTGATTTATGATGCCAGACAGGACAACGTTTCTTAAAAGTTAAACTTATGACTGGAACGTCTTGGAAATAAACCAGCTCGGGTAATGAAGGCCTTCAGGATGTAATGTTTCATCATTTCCAAAAAGGCCAGGTTTCTCTGACATCACTATGACGTATGTCTATGTACAGCTGCAACTGGGCACCTGTGTATTTCAAATGTTACATTCGTAAAAAGTAACAGGATTATTATCAGATTTCAATGGCTAGATCTTCCATCTTGTAATTCTGGTGTAACTGACATGAGCCTTTGCCGGTGTTCTTGGCCCTGTGGCGCCCTCTACTGCCCGGTGGTGTCGAAGAGAGGCTTTCTATCGTGTGTGATCTGTCACGCCTGTTCATACAACAATGACTAACATGAACAATACACACTGGAATTACAGCAGCAGTTTGAGGAGATTATATCAAAATAACTGAAACTGTCAGGGTTAAGCTTGCATGCACTTCTCTGGTTAATCTTCTTAAATGTCCTATATTGGACTGAAGTTCTATCTGAATTTAAGTAATATATACATAACATAACTTAATTTGCTTTATGATTATTGATAGTAACAGTATAATATAGGACGTTTTATTTTTTTTGTCTGATCAGAATGATATTTGTTGTATTACATCATATTGCAAGTTTATGCATCCTGGAACACCCAGGGTTGGCTTTTCTCCCTGCTCATTTGGTTTGAAATTACACAGTAGTTAAGTAGCTATTAATCACACAAGCAGTCATGCTCTTTGTGACCAGCAGATGTCAGGCTCACAAAAAAAAAAAAAAAAATCAGCGAAGAACTTCCAACTCCGTCCATATTTGTGTGTCTTGGAATTTGTCCTCTTGAGATAAGTAATTTAACCTCAGATAAGCTTAAGAATATTCATGACAGAGCCGTGGTGGGTCCCAGTGAGGCTGAAAAAAAGCTCTTATAGAATAAATTACATTTTTCTTTTTCTTCTCCTTTCGGCTTTTCCCTTCAGGGGTCGCCACAGCGAAACAACCTTCTCCATCTAACTCTATTCTTTGTATTCTCCTCTCTCACACGAACTACCGTCATATCATTTCTCACTACGTCCATAAATCTTCTCTTTGGTCTTCCTTGACCCCTCCTGCCTGGCAGCTCCAATTCCAGCATCTTTTCTATACGAGATGTAGTCTACCTGGGTGCTACTACCTCTGCTCTTAGCAGGGTAACTAAGTTACCCCATGCGCCTGTCTTTTCTGGAAAAAAAAGTGTTCACTACAGCCATTTCCTTTTTGCCGAATCTACCACCATGTGTCCCTTTGCGTTCCTGTCTTGTATACCAAATCTACCCATCACTTCTTCATCCCCTCTATTGCCTGCCCTAACATGCTCATTGAAGTCTGCACCAATCACCACTCTCTCATCACTGGGGATATTCTGCAGCACTTCACCTAGCTCATTCCAGAACTTCTCCTTCTCCTCTAACGCACATCCCAACCGTGGGGCATAGACACTTACAACACTGAGTATCACACCTTCAATTTCCAATTTCAGACTCGTAAGTCTATCTGACATTCTTTTCGCCTTTAGAACATTCCTCACAAACCCCTCCTTCAAGATAACTCCTACTCCATTTCTTTTCCTGTCAGTACCATGATAGTACAACTTAAAGCCTGCTCCTAAGCTTCTAGCCTTACTACCTTTCCACCTGGTCTCCTGGGCACACAGTATATCCACTTTCCTTCTCTGCGTCGTTTCAACCAACTCTACATTTTCCTGTAATTGTCCCAATATTCATAGTCCCTACTCTCAGACTCTTGCCATTCCTCTTCTCTCTCAGCCTCCAAACACACCTTCCTCCTTTCCTTCTTTGACCTACAATAGCCCAGTTTCCAGTGGTTTCCTGTAAGTTATCGGTACCAATGGCGGTCGTTGTTTACCCGGCCCTCGACCGATCCGGTTTGGTTTGGGCAAAAGTTTTAAGCCGGATGCCTTGCCTGGCGCAACCCTCTGCATTTATCTGGGCTTAGGACAGGCTCGGGGAGACACTGCCCCCTCCCCCCCCTCCCCGAGGCTGGCTCGGGGAGACACCGGCCAGTGCCGCCCTGAGGCTGTTTATAGAATAAATCACATTAAGTAGGTAAAATTACCTTGTCTTTCAATATGTTAAGCAGTTAAATGTCACGTTCTTGCAGCTGTGAGTTGAATCCAAGACAAAGAATCAAGATTTTTAATTGGCATTGTGCAGGCACTGTGTAATTTTGCAGTGTCAGTGAAATTGCTCCATCTCATTACAACCGAGGGAGTATTTTGCTGCATAAGCTACTTTTTGTACATTTCACTCAAAGTACTTCCAGTTCTTTCAGGATGTTTCAAATCCCAGGCTTTTACTTGTACGAGGGCGTAATTATTACTACTGTAGTAACAGTTCTGTCCTCGGTGGACTGTTGGAGGTCAGTATATCAGCTAACCCAGGTCACAGCATGTGTAACGTATCAGCAATATTAAATTCTATTTAATATTTTGTTTTTGTAACATTTCAGTTCTAACGTGGAATCCTTGATCCAATGCAAATGGGGTAAAGCACAAGAATCTTACTCTGTTCAAAAAAATACATTTTTGATTGTTCATTGCATGCTGATGATTGTGAAAGGTTGGATAGTTACATACGATACAGTGGATATTTCAATGTGTGGACATATAATATGATTTTCCATTAACCAAGAAGCTAAATTTGTCTAAACGGGGTCAGGTAAATGATCTCTGAGATAGAAACTGATACCATTTTATGAGTTTTGTTTTATCAGAATCAGAATCAGAATTATTTTAATGATCACCAAAGTGAAATTACTTTTTGTTAAAGAAGCAGCTCCTTATCCAATAGTACAAAAAAAGAAAATATAAGCATAAATATAAACAAATCTATAAAAGCAGTATGAAAAAAATTAAAACCATGTACAAGTATATATACAAACGAACATGTAGTTCCGAGTTATTGCATTGTTTTAGCATTGAATATGGATATGGGTCATTGCACAGCAGAAATGACTGTACGTTGTGAA
The DNA here is from genome assembly GCF_037954325.1 of Fistularia commersonii. Classification (NCBI taxonomy): domain Eukaryota; kingdom Metazoa; phylum Chordata; class Actinopteri; order Syngnathiformes; family Fistulariidae; genus Fistularia; species Fistularia commersonii. The sequence continues at coordinate 13,754,947 of NC_141288.1, forward strand.
ACCTGAGTATGCCCAAATTAAGTAGTAAATGATGTTGCTGCCTTTGGGGTAAAATTATAATTTGAGGCTTTGTTTCATTTATATGATAAATTTCAAGCATTAATCTATCCAAATAATTTTGGAGCGAAGGTTATTTGAAAAAAAAACAATCACTCTAAAATGTTTTTACCATCTTAATTAGTGTTCACACTGGGAGAAAACTGCTGTGTGTTTGGGGTAGGAAAAAAAAAAAACAGAAACTAAAATGCTCAGACGCACTAATTACTGAGATGTTCTTTCAAGTATAAAAAAACAAGGAATATTTGTACCATCTTACAGCACTGGCTGTTCTCCCAGACACACCTGACCCATAATCATATTAGCCAAGAACATTTCCTGTCTGCCCTCTTATTTTCCTGTCTGCTGCCAGGGCATGCCGGGCTGCTGAGCTTACCTGAAAGGCATCACATCACCAAAACTTTTTTTTTAAAACCATGTGAATTTTACAGACATTAAAGAAATTTCATATTTTCCCAGTATGTTACTATTATAGTTGTTTTTCATATTTCATACAGATCATATCAGACAACAGTGACATGTCTGTTCATCTGAAGCTGCTTCTTCAGTATCTGTCCTGAAGAGGACGCTCATTCCTTTCATATTAGCTGCTTTGAATAGTGAGACACCATTGGCCTCCTATTACTGTCACATGGACGTGACGTGTGTTTCATCATCGTCATCTGTGTGGTCAGTATGAGTGAGTCATGTTGGGAATCGCCCAAAAGAGATACTGTGTGTGTGGCCGTGTGTCATATTTTTGTGCATTTTTTTTTTTGTCTTCTTTTGTTTTACTCTGCAGCCATTGAAAGCTCCACCAAAATGAAATTCAGATTCAGATTAGAGGGTCATTGTGGATTACACAGGACGAACTGTGTCCCGACACACACACTCCCCACCAGGCAGTCAGACAGATTAACTAGGACGCTCCTTTAGATCACACACAATCGCACACACAGACAACACACAGACAAAACATAATCCATCACCTTCAGCACACAATAATCTGCAGCATTATACTACACACATGATACCACACACTTTGCTGTGTGTGGGTCAATGTCACAGTACAAAATCTAAGTAGCTTATGCTTCCATCCAGGTCAATAGAATAAAAACTTTTTTTTTTTTAATTTAATGACCCTTTATTTAACCCTTCTTCTCAAGAATCACAAGGTTCAGTTTCATTTGATCTCTTTGAGGCATCTCTTTGGTCGCAGAATGAGAAAAACTACATCTATTCATTACTCAGGTGCAGTATAGCCACTGGGCCTCTGGGGCAGCATTTGGCGTTTGGAGGTTTGTAAAAGATCCTGGCTAAGACTATTAGATCTGCCCTGCAGCTGAGAGAACAGGGGATCACTGAGGGCAGAAGTTTCTTAGAAGGATCCCTGTTGTGATGGTGTAGGAGTGCATCAACGTGCAGCTCTTATTTACTCTGTACTCACAGAAATCACTAGTAAAAGTACCCCATCTCGATTTCAATGTTATATCAGTGTAAATTAGAGCCTGACTGATTTCATACCCATTACAGCTGTGTATGTAAAAAACACTCTTACTAATAAACTTAATATATCGAGTGCAAAATGTATCATCACTGAATTTGGAGTGAATGAGCTAAATATTTGTTTTGGATTGTAAATGAAAATCAGTTTAATGTCTCAGAAAACAAACGCAAATATCAACATGGAAGGACCTTAGCGTGTCAGATTACATGAACGTTGACTGTGTGGATGTTACGAAGTTTTAGTTATCAGCATGCTTCCAAAACAACATAATCTCAGTGTCTTTTTTCATCAGTATCTAAATTCCGTAGGCTGACATTAGACATTCTGTCATGTACGTCACAACCTGAAAGCAACCAAGTGTCCAAACAATGCTGATGTATAGTTTGGGAAGTAGCAATAGCTCAATTATTATGTCTTGTGTACAGTTTTCATATTGCCTATATACACTGTAAACCAGACTAAATATATATGAGAAACATTTTATTTAGATACTTATTGGCAATTATGATTATCTTTGTATGTATATATCTGGTGTGGTTTACACTTACCCTCAAGTCAGTATTAGCTGATGTAACTGCCACACACATCAGTGAAATAGTCTTTCATTTTTTTGCTTAGTCATACATGACAAGTGTATACAGAGAAACCCTTCTTACTCTGTTACAATGCTGTTATGGCTATGAGTCAACATCAAAAGCTATCAGTGCTGTATGTTTGAAATGTTTCAGAATAATGGGTAATAAGTGGACGTAAACTAAAAGGGATCATGCAGGGTGTGACTGCCCTTTTTTGGATGTTTACTTTTGAAGAAGTTGCTTGTTGCAATTCTGGAAACTGCACAACACAACTCAGCCAGGATGTTCCATCAGAACAATCAGAAGCATAATTTACCCCGGCAATAAAACCAAAATAAAGTTTTTTTCTGTTTCTGATTCTGACTTCAGAAGAGCACAGAAATTTACAAAAGGGTTCAATTCAGACATAATGATGCATTGTTCAGAACAATGCTGCCTGTTTTATAGGAGGTTCAAATTCATTTGTGTTCCTGCATCTGTGACGCCAGCGGTGTCGGCAGCCTGGAGGTCAACTAGGGTGTCAGGTATTGTTGCGTCAAGCATGAGAAATGCAGATTTCAGTGACCCTTTTTAAACAAAGCCTTCAGATGAACTGCAGATCCTGATAGTTAACAATGACACCTTGGCTCTGTATGTGTGTGTGAAAGAAGAATATCATATCATATCATATTCTTCTGCTCCTTTCAGCTTTTCCCTTCAGGTGTCACCACAGCAAATTAACCTTCTCCATCTAACACTATTCCCTGTATCCTCCTCTCTCACACAATTCTAGCTCCAATTCTAGCTGCCTTTTACCAATATATTCACTATCCCTTCTCTGTACATGACCGAACCATCTCAGTCTGGCTTCTCTGACCCTCTCTCCAAAACATCTAACGTGTTGTCCCTCTAATGGACTCATTCCTGATCCTATCCCTCCTCGTCAGTCCCAAAGAGAACCTCAACATCTTCATCTCTTCAACCTTCAGCTCTGCCTCCTGTCTCTTTGTCATTGTCACTGTTTCTAAACCATACAGCATCGCTGGTCTCGCCACTGTCTTGTACACTTGTCTGGTCTCCCATTATTTCCTTTCATTCTGGCTGATAGTCTTCTATCGCATAGTACCCCTGATGCTTTTCTCCACCCATTCCAACCTGCTTGAAACCATCTCTTCACCTCCTTTCCAAACTCTCCATTGCTCTGGACTGGTGACCTTAAGTACAAAAAATCCTCCAACCTCTCGATATCCGCTCCCTGTAGCCTCACCATTCCACACCGTGTCCTCTCATTCACACACATGTCCTCTGTGTTCTGCAACTAACCTTCATCCCTCTCCTTTCCAGAGCATACCTCCACCTCTCAAGATTTTTCTCAACCTGTTCCCTGTTCCCTCACTACAGATCACAATGTCATCTGCAAACATCATGGTCCGTGGAGATTGCCCTCTAACTTCGTGTGCCAACTTATCCATCACCACTGCAAACAAGAAGGGGCTCAGAGCTGATCCCTGATGGAGTCCCACCTCCACCTTGAACTTCTCTGTAACATCTACAGCACACCTCCCCACTGTCTCACAGCCAGCATACATGTCCTGCACCAGTCTAATATACTTCTCTGCCACTCCAGACTTCCTTATACAATACCAGAGTCTCTTGTCACCCTTTCATGTTTTTTTCTAGGTCTACAAAAGTGCAATGCAGCTCCCTCTGACCTTCTCTGTACTTCTCTATTAGCATTCTCAAAGCAAATACTGCATCTGTAGTACTCTTTCTAGGCATGAAGGCCATTTTTAGGCCATACTGCTGCTCACTCTCTAAGATCCTGTTGAATAATCTAGCCAGAAACTCTACCACTGCCTCTCCTAGACACTTCCACTCCCGCACAGGACCAACTGCCTTTCAGCTCTTTATCCTCTTCAATGGTTTTCTCACTTCACTTTTACTAATCTCTGCTACTTTGTGGTCTACAATGTCACCTCTTCTTCAAAGTATGCTGTCCATCTTCTATTACTCTTCTAGCATCTGCCAATACATTTCCCTCACTATCCTCAATCACTTGGACCTGCTGTACATCCTTTCCATCTCTGTCTCTCTGTTTTGCCAATTGGCCTCTGTTTTGTCGCTGTTTGATCGACAGGGTGAACGCCGCCTTAGCCTTCAGCTGGGATAGTCTCTACTCAACCATACATAGATGATAAGCACTTTAGATAAGGAATTAATTAATGTAATTGACAGAATGAATTGTCATTACGTCAGTCTACTAAAGGTTTGAATGAGATTCTGTTCTTCTGTTGTTTCTCAAAGCTGTTCTTGGGACCTCTGGGTGACTTTGTACTAACATAACATAAGATATATAAATATACACAATGTATGGATATATATATATATGTATGGATATAAGTGCAAAACAGTGTTCTTTCTTTGCGTCTTTCATGCCTAATTCCTCACTCTGCCCTGTCAGTGACCTGTGAACAGCACAGGTTTCAAAACACAATTACAGCACATCAAGAAAAAAAAGAAGTTGATTTCATTGGGTCAAAACTTCCCATCTGTCTTGAGAGGAAAGAGGAACAGGACAGTTTACCTCGTGGTCAAATTATAAAGACTGTTTCACCTGTTGGAAGAATACGAAGCACTATAAACCCAACATTTTACCATCTTATTGGTATTATGATAGTAAAATCCAAAAGTATCATAACTGACACATATAATTTCAATGTATTTTTTCGAGAAAATCTTGATTGTTGAATTATGATTAATTTCAATAAGTTAAAGAACATATCAGTCTTTCTTTTCAGTCTATCTTTTTGATAGAAAAACAGATATTGTCATCATAACAGCTTTAAATATTTGGTGGTTGTGAAAACATCCAGTTCTGCCTCAAATCTGCCTCATCATGAGTTGTTTTTTACGCTCCTCTGTATTTATAGAATGGGGTTGAAACACGGGTTAAAATTCTTTCTCACAGACTGCTGCCTATGATGGGATGGATAAGAAAACGCTTTATTGTTTATTGGTTTTAAAGGTCCTGTCTTTAGGAAGACCAAAGAGAAGATTTATGGACGTAGTGAGAGAGGATATTAAGTGAGTTGGTGTGAGAGAGGAGGATACAGAGAAGAGGGTTAGATGGAGAAGGTTGATTCGCTGTGGCAACTCCTGAAGGGAAAAGCCAAAAGGAAAAGAAGAAGGTTTTAAGAGAGCCTTGCATCATTTTTCTCCACACATCTGTACCCTATTCTTGCATCCAAGAATAAGTATCAACTTAATTTATCCATCTCAAGGAAATAACTTGAAAGTGGAGAAAAGTTTTTCAACAGTAAAAGTAACACGGCCTGCTATTCCTGTCTATTTTTGTGCGGAATGCAATGAGACTGACATGACTTGCACTTGCATGTTTTAGCTGTATGTCATGCACAGATCCAGACACAGCTGCTTGTAGCCTTGCAGAAAACAATGAACGTCAGTGCGTGAGTACACATCACTCGCTGAGAGCACATCGCAAATGGAAGCTCGTCCTGTCTGGTGCAGAGATTGAGCTCTGGCGAGCTCGGTGTGTGTCCCGTCCAAAGATAACTGCAGCCCACATTTTTTCTACAAACCGAGCTGACTTTCTGATAAAACTCATTAACAACCATCTCCCCCCTCATGCAGAAAAATAAGATGGTTTGTGAATTACAACCAGAGACTCAGAGCCTCTGCTTGTAAAATACTAGAAGACATCCGGTGGTGTTTCCCAATGGATTTGCTGTAAATGTTTAAAAAGTGACCCATTGCGCCATATCGGCTTTTTTTCTATGTGAAGACGAGTAAGACCATGATTACTGATGGCGAATTCCCGTCCCCACCCAGACCCCCACACACAGTAACAATGGTAACATCACAATGTAATTTGCAATATAATGCAAAATTTGGAATTCCACATGCAGCAGCAAAGTGCACTGGTCCTGTCTGATGTGATGAAATCCATACTATGATAGGAAATGTCCTGATGTGTGAGGCATTACACCAATGTCAGACACACCACATTAAGCTGTGATAGATGACCTAAGAAAATTATAAAGAAATGCAATTTTTGCCACATAACCAGTTGCACAAAAGGACTGAGGGTGTGAGCTCCAATAACCTTTTAAAGGCATTACACATGTCACTTGGACTTAAATCATTCTTATTTGTTTCTTTCATTTGTTACTTGGTTTTGTTTTGTGTCAGAGGCAGTAAAGTTGTAGAATTCTATAGACTCATTTCACAACAGCCAACGCATCTTTTTTCCCCAATTTTCGGGGGAAAATCAAACCAGATATTAACTCTGTGGATAGTGGACCTATTACCATGTGTACTATGAATATCACCGCGTACAGTATCTGTGTGTGGAAACCATGTCATCACCAGATCTGATAGTCCCAAAATCCAAAAAAGAAGAAACAGATGTGTAAAACAAGAACTATTTCATTTCCATCTCATTTATTGCGGGACCGGAGGGTGATGTTTCTCTCTCTCTCTCTCTCTCTCTCTCTCTCTCTCTCTCTCTCTCTCTCTCTCTCTCTCTCTCTCTCGCTCTTTATCATGGGTGAATGTGAGGCTGCGCACATCACTCTGTGGTTTAAGTTTTATTATGTAGAGTTGGAAAGGGAAAAAGAGGCGGTGGGGGTAATGGGTTTTCAGATGAGTGTAGCTTTGTCCATGTTTACCTAGCACCATTAAAAATGTCTCAATATCTCCCGCATACCTATTTTTCACTGCATTCCTCTACTCTTCTCCGATCAGTCCAGAAAATTATAAGATATCTAACCTCATTTCAGCTTGTTTACATAGTATCTTCATTTCACTCTTCTCCTCCCATCCCCGGAGCTGGCGTGTCTGTTGTCCTTGACGATCCTATTAGACAGTTATTAAGCCATTAGCTCGGTGAGGCTTTAGGAACAGTGAGGACACCAGTATAACAGGAAGTAAGCTGATGTTTTCTAATAGGGTAAATTGACGCTGACTAAGTTATTCCTTTTCTTTCCAATCCAGAGGCTAATCTGGAACCTATTAAGGCACAAATGGAATGATGTCACTTTTTTGAGAGTGGTTTGGCACACATATGTGACTTATTACCTCTTCTAATTTAGGCAGGTTATTTGTCCGTAATGACAATCGTTAAATCTCCTTGCCTGGTAATTGTGAATATCTGCATTAGTAGTGCAAAGAGATGATGCGGTGGAAGCGGTGGTGTGTGTAAGGCGTCTCTCTGTCTGTGGTGCTTTTTGTTTTAACTCAGTCTCTCAATTCTGCCTGAACGATTTCACCAGATGATTCACAAATGTGTGGGATTAACATATTCGGTTTGGTTGACAAAGAAGGGAGTTTAAGTGTGTAGCATCCAAAGGGTATAAATTCATGTTCAATGTGACTTTTTGGAGAGAAAAAAATAGTAAGTAGGATGTTTTCATCTTTCTAGAGTAATTTCCTGAGTCATTATTTTACTTTTTTGCCTAAATCAACTCCTTATTCAATATATGAATTGATTTTCGTGTCTTCTGAAAAAATTGAAAAATTAGGCAATTGTTTTAAGAAGGCAACCAAATCAGATAATGGTCGGAGATTCATGTGAGACAAAACCGGTATGCATTATGTTTTAATGCATACCTGGAAAATTTAAAACAGATTAAGCAAAACCCTCCAATCCACAAAATAACACACAAAAATGAAAGACAACTGATTCTTTCCACTTTTAATCCTGTAGTGAATTAATATCAAAATATAATAGTCAATTGCTGACTGCAAGAGTAAGAATTAGCATAAAACGTGAGTTGTTTTTTTTTATTGTTTACGTTTCAATAAAAGTGCAGTCGGTGAAATGAATGCGCCCTATGCAACTGGACTCACAACGAAAACAAAGATGACTTGCTACAGTAAGACAGTCCTTTGTGCCAGCAATGGGACTATGCAGGAGATCACGTACATGGGCTTTTATTTCAGAGCCAGTGTAATCAGGGATAAGTCACAGCCTATTTAATCTCTTCTACTCCATTCAAGGCCTCCTGAATGACTTATCCTCTCCATTCAGCAGAAAATCTCCCCATCAGGGGCCTCAACACAAAGAGGGAGGGATGAGTTTTCACTCTTCTGCATCAATAGTGGAGGTATTGGGTTTATACAACATTGAAAACACTGCGCAGTCAAAGGTCAATGTGTACGTCAGGGGCCATCCATAGTGATGTGCCGATTCATATTCACACATCTACCAGATGTTTCGCTTTCTCTTTTGCCTTTTATTTATTTATTTTGTGTGTTCGTAAGACGCTCTGTTGTTTTCCGTTTCAAGTTTGCCGGTTCAACTTCTCTTGTTCACTTTGGTGAAACACCTGCCTTGATTTTCTTACATTGTCTTATTATCTTATTCTACTATTGACTAATGATGACTTTAATAACACTCGTAGTAACCTACAACTACTGCCGCAGAGTGCGAGAAGAGTCCGGTCAACATTTTTGTTTTTTAGAAGATTATGTGATGCAACGCAACGGTAATAGTTCCTTGTGGTATTCAAATGAAAGTAAAACTGTCATGACAGGAACAAAAGTAGGCACTGCTGATTTACTAGACCATTGAACAGTAGACCATAGACCAGGGACGGGCAATTATTTTAGCCACTTTCTTATTTAATTTTTATGTGCGGGCCAACTAGGAATCATGTAAACAGAACAAAATGAAATTGCAATTTAAATATTAAAGTTTTTCGGCATTATATTTCAGCTTTAATCATGAATGGTCATATAAATGTACCGACATCATTTTGTATGTAATCACCCATACAAAATTAAACAAAAGACAAAAAAAGGGGTTGAAAAATATTGAAATATTCAAAGAAAATAGTTTGGCGGGCTGGATAAAAAACCAAAATGGGCCGTATGTGGCCCGCGGAACGAAAAATGCCCAGGTCTGTCATAGACAATTAAGCAAGTACTGCAAAAACACAAGATAATTCATGTATTAATCTCATATTTTTTAGTAGATCAGTAGAAACAATCATATCTGTGCGTATAAAAATCTAGGTAGGTACATTTAAAAAAAGATTGTTTCGCCATTTAATTCCATCCTATTCTGTCACACTGCTATAGAAACTGACTTGAGGAATCCTCAGGGTTACCTCTGAGTTCCCTCCCTGGGTCATTCCCTCTATTTTTGAAATCCGCTTCCTCTTCAATTCATTCTCACTCTTCTTTCTCTACCTGTGTCTTTCCTCATATCCATCCTCTCAGTTCATTAGCTGGTCTTCCCCGTGGCGCCCCTGGCTTCTGGCCTACCTGCCCGCCTTGGAGTCTCACCACCTGTTGCTTCTTTCCCTGGTCCACTCGAGTTCAGGTTCCTGTCTCTCTGTTTTTGTCAGCTCCTGTTTGCCGGTCAGTTTGGCAGTTTAACATTCCAGCTGTGTCCCCTGTTTCTGGCCCTTCCTGTTGTTACCTATTTTTTTGTCCATTCGGCTTATTTCTTAAAAAGCTGAGTTCTTTGGTTCCCCCGCCCCTGCTGATTTGGCTGTTGGGTTCCCGGGACTCTGCCACAACACACGATTTAACTTTTATAAAACTCCCTGGGTTTATTTTGGGCAAAACATGGGCAAATGAGTTTTGGTATAGTCAATTATTAAAGGTCCTCGCATGGACTGGAGGGTGGGATATCTATCGTCACATGTGAGCATGTGTTTTTTTATGGACGATAGTCATAAAACCATAAATGTGTATTGTGATTCCAATGCAAGGTACTCACGAGTATTCTTCCTGGCTGGTGGGAGGTTAGTTCACCTTTTTTTATCTCTATGGTTCAAAACTGAAAGATAGTAAAGGTGTATGTTCAGGTGTTACTTTGAACCCAAGAGTGGGGGCAGGGGGTCACCAAGAAGGAAGCACTGATCAGTCGCACAAGGAGGAGGAAGCTGAGTCATGATATTCTCCGTTCCCTCAGGGAAAATGAATCACTCTGCGAGTAGAAGCGGGTAAATGTCACTTGTGCTTTTCTCCATGCCTATATTGATTAGAAACCCTATTTCACTGCGTCAACCACTCCAAACACCTGGTCGCATCACACCCACAGTGATTCTGTGTATGTCAGAGTGATTGAGGACACACAGTCCTCTGTCAGTACAGCTTTAGGTAGCTATTTGTGGAGCCACTGGCTTAGTTCTCCCTGTTAATGACGGGCCTACGACCCATTCATACACCTGACACAGCAGCTTGTCTCTCCCACAGAGATGAAAAAATACTCTGGCCAAATATCAGCACCAAAACAGGCACCATTGCAAGGCTGCGGTTGTTAGGACAACACTGTCAACAGTTGGAGATACTAGCAGTTACAGCTTTCACTCTTTTGGCTCACATCTTAGCATTTTATTTGTTAAAGATCTACTTGTTATGTCAACATTGGATTAGCAAATTCAAGATGTTTACATGAACCATTGGATTTATATTTTGATGGCAAATTATTATTATTATCATTATTATTATTTGTTTATTATTAGCTCTATTTCTTCATCTTCAAATATTGATATTGGTGCAAAAATATGGTCCCAGTCATGAAGTGCCTGCGTGACAGAATGCATGATGTTGAGGTGTATAGTTAAAATAGATGCTTATATTTAGTTGGAAAAGTGGGTCAAAACATGAAAAAGACAAGTTAAAATGCTTAGGAGGGTTTATGTGGTAATGTGCTAAGTGCTGAAAAAGAGAAGGAGTTACGTGTGTGTGTGTGTGTGTGTGTGTGTGTGTGTGTATGTGTGTGTGTGTGTGTGTGTGTGTGTGTGTGTGTGTGTGTGTGTGTGTGTGTGTGTGTGTGTGTGTGTGTGTGTGTGTTGCGTGTCTACGAGGAGTTCCAGTGAGGCGGAGCAGAAAGTGGTGAACCTGACAGCAGTCACATAGGCACTCTGTCCACAGGATGAGAAGGCTGAGCCAAGACTGCCATGATTCAGAATGAAGGAAATACCACATTTGACTGGCAAATGCAGTGTCTGAGTTTTCCCTCTGTCTGGGAAAGATGCAGGGATGAGGAGCTTGCTTTTCCTCATGTATCTGAGGTAAATGGGTTCATCTCATCTGCGGGTCTAATTTATAACTTGATGCGAGGATGAACCAGATCATGGATCATATATTGATGTCACAAACTTACATTCGTGGAACTTTCCAATTTATTTTGAAAAATATACTAATATGCACTAACATTGATTCTGCATTCATTTGAAGTCATTAGGAATGAGAGTAAGAGTGAGTAACTTTTATTCAGTGTTAGGAGTTACTAGTATCTTGCAATTAGTGTAACAGAAGACACTTTTAAAAAGGAAAACTTCAAGAATCATGGATGTATTCACAGACATGTGTTAGATATGTGTTTCCACATAAGAAAGATGGAAAATAGCTTAATTTTTTCTTCAAATTAACCAACTTTTTGGTTGACTTTCTAGGTAACATTAATCTAATCATACAAGCTATTTCACTTGATCCTTATATGACAACGAATACATGTATGTAGAAAACTGATTTTTCATGTTTACCACCCAGTAAGTTTACAGTGTTCTGCTCTCATCTGAACGATTACACTGCCTGTGCAGAGGTAACCTGACCAGCAAGAGAACACGACCCCCTGACGACAGGACTTCCGAGCTACTTCCCGGCTGTGCCGTCACAAAAGGCCTGATAAGCAGCAAACAGTGTGTGACTCATGAATTATGTGACTATCTCAGAGGAGTTATGATTTCCAGTACACACTGAATGATTGTCTTATGACTTCCATATAAGTACACCGCAAGTTGTAAAGGCTCCTTTGGAATAAAATCAATACAGTAGAGGACATCTATTTCCCAGTGAATTTATTGGTCCAGCAGATGCAAAAAAAATCAAATACAACATACTGTCCAGACATGCATATTCAAAGGAGATGCCTCTCATTCAAAGCAGTCATTCAACTACATTACAAAATAAATAGAGAATGTAATAAAATGTATTTTTTTCTTCTTTACAAAAAACAAATTTCAAGTATCTCAAGCAAACATGTTACCAAAAGTTTTATTAGAAGTCACAAGAAACATTCTTAGTAAATCATATTTTCCATTCACTCAAAATAAATTGGTACAAAAACACTTAATTACATTTTCTGTTGAGGAGAATTCCGAGTCATCTCCTAGCCTCTCCAGTTAGACTTTATGTACATTAACATTTACAAAGATATTATTAACAGCACGCTTTGTTATAAGAAAATATAGGTGCTCACGTTTGTGCGTAGCCGACAGCAAAATGAGATTGAACACTGAACTAAAACAAAATTTAATTGAAGAGATGTTAGCTATGTTAACTGATTCGTATCAGCAGATCTAAATATAATGGAAAATAAATATCTTGTGAAAAGTTAATTACTCAAATGATATGTGAAATTATTAGGTGAAAGTTGGTGCCTCTCCTTAAGCATTCAAGTCCAAAATAATAACCAGAGAAGCGGCATCGGGCTTGCAAAGCAAGCACTACAGGCACTCTGACTGCAGCAAAGGTGATATTTGCCATAAGAAAAAAACAGACATACAAATAAAAAAAAGTAAAAATGTATCCCCGTTGTGCAAAATGATTTCTTATTTCATAGACTGTGTCCAATTGTACCACTCAGCCCTAATACACATTTTAGACAAACATCTACATCAGCGCCTCCAAATAAGGATGGTTAACATTGTAAACTAAATTCTTAAGTGTTACAACATGGTTAAAAAAACATTAAATGAAGTCAAGATGTTTGAGGTTGGTCTTTTGGTCTCTCTGAAAATAAGAAAGTGGAGTCCCAGAGAGCTGTCTAAGCTGTGAAATGTAACATGAATAAACTGAGTCACAGTTGACCTCTTTTAGTCTAAAATTCATGATACACAAGAGGTTTTCCAATTTCCCAAAGAACAAATTCATTATTCCCAGAGACAGAACATATTGAGGATGGCAGCAAAGGGAGGACTTGAAAAATAAAATCTCTCTGGACGTAAATATCTAATAAGACAATGGAGTGACAAGGGATCTAAGATTTAGCAGGCTCTTTTGAAAGAGAGAATGTCTGACAATAGTGTTTTCAGCAGGCATCTCGGCAAACACGCTTGTGGCTCCCCTGCCAGGGGATCGATGCGGTTTCACTGGCAGGGCTGCAGGATGTCGTGGCGGCCAGATGACTTTCTCTTCAGGTTCTGCCAGGACAAAAGAAGCACAGACAGTTTGAACAGTTGTGCTGCGTTCTAGCTACTTTATCAAGAACAAAGAAAAGCACATATGGCGACCAACACCTGAGACACACCACAAGTGACAGTTGCAGTGTAATCACTAAACTGCCAGTTACATCACCTATGTTTTCTGGCCCCCTGGTATTTTTAGAGGGCGTAAAATCTCACACGGAGTTCATGAGTGTGTCAACAGGTTGGTGCGTCTGAATACGTGTGCCAGCACACATAATCCTCAGGTGATTATAAATGAGGTAGACAAGCTCACCCAGTGGTGGCTCGCACCAGCAAAACTAGCACTGACTTGTCACTTCCTCTCACAATCAGGTGACTTTCATGGCTTTTCTTGTAGTTTAATTAACAGTATGAAATATAATTCTTTTCTCTAGTCCTTCTTCTGGGGGTCCTAAACAAAGACTTTTCACTACAGCAGCAATGATTGCATTTGCACTGTTTAAGTTATATTTTTCTAAAATCTGTTATCTATATATTGTTGCTTCATGTTTGCATATATGTAGCACTAAGCATCTAGTTGAAGCTAGCTTTAGCATAATAAGGTGTTAAATAATTGATTCATCAAATTTGTCGTTTGAGTTTGTCTACCTTGCAGGCTGCGGATGTGTGTAAGTTTTGTTGCATCTAAGACTTGCATAAAACTACAAAGCCACAGCAAAGCATCTACACTGTGTTTACCTTTGAAAGACTAACAGCAAAACCACATCCAGATAGTGGAGGATGGTTCGTCTTTAAGCGGGACGAGACAGGCCAAAAATAAACCAATGACAAGAACAGGACAGTAAGCATGAATCAGCAAACTATAGTATACAGATTGTCATGGTAACACCAGTGATTATGAAAGCAGACAGGAATGATGGGAATGTAAACATGAAAATGAACATCCCCACAACCCCCTCACCCCTGCCAGGAAAAGCAACTTCCCCTGAGTTATGAATGGGAAAATACACTGACTGGATTGTATCATTAGGAATGGTCTTACAAAATCCCACTATTACTCTATTAAGGGATATGTAACATTTCCAGGTCTATTTAGATGAACCACTATTTTAGTTTGAGGTTTTCATGTTCCCTTTCACCTCCCCAGTTCTCAACTACATATGGGGTGGGGAAAAGAAAAAAATTGCAGTGCACAGACACAGTGGGAAAACGAGATGAAATCGAGACATGCAGTTATGAGCTATGAGCAAATACTTACAGGCAAACTTTGCCCAGCCAGTGCTGCATCGTGCAGAGTGGAGAAGGCATTCGAGAAAGAGGACAGGAAATAAGTGAATGAATAAACATGGAGTCTATGCGGATGCATTTGAAAGCGAAACAGGCAAAGAGAAAGGGTCTTTTGAAATTTTCCAGAGATGTGCCAACTGTAGCTCATGCAATGTACCGGCAGTGATCAATCTTGTCAAATGTAGCGCACGGCTTGAAATAAAGTTTTATCCTGGTGAATCCTGAAAAAATATATATCATTAATGAGTTAATAATCACCTGTCCAGCCAGGGAAAGAGGGAGGTGGGTCGGGCTGCAGAGGGCCAGAGAGGCTACTGAGGGTGGCAGCTCCTGAATGGGAGCCTCGTCCAGGTCATCGATGCGCGGTTTCTTGATGTTTGACTCTGGGCTGGTCAGGGGAGTCACACTGTTCCTCCTGATCAAGGTGCCTGGACCCCTCTTCACCTCCTGCAACGATTAAAACTACTGTATTATCCCATTACTTTGGAAAATAAATGTCTGTTCCTTTACACACACAAACACACACAGAGTAGTTATACATGACAATACAGGGCCTTCTGCTGTCAGGTCTTACCTCCGGGCGGTCTCTGTGGGTGTTCACCGCCTCCACATTAAGAGAGATGGACTCCACTTTGCACCCATAGGCCACAGGGGTGAGCTTCAGTACTGTGTGAAGGGGACACTTCAGGTAGGGCATTTCATCTGGAACAATGAAAAAGGGCTTGTGAGGACTGGGAAATATGTACATACACACAATAAGCCATCGAAATTATATATTTAGTGGTTTAATTCAATTGATCGAGAAAAACACAGATTACAGTCTTTTACAAAAATTGATTTTTTTCTGATAGTCTTTAGTCAAAACTTTGTTTGGGTCAGTCACTTCGCATTGATAACTAGATATCGTGGTATTTTTTAGAGTATCTAGTTTTATAATAATTAGAATAATTCAATTTTTTTTAAAGATCCTTATTCTTATTCTCTCACTAAAGCCAAACATTTAGGGAGGTGTTCTACGTGTCTTCTTGTGAATCAAGAAAAAGGAAACTCAGGCTTACTGGAGATGCAGTACTTACCCGCGCTTTTATCGAGGAAATAGGCAAGCAGGCAGCGCATGACGGCCTGGTGGCAGATAACCAGGACGTTCTCCTGCCTCTCAAGCTCCATGATGACCGGCTCCACTCGCTGCACCAGGTCCTGATAGGACTGCAGTCAAGAGGAAGGGAGTTTGTTACAGTTGAATTACTTATGTGTAAATGTATCAGCTATTTCTGTATTTCTGTTCTGTATATTCCGTTTAGAGGGTCATGACACTGATAAAAGTTATTGTGATAAAGGTCAATAATGATCCAGCCATGAGATAAGTGGTTTTGTTCAACATTAGATAAGTTGAACAAAGGGACTGATTTCATGAGGCTTGCGATATCTTGGTTTGGTTGAAATTTTGTGACACTTTTGGTTTCGGCTCTGTTTCATACAAAGTAATCTGACTCACCATAGCTGTGAAAACCCACCCTTATAATGAATAATGTGGGTGTAAGGCATGTGTACCTCTCCAGCAGGGTAGCGGTAGTAGAATTTATCTTCATCTCTCAGGGAAAACTCCTCTGGAAATTTCTCCTTTACTTCATCATAAGTCATCTCCTCACATACTCCCTAGAAACAAACACACCATGCATGTCATACTTTCATTTTAGAAAGAACACAGATTTTTTTGTGCTGTAGTATAAGACAGACACTCACTGCATCTATCTCATTCAGGGCCTTCCACTGCTCGTATGGGACTCCCAGGTGCTCGGCTGTCTGGATGCTGCGACACAGCTGGCTTGTCCAAACCTTCAGATCCTTCAACTGCTGCTCCTTGACAAACCCAGCCAGAGCTGCCGAGAACTGTAACATGGAACAAGCTTCAGTCTCTAGCTAACACTCAGAAATATACTCTGCCTCACCATATGTGGATCTCCCTACCTGTTTGCCGTGTGACGAGAGGCCAGAGTCACCACCCAGGCGCCCCTCTAGGTTATCGGTGCTCTCTCCATGTCGACATAGGTAGATGGTTCGGGGCTGCACATGGATGTTCATTAGGTAGTACACAATTTTACTTTGGATGTGATCCTGGATGCGATTGACAAGGAAGCGGCGACCAACGTCTATAACTTTAATGAAGGACAGATCTCTGGAGTAGGAGGACAGAGAAGATGTATGAGAAACTGAAAATGCATTTGAATTGGGAGTAATGTTCACACAAAATCAGTGTTGGGGAATTACCTATCGTGCTGATCGGGATCAAGAGGCTGGTAACTGGTCTTGTAGCATTCAATTCGCCTCTGAAAATCCAACATGGCTTCAGTCTTGTTGCAGTCCCTGTAATCTG
This sequence comes from Fistularia commersonii, assembly GCF_037954325.1. Classification (NCBI taxonomy): domain Eukaryota; kingdom Metazoa; phylum Chordata; class Actinopteri; order Syngnathiformes; family Fistulariidae; genus Fistularia; species Fistularia commersonii. Next base: position 13,771,870 of record NC_141288.1, read on the forward strand.
GACAGGAAACCTTCACTTCCTGTATGGGAGGGGAGACTGTCAGATGGCAAACAATATACCTGAGGCCAGAGAGTTTGCAAAACAGTTAATGCTGTTTCCAGGGCAGAGAGGAGTTCTGGTATCATTAGAGTGTGATTTACCATGATGTTTGAAGCAATGACGCTGGGATCATCACAGACTGACTCGATGAAAAAGATCTAGATGGTGAAAATAGAGGTTGTTGAAAGTTGTACATTTGGTTTACTTCATTTCCTTGAATTACACTCAGATCACTCACCTTGAAACCATTTTCACTGCCAAACTGCAGGATCATCTCTCGCCTCTCCCTTGTTGTATTTGTGGCGTCAAATACCTGAGGAGTACAGGAAATTAAAATGGATTGTCTCGCTATGTTAAGCAGTTTTATTACAAAAACTATGCATTGTGGGTAACGTACCGCGACTTGGCCTCCCTCATCCTGCAGGTAGGATTTGACGTCCCTCAAGGCTGCTAAGGCACATTGTCTGAGGAGAGAAGAACACTGAGATTACACTTCCACTTCCACTTCCTCTTCAAAAACTAAAAATTAACCAAATGAAACCAAAAAATGACTTACTGACGAATTTTCACGGCACACTCATTATCAGGCTTGAAAAAATCAAAAGAGCTGTAGTTCTTGACTGCCTCCCTGCGATATTCTCCCACATTGAAGACTGGAACAAACACAGAAAAAGACAACAAGCTTTAAGATGATGTCTTGAAGACAAAAAACAGATGCCAGGAACATTGCCATTGAGGACATCAGCGCAAGTGTGTGTTGACGTGTGTTGCATACCTTTGGTGGGCATGCCAATCCAGTTGAGGTAGCGGGTGAGTTTTTTGGACATGTAAGTCTTCCCTCGGGCTGGGAGGCCGACCATCACGATAACAGTCGGTGGATTGGCAATGTGAGGGGCGCCACCCGCTGCAGAAAGGGATGGGGGGCAGGAGACCATTTGTACATGAATATATAATGACAAAGGAGCATGAAAACTCCTGTACTAACATTTAGCAAGATGCAATATGTCAGTCAACTGCAGACACAATACTACAGAAGAGCTACAACTCTTGAACATATTCATCAAAGCCCTTTATCATTTATGTCCACCTTATTGCACATCTGATCCACTTCTGAACACTGGGTCAACAGCTATGATGTAATTTACCCAAGCAATTTACATTAGGAGCCATGGACTCCGGTGGTCTGCATTTGTGTTTACATGTGTGCATAAATGATACAAAACATCAGTATGTTGATGACAGGAAAACTAGTCTGTCAAGTCTGTTTTTAAAGTCTATCAGAACATTTCAGATCATAGTTACTGAATCAAATAACAAATGTTAGAAATATGAATTACTTTTCATGTAATCCTGGTTCTGTCTGAAATAATTATGGATCATCCATAATGCAAGTAATTTTCAATTAATACGTTCATAAAAAAAAAAATAACTAAGCAAATAAGTTTGCAAATGAAAATTCAATTGACAAGGTTTTTTTTTTAAATGATGGTGAGCCATATGCAGACTGCAAAAATGCTTAATGAGTTCATATGTATGAAAAAAAATCTTGACTTATCACACATACTCAATTTAAAATTAATGAAGGACGCAGTCCTCCCTCTGTGAATCATGTGTTCAATATCTCCACCTTCATTTTGTTTGTCTGGTACTGCGCATGTTCTCTGTCCTCCTTTGCTGCATCAGCAGAGATCTCTCCCTAATCTTGTTTCCGACACAATGAGTGGAAAAAGGGATCGAGCTCTTAGTACAGACTCCAACATCTGATTGGTCGGTATTCTCCAGCTAACCTGGAGAATAACAAACAATTTATTTCCAGAGCTGCAAGTAGCAGAAATACATTTATCACTTATGCTGATGCAAGGACAAATAATTTATTGGAAATCATACAAATTACCCGACAGCCAGCGATAAACTCCCTTAAAAATATGTTTGAATGTTGTAAAATCACTTTCACAAACTATTTTTGAAAATGACATGTATTTGTATCCATCAAAATATGTCCCTTAACATTTTAATCTGACACTGCGGCATCAGCATAATCAGAGTCCGGAGTTGTAGTTTTGAGGTTGTCTAGTGTGGGGCAGAGGGATTCGCTCCTCACAAATCACTATCTACATCTATATCCAAGCATCGATCATAAAAGAGCAGCGGCACATGCCTGAATAAAGCGATCAGAAAAACCGGCCTTGACCCCACCCTAAAAGCAGATTTATATGCTTGCACCTAAATGCCGGTTTCCCACCATCATCCTTCCATTGTGGTTCACAAGCCCCGCCAGCCGCATGGCGGGGAGGGGGTCGCGCCACGCACACGCGCTACCGGCCGACCAATGACAGCAGGGCGGCATCACAGACGGGAGACAACAGGGAGGGGAGGAGGGTGCTCGGCGGTAACCATGGTGACCTCTTCACGGTCACGGCCACGGTCCAAAGATGTGTGGCGCGTGCCAATAGACAACAGGTGCACTGCTCCGTCGAGCGAATATGTCTAGCTTGTGTCCTGAGAAATGACTGTGTCTTTTTAGAAAAGTACTAAAAACAAAACAAAAAACAGGAAACAACTCTTGTGAGTTGCGCTGAAGACGACCGCAATGACGCGCAGAATGTATGAATCCCGGCGTCCTCCGGTTGAATTCTGGGGAAGCGAGTGACAGGAAACGCCTCCGGCCGGCACATAGCACTTTCACTTTGCCACACACGACTGACACCGGCGGCAACATGGACGTAAACTGCCTGTGCTGTAAGAATATCTTAAATATTTATATTAGTTCGTACCTCTCCGGGGCGCCGGCTTGTCATCCTTTGTAGGAACCCAGATCTTTTGGATCCTGTTCTGGGTCAGCTCTCTTGGCATTCCTCGGGGGCTGAAAAGACGCTCACGACACGGAAACCGAGCCGCTTAAAATCCCGTAGCTCGGAAAAACGAGAGGACGGACCCAGTGATGTCTCAGGCGGAGGGAGGCTGGATGTTCGGTGTCTGCGGAGCACGTTGAGCCGGTGCTAATCTGCCGTCGTGCTGAGCACGACGGCTATTTAACTCCACCCGGCCTGGGACAACGTGACTGTCGTGACGAAATAACGCTAACACGCGCTCGCGCTCGCGCACGCATGTACCGTGGAGGGTAAAGGAGAGCGCCGCCCCGTGGTACATCAACAGTACAACGTTATAAAGTAGTGCGGATCCCTTAAGGGAAAGATCATCACGACATTTTCATTTACTTTGCTGTCTGCATGATCCTGCTTTTTTTTTCATCTGCAATCTCGCTTCTCCGGCCGTAGACTAAAGATGAAATGAATAAGAAGTAGTGTATCACCTGTTTATCACGGGGTCAAACGTGCAGATTCACCTGCTCATCCTCCTTTGTCCCTGAGTTACACCAGATGTAATTATACATCGTAGTTTAGTATAAACTATAGAGAGCCCTCAAGGACTAAACATTATTCATGTACAGAAGTAGTTTAATGAAAGTATTCAGGGAATCTAAATCCCTTTGATTAATTAAAATTCAAAACAGGCACACTGTAAAATGTGTGCCGTGGAATTTGATTGACAGCTGAGGGACTGAGAACTTTAACCTTCTACAAAATGAAAAAGAAACTTTCTGACAGTTTGGGAATACTGATGTAATAATCTGTGATTATGTTATTAATGTTCAAGGGTAAAATGCACTACGGTTAATCATTAATAATGCCTTTCATGGCATGCAAAATTTAACTAAACTATAAAGCGCATGAGTGACACATTTCAAAGATCATGACATCACTTTAATTCTTTGTACAATAAATGTAAATATCTGTTATTAATAGCAATTTACTCCGGTTCTTGTTTCAGCAACATGTCATATGCTATCTGGTGTATTAAGTCTGTCTGTACATCAAAAAAGTATTTCAAAGTCGAATAAAATAAAAACTTTAGCAACTTCTGCTGTCTCACACTGATCAGAATGGTTTTCGTGAAAAACTCCTATTGCTTCACCTGTGCTTATACCTTAAAAAAAACCCTGTGGACTTTCAATAACCTCACAAGAACATATCCCACTTTCAATGACTTGGTTTTTTGACAACAGAGGAACGAACTGATCAATTTCAACCAGAAATACTGTACTTTCCACATTTTTATTTCTATGAACAACCTGTGAATTCTATCACAAATGTTTGTTTTCAAATGCAAAATGCTTAAAAGGAAATATGAACTTGGGCAATCAAGGTCAAGTTGTGATCTTTTCACCTCTCGACTCCAGACGTGCCACTGTACGATCTCAAAACACAGTCTGGTTGTGAAACCAAACATGGTATGTAAATATTCTTTAAGATTGTAAAACATGTTTTAAACTTTGCGTCAGATACAAAACTCTTCACAGATAAAAAGTATTGTGAAATTGATGCAGCATCGGTTCAAGAAGGATAAGACAATAATTACTCCCCTGGTTCAAACTGGAGAACAGGGTCAAGTCATGGGAGCAAATTTCACCAGATCTTTCGAAATGCAGGTTTCGATATGAATCCAAGCACAAGAACATTCTTTCATTTGCCAACCTGAAAAAATTACAATAAACTACATCAAAATTATGAATAAAGACAAATGACTGGAAATTGAAATTACTTTTAAAATAAACTAATAATAACAAATAAACATATTGAGAACTGGCAAGGAATCATGTGAAACCTCCAGCAAAAACTCTCTCCAAGTTTTTCATAAAAGCATGTTTGTTGTTGACATTATCAGTTCATGTCTTGGAAATTCCTGGGTTACTTTAGATTCAACTTCCATGACATGATTTCCACATTCTCAAATAATTATTGAACACAAATAAGGAAAATTTATTGCTCATTTTTCTGTAATTCTGAGCAAATTGCCAGGTAATTATTTACCAATTTTAGGTGGTTTTTGCTTAATTTTAGGAAGAGTTTTAAGTTGATTTTCTTCTCCCGGCATTTTTCTTTTATACTTTCTTTTGCATGACAGAGATAGTCAGGTTCAAGGCCAGGTCTATAGGCCTTTTTTTGGACCTGTTTAAGTCATGTTTCCATATATTGCTCTGCAAGTGTCTCTAGAAGAAAGCCATCTGACCATGACCCCTTGACCTCTCCCTAAGTCATTCCAATTGGTATTAAGGTCAGGGCTAACTACGCTGCCCTCCCATCAACCCGAGAGCCAAATAAATTGCTCGAGTGAGATGATCATGTTCAGAGTATGAACAGTCTCACATCAGGTCCTCCAATCACACACACAAACTAATACATAACTGTAGCCAAAGCACACTTACTACAGACACTCATCTGCACGTTAAGCTTTCCAGTTCAAGGTAACTTTTAAGTGCAAAACTTTTTTTTTATTTAGCTGTGATGTAATCTGATTGAGGAAGCCGTTATTTTCAGACAGAACTTACGCATTTAAATGAGCTTGTCAAATAAAAAGTATACCTTTACTGGGGTCTTTCAGACATGATTAGTTCCAATCCTCTTTGAAAAATCCTATTAATGTCATTAAAAGAAATTCAACCTAATTGGAGTGAACTGAATTTTAGCCAGAGATACACTATAAACAAGTAACATGATTCTGGTACTTATGATGTACTTTGTTATGTAAAGTGTGAGCATCAAGGAATGTCGGTGATTTAAGAACAAACAAATGTTGAGTGAGAAGTCCTGTAAATGCACTGGATAATCCTTGTTCATACTTAGTACGGTACAGATTACAATATAAAAAATACAATTACCCATAAGTACATTTAGCCCTATGGTTGTGCAAAATGTTTTCGATAATCAAACATGACACGTATAGGTATTCTAGTCCTTCCTAGGGTCAAATTTCTGTTAGAACCAAATTCATATTTCTTGACCTTTGACCTGTATAGCCCTGTTGCTTGAATGACAACTCTCAGTTCCTTCTTTTCATTTCTGGTTTCCCTGATCTGAATTAAACCTGCTCCAGTGGGATCCCTCCTGACGTTCTTCACCAAACTCTCCAGGGCTCCTGGCACACTTACATAAGATCTGAATGAGGCTTGGGGCTGCGTTCACCATCCCAGTCCCCTTCCCATAATCCATGACGGCTAAGTTAAGACTTGCAGGCCCAAGAGATCTGTTAACACGACTGCAGAGCCACTGTTATGTCAGACAAAATTCTGAGAGAATCTAGGTTTCTTGGAGCCATGACGGGATGTGTATATTTTGAATTCCATTTAAGATTTGTGTACAGGACCTTCATACTGCAATTGCTCTGTGTATTTCATGTATGAAGAAAATACCAGACAGGATGATGTTTACACAATTTATTTTTTGATCATAAAAGGTTGATTTTTTTTTGTCATTTCCAGGAAAAAACAAAGAACCAATACAGATGTGCTCATTTGTTGCTTGGAAAGTATAAAAAAACATTTATATACATGTGGGGGATGACGTGTTTGACCATGTCTGGAGGTACTGCACTTCAGACTTGCTCACCTAGATCAAACACCCGAAACTTGTCTAGATTGTAGAAGCAGGCTTTGACAACCCGGCCGCCGAAATAACGTCCATTCAGATCCACAACAGCTGCAGAGGAGAGATGGATACAGTCAAGGATGACAAATTTTAACAAGGTTAGTGGCTAATTATCAGTGACTAATAATCTAATACAGGTATTTCATAATATGCACTGACATGCAAGATTATGTTTCCCTCATAACAACCTTCAACTGGTGCTGTAAATGGTGTTTATCAGGTACAAATCCAAAAGAGGGTTTACGGTAACTCAGTACAGCCAAATAGGGTGTTTATGGTTCAACAAACTATCCCTCTACGAATGTACAAGCGAACAATGAAGCTTAACGGCAGGACCTAAAAGAAGGAATCAAATAAAGGGCCATTTGAGTGTTTGACAATAGAAACATTGGCATTTGGGGTTTTAGAAGGGCTGAGTCATGGTTACATAATTGCTGTTGTTTGGATTTAATTTTTTTGTATTAGCATTTAATTAGCCCTAGTTTCTGGAAATAAACATAACTAGCCAATTATTCTCCCTGTAATTCCATCCAGTTTAACAGCTCTACTTGGTTAGTGTTCAAAATAAGCAATTTCACTTAGGTAAGTTATGTGATCTGTCATTTGACAACTGAAATATAAGTGTCTCGATATTGGGAAACTATTTTTCTTTGTACACTCGGTACCAAACTGCAATCACAAAAACTATTGAATGTGTTCAAAGTACTAATGCACTAGGTCCTTAGTGTTCTATTGATCAATTTGATGCATTACGCTGATATTTGAAAAATATTTAAATGCGATTCTAGAGATAATCGAAACACTCGATACTATGGTGGCCAGCAACTGCACCAGATGTCAAATTAAAATCAGCAAAGTATCAATTTACCTTCAAGACTGATACCTGTGTTTTGCATTTTATATGGGAACTGAAAACAGGTTGATATGTTAGCTCCAAAATTGGGATCTTAAACCAAAAAGGTATTAACACTATGAGAGGTTAAGGTGCAGGACACGTCTCAAAATTCCATTATTTGTATTAGACACCATGTTGTTGAGTTTCATTCTCAATTTCTACAGCATGTCTAGACAATACAGACAATTCTGTCAGTTTAGGGAGGCACATGTCAACAAGCAAACTAATCAGTTCCTTTTTAAAAACAATATTGTAGGACGATGTAATCAAAAAAATAGTACAGTGTTGGAAGTTCACTGAGCAGCTGTTGGCATGACTGCAGAATCTTGTTCACACAGTGGCTATTTATTTTCTTGTTCTTGGAAATCACGACATGATTTCGTAGAACAAAGCTGGCTCTATCTGTTCAAAACGGAGAAAATAACAGGAATACGGAGAAAATCTCAGTATAATCCTCCCAGTATTCTTGCACGATTCCCAATTCAGACTCAATGTACAGTGAAAGTCAGTGAAACCTTCCTTTGAAATTGGATACAGAGCATTTATCAAGTGTGTGGTTAACACACATACCGGTAGTTTGGCCGGGCGTGGCTACCTGTCAACTAACATCTGCTTTGCCTTGCATTCAAGTATAATATTAAGAAGATGTCAAACAATCATGATAATAGGTCAATGAACAGTAACTGCTGGTGCACACAACAGGAACAGGAATACTGAACAGGGGGTGAGACTGGATTTACCACAGTGATCCACCTAGGTGCCCACCATTATTTTTTTTTATGAATATTAAAGTCATTATTGTATCCAGTCAGGCTATCATGTATCTGTTCCCGCTACTATCATTAGGACGAGATCAGTTGTGCCTGTCATTCCCAACCCTTGTATCCCTGTCACACACTTCTATCTATGTCCTTTTCTTTCACTCTCTCTTTCTACCCCAAGCTGTAGAGAGAGGAGGCCGCTCAGATCTGTCCAAGTTTTCTGTCTGGTAAAAGGAAATTTTTCTTAACCATTGTCGTCAAGTATTTGCTCATGGGGTAATGTTGTGCTTCTGAAAATCCGTTGAGACTATGGTCCAGACCTGCTCTACATGTGAACTGTCATGAAACAACTCTGATGTGATTTAGCTGTATATAAATAAAAACTGACTTGAAAATTATGAGTTCACTAAAATGACTTATTGCTACCGATTGTGAGTATTAATGGTGGTACCCACAAATTAGTTGTGAGGACCAACGTTGACAGTTAGCTGCACTTGTGAAGGCAAAGCTATGCATTGGAATAAATGAGAAAATCTTTACAGAAAAGACTTTTAGTGACATTTATTTTCATTTTCCTTTTCATTAATTTACCATCATGTTTCCTGGTTTCAGGTTTAAATCGGAGAAGTTTCTATCCAGTTGGCGGAAGTTTAATTTCATTTGTAATCTTTTGTGATCAGTCTGGATGCCCACATCTCCTCCCCTCAAGAACTGCTTCTGTAACTAGTACTGTTCCAGTTGCCAATACAGAGGTCTGTCCTGTCAGCCTGTTGAATAGTGGGTAACAAAATATCATCATTTCATCCCTCATACTTATTTAGAATTTAACTTAAATTATGCCAGGATCAGTGTAATTATAATGTGAATAAAATTACTGGTGCAAAGCTAAAATTTTGGTGTGGATCACATGTTGGCCTTGACCTTTGATTTATCATTTGACCCTTTACTTCAAGTTGATGGTTGTACAAAAAACTCTGTCAAAATAGTCTTGAAACACTGTTGTCGTGAGTCTAAAGAGGATGTCACCAGTACAGAGACTTACAGTGGGTTAAGTTCTCCCACTTAAAAAGATGAGAAGCCTGTAATTTTTTATCATAGGTCCACTTAAACTATGAGACAGAATGAGGGGAAAAAAATCCAGAAAATCTGATTTTTAAAGAATTTATTTGCAAATTATGGTGGAAAATGAGTATTTGGTCAATAGCTAAATTTAATCTCATTACTTTCTTATATACCCTTTGTTGGCAATGGCAAATGTTTTCTGTAAGTCTTCAGAAGGTTTTCACACAGCTTATTTTGGTCCATTCCTCCATGCAGATCTCCTCTAGAGCAGTGATGTTTTGGGGCAACACGGATTTTCAATTCCCTCCAAAGATTTTCTGTGGGGTTGAGATCTAGAGACTGACTAGGCCACCCCAGGACCTTGAAATGCTTCTTACAAAGCCACTCCTTTGTTGTCTGGGCGGCGTGTTTGGGATCATTGTCATGCTGACAGACCCAGCTACAATTCATCTTCACTGCCCTTGCTGATGGAAGGAGGTTTTCACTTGAAATCTCATGATACATGGCCCCGTTCATTTTTTCCTTTGCACGGATCAGTCGTCCTGGTCCCCTTGCAGAACAACAGCTCTAAAGCATGATGTTTTCTCCGCCATGCTTCCCAGTAGGTATGGTGTTACTTCGGGTGCAACACAGCACTTTCTCTTCTCAACACGACAAGTGGAGTTTATACCAAAAAGTTCAATTTGGTTTCATCTGACCACATTCACCAAATCCTCTTCTGGATCATCCAAATGCTCTCTAGCGAACTTCAGACGGGCCTGGACATACACTGGCTTAAGCAGGGGGACACATCTGGCACAGCAGGATTTGACTCCCAGGTGGTGTAGTGCGTTATTGATGGTAGCCTTTGTTACTTTGGTCCCAGCTCTCTGCAGGTCATTCACTAGGTCCCCCCGTGTGGTTCTGGGATTTTTGCACACTGTTCTTGTGATCATTTTGACCCCACAGGTTGAGATCTTGCGTGGAGCCCCAGATCGAGGGATATTATCAGGGGTCTTGTAAGTCTTCCATTTTCTAATAATTGCTTACATAGTTGATTTCCTCACACTGAGTTGTTTATTGCAGATTCAGTTGTCACAGCCTTGTGCAGGTTTGCGGTTTTGTTTCTGGTGTCCTTTGATAGCTCTTTGGTCTTGGCCATAGTGGAGTTTGGAGTGGGACTGTTTGAGGTTGGGGACAGGTGTCTTTTATTCTGATAACCAGTTCAAACAGGTGCCATTAGTACAGATAACATATGAATGACTAAGGCACCTCTTACAGATGAAGTTACAGGTCTGTGAGAGCCAGAAATCTTGCTTGTGTGTAGGTGACCAAATACTTATTTTCCATCATAATTTGCAAAAAAAAATCTTTAAAAATCAGATAATTTTCCCCATTCTGTCTTTCATAATTGAAGTGTACCTATGATGAAAATTACAGCCCTCTATCATCTTTTTAAGTGGGAAAACTTGCACAATTGGTCACTGACTAAAAACTTTTTTGTCCAAATGTCCTAGAGTCCTGGAAATGTAGGTTCAACAAATAACGGATATTTGGGGATGATTAACAATAAATATTTAGTAGGGGAAGAAAAAATATCCAGTGAAATCACCTGACAAAATATATATCTCATCAAGTACTCATCATGAAAAAATTATCATGCAACAAAGGAACATATATTCATATATAGGCTTGTGAGCAGCAAAGATATGTTCGCAAGACTGGGTGAATTTTAAAGTGATACAATAAAAGTCTGACAGAAATCATCAGAATGTCATTCAGATATTACTGTTTGTTTTCAAATTGTAACAATGAGTAATTGCATTTAAAAAAAGGAGCTGAGTTCAAACCTTTAAGTTGTTTGCCCTACCTCATGACAAGGCACTGAAGTCAGAGTTAAATTTCAAACTGTAACTGTGCGGACATGACCTATGACCTCTAAGAGAGGAACAATAGATATTTGCTGAGAATGAAAAAAAAAAGTCTCATTCACATCTTCCGAGTCCAAGCTTTCAGTGAGACACTTGGACATGATTTCGCAGTATTATTGGAGCATCAAGCCTGCTTCCTCCGAACTATGATGTAAACGCAGTCCTGCCGCAGGGAGACGGTGGGCCACATATGATGTAACACTACAGGGACCTGAGTCTCACCTTGTTTCTGATTTGGGCCAACCCATTTAGAATGGACATACTTTCACCCACATTAATAGGGCAGTTATACAATAGACAAAAGTGATGCAATTACGCAAACTTCATCTTCCTGCAAGAATACGGACTGCTTAAATATGCACTCTACATTGTGACCTGGTAAGATTTTTTTTTATACTTTATTAATCCCTCATGGGGAAATTTGTTCTCTGCAATTAACCCATCATGGATGAACCATGAGCTGTAGGCTCGGAGGTCACGGAGGTCAAAATCACAGGCAGCTAAACTGTGCTAAAGTCGACAAATGGACATTTTCTCTGAGCTTCCAAGAGAACTGCTGAGATGTAGTCTGTTTCGATGCAACACAACCATAGGATTGTTAGAGATGGGCTGACATGACAGAAATGAAACTAACACTTCCTCTGATCTGATGATTGAATCGAAGTTCTTTCTGATTCTGTTGCATTCCCCATTTATTAATTTGGGAACGTCTGTTCTTTTTGGTAAATGCTAATGAAAACTTTACATTTCATGTCCCATTTGTAGGCTGGAGACACAGTTGTGCTTTCCTCTCCCCCTCACTGATTTCAAACTGTCTCCAAATATCAAAAGAAAAAATCCAAGATGATATGAATAAAGCCCAGAAAAATGCAAGTTACTTCCCTCTCTGAACACCCTGGAAGTACGAGTTTCTCGACACAAAAATATCGGGCCATTAGGTTGGATAATACTTTTCTCTTTAGGTGTCAAATAATAGCTTTTGGGAAAATCTAAGTGTTTGTAATAAATGTGTTGCTGTTTATTTATAAAATGAATTGATGCAATCATTCAGAGTTAAGATGTGATTAAGTACAAACCTTTGATGGCTGACTCCACCCTTTCAAACTCCAGAAAGATCCTAACAGCTTCATCATCTGGCACCTCTGCAATCTGAAGAGAAGAAATGTGTTGGTCTGGGTTGATCAAGAAATTTGCAGGGCCTCGTGAATCCTTCCTATTCATGTTACTCACCTCAAAAATTACACATTTAACTACTTTGCCGTATTTCTCACACTCTTCTTTCGTCTCACCCTCCAGGTCTTCATCCACCTCTCCACGACCCACCATGTTCTACATGGAAAACAACTTTAGAATTCAATGAAAATGCGCTACAATGTCAAAGAAAGTGACGAAATTAGCAGACCTGACCTAGTTTCTTAACTCCAGTAATAAATGCTCGTTTAGACAGGTAAAGCCACTCATGACTCCTCTCCTATATTTTAAAGGCCTGTGTCAGCAAAGCAGCTCGTTTAGCTGGATAAGAAGATGAAATGCCTCGCAGGGCTGAAAAGGAAATTACCAAAATGACAGACTGTTTATAGAAGTCACTTTTCTACATTAGTATCCGCCCTCCAGATTTAAAGCATATTTTCAACTTTTACATAAACATGAAAAGGAAAAGACTAAAAGGATTGAGTGGATATGCTTAAAGTACAAGATAGCCTTAAAAATTACGTACAATAGTTGCCAGATCCGTTAAAGTTAATTGCAGTGCATTGCAGTGGAAAGAGATACAGTGATTAAATGATGACTAGTGGAGACATTTTCACTTCTTCATCAGAGATGGAAAGCAGAAGTGGACAAAAACATGAGATGTGTGTGGAAAAATAACTGAAACCTTCCATGAGATATTCCAAAATCAATGCTACTGACAACTTCTTCTTCTCCTCCTCCTTTTGGCTTTTCCCTTCAGGGGCCACCACACCCAATCAACCCTCTCCATCTAACCCTATTCTCTGTATCCTCCTCTCTCAAACCAACTACCTTCAGATCCTCTCTCATTACGTCCATAAATCTTCTCTTTGGTCTTCCTTAAGACCTCCTGCCTGGCAGCTACAATTCCAGCATCCCTTTACCAATATAATCACTATCCTTCCTCTGTACATGACTAAACCATCTCAGACTGGCAGACTGGCTTCTCTGACCTGCTCTCGAAAGCATCTAACATGTGCTGTTCCTCTGATAGACTCATTCCTGATCCCGTCCATCCTCGTCACTCCAAAAGAGAACCTTTAGCTAATGACAACAGTTTGCCTTATTAACAAGTATTGGAATAGCCAGGACTTCCCTTTTATGCTTTTTGTTACCTCCTGGATATTTTCCTAATTGATGGAAAGATGATAAACATTTTTTACCATGTGCTAACATCACAGTTTGCCTGCCACACAGCAAGGGGGAGGTATGTTTGAGATGTTATATGTTATAGACATCAACTCAACATCATGTTGTTGAACTCAAGTTCAGTGTCCAGCTGATGAGCACATCAAATTAAAAAGAACCCCAAACAATTTTTTGTGTAACTGGTCTGTTGATTAACGTGATCATTGAATAAGTTTAGCTGAAAAATAATGTTTTAACTAATATATGCCCTACAACAGCAGCAGACATACCCTGAGCAGGACCACTTTAGTTGGGTTTTTGAGGATCTCCGTGAGTGGGTTTGCCTCGGACTTCTTCAAAGGGTCCACTGGTTTGATGGGAATAGAAACAAAGGTCAGGTTTTTCTTTCTCTAGATCAATATTCACCTGCTGTGTGATGAAAAAACAGGGGGTGGTGCAGAAGGTTATATCGCATTGTATCGTTGAGGACAAGAGTGTCAAACTGAATATGAACAATAAATCAAATAAATGTAATCAATCTTTTGTCTAAAAGCAGTGGGGAAAAACACTATCCTAAGGTTGGTGAGTTCATGTGATATCTACTTTTAGGGGGTATTATTCCCATATCTAACAGCAGTGCTTTTATTGTGATAAACTACTCAGAATCTTCTATTCATTTTCTAAAAGTAAGCAGCAGCATGATAAATGATTTGCTCACAAGAACACACCATTTTAAGCCTCAACTTTGGATCCGGTTGAAACCAGACAGATGAACTTGCAAATTTTTAAATGTGGATGAGAGCCTGGAGAAAGGTGTAAGCCTAATGGAAGGTAAAAAATGCTAAGTAACATTCAAAGGTCAGACCGAATAATTATTTTAATAAAGGTGTGATAAATCTACTCATGATGTTCACGGGAAATAAGTGAGCTTATCAATTCAAAGTTAATACACAAGCATATATTGTGCCCTTTATTGAATGGAATCCCTTCTGAGTACTGTGATGCTGAGTTCTTCCAATACCTCCAAGGCCAATTACAGTCTTCTTGATGCAGTCCCTCTCTCTGATAAATACTGTTTACTTGAACTGAGCTCAGTCCCATGACAGCAATTCACAAGTGTGACAGTGAGATGGGAACCAGAAGCCTATGAACCAAGCATAGCGCCCCTAGAGCAAAGTAGGTTGCACTAATGTAAGAATATTATAATATTGAGACGTTTACTCTTTATGTAGTCTCTGACAAGATGATGCTTTACTCTGGCTGAATTGGATATAGTATGTTTTCTTCTACTAGATTCATTATAATTATGAACTAACCATACTTTTGCTAGAAAAGTGTTGTTTTTTGCAAACACTGGCATGAAATCCCCTTGAAAATATTAACTCAAGTCCAAGGGCTGTAGAAATAAGCATCCATGAAATCTAACTGCCACAAGGGTATACACGTAATACCAAAATTACTTATTCATTATCTATACCGCTTATCCTGCACTGAGGAATCCAGGGGTGCTGGAGCCTATCACCTAGCCTATCATCACCTAGCCATCATTTGGTGAGAGGCAAGGTTCAGTCTATCACAGGACCACATATAGAGGCTAACAAACCTTTACTTTGTGATTTACACGTCTGTGCAATTTAAGGTTGCCAATGAACCTCCTGAGTGATTTTGGACTGGGGGAGGAAATCGGAAACCGGAAACCCACACAGACACTTAAAATTCTACACAGCAGGCCCCATGTCGAAATGGATCCAGGGAACTTCTAATTGTGAGGCAGGAGGACTAAGGACTGCGAGACCGTGCTAAGAGATGATCAAGTGCTGAGAGATGATAAATACTTATCTCATTTCTCATGATATGCATTTATGCATAACTATGAGAAGACACCAAGTGACTTACTAAGAATTTGCCATGTATTGATAATGCTTGCTGCAGATTAAAAGGAATCGAATTTGGCTGCTGCATATGTGGAATCTAATCTTTGAAGTATAAACATAATTTGTGGAATTCGTTCATTTATAGATTTGTGTGAGACTGACAAAAAGTTATACTGAATAAGAAAAAACAAACATTCCATGGCTGCAGACAAGTCAGAAAAAAGAATGGCAGAGGGAAAGTCAGTTTAGCCTGACAACAAACACTAAGTTATAAAAAGACTACATTCAAAAATGTCAGTTTAAAGTCTGAGATTAAATTTGAGCAAAGTAAAAGAGCAATTTAAGGGAAATGCAGTTGTGAAGTTTTATTTTGCAGTTGTACTTCACTTGACAGGCATCAAGAGACTTGAAGGGCTTCATGCATTGCTCTTCATAGAAGGATATATAAAAGTAACAATACTAAAAATGTAGTTAGATGGAAAAACAAGGTCAGCAAGAATGACAGCATTTTGTTGCGTGAGAGAATGGATTCCTAACCTGCAGTGCCCACGCCTGAAGTCTCAGCAACTCCTGACTGACTGGAGCCTGCTGCTCAAATACACACACAAGAACAACAAATAGTGCATAGACATACACATACTGAAACATCTGACTGTCGTTAAAATGACATAATTTCACAGGGGGAGGGCAAAAATACACACAACCTAACAAATTAAATGTAATGGATTTGTCATATCTTTGACTGAGGTCGTAAAAAATGAATCTTTGGTATGGACCAAACATCTAACATGTAGCAGCATGATATGCAATGAATTTTACTAAAAAAAAAAAAAAAAAAAAAAAAAAAAATGCTCTGCGGCAGTTGGAAGGCAGTCACACCTAGTTCAACTTAAATGATTAGAGGTTCCAAGGAATTGACTTGAAGCCCACAAGCAAATTTTGCCTTTGACATTACTCTGGCCAAGTGAGACATAGATATGATGAATCAAGTTTTTCCAGGTCTCAATCATTTCACAACTTGGTAAGGGAATATGCCTTCTTTGAATGTGTAGCTGTATGGGCAGGCAACGCAACATCACTGAAATATTATGACAGGAGCTAAACTGTCTAAACATTTTTTTTGATTATTCATTTTATTTTTATTATATATTTATTCTATTTAAGCACAAGTTGCTCAGGTTGAGGTATGGGTTATCACACAGTCTTTCACATCTCTTCATCCCAAAGCTGCATTCCATGAAGGAATACGACAAGCACATTTTAACAGTACGGAGGCATATGCGTAAATATTATTACTTAGTAGGTTCTGGATATCATCAGTCCAATTTTACGCAATGGTTTCAATACAATGTCAGTTACTTGCCAAGCTCTACATGTATGTATGTTACATTGCCACCAGCACCATTAAGTTACCAGGAGTTTCAATGTCAACTTAACAAATTAAATCTCCAAATAACTAAGACAGAAAAGTAAACTGAGTAAAGAGTAAAATTTCTCAAACAAAGTGACTCTGGTAATGAAAATAGATATGCAGTTGGAATTACATGCTTTCACTTCGAATCTGGATTCCTGAGGGATGGTGAGCTTTATGGACTTTGTCATCCAGGTGTGTCTACTCTGTTTTCCCTTAATTATAAGTTATAATTTGCATTATTTAAGCTGCTGCTTTTTTTGACTTGCTGTGATTACTATTAGTTTTTACATTTTTGCTGTTAAATCACCTGGTTTGACTGTTACTGCATCTCTTATTTGGTAAAAATGTCAACTTAACTAAAAGGCAGTCAGGCGGATCAGCCATAAATGAAACTTACCATACAATTGTAGTTCTTTGGAAAAAAGACAGTTTAAGGTATTGTCCGTCTTGAAAGACAGACAATACACTCTGTGACATAATTATGACATGAGACTTGGGTTTAGACAATTAAGCAGGGGTAGTTGAGAATTGGGAATTTTTCAGTATTCAGTTATTTCATATAAACATGAGGATTCATAAGGAAAGCCCTTTGGAACTGAATGTCAGCTATCAACTGCTGTGTAACAAAGTAAGATTTTGTAATAACAGCAGCAGAGTAAGCAAAAACATGGATTAAGAGACTCAAACTGAGACTGAAAACAGACAAAAAGCCTTTTCAATTCAGAGCAGGAGAAAATGGCAATAAACGCAACTTAAATTCTTGAAGGACCTTGGAAATCATCACGTAATCAACAGTTTTATTTCACATGATTTAGATATTGGTGAAAAAAAAAAAAGTTGATTATATAAGAGTATCGTTGTAAACTCATGTTGCATCTATAGGACGTTTCACCTCGCATCTGAAAAGAAGTTGTTTTAGGACTAAATAAGCCTCTCGGATGAGAAGTGAAATGTCTTCAAAAAAATGAACAGGTCTAGTCACTGCAACAAGATTTTACAACGAAAACCATAACCTGGATGACTCAGACCTTTGACATGAAATATTAAAATTATTTGTTGCGCAAATCAATTTTTCCATCACTCAGGATGTAGAAAATGAACATGTGACCACAAAATGTGTTTCCATTGTGTGTTCCACAGAAAAGTAACGTGAAGTGTAAAATATGAGGCTGTCACTGGTTTTGATTCTTAATAAAAAAGACTGACTGGGACTGATTCAATTGAACATTATTATTATCAAGCATTACTGTGTGCTTGTTTATGATGCTGCGAGATGCACCCGTTGAGAAGTTAAATTGTTCAACCCCCGATATACTAACATCACTCAGTCTATAAACTCAAAATAACTCTCCCTTATCTGCATTTAAAATTGTAGAAGACTTTGAATTTTCACAAGTTACCAATTCAAAGTCAGCTCTCAACCATTTTTGCAACAAAAACCTGATATTGTCTATGTACAATGTACAGAATTGAAACTAGAAACTTTATTTTGAAAAACCTACTTATTACCAAACCTGAAAAGTAGTGGATTTCCTCTGGACATTAACCTTATTATTTCAAACACTTGAGCTCAGGAGAGAGGTGTCTTACATAAGTACACATTGCTGCTTTCCAATGAGCATAACTGTGTATGCAAGTGTGAGGACTTGAGACAACTTTTGTTTTTTAAGAACCACATTTTAATGCAAAGGAAATAAAAACACCTGAATTCTAAGTTGGCTCACCCCTGCCTTAATTAGGTGTTTTGGCTTTAAACCCCTTGGGTTTTGGTGACTGAAAGAAAAGCACCATTGTTTTTGATGCTTATCTTATGCAAAGTTTTCTTACGAAGGAAAAGTTAAATAACATTAAAAAAACAGGTAAATTGGTCAAAAAGAGAGGATTAAGAAAAATAAAATGCAACATCCTGGTAGCAGGATTAAAGTTTAGGAGTGGTGCTTACGTTTTTCTGCGGCGTCACCGATGATGATCTTTCCACCTCTCTTACTAGTCTTTTCCACAGACAGTGCCGTGCTCAGGCCTTGCTCGTGCTTCCCCAGGCCCTGACCCTCTTTGAAGCCATACTTCTGCATGATTTTATGGGCCACTGTGCCTCTATAGTAAATAGGCAAAGATTAAAAAAGCACAATCTTACTTTGAATGCATGATCTACTTTTACAAACAAATGATTACTGTCTGAACTGTTACAATAAAGCCATAATTTCTTTGTTTTGTTAAATACATTAACTTTGTAGTTAATGTATTTAACAAAACAAAGAAATTATTGCGTATGTTTAAACAAATCACAAGAGTTGAATTACTCAGCGCTTCGGTAATAATCAAAACAACATTGAAAAGTTAGTCATCAAATATGTATATCAATAATACAGAAAAAAAAATTACATCTGATTTAAATTAAATGAAAAATGGTAGTTCAAGTCAGACCATGTCAAAAAGAATTGTTGAATAATGATCTTTTATACAGGAGAAAAATATTTTTGTGGAGACTGTCATTTTTTTTTTCTTTTTGATACAGTCTTGCATTTCATTTTTTTGATTGTAGTTGTTATTTTTAATGTTCTTAATTTTTAACTACTCTGGAATGTTAGTTACTTTGTTTTTTTTGTACTAATTTCTGAGTTAATCATTATTGTGACTTTGACTCCCTTAAAGAAGTCTCCATGGTAAAAAATAAATAAATAATAGTAATTTCGAACTAAATCTTGTGTATTTTTAGATTAAGTTTTCAACGTTGTGGTCAATATGATCAAGGAGGATGAAAGGGGTCTGTGAAGTTGGAGTAATCCCTCTCACTCTCAAAGGTCATCTCTGTGTGTGTGTGTGTGTGTGTGTGTGTGTGTGTGTGTGTGTGTGTGTGTGTGTGTGTGTGTGTGTGTGAACACCAAACCTACCCCATATTGGCCAGGAAAGAGCTGGTTGGTCCAGGTGGTGAACGCGGCCGATCAGGGTCATCAAACATCGGCGGGGGAATTGCAGCCTTGGAGCCTCTGGCAGGTCGTCCTTCCTCCTCGTATGGGTATGAGGATGAAGAGCCTGTGATGGAAAAACACCACCACAAAAATTAAAAGTAGTAAATATTTCCAAATATTAATTAAAATATTTTGTTGTCCTCTTCATTTCTCCTGTTATTTTAGGTTCAGTATAAATTTTATCTTATGCTGCAATTTTTTATACCAAGCTTCATATTTTGCTGTAAATCCATATCGGCTATTTCATAGATAATAAACAAAATGAAAATGTTTCAAGTCAGACAGCTTTTGGCTTGCTCATGATCTAAACTTCAAATGATAATGCTGCCCCCTGTTGGGCAGGGTTGGTTTTAGCTCATTTACCATATTATCAGTTATAGGAAATATCATTTAGATATCTTTCTCTGCAGTCCAAAATAATGTGTGTATAAGTTTAAAAATACAAAATATAAATAGGTCAAAATAGGTCAAAAACTTCAGGATTCCAAATCCAAACAGCTCATTAACTTATTTACCATTCATTTTATTACAGGCTAATTTAAGCATAATTTATTCTGGAATGGGTCTCACTTGGGGCCGTGTATATCCATTATTTTAATTTCATCAATTTCATTCCATACTTGGTCAATAATATAACAGACAATTTTGAAAAATGTCTATCAGTGTCTTAAGGATCAGCTAGAAATCCTCATTTGTGCAGGATCTAGAGATTTTAACATGACTTTCCAAAAAATAGAAAGAAACCAAAAACGATTCACATTTGATGGGCTGGGATTAGAGAAACTGGACATAGGTTTCCTACAAACATGAGTCAAGTCAACTACTTAAAACTTAAAATATTTGGTGTTTAATCTAGAAGTTGAAAATAAATTGATTGATAGTGGGAACAGTAATAAAATTCAGAAGATTTAAAAGGTCATCAAAATCCAATCACTCACCATCCCGGTCTACAAGAGATGAGGGAGGGGCAATGGCAGCCCCACCCATACCTGAGAAAAAGGTAAGCAGAGTAAAAGACAACCATCAAAATGAGTTGTGAAGTAATTATCTTAAAATTGATCAGACTGGAATTAGAAAAGTGATTATGAAAAAACCTTTAATATTACAGTTACTTTTTCAGACACTTCTGTGAAATTCTGTGACCCAGTGAATGAATTTCTGATTTAGGGCCAACATGTGCTCACAGTAGCCTTGACTTTAGAAAAACAAATTAATAATTTTGATGACTAACTAATTTTATAACTACATTTTTTTTTCTCAAAACTTACTTCGTTTCCTACGCTCTTTCTCGTAATCCTCCTCCTCATCTGACTCGCCCTCTGCTGCTGGAAATCTGGAAAAACCACTTGGAGCTCCTCCATCATGTCGGTCTTTCCTTTTCCTGAAAACACACATGTAATAAGTGTCATTCTTTACTCCAAAATTCAGTATGTTACTTACTTTCAAGTGAATAAGTCGTTTTTTTTCTACTTCTTATATCCATGTCATTTTATGCCTCCTTGTTTATATTCGGTGTGTGGATAATAAGTGTACTTTTCTCTCTCCTCGATCTCCTTCTGCCGCTCCTGCTCCCTCTGTCGCTGACGTTCCTCTCTGTGTCGTTTCACCACCTTCTCATAATCATTTGGGAACATGGGGTCGTACTCATCGGCAAGAGGGATGAGGACATCTCCAGATGAAAAACCACTGGGGACAGTGTCCTGAAGGATTGATAAACAGAGGAGAAAGAAATTGACATCAGACTGAGATGTCGGTCAGGTGTCACAAGACACACATTTGCCACATAACAAAACAATTGCATTAGGAACAGTTGCAGACATTTTCACACTCAATTATCATTGAAGGTCCAGTTTTAGTGATTAAGACCAACCTTGAGTCCGACAGCAGCATGTGGAGGTGTATCTATGATTTGTCTCTCCTCACTGGAGCCTCCTCTTTTCAAATCAATGACTGGAGCCAAGACAGTGGTCTGCTTCATCCGCTGGGTCTACACAAACACACACAAAGGTTTCCATTTCTTAATCATATGACCTTGTGAAAACCTATGCCAAGACAAATTACTGCATTTAAGACACATTGAATTTTCTGTTACATTAACTTGCATGAATGCATTCTCAATTAAAAGAAGGAGGGGCATTTTACGCTGTGACAACAACATATTTTTTGTTGACAGGGAGACAGTTTATATGTAGGAGTATAGTCATCATCACAACATAAATCACAATATTTTAACTAGTTCTCTACTCTAGATAATAAACTTACCATATATTTGCAAACACAGTGATACCTCAATTTAACAATTGATTACTGCCTAAACAAATCAGTTAATGATCCAAATGCCATCAGACTCCTAAACAGCTGACAGTACTCTATTTCTGCACTTCATATGCAGTACTGCTGTAACTACTGCCATTTAAACTGCACTCATCCTTGCACCTGCACTTTGTGAGTTGCACAGCTGCACTGAATCATTTACTTGCATTGCCATCACTGTTCATATTTATATAATGTTTACACCACCTATTTATTGTCAATACATATCCAAATGCACTGCGGACAGCAAAGTAAGAATTTCATTGTCCAAGGAAACATGTTTCCACACTGTACATATGACAATATACACTTTGAATCATTGAATCCTGAAAATTTCTGGACATTAATGTCATTGAACAAACTTTTGATAGACAGCCAAACTAACTGCAAACATCCAAGGAACTGCTAGCTGAGCTAAACATTTGCGCATAGGTCACGCTGCACCATCTGTTGGTCATTGGTTCAAAGAGCTTTGTTTTTTGATTTTTTTGTGTGTTTTTCTCCCAATCTTTCAGTTACGAACATTGGTGAGAACTCCCTCGAAAAGAAGTTCTTACCCTCAAAAGAATCTTTCCTGACTCAATTAAGATGATTTTTATGGTGCCAAACAAAGATAGTGGTAAAACATGAACATGATATATGGTATTGGTATTTCCTTGGTGGACTTTGGAAAAATCCTTGGTCTGTGCCATACTAAAAAGCAAAGAAACAATGAGGAGAGCCTATGTCCTTGAATATGAAGCAGGGTCAAGCAATCTTATGCATAAAATGTCTTTAAAATGGTTAAAAAAAAAAGCCTTCATTTTGGGGTTCAGGAATGGATTCATCCATTTTCCACTGTGTGTATGGAAATGTTAATTTAGTTTGTACACATTTTGGCTTCATACAAAAGGTTATTTTGTGCAAAGACAACACCATGATATGCATCAGAATTCCTACCCAGGAAAACAATTGCTGTAACATATCATGGGATGGTAAGTAAAACAACATTTTGATGTGATAGTGGTTGTGATCACCATTGTGATAGTTATACTATGTGATAAATTTCAGGCTTCGACTACATAAAACATGCCTAACATTTAGAATATGTGTTCACTTTGGTAGATAATGGATTTCTTAGTCACCAAAGCCCAGTATATGGTTATATGTCTAACTTTTACACCTTGCCAAGGGAATATATTGATTTATTTATTTTTACAATGGATAGAGGTGGCATGTTATTGAAAACGTGTCTCCTACCTTAGCTTGAGTCAGCGCTGCTTTCTTCACCTTAAGCTGGGACTGCAGCAGCTTGAAGTTCTTGGACCAGCCTTCGGTCTTGGTGTCACTGGCACCGACACCGAGATCGTCGTACAAGGACATTGGGTCTCAGTACCGCTGCTACCTACTTACACAGAGACGTTCCTTGTCATTGTATCTTAACAGCAACTGAGTATTGTGGTCGTTTTGTCAGCAGAAACTAAATGTAACAATAAATGGAAGTTGCGGCTCACTAGACTCTATTTTGATTATATCTTCTATGCAAGCAGCTTATTGGACACAAAGAAATGCCAACGTTAATTCATTTTTTTAAACACATTATTTCTTACTGAAGACAAGCTAACAGCATAGGTTAGCTATGCTGTTAGCTTGGTATGCTAAAATAGCTTACATTATATGGCCGCCTGCCTCTAAAAAGAATCGACA
Organism: Fistularia commersonii; assembly: GCF_037954325.1. Taxonomy (NCBI): domain Eukaryota; kingdom Metazoa; phylum Chordata; class Actinopteri; order Syngnathiformes; family Fistulariidae; genus Fistularia; species Fistularia commersonii. The sequence goes on from NC_141288.1 coordinate 13,795,636, forward strand.
AAAGCCGGTCTTAAGCCAAATTTTCTTTATTTTTTAGACTTACCGGTCTAACGAGGAGTGGTCATTCACTAAAAACAAATGCTATTGCTTAAAACCAAATTAAATTTAATTTACACCAGTGGTGGCACCACGACGATGGGTAGCAACACAACAATGACACGATCACACCAAGAGCGACAGTCAAGAACATACTTTGTCAGTTTCCCTCACTGCGCTATCTAGCGGCCGGATGACCGCATGGCCAAGGCTGTTTGAACGATCTGTCAGCTCTGGATCGTATGGTGAAAGCGTAAAAAAATCGAACAGGCTAAAATAGACAAGTTCCCGCGTTAGACAGTCTCTGGGTGGATTTTTCAAGTTTTCAACTATTTTCTTTACCTCACTGTGACGTAACACACGGCCGCGCAGCGCCCCAGCAGAAGAGATTGTGAATAACGTATTGAGAAGTTGAGCTAAGTGAAAGCAAAAGTAGTATCACTGCGTGAATTTTGACTGACAACCCGCCGCAAACTTGTCTTTCTGGCAAGCAATGTGTTAAGTTTTCTGTAAATGGATCCGGCTTCAATTACTTTTTCAATTTACCTTGTGATGGTGTGTGCGCTCCCGCGTCTTATCGCCGCCTCCGCCAGTAAGTGCAAATAGTCTCTTCATTTCAATGACAGTTATTACGGTTTTAATATCGCTAACATGTTACGATCGAGCCTGCAAACAGCTCTTATATGCCTATTTTCGTGAATTCTACGTCATAAAAAAGGTCTAAAACAGCATGCAGTAACAGTAACTATAGATTAACACAGTTGGACCACCGTGGGGAAGTTTCAGAATAGGAGAAGTCTACACGGTCTGTTCACTGTATGGGTTCTTGAAACTACTCTAGTAGTCATTGAGTTTTTGTTCGATTGTATGTCAGAGGGGTTGAAGTTCTGAGTTAAGTGTGTGTAGCTGTCCCTAAATTGACGGCTGACTGAGTCACACTTCTGCCTCGTAAAGTCCTAAAGAAAAATCCAGGCTCGGTTCATCAGTGTCGCAGGTTGGCTGAGAAGGACGATCATAGCTTCGTGGCTGGGTCGAAGGTTTCCATGACGACGACTTGAGAGACCAGTGGCTATTGCCAAAAAAAAAAACAAAAAAAAAAAAACGAAGAAATGTATGTATGTATATATATGGTTTTGAGATGGCTATTTGGTAAAGTGGTCACCTCTGACTTCCGTGTACTGGTACTTTGGATCTTCGATGACTGAATTGCACTTTTTGTTAGTCGCTTTGGATAAAAGCGACTGCCAAATGACTGTAATATAATGTAATGAGTGACTTATGCTGACCGTGGCGAAGGGACATGATGCAGCCTGCCAGACACTCCCTGCTGCCCGAGCACACAGCTGTGCAGCTGTGCCCGGGTGGAGAATACCGACCCTGGCTCCTGGCTAAGGGACAGCTCCTGGTACAACTCCAGCATTCAGGGTTTCAACACAGATGACCCTGTTTATCAGAGTAGGTGGCACTGAAAAAAGTGCAATACTAGAGGAGGACTGATGCCTGCCATGCCTCAAGCGTTGCTTTGGAACCTGATGGCAATGACTTGGTGACCCTTGATTCTCAGCAGATCCAGCAGCCTTGGTAGCAAAATGTAGTTCTCCCCAGGGTCCACCCATGGGTGGGGGTTGGTCACCCACCATACTCCCAGTGGGCCAGCATCAATTAGCCAGAACAGCAATCTTGAGCCAGGAAGAGGCAAGATGGACAGTAAAGATAAGAAGTACGCGCCTTCCCATGAGAGCTTGCAAGAAAAAGAGGAGGCACAAGGGACCAGATAGATACTGTGGGTAAACTGTCATTAGTCCCCCCTCGCATTGAATACCTTGCATTCAGCTGCTAAGCAGTCAGAGGGTGAGAAGCCTCCAGCACAATCAGCTGAAGGGAGCTGGCGGGACAGAGCAAGGAGAAGCCAACGTTTTCCCACTGCACCTTTAGGATTTTGAGGTGGAGCTGGAATTGCTGGGGACCGTTTGTCCTTTGAGTTAGGGGCAATGTGGCATCTCAGAGGGGTCCTGAGGGTGTGATTGGCTAATTCAGAGCTGAAGCTATGAGTGAAGTGGCCAACTAGTTCAACAGATACACCCGTTCCTCTTCAAAAAAGGCTAAACTGAGTGACACTCTTGCGCGATGATTTCTAAATAAAAAATCCACAGCTGACTATTGTACAATTACCGTGAGATTACTAATAGAAGGAAAGAAACGAGGGATATGCCATGGTTTATTTGAAGGCAAATCGTTTTTTTTTTTTCAGACAAAAATGACTGTGTATGTCAAAAAATCTCCAAGTTGCCTCGTACCAAACCACCACCCCAGGAAAACTACAAAAGCGGACAGAATTTCCGCTACACTTGTAGCGATGGTTTTGTGAGGAAGGCGGGGACCTCAAACCTAATCAAATGCCAAGAAAATTGTGTATGGAGTACACCCAGTCTCACCTGTATACGTAAGTCTACCCTGTAAAAGTGACTCATAATCTTTGAATGAAAAGACTTTCACACTTCTATGTAGGTGAGTGTCTGTGCGTGTGGGGGTGGGGGGTTCAGAGTGGTGTTATCGCCAAAGAATGTAAACTAGCGAAACCAGTATGATGAAAGATGTGACAAGAAAATATCCATGGAAGGAAAGCATTTGCAATCATATATTAAGCAGTATTCTCTAATGCCATTTACTAAATAGGATTTGTAGCATGAAATCAGCCATATTCAAATCTTAACCAGGGCTCAAACCCAAGTAATCCAACATCTAACATCATCATCTAAAAAAAGGAATTTCTCAAAAGGAGTTTTGAAAAGAAATGCAGAGAAGTTTGTTACTTCCAACAGTCAACATGTGTCCTCAAAAATTGAATATTTTGATTAATTTCAAGTATTTGACCAAATTTGGCAACATAATTAACAGCTGGTGTGGAACAGTCTGGAGAATGAGCAGTGTCGCCTTGTTTAGTTTGCCCAAAGGCTACACATATCATGGTCAAGCATTTGTCTCACGCCGGAATGTCCTTTTTCCAAATGTGATCCAGAACATCGAGCTTGAATGTTATTCAGTTTCCACAAGTTACATTGTTTTGACAAAGTTCAATGGTTACCAGATGCAGATGATCAACAACCTGATAAGCTTTCACTTTCTTTGTGTTTCAGCCGACCCAAACTTACCCACCACACAGCCACCGAATACCCTCAGCACATGTAAGTATGACTGTCTGGTTTTGAACTGCACTGAAGTTCATTATAAGGAATCAATGTTACAATCCCTGAAGTTCAGCACATTGCTTGATGGAGTCCTTTCCCAACCATGACCACAGAGAGAGTAAAAGATACCAACCACTGACACTTCATCAGTTGTGCACCTCTACTTTATTGGGTATTTTTGCCTTTTATCACAATACACCCTCAGTTGAGGCAGGCCCATTGCAGGCTGACCAAATGCACGTTTGTGTTGAGAGGTTGGTTCCTCCTGCATAAGCCGCACAAACAGAGCTTGGCGTTAAGTTTCTTGTTGCAGACTTGAGACATGCTACCATGGCACTTGTTGCGCAGGCCACCGTTAAGTAAGGGAGGTAGAGTGTTGGAGGGGCACCTGATGGAGTAGGTGCCTCCAATGTCAGTTTGACTTTTACTGTATCTCCCTCTTCCCTTCTTTATTTTATGAGTAGAATGGGGGTTGCAAGGGATGGGTGAGTCACCCAGTGGCTAAGCAGGATATTTCCTTCTAATCGAGAGCCAGTGGCTGCTTCTTTCTGCCGTGGGACACATTACCTTGATGGATTATCTTTTGGCTTGCCCCTTGATCCCCAAGTCCCTCAGGAGCTTTGTGGTGGAATTTGGGACAAAGCCTCAGCAGCCCAATTCGACCAGCAAACTTACCTCATACATAGTGATTGGCCACATAAGTTGGGGCAGCAAGCTGAATTGGGAACACCGCAGCTTAAGCTTTCAGGGGAGGGTAGTGCAGTCAGTCTGCTTGAAACCTTTGATTGTGTTTTGCTTCAGCTCCTCCACCTGCTGGGTGTCTCTTCAGTATACCACCTTCATAGGCTTTTGACAGGGTTCAATTGCAGTTGGTATTGCCTCATTGTCAATGTTGAACTTTTCATCAGAGAGCCAGCCCTTCATTTTGAAAATGCCGTGGGATTTGCTGGGTTTTACATCCATTCTGGACTATGCTTTGTTTTCTTGAAGCTTGTTCAGGAGCTGTTTGGCGCATGCTTTTGCGGTAGTTATGTTTGTCATTTCATCAATAAACAAACAACCACCCACATTGATGCTCGGATGGTGTATCCCACCATGATTCACTTTTTCAAAAGGTGCCATCCTGTCCTTTTATCCTGCACCATCTCACGGAATTGGAAGACTTCATGACTTGACCAGCCATGTGATGTTCTTGGGAACCTTGAAGAAATTGAATACCAGGGGATGGCGGGGTGCCGGGGGTTGAAGTGGTCATCCTTGGAACTGAGCATTACTACTTATTGTAGTTTTGCCATTTGTTACTTTATACCTAACTGTAGTGCCTCCAGACTAGCATTCTCTGTTCCAGTCCCCGCTGTCTCTGAAACCTTGGCTTGGTTGATTTAATCGACCGTGCATGATTCTTTGTGGTCTCTCCAAATCCACCTCCAAGTCTACTCCTTAGCCATAGATGATATATTAACCTACCAAGTTTTTGCTCTGCAGCTTCTTTCTTTCCTGCCTGCAAGAGACCAACCAGGTCTGAGTTGATAATATGCCACTTTTTCTCTGTCTCTTTTGGCTGGATCTAGGCTGTACAACATCTTCCCTCATTTCTTTTACTGGGTGAGGATGGTTAGCTCTCTGGACTCTCATTAGTTGGCTGGTCTGTGCTGGGCTTGATTTTTTGGTGAGATGCAGGTGATATCCTGCAGACTGTGGTCTTTGTCCTGGTACTCGGTTTCCTTTACTAGGCCCTTCTCACAACAGATGGCGAGGCCCCTTGCCCAGCTCCTCCAGACACTTTTCCCTGCTCTGGTGAATCCTAATGCCCTTTTCTGATGTTACTTTGGTCCATCCACGTTGGCAGCTTCAAAGAGGTTGTCCTGCCAGTGTTGCTGCTCCCTCTTTTGATGTTGTTCTTCTGTTTCATTTGCATTTACATTTCTGGGTCATTTGCTGTTTGGTCCAATGGTGAGTCATCTTGTGCCCCTGCTCTCGGAAACTTTCAGGTTATTAATAAAGTAGTCATCGTAACAAAAGTTGTGTGGAACCAATACACTGCTGGCATCTTTCCTGGCTGTCACTTGGTCTTTGCCAGATTGTCAGCTCACAATGGTCACTGATTTCCCACGTGAGCAAGTTCATTATTAAGACTTGATGTTGAAGTTCCTTGATGGAGCCCCTTTCCCAGCTATGACCGCAGAGAGAGACCAATGACCTACACTTCATCAGTTGACCTAAACCTATATTACCTATTTTTATGTATTTATGTATTAATTTATGATAAAGGGGAATGTGAGTATACAAAGAATTAAGCAACATGCTCCAAAATAAAATTGATTTGACCTTACAATACTAAAATGATACTAATAACTAATTACAAGGAAGTTATTTTAGCTGAGGAGAAAAACATGCTGAAGCAGGTTGGAACAGGAAGAGAATAGTGTCAGGGGTAATATGCAATAAGAGTATCAGCCAAAATGAAAGGGAAGGTGTACAAGACAGTGGTGAGACTAGCAATGCTATATGGTTTAGAGACAGTGGCACTGAGAAGACAAGTAGGAGAACTGGAGGCAGCGGCGATGAAGATGTTGAGGTTCTCTTTGAGTGTGACAAGGATGGATAGGATCGGGAATGAGTCCATCAGAGGGGCAGGACATGTTAGATGGTTTGGAGAGAAGGTCAGAGAAGCCAGAATAAGATAGTTTTGTCATGTACAGAGGAGTAAAAGTGAAGATATTGGTAGAAGGATGCTGAGGTTGGAACTGCCAGGCATGAAGATTAGAAGAAGACCAAAGAGAAGATTTATGTCTGTAGTTAAAGAAGACATGAAGTTAGTTGTTGTGAGAGAAGAGGATACAGAGAATAGGATTTATTGAAGGAGGTTGATTTACTGTGGTGACCCCTGAAGGGAGTAGCTGAAAAAAAACACAGGAAGAAGGTATTGTAGGTAAAACTATCTTAGGTATTAGTGTGTATTAAAAGAGATGTTCTCTTGCCAGCAGCGTCGCCCACTTCTCAAGTAAAGCACATTTCAAGTGTCACCACGTCAGCATTCAAAGGAATGCAAGAACCATCTCAAGGAACAAATGTTTCGTCAGATCCAACTCCAGGTAGATCCTTCGACACTTCTGTTTAATCACTGATTCTTCTGAGTCATTTGTTTTAGTTCATTGAGTTCTCGTGGTTTAAAAAAATGCATCAGTTATCACTTAAGGTGTACTTATGTGTAATTAATCTGCAGGGAAATATAACCAGGCTTTCTTTCACTGGTGAAATGTAGATTGCGTGAATTGCACAACGTTGGTTACTTGGACATCTTCCACCACTTCAGAGTCAAACCTCTCTGCTCCAAGCAACTTTAGTTTGACATTGAATTCTGGTAAGGTTCCACACTGTTGCTTAGACATCATACATCAATTATATGGTAGAAATAATTGGAGACTTTTAAATAATTGAATTTCAATGTTACACTAACAGTCATTACCTCAGGCCTATGAAGCTCCCCATTTTAGAAAAAGGGAGCTGTTCTAAAGAGCTCAGTAAATTGTGGTCATATGATAATAGATGCAGTGTTGCAATAAGCTAGTTTTTGAAATGTATATAATTAAGACATGGCACAAAGAAATGAAACTTTTAAAAAAAGGAAGTAATACAGAACAGCAGGTATTTAACAGTTAAGTGTCAGACCAAGTGTCAGGCAAGTGTCCAGTCAACACCGGACACCAGAGCAGGTGACATGGCACATGTGTGTGTCAGTCTGATCGATGAGTCCAGATTTGGACTTGCAGAAAAAAGCCCTGAAAAGAACCCTGAACTCAACCTAATGCAATTCAAGACTTAAACATACAAAGATTCAAAGTGTTTAATGTCATGCATACAGTCTGGAAATGTGTGTCCTTGTATACTGAAATTCTCACTTTGGCGTCCACTGTGCAGACAGATAATTAATGAATAGCAAACAAACTGCTGTAATCAGATGTAGACATAGCAGGGAAATGTAAACCGTATACAGAAATGTGAACAGTATCAGAAATATTTAGAATTTTAAGTTGAATGCAGCTTTGTCCACATGCAGGTTGTATGCAAACAGTTTAGATAAACAGTTAAGTTAGATGAACAGTTGAGTCCAGCACTTACTGTGCTGAATGTAAATTGCAGAATTGTCCTGAGATAGAACATAGTTATTGACTTCTGTCAGCTGTTCAAGAATCTGAAGGCAGTTGGGTTTTGTAGTCAGGACTTCCTACATTTCGCATTCCAGTACCTCTGGGCAGAGGGTAGGAATTCCTTGTTGGGGGTGGGAGTGGTTCTTAGCAACCGAGGAAGCTCTCCTGTGGACTCTGCAGAGGTAGATGCTCTGCATAGAAGGCAACGGGGCCCTTGTGATCTTCTCTGCAGTTTTCAATGCTCAATGCTACGGTCTACGGTCCAGAGCAGTGGTGCTGCTATATCTAATGGTGATGCAGCTGGTTGAGATGCTCTCAACAAAGCAACTGTAGAAGTTGCTGAGGATCTTAGGCAACATGGCAAACCTCCTCAGCTTCATCCAAAAGAACAGCCACAGGGTGTCGATCAGGGTGATATCCAACTGGGACTCTTTTGGATGAATTGGCAACAAATTTCAAAATGTTGTTTAAAGCCTATCAAGCAGAGTGGAATCTGATAAGAGCTGCTAAAGGGAAACCATTTTGTATTGTTTCCTGTGGATTCATAAATGGAGTTTCTTGGTGTCCCCATACATTTAACCATATAGTGCGGTGGTTCATCATGGTAAATGCTCTCAATTGATTGAGTGCCTTCACACCTTGCAGTTTCAAAGTGCTTTACAGTTGATTTTTAACATTCACCTAATCACATACTGATGGTGTAAATTCTCACACAAATACAAATATATACACCTCTAGAGGTTAGCTTCTGTTTGACAATATTGTTGTTTTTTTTTTTTTTTTTTTTTGGAATTATTGAATTTTGTTATATACATACATATTTTAAAACTTCAATATTTCAAAATATGTCCTAAAAAGCGAAAGAATGTGCACTATATGCACCATGAGTAAATACATACATGATGTAATCAGTCCTGCCGACAGAACCAAACAATGTTTACTAAATATGTAAAGAGTATCAGTAAATCACTTGGAGGAAACAAGATAAGCATTATGTAAGAATTGATCCAACACTTGTATTAAAACACTAAATAATGATCTACCTGTAGAATTGGCAGAGTAGATAACTGCATTCTGCTGTTTATTCATTCATATTTACATATCAAATCTGGGTTAGTTTTCTTGCATAAATCTAACAGGAACAAGGTCATTTACATGCACACACATTCATAATGTATATATGAATCCAGAGAAATTATTCTAAACATGCTAAATTTGTTTAATTGCTTTTAATTTTTTTTTCCACCCATCCATCCATCTTCTGCCATTTATCCTGCACTCAGGGTCGCAGGGGGATACTAGAGCCTATCCCAGCTGTCATAAGGCTAGATGCGCGGTTATACTCTGGTCTGGTTGCCATTCTATCGCAGAGCCACTTCTACAGATAGACCGCGCCGCCCTTTTTTTCATCCATCTTTATATATTTTTTAAATATATATATGTATACTAACGCAAGAATTGTTCCCGAGTTGCATTTGTTTGAGAACACCAAATATGATAATTAGATTTCCACTCTCTGGGAACATTTGTCTTCACACATGTTTTTTTTTCCTCCAAGACAGAAATGTAAATAGAATAAGATGTGAAATGCAGTTTGCATTATTTTTCCTTTTAAACTTAACCTCTAATTCACTATTCTAGATTTAGAAAATCCCATACATACTGATTGCAGATATCAAAATAAGAAGTTTTATGTGTGAAAACATTGACCTGGGTGATCTCAGAGTGTGAAGATACCAAAAAGATATTTATTTTTCAAGTACAGTTGAATATCAACACTGGCAGCCAAAAGTAACAGCTCTAATTGACCAAATAAGACAGTGGAGATACCAGACATCCGTGTTAGATGAAGAGATTCCAGGGCCTTTGTTGATGAGAAAAGACAGACTGCAATAGTCATAATACAAACTGAAGGAGATGCAGTCGTGTCCAGATTACACAACCACTGTCAAAATAGAAACACATAAGGAATAACTGAAGGCATTTGTTCATGAGAATGACGGCCGCTGATATCACATCCCCTCTTCATTAAGATTCTTCAGCTGTGTGTGTTTTATTTCTTTAAACAAGGGTGGACCCTTGACTGTGCCAGTGCATAATTGTCCATATGTTTTCCAGAAGAGTTTGCAATTTATATCCTCCATAACTTAATTTACATAGTTTAATAAGCAAATAAATAGATACATTTTTCCAAAATGTCAAACTGTTCCTTGTATAAAATTCAAGCTAGTAATGTAGACATTTAAGCGCCTTTCTTAACTCATTTTATGTACAGCCAATTGATTGTTTAATCATTAATAGAGTGTAACGCTCTTGTAAAGGAACCCCTCTGGATATCACATTTCTTTCTTGCAGACTTTACGAATTGGAAGGCCTCAGTGATCCCTATCTTTATAATATTGGTCTTAATCATAATCGCAGGAGGGATGATCTATCATTTCAAGTTTTCAGGGTAAGTCAGGAAACAAAACAAGGATTTAAGACTGTTGAAAAAAAATTCTGCCTCAAATGTCAATTTGAATAACTTTGAATAACTTATTTTGACCTACATCAACACTTTCAGTTTTTGTTTGTCATATGTGACATATGTGATCTTTCCTTTTAATTTTTTTCTGTCTTTCTGTCTTCTTTATTCTGTATAAATCATAATTTCATTGCCTCTTTGCTGTTTTGTAGTTGTCATTTTTTTTTCCCCAGGGGGAGGGGACAACTTCACGATCGGGAGAGAGAGGAGCAAGTACCCATGAGATCCACTCAAGAGTAGAGCATTTATGGAGTCTGTAACTATTCACAAAGAACTTGGACGATGAAATACAGGTCAAGAACATCTCTAAACACTAGCTACACACAGGTTATAGCAAGCTCTTCAACTGACTGTGAAATCATTAAGAGATAAAAAATTTGTTTGAATCATAGAGGATGAAGGTCACACCCTGTCCTCGGTCTGCTGCAGATCTGAGATGTGTGAACAGATCACATATATTGCATTGGATGTTTGGTTATCATATTTGTTTGTATTCAAGTAATCATATATTAACAAGGATTATCCGTAATAATTTTTTAGAACTGCATTACAGACTTAAAGCAATAACTGCTTAAATGATGATCAATGAAATATAAGATAGAAAGAAAGGAGCGTAACTAATTGGCCGCGCAAGTAAACAATCTCATGAATAATCCTGTATTTGCTTGGGTCTGTTATAGATCAGGGAGCTTCATTTTGTATGTGGCATGTATTGAAATCGTATCTTCAGGGAAAGCATTAATAATCTTATCTATATCAGAAATAGAGTGCTGAAAGATACTATGGTCGGGATTTTCTGAGAGGGACTATTAATATTGAAAACTACAGAGCTTCAGTACTGAGGAACATACCTATTAGAATTAGCAATGGAGGACATTAAGGTCTCCAAAGTAACAAAAAACATTATTTTTGCAATACTGTAAACCTGTTGCGTTTGCATCTTCCCTAGTGCATCAAACATTTAACACGAACAATACTAAAACAAAAACCATGGCACTTTCTCTGATACTCTGACCTGTTCTGACACTTTAAAACTAAAGAGAGAATTCAGAGTTGTACATTTTGCAATGTATACTTAATTATTTTAAGTATCTTGAACAAGTAATGTAGCAGGTATAACTATTAAATAAAAGTTGTGCTTTTTTGTAATAATAAGTATAAGCAAGCAGTTTACTTGAAGAGCCGAGTCTGGCTTCACTTCACCGATGGACATTACAGATCAAAAATTAGGACAAGCAAATTCAATGGTGCAAGGAGGAGCAAACCTCAAAGGTGCTAGTAGGCATTGTTACTTAAAATAGTTATATTTTAGGTTTTTATAGAGCCGAATGACAACATTTTTAAACATCTTTGCTTAAACATCATGATGCAAATTGTGGCAGGAACAAAATGTGGATAACATAATTTTCTGTAAAGTGTATTGACTGTCATGAATTGAAAAACAAAATCTATACACATCAACTAAGTGCATATTTTTTATAAGGGGTTTAATGCTATTCCATGACTTCCAAAACAGGAAGTTTTATGTCTGGTTAAAACAACAATTGCATTACTTGTTTGCTCCTTGTTTCCCACAAGTGCCAATCTGACACTAGATTACATCTTTTGTCATTTTAAACAGAGTAGAGAAAAAACTACAGAATACTAAATGTCAACGTTCACTATCTTCATAGTTTATGACAGAGTAGGAGCCAGGCACATAGCTGAAGAGAGTTAATCAAGAGTTTAGTAGCCTATGTTAAACTGTGAACAAATTGCAGAAGTGTTTGGTCTATGGTAGAGGACTTATTTAGAGAAATGAAGTATATTGCCTTAAATCTTCAAATCAGCTAACAAAAAGTATTTGCATCAAAAATTACACAGAATACATTTGGTGGTGGATGTCTAATCTATCTGCTGTAAAGTCCTAACTGTTTAACATTCTTTTACCTCAGCCAGATAGATGATTCCTACAGTTTTATATATATATATATAATATAAGAAGAACAAAATGGATTTGCTTTTCCCAAAACTGCTTTGTGCTTTCCCCCTACAAATCGACAGCATAAACTTCATCGTGGAGAACAACTAAACTTTTTTTGAACGCATGGGCTTGGCATGCACGTTGTGCCAAGCTGTACTTGCACCTATAATGTATATGTATATGTAAAACGAAGTTAAACTGTAAAATCATATCATGATTTTGTTTAGAATTGAAAAATGTGATAAACCCACTAGTTATGAATATCTAGACCAGGGGTGGGCAAACTATGGCCCGCGGGCCACATTCGGCCCATTGTTGTTTTTAATCCGGCCCGCCAAAAATCGGTACAGAATTCATACTTGATGTGAATGGTTGAATGATTGGACCAATGAATCCGGGACGTCAAACAGGAGATTATTTCATTTTTGGAGCTACTTGAGAACACTTTAGGATTTTCCTGAGCTGAGTTTTCCTAGCTTTGTGATTTAGCCTTTACTGTGGACATACTGACACACATGAATGAGCTGGACATGAAGCTATTAGGGAAAAAACGATTTGTGCATGAAATGCAAACTAACGTCAGAGCCTTCAAAACCTAGCTGCGTTTATTTTCAAAGCAAATGTCAGACAATGATCAGACAAATGTCAGATGAGTCCCATATGTACTGTTAAAAAATGCGTTTTTAACATTTTTTTTATATGTATCGTATCTTGTGCTGACCCAGCCCGTCTGTCAATTTTAAAAGTCAATGCGGCCCCTGAGCCAAAAAGTTTCTCCACCCCTGATCTAGACAGCAAATTTCAAGTGTCTGAACTGTGACTTAGGTGAAGGATGGGACAATGCCCCCAGACTATACCAAGACATAAACATCAAAAATCTGTGAGCAGGACATGTAAATAAGTGGGGTACTTACAGAAACAAGACTTTAAAAGATGTGTAAGATTCATGTAACCAGATAACACTCCACTTTATCACTCCACTGTGTTTTTTAAATCATCCATTTCTTGTAACAGGATAGTATGCACAGGGATGTTTGTATTTTATCCACACTGCAATACTGATGAACACCAGACTGTTCGCAATATGTTTTCTCTAAAATAAAACGATAATCTCTGCAGCTCTTGGGCTTTGATTCAAGACCAATGTTACACTTCACATCCAGATGGTTAACTGTTACACAGGAGGAATGACGTAAGGGGAATGTGAAGAAATTCACATGGAGGTCTTTTCAGGGCAATGAAAACTGAACCAATTGCACATTTAAGGTAGATTATATTTTAGAGCAGTACTCAGATCTAAAGTACTACTATGACACACCCAACTGATATGTTTTCTCTGGGAAAAGTCCCAGCATTTCTCAATGGAACATTATCCAACACGCCAAGGTGGCCAATGAATTTCGGCTAAGAACACCATTGGCCCTGTGCCAATATTATGATTACAATATGCTTTCAACCATGTAATGTGTTGATTCATTTACAGTGTACTGCGAAATACAAAATAATGGCTCTCAAATGTTAATGACTTTACTTGCATAACATTGATAAATACTACATTACTACATGCTTCAATTCTTTTGTTCACTCACTCATTCAGGGCAATTCTTCCCAACTTTTTTCCAATTAACCTGCTGGATGTTTTTGGACTGTGGGAGGAAACTAGAGAACCTGGAGGAAACCCATGCAGACATGGGGCGGTCATGCAAACCCCCACACACAAAAAATGTGTGCAAATTGGTAAAAAAATATTACCATAAAATATCTTTCTTGAAACTCTTTTGGCAGTGAATTATATTTAAAAAAAAAAAAACCTTGAAAGTCAGCACATTTGGCACCATGGTCGTCATCTTCTTTCGGCTTTTCCCTTCGGGGGTTGCAACAGCGAATCAGCACATTTGGCACCTTGGTCAACATATAATATTGTATGACATATCAAGCTTATGTAAAGGAGGCTCCGGTCTTAAGTACTTAAGAGATGTTAGGACAGCCAAGAGGATCCTTCAGGATCTATCCCACATCCTCTTTCCCGCATTTGAGTAGCTCCCCTCTGATCACAGACTCCACTACCCAAGCTGCAAAACTCAGAGAAGGGCAACGTGCCAATGCTACCTCATGTGCCCTCAAATTGCCCCTCAGGGACATATAAAGTGGTTCTGAAGTACTAGGATTATTTTCTGGAAAAAAGGATATGTATCAACAACTACATATTCCACTGATTTATTTTTACAGTTATGCCCCAACGCACGCGCGCGCGCGCGCGCGCGCGAACACACACACACACACACACACACACACACACACACACACACACACACACACACACACGCGCGCGCGCGCGCGCGCGCGCGCGCACACGCAGAGAGAGAGAGAGAGAGAGCGAGAGAGAGAGAGAGAGAGAGAGAGAGAAAAGCCTCCGAATAGCCTCTCTGGACTGAAATGATTGATGATAAACATTAGTTGAGTGTTTTCTCAACACCACCGAACTCAATGAAAAACACTTGCACTTGATTTGTATTTTTTGGAAAAAATATTTGAGTTACAAATATGCCACAGAGCATTGGACTGAGTATTATAAATAGCTGTAAAAACTAAAAAGTAGGAAAACAGAAACCATCTAAGGCAGGGGTGTCAAACATACGGCCCGCGGGCCGGAACCGGCCCACAAGGGGATTCGACCAGGCCCGCAGGATAATTTGAAAGTGAAAAAATGCATAAAAGACAAGGATTTTTTTTTTTTAATTAAGTGCAATTCGAGAATTTTCCGCTAGGAGGCGCACTATTTTGGTCAGAGTAGACGACAATCCGCATCACTGAGACGGACCAATCAGCAGACATTATCAATGCACCACCTGTTGCTTGTTATGACGTTGTTTCTACCCTGTTCTCTACCTCCCCGCTACGTTGTCGTTATCAAAACGGAGAAAAGTTGTTAAAAAGTGTAGAATTTTCAAAGAAAAATTGACTACGTCAACCTTTGTGCTTAGATGTTTGCAACAAGTTTCGGTATTTTAGGAATATAATATACGGCGCCGCTACGAGACTCATCAGAGCGAAAAATATGACAGCTTGTAAAGACAACTGAGAAGAGATAAGATCAACGAATTGCTGCCGGGTCTGAGGAAACAGCGGTCCACTTTCACCGATAGCCGAGAAATCAGTGAAGCAGCGGTAAAAGCCAGCTAGCTAATTGCTAGCGATTATGTGCAATTTAAAGTTAAGTCAACAGCTTCACTGCAAACTAGTATGATGGAATTCTAGTGTTCATGCAACTCCATACATTTTCAGTATGTATTGTATGAGTATGCATGTTTCATGGATGAAGTTTACACATTTACAGGACAGGTGAATACTCCAATCCTTACACATTTAATAGCACCCTTTTTAGTTTGGAAGGTGTAGGCAGGGATTCAATTTAGATTTTATATGCACATGTGTAAATGGTTTAAAAATCCCTTTCTTTATAAGTCTCATTTAACCTTAAAGTGCATTACTATATTTTTCAATACCAATTACTTGTTAAAAGTTTTGTGCCTTTGTACGATCAGTGGGATCTCATGATCACATGATTGCAATTCATACATGTGAATGATAGAAGTAAATTGCACTTTTGTCTAAGGAAATATGAGGTGTTTCATGAAATGTTTTGTAAAGGGATTGGTCATTAAATTCCAAGATTTTCTAATGTCCTTGTACTTCTTTACACCAAAAAAGAGGAAAGACATGATATTTTGGTTATTTATTGTTGATTATGCTATTATTTTAATGGTCCGGCCCACTTGACATCTACCTAGGCCGTATGTGGCCCGCGATGAGAAATGAGTTTGACACCCTCGATCTAAGGATTTGGGTCTTCCCCGACACAGCTTCATCAAAAGCATGCTGTTTTATTAAAAATATTTTTAGACCATTACACTGAGCTTCACAGCCTATACCCCATCATCTGACCTTTCCTAAGGTTATATCAGCCATTCTTGTCACCTCAGGAAAACACATCCCACACAGTGACTGACAGATAACCAACCCTAAATCAAACCAAGAATATGTCCGTATGTTTTCAATCTCTGAGCATCCCTGGAGAAATAACATTTGACTTCTTCTCTGAAAAGAAATATCAGAAAATGACCGGAAACATTGCATCGGGTCCTTGTACGTCCAGCCTGATGGGGATGCCTGCCATTGAGTGCACGTCGTCTGTCATGAGGAAGGCAGTGGGCCCAATACGCGCCCAAACACACCTCTCACACAGCGGGCCACTTTTGGACACAGCATCAGTCTGAATATGAAAAAAAGAGGCCCAATATTAGATTATATTTTCATAGTTTACTGGAAAATGTATATTGAGCAATTATTAAGCAATTAAATAATAAATTTAACAATCACACTTTTTTTCTCTCTTTGGGCCGCTCCCTTCAGAGGTCGATACAGAGGATCAACTTCAATTTCACAATCACACAATACAGAAAACAAGCAGCCCCAAGTATGTGTCCTCCCTGCTCCAGTTCCAAGCCCAGATACACGCAGAAGGTTGAATCAGGGGAGCATCAGACGTAAAACCTATGACAACCTTAACATTCAAATCAAACCTAAGACTTTCATACCACACTACTGCTTGAACAGTGACTACACTGATAACCTACAAGTTACCAAAGGAAATTCGGCCGTTGTGGGTCGAGGAAGAGAGTGGAGGAATGTGTGTCCATAGGCAGAGCGGGAAGAGGAAAGGCAGAAGTCTCAGACACACTTGTCTGTCAGATAAAACATTGGTCTGACTCATATGGATGTGATATTATTCTTATTATGCAAGACATTTAAGAATTTAAGAAATGTTATATATCTTGAATGGGATTTTAAAAGCAGAAATGAAGAAAAAGTGGCTTCAGAATCCCCCCCTATTGCACCGCTGACAGCTGATAAAAACATGTCCTTACACATCTCATCTGTCTTCTGCTCATGATGAAGGCTGAACCAGGGGTGATGAAATTGGGACAAGAGACGACGGAGCATGGAGGAGTCTCCCCCACCTTCAATGGTTTCTGGGGCATCTCTGACTTCAGATAGTATTCCTGTTGATGAAATGGCATATAAATTACTGTATAGAATTTATATTTTAATTGACATGACCACTGCAAGAATATGGCGATTCAAAAAAATGCAATGAAATTCTTCCTTCCTTCCTTCCTTCACACCAGCCGAATAGCAAGAGACAAATGACATCAACACTAGACAATACTACAACACAGAACAGTAATAATTTAAGTAAGTAATATATGCTAACAAAAAAAAAGAAACACTGCCTATTATAAATGAAGGAGGGGAAATTAAATGGCTCTTGTTCAGTATTAGCAGTGGTCAGTGACTGTTTGTAATGTTGGGGGAGTTCAGAAGTCGGATAGCCTGTGGGACAAAACTGTATGCAAGTCACTTTGTTCTTGCTCTCAAGACTCCTGTAGCGCCTACCTGGCGGCAGAAGTTTGAAAAGGTTTTGTTTTGGGTGACACGCCTGTTTTGGTGCCCTCCTGAAATGGAAATGTCTCGGTGAGATGGGAAGGCTGCTCCATCGCTTTTCCAAGCTGTTTCGATCACCCCTGTCCTGAATGAAGCAGCTTCTATGCCATGCGACATTTGAGCTGGCAATGACGACACACTCCACTTTGCTCCTGTAAAAGTTGCTGAGGATTTTGGTGGACATGCTAAATTTCCTCAGGTTAACCTCTCCACCTGAGACCCTCTAATTTAAATTGGAGTGAGTGTTCTGCTCCTTTCTCCTAGGATCAATAATAATTCTCTTGGTCTTCTCTATATGTTAACAAAGATTATAATCCTGACACCAGGCCAACAGTACAGCCACCCCTGTCTTATATGACGTCTCCTCTCCAGAAGTGATCAGTCAAATGACTGTGGTGATGTCTCCAAATTTTATGATGATGGTTTTGGTCTGGGATGCCACGCAGTCATAAGTGAATAGGGTGTACAGCGGAGGGCTCCTTGCAGTTCTGGTCCTTGAGATCCGGTTTCCAACTCTGACTAAGTGGGGCCTGTTTGCAACATGTCAGTCGGACGGTGAGGACCTTCTCAGTGAGTCTGTGTGAGTTGCCTGTTTTAAATGCTGAGCTGTAACCATAAACAGCAGTCTGCTAAGTGGGTGTTGCTCTGCTATCAGAGGGCCTGTTCCTCCTATATGTTTAGTGTGTGTCCATGACATTTTTTTTAATGTGGGTAATGACTATCCTTTCAAAGCATTTCAGTACTGTTGAGGTGAGTTCAACTCGGTGATAGTCATAGTGGCAGGTCACTGTGGTTTTCTTGGGGAGGGAAACAATCGTAACGGAATTGAAGCAGTTGGGAACAGATGCCTGGGCAAGGGATGGCTAGGTAGAGAAAGACTGAGAAGTGATCTGGTTGTCAAAAGTGTGGCCAGGGCACAGCCTTGTAGGCATCCTTCACATGGTCGTACGCCTGGTCAAGAATGATATTTTCTCTTGTTGGGGAGCGTACATGCTGGTGGTACATGGTAAGGACATTCCTCAGTTTGCCGTGGTGCCGACAATGAACACAGCACCTTGATGCGCAGTCTCCTGTATGCTGATGGTGACTGCGCAAGTCCAGATGAGTGTATTCATTGTCAGGATTTGGTTCAGAAGTGGATCGACAGCATGGATCGACAGAGGTCTTGAAAAAAAAAGGGTCAACACTGCAAATATTGACCTACCGCATGTAATTCTCAATAAAAGCTTTTGACACTTGTGAAATGCCTATAATAGAATGTCATTATACCATAGAAACATCAAGCAATCACCTAAAAACCTTGAAGGAACGGACTTTGTGAAAATGTAATATTTGTGTCATTCTCAAAACTTTTGGCCATGACTGTACAGAGGACAAACTACATGAAACTTAATCTCTGTGTGCATTACATAGAAATGGCATATTAGATCCATACTAAACTAGACCTTTTTTGAGAATAAGGCTGTATTTCTGTGAGAATAGTAACTAAAAATGGAAACAAACTGCAGGCATTAAGGCAAATGTTTTAATTTCCTTGGTCCTTTCATCTGAATTAAAACATCTGGCACATCAGATGAGTGCTTCTCAGTTATTTTCAACAACCAAAAGAACATCTTCATACCGAATGTTGCTGGTGTTTTTGAGAAATACCGAAGGTTGTTCAACAATGCCATATACTGGTACATTTAAAACCCCGCAACACCATGAAGCAAAAACTGGTGCACCCGAAGGACAAAACACTCAGGCACAAGATAGAGATTGTAGTGCATGCTGTCACTTGCACTGAGAAATGTGATGACGTCTACGTTGGAGAGACCAAAACTACCTCTGCACAAACAGGTGGCCCAACACATGAGAGCCACCACTTCAGGACAGGATTCTGCGGTCCACCTACACCTGAAGGACGAGGGCCTATGTGTTTTATTTCTTTGTCTAGCCATAATAATCCATTATAAAATTTCTTGTGTTAGCATGACTACAGAAGAGTTTATAATCAAGAGTGAGATGTAGTGTCTTTAGGGCTTCTTACCCCAGCAATTGTGATGATGCGACGGATATTGCTGGTAATGATCAATGAAGTCGTGGCCCGAGTCACCGCCACATACAAAAGATTCCACTCATCTTTAGGAATATCCGCTGAGTGGGGAAGAAATATGTTCATTTAACAGGAACAAGAAGAACAGGAAATCAAGCCAAATCTGAGGTGATGGCAGCTCAGTTAAGGTTCAAGAGCATCGACAAAAAATCTAACAAAAGATAACTCACAAAAAAAAACTCTGGGGTTGCAGATCACATTGTGTCTGGAGGAAGGAATTTTGATGAAGTCATCAGTGACAACCACAGTGTGAAACTCCAGGCCTTTGGATTTGTGGACAGTCCCAATTATGAAGTCTGGAACATAACAGGAAAAACAGGAGTACTGAGCACAGTAGGGAATAATTACATGTCACTGCCAATGATACAATTCTTTTCGTTGGAAAACATATTCTACATCACATGTATGCATTGTGCATTCAGAAGTCAGGTGTTCAGCACAGTCAATCTAAGAGCAAAACAGTGTTTCATGAGCATATGATAGTGCTGTGTTCTTCACTACAAGAGCAACAATAACAAGACAGACTGAGCGGGAAATAGAAAAAAAAAGCAGTAACACCAAAAGCTTTCTGTTTTTCGTTTCTCAGTAGTTTCAATGTTGAGCCAATTCTTCTATAAATAAGCTAGGTTCTTAAAGATTACCAGATGTGATCACTGGCCGATAAAAAAAAAAAATTATTTGGTGTCAAGTCTTTGTGAAAGGAATAAAACAAATCCTGAAGTTAAATTCTACACTTTCTTTTGATTTACTGTCAATTATCCCACTGACTAACTTACAGTATATGCTGGATATATGAAATTGGAAAACAGCAAGCAAAAGGTATGATGCTTATTAACATATCAAGTGTAGGCAGAAAAAAAGCAAAAAAAAACATCAAGTTTGTTCTGATCATTGCAAAAACAGCTTTACTTCAGAGTTCAATAAATAAACACTTTGTAGTCCATGTTTTGTCGAGAACTCTGCATTCTGCATTGACCTTTGTTTTTCTTTTGGCTCAAGTGGACATTTTTGTGGGCTGCTTTTTGTGAAAACAGATTCAGCAATTTAGGCTTGCATCAGGGCCTAGGTTTCATCCCAACAGGGGGCCTTTTTTTGAGTTTGCATATTTTCCTCATGTCTTCATGGACTTCCTCTGGGTTCTCCAATTTCCCCCATAGACAAAAAATGTTATAGGTTAATTGGAAACCTCTCGCCCGAACCCTTCCCTGACTACAGGGTAGGCAGGATACACAATAAATAAATGAATGGATTATTTTTTTATTGTTATTCTGTCCTACTCTTATTATTCTTATTTCTTCGCTTCCCTTATTTTCTTCGCTTTATAAATATATTTGTTATTATTATTATTATTATTCCCAGAAATGGATTGAGTCTGTAGACTTAACTACTGCTGTTACTTTGTGACAGATGATGAGACAATAAGGCTGTAATGGAATACAATAGAAGTAATATTTTGAAGGCCTTCTCACAGTCTCTAAAATGACATTGAGGAAATAGTAGATTTGCTGCTCCTGCTCTACTAAACTAGCAATAGGTATGTTTAACTTAATTGCTTGTCTCTATTTTTCATTTGATATAAAACTACTCCAATGCATGACTGTACTTGAATAATTGTTTACTGAAGAATTGGGTTCTGTGCTCCAATATCCAATGATTAGAATAGAAAACAATAGAATTCATTTAATCCAGAAGGAAATTCTTTTGCCGGAAGGCATTATAAACATTATATACATTTACTCGAAACATGATGTTGATTTTATTCCTTTTAACATGGAAGGTGAAAGCCTTTGGAGTAAACTGGATTTAACAATTGAAAATATCAAGTAACCTTTATGAAAGTGCATGGTGAGTCATAAAAAAGTATAACTGAATAAATGCAAATGTTTCAAAGAGAAATATTAGGATTCAGGATGGAGTAGATATCGCACATGGTTTGTATTGCACCTGTGTGTGTGTGTGTGTGTGTGTGTGTGTGTGTGTGTGTGAATACGCACCTGCTTTATCCATGTTAGCTTCAGAACACATTTTAAGGCGCTGCACCAATTGAGGGATACGACCACTGTATTTCTCAACGATGGCTAGTTTGGCCTCCAGATCACGGTCCTCTGTCTGTGTGGCATAACTCTTCAGGGCAAGGTAGGGATTCTCTTTTGTCCTTGCGAATGATCGAATGAGGCTGTTATTGATGGCTTAAAGGAAAACATAAAAAGCAATAATGTTGAGATTTATTATCTCACAACGGGTGGAAATAGATGGTAGTGGGAATGTTTATTAGAATGATCCTCACAATTGAATTGATCTTTCCTCCCTTTCATTAGCTGCCAAATATCCAGGATCTTATTCAGACCGATATAATCAGCCCCCTGTAAGACAAGGAGTAAACCTTTAAGTCTGAGGAAAGGAAATCTACCATTACTTCTTTACTGACACATGAAATATACACAGTCATTTTGAAGACATTAAGTACAATCAATCATAGCTGTTACAGCTTTTGGATTTCTCTCTCTCAGGATTCGATTCCCGGTGTGTATTCAAAAACAAACACACACACTCACCCCAATGAAGTGGATCCGACAGTTTGAGTTGACATCAGTCAGTCGGACTGCTTCGCTGAACACTCCTAAATTGCATCTCGACAATATGGCCGTTTTTCCCGGGCACTGAGTATGGGCGACTTTCAGATCCTCTAAAACTTGGTCTCCTGCCTCATCGCAAACACCTCCTGTGCATTATATATGTACACAATATCCCATTAGTTTTCTCACATCCATTTTGTAATGAAATTTACTTTTCTAGATAACAGATTAAAAGAAAAATTTACCCTTCTGCCTCCCTCCCACTAGAATCTTGTCAACATTCTTACACACATCAAGGAGGGTTGCACCCACATAGGAGATCTCTGCTCCAAACCGGAAGCTCTAGGGAAAAAAAATTGCAAGAATGAAGTTCAGATTTTGACAGATATCAAGGTGCAGATGTTGAAATGTAAAAAAAATATAATAGTTGGACATGAAGTCAGCAATTAGCATTGCTGATTTGCTCATGAACACAGGATGAAGTTATGACAACACCATTAACATTTGTCTTGCTAAGTAAGCTGTTTTTTTTTCAGGACTTGTTTTGAGATAATGTATATCTTTGGTTCTTTAGAGCACAACAAACGGTGTGATGGAAGCCTATGATGGGGTTACTTGTAATCATGGGAACTTTTGGCACAAATACCTGCACCAACTGTCATTTTATAAATCCATCCATCTTCCCCCGCTTATCCAGACTCGGGTTGCAGGGGCATTAGCTGGAGCAGCGACGCCCAGACCTCCTTCTCCCCCCACCACATGGTCCAGCTCCTCTGGGGGGACCCCAAGGCATTCCCAGGCCAGCCTGGAGACACAGTCTCTCAAGCATGTCCTGGGTCTTCCCCGTGGTCTTCTCCCAGATGGACATGCCCAGAATACCTCCCCCAGGAGGCGTCCAGGAGGCATCCTGACCAGATGCCCAAGCCACCTCATCTGGCTCTACTCTAAGCTGCTCCTGGTGACCAAACTTCTAACCCTATCTCTAAGTCACCCCGCAGAGGAAACTAATTTCGGATGCTTGTATCCATGATCTCGTTTTTTCGGTCACTATCCACAGCTCGGGACTATAGGTGAGGGTGGGATCATAGATCGACCAGTAAATCGAGAGTTTTGCCTTTTGGCTCAGCTCCCTCTTCAGCTTCCTCATCCATCCCTGGGGCCCTGCCACTGAAGAGCTTTTTGACTGCTTCAGCAACTTTAGCCCCAGAAATAGGTGTGTCCACTCCAGAGTCCCCCGGCCCTGCTTCCTTGTTGGAAGGCGTTTCAATGGAGTTGAGGAGGTCTCTGAAGTATTCCTGTCACCCATCCACAGCATCTCGAGTTGAGGTCAGCAGCGCTCCGCTCCCACTGTGGAGAGTTGACGGAGCACTGTTTCCCCCTCCCCAAGCTGCCGGATGATGGAACCAGAACCGCCTCGACACCCACCGGAAGTTGTTCATGGTCTCCCTGAACTCCTCCCAGGGTGGGTAAACTGAACTGTTGTTGGGTGCATAGGAACAAACAAGAGCCAGAACCCATCCCCCCATCTGAGGGCGGAGGGAGGCTACCCTCTCATCCACCAGGTTGAATCCAAACGTGCAAGTGCAGAGACAGGGGCCAATCAATCTGCCCAAACCTGCCCGGCGTCTCTCACCGGGGGCAACTCCAGAATTAAAAAAAAAAAAAACAAGTCCAGCCCCTCTCAAGAGGCCTGGTGAGTCCATCTTTATTAAGTCAGATATAGGAAACATAGCTCCCAGGATCATTGAGAAGGTGGCAGCTCATGGAGGGGACTACTTAACAATAAAGTGAGAATAAGGACATCTGGAGTTGACTGTTCATACTGTTCATGCTCTGGGTAAGAAGCTACATTACTGATTCCCAAAGCAGAGAAGCCACAAAGGATGGTTTAAACCACTTCTGGGATGATAACACGATCAGGAATTTTAAGGGGTGTGATAAGTTTTGAAAGTTCTTTTCTCTTGAGAAGAAATACAGTACATGAATATCAACTGCTTCATAAAGTAAGTATTTATTTCAAAAAAAAAAAAATAGAAAGTCTTATAAGTATACAGTACCTGTGTCAAGTAGTAGATGTGTGTGTGATCAGTAATCTGCAATGCATTGACTGCTCCTTTGAAAGTGTAGATCTGCTGATGGGGATCTCCAACCAGGATTTTCCCACAGTTCTGAGACAGTAACACATCCATGATGGCTGTAAGGAAAAGCAGGACATCTAAATACAAATGAAAAACAAATAATTTGGTGTTTCAGAAGGGCGGATACTTGGTAACAGATTACCTGGAGTGCAATCCTGGGCTTCATCAATGAAAAGGGCATCATACTGGTCGGACAGGCATGGCTTTGGATTTTGGAGCTGCCACAACTTAAGATACCCTGAGAATAAGAGGTGAAATGTAAAATATGTAGCTGTCCTTCCAAACAATTAGAACAGACTTACTCATGATTTAAATAATTTAGTATATAGCATACCATCATGGGTAATGCAGTAGGCTAACTTTGACTTCTCACGGACATTCACTATTTTAGTCCATATCTTCTGTGTCTCTTGGACAAACACCTATTTCCACAATAAAAAAAGAATTGAATAAGGCACAATGTAAAGACTTAATTTCCTGATTGGTATTGATACAAACTTCTGAAATCCATATGACTCACACATACAGTTTACAGAAAAGCAAAGATTTTAAACTGTTAAAGCATTTGTAATTTACTGTATTTGATTGATACCCAGTTTTGGCATTCATCAATTTCAATACATTTGGTTTTAGCATTCACAGTCAAAAAAGGTGGATTCGAAATGGATGCATTGATGCGATCATATGAACATACCAGTTTTTCATCATCATGAATAGATGTGACAGCACCGCTGTGACTCATGTAGGTGTTTGGGACATGGTTGCTGGAGATGATTTTATCACTTGAGGCCATGAAGTTTTTGAGAGTTGAGGCTACCAACTTAGCTCTCACAAAACCACCAAAGCCTTTGGGTAGAACCATACTGATGGCAAAAGGGGTCACATTCAAGACTAGCTTGTTATTTTCATGGTACCTGTAATGCGGAGACGGGTGGGGAGACGGGTGGGGGGGGCATGAAGAAAAAAAAATTGCAGGATTTTCTTTAAGCGGTTGAAAATGGATTAGCCGTAAAGTTTTGCTTCGTAGACATCAGATACAGACAGCAAGTGTTTCATTTGTTGGATGGAACAGTTGATATAGCAGCTCCAATGGGAGGAGCTCTAAATTTATGCAACATACAACAACTGTGACAATCAACTTCAATTTTGCTTCATAATCTTACAAAAATAGATAGCTAGATTTCATCTATTATAGTTAAACAACTGGCATGCATGTTTTTAACTGTAAAAAGACAAAAACATTAGATAGCATCTGCAAGGAAACACAAGTCAGCACCTCCTTCCTATGTCTTTGTACGCCAAGGAGTGCACCGTCCTGCAGTGGACATTATTCGGAAATCGCTGCCTCGCTTCTTCCGCCACTGACTTGTTGAATGCTACATATAGAAAGCGGAGGTGTGGCCAGTTCTCTGCATATTTCACCAAAGTCGTTGTCTTCCCTGTACCTACCAAAGGCAGTGCCAACAGTAGAAAAGGAAAACACAAAGACACAATTACGGGACAGAAAAGTAAATTACAGCGAAAGAGTCAACATGGAGCTCAAACGAAGTGGTTACATTGGAACTGCGGTACCTGCGAAAGCTATGATCTTGACCACGTGGTTTTTCTTGATATCATGGCTGAGGATCAGTTGCTGTTCGTGTGAGAGACGAATCTGAGGATGCCTATCAGAAGGGGAAAAAAATTTACTTCTAAAAGAACTAAACCTCAACATGCATGTACTGGTTAAGTTACTTGTCCTACATACCAAGTGGTGTCCTACATACCTTGCCCTACTACCAAGTTCCACTCAAGCCAACTTTAAATTACCTCATGTCGATCAAAAACAATGAAAAGGTACATTATAACATTTTACAAGATAAAATTTGGTGGAGATTTAGAGGTTCTAGAATGCTGAATCTCAACTAGAATCAAAGTTCAACTCTTGCTCAGCAACAAGAAAATACACTTATGAAACAAGTCCTGTGTGACCGTAGAACAAAATATAGTTATGATAAATATATATTTACTGAAAATGTTTTAAGTCGGATGCTGTACAGTTAATTTATATATCCATAAGTATATTGAAATATGGGTCATTTTTATTGAGTTGCTGTAATTCAATGTGACAAATCTTTGCTATGTACATTTACTTGCACATTGCCTAATCACTATTCTCATTAGGAAATCAAGTGAGTTAAAGCTGATTGATGAGGCAGTTGGTCGGTGAAGTAAGTGTTGAAGCTTTCCATGATGTGAGAGAAGCTGTGATATCACGTACAGAACTGAGATGTTGAATAAGGCTCATAATACTGGAAGTCATGGATGGATTAGCAGTGATGCTGCAATGGACCTGGCAGGTAAGGCAATAGTACAGGCAAGCACATGGGCTGCCATTGCAGAAATAGGGATGGAAGTGGAAACTGTGATGTCACATGGGGCATGAACCTAGACAGGGAACAGTGATGTTCTCATGATTTCTCAGGCTAGGCTCCGGTCCTGGAGGGGGCCATGAGTGGGCCAAGTTAGGCCTAGACCAAGCCTTAACACTTCACAAATCTTGCCTCTATGATCTGTCATTTAACAAGTTTAACTGTTCTGAGGTGAAAGGATATTGAGCTATTGCAGAGGGGAAGGAAGCCCTTTGGAAGGAAGTTGGGGTCAGAGAGCTTTATTCTTGAAGATCAACAGCTGAGATGTCCCGCCAAACAACTGATATTCCAACATCACACCTCTTCTTATAGAAATTACTTGGAGTGCCATTTGTTCTAACCAATGGTCACTAAATACCTAATACCTGTACTATTTCACTAAATACTTGGAGTGGTACTACATCATAATATGGGTGAAAGGTTATGCAAAAAGTGACATATCATTCAATCTTATATACCCAAAAATCCAGACAACACAATGTCACACTTATAGGGTAAGGGTATGAGTGTGATAGGCCACTGTGTGACAAACATGGAAATATAAGTTGTGTAAAAGTACAGATAGATGTAGGTTACATTAAGAATTCAATTTACTGCTAGGTAAGTATAGGTACTGCTGCCACTGGAATTCAGGCTGGTATGAGCCTAAACACAAAGCACTTATCTCTCATCAATGGCTAAACTTTAATATTGTGATTGACTTTGTCAAGCTCTCTATGTACAACAGTCTTGAGAGTCTTGACAAGCCTGAAAACCTGTTCATGAAATGTAGGAACTTGAGAAAATACTGTTTACAGTTTTGGAATTCTGTGCAGAAGTTCTGTACCTCACCTGCTTTGACCGGAGCTGACAGAGAAGGGCCCATTCTCCATCAGATGAAGCACATAGTAAATGTTATAATGCACTCTGCAGACAAGAAAAAAGAGAAGTACAAACATTAAATAAATTACTGTTGAATCTTTCACAATTTAAATCCAGAAAGTGGTTTAAGGAACATTGTGATTGCTCAGCGAGGCTGAGAAATTTGGATGAGTGCCATGATAATTGTATGAATTCACTTTGGCCACCAAATTATGATTTTCAGTTTTGTATCAAATATCACATTTAGAAGAGTATTGGATGATTTGGAAAATGAGACATGGTGATGTGTGCTAAAACTTACCTGTTGCTAATCTGAATGTTATTCCTCTTGATGGCAAGTAGCATCATGGCTATGTGGCTGAGGTACTCTGTGATGGCCGTGTACGACATGCAGTCAGTGAGCAAAGAAACCAAAGCCTCCACATCGACGACACTTTCACTTAGGATCAGGATCACAGCCATGGCTGCATACGGATTGGGATCCTGGAGACCAGATGCTAGTTATATTGGTTCCTCTTTAGAAAAAATAAACACTGCAGCCTGATAATTCAACATGATAATATCATCAACCAACTGTTCTGAAAAAGCAGTGTATTACTTTGTGGAATACAAACCTTTGTTTCGGGAGTCATGCCCTCGTAAACATGAGGAATTCTTAATCTGATGGAGGCCTCAGCCTGAGGATAGAGGCGATGTTTCTTCACGCACTCCAGAACATCCACCGCCAACACTCGCTCACCCACCCTGTGATGTGCCATCATACTATCCAACATATTGGACCACAGTTAACATTTCAAAGCTGTTTTCACAACAAGAACTAGCATCCCACAGCTCCAAAAAAGGTCTACAGACCGACAATCCTATGATTAAACGAAAATGATCCAAATCGAAATAACATTTTGTTTGTTTGCATTTGTAGAGGTTTATAGAAATATAACCATTTTTGTGGTGGGATGCTTCTTTGAGAGGCTGAGTTGAAGCTTTATGAGAATATGAACTTACACAACCAAGTTTCGTATGCTGTTCTGTACCAGCACCGGATTTGTGATGTCACTGCTCAGGAGAATGGAAGATACCTCCTCCACAGTATACTTTTCATTCATCAAGTAGCGGTAATACTGTTTCTTGAAGGGTACAAACTGAAATTTAATAAACACAAATGGTTTTTTTTTCCTTCTTTCCACAGTGATATTTTTTCCACAACTAATACAACAATAGGGCTGAACCTCACTCTCAACCACCCAACCAATTTAAAACATGATTAATTAATGATATATAAGTATATACAAAAACCTTGGTGTCCTCGACAATGTTTTTCCAGCGATGGCAGACAAGTCTGATATTTCTGTAGAGGTCCTGTGCAGGCAGGAAGCTGAGGACCTGGATCAGCACCTCCTCTGGAAGATCATCCATGGAGCCTTGTGGCAGTAGCAGGACACTACTGGTGCCCAGGAGTCCATAGTGTGCATCAGGAATGGCATCGACGTCCTCATGCTCTCCTTGAATGCCATTCTGATAACTATCAAAATGGTCGTCCCCAAACATCTCTGCCGTTATTCCCTCCAAATGGTCACTCTCCTCCTCTTTCATCTTAGATGAACAAACTAACATTTTGGCATCATCAACCACTCCAGTTGTCTCAGCATCTAGAAAAGTTACGTCTGCTATTAGGCTGACGTCATCACTGTCGCTGTCAGTGTTGTTCTCCTTCTCCTCCACAATGCCTGCTAAAGAGAAAAAAATATTTTATGACTGACTCCCCAGGGGTGATGTAGTTTTACTGAGCAAACTGTGAAGCAAAAATATCTTTTTAATAGCCCTTCAATGTCATGATACACAGACTGCTGTTTTGTAACTGGCGGTCAACAAAATTATGAATATGGGCTGAAAACCACTCATGATAACAATCCCATTTTAGATAATAGGTTTCTGTTTTGGCTGCTTGTTAAATATTTGTTAGTGGCCCAGAAAAGAGCTCATCCTCATACTATGCTCTTTAGAAACAGCTCTCATCATCATTTAAGTATTGTTCAACAGTGTTGTGCTTAAGAATTCAACTGATATTACCACACTTCCATCGCTTAGTGAATGTCCTGGGTAAAAGTCCCCGGTTCGGGTTGTGATTTACAGTGTGGGGTTGAGTGAGGACATCTGTTCCCTCGGCACATCTTCCCAGTTCTGCACAAGCCTCTGCATTTATGTGCCTCCTCTTGGCCTTCCCTTAAATAACCATACAATTTTGACACATTAATTACCATCAGAATGATTTCTTAACATATTAGGAACCTGCAAAGAATATTCCACCCCTTTTACACAAGAGAAGAAAACCGCAACTTTGAAAACACTGAGAAAGGTTAAAATTGAGAGGACATCCATTTCAAGTTCTTTGTTCATCACTATAGTGAATTAAGATCAATGTTTTAACAGGCAATTCTTTTTGAATGTTTTTTTGCAAGTGGACTTTAAGCCCCAGCAAAGTCCGTCCGTTCATTCATTCATTCGCTATGCCAATTATCTTGCACACGGGGTCATCGTTGCAGGCGTGAATGACAGTAAAATGTAGCCAGTTATTATACGAGGCCCTTCGATTGATAGGTGACAGGTTAAACTCCGCCCATCGACCAATCACAGCTGAGATTTGCTGGAACTGCGAGGCGTGTGATTGGACAGTTATTTGTAAACTTGAGGAAGCTAAAATACTCGCCAACTATAAAGTTTTACTGATGAACACGACCAACTTTAAGCTATGTACTCCTAAACTTCACATTTTAAATAACAGTATTTCCACTTAAAACAATTAACTATCAACTCACATTTGAGCGCCACCTCCATGTTTCTATCTGCGCCGTCTACGGGACAAGAGACGTCACAGAAAATAGCCATTTATTTGTCAACGCTTTACAGGACCAATGTAACAAACTTGTACAAGTCATACAAGCTAAGTATTGAGTAAACACGTTGCCACACCTTGCTCTACGACTCAGGTCTAACGCTGCTTTTGTTTCACTTTACTGCTTTTGTTTCAACTTACCGAAATATGACGCTATAGTTGGCCCATTGCTGTTTTTCCACACACTATTTTTAATCTGTTTTGCAGCACTTTGTAACGTCAAGCTCAAGTTGTCATCATACCACAGGTACCCGCCGATGAATGGTAAATATGAGACAGAGACGTGTTTACAGTTTTAGCGAATCAATTTCTGAAATTTTGGTGGGAAAACAACGCGTTTCTGGCTATACCGCCGCCACTCGGTATGGAGTGGCATTAAAATTACTGAGAGTCACGCATGTGATCTTATTTTATCTTACGTGACGCCACGGGTTAAAATCTCCACCTTTAGCCTCCCACCACACACAGCAGCGCACCATTCCTGCACCTGGCATCATAATAGGAAGGTCTCTTTACGGTCTCTCCACATGTATGTAAAGGCACCAGCACCCGGGTGACAATAAAATGTCTGTTTAATGAGCAATAGCGGTTGTTGGCCACAGCCACGTCACACAAGACTGCAATAAAGCTAACTGTTCCCCTCAATTCCATGTTAACCATCCCCAGAAATCATTGCACCCCAAACCACACCCCCAATATTTCCAGCAACCCCCAAATCACACAGAAAACAAGCATCAAAATAAACCCCAACATTCGTGATTCGCTACAATTTAAACTCTAATATGAAGCCAGGTCTGTCCCTGGTCTCCGTAGCGCTGTCTGATGTCCTGTGCAAATATAAAACGCATTAAAAAAAAGTATAATCAGTAATATGTAAACACTGGGCTTTTCCAATTATCTCTCGGGGACTAATAGTTATTCTGGTCCTAATTCTAATAATTTGAACCAGACAAATATACAAAGCATCATTCTGACTCACCATCCATTAGCAACAGTTTATATTTGAAGAGATATTTACACATACAGATGAATTGGCAACATGTCGACAGGGAAAAAAAGAAAACTACATCTCCTCTGTGAGTTGTTTTTCCCTCGGATGTTCAAACAATCACAGACTGCAATCAAGCACTTATGCATATTGCCACAGTAAAAAAGATCTAGTGGAGATTATTTTTTCTTGTTGCTTTTTTCTCTCAAATTCTCCACCTTGACTCCAATAGTGAGGTACACTTCCTTTAGCCTTATAATAAGAGCATCCTGGCGAGGCACTAATTTATAACTCGGGATTTGGGTCCTATTCTTCTTAGCTACTTCCAGATGCTACCAACCATCAATCAGTTCTGAATGTACATCTATGTTTCCATTTGACGGGTGCTGAACTCTCCCTCACCATCTCACCTTTCTTCAGTTGGTGACAGGTGAGCTGAAATTCCAGGTTCAAACATCTCATTGCATTGTTCCCTCCTGCCAAGCTTGTGAAGAGGAAATTAATGGTTAGATTTAGTCTATCTATTGTGAAGCTGTTTAAAAAATATTATCTTCTGTTGTTTCAAAGGATCCGATTTCAGTTCCAGTGCTTCAGGAAAGGTGTGAGATTGCATTATTCCATGTGTTGTACTTTCACCCCCCTTTGTATGGACCCGCTCAGGTGAAGGTTGAAGGAAAGCATCCACGAAGTGGTGGAAGCTGAAAAGGAGGAGCGTTTTATGGCTTTCAGGGAGGAGTTGAGAAAGGCTCTGGGTGGTCAGGGAGAGCTTCCAGATGATTGGACAACAGCAGCTAGTGTTATCAGGGAGACAGGTAGAAGAGTACTTGGTGTGTCATCTGGAAGGAATGTAGATTAGGGGACTTGGTGGTGGAGAGAGGAAGTGCAGGAGTATACAGAGAAAGCGATTAGCAAAGAAGTGGTACACTGAGAGGACTGAGGAGAACAGACAGGAGTACAGGGAGAGACAGCGTAAGGTTAAGAAAGATGTAGCGAAGGCAAAACAAGGGGTGCACAAGGACTTGTATGCTCAGTTGGACAGTAAGGAGGGAGAGAATGATCTATACAGGTTGGCGAAACAGAGAGAGATGGAAAGGATCTACAGCAGGTCCGGGTGATGAAGAACAGAGGGAAATGTATTGACAGATGCTAGAAGAGTGATGGGAAGATGGAAAGAGTACTGTAGTGAGTCACAAATGTTGGTGTTTACGTTGATGCTTGTTGTATTGCAGGCTTGTGTGGTGTGGCTGTGGCCAACAGCAGCTATTGCTTATTAAACAGACGATTTACCGTCACCCGGGTGTTTCCCTGACTAAAACGCTACAGCACTTTGAAGAGCTGATAAATTACAAAAATGAAAGAAGCAAGGATAGAATAGGTGACTATTGTAGACCACAAAGTAGCAGAGATTAGTAAAAGTGAAGTAAGGAAAGCATTGAAGGGGATGAAGAGTGGAAAGGCAGTTGGTTCTAGTGATATACCTGTGGAGGTGTCTAGGAGAGGAAGCAATTGAGTTTCTGACTAGACTATTCAACAGGATTTTAGAGAGTGAGAGGATGCGGGAGGAATGGAG
Organism: Fistularia commersonii; assembly: GCF_037954325.1. Lineage (NCBI taxonomy): Eukaryota > Metazoa > Chordata > Actinopteri > Syngnathiformes > Fistulariidae > Fistularia > Fistularia commersonii. The sequence continues at coordinate 13,828,532 of NC_141288.1, forward strand.
ACAAAGTGTGATGGTGCCCATTTTTAAGAATAAGGTGCAGTACTGTGGCAACTATAGAGGGATAAAAGCGGATGAGCAATACAATGAAGTTATGGAAGGAGTAGTGGAAACTAGACTGAGGGACCTAGGTGGAACGGTGAGGCTACAAGAAGTGGAGGTCAAGAAGTTGGGGTCAACAGTCCAGAGCAGGAGAGAGTATGGAAAAGAGGTGAAGAGACAGGTTTTAGCAGGTTGGAATGGGTAGAGAAAAGTGTCAGGGGTACTATGCAATAAAAAGACTATCAGCCAGAATGAAAGGAAAGGTGTACAAGACAGTGGTGAGACCAGCGATGCTGTATGGCCAAGAAGCAGTTACAATGATGAAAAGACAGGAGGCAGAGCTAGAGGTCGCAGAGATGAGGCTGCTACGGTCCTCTTTGGGAGTGACCAGGATGGATAGGATCAGGAATGAGTCTATTAGAGGAACAACATAGGTTAGATGTTTTGGAGAGGTCAGGGAAGCCAGACTGAGAGGTTCGGTCATGTACAGAGGAGGAATAGTGTATATATTGGTAGATGGATGCTGGAATTAGAGCTGCCAGGCAGGAGGCCTTGAGGAAGACCAAAGTTTATGGACGTAGTGAGAGAGGACATGAAGATAGTTGGTGTTTGAGAGGATACAGAGAATAAGGTGAGATGGAGAAGGTTGATTCGCTGTAGCGACCCCTGAAAGGAAAAGCCAAAAGGAGTAGAAGATGCACTTTTTGATCATCCTCAATGTCGATTGTTTCATAGCTACCAGTGATCATTTTCATCTTGAGTCACCCCCCTTTCATTTGTTGCATTCTGAGTGGAAGGGTGTCTCTGTTGCAATCTCACGTCATAGGTGTTTTTCAAAAAACAAAATAAGCCAAAGTGGTTTTACATCTTACAAAGTTGGAGGAAATACATCCATACATTTGATGTACTTTAATTTATGTTCTTCTGGAGTTCTGGAATGGATATTTAGGGTGAGTTCCAACAAGTTAACATGATGACTTTGTTGAGCTATTGAAGCAACATCATCATGTAAGAGAAATGAGGGGGAGAGGAGCTGCTTCTGGAGCTGAACATCCAATCCTAACAAAGATTCAAATGTTTGGGAAAGTACACTCCAAGGACTCAAGAGAGATGTTCCTAGCCAGTATAGAGCATCCTCTGTTGCAGACCAGTGGGAATAGGATGACATCCTTTCCAAATTAACACGCCAAGCCGAGGAGGTCAAATATCAAGTTTATGTCTTTGCTGCCATAACTAGAAATCAAGTATGGGTTTAATTACAATATTCTGACAGTTTTACATAACATGGCCTTTAGTGTTCTTACCCTTTAAATTGACTTTTCTGTTTTATTAGAAAAATGTTAACACTGAATATTCAGTCCAAAAACCCGAGAGACATGACAGTCAGCTTTTAAAAAAAGTGCTATAATATCTTATATTCACAACCTGGAAAGATCCTCCATAATCTTTCCAATTTTATGTAAACGCACTTGGTGCCATTTTCACATGACCTTTTCTCCAAAAACCCTGTTTCATATTCTCATTTACTCGCAAGTCCGAGATGAAGGTCCGGCTGAGGAGTCAACTCCCTGTCCCTCTGCACAAAAGAGGACAGCTCCTCCAACTGCTGCTGCTGGGCATTTTCCAGGTCCTCAAGCCTGCGACGCAACAAAGACAGCTCCTTTTGATGCTGCTCCTCCTGAACATGAGAAAAGAACCATGAAACACAAAGCATAACAACAATCACGTTTATGTCAAAGTCGAGCAAGAACTATTAATTTTTGGAATGATTGTACCAAGATAGACGCTTTTCAGAAATATAGCCAATGTTTCGCATTTTTACTAAAGCCAATTAAAAAGTTATATTTTTGGGATTTTGTGTGAAATGTACTACAGAATCATATATTGTAGAAGGTAATTCTCATACCCAACAGCCTTTTGTCTCCCACAATAAACAATCATCATCAGTGGATCCAAATAAAAGTACTTTGGCTCTGTGAATTTTCTTACCGGTATATTGAATAGTGGTCCCTCGGAGCCAAGGAGGTGGAATGGGGTGGGTGAGGAGGTTAGGAGTGCAGTGCTGAGGCCAAAGGGCGCCTGGCCACCAAGAAGGAGGCGCCGGAATTCATTATGTCGTCTTTGTAGCTCCTTCAACCTTCTACTGAGTTGTGATTGCTCTTCTGAGTTGGGTGGTCGTCTGAAAGGCGAAAAATCTGAGTTACATGTTCGGTATCAGACCCCCTGGCTGTAACATTTTTGTCAGATGGGCGGATCTGGGCTGTTTGCCCTGTACTGTTTTCAGGTTGACAGGAATGACGGGGAGGAATATCACAGTCTGAATCAACAGGCTGATACCAAAAGCAATTAAGACAGAAAAATGCTTTACTTCTTGGCTGCAGCAGCTTCCAGTTCCAGCTCTTTTATCTTGGCCTCCAGCAACTGGATTTTATCCTGCAGTTTCTTCTCTTTATTCTCAGTCACTGTTTTCCTCTACAAAAACAAACATATGTTCCAGTGCTTCAAACAAATCACTTCGATTCATTTTAGCGATCAAGATAAATATACTGCCTGTAGTGCTCTTTTTTCCAAATTGTTTTGATTAATGATGGTGAGTTATTTATTATGCACAGGCCATACTATGCACAGGCCATACTAGATAATATGAAAGGAAATGTGATATATTAGCAGTCTAGCCTAGTAGAGCAGCAGCTTGAGTCAAGATGTGGGTTGTGTTTGAAGTTAGACAGCTTTATTACTTTTATGGGACTTTTGAATATATTAACATCTATATCTCATACATTAGTAGCATATTCCAAGCATTGTCAAACATTAAAATGTTTCAGCTTCAAATAGATACCTTCTTATAAATTGGGGCTACTTACACATCAGTTATCACTAAAGACTATTTGGTGAAACATGCCCCTGAAGATGTGAGGAAAGTTCAACTTGGGCATTATTATCTGATTGCAAAAGGGGAAAAGAAACACTGAGAGGAAACAGAGGCAGTTGTCAACATCAAAAGGTAGCACAAATCACAACAAGACTGACAAGAATGACAGAAAGCATGAGAGGTTGAAAAAGAACTCATGAATAAAAAAGAGTTAACTTTTAAATAACAATTTATCCTTCATTAATCCCTTTGAATTCAGATGTCAGGGACACTAACACTGTTTGCTTCCATAATTAACAACATGAGAAATTTCGGGAATGGATGTTAAACTTAACCAGATGGAGGCTTAATATGTTGTCTTAAAGGCAGTGTTGTAAGCATATGCTAGTCATACTGGAAGAAACACTGATTCAAGACTGTCTGGGATATCCGACTGATTCCATTTTAATGGTGAGACCCAGACTTACACCCTCAGATTGAGTAAAGTCAGACAAATGAACTATTTATATATTGTATCCTAATACCTCGTGTATTTTCCCATCTGGATGATAAATATGGATATGAAAATGTGCATCCCATTTCTGTATTTACTTCAAGCAAGGTTCATCAATACAAATGCACAAATTAAAAATCAATACCTTTTTCTGAGCTGCAGCTGCCCTCTGCATTCTCTCTTTGGCCTGGGTGTATTTCTGTTGCAGCTCAGTTTCTCGCTCCTGTAACTTGTGTTTCTTCTCCAACCACTCAATCTGGCATGTCTCCAAGTGTCTGACAGTGGAAGGAAACAAAGTGGTTCAGAACCTTAGATGCTTCAGGTTATGGTGACATCCTCAAAAATGACTAATTTGAGTAGGACCTCACTGTCAGGGTACCTCTCAGCATCATGTTGGCTTCTCTCAGCCTGGGATCGGGCTGTTCTAAGTTCTTCCTTCACTCTGTCCAGAGTTTCTCTAAGCCGCTGGTTGACACTCTTTAAATCAGATTCCGAGTGTGACAGCGTCCCCAGCTGGACACTGAGTTCCTGGTTCTGCTGTTGAGTCAAACAAACAGAAGTTACCTAAATACGATGTAAGCAGACGTGTTAGGTTCTTCTCTTTGTCGTGATGAAAAACAAAGGGCAAGTGAGTTTAGAATTGGTTACCTTCTTTATGTCTGAAATCTCAGCTCTCTGCATCTGTAACTCTTCAACATGTGAACTTTGCTGCTGTAGTTTGGTTCTGACAATCAAGAATTTAGAGGAGACAAGTTTACTAAAAACAAACAAAAAAAAAAAAGAAACAGCATTCCACCATCTTCTTACCCTGCCCTGTCCCCTCATTATTCGCCTTATTCTAACACCTTATAATTTTTAATAATAATTTAGGTTCAACACTTTCCAACTCCTGAGAAGTTTGAACACATAGGTCACTAAGAAAGCAGTGAAGGGCCGGACTAAGGAAAACAACAGTCATTCCTGACTCAAGCTAACAACAGACCTTTTAATCACACAACTGTGATTGGTGTGGAGAACAAACCTGGCACTGTGATTTATTGCATTCTTAATATTCTTTTCAACAGCCTAAACATTTAAACATCTTTTAAACTTTATCGCTCTTGAAGGGTGACATAGCACATAGCACATAAGTCATCTGATTAGCTGTGATTGTAAAATGTGTACAATTTAAGAGATCTAGAAACTATTTTCTGTCAATAATCTATTATCTATCTCTAAAAAAAAACTGGGAAAGGTTTGTAATACTCTCATTGAAAAAACAAACAAAAAAAGCTTTGCCATTGACCTGAGGTTCTGTAGCTCTCTGCAGACTGATTCCTCCTCTTGCTGAGCAAGCCGGAGACGCTCCTCCCATTCCTCTTTTTGGGCTTGATCATCAGCATCTTTGAGAGCCCTCTGCTGTTCCAGCAATGCAAGTCGGTTCTCCAGCTCCAACCTGAAACACAAAATACACAGAGCAATAATCAAATATGTTTCCATTAGGACTATGTTCATGGGCAGATTGATTTGTGTCTTATTATGAAAAAAACAAAACAAAACAGGAAACTTAAGAGCAGAATAGTAAGAAAACAGAAGACTTTATCCTAAACCACTTTACTTAGGTACAAAAACAAAACAAAATATAGATCTCACTTTTCCTCATGAAGCACTGCTGTTCTGCGGAACTCCTCCTCACGAGCAGATTGCACCTTCCTGACCATTTCCCGATCTTTCTCCACAAGAACACCCTTGTGTCTCTCCACTGCTGCCTTGAGCACCTCCACATCTGCCTGTAGACCTGAGAGACAGAATTTACTGTGGGAGTGCGATACGCACTCAGTCTAACAGCCAGGCAGATTTAATGACACACACAAGTTTCTGCCAAAATGTCTGTCCATACCATCAATATGTCCCTGCAGGGTGTCTCTCTCCCTCTCAGTCTCGCCTTTAGAGCGGGCACACTCCAGTTTAATCTTTGCCAACTCCAGCTTGTGTGAATGCTTTAGGCTCTCAATCTGTGAACCACAAAAGGGAAACAATAAATCAAATGCCATCATATTGAAAGATGACCTATTTGGGGTACACCCTATTTGCATTCCTTGGTTCCTAGAGTTGGGGAATTAACATCAGACTGGCAAAAGATGTTGTAGGGTAACCCACTCAAGTGATAACCAGACCCACTAAGCACAGGAGGGCAGAGGCTGTAGTTTTTCAGGAACTCCAATAGATGACGTGTATCTCTAATCCCAACTCTGGCTTTTGGTATTATTGGTTAACTTGCAGAACTAACTGGACAACATCTAATGCCCCCCCCAAGTTACACAAAAGCAGGAAAAATTGACACTCCACAGAGAAATAAAGATCACTGCAATAACCCTGTTTTTTTTTTATTATTTATTCAAGTGTTCAGATGCCTTGTGTTGCATGTGTTTTTAAAGAAATGTACATCAAATACTGCTCTCATTAGAAGTAAGTCTAAGCAGGCCAGTAGTCTATCTCATTAACTTTCTATCACACAATGACTTCTTACATTCCTCTCATTTATTTAGTGCCAAGCTGCAATGATGTTGTCTTGCAAAATCCAAAGGGTGTTCTGTGGGCTAAAAAGTGTCATTCAACCTATCAGTGTAGAAAAAAGGGGATGCTAAATCCAATGCTAGGTTGAAATAGCCTTTGAAGGTAAAAAAAACAGCTTCCATAATATCTCTTACATTTCAGCAGTGCCCCCCTAAGCTGCGTGCTTGCGCAATCGCACACTGCTCCAGAGTTCTCCGCGCACAGCAATCTATGATGCACATGAAATAAAATCCAAGCTGAACTGTAAAAAAAATTAATGTGTTTAATTTATTTACAGTTCAGCTTTGCTGTGAGTGGAGAGCGCTGGAGCAGTACGCGATTGCACAAATGCGCGGCTTAGCGGGAACATTGCATCTCAGGTGGGTAGGACAAGAAAGCATTGTACCTGACTAGTGAGGGAGTTGACCTCCCTCTCAGCTTTGTGCAACCGTCCGGTGATCTGGCCATTCTGCTCATGGCTGAGATGAAGTTCCCTCTCCATCCGCTCTAACTGGAGCCGAAGAGACTGACGCTCTGCCTGCCACATTGACAAACTCATGTTTATTAATGTTTGTTTGTCAAAATCATGTTTGAAATCCTCTGGAATTCAAAGTCATCTGTTCACCAATAGGGTCAAAAATACTACTGACATCAAGTGCTGTGTGAAAGCAACAAAATTGTTTCTGAAGGAATCAATATCAACAGCGGTCGTCTCACCTCCAGGGACTTCAATGCAGCCTGAGACTCTGTCAGCTGTCGGATCTGAATGCGCTGGACATTCTCGGCCTGCTGGCCCGAGTTTTCTTTCTGGGCTCGCAGCTCGGCCACCTCCGCCTCCAGACCCTTCAGCCGCAGGTGGAGTTGAGCTTTCTCTCTTAGTAGAGCTTCGACACGTTTGACATCGCGCATTGGGTCTGTACCCTGGTACTGGACCATCAGCTCTTCCTTGTCCCTCTGTAAATGAGAGATCTGACAACATGGAACAGGAAAATATTTAAAATAGTTATACTTGAGATGTAACAATATCAATGACAGTAAATTCTTCAGGTTTTTAGGCAGCATGAGATTGTCAGATAGGACTAACACCTCCTACCTCGGCCTCATAGCGTATCCTGTGTTCCTCCAGGACTCGAGCATGTTCCTCCCTCTGGTGGTCAAACTGGGACTTGAGGAAAGTGTGTTCATACCGCAGCTTGTTGTACTCAGATCTGTACTTCTCTGCCTCCTTCAAAAGCCACGAGTGGATAATTAGTGCAAATCAGTGAGGAACAAGAGGGAAGATGAGAAAAGGAGAACTCAAGTAGACAAAACTATGATTCGTCACAGATCACGGATTTTTCCATGTTTTAATAAGTGATAAAGCTAATCTTTAGTGATGGGCAATAGATTGCCCACTGATGTCAGCAGCTGATGAAAGGCAGTGTACTGGGGGGAGGGCTGTCGCAGGAGGTAGAGCAATCGTCTTTGGAACGGAACATTCACAGTCCGATTCCCGGCTCCTCCGAGTGTGTGGAAGTGTTGTTGGGCACAACACTGAACCCCTAACTGCTGTCCTGGCATTGGTGGATGCTGGCCTATTGCTAATGGTTCATGCATGATGGGTTAACTGCGGAGAACGAATTTCCCCACAAGGGATTAATAAAGGACAAATTATTTTCATTATTATTATTACTGCTACAAGTAGGATTTAACAACTATATTTCACAAGAGACATGCACATTAACTGAGTTGATTATGAACAGAAAATAACAATTACAATGATGAAAAGACATGAGGCAAACAGTTGCAATGACGAAAAGACAGGAGGCAGGGCTCGAGGTTGCACAGATGAAGACGCTACAGTTCTCTTTGGGAGTGACCAGGATGGATAGGATCAGGAATGAGTCTATCAGAGGAACAGCATATGTTAAATGTTTCTTAGAGAAGATCAGAGAAGCTAGACTGAGATGGTTCGGTCATGTACAGAGGAGGGATAGTGAATATATTGGTAGACGGATGCTGGAATTGGAGCTGCCAGGCAGCATTTCTTGAGGAAGACCAAAGAGAAGATTAGTGAGAGAGGATATGAAGGTAGTTGGTGTGAGAGAGGAGGACACAGAGAATAGGGTGATTGGAGAAGGGTTAATCACTATGGTGGCCCCTGAAGGGAAAAGCCGAAAGGAGAAGAAGAATTATGAACAGAAAATGAACATTTTCCAGATTTTTTAATTTTTGTATTTGGCTGATTATGGACATATGAAGGAAACATCAGCAATTTACAGCAACAAATTATTCATTTTTTTTTCCAATTTAATTTAGCATTTTTTGTAAAAGTTGCATTTCAGAAACAAAAGCCTCTTGTCACAGCTCCCAAAATAAATTAAAAGCCATCCTATAGTTTCAAGACATTGTCAGCTTGTACTTTTGTGAAATTTCATGTTAAACAACAAGCTTATCATTCCAACAAACCCCAATTCCAATGAAGCTGGGACCTTGTGTAAAACATACATAAAAATGGAATACAATGATTTGCAAATCATTTTCAACAAATATTCGGTTGAATTTAATGTTGAAACTGATAAAATTTAATGTATTTCTGTAAATATTCACTCACTTTTACCACAGTGTTACATAATTTTTCCATTTACAAACACTCAAAAAGCATGTTGGAACTGAGTACACTAATTGTTTAGGCTTTGTAAGTGGACTTTTTTCCCATTCTTGTTTTATGTACAACTTCAGGTGCTCAACAGTCTAGGTTCTCCGTTATCCTATTTTGCACTTTATAATGCTCCACACATTTTCAATGGAGGTAAGTGTGGTCTGCAGGCAGGCCAGTCCAATATCCGCACTCCTTTACTACTAAGCCATGCTGTTGTTATGCGTGCAGAATGTGGCTTGGCATTGTCTTGCTGAAATAAGCAGAGGCATCCCTGAAAAAAACACTGCTTGGATGGCAGCATATGTTCTTCCAAAACCTGTATGTATCTTAATCATCATTAATCAGGACACCATTAATAGTGTCTTCACAGATGTGCAAGTTCCCCATGCCATGGGCACTGACTTTTAAACTTTGCACTGACAACAATCTGGGTGGTCCTTTCCCTCTTCAGAATGAGTTACAAGCATCAAGTTGAAAATCAGTGACGATTTGCAAAAAAAAAAAAAACATTAACTTTTCTCAGTTTGAGCATTAAATATATTGTCGTTGGAGTGTATTTAACTGAATAGAGGTTGAATTTTTTTTGCAAAACGTTGTATTCTGTTTTTATTTACATTTTACACAATGTCCCAACTTCATTGAAATCGGGGTTTATACATCTATGTATTTTAAAGCTCACATTAATGAACACAGCATCCCCCTCATGGCCAGATTGTACAAGATGCAAAAGAGAGACTGACCTCTTCCAGTTTGTTAAAGCGCTCTCTGACTGGCGCCTCCATGTCCTGCTGTACCTGAGCTCTAAGCAACTCAAGTCGTTGTGGAGTCATCACCTGGCCAATACAAACACACAGGAAAACTGTTTTACAGAAAACCAAATGACTCAAAACTTAATAGAAAAAAAATATATTCTCATCCAAAGCAAAAGAAAATGTATCTCTGCTGCTATTAGGTTGCTGTTCTTTGGCCACTAATGTTTTTCAGTGAGCAAAGGAAAACACTTTCTCCTGAATATTACTATTAGAAGTCTCATGGACAAGAGATGCCTGACTTTTATATGAGCTCACAACGGAATGGTTTTAAATGCAGAGCTGAATTTTCCATGTCAGCATTAACAAATAATCTAAAAGTACACCCGGATGAGCTGACAGAAGAGTGCATAATTCAAGAGTGCATAGTGGCTAAATGGACAGGAAAAAAGTCTGATGTTTAAAAAAAGAACTTGAGTGTACTGATGGGGTGGATGGGGGAGAGATTTGAAAAGATCTGAAAGGGAAGTGTCCATCACAACTGTGTATGTGGCTTCAAAGAGAAAAGGGTTGAATGTAACTGTCGTTCTCAGAGGTGACAACACAAAGACAGGATACATTTAGAATTACAAGATTGAATCTTGAGAATTACTGTGCATTAAGTAAATAAAATTAAGTTCAAGAAACATTTAAATAAAAGTGAGAAAGCAAGTTATATGATGGCTCTCCTGCCTTCTCAAGTGTGCGTTACCTGCAGCCGGAGCTCCTCCAGGTCCCTGGTTTTGTCCAGCAGCTCTCCTCGCAGCTCAGCTAAGAGCAGCTGCATCTTCTCTTGCTGGGTCTGTTTGTCATTCAACAAGCGCTTCAGTTCGTTCTGAGAGTGTGTGAATTCATCCTGCAAGCTGGAAAGAATTGCAGTATAATGGCTGACACTTACCTTTAAACACAAATTAGTTGAGGATTTGTTAAAAAAGGAACTTAATAGTGCTACACAGTGCAAATTAGACTCCTCACTTTTAGAAAGTGACATTGAATCAGATTTAAAAGTACCTGGCATGTTCAGCCTTTAGCGTCTGGTAATTGCTTCTGTGATTTTCGCACTTCTTTCTCTCATCAATCAGCATTTTCTGCAGCTCTATCTCAGCGCCGTCCAGCCCGGCTGACAACCCCAGCATCGCCGCAGAAGACCCTGTCCGGGGCTCCATGCTCAGGATGAGGGGAGCGGGCTGTCGGAGGGTGGAGGAGGTCATCTCACCTCTGCAAGAGAAACATGCAGACACAAGACGCAAGGATCCTGGGTAAATCAAGCAAACGACTTGCAGTGTCTGTGCCTAATAAAGAAAATTTCACCGCACCCTCCCCCTAGCAGTGCTCTTGGGTGTCACAAGGACTCGCAATGCTCTTAATCAAGTTGATGCAGTGCTTAAAATAAGGGAGCCTGCATTTGTTGTCAGTCAGTCTCCATGGTGGCCATGACAAGCTACATGTCCCCAGCTACTTAATCACAAGCTGATGGCAGTCAGGACGAGGCTGTGAATCAGCCTCAAGTGATTGCTTCGCTCCTGGTTGTGTTGTGGATACAGGAGTCAAGAGTGATTGCCAAAACCGCTTGAGCTAGTCAAGATCTGACCTTTCAGTAGGGGACACATTCTTGACTCAAATCACTTGCATGAATAAAAACAAAAAAACAACGTATGCTGGAATCACAATGATTCTGGTTTTCTTGCTCTACTTTGGAGATAGTCAACGTCAAGTACATGTTACATGTACATGTACTCTGTTACATGTACATGCTCTTTCAGTCGTAGATTGATACCACCAAGGAGCTCCACTGAACGCCACAGGTCTTTCCTACCTGAGGCTATCAGACTTTTTAATTACTCTTCCTTCAGCCGAAGGGAATATTCAAATCTTTGTACTTTTTAAGACTTTAAAACACTTTATAGCCTAATCTTTGACACTTTATATTTTATTTGTATTTCTTATTCTCCCTCCTTCCTACTATTATCTATTATTGTCATGTTTTACTTGAAACTCTGGCACAACAATTTCCTTCGGGATAAATAAAGTTGTTCTTATTCTTATTATTCTTACATTTTGATTTACGATTCGTATTTGCACGCTGAGTCTTGTTACGGTTTAACAATTAAATGTTAATACGAGTCTAAACTGCGGTCCGCTTTTACGAAATATTCATGTAAACGGTGATGACTGGGCTCATAGTGAGACATCAACCCAAAATGACAGTAGGCTGTTTTCAAATAACCCGCTCAATGTCCCACTGCAGTGATGGTCTTTGGCTAGCTAAATATAGTAGCACTTACATTATCGGACACGTAAAATATTATCAGCAAAGCAGCGACAACACAAAGAGGTAGAAAGGGATCAGTAGGATTTAGAATAAGCAACAGCAAATACACACAATTCAATGATGCCGAACTCCTACCAACAGACAAAACAAAGTGTAAATTTCGCGTCCAGTAACTTAGCTATCGTAATAGCCATAGTAGCATTCGATCCATAGCAGCCTTTAACTTCCTAATGCTAAAGCCAGCAGGAAGTTAAGTGAAACGTCTTTCGAACACACAAAATAATCACGACTAACGATATCACATTTGCTGCCACGGGATGCTTACTTCGAGATCCACCGTCGCTAATTTCTCGTGTTATTTCCATCGGCTACGCTAACCGTCGGCCTACGGCTAGCTAGCCAAGTAGGAAACTACAAAGAGTGGGATCATGGGAATATCTTCGCGTCGAGCATATGGCTGAATGTCACGCCTTTAACTCAGTCATTGGTTTTCCCTTATTTAATTTCTGATCATAAAACATAAGACTTTATATTTGGCTTCAAATGACGTTTGTATGGTCAGTTTACGCAAAGCTTACGATATTTCTGCACACTTTTATTGTCGCTAAAATCGTACATAAACTGTTGACTTCCATCTCAACAGTAAATATCATCACTGCAGTGTTTCAAGTGATTGATAAAAGTGAGAGCCCTGAAATAATGGGGAGGTTCTATAGACTATCAAACTAAATGACAAGGTTCTTGCAAAATGACACGCTACTAGTATTTTTTGTAGTTTTAATCCATTGAAGTCATTCAGATATGTTGTGCTCCTTTAGTGCGAACTGGTTACAACTTACAACTGAGTTTTTCCTTCAACTGGATTCTTGACAAGAATGAGAACACACTAAAAACTAAAATTACCAACCTAATGACAGGTGAAGAAAGACAACAAAATGAACCAAGGGATACAGAGGTGTAACGGAAAATGAAAATGCTATTAATTAGCCATCTGTGAAGAATGACATGAAAATAAAGATCTTCAAATCAATTATTCTGAATCACAGACTACTTAAAAACGATACATCATAGTGGTCCCCTTATAATTAATATTCTCACAATGTCAAGAGAATTAAATAAGTGGTCCTTGCAGAAAAATAAAAAAAAAATAAAAACACAAGTCATGTCACCCTGAAAAATATTAGTTTGTATTAAATACCAAACTGCAGCTTTTAAAGTGTCAGGTGGTAAATAATTGTAAGGCACCATCAACCTTCCTAAATGATCTTTAAATCATATGCACAACACACTTGTTTGACAAATCATTTAAGCAAAAAAGTAATGGGACACTGGGCAAACATCTTGTCAAAATGTTTCTATATATATACACAAGGGAATATTTAAATACATACAAAAATAAATTAACACTCTATCTAGGCAATATCATACAACTGTGGTCTGACTTGTTGAATATATCCTGCCTTTCTCAAAACAGATTGGTCCAGGACTTTCAGCTAGAGCTGCAAGAAAGAGGAGAAAACAAGGGAGATCTTTAGTAAAAAAGCAACGAGACAAGAAAAATAACTGTGATCAATCTTGGGCCAGGCAATATGTCTATTCAGTATGTCTAAAATGTCATCTAACTTGACTGTATTGTGAAGTTTTTCCTTTGCTAAAAATACTTCCTTTGGATTTTTTTCCCATTGATTTCATCATAAAATTGTAATTAAAAAAAAAGAATCATGGGAGCATGCCATACATAGATTGGCATACAGTCACATATTTAGCTATGTATCAGTACCATTTTCTTAAAATTTTGTGAAGAATCTCTTAAAAATATGCATTAAAATTTCAAAATATCAGCAAAAATAAGTCAGCTGGAAGTGTAATACAATTCTCCAAGGAATGTCCAAGAGATGATAGAAATCAGAGAGTGATTATCTAAAACAATAACATTTTGTGATTTGCCAACAAATTTTCTATATGTAAGTAGAGAACTTTAACATTAATTTTGGAAAAGTTTTCTGCTGTGACATTCATATAGCCTTCGGCCCAGATAAACCTCATTACTTGTCGGCAGCATCCTGGTCAAAATCGGCGTAGCAGTCATCCTTTGATGTAGATCTAATTTTTATGGGATCTTGAGAGAAAAACAGGTTGAATCAGGTGGATATGGAAATGAATGAACCTGTCTGGCTTCAACATTTTCTCATCTGCCCACCTTGAATCCAGCGGATCTGTGTTGCTGGGCCGTAGCCCTGCTCGTTCTTGGCCGCGATGCGGAAGACGACAGCTGGTCGATTGGAGGCTGAGCAGTCAATGTGGGCATTTTCCATGCTGGAGGAGCTGACCGAACACGCCATCTTCGTGCCGCGATAGATCCGAACGAATGCCATTGGACCAGGGCGCTCTGAACTGGTTGAGCGGCTCTTTTTCACTGCCATATACATGGAATATTCCAGGATGCGTCCGGAAGGAGAGCAGGGAGCCTCCCATGTAATATGGACTGAGTCATTAGCCTGTTGACCAGTAATAAACGTATAATGACCAGAGAGCATTACGAGAACATACCTTTTAATAAATCTGCAGTTTCTGAGACCCATTTGTTAATTTTTTTGTTTCTTTTTTGCTTCATTACCTTAGAAATTTTGACAGCAGAGGGTGCTCCAGGGAAGCCAGGCTGGCATGTTTTGAACTCGCTCACTGGGCTGAAGTCTCCATAGCCAAAGCAGTTGATACCTGCAACTCTAAACCGGTATGTCTGACCAGGAGCCAACTCCCTCTTCTCTCTGTCCTGGTAGTCATGAGGGCTTGGCAGTTTCCTTTGGGGAAAGGTCTAATGGGAAAGCAAAGAAAGGACAGGAGATATTTCAATCAGTGTGTTAATTTTTTTTGCCTGCAGCAAGTAATGTAGAACAAGTGTGACTGACATCTTGTCAAAAAACAATATTATAGTATTCAGATTTTTTTCCCATATGAATACATAATATTGTTCAATTAAACATTCAATCATGAATAATATGCAACAAATAAATCAAACATGTCACAGTATAGTTCATAGACATAGCACTATAGGTCTGGTCTTTTCATCCATTGTTGTCAAAGGACAGATCATTCTTATTCATCACATTACTTAATATCCATCGTCGTATAATGTTTATCTCACTCACTCACTCACTCACTCACTCACTCACTCACTCACTCACTCACTCACTCACTCACTCACTCACTCACTCACTCACTCACTCACTCACTCACTCACTCACTCACTCACTCACTCTCACATTTTGCCTGTGCTTGAAATGCCAGGGAAACTTGTCACCAAAGAATGGGCAGGCACCTTCGTAGAACTTTACCTCTTTTGTGTTCAGGCCTCGGCTGCCCATAGCTGTGGTCATTTGGTCGTTGTCAGCAGGCAGAAAGTAATGGCTCACCTCAGAATAGAGGGATTTGAACACACCAACGTCAAACCACACTGTTGGGTTTGGAATCTGTAGAATATGACATTAATAGTTAGGCTTCAAACTAAAAAACTAAAAGCCACTTCATAACAACTAAAAGGCATTGATAAATTCCCCTGTCTGACCTCATGAGTGTGGGCGTAGAAATGTGTGGCCTTGTCAGCTGTCAC
This sequence comes from Fistularia commersonii, assembly GCF_037954325.1. Classification (NCBI taxonomy): domain Eukaryota; kingdom Metazoa; phylum Chordata; class Actinopteri; order Syngnathiformes; family Fistulariidae; genus Fistularia; species Fistularia commersonii. The sequence continues at coordinate 13,843,782 of NC_141288.1, forward strand.
AGTCTGGAATTCTGTAAAGATAAAGGACAATCAACAAACTAAACCTGGTGCTTTTGCAGCGTGACTGCCAACATCTGAATATTGTTGTTACCTGGACGGTGTGGAGCAGAGCTGCTGACCGTCAACTTTAATGTTTCTTGTCCATGAACTACAACAAAAACACACATTCAGGTAGCAACAGGTCAGAAGATCAAAGCGGACTAACAGATTCCTGATTCAAAAGATAGTTGAAAGGTTGTTATGATGAGAACCCTCAGACTCAACGGCTGTACTGAAAAGACACAATCATGGTACCTTATGGTGCAGGGGAGAGAAAACATAAATAAAAACAAAAAAATCAATTTATTAAAAAAAGTGACGTTTTAAGTTCACAGCAGTAAAAACCGATTTGATTATCAAAAGATAACAAACAAAGCACATTGATTTTTTTTTCTTTCAAAAGGGACTTCCTATGAAATTGGATGCAGTACATTTGTTCAGCTGCTTTTGCAGCTCATGAGAGCTGCAAGTGAGTTGGACCATATGGGCTCCTGATTCCACATGGACTGCATGGATGGGGAGAAAGCAAATAACCCGAAAATACAGATTGATTTATCAGGCGACTCACACCAAGAGAAGCTGTAGAATCACTTGAGAAGCGAGAAAATATCTGTAACTACAAATATTGCAAGTGGCATCATGCATGTTCTTTGTTCACAGCTGTCAATCACAACAGCCACAATTGTGATATGAATCAGATGATCATATCATCATATCAAAATAAGTTTGTCTCCTTCATATTAGCAAGATATGTAAAAAGATGTGAGGCACTTGTCTTATTCTGTCTCTGAGATTAAATAACATTTATTAGGGTGTCTTATGACAAACAATAGAAGAATTGCTCCTCTGTGGAGGGTTCCCAATACACTGACAAGACATTTGACCAAAGTCTTTGTTGCAATGATAACACTGATGTGAAACCACAACTAAGTGGATCAACTATATAAAGCTTGAAAATAATATGAACAAGAGTGTGTTTTTCTTTGAAGCACATAGTAATTCCTCTAAGTTAATTGTTCAGATTTCAAAAGCTGACACTGAGCTATATTTAAATCAATTAAGAATTTCATTAAAAAAAATCAGTTTCGTCATAGAAAACTAAAATTTAAAAAAATCAATTGAAACTTCATCCTGTGCAAGTTAGCACAAAGACTTACTGCAGCATTTAGTGTGTGAGTTCTCCTCTTTCCCAACACTATATCTTCTGTCTGCTTGAGGAATTGTTGAGCCACTGGGTGATTTTACTGGATTTCCCAGCTGTGTTGAATCATCCTAAAATTCAGACCAGAATTTGAAGCAAAAGAATGAATTATTTATAATGGATGGCTCGACTGCCGTTGACCTAGGTGTAGACAAAATAGATTTAATTGTGCTCAATATGGATGCACCATAAAACCATCTCAATGGATGATGTGCTGCTTTGTTCAGATTTAAGTATATTGACAATTTTCTACCTGAGCTGTCTTCTCTTCATTTTTAGTGGTGGTTTCAACTTGAAGTTGATAGGACTGGACACCTGAGAAAATATACTTTTTAAATATCCTATCATGCTTTGTAGTGTCACTGGGGCAATTACAGAAACTACCGCATTTAGTTGCCTTTATTTTAATGTATTACCCTCAGCAGATAGAGCTTAATATCAACTTTCTCCGGCTTACCTGCACCACCTTTATCTTTCTCCCCCGGTCTATCTGTTTCCATCGGATTGACCTGGTTGGCTGGGGGATTGGTGGCTACGGGACAAACAGGCTGAATTTGAAGGATGTAGCAGTCTGCTGCTGCCAGAGGGCGCCATGCCACATGGAGCATGCTGATAGTAGATTTAATAAGCATTACTGCCTCCGGGGTTCCTGGTTGGTCTTAGAGCAACGGACAGAAACATTATTGAATGACTGTATTTGCAAAACATATCCTCATTGCCCTGTGTTCAAATATCTCTCATGTTCGTACCTGTTTCTAGGTACCAGAAGTCTTTGCAGCAGACCTGGTAGTTCCAGGCTTTACGGTAGCCATCGCGGCCACTCCACATGTAAAGTCTGGATCCAATAGTGGTCGCACAGTGGCCTGCCCTCCCTCTGGGTCGACAGGCGTACTGATCGTCACTCAGGAATCCTGGACTCTGCAGCTGGGATATAACATCATCCTGCTCCGTGCCTATGTTCTGCCAGCTCATTGTGTCTAAGACAGGAAAAAAAGAAGCTGTGAACTCATTGCACTCAGAACAATGGAAAGAGGTGCCACTCATTCAAGTCTCATTCTAGGTATAAAAGTAGAGAATAGTGGGTTACATTGTGCCAGTAAAACAGTTGTTAAAACAAGGAATTAACATATGGGTGAAAGACAGCCAGCATGCTTGGTCCCCTGGAGGACAATAACAAGAAATCATTAAGTTTTACTTTCAATTGTTTTGCTACACTTGGATGTTTAAAGTCAGAAGTACTGACCAAAGTTGAGCACACTCAATGAGTTTGTGCAGATCCATTCAGTTCCTGTAGGATTAGATTTGGCAGACTCAGGAACAGGAATCCAGCCTCCAAAAATGTACATCCTGAAAAACGGAAAGATACAGAGTGACTTGTCGAGGTGTTGTCCACAAACTGGATATTCAGTGAAAACAAGATTCCTCACTTCGGATTGCTTACTTGTTCCCAATGACATTGGCAGAATGAAGGCTTCTGGGGAGGGGTGAGGAGCCCCTGGTTTCAGGCATGGACCAAACCATTGAGTCTAAGGGAGGGGTATATGAGAACACTCCGTGTTAAATAGAAACAAAAGAGAAAATAAATACAAGTATGCTTGCCGCAACAGGGGCCTTTCAGACACTTGCAAGGGCAATACATTAAATCAAAGAAAACTAAAATTTTACCGAGGTCAAGCTGCCAAAGGTCATTTAATCGGCAACCTCGCATCCCTCCAAAGATGTACAGCTTTGGGGAGCCAAGGCCACTGTAGGCAACTGCTGTGTGGGATTCCCGTGCAGATGGACCCCCACCTTTAGTGTCTGGAATGCTCCAGCCTCTTGCCCCTGATACTGACTGCAACTCCAGCTCATAGAGATCATCCATGTACCTGAGGTGGTAGTAACTCATCAATCAAAAAAACTGTAGAGGTCCAAGAGTCCATATGAGCCTTATCAAAACAAGCTTCATAAATAAGCCTCAAACAAACAAACACACAAACAAACACACACAACAACATGGTCGAACAGAGATGAAGCTATTTCATAACCAATCTGTCATCCACCATATATAAAAATGTCTGAGAAGCCGAAGTAAATTATTTAGAATATACAACACTATTGGCACAATACCTTGGGATATTGCCATTAGGATCTTCACTATCATTGGCCAACCCTCCAAACAGGTAACACTTGTTGCCCAAAAGAGTGAAGCTGTGTGCAATCCGAGGGCACGGAGGCAGACCATTCCGGGGTGCTCTTGGCTTCAGCTTTTTCCACAGCCAGCGACTAGCCTGAGTCACAGGAGAACAAAGGTGAGCTCTGAACATGATTCTAAAGTATTAAATATTAGAATCATCAAGAAGGAAATGGGGAAGTGTTACCTGAAGTTCATAGAGGTGGTTGGTGTATTTGCCAAACTCCACCATGCCACCGAAGACTAAAATTCGAGTGCCCTCACAGACCAAGCCATGGGCAGCGCAGCCAGGTGGGATGTCACCCCTCACAGCGGGCAGAAACCACTGCTTCGAAACTGCAAATGGTTGGAGGTCAGCCAGTTTATTAGAACACAGGTCCATTCATATTTCTTCATTGTATGTGTTTGTATATGTGTTATTTCATTGTTCTCGTTTTTTGCTTGTTTGCTTTATACTGTGTGTACCTTTTTTGTTATTTCTTGTATGTTCAATTTGGCTGCTGTCGCAAAATTATTTCCCTGGCTCGGGGGCATTAAAGGATTATATTATTTTATAAATCAGTTCAATTATCAGTTCAAAAATCAGTTCAATTACTGCAATTTCCTTCGGGATTAATAAAGTTGTTCTTATTCTTATTCTCTGATGTCAGTGTTTGCAACTCACATATTGCTTTGTTGCAAGTTTAAGGTTAAAATGCAACAATGCGTTAACCTGTGATTGAGCAGCTGCGATAGACAAAGCAAATATACGACTTGTTCTTTTTTACAAGAACTTTGTGTTACCGATATAGCTTGGAACCGTTCAAAAATCTGACTGCAGCTAACATTAGCATCAGTGGCTCAGATCAAGGAACATTACATTCAAGGATTTTTGAAGAAAACAAAACAATGAATGTGAGCAAAGTGAATCTAGATTTTAAGGTAGCCTTGAAATAAAGGGCGAAATTCATTGGCTTGATAGCTTTGTTGAGCTTTTTCCTCTGCCGTACATGCTAAAAACATTAGCCGCTAACCCGCTAGCTAGCATCTAGCTAATGCTAGCTTACCAGTGTTGTAAACATGGAGGTCCTCTGCTATCCCTTCGTTTCCACCCCCAAAAACAATAATCAGCTCCCGAATCGCCACCGCCCGGTGTCCATGTCTCGACCGCGGTATCACACCGGTGACAGAATGCACTTTCCTCCATTGGGTTTCTGTGGTGTCGGTGATCATTTTCCCCGTCGTCCGGGAACCTGAAATTTGGCGCTGTTGACGTATCAAAGATGTGGGCGGTTCAGATGAAGCGCTGTACTTCCTGCTGCGATGTTGAATTTAAAAGACATCCCACTCTGTCACATTTTACAAGTACCGACCTTTTGGAGGAAACTGGCGGAACCATTGACCCAAGAAAGTGACAGACAACCGTGTGTTCATTTACTCCGAATAAACTCCTCATATGGACATACAATATAAAATGTCTGATTGAAATTGTTGGAAAATGTTTACTATGACCACCAAATGATCAAATCTATGAATACGCAAAGGTATCTTAACACAGTTGTAATACCGTGTTCACTCGAAAGTCAGCTGTCGCTGTTCTGATGGAGAGATCGGGGACAACAGGACATTTAAAGAATTAATAGTCACGATAAGAACGTTATTTTTGATTTTATTTCTTCACTTCCCTTTACTACCATGCTCTTTGAGATCAGACTGCATCCACGGAGAGACAGGCACCGAGCATCGGCATCCTTGTTGTCCCATTCTGAAGACACCATTTTTTTATTTCAATGTAAGAGGGCATTAATGACACAATTTTCTCTCCGCATCACGACACAACGACGAATCCACCTTGTTTCAGATGTCACCATAAATTACATCACCGTAACAAAAACCTATGATCATATATTTACAACTTCCCACGTCGGTAATGTGATATCATTGTCATTCATTTACCCAGTGGAAATCATCTTGGTGAACTTTGCTTCACAAGTGTTTTTTTTTTTTCTTACACGAGGGCTTTAGATGTCTTCTTCTTCGGGATAAGTGTGGGACCGTGATTCCAACGGAAAAGGCCGGAAAGAAACCAAAAAAAAAACGTGGAATCAAAAGTTTGGCCGCATTTCAAAATGATCGCAAAGACTGTGTGTGTGTATGTGTGTGTGTGCGTGTGTGTGTGTGAGAGAGAGAGAGAAGGGGGTGGGGGGGTGTTTATGGGAAATTCGTGCTCTTGCGTGTGCGCGCGCACGCGGACGCGTGTTTACATAGACGGGGAATACTGCGCCAGAGGAAGTGCGCCGGTTGTCCGTCTGCGCGTCCCGACTTCCTTTTCTGAAGCCGGAAAAAAGAAAGAAAGAAAAAAACTGCGGATACGCTTTCAGCAGCAGGAGCCGCAGCGGCAGCAGCAGAAGCAGCAGCAGCATGGGGCGCCGGGGCGACACACGACGCTCTCTGTAGACTCGCTCAGCACGCAGGAGGACTCGGACCGAGGAGCGGCGGCCGACCACAGCAGGGTAGGCGCATGTTCACCCCCCTCCTCACACACACACACTCACACACACACACTAACTTTCCGACTCCGCGTGCATTCTGCGCTTCGCAAGAGCACAAAGCGACACCAAAGTGACCCACTACCCTCCCCCGATTGAGTTGAGATCGTCCCTGTCAACCCCCAACTTACGCCGCTGACGCGCGTAAAAGCAAACAAACAAAAAACCCCTGCTGAACCGGCGCGTAAAGACAAAATAAACTCCCGTCTCCAGGCCGAGCGCGTATCCGTTCGCTCTCAAACACGCACGCAGGAAGTTTAACCCTCATTTTTAAGGTGGTTGCGTGGTGGTGGTGGTGGTGGGGGTCCGACATAAAGAGTTCAGTGTGGTGGATGTAGAAAATCCGCCGTGGCTCCTTTAAAAACCTAGTAGACGTTCTGGTTTGTCTGGACCTCGCAGACTAATTGCCATGCGCTTCCGGATTGAAGCTGGCAGCAGACAGCATCTTGAAAATGACTCACTGGTGCAAAACAAAGAACCATTTGAGTTCCAACGCCCCCCATCCCCCTACTCACACACATACACACATATATCCAAAAATAAGAAATATGTATACCAGAAAATAGGGGTGATTTTTTTTGCGTGTGTGTTTGAGAGTCTTTGGTTTTGTTTTGTCTTTTTTGAGAGGAAAAACGTTATTAACGGTTCACATACACTGACAGATTAAAAGATGGGGGAGGTTCACGGGCCGTCGGATTCTAAAACTCCTGAGCTTCAACGCGGGGACAAATGAACAGACCCGCTTTTATTCTGAAAATCCATAAATCAATATTTCCTGCTGCTTTATTTCCCTCAAGTCCAAATGTCAGAGCCAATGTAAATCAAACGGAGCCTGACATCAAGACATTGATGCATTCTCCATATGTGCTTCTGTTTAAATGTGTGTCTGCTTGCACGTGTGTGTGCGTGCATGCGCGTGCACGCGTGTGTGCCTAGTGGCTCCCAGTGACAGGAAGTCCTGGTCGGGGGGAAGAGGGGGGGGGGGGTCGCTCCGGGGAAGACGCCCCTGTTGCTGAATGACAGGAAGTTCTCGTTTAGACTGACAGACAGTTCTACAGTTCTTCCATCACTCAAAATACACACCCATACAGGAAAAAGGAAGGGGGGACGTGTGTGTGTGTGTGTGTGTGTGTGTGTGTGTGTGTGTGTGTGTGTGTGTGTGTGTGTGTGTGTGTGTGTGGTTTTCACTGTGGTGCACTATTGTGTGTGAGCCTTCTTCCTTCTGCTGGATGGTTTCCTCTCATGCAGACAGACAGATAGAGAGCGTGATAAGTAATGATATGTTCCATAATGAATTTGGGTTTGATTATTCTGCTATTATCGAATCACAAGTTGTTATTATGGAAGGAGGCTGGCAAAGCATCACTTCTGATGATGATGATGATGATGATGTTGCCTGCTCTGATGTTTTGCTTGGATGGCGGCGAAAGTTGTTGCCATGGGGAACTCTGATGCAACTGCAAAGCCTCTCCTGTCATATTGTCATGGTTGCAAATTGAATCTGCCCATAATCATTTTTGGTACTTTTGTGTTCGTCAGTAAGTAGTTTCATATTTCCTGCAAATAAAGTAGCAGGAGTGAAAGAGGAAAAGCAATAGAGACAGAAATGCAGACAGGCAGATTCTCACAGACAGTCATTGGTTTCCAGGTAAACATGTCAGTTAAACCAGTGCTTGTCTTGGCACAAGGTCATTGACCACATCCTGCTTTATTACCATGGAAACCACGACAGTGAGGCCACTTCCTCTCTCTTTTTCCCTGTGACACACTATCACTCACACACATGTGTGGGTGCATACACACATGCACACACTGAGTGACAGAGAGAGTATGCAAAAGCTGTACTGTAAATGGACATCAAGTTTTGTTGATTGAAAGATTGTATATTCCTTTACAGAAACACATATTCACATATACCTAGATCCAGTAGCATATTATTGTAGACCTATTTTCAAGTGAGGTCAGGCTGTCTCTAGAATCCTGTATTTGTTAGGATATTTGTTAGGATAACGGTTGGTTTTGATCAACTCATTCATTCAATGTCAAGATCACAGCAGTGGCTTGTGGAGTACTTTTTCAAAAGCTTCACAAGCAAGACCCGATATACCATAATTGTCCAAAGACAATGAAATATATATTAATGAAAGCAAAGAAAGGTAATTTCGTCATGTAAAAAGTCCCGTTCTCGTCCTATCTCGGGCCTCGCCACTGAGACCAACAACCTCAGCTGATCTGCAGATCCAAAAGCGGATTTGCGATGAAGCTTCAGTTAGCCATTAAATATTACTCTCCGATTATTGGTCTCACAGATGCTCGCCAAACCATGGAAAAACAGGAGTCTTGATGACATCAACCCCGAACACTATCCCTTGTGTTTTACCCCCTGTTCAGAGGCAAAAGTTTACAAACCGTCCAGGACATTGTAACAGGGAGTCGGGGCTTCGACCGTGACGAAGAGTTTAACGAAAAATGGACTGAGGGATCACCCGGATTAAAAGGACAAAACTTATTTGTGCTGTCAAACTGTTATAACGTATTTTAAAAAGGGGCTGAGGATAGAACCTTGAGTAATACCACAGTCACCGGAAGCCATTTCCGGTTCAGTCATTTCTGGTCAGTGTGTGCTGGATTCACTATTTCCTAAAGTGGAAAGAGCAAAACATCTACCTAACTTGAAAATACTTAAGAAATTAAAAAAAAAAAAAAAAAATTACCAATCACATTCAATGTCTAATGCTAATTGGAAATACAGGATGATATCCTTCAGTTTGTTTTCCAGATTTGTAAGGAATTTAAATATGGTTAATGGTGTCAGTATGACACCTGAAGTCAAGTGGATCTTGTTGAAGTTCAGCTCATATTGAGTTGAGCAAAAACTGCATTTCAAACCACATTTACAAGAATAATTATAAAAAAAAAAAGAAATATCTGACATGATGTTAAAGTTCCTGATTCAAATATTTAGGTCCAGAACCAAACAGAAGGGTTCTGTTGACGGTCACCGTTGTTTCCGTTTGATTTGTTGTCTGGTTTCGAGGTTTGGGACAGGAAATTCCCAGTTGCAGGGCCGCAGTCAGCGCTGTTGTACTTTGCGGTCTGCAGTGTTGTTTGCATCAGGGATCACGCTCGGCTTTTGTTTTGACGCGAACAACCACCCCCCATCACGTTTCCCCTCTCTCATCCATCCCTCTGTGTGTGTCTTACTTTAAATTACTGCTGAAACTATTTAGACTCAGCACAATTAATTAGTGGTTTTTGTAGTGTGTGTTTCAGATTCACAGTCAAACCTACATTTACCCTCATCTATATTGGGATTGTCTTTTTTTAGCTCGCTGATTTGGATTTACAGATTTTGGCCCTAAAAAAAAAAAAATTCTAAAATACTTTGATGGAGACCAATAATTTAGCAAAATGCCTTCCATTCACTGGGTGGCTTGAAGCTCAATTACCGGTAGATAAATATTAATGTAGCTCTTATCTGTTAAGCTTATAAAAGGATAATAACCATTTAGATCATTTCATTTTTATTCATGCTCTAATTTACAATTTTTATTTCAGTGAAGGGATAGAATCAAGTATATGCTGTAAGCCAAAATAGTCGTCACCATGTGTATAGAATAATGTAATGAGTACTTTGAATTTCTAATAAAATATAAAGAGGTTCTGACTGAAATTAACTGTGTTAAAGCATCTCGAGACTAAATGTTGCCCAACTTATTTGGTCAGAACTAACTGGATTCCCAAGTAAATTAAATAGTAAACATGCATAGATGTTCTAATGCTATACCAAAGTAAGTTGGAATTTTGCAAAATCAATGAGCCAAAATTAATCAAAGTGAGATCTAAAATCCAAGGCCCGGTCTTGTGACCCCGCCGGGCCACTGAGGACGGACTAATTTATGGGATTTGCCCTCGGCAGACTGACTCTCTGGTGTTTTCCCATCATGGAGAGCTCCATCACACTCTGGCAGTTCCTGCTGCAGCTGCTCGTCGACCAAAGCTACAAACATCTTATCTGCTGGACTTCCAATGATGGTGAGTTCAAGCTACTCAAGTCAGAGGAGGTGGCCAAGCTGTGGGGGCTGCGGAAAAACAAGACCAACATGAACTATGACAAACTGAGCAGGGCGTTGCGCTACTACTATGACAAGGTGAGGAACACGGGCGGCTGGATGATCTTTTGTAACTCGGTTGGTTTTCATCGTCCGATTAATAACTCCTTGTCTCTCATGCAGAACATTATCAAGAAGGTGATCGGCCAGAAGTTTGTCTACAAGTTCGTGCTGTTTCCCGACATTCTGAGGATGGACCCCGCCATGGTGGAGTCTGGACGGAGCGGGGAGGAGAGCGTGGGTGTGCTGTCAGAAGCCGAAGCTGAAGAGGAGTCTGCCGGGAGGAGCAAACACACACACTCCGGCCTGTATGGCTCCTCAACCGCCTGCTCCCTGCATCATTCCTCAGAACCACACCGGGTAATCAAGACTGAGCCCAGATCCGATCGCTATGACGACAGCTCCACGGTCATCAGATTCAAAACCACCCGTGGCCATTCCTCCGTTCCCTCCTCCCCGCCTCTTTCCACCACCGAGACTTCCCATTCTTCAAGGCCGCACCCTCATCAAGCCAGCACTTCCTCTTGCTCCTCCTCCTCCTCCCCACCGCAAAGCCCCGCTCACGCATCATGGAGGGGGCGGAGCCCTGGCGCGGAGACTGATGAGGTAGAGCGCAACGCTCAGCCTCTTAATCTGTCATCTGGTCAAAGGGACAGAGAGAGGTCACATGGCACGGCCATGCCTGAGAGAAGGGGGTTGGCAAATAACAAAAGTTCAAAAATCAGGAAACCCAAAGGTCTGGAAATCTCCTCTCCCTCCCTCCTCCTAACAGGAAGTGACCTCGTCTCCATCGCCCTTAAAAGCCCAGCGCTGCCTTCAGGGTCCCTGACTCCCGCCTTCCTCACTGCACAGGTACGACCCTGATGTATGACACATTTATTGCAATAAAGTGCTAAATACTAATGGTTCAGGGTGGTGAGGAAAGAAATCTGGAGCAGAGGGCGAGAAAAAAAAAAAAATCAGTGTGACAGTGGAGGAGTGTGTGGACAGGAGGGTGTGGGGTGGTGGGGAGTTAAACTTCCAAGACAGGGAGGAGATGGAAAGAGGTAAGCAGAGAGGGGAGGAAGCAAAAGAGGGAGGAGATTTTTTTTTTTTTTTCTAAGTGAAGCCATATGTTTCTGAAACATTTACTGGCACCAAAACACTGGACACTGTGACTACATTAATGCGTTTGGCCGACTTCCTCGCCAGACCGAGCGATCATTCCGCGTGTGCATCACCGGCACAAAAATAAAGATGGATGCAAAAGGAAGCGCCGCACACTAAGAATCTCACAAGGTTCTCTGGGGTGGGCTTTTTCATTGTTTCACCTATTTTTTGGAGGTGGGCGATGGGCTCTCAAAGAGAGAGACGATTCTCAAATCCAGACTGTCGGTCAATTTAAGAGGAAGCGCAGATGTGCATCATCTCACAGGTGGCTTCCTGTCAGGACCTTGGTTTCACTTCTGGTGGACAACAGATGACAGGAAATGAGTAGTAAAGACGTGGACGCTGACGAGCGCAAAAGCCCCTGGAGAATGTTCATTAGTATTCATGAGGAAAAGTGTGTGTTTTGTTGCATCCTTAAACTCCAGCGGGTTTTTTTTCCCCCTTCGCCTCTGCGTGTGTGTGATCAGCTGTGGAGCAGCTGAGGAGGTGATGAGTTTTCCAGAGGTGATATTAATCAGGATGCTCAGTGTTCCGTTCAGATGGCCAGTATTTTTCACCAACCCCCCCCCCCCCTCCCTCCCTTCCTCCCCCCGCAGGTTCGCATCTATTAATGTCATTGATCGAACATAAATCAACAGCTTCGGCAGACAACGCCCCGTAACCGGCGATGAAAGAAAAACGGAGAGCCCGAGGTCCGCAGCCAGTGGCTCTTCTGCAAAAAAAAAAAAAAAAAAAAGTTTGACATCCTGATGACAGTTCGTAGAAAAAAAAAACTTGGTGTCGTCTGCGAAAAAGGGGAAAGAAAGAAGAAAAAGAAAAGGGAGTCGTTTTCATGAAATCCGTATGACTGGAGTTTCCTGACCTAATAAGAGTTCGTCTGGCAGCCTGGAGTTCACAATAGGGCAGACTTGGCTTTGAGCTCCCCCGACTGAAACAACACACCACCCGGGCCTCTATCTCACGACACTTTCACCGCAGACTATGAATGGCGGCTCTTGTTGCCAAAATAAACAGTGAGGGGTTCATCTTGATGCATTTATCCTCTGACATTTCATTTTTTTCTGGTTTCATGTGTCCAGACTCCATCTGGTCTGCTGCTCGCTCCCAGTCCCCTGCTCTCTAATATCGCCTTCTGGTCCAGCCTCAGTCCCGCAGGACCCCCGAGCCCTGCCCAGCTTCAGAACCACACACCCCTCTTCCAGGTAACACACACACATGTGCACACTCGTTCCCAATGCCACCCAAACATCTTTGAAACGTTTTGGAAAAGACTCATGGAAAGCCACAATTAGATTCTTTAACCCTCATATGAGGGTTAAGCAGTATTTTTCCCGCCGTGCAACGTTTCACCAAGCATCTGCAGAGCCTCTATATTGGTCCATCCCTTTTTCTCTTCCGCTCGGTCAAGATACGTTGGTGAGTTGATGTCGTACAAGCTGGACTGTTCCGTCCAGAGCTCCACCATCGCTTCTTCTTTCTGAACAGTCAATACTGACTGGGAGATCTTTCACCGTTGAAGTGCATCTATTCTGCAAACAAATATTGTCTCTGCCATCAATACCGCATTGACAATTGTTTGTCTACTAGGTTTCCATTTTCCAGTTTTGTTGGAGCTCAGCTTTTGGTTGTTGATTGTATTTTGTGTACATAAAGATTTATGATAATGTCAAATGCGCTTGGTTTCGTCGTAAGTCCCAAGACTAGGAAAAGACTGATCTACGACTGCGCTAAGACTTAAGATTACCGCCTTACACTTAATGACCGAGATGACGGGTGCGCGCTGTGACTCCCGTAAGACTCGAAAGATTTCCTTCCAATTTTGAGTTTGAAGTCTGCAATTGTGAAAATTTGTAAAGAGTAAGGCCAGCATAAGTGGGATTCTTAAATCCAAACAGATTTTAAAGGAGAGAACTGCTTCCTTGTGGGCGAGCTGATGTAATGACGTCATTGAAGCTACTCACTTTTATCTGAAGCCTCTGTGATGCAACCATAACCTCCCCAGAAGGATGGAGTTTTTTTTTTAATGTGAAGTTTCTTGTAGAAAGTCACAAATCGTCACACAAATCTGCTTGCAAACTATTTACGGCGCTTATTCCATCCTTGTAAATACAGGGTTTTTATACACAGATTTACCTCCATGTTTTTTTTTTCCTCTGAGCTGTATGTGTGTATGTCTCTATGTGTGTGTGTGTGTGTTTTTTTGCGCGTGCACGATTCACCGTGTGCCAGGGTTTCAAAATAAGCTGCAGATGTTTCCGTTCTGGCGTGGACAAGAAGAAGGGGCAACTTCCTGTTGGGGGGGGGGGGGGGGGAGTTGGTCAGAAGCCCGGCCCCTCGTGTCAGCTCAGAGGCTCTGACACACACACACATACACACACACACACACACACACACTTGGAAACATTTAAAAGTCAGAGTTATATTCAAGAACATCTGTAATTTAGATTAATTCCAACCCCTTGACTCAATTCGTCATTGCAGATCAATATTTAACAACATACAGAAATGTAACATGTTTTTAAAAAAAAATTTTTTTACGTAAAAACAAGTCTAAATCCTTTGTAAAAGTCACCCGGATGGACCGGTGTGGAGCAAAGCTATTGTTGTTTAGACCTTGCTGCCTGCAATCATCAACTCAACCTGAACCAGGATGTCGGTTAACCCCTGAACCTAACAAGGAACTCACAAATGTAGCCGCATGTAGACAGGAAGTGTGAGGACTTTCGGTCCTGACAAGGTTTGTTTGTACCAGAAACATTCCCAGTGGTAACTCTCTCTCACACACACACACATACACACACACACAAACACACACACACACAGTGGACACAAAACCTCAAAATAAACTTTTAAACAGTTTAACTTGGAATGTAACAGGTTTCTCTCGGCGGAAGCAACAACTGGATGGCATTTGAGAGGCCAAACACGACGCTTGAAACACCCAAAAAAAACAAACAAATAAATAAATCATCCGACCGTCTTGTCAGAGATGATGGCCCTGTTTCTGGGGATAATCCGCAGATCTTTGCTGTGAGCAGTTTGAAGAGGGGGCTAATTCCTTTTGATGGAAACATGGAAAAAACATCCACATGCAGCTGCTTATGAATACATAATATATAACATAGCAATGGACTGAAATTATGTTGTATTTTATTTTCGAAATGTTAAATGTTCCTTTCAAAAGGTGTTTATAGGTTTCGAATACTTGATTTTGGTGACTTCTAGTGGTCATGTAGAACTCTGTGATGATTTCAAATATATTTCCTTTTTTTTGGATGAAATACTTTTAAAACTGATTATTCTTCATGCGTTAACGTTAATGTCCATGTTTGAGTAGGCCGATCTAACCTAATGGAGGTCACGGAGGATATTACTATCTAGAGCAATTAGCATAGAATAGAATCGGAAGAAAAGGAACTTATTATTTTAACTTTTATTTAATTATTTCATGAAAATTCAAGCTTAGAAGGTTCCTTTCTAGAGTCCACTTCAAGCTCCTTTCCATTATATCAACTTGACCATGACGTTTGTCTATCAAGTCTTTCAATAAAGCTATCAAAACTTAACAATTTCTCCCAATTTTAAAGCAATTTCTTTCTCACTTGCACATATGCATTCATTTTTATTCATTCGTATTTTTATTTTTCATTCTTCATTTTATTCTTCTTACATTTTCTTTTCCCTTTTTTTGGTGGATTTTTTTTTCATTTATTTTTATTTTTTTTTACTGCTTTTAATAATTGCATGTTGAATTTGAGATGAATTCTAATTAGTTTGGAGATCATTCATTATTTTGTTTTGATTTCTAACTACTTTCTTGGAGTACAAGTATTAGGCTCTATTCTAATTTTCCAAGTTTTTCCATGACAAGAACATTAGGTAGGTTATTTCTTTTTTTTTTTGATCCAAATAAACAGTTTACTTGAAATTGTTCTGTCTCCACTGCAGTTCCCCACCTTGCTCAACGGCTCTATCCCGGTGCCCGTTCCCAGTTTGGACTCTCCACTGCTGCTCTCCTCCAGCCCCCAAAAGTCCTGATCGCACCTGGAGCTCTGAGAAGGACCTGCGCCAGCCTGAAGCGCCAAGGTGGGGCGACTGAGAACAGCCCCGGACTGAGCCATTCAGCCTTGTTTGTTTGGACAGCAGGGGGGTCAGAGGGTGGAGGCAGACATCCTGCTGAGTCTGATCAGCTCCTTTACATGTAAAATATTAAGGAACAGGGGCTTCAGTGTGTGAAAGCCATTTAGATCATCACGATGTGCTCAGTTTAAGCTTTACGCTAGAAATGTCTTCTTTTGAAATGTAGTTGTGAAATGTAAAACTCTCGGAGATAAAGACGTTCCTATCATGTGACCAGACTCCCAGAGAGAGTCAGAGCTTTGTGACATCCACTCGGTGCTAAACTCAAAAACACAGATTTGGTGCATTTCTACCGGCATCAGTGTCATTTCCTTCCCTGTCTGGGCTTTTCCCGAACAACTTCACCCACGTCAGTCAAAAGAGCTAAACTATCACATCAAATACTGTCAGTACAAGCGGCTTAAAAGAATAAAATGAAGAGGTGACCTTTTTTTACAACAATTTAGTCATTCCAAGTTGCAACATCCATCCACGCCGTTTCACTTCCTCTTTCGGTAACAGTGGATAGAATTGAAATTGTGTTCAAAGTTAATCTGAAATTTCAGTTTTCCACTTGCATCGCTCAGGAATGTCATTTCAGAGAAAGAATGCAGAGAGGAAAAAAAAGGCTGTATTCGATAATGTCCTCTGCAGCTGGAGGATCCTTTTTATTCCTGATAGAAGATGTGAACGGTCTATAGAGACCAGGCTGAGTTTACAGATAATATAACGCAGCTTTATCTCGGTTCACCCTCCCGTGGTTTGCTGTTGATCGTTCTTGCTTAGTTTGAAATGTACGCAGTATTCAAGTGACTCATGTCGGCAAAAATTTGCCAGAAAATCTGTTTAAGACATTTTCACAGGAGAAACAAGTGTCTGCCCAGGTAGGCACTTTGGAGCAGCCCTGGAAAATGTTTGTGTTGGGTCACTTTTATGCCACTTCTTTGATATTGGTCAGTGAAGTAACATCAGTTTGCTAAGTAGTGCACCCCAGACAGCAGTGGTCGTAGAATTGAGACCCCCCCCCCAACCCGAAAAAAACATATCCAACACAAAATAATGCATCGTTGATTTGCACCACTTTAGGCTAATTTTTTTTTTTTTTTTCAGATTCAAACTGTGTACTTTAGCAGCATAGTCCCAGTCAAGTCAGCCCTAAGTAGCACAAATCGATCATAACTCCTGGAAGAACCAGAGGCCTTGGGGACAGAGCTGAGCCTGCTACTGTTACAATGGTTGCTTGGGTCTGTTATTACATGATGATGTCATTGGGACTACAGCAATTGTCACATTGTTATAAAGGAGGGGGTCCAATATAATATGCTGCCTTACTTTGCATTATGGGAAATGTAGGCCGATTTCCGAGCCTCTGGTTGTGACCAGTCAGCAGCCCGCAGATAAACAGTGAAGATCAATAAGAGCTGGGCCACCAACTTCTGGACTTGACGCTACTGGTCTCTCGGGCCAGTGAAGTAATGTTTAGGTAACAATATAAGTAGACAATGATTGTATCGGCCCTCAACGCTCCCCTGCATTTTCCCCCTTTTTATCAATTAAATGTGCAGGTTTGGGTGCAGCTATTTAGCAACAGCGTAATTAACGGACAGAGTCCTACCTGTGGGATGATGTGTCTCCAGATTGCTGTCATGGTAACTTAAATGTGACCAAAACCTGGACTATTCGGCCACTTGAGAAGAATCCCGCTCACTGGAAAACCAAAAAGACGTCTGAGAAATGTATCCCCGCCCCTGTAGTTTCATGCTCGGTTAATTTTTCAATTTTTAAATGCACTTATGCCTTGAACCTTCTGTGCCTTCCGTGTAAGTAAAAGGTATTTAGCTTTAAAGCAGATTTTAATTCCAGGTTGCACAAGAGCTTCTTTTTTTTTTCTCTTTCTTGTAAATAATTCATGATTATTTTTTATAAATTAATTGCCAGTGTATTTTCTGTGATGTTTTATGTGACAAGGTTTTGTTCAGAGAGGTTTTGCTGTCTTTTAGAATAAAAGGATTGTATGCCCTTTTATTTTTTTCTTGCGCAACTGCAACAGAAAGTCACCAGGCAGGATCTAACCAGTCATTTAAAAAATAAGAGCTTTTCAAGCTTTGATTTGGAGAAATAAACAATAATCACAAATGTGAAAATTTCATAATCTTTCGACCCTCAGGTCGACTCAACCTGCCTCATTTAGCCCCCAGTGATGATTAGACTCAACATATAGCGGAATAATAGTGGACATCTTTTTAAACTTTCTAAGGTTTTCAACAACTTTTCTAAAAATGTAAAAAATTCTTTACGTTTTGCCAATTAGTAAAAGTATATCAATCAATTTATTGATATATATGTGTATATATACACATATATATATCTATACATATATGTGTATAAACACATACATGTGTGTATATATATGTATATATATATATATATACATATACACACACTTACTTGGCCAAGTTTTCTTTACATTTTTTTATATGTTTTGCTTTTGATAAAGTTTTTGTTTGTTTTGTCAACTGGAAATGCATATTAAAAAATTAATTTTTTAAAATAATTGTCTGGTATGTCTCCTCTTCTGATATTTGCTGCATGATGATACCTGAATCAATCAATCTTGTTTTTTTTTTTCTTTACTCTTCAGGAGTTGCATTTTTTTCACCTGTTAATAAGCATGGAATAAGCCGAAAAACCAAAAGCCCCTCCCAGGCTCACTGACTTAAGCCCCTCTATTAGAGGATATGCAGTCCCTTCAGAGACATTTCAGCAGATTTATATTCATGCTTCATAATTTACTTAGATGTTTATTTGACATAAAACCACATTGCTTGTCATTATTCCGGTCGTAAATTTTTGCCATCGATTTCCATATTTATTTCAAAATCCCGCAGACTTTTCAGAGAAAGACCGTCTTTAAATTTTGTCCAGAATGGATGGAAAAATTATGGATCACTATTGGTAAAAATGTTATGAACCCTGATTGTAAAAACACTTGTAGGATTTCTGTTGTCCAATTTGTGGTCACTTGGCTTCCATATTATTCCCACCGATACGATTATAATAGCAGACATTCAGAATTACTGTCTTCAGTTTAGTGGGTAACTTGCACAAACACACACAGACACACAAACACACATAAACTGAAAGACTGCTGCACGGACTGTTTATGAAACAGATTAAATTTACTTTCAATGGTTATGAGAAATAAATAGTTCCAGTAAAAAGAGTCACAAACCAACTGTTCACCGGCAAGTCAGTGTTTCAGAGGTCGATCACAACACAGCAGGCCTTCCATGCATCAGGCACACACACACACGCACAAACGAACGAACTAACACACACGTGCGCACACGCGCACACACACACACACACTCATTTACACACACACACACGTTCACATGAATTTCAGGCCAGTCATACATTTGAAAAAGTACAGTTTTACACTGATAAATAAAGCAGTTGTAGAAATCTCCTTTCATGCAAGTCACTGCTGTTCATGTAAAAAACACTGACGTTATCAGAAAGACAGTTTACAGTTAATAGTGACTCCGTCCTGCGTCTCCATGGCGGGGATCCGTGGAAATACTTGCATTTAATCGAGAAGCTGATGCTACCTACACAGCAGAACAGTGGGGGCGGGGCAGGTCAATAGAATACAGGATGTCTACCATTAATATAATGACTTTTCCTGCGAGCGCAATAATCATCTGAAATGTAAACTGTTTACAGTGTCCGAGAAGAAGTTCTGCACAAGCTCTCATTGATCACGCGCTAATAATTCTATATTTGGAGAATATTGGGCTTCGCTTTGACGAGGAATAATCTCCTAAAACGTGTTAGCTACGAATGTCAATGACAGGCGAAGGCGGTAGGTTAAAAGGATTATCAAACCATTATCTGCGGTTAATAATAAGGAGCAGTGACTGCACTGTTCTTGCATATTTTTACCAAATCAGTTAGTCTAGATTCTTTCCGAGCTAAACAGAAACTCGAGAATGAATAGTTCTTCAGATTTCCAAGGAAACCTTAGAACAGGAAAATCGTGCTCAGGTTGTGGCATCAACCCACTCAAGGTGTCATTCTGTGACCTTCTCATACACTCAGGTCTCCCCTCTGCTACTCGTGAGTGTACTAATAAGTCTGTTCCTGAATACTGGAGTCAAATAAAAAAAAAAAGAAATCACTGACACTCAACGGTTAATATTCTAGAATTACGAAACACTTCCTGTGACCCAGAAGCTGCTGGAAACATCTACTGAAAATGAGGAAAATACATACTGCAAATAAATTCACGCCGGGAAGGCAAAACACAAGAGCCTGATCAATAAGAGGATTCTATCAACTGATATAATTTTTTTCACAGATAAATTAGTGTCAGTACATTTAAACTTCACAGATCGCTATCTTATATGTAAAATATCTGACCAATTGTTTGTATATTAATTCTCAGCAGGCACACATTCATCTTGTTTAGACATCGATATTTGGTTGAATGTAGGTTGTGTTGTCAGTGACAATGTCAACTGTTCTGAAAACTGGCAGCACTGTCGATGCTAAGCTGTTGGTAACTAACAAAATTGCATTGCATTCAACATTTTGCTGACTTTACACCCATTGTTTCAATTTAAAGGATAACCTATTTTGCAGTTCTAACTTATATAGGAATATCAGTATCTGCTCTAAATGTCCAGTACAGATTGGGATCTACGAAGCACACCAATACACGTTTTCCAAAAAGTTCTTGAAGTAGACCCTCCATTAGTTTCGGTAAACATGCAGTAAAAGTGAGGCATCATAACTGGATTTGTCTGCAGTGTTACTGCACAATGACCTGTTACATTTAACATTTCAATTTGAAATCTCTTTTTTTTCCCTCTTGTGCACAAAAACTTAAGACTGGTCCCTGTAGAACTTTTTTTTTTTTTTTTTTTTTTAGACACCTGCGATCGGCTGGAGCCCCACCCTGCCCTGATTTCTCACCCCCCTTCCTGAAAAACATGCCACACTGACACTGTTGTTTCACAAGGAGAGGCCAAAGGTCACAGACACAGAAACACATCTTAATACTGTTGGGTAAAGTTGGCCACATGGAGGCAACGGGTCCCTGATTCATGAAAGAAAACCCAACTGCTTAAAAAGAAAAAAACAACAAATAACAAAACCACAATGATGAAAGCAAAACGCGCTGAAAGTCAAAACGAGCGGAGATCTCCAAATACACACAGAACAACAAACTGCTGCTTGCATTTTTTTCCCTCCAAAAAAGCAGTGGCTAATGTCCCACAGGAAACTTGCAGACAGACTTCCTGTTCAGCTCCAGTACCCCTCCTCATTTATCCGGGGTTTCCTGCCGGTTGCCGTCCCCATCCTCCATTTTGGTCCTAATGCTGAGCTGTGATAGCGCGAAAAAAAAAAAAAAAAGGAAGAAAGAAACTATGTTTGTGTCACGTTCTTTCACTGGACTCTGTGCTTCTTTAAACCACCTTGAATCCGTTTGTGGTCCAGAATATTAAGCCTCAGAAAGGCCCCACCCCCTGAGGGCACTGAGGCCTCTGGGAGAGGAGTCCAAAACATAACAGCGGGGGATCCGGGGGACCAATTGCAACGGTCTCGCCTTCAAAACATGGAAAAGTTGTGGAGTTTAGTCACGGAAGCTCGAAGAAAAAACCTTAGAACATAAATTCCATATATATATATATCTTTGTGCGTGTGGGTGCGTAGGCATGTAGGTTTAACTACACACAAACACAATATATGTATATACACACACATATATACATACATACAGTATGTACATACAGACGAATCATGTATATACACATACACACAGAGACACACATTTCTTCTTATTTTAAATATCCTGAATAAATTTAAGTGTTTGGTCTCCGAGTAACAAGAACAACCTGGACATCAAAATCAGTGAATTGTAACACAAACAAAGCAAAAGAAAAACTTTAGCAACCGTACTCACTGTGCATGGCGTCTCGGAATTCACATCACAAGTGTACAAACGCGCGCACACACACACACACACACACACACACACACACACCCACATACGCACGCACATGCGCACGCATGCACGGACGCACACACTTAAGAACATACACACACACACACACTTGGTGTGTTAAATACAGACAGTAGTACTTTAGCAGCAAAACATTTCTACCCCACCCTCTCTCGCAAATAAATAAACAGTCTCCACAAAGCATCAACCCAGAGTCACTCGCTCCAAGAGGTGTGTGCTTTTTAATGTGTGTGTGTGTGTGTGTGTGCGTGCGTGCATGCGCGCAAGTCAAAGGGGGAGGTGCAACTCTGAGGGCAGGTGGGCTCATGCGAAGAGAATCTGGTGGGGTAAAGAGCGACGACAGGTGGACAGTGGTCCTTCCTCTTCATCAGCAACTAGAAGAGCATGCTCTGCCTCCGGTTAATCTTGCCGTTGCCTGGCGGGAACAACATGACTGGTCAAACCTTCATTACCAGAATGCCTTGCCTGAACATTAAATGTTCTGTCTGCAGCTTAATACTTATTCCAAATATTTTGCTCATTTTTTTATTACTGACTCAAGAAACAATCATGTGAATTAAACAGTTTTTGAAAATAAAATCCAAAGATATTAACTGATTTATGATCAATATCTGATAAGCTGACAGATGCACCACAGATGCAGACCAAAGAGCCAGCTTGATGGAGAACACAGATTTTCAGGTGGAAATGTATCTGCACGTGTCTTGTTCACAGGAAGATGAATGTATAAACCACAAATTTACATATCACAACTTGAATCAGCCGTGCAAATGACCTTATGCTCCCGGCAGAGAGCTGCGTTCCTCTAATACAAACCTACTAGCAGTACCTTTTGCTCACTCTGAGCGATCTCAGGCAAAACTGTTCTCAGTTCTACTACCTCAGTGGTAGAACAAACTTCCAGAAGCAACAAGACTAGCATCATCTATCTCAACCTTCAAGAAACAGGTAAAAACTTTTCTCTTTCAGGACTTTTTACTGCACTGATGCCCCAGATCAGGCTAGGCACCAAGTTAGGCTATGCAGTGTGTGTGTGTGTGTACATTTGTGTATGTCTTTGTCAAAAAAAAAACAAAACAAAAAAACTTACTAACCCAAGCTTACTGTTCTGTATATTTCCTGTGCATCGTGTATTTGCAAGTGTATTTGCAGTCCCTATGTCCTCTATTGTAAGTCGCTTTGGATAAAAGCGTCTACTAAATGCAATGTAATGTAATGTAATGTAATGTAAAATGTGTTGGAAAATCTCTTTAAACGTGTTTGCACATTCTGGGGTTTGAGAGTGAGGCACCCGTTGCCTGCCGCACCTGTTTCTGGGTACGAGGAGTTCCTGTAGCCCGGATCTCTCTGCAGCTGCACCTCCTTCAATGTGAATATCGATACACCTGAAACAGATGGGAGCATCAGTCTCCAGCGGGGGGGGATGCAAGTTGGGAAATGTCACCAAGTGTGTGTCTGTGCTTACTTTCGGGCAGTGTGTGAACTCTCATCCCCAACTGCCTGAAATAGGAATGTTTCATGGCCTCCTCCGCTGAGATCCTCTTCTTGGACTCGTACTGCGGAGGGGGGGACAAAGAGGTGGAATCAACCTCCTGTTGTCTGTCCATGTCCCTGAGAATCCTGTTTGACATCTTATTATCTAAGTCAGGGGTGGGCAATTATTTAGGCTGCCGGGCCACATTTCTTATGTGAACAAAATGAAAATTGTAATTTTCAATTTCAAATTTTTGGCTTTTTTTTTTTCCAATTTCAAAATCATTAATGATCATATAAACAAAGCGACCAACATTATTTTGTATGTAATCATGCATACAAAATCAAACCATTAAGGAAAAATTAAATTTCTGAATTCAATATTGATTGAAAATATTCAAAGAAAATAGTCTGGCGGGCCGGGTAAAAAAGTAAAGAGGGCCGGATGTGGCCCGCAGGCCGTAAAATGCCCAGGTCTGATCCAAGCTCTTCTGCTGCTACTCTGCCCCCTGCTGCTCATTCCAGGCCTTGATACAACAGAGGGGTTGATCTCATGCTTTTCAACATTTGCATCTCTATACCAGCAGAATAAGTGTAGGCAAAAGGTTTCAGATGTCAGAGGAGTTGTCCGATTTTGCTTTCATTTAAAGTTTTGTTTCTAAATGCAATTTCGACAAACATTAAAAATCTGACCCACAGAGTAAATCATTTCAGTGGGTAGAAATTTTAAGTATTTTTTATATTTGTTCCCAATTTTCAATACAACTTGACACTGGCTTATTTTTCAACTGTAAAGATTAAATAAGTAATTCATATTCAAGAGATTATTCTGGACTGTCTTTAAGAGGGTTCGTTACCCACTGGTTTACTCCTTCTTAACATGTTGAATAATTCACTAATGTGTAACATGTTTGTTAAGACGGGCCTGGAGCCTCTTTTTGCATTTTTTGGCATTTTTGAGTAATTATGAGGTAACTGCACCACACAGCCGCTGTAACCCTGGAGAGAACTGCCCAGAAACTGGTGAAACTGCTGAATGTCTTGTTGTTCTGCTCTTACTGGAAAACCAGACAATTCAGTGATGATGACCAGACTCCCTGCTGGACACAAATGTTGTTTAGACGTTGATATTTGGTTAAAATGTGACTTTGGATGTCTAATGCACGCAATTTGATATCAATACTGATTTCGTTGTTTGGTCTTCCAACCAAAATCAAACACTTTAGAATGAGTCATGATAACCTGAAGTATTAATTTTGATGTTAATGTGATAATGTGTTTATGTGTTGATTTTACTGTTATTAAATATTTCAATTTCAACATGATGCTCTTTTAATCTGCCATCTATACTTGATTTTCTTAAGCCAATTCAACACCATTCTGGTATAAATGCTCAATGTCAGTTAAATATGATTTCTGTTAATTGTGTCTTTCTGAGTACTTTTGACTTTGACAGTTGCTCTTGTTTAAGTCGCCAGCTTGCATCCCAGGGAAACATCTTAAAGTGAATGAACGAAGAGTCGGAAGAAGATTCAGCTAAATATGATTCTAATTATAATAAATTCCAATTGAAGTATTTAGGAAAGTTAAATTTCTATGATTCATACTTTGAAAATGGCTGAGGATGACCAAAATACCAATTCAGAATTTATAAACAAGCAAACATACAGATGTGGTGCATAGTAAATTCAGTGAGTGATTGACACTCAAATTGAAAAAAAGGGACTAAAAATATAAAGTAAAAGAAGGACTAAACAGCTGTAATACACGCTGGATTCATGACAGATGAAGTGCATGCTGGGTACTGAGGAAGTGAGCACTCACTCTGAGGAATGACAGCAGCAGCTCAATGCCTTCTCCGTCCAGCCTAAGGAGACCACAGACAGATTAGTGCTGCCTACAGCGCAGGAGGAAGTGCAGACTTACTCGACTGTGCCCCGCCCTTAACACTGCCAACGCTGTCTCCGCCTCAGACACAGACACCTCCAGCGCTCATGGAAAATGTGCAAGTGAAAAACAAAAAAAGACCGGGCTACTCCAGGAAGTGGAGTGTGAGTGTGTTTACTGAGCCAAAGTGAACTCAAGAGTTTTAAACTTCCACATCAGAGTTGACAATAACTTGAGACGTCTCTCTCTGTTGTCCTGCTGCTTGCTGCAGAGGCTGAAGGCCCACTTCTATTTGTTCCAAGATTCAAGTCTCATTTTCCATATCCATATGGATATTTTCCATATGTTAAATCAAGTCCTGTCTTTAATATTGTTGCTATTTTCATATGCATTACAACCCATAATATTCTCTCTTCTGATTGAAAGGTTTGGAGTAGGAGACTTTTGCTTGCACTTCAGCTCTCTAAAACATTTATGCCCAATAGGCCCGACGTTTAAATACGGCAAACAGCATGTACATTGTCATGTACAAAAAAAGAGATTATGTTCTATTCCCTGCTATGATCTGTGTGAGCTGGGGAAAAAAACACACACACACACACACACACACACACACACACACACACACACACACACACACGCACACACACACACACACACACACACACACACAAACACACACACACAAACACACACAAACACACTAGCACGCACATCCAAGGTATAAAAATTGCTAGAATCTACAGACCAACTGGAACCTTGGAAACAATAATTGTCATAAATTCAACACATTTCATTGAGGCTCTTAAATGGATGTGCAGATTGTTATGCAATTGCAAAAGCAAGTTGTTAGTGCATGTTTATATAAAACATTTTCAGAAGTAAACTACCAAACCCATGCTGGATTAAACTGTAAACTCATCTCTTTTTTCAAATTTTTGAGTTTAGCTGGTGGCCATTGGTATCGGAAAGTTGGTTTAATTTTTTTTTTAACTGTAGTTCAATGGAAATCACTTAATTCTTTCAGTAAAAAGACATCTCTTTATTTTGTCAGATGCAGTCACACACATGCACACGCAGGCACGCAACACAGGCACGCAACGCGCACACACACACACACACACACACACACACACACACACACACACACACACACACACACACACACACACACACACACACACATACACCATTAGTGAAATCAGTCTTCTGCAATCCAATGTAAATATTTCAAAATAAAGGTTTTGTGGTAAACCCGTAAGAAATCAATCGAGAAACTTGAGCGTCAGACTTAAAAAATCTACTGGTTGTGTGGAATTCAACAAACAGTAAGACTGCATTTCACAGACAACTAAATCAAACCAGGACTGAAATAGGAAATATATTTGATTTTATTATGACAGGATTTGCTTAATTTAAATTTTGCTGTCTGGTTTTACTGAAATTTCATGTGTGAACAGCTGCTTGTCTCAGGCCTAAACCGCTCTATAACCTTCCATAACTCTGGACTCAAACTTTCTGTCATCCTTACTGTAAGTCTTCATCTTAAACTACACCATTTTGAGAAGCCTTGCAGTCGTGTCATGAAGCACACTTTTGTAGGCACTATGAAAGGAGTACCAACACAGTACCTGGGGGCATGGTTGATGAACGGCTGGGGTTTGTATTTGGGGAAGTTGTAGGATTTGAACTCATCAATGGAGGAGATTCCTGGCCAGTTCTCCTCAGTCGGTGTGCCTGGAATGACACGGTCACAGTGGGGCAAAGGGTCTCAGCACCTCCGAAAGTTAGGGCCTGCTGGAATCTGTCTGCCACTCACCCAGTAACCTGAAGATAAGGTGGAGCTCATCCTCCACTGTGGAGCCGGGGAATAGTGGCCGACCTGCAGCCATCTCATAGAATATACAGCCGACACCCCTGAAAACACATGTAGAGCAAGGATATTTACATCTAGAATACCTTTTACACTAATGTTTACATAGAATAAAAGGCTACTTTGAGGAATCATTGCTGTGTAAAAGAAAAAAAAAAACTAACCTAGATTGACAAGGAATCATGATCACGTTTCAGTTAGTTATTCTTGGTGGCTAATGAAGCTCTTACTGCACTGGCTTCTTATTTGAGTGATAAATTATTTAAGGGGCTCTGTCTACCTCGGGCACTAGATGTATTATTAATGATTTCTAAAGCGCTATGAGTTTGATCCCAAATAATATGTCCGGTCTCTAATCACACCATGCTTTGATACACGCATACATACAAATGCACATGCAGACATCGTGTGTTGTTGCTTGTTCCTAAACAGCAGACGGTTCTGCGGAAAACTGTCTCTTGCCTTTCCATTCACCTAGGAATGTACAACTGGAAGGTTTGGCCTGATTCCAAAAAAAGGACTCATCCACATGACTGTCCACAAGCGTATAAATTATTTTTATCAATGCTGGCATGATGATCTGACAGCTGCGCATTACAGAAAAGGTCTTGATGCCTCTTACGGCCCGGAGCAACACCAAAGAGCACGTTCACTGATGACAACAGGACTATTTTTATCAGCTATAAATGTATTATCGTGAGGCAGTGTGGAACCACCAGCAATAGCAGAGGAAAGTAGTGACATTATACCTTATCCATTTCCATCCCTTTTTACATTATTAAGTGTTATTAAATTAGGTTTAGTGAAATAAATACTTCAGTCACCATCCCCTCAGGCTGGATGCATGAACCCAAAGGTTTTAATTTATAACAAGGAGAAGGAAAGGATCTACAGCTATGAATAAGTTGTAGCCCATATGTCATTATTTGGTATATTTTACTTAAGTTATAAAATCAAGAATTTATTTTCACTAAAAAACAAATACTTTTCCTCTTATTAACATTCACCACCTGTAAAATAGTGACACCGAATGATACCATACTTGTTCACACTTTTGTTATTTATATCAGACGGTTAACAGTCTTTTCAAATTGACTAAGGCCTCTTTCTTTCCACTCCAGAGTAGCTCCAGACTTCACAATATCCCTGAATAATCTTCTCTTTAGACAACTGCAGTGGTGATTTAAAAGGCCGTACCACATGTCGATCTGTGTTGAATACTCAGAGGAGCCCAGCAGGACATCGGGGGGACGGTACCAGAGAGTCACCACTTCATTGGAGTAGGTTTTAGTTGGGACAGACTTTGCCCTTGCCAGACCTGCCAACCCGGCAGAGATGTAAAGAGGTGTCAGGATTTTGAGGAGCGGGCCTGGAAATGGCTGAGTGCATTTTGGGAAAATGTCCAAGTGGCAGATTCTCTTACCAAAGTCAGCTAGTTTGAGTTCTCCTCTCTCATTAATGAGGAGGTTCTGAGGCTTCAGGTCCCTATGAAGAACTTTCCTCTTGTGACAATATGACAGCCCCCTCAAAATCTGGAATAAAAACACCTGAAAAACAAATAAATATGAAGAATTTTGAATTCAACTTTTAAATAAAAGGAAAGCGTAACTCTTTATTTTTGTTTTTGTTACTGAACAGACTTTTACGGTTTTGATGACTTTCCCCATGTGACTAATTGTGTTGTACCCAAGAACTCTCCTATTGTTTCTAAACCATGTCAGATTTACCTGGAGGAAGAGTAAAAAGCTAATTTGCACAAAAAATGCATTGCATTAGACAACATTTTCTGGTATGAAAATATCCACTATACAACATTATAACTGGACATTCTATATTTCAGATAGGTTATAAACAGATAGGTTATATGTTATATCTGTCATTGGACAGCAAGGCAAGACACAATCATAGAGTTGAGCAAAATAGGTGAAAAGTGTGAGATGATCAGTAATTGCTCACCTTCACGTTGTGCATGCTCATTATGTTTCCACAGTCATCCATGTACTGCTTCAGATCCTTATCCTGAAGAAACAGGTGATCCAAATGTTTCATACACAAAAATCACATTTTACTCTCATTGAGCTATATAGTTAACAGTTTATTGTTTTTTCTGATGATTGTGGTTTCCCAAATTTCCCACCAGCTCAATATTATTTTCAATTTTTTTTATGTGGTTGAAACTTTTATCTCCTATTTTAACAGTTCTGTTAAAAGGGGAACACTTGTTCTGTGCCAGGGAAAGAATGAAACCATGTCAACATTTCAGAGACATAGAAGTCAGAATGTACATGGTTTTAATGAAAACAACACATCTGTGCATTTACATGCAATCTTTTTTAAAGCACAGTTTAAATATCTACAGTAGTCACAGGGAAAGAATACCCAGAAGCAAATTTAAAAAAATCAACAGTGCAAAAGTTATGTTCTGTCAAAACTTCATAATTGATTGCCTCAGAGATCAAACACTGATCACTTGCATTAAAATGTCTCACGTTTTTTTTAAAGCAGGAGAAAATACATTTGCACAGAGATTGTGTCTCTTAAAACACCGTGTAAAATAGGAGTGACAAATATGATCTTTTTTTCTTGAGTTTTCAAAATGAACTAGTCAAGTGATGCAAATATTACCATAATTACCAGTAATAATGATAGTTTCATGGTTTTGTACATTTGAATCTTGGAACTGATTTAAAACCATTCTTCATTGTTGATTGTTGTTGATTATGTGTGTGTGTGTGTGTGTGTGTGTGTGTATGCAGGTGAGAGAGAGAGAGAGAGTGAGAGAGAGAAAGAGAGAGAGTAGCAAAGTCTTACCAGATACTCAAATACGAGTGTGAGGCTCTTGTCAGTGTGGACGATATCGTGTAACGTCACGATGTTGGCGTGTTTGAGGTCTTTCAGTAAGGACACTGAACATGAACGACAAAAACACTGTGAGGAGATACCTGGATGGGACTATGAGAAGATCCTACCCTCCGCTGTGTTATATAGCTGCAGTTTGAACTTTAATGTAACTTTAATGTTTACAGATTTGTCTTTATAGAAATAATGATTTGGGAATATTCCTCAGTAAAGTTATGAAAATAAAAATCACATTTAATGTGCATTTACATGAAAAGGAAAATAAGGATTGGTCTTTTATTAATTTTTTTAAATTC
Organism: Fistularia commersonii; assembly: GCF_037954325.1. NCBI lineage: Eukaryota > Metazoa > Chordata > Actinopteri > Syngnathiformes > Fistulariidae > Fistularia > Fistularia commersonii. The sequence continues at coordinate 13,873,519 of NC_141288.1, forward strand.
ATTTTATTAATTTCATTAATTACTTTTTCCTTTGTATAAACTATCCACTGTAGCAGAACACTGAAATTCCAACATTCACTGTTGGCCACTGGCGGGTAAAGTGCACCTCAAAAAAGTATTAAACCGATATCAAACTGTTTTTGAAACAGTTTGATATCCCAGAAAGTTCTAGTCATGATACTTTCAAGTCTGACAAACAGGAGTAGAATCCAAGAAAAGGTGTAAGTGGAGATTTTGAGGAAAATTGCACAAGTATTTTCACACAAGTATAATATTCATCTTTTTATAGTAACGTTGCAAAGGTTCTGTTCATAAAACCTGAGGAAAAAAAAAGTGACAATGTAAAAAAAAAAAGGAAAATGAGAAAAGTAAATTACCTTCTCTGATGGCAGTGCACGGTGCTCCCTCCTCGTGCTCCAGTCGGATCTCCTTCAGTGCCACCAGGTTGTCTGTCAGTTTACTACGTCCTTTAAAAACTGTGGCGTAGGTTCCCTGGACGAAAAAGATGCCCATTCAGTACTTGGTGTCGATGGCACAGAACTGAAAATCCCATTTCAAACCTGAATGCAAGTAATGTGCCCACCTCTCCCAGTTTGTCCAGTTTGATATATGTTTCTAACTTCCCGAACCCGATCTCCGACTGAGGAAGAAAGAGAGGAACATATCAGAAGCCACTTGATAAACTTCCATTGTATTTTGCCTTTATTGGAGCGGAAACTTTATATACAACGTCTACAAGGGATTTGTCCTTCACAAAATTAGACTGGATTCCTACAGATGGAGAAAATGTTCGATAGAAGATATCAACAACTTCTTCAATGGCACTTTATACAATAAGCAAAACAAAAAGTCCCTAACCTTTTCTAACCTGGACCAAAAGAATAAAATATTGGCAGGCCACAAATTCCAACTGGGGTTCTTGATTATTGGGACACTTGGTGTTTTAGGACCTTTATAGAAGTGTTTTTCTGCCTTTTTTTTTCTTCTTGACTTTTTTGGTACTGATGGTTTATACCAAGCTGTAAAATCTTGCTTAAATATGCTATTATATGGCGCAGTGGTTAGTGCATGAAGGACCCTGGTTTGATTCTGACAGAAGCTTTTTGTGTGGAGTTTGCATGTACTCCCTTGTCCTCTCCAAAAACATGCAGGAGGATATTTGGAAAAATTTGGGAAAATTGCCCTGTGAGTGAGTGAATGTTTTCTGTCTGCCATGTGATTGACTGGTAACCAGTCCAGGGTCTACCCTGTCTCTTGCCCAATGACAGCTGGGATATGCGGCAGCATCGCCCGTGACCCTGAGTGCAGGATAAGCGGCAGAAGATGGCTGGATGGGTTGGTTATTATTGAGTGTCTTGTCTCAGACAAAAACAAGAAACTTTCATGTAGTGAAATTCTTAAGGTATTTTCAAAACCTTAACAATTTTAGTTTAGAAATCCCTGTATCACTTTTTATTTTGACTATAACTTCATTACCCTTTGAGACTTTTTTTCAATGATCCACCACAAACCAAAGGCATAAGGGTTGAAATTGTTTTCCATTAAACTGTCTTGCAAAAATTACTTCTTATATAATTAACTTTTACACCAATAGAGAATTGGTTTTTAATGGGATACTAATGTAGCTGCTGCAAATATCTGATATCAAGAAACATAATTACTACAAAGCCAGATAATGCTAAATTGCCTATAGGGCTTATATTAATAGATCAATGCATATCAAGTATTTATTACAGCGGTATTACTGAGTTAATCTAATCTTGAATTATCAGACAATTTGATACATATACTGTTAAACTGTCATTCATTACTAAGCAAAATAATAAATACTTTCAAAAAACATGAGAATAACAGCAGTGCATTTATCAGATTTATATATCAACACATGCTCATAACGCATACTAAAAAAATCTACAAGGAATCATGTTAAAATAACCATGAAATGATTTGTACCTATTAAGGAAGTTATTTATCTGTGAAAAAAATTGGCATGAAATTTATTTACATTTATCCGAATTATCACCCAAATTGTTGCAAAAAAATCAGTTAGAAATCAATGTCAAGTGTCTTTTTGTTCTTTAATCAAGTCTAAAGGGAGTTTAAAGGGTGAGAGCACTGACACCAGGTGATGTGGCATTGATGTTGGCAACCCTGTAATAAACACTTCCTTGCTTGTGCAAGCTGGGTGCACTGATTGGATCTGACTTGCTGAAGGACGGAGTTAAGTGTTTGTGAGTGAATACATCTTGGGCTCACACTGGCTCTGTTTCCGCAGTAACCGGCACAGGGGGAATCTACCAGTGGGACCCTGAACAACACGGAGCAATAAAGGTGGCACTAACACAGTGACAGTGGAACACACACTGACCAGCGATGCCCGGCGGGAGCGGCGACTGAGCGGCTGGTCGAAAGGTGGGCTGCTGAGCTGAAGCTTCTCCAGGTAACCGTCTGGGATGCGGATGTCAGCAGGCAGCGACAGCCGCTTATTGAGGTCCTGCAAAACACACGCACCCACACACACACACACACAAATTTTTACAGCTCAGACACAGGGCATAGATTTTTTAAGAACATTAAAGGTTGGGTAAATATTGTCAAGAAAAAAGGGAAGAATTAGGCAGTTTTTCTGGAAAATTATCCAAATATTAGTCTAAAAGCCAAAAATTACTGATTAATACTCCAAAAAAGGCACAACATTGTTCAAAAATTGATTGACCAATCAGTAAAAAACACGAGCAGGTTTACAAAAAGCAGAAATGGAAATGTATTTCATTACTGTTTTATTCTTCATTTCATGGCCGAAAAAACAAGATGCTGGCAACAAAATACCATGGTGATCTTAGAGACACTGAATGTGTTCACAAGAACAGACACAGTGGGAAAGCATTGCTCTCTTCGTCGCGGGGGACAGGTCTCTGCAGCATACCACACAAGACAATATAGGACACACATGCATGCAGTGTCTAAAATTACTGCCTCACATCTCCTCCTACAACTGGAGAGAGGATACATGGATCAGGTTGATCATCCTCTAAAAAATAAAGGTATAAAAGAGCAAAGCTGGACTGAGGTGAAACACCAAAGCCTGTAGAGGAAAACTGTTCAAAACTAAAGCAAGAATACAAAAATTCCCTTATCTTATATGCTTATGATCTATATCTTTTAAATTCATAATCGTATGATTGATGTAACACAGGTCATTAAATTACATGTTCTGGATCCAAAACTAATGATGCAATAATAAACACATTGATGTCATTGACGAACTAAGGTGGAAAATCAAGGTTGTGTTCAGGAAAAAACAGCATTTACGTATCCTTTTCAAGTTGTCAGGAAAACTTTAGATTATTGTACAAGTTGACCTCTCCACAAATATCACCGTTGCTCATCTTTAGTTCACCTCAGCTCTGTTGAGATTAGTTGTCTGAGTTATGACAAGTGAGACTTCATACGCCTGGTTTGATGTTCAATGGTGAATCTATTGACAGCAATGTTATGTAACTATTTAGCCTTAGAAAGAGAATCAAAAATGTTTTCAAAGGTATGACAACTTGAAAAGGGAGAAACTGCTTGTAGCCTGTACCTCTCTCTCTCCCCCTCCCTCCAAATACGTGGCCTGAATGCCTGATGGTGCCTTATGTTGCTGGGGCTAAATACGCACAGTCCTAGCAGGCGGGAGTGTGATGCTTTTCAACAGTCACACAACACACTGACCTTGGTTTAAAACCAATATCTAACTGGCAAAGATATTAACTCTTATGCTCTCACAGGAATCTTCTGTTGCAGACTTAATAAATATATTCCCTACAATATATTCATTATGATGGTTATTTGTATTTGATAACATTGAAAACAATTCAGCAAGAAAGTGGGTGATTTTTTTTCAACGTACATTGTACTATCACTGTTACTCCATCTTCTTTCTTTCATTAAAAAGCAGGAGTCAGATATAATATATAAGCAGTTGAACATGTTTACAATTAAATGTCTCATTTATAGGTGGAAAAAACAAAGTATGTGTTGTGAGTCAGACATGATGTTTTCATTATCTTATGAATACTGTGATGTTAATTTCTACCTATCCCCAAGTCTTAATAGATGGCAGCATGGCAAGTGATATCCCAACAGTAAAGCCAAAAATTCACATCTGGAATTTTTTTTCCTTCACTTTGTCTTTCAGAAAAAAGGAACCAAACATGGTGTTTGCTGATCAGTCATTTAATCTACTAACAACAGTGTTTCTCTCAACACAGATATTTACCACATCTCCCAATGTCTCATACTTTCTCAGCACAAGCAGCAGTGTAAGCACTTTCACTGAAAAATACCCTGAAGCAGGAGCAGTCTGAGGATGGTTCAAAAGATCACTCAACACCAGAGATATTGAGATATTTCTAACTTTGTATTCAAAGTCCTAGTTTGTGGTTGCAGTGAGTGCTGACTGATGTATATATGTCCATTCAGATGCAGTTATGTGCTTACTATCTTTGAACACTTGTTTGTTGATATTTTGAATTGTGCACAGACCATCTAGAGTTTGGGAATGGCAGGGTTGTAATCCATATTTAATATAGTAAATCTTGTCCAGTTAAGATCTTGGTCCGTCAAGTTTGTTTACATTACTTGAAATAGGACTGAAGTAAAAATGAAAGCGTATCAATATTTAGAATCTCTATGAAGTGCTGGAGAGTGACAAAAACTAGGTTGCAGTTTGTCTTCTGGCCTCCTCTCTTCTAACATGAAGTGAAAGATATGACAAGTTCACCCTGCAGATCTTCACAAAACTAATCAGGCTTACTTCATCCCCTTTCATAGCTCACTATCCTTAGCGTCAATACCACACTCTGCTTTTAACCCTCCTTTATCAGCTCTGCTCTAAAATTGCATTGTGAGTGATTTGATAATTTAGGTGCTGTTATTTTCCTTAAAACAATGTATAAATCAAGGTGTTATTCTTGATTCAAGATCATAGTTTAGCAAGCAGAGGTCTCTTGTGTTTAACACATTTCAGCATTTAAAGTTTAAAAACCTTACTTTTTTCTAATGATTCCTCCCATGTCAAATTACAATAAATCAAACATCCCTGATTTAACAGTGTATTCATTAATATATTGCCTTTTTTTCATGAACTCCTCCTAAAGAAAAAAAAAAGTAAAATACTACACTATGTTCTAACATTAGTCTGGTATGGGTGGATGATAGTGCAAATGCTGAGCTTTATTCCAAAGACCAATCTGCTTGTCTGCAATTACAATATCCAGATGTTTAGACAAATGTTCAGAAAAAAATAATATTAAACCATTCGCTAAACAGACCAACAGCCAATGAAAAAAATTGTGATGTTGATTTGAATGCTTATCATGCAGGCCAACTAATGAAACTCTTCTTAAGGGCCTTTCACGACCAACTCTTTGGTGTAAATCCATTTTTATCACCCAGTGAGCAGCAGCAGAGCCTTCAGTATATAACAATATTTAAATAGAGGACATCGAGGAATGTTTAACTGAAGAAACAACTAGAATCGGGAACTTTGGGTTTGGCTGCCATCCACAAAAATAGTACGATCATAGTAAATTTGGGAAAAGGGGCTTCAGAGACACTTGGGTTGGCAGATTAGCAATGGAGATGTCGGCAATCATTAAGAACAATGTTGACAGTTAGAGGGGGCAGTACAAATATGACTCCAAATAACTTTCGGATGAAATAACTAGATCAGACAAGCTGTGTCTGTGATTAAAAGAAGACGATCAGGAAACATTGATGTACTTGTTGAATTTCTTGGTGAGTATGATGGTTTATATGTGTTATGGGAAGGAAACATACAATATCCTGAAATTAGGGAGGAATTCAGATCCAAGCACAAGTAAGAGCAAATACGTTTTGGGTTTTGAATTCTGCAGTTACGGATTGGAGATTTATTTTTAGTTGAAATTGCAAGCTATACAGTGCCTATGTATAAAATGCGTTACTGTAGAGGTGGGAGGTGTCATTTACAGTCTACTGCCAGCAGAGGGAACTAAGCTGAAAGGGAAAACTGTGCCCCCTAAGGTTCATCCTTTGAAAAGGTGCAGATGAGTTATTGAGGAAATATCACCATTCAGTGTAGGGTAATTCAGCACAAAGACACCATTTAGAAGGATTTCATTTGCAGAACAGATGTTCCCTACATTCTTAACTTCTACTACTTGTGGGTAATAACATTACAGGAAGCTGAGATATCTACTATGCCTTTGGGCAAGGATTCTACACTGCCATGAAATTATCAACCAATAGGCAGACATTCTTCAGATAATAATGATGACCATGTTTTATTTTGCCTTGATCACAATTTATTCGCTGAGCTGCTGGACCCGCTGGGGAACTGAAATACATTCATTGTTTTTGACCTGGTGTTTAACTAGCTATTTCTGGATTGATGAGAATGAAACAATTTGCAAGGTTCCTATGCAGCCTATGACTATCTAATTCTAAACAAACTTACAAGTAGGCTTTGCTGGTCACAGTAAAACCTAAATACATGTTTGACTAAATAGAATTAGTTCCAAAGTCTTGCTCTGGGGGGAAAAAAACGGAACTCGAGAGAGATTTCTTGCTCACTTTAATTGTTAGAAGCAAGGTGTTAAAATGCCAACATGATTTTGGGAGGCAGAAATCAATTTTATAAATCCTCATTGGGGAACACAATCCTGGCAGGCTTTGTCACGGTGGCCGAGATGGTTTGTATGCAGAAAATCTTTGGTTACAACACTGATTGTCACGCTGTGGCTGCTAACCCGCTGCTACTGCTCTGGTCCTTAGGGAGTGGGGCTGCTATCAGGATTATGACGCCCAGACACTGAGAGCCTATTAAGAGAGGAAGAATCTGCCGTAAATACCTCCTGACTTAGATCTCCCATGAGCCCGTGAGGAGGAGGAGGCAAAGAGTGAATCAGATCAGAAGGAGAGGGGGTGAGATGTGGAATGTAGACTTGACTGTACATAATTTTTTGCAATTACTGTGCAGTAATTGTGTGTGTGTTTGTTTGTTTGTTAGTTTGTTTGCTTGTGTGTGAGTGCGTGCATTAATGCAAATCTTACTTCCATGGAGATTCGGCGGTGGACTCGGTTCCTCAGACACACCCCAGTTGGAGACTGAACCTCGTCTGAGGAGGTTCCTGAAGCCTGATCACTTTCCCCATCTGAACCCATCTTCAGGTTTTCATGGACAATGTCTAAGGTGCAAACAATGAAAACATCAAAATAAAAGTTAATATATTTCTTTCTTTTTCAAAGCAGGATAAAACGAAAATATATGAAATGGTGAATCTGGTTCTTTGTTACAATCAGGTAAGGGGGATTCTCTTATTTATCAAGGCAACATCCCCTAAACAGACCTATCTAAATTAGACACACATCTATTCATGTCATAAATAATGTTTTTTCTCTTTTCTTACAGTAGAATATTTCTCAATTCACAGTTTTTAGAATGGAATCTTTATGAATAATAATTCATAAACAAATGAAGTGGTGATAAGGTGATTTCCAACAAGTCATTTCTTAATCATTTTAAGTGTGCCACATTTGTAGAATTAAAAAAAATAAATAATCAAATTATCAAGGATAATTCTTTAATACATAATACACAATACCTAAAATAAGTCATTTCTTAACATAATATCATTTTAGTTGAGATCTGAATTAATCTTAAAGCTCCCGCTTATGCCTGGGATTTTGAGTAAGATTTACATGCTGTCATTTCTTGTATGCTAGATATCATACACATGTAATATCTGAGTAAAAGGCTCAGCTCCTAACATTTGTTGTGAGTTCATTGTGGGATCTACTAAAAACAGAACAGCACAGACTCAGCATACAGTGGGAGAACAAGTATTTTATATACTGCTGATTTTTCAGCTTTCCTCTCTAGCAAAGCATGTAGATGTCTGTAATTTTTATCACAGGCACTCTTCAACTGTGTGATGGAATCTAAAACAAAAATCCATAACAACTCATTGTATGATTTTTAGGAAATTAATTTGCATTTAATGGCATGACATAAGTATTTGATCACCGACCAACAGGAAACAGTTGCAGCTCTCATGGACCTATTAGTTCTTCTTTAAGAAGCCCTCCTGTTCTCCACTCATTAGCTGTATTAAATGCACCAGTTTGAACTTGTTACCTGTATAAAAGACACCTGTCCACACACTCAATCAAACAAACTCCAACCTCTCCACAATGGCCAAGACCAGAGAGCTGTGTAAGGACATCAGGAATAAAATTGTAGACCTGCACAAGGCTGGGATGGGCAACAGGACAATCAGCTTGGTGAGAAGGCAACAGCTGTTGGCACAATTATTAGAAAATGGAAGAAGTTTAAGATGACGGTCAATGTCCTTTGGTCTGGGGCTCCATGCAAGATCTCACCTTGTGTGGCATCAACAACCATGAGGAAGGTGAGGGATCAGCCCAGAACTACATGGCTGGACCTGATCCATGAGCTGAAGAGAACTGGTACCAAAGTTTCAAAGAAAACCATTAGTAACAAACTACGCCGCCTTGGATTAAAATCCAAGTGCACGCAAGGTCCCCGTGCTCAAGCCAGCACATGTCCAGGCCCGTCTGAAGTTTGCCAAAACCATCTGAATGATCCAGAGGAAGAATGGAAGAAGTTTATGTGGTTTGATGGGACAAAAATAGAGCATTTTGGTCAAAATGCCACTCACTGTGTTTGGAGGAAGAAGGATTAGTACAACCCAAAAAACACCATCCCAACCATAAGCATGGAGGTGGAAGCATCATTCTTTGGGGATGCTTTTCTGCAAAGGGGATAGGATGACTGCACCGTATTGAGGGGAGGATGGATGCGGCCATGTATCGCAAGATGTTGGCCAACAACCTCCTTCCCCTAGTAAGAGCCTTGAAGATGGGTCATATCGCGGTGTTCCAGCATGACAACGACCCGAAACACACAGCCAGGGCAACTAAGGAGTGGCTACATAAGAAGCACCTCAGGTGGATGGAGTGGCCTAACCAGTCTCCAGACCTGAACCCAATAGAAAATCTTTGGAGGGAGCTGAAAGTCCAAATTGCACAGCGACTGCCCCAAAACTAGAAGGATCTGGAGAACATCTGCATGGAGGAGTGGGCCAAAATCCCAGTGTGTGCAAACCTGGTCAAGAACTACAGGAAATGTCTGATCTCTGTAATTGCCAACAAAAGTTTCTGTACCAAATATTAGGTTCTGGTTTTCTGACATATCAAATACCTATGTTATGCAATATAAAGCAAATTAATTACTTAAAAATCATAGATTGCGTTTTTCTGGATTTTTGTTTTAGATTCCTTCACTCACAATTTAAGAGTAAGTATGATAAAAATACAGACCTCACCATGCTTTGCAAGTGAGAAAAGCTGAAAAATCAGCAGTGTATCAAATACTTGTTCTACCCACTGTAGTACCTGACAATAAAAGCATGACGCAACCGATTGTGTTAAAACTGAAAATATGCTGTGTCTGTTAAAAGCTACATTAAAACTACCATTATTAGCCCTGTGGGGAAAAAGCAAATAAACAAACAAAAAACTCTTTTTTTTCCAACTCGAATTGATCCAAACTGAAATTGCTTTATTGTACATACATACATATTTTGACCACCACCAGTGAACAAGTATCAATGTGTAAAAATAAGACTTCCATTTAATGAAATGTTTCCTCTTGATTTCTCCAGTTTCCTTCCACGGACCAAAAGCATGCAGTAGATTATCTGACAACCCTAAATTACCCAGACGTGTGAATGAGAGAGTGAATGGTTGTTTGTCTCTTTATGTGGCCCTGTGATGAACTGGCAACTGGGGCAGGGTGTACTCTGCCTCTCACCCAATGACAGCCAGAATAGGCTCTGGCTCCACTGCAACCCTGACTGCAGGATAAGCATTATAGATAATTAATGAAATGCTATGAAATAACATTTATTATATATTTTGGTGGCGTTGCGCTTGTTCTGAAACAATAATGGCTGAATTATGACAGACTCCTTTGTTACTTTTATTTTTGTCTCAAGTAATGTCACAATTTCAACAAATCCATAATATTCAAAAAAAAGGATCTGAAGATATAGTACTAAAAATACTTGTGCATGAGTTGTTTTGCTTGAGAAAGTAGAGAAAAATGCCTTTTGGCATTCCAGTATGCATCAAAAGAAAAGGAAAAAAACTACAAGTACCAGAGTGAACTAAGCTCTCCGACAGCACTCCCAAGCTGCTCGTACCTGAAACAAACCGCTTTTCTGTCATTTGACTTGGACCTGGAGCTGCATTGTATTCACACTATTGAAGCAAAACTCCTTGCCTTTCGAAGAGGAAGCAGACCAAAAAATGTTACATTTAAGACTGTAACAAACAAGTATGTAGGAATCAATGGTCAAATTAGGGAAATTTAACATTATTCTTTGGGAAATAAGTTAAAAAATGAGCAAATGAATTAAAATGAACTTAAACTAGTCCTAATCATGCAATGAACTTAACCTTTTCTTTTTTTAAATTTTAAATCAGAAAAATAACACATTCAAAGGTTTAAATCAATGATGGTGATGTACCAGTCTTTGACAAGTTCATTATGAAATTCCAACATCATTTTAGTATTTCTAGAGATATAGAGTAATGGGAGATGTAATACTGAGGGTATGAGGAGTGTATTTATCTTACAGTTATTTTTCCAATATACCATACAAATATCAACTTTCTTATTCCTCTTGTTGACTGGCACCTTGCTCTGCCGTCTCCTCTCAGACCCTTGTAGCCCCTAAGGCCAGAGATTAAACACTTCAAACTGAACCATCTCCTTCAGGGCAGGGAAATTACCATAGCACAGTGGGAGCAAGCACGCTGATGTACATACCACATGGATCCCCCCTCCCCAACCCATCACCCCGCGCATGCACACACACACACACACACACACACACACACACACACACACACACACACACACACACACACACACACACACACACACACACACACACACACACACACACACACACACACACACACACACACACACTAGCAACAAGACATGGATGAGAAGCTTTCTGTCATCATCAGCACCTCAGACAATGCAATCTGTCACTGAATGTAAAGGCACTGGAATGTAAAAAACTGCAAGAAACAATTTTTTTATTTTTTTTATGGGGGGTGGGGGGGCTGACTGGATTTCAGACACTATAATCCCCATTATTACTCTAACTGTGACATAAGAGGTTTTACAGAGGCATTAGTCCAAGAAACTATTCCTACAGTTTCACTCTTGATACATTATGCCCCTCTCGAGTTAATGCCGTGCTTTGCTGCACTTTGTTTCAGCTGCAATCCAACACACGTACATCAAGAGCAGGAACCTGTCCGGGGTCACCTGGTTGTAAATTAGTTTCCTCACATGCTGAGAAACACCAACATTCATTATCAAGCTGCCCCCTTTTTAGTTGCTTGTTGCTCCTCTTTTCTCTTTTTTTTTGGCAGATGTGAGGACTGTAAGGTTGACATACCAGAATCTCTCATTCTACAAACAAATGCCAATATTTTCACAACATGACATCTTTTCACTTTGTGACATTGATACTTTTTAAATACCACGTCCTATGTTTGGATGTTTAAATTTAACTTGATTTTTATTTTCGGAAAAATGTGACCTCTGTCCACCCAACAATCTGATGTTTCTGTTGTTAAATTGGCATGTCTCCAGAGTTCAACTGATGCCTTTGGAATGTTATATTAACATTTGTTTAGCATTAAATTAACATCCTTGGGCAGCCAGTTATCACTTCAACAGTATTTTGTTAACCCTCTCCAGGCATATGTTGCAGATTTGCGACAGCTAAATGCTACTTAGCTAATTACGCCACAACTTAATTTGAGCCTGAGAGGGTTAAATTTTCTTGATGTCAGAACAGTCAGAAAGATGCTTAATCATCAAAAACTTGAGAATATTTTTGTAATGAGTACTTTATATGTCTAATGCATATGGTGATGTAACACATAAGTACTTGTTATATAAAGAACATCAGCCAATTAACTGATATTTTGGCTCCAAAAGTGCAGTATGGTTAGAGTTCCAAGACAGATAGCTGCAGTCAACTGCTCTACTCCAAAAGAAATAAAAAGAGAATTGTGCAGCAACTAAAGCCAAAGAAGATCAAACTATGTCTTCTTTGCCACTGAATCCATCAATGCACTTTTTATTTCTGTTATTTCTTATCCAGATTGCTTAGGACTGATTTAGTGAAAATGGCAAGGTAAGCAAGCATAATGGCTGCTGACATGAATGAACCTTGGATCTTCAAAATATGAAGATATGCTTTCCTTGGTTTATTCCATATTTTTTGTCCTCCTGACCAAGTTACATTCCATCTCTAGCACCTTTAAAAAAATGATATGTCACCATTCTTCAATTTTTCTCCTCCTTGGAAGCTTATGGCTTATAGTCATTTTTGTCTATGATTTAAACATTTCTTACCCCACTTCAAAAACAACTTCTTTCACTTTCTACATCCACCTTTCTTGCCAGCTCCAATCGAACTCCCTTTGACCCACTCCAACACATTCCCCGGCTACCTTCGCTAACTTATGTGACTCTTCTCCAAAATCTCCCACTGATCTCATCTGTCCTACTTTCCCCTCCTTTCAACCTCCCCTCACTTTCACCCACAGGTTGCTATTATCTCCCAGAACTTTATATCTTCCATCTCCCTCTGCTGAAAACATATCTTTCCAAGTCAAACCTGCTTCATACCCGTCTTCTTCTGAATCTTCCTCCTACATCATGTAGTTTTTTTCTTTCCAACCATGAAAAATCCCAAACTAATCCCGTAACTATTTCAATCACATAAATTCAATTTTTTCTTTCCTACACGTGTTTATGTATCCATGCTTTCCCTTTTTCTTGAAGTTCTTTGTAATCATTTTTTACTCTTCTGCATTTCTTGACTTTGCTAATCAGTTCACATGCTAAAGCTGCAGTGTATGATGCTCCAAATTCATCTTTAACTATCCTATTTTCAGATCCAAGTTCCTGTATTTAGGCCAGGGTCCGGTGCAAGGCTCAACAGGTCTTGCACATAATCAGCCATCTGTAAAATGGGCACGTCCAGAGAAATTCCCCCCACAGCTCGCTTCATTTGGCACTCAATGAAAACAGCAATCAAATCAGATGCTGGGCACAGGACACATGAGGATGCCAAGAAAGGCTTCGCTGGACTCACTTTCGCTCTCACCCTGGAGTGGTTTGTCTCAAGTGAAAACACAGTCAATAGACTGATTCATACATTGCACCAATGCAATTACAGGTATTTTATAATTCTCTATGGTGTCAAACAAATTAATGCGAAATTTGCAGCAATGTAAGAATTTCTAATTGTGTTTATTTTATATAAGCTCACAAATCGCTTACACCTTCCCCATTTGTTTCCAAAACTGAGATGAAATTATTTTAGAACTGTATTTCTTGTAGAGTCAAACCCAAGACAGTGCAGAGAAGTTGTTTGCTTGTAAACACTATTTGTCCCACAATGGTCCAACAAACGTTTCAAAAGATTCTGTGGATTAAAGACTCATTATACTTATCACCTTGGTCCCTGCATAGGAAGAAAAAGGAACCACTGAGAAAAAGTAAGGGATTTAGCTTTGTTATCAATGGCTCTCACTGCTGTCCAAGTAACTACACTCTCCTCAAATGTTAACTAGATGGCCAGAACTTCAATTCTTGATTCACAGCAAAGGAAAAAAATGGCACGTATGGTACCACCTATTTGAGCATAACAGCAGCTGATTTTGATTTGAGACTATAATTGTGAAGCAGCAACAGCTTAATTAACAATGCAGAAAGAAGTTATGTTGATAGAGGCGACAAGCTAGAGCAGTGTTTGTTTAAAGCTTAGGACTGATGAGAAATGTTGCTGTGTGAGCACTAAAAAGCAACAACTACAAAGCACCAATTGTATTAATTTGGAATTAATCTAATTATATTACATTATAATTAATATATTTTTGCTGAATTAGGACAAACACAACAGTCTACAGCACCAAATGCAATCTTACAGAAGCACATCAGACAACTTATCTGCTGTGTAATATTGATCATATTTTATCAAACAGTATATTAATTCAACCCAGGGTGAAAGGAGACGGCACACAGATTTTGGTTATTGCAGTCAGGCCATGCAGAAGAAAAATCTGTTTTTGTGTAGTACAATTGAAGCAATGTTTGTTTAAGGTTCTCAGCTGTACCTATCTGGTTCAGTGGTGACTAACTACATAAAATAAGCTGCAGGGCTGATGAAAAATCTCATCCAACAACTCTCATTTACACATGTAACTCAAAATTCCTTTGTGACCATCAAAAAAGGTAGTTTTTCCTGTTAAAAATCTAGATAAAGGAAAAAAAAACTCAAACTTCCTTTGTGACCATCAAAAAAAGGTAGTTTTTCCTGTTCAAATCTAGATAAAGGAAAAAAAACTCATGATTCCCCTAATAGAAAGTAAAGCAAACAGAACTGCAGACTAGAGAATGCCTTGCACTTCTTATTCTTACCATTTTCAAACCTTAACTTTTTATTCTTTTACCAATTTGTAACTTGTTCCTCAAGGCCCCACGTGGGATCCCTTGGGTAATTTATTAGACTTCGCCTACAGCTGCCTCAGAAGTATTAAGATAGCATAGGATAATCCCTTATTGGTTCCATGATGAGGAAAATGCTAATGCTTCCCTCAAAATTGAAACGAGCACCTGCAAACATACTTGGATGTCTAGAAGCCCCTTTAGAACACAAGACATTTTGCACATGCATCATGATGCATACAAAAGGGCAGGGCTCAGCATTTCACAAAAAAGGCCCAACAATTTCTAAGAATCCAGCCTCCCTTGAAGGGGAACTGAAAACCAAACAAGTAAAGAAATAACCTTGAGAAAAAATAAACGATAAATTACCGATATTGCTATGATGAACTCTAGCAACCTTATCCCATCCAGATCTCGCAAATTCTTTTCTTTCGGGCAAAGACAAAGAAAGAAGCTTGTAGTTTTTTGATAACAAAGATCCTTAATCCCACGTTAAATTCTGTCCTGTGAATGCTGTCGTTGCTTTCACAAGCCCCCACTCCAAATCTGTTGCAGCTTTGTATCATGTTGCTGTCATCTCCCATCCAATCTTGAGGATGAGAAAAGCCGCAACAGATCAACTGTGATGAATCAATTCGCACAGGAAGCAGCATCATATCTGAGTGAATCCCCCATCCAGCTGTCACTGGAGTGCAAATAGCCTCCTGAGGGTTAAGAGGAACGCTGCCTCATGGGAAGGGCGCCCAGTCACAGTACATTTGAGGATGTTTGGGACAGAGGATGGAAATTTCAGGACCGTGACAAGTTTCCTGTTTGTTCCCAGATGCCATCTGCTCTCCCACTACCCACTTCCTTCTGTGTGTGTGCGTGTATGTGTGTGTGTCAGTGTGCAAATTAGTATGCCTGTCTCACCTAGTCGACTGCCATTGCGCGGCATGGCCATGAAGGACCCCAGGGTACCACCAATAACGCTGTGCGGCCGGCGGAGCGGGGGCTTCTTGAAGGAGCCGGTGTACTGGTGCAGGAAGGAGTGCATGCTGTGGGAGGTGGGGGGGCGGCCGTTCCTCATGAAGGGCTCTGGAACACAATGAGACCCGTCAAGATGCCTGCATTCCTACAAAACCCGCAGAGGCTTTCCAGTTGCATCACAAGTCTCTACAAATTCGCTGTCCTTTTTTTTTCTCTTCCCCAGCTTCCTGCAATGTTCCCCATTACAGTTATACCTACTTTTTAAAACTTTCCTCTAAGCCAGCAATTCAAAAATATCAAACATTAAATTCTACTGAGTGGAACTCTGAGTGAATAAAAAGGAAAAGGATACAAAGAACGCTGAAAACATTTTTGGGCCACAATGATGTTTTCTTCCTTAATTTATTTTGGAAATGAAAAACTTGTTTAGAGTGTCAAAATAAACCCAGCAGAGCCTGAAACTGAATATTCAGCAAAGACAATGAGCAATTTTCTGGAAGCCAAAGTAACTTAAGGATGCAGAAGGCAAGCTGGTGGTTCTTATCTCTGAAGTGACATTTAACATATATTTGAGAAAGTTCTGACTGAATAGCATCACCTAAAGGTCCAATATCTGGTTAAACTATATCACAAAAGGAAATTTTTGTCATTTAAATCTAGAGGTCCAAACTTTATGTGTATGAAGGATCTTCGCTTTGGTACTCTATCTAGTAATTTGTTTCTTTGCTTGCTGCATAAATCATTTTTGAGGATGTTACTTTCATTCAGTATCAGTTACTCCATGCAGTGTATTTTTATTCAATTTTCTTTGAAAAACTGCACAAGCTGTTTCTGTCTGACATTCAGAAGTCCCACAATGACAGTGAAAATACCAAGTTTTTCATGTGGTCCACACTGCACTGTTTTTTTCCTGCTGCCCGCATTGTACAATCCAATCAAAATTTTATGCTTTCATATCTGTGTATTCATCTGGGTATTCAATGCATTTATGCCTGGTTTTCAACTACAAAATAAGATCAAATTGAGATGGGCATAAGTTCTCAGTCTTATTTGAGGTGTACTCTTAAAATTCTGAGCAAGGTTTGTGTGCTAAGTGTTTTTGTTAACTTAATTACAATAGAGCTGAAATTCAGCAAACAGAACTACAACAGCAAATGCTATTGTCTGCTTGTTTTTGGATGTTTCAAACATAGGAAAACAACACATATGCTGGGATTGAAGGAGAATCCTTCATTCCCAGCCCTTTCTCTCTCCCTTGGTCTCTCGCTCTTATTTCAACAAATTTAAGTAAACTCCAAGCCAGTGGTCCATCATTATGTCTCTATGATCCGGTGTCAGCAGCTAAGGTTTGAGATTTTTTGGAATGTCCGTGTAAACTTCTGATGTAACTTTTCTTTGCATTGCATTGTATTTTAAGTGGAAATAAAAACAAACAAAAAATACTGAAGAAATGCATCTATTTAAATGGAAACATCTATTGAAGATGATCAACCAAGATGGGTTTATGCCACTGAGACTGTTATGGAAATGAGGCTACATGAAAAGTGACACTATGATGGAAAAGTAGTGAAAATGTGTTTACCTGCTTCTCCTTTGTTTTTGTGCAAAATATTTTTTTTACTGCTTGAAGAAGTGACTGTAAACTTATTTATTCAAAATTCCAAACTTACCCTATGTGTTATACATTTGAACAGAATTATAAACCAAATCCTTGCAATTTTAACACAAAAAAGGTTTACCTGTAATTAATGTTATTTGACTTTGTATGAATGATACGACTGACCCAGGACAACATTTTCATTATTATTATTATCATCCAGAAGATTCAGATATGGTTTTAAGGATAGTACAGTTCAGTCCACAGCTTCATTGTAGTCAGTCTGAATGAGAAGTCAGTAAAAAGGCTGCAAAAGATGGATGTGTATGTCCCTTATCCAGACAGCTCTCGATTACAAGTGTCTTAAAACCACATCCATGCTTCTTTTTAAGTAGCGGCTCATTGTAGACACATTGCACAGTAGAGACAGGATGATAAAAAAGACAAGAAAAATGTGTTGTTCACTGGATATCAACATCTCAGTTGTCAAGCTGGAGCTAGTGTGTGGATGTCAAGTAGCTTCCCTGCTCTTACTCCCATTACATAACAAGCGGCTTAGTGGAAGCCCATCACAGTTGTTACGACACACACGGACACGCATGCACACGCACGCCCGCGCGCGCGCACACACACATACACAGTTTTCACTCACTATTCATCAACTTCGCTGTTTCATAATTTAAATTCCCCTGACAGTGACAGAAAATATTGAGAGCTCTGTTCATGTGGTTTCACCCTGCTTGCAGATGCATGCATTCAGAAAGGTGTAAAACCACAAAGCATCTCTTTCACTAGCTGCACTGTATCTGTAAATCTTACACTCCACAAAAGTTTTGCAGATTACAGAAGCTTTTTCAAATCTATTTCAATTATCATACCCATTTGAATTTCTATTAGACATATTTTAATTAATTCCAATTAAATCTGAATAATTGCTGAGGAAGTTTCAGTTATTTCAGCTGTTTTACAAAAGCTCTATTGTAGCTGCAAATCATTTTAAGGTCATTTGCTGCACCATTTTTGTACAAAATCATACATTCCTATTCATCAAAAATGAATCTGATCACAGGTGTGACAGGTCTTTTGTCTTCTGAAAGCTGAGAACATTCAAAAAGTGATATAGAGGAATGGAAGAATGAGAAAGTCACCAGAACTCCACAATGAGAAAAAGTATAAAAAACTGAAAAAAACTACTAATTGCAAAAGGATATAATACAAAACATACCTTTAAAGAAATAGATCACTACCCAACTAAAGCGATATTTTTGGAATAGAGAAAAAAATCTGAAACTACTGAATCCTATTCTTTTTTGAACATCATAAAATACAGACCGTTGTCTTTTGTGCCGCCGTCTTCAATCGTCATCTGCTCAGCCAGTTCCGACAAAGACTCGTCGATGGTCTGACTCGAGCGAAGAGTTAACGACAGACGCTTCTTAATCCTCTTCATCTTCTCCATGACAGGGCAGTGCACGACCTGTGTGACACAGAGACAGAGTATGGGTCAACATCCACTTGCCACAAGCCATAACCATTCAAAAGAAAGGCTTGCTGTAGGTGCTGTTGTGTGTGAGTGTGTGTGTGTGTGAGTGTGTGTGTGTACACAAGGAAGGTTTACCAACACCTTGTACAGTCCAAAATAAAGTCTCACTTCATGAATAATGTAAAGCTACTTTAATATTCATCCGCTCTGCTAATGGTCCAACAACACATGAATAACTCATAAACAAAGCATGAATAATGAATGAACACCACAGACTTGAATACGCACTTGAACTACATTTACACAGGGAGGACGTAAATGCATTTTAATTGAAGGAGAGTGTCAAGTTGGTCGGCGGACACACAAACACACCCCTAAGCAAACAGAGTTTTGTCCTGAACCACAGCGTTTGTGTTGTGGCACCAGTCGACTAGGTCACAGGAAACACCTTGTTCAGCCTCCCTCAAGCCTGTTGCTGCTCATTGTATTACTGTGCTAACGCCTGTTACAGTGTGTGTGAGGAAGGGGCATGCTTGGTGAGTGGAGGAAATGCAGTAAGGAAGCTGCAGCTGAAATACCCCGCCCGTCCAGGCTGACCTTTGGCAGAAAACAAGATGACCTCTGCTTGTCACATCTCTTTCCTTTTTTGTCATTCCCCTGTTCAGCTGCTTTGTTTCTAGTGCTACTGGCTTATGTCAGAAAAAAAGATCAGACTACTTCTAGTGGATAGTGACCTTGAGTCATAACTGATTTGGTTTAAAAGCTCTTTCAGTCAATTGGTGATAAATAAAATTCTTTTCAGAGCCTCACTTTACTGGATTTGATGGAGCAAAAAACAATAATTTGGGATAGAACAATTCATCCACTGACATTGGAGCTTTGTATAAATATTTTAGATTGGGATATTTTTCAACACACTGGTCAAAACATTGCCTCTAACAACCAGCTGCATGGAATGCTAGTTTGGAAAATTGACAGATTTTAAATGGAAATCCCCAAATCAGGCTCTTGTTAAACTCTAATGCTAGATAAAAAATATCAATAAAATATGGTCGTCAAAACAGATCTTAAAATCTCTATTCTAAAAGGGGATGACTAGATATTTGGGTTTCTAAAGGTTTAACCCACCTTAAGAACAACAACGAGATGCAATAGAAACTATAAATATAAATATAAAGTAGGCAGTGGTCACAGTATGAATAAAATGGTTTCCTGTAGATGTGAATTGTCTTCAAGTAAAGAAACAAAGTCCAATTGTCAAAGTAAGACAGAAAAACAAACAAAATTCATACTTTAAAGTTAAAGGTAATCTGCCACCAAGTTCTTCCTCTCAAAGTCAAAGCAACTCACAGTCAGGAACCAGATATCTGTCTGCTTTCACACCCCTGTATCATTCATGGCACTGTCTGCTGTCACTTACCTCATCAATCAGTGTCACTACCTGTAGCCGCTACAGCAGACAATCATACAACCACAGTGTGTCCTTCTCACACTGTGCAACACCAATGGAAGCACCAAATCTTTCACCATTCGCCCTGGCTGTGCCGGTGTGTGCGTGCATGTTTGTTATGATGACCTGGATTCACTCTCAGCAGGCGGATATTGGTCTAATTAATTCCCAGCAGGTTACAGACGGGAATACTATCAATCTTCCGTTTTTATAAATGAATAATAATTTTTGTATTTGACACTATGTCAATTTTATTCTATCTGCCTTTACCAGTAAAAGTCCGACAACCACTTGCAGAGTCTAAACACAAAGATAAGCTATATGCTCTATATGCTAAGGTAGTTCAGTATTGCCTGATTAAACTTTTCTGTCATGTCTAGCTAATATTTTGTGCTAATTTACTTGCTGATTTAAAATTAACTTGCATTTTTTTAAGTAACGCACTGACAGTTTCATTTATTTTAAAAGAGAATTCTTTGTAGCAAACCAATGTAGATTTACAAATCGGCTACTGTATTTTTTATTGTTTTTTGGGGGATTATTTTCTTTAATTCATGGCAGATTTGTCATTAATCTATGGATGCTTTCTTTGGTGAAGGTAATTTCAATTTAGTTTTTTTTTAGCTTCATAAACACTGATTTCAAGGAAATTACTGGTTCATTATTAATTAATATTTTGCAGCTTTTTATCTGTGGTTCCTTAAAAATAAACTTTGATAGATAGAATTTTCCCAAATAAAGCTAACCAAAGATTCAGAATCTGTTAAGACAAGATTTATAACTTTTTTCATAATTGTTATCTATTGAAGTATGTTTAGCTTTAGAGATAAGCTTTACCAAATATTAACCTACTTTGTGGAACACATTCCACTTTTTAAAACAGACAAAAGCCTCAATTTGAAACTATCAGTTATGTACACAGAAATTATAAAGTGGTTGATGATAAAGTTAAAAAAGAAACTTGGATGCGCTTCAGATAGGTTATTTTGCAATGCTAAAGTGGATCTTTTAGAATGCAGATGTAAAGACAATGGGTGCACATGCACATGTGCGCACACTAGGGAAGAAAATTAAGAAGTTTAGTTAATGGAGCTGAATATACAGCCTGTAAAATCCGTGTGCACATTTAAAATGAATAAAATCTCAAATGTTTTCCACCACCACCCACCCCACACTCACACACACACACACACACAAACACACACACAATGTGAGATAAGCACTCTTTGTCTCCCTTGCAGGGACTTGTAACAGAGCCGGGTGTTATCTGTGCAGCAAACCAAAACAAAGAGACCCATGTGATGTCTGTGTGAGAGTGTGTTCATGTGTTCAGTATGAGCATGTATTAGTGAGTACAGCATCTGGCATATATGAATGAAATATATGTGGTGGGATTACACATGAAAAGCCTGAGCAGTCTGCCAGCGATTGAAAGACAGAGAGAAAGAAGTGAGCCCCCCACCACACACACACACATATGTCTCATCATCAGCATCTCCAGATATTCTTTATGCACATTTGACCCACATTCCTCAAAAAACCCGAATCCATCACTCCTCTGCCCCAACCTGGAAACACCCCAAGTGCCCTGTGGGTAGTCTAGAAGAGACTTCAAAGGGCAAACAACCAAGGAGAGACAGCGACTGATGAGGCCTAATTACTGGGCTAATAACCCCCCCCTCCCTCGCACACACATAACTGCACCTTCCTTCCTCTCTTGTCTTCAGACATTCTCACTGCAGCTACAGTGTTCCTTCTCCTTACCCTGCAGTATCAGGACAAGGTGATGAAATGGAAAATGTGGCTTTATATCTTGATGTCAGGGATGCGTGAATGTGGAGGAGTAAGAAAAAGAGGAGCGGGGGAAAAGAAGTAACGGGAGAGAGAAAGTGAGTTCATTTTGGCGAATATAACCATAATGGAGTTTTTGTGTTTGGTTAAAAGCCATGAAATCACACAGTGACTGGAGGCATTTACAGTGCCACGACAAAACGGAGAGGGGAAAAAGGGCATGGGGGAGGGGGAGAGTTTTGTCCCAATGCATTTTCTTCTGGTGGTGTGAATGAGCCACATGGAAATACTCATTTTATGTATTTTGCCACAAACATGCAGACTGCTACAAGTCCTTATAATACTTGGTTAGCTTCCCAAACCAACTTTGTAGGTTACATATCTAAAAGGATTTTTTTCAGTGCAAAAATTCAAACACCCCAAATTTTGGGTTGAATACAGGCAGAGAACATGCCACATGCCAACACTACCAGGTAGATATTGATTTGAAAAGCATAGTGTTTTTGATGGTCCCGCTGGGGCTAAGTATGTCATTTTACATCAAGAAAAAAAACAACGTTTTTTTTAAAATGCTGGTTTACCAAAAAAAAAAAAGGGGGGGGGGAGGACCACCTTGTCATGCTCTTCATCTGTGCGGATCATTGTTGGTGATTTTGGGGCGTGCAGTACTGATATGTTACTTCTTTCAAATACAATGGGACGGCAAATGCTTTGTTGAACAGCACAGTGAACATTAAAATAATCAGATGGACCACAGTAAACATTTATGATTTCATTAAACTAGAAAAAAAAAGATGAGACTAAGAGCGGGGCTCAGAAAACAGTGTTTGAGGTCCTGCAGGTCAGTAGAGCCACCCCTTGGGGTACTGCCCTTCTTGTTTGTCGAATCTCTATTGCTTAGGAAAGACAGCTGATTTATATAGTCAGTCAGCTGCTTTTGTATCAATATGATGCACAAGGAGGGATGAATATCTGTCCTTCAGCCCTTCAATCTGGCAATATCTGGTTAATGCAACAGTTCTGCTAAGGCTACAAGGAGTTGTGTCACCAATTTTCTACTGCCAAAACTTTCTGTTGTCCTTTTCAATTAATATTCCAACAAAGTATTCAACCATTGGAACTCTTGGTATACCTGGAAAGGGGAGAATACATTGAGTAAACATGAAATTTAAATAATTGCAACTCTTACTAAGAAATTCTGATAAAACAAATAGTAATCAGTAAGTTTCATTGTGAACGCAATAAATATATGTAGATATATAAATATGTAATAAATTAAAATATTTGGGAAATAGCATTGTCAGGCAAATCAACAGTAAAAGTAATGACACAGCAGTTAAAAATAGATTCCAAAAATAGTATCACTCATATGAGAATCACAGCACTTTGAAATACAAAGAATTGGGTCTTTCTTTTGTGCAGAGGACATAAGGGAGTCAGGATGAGATGCAGCTGAGAGGAAAATGATCTCACATATCAAAGAGATCTATTTGTGTAGGGTTATGCAAGAGGCTGTATTCATACAGAAATTATTTTAAGGCAATAATATGCTCCGCTACTACTGAAAAAAGCTATTCACATCTATAATATCTTTATCCTCAGCATGAACATGGGCAGAATGCAAAAATGGCTTTTGACACCACAAATGTTGCATAAGCAGCCAATCCACATTATTAGAAATTCTTTTACTGTGAAACGGACTGAGTCAGAACTCGATCTTTGTACCAAGGCACTTCCAGTGACAATCTGGCTGGTGTAACAGACATTAATACTGTATGTGGAAGTGCTGAGAGGGCAGGGTTCATTAGGGCTGCAACTGCCTGAAATATTTTTTGGAATCCCTACTGGCATTTTATTCTACTGATGGAGGAAAATTAGATGGAATTTCAGATGGAGGACTTTTAGATGATATTTAAATGACTTTTACTCATTTCTAGATAACTTCTTGGTAAAGACTTCCCTGGATTTTTTTTGCCATCTCTTTCTGTTGTTTTTTTTGGCAAAAATCTTAAACATGTTCCCTTATGAGATTTTTTTTGAATTTCAAAATAATCTCCATTGTTATGTATTTTGTGGGTTGATGACTGGCGAATCTACATTTTTTCCCAAGACTGCAGAATACTTTTTCAGGACATTGTCTATGTGAATTTACCCTAAATAACAATAGTGATATTGGTTAAATGTTACACAAAGACCCAACAACTACAAGAACTGTTCTCTCTCAAACAATAAAGAACCCAGAGCCTCATTTACAGTAGCTTTGACCTCTGTTCAAACACCCCCTTTGTTGTCCAAACCTATTTAGAAAAACACCACTGAGTCACACCAGTAGTGACTGGCGTGATCCTTCATTACCAGGAGCATGGCCACTGTAATTTAGCATTGAGCTTGTCTCTCTGTCTCTCGCTCTCGCTCTCTCTCACTCTTTCTCTCACACACAGCCTCCTCAGGCTGTAACTATATATCAATCCATGGTTGAAAATTGCCTCCAAGAACTGCACTATTTACCCTCCTTTGAAGCAGCTATTTCAACAACTACAGCCCTTGGCTTAATTTTAAACCAAATTTAATGTTGAAAATACTGGCTAGAACTATGTAGTATGGAAATACAAAAATGAGTTTTAATATTTGTAAGCTTAATGTTAACTTATAGCAAACTTTCTCTGTCGCTCAAGTCTTTGTGACAAATCCCCATCACTTTAACATAAGAAAGCTAATTGTCTCTGCAGATTTGGTATTGGTCGGATAAGCAAGCGGCCTATATAAGAGCCACGAGGACTTGATTCTCCTACGATAAGGCAGTTTTAGATTTAAACAATGCCGAGTAGGCAAATCAAAGCACCTTTAGATGAGACGATTTCAGTGCAGCTGAAATGTGACTCCTTGCACAGGTGTGGATTTTTCCCTGTACATGAACGATGATTTTTGGGCCCGAGGGGCCGGGGGGCTGTGCATGGTTTGCAGTGCCTCCAACCAATCATTGCCCTGCAAAGGTTTAAAGATCACAGCACAGACACCATGGAGTTCCCTCTTTTATTGCCAGTACATATTACATTCAGCACCATGATCTATGATGTAATCCACCTCACAGGGTTTCACCTGTCTAAAAGCTTTAGGGTGAATGCCTCTATGCATCTGATATCTCCCACTTGCAGTTACGAACCTTCCTTAAACATGGACTTTTTAATGCTCAATTTTACCGAAACTACCTTCCCTGTGAACTCCTATAATTTAATTATGATATGGTTTTCCAGTTTTTAATCTGGTAGGAGAGGAGCAGCTCTTAGGCCAAATGAAAAAAAATGCATTATACATGTTTTCTAATAGGCCGTTTTCAATTTATATGATTAATGGGATTAGTTTATAATTTAGTATGATTAGTTTATAATTTAATACAGTTCACCATTATAAAAGCAAACAATTTTTATAGTAATGCACCGCTACCCTTTATCCCTCTTGCACAGATTCTGGATTTATGAAGTCTACCACTACCACTGTCACTTGGGTGTAAACTCAACACCCCGGGACTCAGATGCCTCCCAAGCCTTTGGGACAGGAAGCCCTGTAGAGCAAATAGTTTTCTAGTGTTTATTCAAACAATTACCACTCACAGTTGGGGGGTCGACACTTTTTTCTTTGAGCAACAGTAAAGCCCACCATTACTGAGCTTCGATGTTGTTCCATCCTGAAGATGATAGTGGAGCATCCTACCCTGTTTAATCAGTTCTGTATATGACAGCACTCCTTTGGTGTTAATTCTGCTGCAGTGAACGGTTTCAGGGAATGTGATGAGCACTGGAGTCCAACAGTGATGCAAGCAATACGAAAAGTGTTACATCAAGCCTGGTTAGCCTGCTGGAGACTCAACGTGTTTTCTGTGACTTGATAATTGCACAATGTTTCAATCTGATTTAAGAGAGATGTATTAAAAAGTTCCTTCTTTGTAGAAGCATGAAAAAGCAGCTATGTACTAAAGTATCCAAAGATAGAGGTCATTTTGGCCTTTGTCAGAACTAAAGGGCGAATTAGAAATAATCAAAACACAATTTTGAATTGAAGAAACATTTGATATAAGAATCAGTGTTCGGTATTTCAAATGTCTTTGCAAAGCATAAAAAGAAAATGCAGCAAAAAGCAGAAAATTAAACAGATTCCGAACCAGTTGAACTCCAAAAAGTATAGTCACAGGCATGGGTTTGTGCAGAGAGGCGGACACACACACAAACACACACACACAGTTACGCCAGTATTGCTGCCCGGTGCAGTGGACTCTCCACTGAAAGGCTCTTTTGTTTGTTTGTGAGAAACTAAAAAGGGGCTTGAGCATGACTGACCCAGAGGGGTGAGCTGAAATAACCCTGGTTATGTGTGTGCCTGAATACACACAAAAGGCTGCAATGTTTATATTATTAGAAAATGATGAAAAAATGTCTTCAAGTGATGTGTAGAAAAGTAAGAAGAGATTCTCAGGAAGTTTTAATGAGCTGTTATGTAAAGCATATAAAGGAGACCCATTGTGCTCAATTTTATTGCTAGATTTTTCATATATCAATCCTTTACTGCTCATATCAATCACAACTCACATAGCATTGACATTCATGGACACCTACCATCAAACTGACAGGAAAGAGGAACAAAAACAAAATTATGGTTTTAGGGACAGTCTAAGACAGGTGTCTCAAACTCATTTTACCTGGGGGCCAGTTTGGGTGAGACTGGGCCACATCAGGTTTTCCACAAGAAAAGCTTTGTTAAAAAAAAATTACAATCTTCTCAAATCTCTTTATTTTTTTAACACAAAATAAGATGGAAAAAAACAAACAAATTAAGATTTAATAAGAAAATAAACCAATCAATTAGTAATACTAAAAATCTTCTCCTTTCGGCTTTTTTTGTCGCCACAGCAAATCAACCTTCTCCATCTAACACTATTCTCTGTATCTTCCACTCACAACCTTCATATCCTCTCTCACTACGTCAGTAATCTTCTCTTTGGTCTTTATCAAGACCTCCTTCCTGGCAGTTCCAATTCCAGCATCCGGCCATCAATATATTCACTATCCCTACTCTGTACATGACCAAACCATCTCAGTTTGGCTTCTCTGACCTTGTCTCCAAAACATGTAACATGTGCTCTTCCTCTGATAGACTAATTCCTGATCCCATCCATAATGGTCACTCCAAAAGAAAACCTAAGCATCTTCATCTCTGCGACCTCTAGCTCTGCCTCCTGTCTTTTTGTCATTGTAACTGTTTCTAGGCCATGCAATATTGCTGGTCTTGCCACTGTCTTGTACACCTTTCCTTTCATTCGGGCTGAAACTTTTCTCCATCCATTCCTACCTGCTTGAACCAGTCTCTTCACCTCTTTTCAACACTATCTGCTGAGAGTGCATCACGCTACAAATGGCGCGATGCAAATAAAAAACAATGAGCCACAAATAACGGTGCGACCTTACAATCGGTCCGGGTTACCGGGGACTGTTATTGCCGATGGACACGTTGCTATGTGACTGCAGACTACATGAGACTGCATTGAGTTTCTAATTTTTCTTTTGTCCCGCTGCGTACACATCACGTTAATTTATTTTGTCAGAGAGAAAGACCTCATATTAACTTTGTAAGTGCCATTTACGTGTGTGTGTGTGTGTGTGTGTGTGTGTGTGTGTGTGTGTGTGTGTGTGTGTGTGTGTGTGTGTGTGTGTGTGTGTGTGTGTGTGTGTGTGTGTGTGTGTGCGTGTGTGTCCCGCTAGGCAGCAACTTGAAGTGTTGTGAACGCAGAGCTCTGGGATGAATATCCGCTGTACCCAACTGAAACGAGGCAGCCAGCCAGACACGGAAGAATTCCCATCATGGCAACGCTGCTGTAACTGTCACTCTTTCAGAAATGTTTCTGTGCTTGCACCAAGCCCGGCCGATGTCCTGCCCTGAGAGCCATATACCCCACCATGATTGGTAGGTTCGTTCAGCTCCGCGCACAAAACTGCAAACTATTGTCCCGTGGGCCGCGAGTTCGAGACCCCTGGTCTAAGAACCTGTCTCACGGGACATTTTTAAATACCTAATTTAGATTATGAGAATCAAGGCTAAAGACAAAGAAAATGCATTAGCAAAAATGATAAGAACAGTCCGGTACTAATACTATGACATTGTGCCAATAACTTGCAAAACATGAATCTGATATATGTTCTGACTTGTTTTCTTTATACCAGTGCTTCATGTTTTGATGACACTTTTAATAACTGTGCTTGAGTACAAAACCTTTATTAAATGTCAACGATGTTTTTAGAATTCTAAATTAGTTGGGATCATAAACTTACTGCCTGCTGATCTTTTTCGTATCAGTGCATGACTTTAAAGATGTTCACAATTCATTGATTTTGGTCAGTCTATTATGCAAATATTCTCCTAAAATAGATATAAACAAAATCAGAATCCAGAAACTGGAAAACAACAAAGCCTAAAAGAGCAAGAGGAATGATATAGAGGCTTAATGGGTAAGATGGGAGGAATGAAGATAAAGATGGAGAAGAGGAAGGGCGAGCTGGAGGGAAGATATTATTTGTAGGTTTAAAGTCTGCAGTGTCTCCCAACTGAATATCACCCAATGCACACAAATGTAAACACTGCATGTGGTGGACCTGGTCTCTCTGCTGTGCAAGACATACACAAACATAATGCCCACATGGCAAAAAACACTAGCAACTCAGTGAAATAAACATGCCAAGGATTGATTGCACGCCAGACGCCACAGTGTCATCTGTCTGCAGAGAGAGGAGGGACAGTCTGTATGTGTGTGTTTGTGTTGGGGGATGATGGTTTGAGGTCCTGCCAAAGGTAGGTACAACACTATCTTCCAATTACAAAACATAGATGATCAGTGCATGGCCACTGTAATTTAGCATTAAGCAGGAGAGATGATCCGCTCTTATTTTTTATCAGTGCAAATATTGTATTAAATCCAACGCACACACACACACAGTTTTGATGTAAACTTGTATGATATGGTTGACATGGTTGATTAATATGATCAACTTCAGTGTTCTAAGGCTTTACTTTCCATTCATTGGACAATAGAAAACATGCAAACATGTCCTTCCATGGTGTAGAAAAATCTGTTTTTCTACACCATGTAAAATAAAACTTTTATGTAGATTGAAGATGCAGAGTCAGAATTTTTTTTTAATCTTATGTGGATGCTTCTGACCCTTTTTCAACAAGAGACAGACATACATAGGAGCTGAAAACCAATTCTGATCAATCGCCATTTAATCAAGCTCAGTTGAATAAGCATTCAAGAGTTTAGTATTTGTTTAGTATGGCTATTGAATGTTTCATTTTCATTTTTCAACTGTTGTTTTTGCTGTATACTGTAGATAATATTCATGTAAGAATGTATTTAGCATATTTACATGAGAGGAAGTCAACTAGGAATTTATGCTCCTGTGTAAACAAGCCCACCATTACTGCATACATATACCTATGTTTGTGTGTGTCTGACTGATTAACTACATTCAACTGCCAAATGACATTTACAATCCTTTTTTATGGTACTCATGTGTATTATTGGTATGGTATGAAAATCAGATACACGTAATAACATATTGTTTGGAAAAAAATTACATTTGCTGCTATTGCAAGTATATGCAAAACACCTGTGTTTGTGAGGGAAACACTGATTCCTGTTTGTCCCTTGAAGTTTTTCAACACCACTACATACAGAACAGTCCAAATAGAAGTCCTCTGTGCCACGTACACAAAAACAGACACACACCTGAGAGAAGATACAGGAATGTGTGTTTTCCTGTCTGTGTTAGGTTGGTGAATCCAAACACAGAGCTGAAATTGGCACATTCCAGTGAAGAAAGATGGGAAATTGTATGAATAAAGTCTGCATTAGTCATGGAGTGAGCAAGCTTGCAGAGCAGTGCATTCAACCAGATGCAACCAACCTTTAATGCTTTTAGTTTGAAAAGTTTCACGGAAATGACAAGGTCATTCAAGTTTTCAGGCAAATATGCCAACTGACATTTCAAAATTACCTCTGCGTCTCATGAGATCCACTGCAGATGCAGCTGCACACGTCCAACACACAAGAACAGGAGTAACCGCGGAGAGATTTTTCTGTGTAAAAGTCCATCTAGTCATCTGAAAAGCCTCCTTGCATTGTCACTACAGATTCTCTTCTTCCTCCCCCTCTCTTTGTTTTATTGCTTGCCATCGTGCAACCTCTTTCTTGGTCCCCACAACTTCTGTGAGCAGTTTTCAGAACCAAACCATTCATTCCAGGGCCTTAGGAAACAAATGTTCTCACATCATCCAATAATGACCTGTGATCTTCAAGATCTAATAAGCTATTTATTTTGCAATTCAAGAGTTGTAATGCTAAAAGGTTTTTAGACACAGCATTTCTGAATGACCAACTTTGTGTGACATTCATAGTGGATTCCTACAAAAGAAGATGAAATCTGTCCTTCCTAAATAGGTGGGCGTGATTGCATTATTATAGCTTATTTTAAAAGTTCTTTAAAAAACTTTTAGTATATTTGTCAAATAACAGTATAAAAAGTTGGGCCCTATATTCCGCAGTTTACAAAAACACAAGTATTACAATACAGTTAATTGGAATATTCACCATCAGCCACGTTTTTCTCTTGTCAGCATCCTCAAAAGCATTTCCATCCTGTGAACAGTTATCATTAACCTTGTCAGAATGCTGGATTTCTGAGATCACAAGTTCATGGGGGCAAACTACCACACTTTGAGTTATCTGTTTATGCTCCACCAAAAGTACATAAGCCAATGAGCATCTTGAGACGGATTACTTGCTCCTAGTCTGCTTTCAGTGTGACGGCAGCAACAATCATCAATGGAAGAAATTGGATTATTTCTGGTCCAAAAAAATAAACAAAACCAGACAAGAGAATCACTCAAAGGGCTTTTGATAATAGAAAATGTATTTTACTGGTTTTACATCAAGCCTCAGCTACAGTAAGGCTGAAGTTAGCCTGTGTTAGATAGTGATAGACAGATGGTCCAACCACCTGCCAAGTTTCTCAAGGTGCCTGGACTTTTCCAGACTGTTTCTAACTGGTTCTACCCAGATGGTTCTGTATAACAAACCATCTGGTTTATCGGGTTGTCGGGTCACTGCTGGCCTACAAAATAAAGACAAAGAGCTCATGTCCAGCTTTGACTGAGTGTCCCTGTTGTTACTTGAGTTTCCACTGACTAGGTAAAGAGAAAAGTACAGCATGAAGTGTTACAAAGGGAAGAAAAAGCTTTTCTGGCAGCCTGATCAGCCTCTAATCTAAGTTGAAGGGTGCTATGTCTCCTTGAAAGCCTGTCTTGTGTTTTCCAGCTCTATGTGGCTGCTAAAGCAGGTATGGGATAGTTTTTTTCTTTGTAATGTTTATTTGAAAACTCAGATAATGAGTCGTTATTAAAACCGCATTGGAGCACCCGTGTGTCTGCAATGACAAGTCTTACAAACAGTCAGTGCACGTCAATGATTGCACTTCTTGTACGGACTCATCTCACTTGTAAACTCCATTGCGTTACAAATGATATTACCTGAGCAGGTACTCTCCTTCCTGGACATCCAGAAAAATCAACGTGAGCTGAGCCAATGTGGGGAAAGGATGCCCCTCACAAATATGTCTGTGATAAAGGCCTAGAACACTGTGGCGGACATACAATGAATAAAACAAATATTTAGTCGGGTGATTTCTGGAAATACGGTAAATTTTATAATACAGTACGGCTAATATAGCTTTAACCCAGGGGGCACAATTCTTCTTTTTGGTACTCCTCAGATGTTTCTCATTGACATAGTGAAAAGGTAAAACATTGTGGTTTTGCATGCATAGTTCAGTGGGAGAAACTTTCTGAAGTACTTTGCTGTTTGTCTGCAAGCATCATATTGCTGGCAAGACTCGAGGAAGATACTGTAACCAGTCATGGAAATATCTGGCACAAATCCTATTAAAGCTGTTTCTGCTGAAATAATCTGAAAGGTGCGGGTTGGCTTTGTATCCACAATACCAAGTATTTATCCGCACTGCAAACAATAAAAAAGAAAGACACACACACACACACACACACACACACACACACACACACACACACACACACACACACACACACACACACACACACACACACACACACACACACACACACACACACACACACACACACACAGTATCAATGTAGATTTTGAAAGATTTTTTCAATGTGAATGTGATACACTTGAGCTGGTGACAGTCTTTTCCAAACAATCAGAAAAAACAGGTACAATTTTAATGAAGCAGGAATTATTTTTTTTACAAAGTTTCGGGAAATATCGTGAAAGCTATTTGGTCATTTTTGAAAATGCTGACAGAATTTTGCAAAATTCATTGATGTTTTAGGGTGATTTTTCATGACTAAGGCAATTTATTTCTCAAAATCAAACACTTAATTATTTTACTTTCTACTGTTGATGACATATTTCACTATTATTAAACAGTTATGACTGACAGATAACATCTATGAGCAAGAGTCCTTGGCTTGTTTAATGTCTTGAAATTTTGAAGAACACATTAGATATAGATGTTACACATTAGATGTTTGTTATGGAAACACTGAAGTGAGTCTCCATTTCAAGTCACAGCTCACAAACCAGGTCCAGGTCACCAGAGGTGTTCAAGATGAATTCATTTTTCTGTTTTCTTTTCTTTTTTTAAATCATTAATGCCACTTTGTCATCACCTTTGTTACCATTCCAGATATACCCTGCTTAATTTCACTCTGAGCTATTCCTCTTTGGTTTTTCTGTTTGTCTGGTCAGAGCTTTATGTAGTGGCTCAGTTTGTTCAGCACTTTATCAGTGCTCATGCGTGTGGCTTCAACCAGATTACATCAGATTATTAGACTGTGTTCAACACGTATGTAGGGTTACTGACCTGGAAGGGCTGTGACCTTTCAGATAATAATGAATGACATACAGTAACTCATAAAGTAACACCAAGTGAGGTCTAAAGAGTTTTTGATTACTGTGGTGCTGTTATTGATTGAATTATTTAGAAATGACTGAATTGAAAAGTAACAAGGTTAAATTTTCATTCTTGGACTCAGTTTCTGTGTTACCAACTCCTGTGAAACATTGCACCGACTGCAGAAAACATCTGCCAGTCAGGCAATATTTAACCCACCAGAAAGAAAGGGAGATTACAAATTTCAGATTAAAAGGAAAACCAATTTTACCAAAAAGAGTGGAATTTATAGAAAGAGAAAACAGCAGGGTTAGGAAGGGCAACAGGGTTTCGGTTTGTCTTAAACTCTTGGAACACAGGGGCTTAATAACATCCATATCTGCAACAAACATAGTCTGAATATGTATTCAATGACATGAGCCGTCTTACTTTGCAGTCAAAAGGCAAAAAAATTTTGCTCGAGTTGAGTGGAAATCACTGCTTTTGTAAAGAGGCAGGCATTGAGTAACATGAACCACCCGACAAAGTGAAAGTACAGCTGAGGTGTACTTGGCACCAACTTCACCACTATTGTATAAATTTCCAATCTTGTAGTCGGAGCTGAACAAAGTAAATAGTTATTGTAGCAGTAAATGGAAAATTAGCAACAATGAAACCAGATTGCTACCACCCATAGCAGCACCTGTTTAGCGCCTTATCTGGAGTCATTCAAAGCACTCTGGACTGAGCTGTATTTATTTAACAAATAAGTCTATGATTGGGACTCAGTCAAGTTTATAATTCAGCTCTACACACACTACTGTAGAGATCAAGGCCATGTGTGTATGAACATATAAGTACAAGGAGATCCAGATTACAGAATTATGATTGGGCATAAAAACATTTCTCCCCATTAATGGGGAAAGGGAAACGAGCAGCTACAAAAATGGTAGATATGTCGTTTTGAGAGTTGCAAAGGTTTGAAAAGAAATCAGTTTCACAATACATTTAAAAGATTTTTTGGTAAGCATCTGAAGAAGAGCAGATTTTGCTCGAAGCGTCACGCTATAATACATTTTCTTTACTCTAAGTAAATTAAATTATCTAAGATTTTGGAGCACTCTTGGTGTGCAGTTTTTCTTCAAACCTTTGTTTCGTCGATATTTTTGATCTCACACCCATCCCTAACTAAGCAACGGATATGCGTGTTTTTCTTGTTTCTCAAGCATTTTGAGAGTTGCAACCATTGAATTAACAGGTCTTGCTCCATGGATCAAATACGAGACTGTCCTTCAATCAAGTGCCACCAGATAGCTTTACATTGAGATGACTAGTGGTCTCTCCTCAGACACTGTATCCTCATGATATTAAACATGATTGAGACATTTGTGATGCTAGTAAGGGCAAATGTTGGCCGATGCATTCACTTGAAGCAGAGATGAGCACAAGGCAAAACTAGTCTACTTACTTCATTTCCAAATATTTTCAGTTTATTAGTTATAAAATAAACACTGGTGAGACATCGCCTGAGGGTGTTTCTCAGAGTTTCCCTGCTCCCTCTGCAGCCAGATTGTTCTTCACATACTGTACACAGAACAGTCTAACACCTGAACACACTTTGAGGAATCATACGAAACACTCCTAGCTAACAAAGCTAACAAAACGCTATTAGATGACATAAGAAAATAAGTGGTGAGATCACATGTGTTATGTAATAAGTTATTTAAATTTGAAATATATCATACCCTAATCTGGAAAGTGAAAATATAGGCCATAACTGCAAAAGACACTTGTCACTGCTGTGTGTGTGTGTGTGTGTGTGTGTGTGTGTGTGTTGTGTCACAGGAAAGCATCTACTGATATTGAGCATGTGCATGGAGTGCTTGTTGTCATCCTGTATGAATGTGTTTGGGCGTCAGAAGGGATGTTTGGCCTAGTAGGATGATATGAATTTGTTTGTGTGGAAAGGAGAAAGTCTAAATGTGTGAATATCTTTGTTCATTCACATAGTTTCACATTTAAAATGCAATGCTGTATCTCTACAGACACAGACACATGCACGACTGAGGTGTGTATGCACACACACACACACATACAGACGTTCATGTTCTTGCTGAACACATTATTCATGGCTCGTCCAATTGCCACATGAGTACATGCAATCGTGCTCTGCCAGATGTGTCTGAAGGGTTCAAGTTGGTGAAGGAGATTGGCTCATAATCTGGAGATTAACCAGTGGCATTGTTAGAACAGCGACAGACAGGGATTATACACCACACACACTCAGTACAAATACACACTGCACTAAACTCACATCATGACACATTCCTTGCATGGCTCACATAACTCTTCTCTTGAGTGTGAGTTCATTTTGTACCCTGCCCACACTAATTGTACTTCTTCACAAGCCCTCGAATTAGAAGGGCCCCTAAAAAACAATAATTACAACTTCAACTACATGATGCCAACCCTCAGGCAGTGCAATGACAAGAAGGCGTTTCCCACCGGGCCTAGGGTCCTCAGCAAGTCATCACCTCTGATTTTGCTACTGCTTTTTGTGTGACACTTAAAGAAGTTTCCTACAACAAAAAGGTAAGGAAGAGAAAAAAAAGATCGTACTGGGTAATGCACTAGCATGTGCATGCACACGCACACATCCGCAGGTGGAACTAAACAAAACACATTGCAACATAAAATCATAAACAATAAAACAGGGCTGAACTCAAGCGAACAATAATAAGGAATGCATTTGGGTAGTAAAAATTTTCAATCTGATAGAAATGCAATTACTAGGACCCATTGCAAATCAGTCAAAATACACAAATACAAACACTAATTCTGGAGTGCATGGTTTTGATTCTTGTTATACTGGTGTGGGGAGGTATCACTGGGTCAGGCGTCAGTAAGAGTATAATGTTAAAAAAACTTGGGCCGGATCAATGATGAGCACAAATCCTAGTTGCAAGGCTGTCTTCCGTGTTAAGAAAGGGTGTATGACTCGTGAAGACACTCACTAGAAGATTTTATATTGTCAAATCTGTTGTTGTTTGGGTCATTTGGGTTTCTCTGCTTAAGGTGAAAGACATAATTGAGCATATCTCACAAAATGGTTTGATATGTCTGATAGTTCACAATGAACCAAAGTGTATCAACTGCCTTTGTATCGAATTAAACTGTTCTATACCTTTCTTGCGATAGCAGCAGTCACTGGCTATTGTGGACAACTCACAATACCAAACGGTGTCATTGCAATATGTTTGGTTAGCTGCATGGTGGCCAGTTCAAATGTTAATCAACAACCATCCATCCCTCTCAAGCATTGCGCTTTTAATAAAAAAATGTATACTCTGACTTCTTTGTCATAAGGGCATTAAATGCACTGAGGATGAACATGAATTGAGTGGACAAAAAGGAAACATCTTATCCCAAAACAATGAAGAAGGTCTTCAAAATTAAGGTACACACTGTACCAAAGTGTAATTTTCATGTTCCAACGTTCCAGTAATTAATCAGGGTGGGAGTCTTTCATATCTCTATTTTCATTTTAAAGGGGGCCAGCTAAACTGCATTACATGCAACCACATGTTAAAACAGAGGCAGTAGAATAGATTTTGTAGAAGCTAGTTAACAACCCCAATATTTTATAAACATCAATAGCTTGGTAAATGGCACACCAAAATCTTCAGATTTGGGATGTCAGTACCAAGAGAGAAAACGATGAGGAGGATTTATATAAGAGACACATTTTGAAATATTGGTTAAAATGTCAGTCAGTATCAGTGTTATGGCTGCTCCCCTGATCCCTTCATTTTGCATTTGAGGTAGCTGGAAATCTGCTGTTGCATCTTTAGGAGGCGATTGAGGGTGTGAGGGATGTACTGCGTTAGGATATAGAGGGGTGTGTCTGACCAAAATAGTTTTGTGGGTGTCAGAGAGAAGCAACGATGAATCAATTGCACTTTTAACTTTAGTATAAACTTTCTAGATTTCACATTGCTTACTGTTTTGGTTATCTACAAGTTGCATTTCAAGACAAAGTCAAAATTCTCTAATTGCAAGTCATTTTATTTGAAAATTTTCTGGTTTGCTTGCTTTTCTATAACAACAGGTTGAATATGTTTCAGTTGTGGACAGGTAGATTCATTGTTATGTGCTTGAACACACATGTTTTTTTTTCTTTTTGACCTTTTTCTGACATTTTATGAGTTAAATAAGACATTTCTTCAAAAATTTGCCAATCATTGGAATAATATGTGGTTGCAGTCATAAACTGCTGGCTTAGATTTGAGAAAAAAAATTAATTAGTTGTTAGCTTTTAAATTTAAAAGGACATTGTTTTCATACTCAGCTTATTGGTTTGAGTTATATGGTAAGAAACAATTTTAATATATATTTTTTTTACCTAACATTAAATATCTCAGGGTTGCAGAAATTTAAGAATGTAAGAGTTTTTTTAAAATTTCAATGACTTAATAGACCAATCAACTACCTGATGAACTGAAAAAAGACAAATGAAGCAATCAAAATAATCAAAATAATCAAAATAGCACCAGCAGCCCTGAACAAGAAGCATCAACACATTCCCACACAAAACAATACACACTGAACACACCATAAGATACTGTTCATTTACTGTATACATATATTAAAACACGGACACACATTCACGCATATACATGAGCGTGGTTTAAAATGCTTGCACACATACACAAAGGCACAGGAGCATACAAAGAGGTGTGCATACAAGAAATAAGCACACCTCTCTGATCAATAAAACATTGCACAAGTGGGGCTTACATAAACCAGAGCAAGAAAAAGACACCGAGGCAACTGCTGGTCTGGTTGTCAATAGCAACAGTGTTTCAGAGGATGATCATCTGTACTTGCAGTCAGTTTTGCTGCAAACCACTGTGCACCATACCCTGTATAACACATTTATAATAGTACTTCATGTTTCAATGTATATCAACCAGAATCGTGGTGTCTCAATTCTGAGATGATCAGCAGTCTGGAGAACATTTTAATATACTGCAGGTCAGTCTCCTCAGAGCATGAATGGGGACATGGCAATTTAAGAAACTTACATATGCAGTAGTTTGAGGGCTTGTAAACAGAATATTCAAGAAATAATGACGTGCTTACATCTTTCTCTTCCCGCAATTCAAATTAACCTTCATTACATCTTAAGCGGTTAAGGTATTTTCACATGGCTTTCTGTGCAATATCAAAAGCCCAAGAAATGATAAATGATAATCTATCAAGACAAGCTGCAAGAAATTTTGATCTTTTAACACTTTCAATAGACAGTCCACTTCATCCTGATCTATGAGGCACTAGAGAAAAAAAGAAAAAGCCGAAATAAACGAGGTGTTCACATAAGCTATAAGCATTCAATGCCCTCTCCCGCCCCGCTGCATGTGGCAAAATGTAAAGACGGATCAATAAAAGTGCTGCTATATGGCCCATGGACATGAGGAGGGGGTTGTGGGAGTAATGACTTTGTCCTCTGGGGGTATATCACTCTCCCATTCAGCAGCCTGGTTTTAGATGTGGGTCAGACCACGCTCATGCAGACACAAGCACACTGAACATCGAGTTGTTCAGGATGGAAGGACAGTGGATGTAAATTGAGGTCAAACAGCAGTAGAAGGACAATAATGATGAAGAAAGTCACAGGCTGATGATAGAATCCAGTAAAAGTAGCTCTCAGGTCCACCTCAGACCTTGCTTTCAGGAACACAAATTAAAATCATTATATTCAGAAGCTCTCTGTATCTGCTGATGATCAATGTGAAAAAAAATCTAATAAATTGAGGGTGTCTCCTCCACGCTGAGGAGCAGTTTTATTGAACATTAAGTGATTTCTACAGTTAAATAAAAGGAATCTGACATTGGAAAGGTATGATTTGGAAATTGGAAATTTAAGTAAAAAAACTTGGGTCCTCAGCATTAGATGTTTTCCTGTTTTTTCATTTAATTTCTTGCCAGTTTAAGAAATAACTTCTTGCTGTATTAAAAAGGCATTTCTTGTTGGTTTCTAGGTAATACTCTGTTTTGTTTAGTTTTTTTAAACGTGATCAAATGCTATGTTGCCAGTATTTTCCTTGATTTTGACTCCTACAGGAATTTGTTGCAAGTATGAAAGATTCTTAGCAGCTTATTGATGTACTCTGTAAAATTCTGTACACTGTTCAATTAAAAATAGAAAAATCTAAATCCTGGGCATCCTGGGTATTTGATATAAAACGAATCTCTTTCCCCCGCACTCCAACTTTTAACTCTTGTTAAAACAGGGCTACAGTTGTAGTGAAGTAATACAAAAGCATTTGCAGGTCATGGTGACAAGCAGCGCAAAATGAAATCTTCAGAATAATCCAAACAATCATACAGCAGATGTTTAGGGCTCGGTTGTGAAGAGGAATTGTCAACACTTGATGAGTACTTGACTTGTTTCAAATGTATCAAAAACAACAATCTGACGAAACATGTGAGAAGGATGTGTGTTGCGTGATCGAGATCTGGCAATTCCAGACGACTCTTTGCATACTCTGATTTTCAGCTGATAATGTGACATTTGCCTCAGCCCTCTCCTGTACTACAATGCTTGCGGTTGGTGATTCCTGTAACACATGCACGTATGAATATCCTGCTACTGCAGGGAAGACAACTGTCTGCCAGGGTATATTTTATGTAAACAAATTAAAATGCTACCAACCCTCAAATACAACCCTACATATCGTGGACATTCTAAGAACATTTCAGACATTTAAAAACTTTTTATATTTGGGAAGAAAAATAAAACGGAAGGCAGTGTTGTAATCTGAACTACAGCGAGACATTACAAGCATTACTCTTACAGTTGTCGTTTCCTCTATGTTGTGATTGCCTCGCACACTGTTCGGAGTTAGTCTTTCGTGGCCGAATTCACTGGAACGTTACAGCATGTTGTACCGGACAGCGGGGACGTTCTCCTCCTTATGCCATTCGAACACATTTACCTGAAATGGTGAATTCCGTCGTTTCAAGCCAACCCTCCGGAGCTGCCTGGGCCCGGTTGCTCTCCTCTGCGTTTAACCGCCCAGTGAAGCAACCAAAAAAAAAAAAAAAAAACACAACTGTTCTTTTGCGCGCTCGGTTCCGGTTCCAAAGGCTCCGGCGGGGAAAGAAATAATCCTCCCGAGGCCCACGGAAAGATGCGGTGGGTGTGAGGAAGGAGGGCAGAAGACCGAACCCCCCAAAATGTCGCTCGTATGGCGGCTAGAGCGGTTTAAAGAGGCAGGAGGAGGCTCTGCCGTCGACAGAGGAGACGGGAGGATATTCGCTAGCAGCTATCAATTGCTAGCACGTAGGAAAAGAAACTACTTCCTGTTGCTGTTCAAAGTAAACGAATCGTAAGTGATCCGTGACGTAGTTTTTGATTAACATTTTCAACGTAAAAGCACCAGTGACTATTTCCAGTACTGCACTGGAGCTACTGCAAATATGTGATTTTATTACATGTTCTCATTTATATTTCGCAACTTTGCAACGAGGTTTTCAAGCAAGCTGTTACTTTTTCCCCCGCGGCAAAAATGTTGAAAATAAAGTGCATGTGCAAAAACCAAACAGTTTTGTTTGGCTGCGTTTACTTTTAGATGCAACCAAAAGCAGTGACTTTTTTGACCTGTTTTCAAAAAATTCTCCCGAGTTTTTAATCACGAAAGTCAAGCAGTCGAGCCTAATTTAAGATGAGGCTTTCTGCAAGGTTGGAACATGCCTATATAGGTTATACGGTGCGGATTTGAACTGGTATGGAAATTCTCACGTCAGCGATTCAGATCAACTCATTTCCTGAGTGTGTGACGCCATCTTCTGGAGAAAAGTGACGCTGTCATTCATTTATTTGTCATCTGTACCGCTTGCCCTGAAACGCTAACCACTGTTCAGTTGCAATCCCGGGTAACGGAAACAAATTGCAAAATGAAAAAGAGTTTTCGTTTTCTCTAGTGTTTGTTTCCAGTGGTATTAAATGTAGGTGTGTGAGCTCTGTGTCCGCGTGATCAGCTCCGTGGCCCTTGCAGCTCCACCCCGCAGCTTTTGTGAGAACAACAGGATCGGACACGGAGAGCAACATGTCGAGGGCCGCGGAGAGACTCAGACTACTGATCAATCACCTGGATCGATCACCCGCGGTCATCGTATCCTTTATGTAGTGTGTGTGTGTGTGTGTGGTGTGTGCTGAACGAGACGGTCTTTTCTGGAACGAAAGCAGCAGGACGTGGTCCGGGATCCGGGCCTCCGAGCCTCCAGCCCGGGTTCTTCATCATTCCATCGATCGAGCCTGAAAGCGATATGATCGATATGATCGGGCATTTTCGTCTGTAATAACAAAAGGCAGCCTGAACTTTTAAGTGTGCTGCTGTTTCTTCAGAAAAGCGAACCTTGTACAAGTTTTCGATTCCACTGATATACGCGATTTATTTGTTTTCGCTCTCTCTATGCAATGACTGTAAGCTTTATTTTGCCTATTCAATAGAGAAAATAATACTGTTTATATTAACTGTTAGGCTTTTTTCAGGGTTCGGATTAATAGTCTCAGTTTCGCTTACATTATTACTCCTTAATATTGTCAGAGGGGAAACATTTAACCGCTTTATTCATCTACTCTGCTGTTTTAAGTCTTAAAAAGGAAATTGGAGGAAGCACAAACATGACATTAGGCCACCGAGAAAGCCATTACCGTGAACTTTCACCAGTTAGTACATTTAACCATTGATTCGCGTGTAATTCAATCCAAGGCAGTCTGCAGAGCATTTTTGCAGTGAGTGCTGTCTACACTGTATTGTAAATTA
This sequence comes from Fistularia commersonii, assembly GCF_037954325.1. Taxonomy (NCBI): domain Eukaryota; kingdom Metazoa; phylum Chordata; class Actinopteri; order Syngnathiformes; family Fistulariidae; genus Fistularia; species Fistularia commersonii. Next base: position 13,915,188 of record NC_141288.1, read on the forward strand.
TTGGTAAATGCTGTTGATGTTTTTCTATTCATGTCATGAGTTATAAATAGCATCTTTTTCAGTGATATGTTTTGTACATTACTCTTTGACCAACTTGCTCAGGGCGCTGCACCAACCTCAGGGCCAAGCCTGACCCATAGTCATCCACCGAGGCTCAGGTAAGACAGAGACAGCGTTTACATTACTGAACAGTTGGTCAGGCTCAAGGTTCAGTCCTGCATGCACTGCATAGTCAGTGTTTATCATTTGCCTTTGACACAGTTTCTGCCGCGGGGCCTTTAGTTGCCTCTCATAATCCAAGGGACGTGTTCTGCAAATTCATCAGTAGTTGGAGTTTTAAGGATCATGTATTTAGGTGACAGGAAGCAACCTGAATCTAAATAACCTGAGTCAGCTGACAAACTGGTGTCTACTTCATGGATGAGGTCATGGCTCTTGCAATACTCACACGCCCTTTCAAATCACGTTTAAGATTCTTCAATTAAATGGCTGGTCCTTCTGCATGATGAGGAATATTCAAATATTCAAATCGCCCTCTTGCAATTTCAAATTTGATTCTCGGGATACGTCCACTCCTGTTTCACTCTGCTCACTGTTCATACAGCACGAGTTAAAGCTATATTCACTAAACCCTGTCCATCAGTTATTTATATTAATATTGCAGCTGTTTGTTGTTCTTTGCCAGATACACTTTAGACAGCAAGCTGTTGACCCCTGAACAGCGACTGTCTTATGAGCTCAATGGCTTCATCGTTATCAAGAACCTGGTCTCTGAAGAGGACATCGACATGTTCAGGTGAAACACCAAAAATTTCAGAGAAATGCCTTATTCTCACCGCAGCAGCAGGTTAAAGCTTATGATACATTTAAAATACAGTCCAACAATATAGTCATGGAATAGAAATGGTTTAGAGGAATTTCAAGGTTCAACACATCACAACAGAGATGCGCTGGAAGGATTTAAGTTCCCAAAATGAAACTGACGGCGTGAGCTTGATTATTCTTTAGGAAAGAGTTCGAAAGGATCTGTCGAAAGGAAGTGGAGGTTCCTGGCCTGATGGTAATGAGAGATGTCGCCATAGCGAAGTCCGAGTTTGTTCAAGATCAGAAAGCGGTTTCTAAACTCCAGGACTTTCAGGAGGATCCTGAATTGTTCCGCTACTGCTCCTTACCACAGGTAAAGAGAATAAACCAGTATGGCCTATCTGAGACTGTATTTTTAATCCAGTTATATTGTGAAGACAAAAAATTCAATATTCATACAATTCTGCGTAAATTATATGTCTATGATCCTTTTACTTTTACTATTTGGTTTCCAAATATATTAAAAGTCCTTAGTTTATTATTCTTTTACGATTACCTCCGTTATGTAACTTGACTGTAACTTTGCATTATCCCTCACTTCTTCCTTCCTTCAGTGTGAAACCTCCGTCTTCCTGATTAATCTCAGAAATCACACCATGTTCACTGAGTGTCTTGTTGTTTGCTCATACATAATTATTAACATATAATTATTAATTATAAACCTAGCCAAGCTAAAATTTTCAAAGTCATTTTAATAAAAAAATTAAGCTAATTCAGCTACAGAAGTTTGGAGTTTGAATTTGATGCATTTTAGACACATATATACGTATAGACACATATGTATTATATTTGTGATGAATGAGCAGAATGCAGGCATGGCTTTGAATAATTCTAATACTGTAATGTTCAATATTCATTTAGATGCATAATCTTTAAACTGAAAATGTTTGAAAATGTAAAATTTTGCCGAAGGGATTTCAATATCATTTCATTTTATATCATTGAATTCTGTTAAGCAGTCCTTGGGTTTCAGGCCTGCGACTAATATTTAATTCATTTTCGAGAAACACCAGATAAGAAGACTTGGTGATGGAATGTGAAAGTGCAGGAGTATATACAGAGAAAGCGGTTAGCAAAGAAGAAATGGGACACTGGCAGGACTGAAGAGAACAGACAGGGGTACAGGGAAATACAACGTAAGGTAAAGATAGCGGTAGCAAAGGCAAAACAAAGGGCGTACGATGACCTGTATACTCGGTTGGACAGTAAGGAGGGAGAGAATGATCTATACAGGTTGGCGAAACAGAGAGATAAGATGGAGAGGATGTACAATAGGTCCGGGTGATTAATGATAGAGAGGGAAATGTATTGACAGATGCTAGAAGAGTACCGGTAATAGGAAGATGTAAAGAGTACTTTGAAGAGGTGATGAATGAGGAAAATGAAAGAGAAGCAAGGGTAGAGGAGGTGACTATTGTAGACCACAAAGTAGCAGAGATTAGTAAAAGTGACGTAAGGAAGGCATTGAAGAGGATGAAGAGTGGAAATGCAGTTGGTCCTGATGATATACCTGTGGAGGTGTGGAAGTGTCTAGGAGAGGCAACAATAGAGCTTCTGACTAGATTGTACAACAAGATCTTGGGGGATGTGCAGAATTGCAGCAACTATAGAGGGATGATGTGGATGATCCACACAATGAAGTTATGGGAATAAGTAGTGGAGACTAGACTTAGAGCGGAAGTCAGCATTTGTGAACAGCAGTATGGCTTCATGCGTAGAAAGAGTACTATGGATGCAGTATTTGCTTTGAGAATGCTAATAGAGAGGTACAGAGAAGGTCAGAGGGAGCTGCATTGTGTTTTTGTAGACCTAGAACAGGCATATGACAGGGTGCCTAGAGAGGAACTCTGGAATCATATGAGGAAGTCTGGAGTGGCCGAGAAGCATGTTACACTGGTGCAGGACATGTATGCTAGCTGTGAGACAGTGGTGTGGTGTGCTGTAGGAGTAACAGAGAAGTTTAAGGTGGAGGTGGGACTTCATCAGGGATCAGCTCTAAGCCCCTTCTCGTTTGCAGTAGTGATGGACCCACTAACAGATGGAGTTGGACAGGAATTTCCATGGACCATGATGTTTGCAGATGACATTGTGATCTGCAGTGAGAGCAGAGAACAGGTTGAGGAAAATCTAGAGAGGTGGAGGTATGCGCTTGAAAGGAGAGGAATGAAAGTTAGTCGCAGCAAGACAGAATATATGTGTGTGAATGAGAGGAACTCGGATGGAATGGTGAGGCTACAGGGAGTGGAGATCAAGAAGTTGATGGATTTCCGGTACTTGGGGTCAACAGTCCAAGGCAACGGAGAGTGTGCAAAAGAGGTGAAGAGACGGGTTCAAGCAGGTTGGAATGGGTGGAGAAAAGTGTCAGGGGTACTATGCAACAGGAGACCATCAGAAAGAATGAAAGGAAAGGTGTACAAGACAGTAGCAAGACCAGCAATGCTGTATGTTCTAGAAACAGTTCCAATAACAAAAGGACAGGAGGCAGAGCTAAAGTCGCAGAGTGAAGGTGCTCAGGTTCTCTTTGGGAGTGACCAGGATGGATATGATCAGGAATGAGTCTATCAGCGGAACAGTGCATGCTTAGTGGTTTGGAGTGAAGGTCAGAGAAGCCAGACTGAGATGTTCGGTCATGTACAGAGGAGGGATAGCGAATAAATTGGTAGATGGATGCTGGAACTGGAGCTGCCAGGCAGGAGGTCTCAAGGAAGACCAAAGAGATTTATGGACACAATGAGAGAGGTTATAAAAGGTAGTTGGTGTGAGAGAGGAGGATACAGAGAATGTGGTTAGATTTGTGAAGGTTGATTCGCTGTGGCGACCCCTGAAGGGAAAAGCTGAAACGAGAAGAAGACCAGACTTTTTGTTGGTTTCTGACAAATTATATCAAAATTTTATGCATGGATGTTAACATTTGGTATTTGGAATAATAATCCTTTTTTTTTAAATGATTATTTCTTCCAATAATATCTTTTGATAACCCATTTACATATACATGACGATATTTAGCAACACTGGGATCCAGCTGAACACCTGCTGGGAAAAATTTTAATACTTTTAATTTATTTGAAATCCAAATAAAAATGTTTAGATTATTTAGATATTTAGAAGATGCTAATAACAGCACTTTTTCAGAGCCTGTGACCAAAACTCTCTCTCCACTCCCAGATCCTTAAATATGTGGAGTGTTTTACTGGACCAAATATCATGGCCATGCATACGATGCTGATCAACAAACCCCCTGATGCAGGTAAGAAGGATTCACGCAACCCACCTAATTTCTCTCCCAGCTGTGTTTCTTTTGTGTGATTCGATGAGTCTTACCTCCTGCCGTTGAAGGTAAGAAAACATCACGCCACCCAATGCACCAGGACCTGCATTACTTCCCATTCCGACCTGCTGACCGGATAGTCTGCTCTTGGACAGCAATGGAGACGGTCAACAGGCAGAACGGCTGCCTGGTTGTTCTGCCAGGGACTCACACTAGCACTCTGCAGGAGCACGACTATCCCGAATGGGAGGTACAAACACACACATGCACAAAACCACCTGTCAATTAGATATTCTGGACATAATATCTGCCAAGGAGTGGGTAATAACACATCAAATACGTTCACTGACAAAAAGTCTTGATTATATTAAGAATGAAGTGCACAGTTTATGTTGCGTGTGCATGTTCCCAGGGTGGCGTGAACAAGATGTATCATGGCTTGCGGGATTACAACCCAGAGCACCCCAGAATACACCTGGAGATGGAGAAGGGCGACACTGTTTTCTTCCACCCACTGCTGATTCACGGTTCTGGCATGAATCAGACAAACGGCTTCCGCAAAGTACTAAACTATCTCTCTTGGGCATTTAATTTTTCTGCTCACTTCACAATAACATTTATTAATATAAATTGCATGTGTGTGTTTCCAGGCCATCTCCTGTCACTACGCCAGTGCTGACTGCTATTATATTGATGTGAAGGGAACCACTCAGGAAAACATTGAGGAGGAGGTCAAGGAGATTGCGGTCAAGAAGTACGGCATTGATGAGGGGATCACCTTCCAGGTAAGACAGACAAGCTGTTTGTACTTTGACAAATTTCTCCCTGTTTTCTGAGCATACACTTTCAAGCTAAGTCCTATGCATGACGTATTTTACTACATTTAAAGTAGGTTGCGAAATAAATGCGTGGATATCTGCTGTCTTTCAACATGCACTTCAATACAAAGCGGGATTGGTCATTCCTTGTGGCAAAAAGGCAGAAAAATAATAAGGATATTGAAGAAAAAAAGAATTGGTGATTTTTTTCATTCTAGGCTTAATCCAATAAATGTTTTTTCCTCCAATTTAAGCCTGAGACAGATTCCATTTAACTGTGGACAGGAGGAAAATTTAAGGTAAAGCCAGGCCAAAGATGGGAACTGACCCACTTTGTGTTAGGTCATTTCCAATTTCTAGTGGGCACCAGCATCACTCTGTTCAGTCCTGGTTACTCTTGCAACCAGTCTAAGACAGTGCATAGTAGAACAATTTATCCAAAGGACTCAATGTATGGTGAAGCACTGACCTCCTAAAAATGTAAACAAATGGCCCTCTGTTACCAGCTAGAAGTCAAGCGACTGTTAAAATCTTAAAGCTATAAATCATCAAGATCTTTCAATACGGGCTGTAGCACTCAAACTGACAGAAACATCTTTTATTTGATCAGTAGTTAGATTTATTGAAGTGGGTCAAAAAGTGAATAGCGGATGAGATATTTGTAGAACAGTAGAGAAAACAGTGTTTATAGGCATGAACAAGCAAAAATATTGATATTATAAACTGGTTAAAGCCTAAATTAGTAAGTCAAAGCACTCAGAAAGGATGAAGCCGAAGATTTTAAAATGTAAAGGAGGAAACACAATATCACTTCTGCACATGAAATAATGCCTCACGATGTTTCCCTTCAGGACACCTGGGCATTTCGAGGCCGCCTGGTGCAAGGAGAGAGAATCACGATGTGAATTCAGGACAGGAGAGCCAGGACAACTAACCACTGTGAGCAGACAACATGAGACATGGATGTCGTGGCTGCAGAAGGCGCAATAGCACTCAGAGTGCGTTTCCTGCAACTATAAGGTTTAATCCCTATATTCCTTTCACTGTTAAAGATTTGAATCTCAGTGTTTGGGGTGTACTTCAGGTATTTATGACACTAGAAAGTAAAAAGTTTGCAGTATATATCAGGGACAAAAGCAGAGATGAAGAGTAAGTAGAACAGCAGGAATTTGGATGTGGAATCAAGCCGCAGTTGTTCCCACAGAAAACATTTTAGTGAAATACAGCATTTTGGAGTGCATTCACACATGCACACACACATTCATTTACATGCACTCACATGTAACCCCATGCTGCTAAGATTCCAGCAATTTACTGCACAAATTCAAATAAAAAAAACACTTAAAAATGCAAAGCTGTGTCAATGCCTCAGGAAAAGTCCATTAAAAGTGAAAACGGATGCTAGAGGAACATACCAATCAGCTGTGGCATGTTAATAAGGGTAAATGTGTGTAATTACAGACAGATAGTGAACAGAGACTGTTAGACATACAGAATGAAAGAATGTTTAAGTCATATGGTGGAAATAATCACGTATATGACTCGTGGCCTTTGGATTATAATGAAGTAAATGAAGTAATGAAGTATTTAAGTGATTTTATGTCTGATAAAGAAGGATGCATGTTTTTGAGAATCTTCCTCTTATTAATAATTATTTTGATAATAAAGTAGGAAGTGGTTTCTATAATATGAATATATGATTGTCTTTACAGCCTCAGAGGCAGAGATGTTCATAGCTATTGTTCATTAGAATTAAAGCTTTTACAAAAGTTATCCATGAGTGTCTGTTGATTTCCTATTTCAAGAAAAAAATGACAAAATGTAGCAAAAAAGCCACAGCAAGTTGAAGCATAAATTTCAAGCATGTTATTATGTTATAAGAGTGACACTGATGTCAACAGGAACGATAATGGTTGGTTTCGGGGCAAGATGTTGACTACCTCTTACTTCTTTGTCTGCAGGGAAAATATAGACACAATATAAGTGGTTAAGCTAATAAAAAGTATTCTTTCTGAATCTTACTCTTCTGCTTTGGTTTAAAGGATTTGCATCGGGATGAACCTCAAACCGCAGCAAACAGTGTAACCGAACGTATTGATTCATCCTTCATGGCCTTTAGTCAGCAAATTCAAATATAACACCAAAAAGCAATGCTTCTCCACGAACAAGATGTAAAGTTTAATGGACTTCTTGCACAAACACCTCCTGGATGATTATTGTTAGCAAATCTACTTACAGCATACAGCAAATTAATTTAAATGCATGTCAAAGCAGAAGCTGCAACTACAGCTGAAGACAATGCTACATTTCACTCCGTCCTCTGTTAACTCTGCTACAAGAGTGAAAAATAGTTGTGCTTTGTGTGGCTGCTTAATGTCATGCAGAGCCGTTTCCTGGGGATATATTCTGTTCTATTCACCTCCCACAATTAAAGACAGCCATCGCAACTGACAAAAGACTTATTCTTTGTGTATGGTTGCATCTACATGAACATCTTGTCAATGTCAGAAAGAATATTTTTACTTTACTTGCTTTCTCCTTCACTCATACATGAAAGCATACAACAATGATGACCACACACAAACATGCGCACATGCACACAAGCTGAATATTTAAAGATTTCACTTTTTGTTTTTAAAGGTTGGCATGTTTTTTTTTTTACATGACCAGCCAGAGAGAAACAACAGTTAATGAATTTTAAGTGCCAGGGGTTTAAGTTCTATATAAAGGTGACTATGCCACAATGACTGAAGACTAAAGTAGAAGAGTTTTCCTCTGAATTCAAAACTCTGAACTGTTTTAAAAAATGCTGGGAATTAAAGTCTCACAGGTGGACATCCAGGGAGGAGCAGGTGGGAGCGGACCAATCGCCACCCAGATCTCAAGGTCAACCAGGCAGTGACCATGGTGACCAATAGAGTAGTCCCTCAGGGATTCAATGTATCTAAAACAATGCTATCTTTTTTTCTGTCACTTTTATTGCTTGTATTTCCATCATTTCTTTTAAATCAGTATTTTTTGTATATATCGGGACAGTGTTCTTGTGTCGAGTAATACGCCTTGAATCAAATGTCATTTTTATAATATTATTTCTTTAGCACTTGTAGTCAAAAAGAAACTTGTCTTAAAGATGAAAAAATGATCTTTTAGGAACAATCCAACAAATATAGTCTGACAGTTATTTGATGTCAAATTGAAAACACTTCACACACCATTTGGGGCATTTAAGTGATTTTCTAAGAAGTTACCAAAGTTCTCCTGTGGTTCTGCAGGCCTCCTCTTCTACGTCAAAACCCTTTCACCTCGCCTTCTTCATGTCCCAAGGGGCTTTTATTCGTACAGCAGGTTTCTCCTCCCTTCTGCGTTCCCCTTTTTTCTCCTCCCACTCCTTTCCTCCCTTCTTGCCTCTCCCACCTTTTTGCCTTTCGTGCCCCATCTAAAGCTCCCCTCTCAGTTCAGCAGAGGGAGGTGTGCCGTGAAGAAAGTGCAACCCTCGCTTTTCTCTCTCTCAAGATGTCCTGGACGCAAGTCTTCGGCCTGTCGTTGCTCACCACCCTCCTCATCCTCACTCGTGAGTACCTTCTCTGGTTGTAAATGGGGGGAAGGGACAGGTGTGTTTTTTTTCTCTCTTTTGGGCAAAGAAGATGGGGTGACATCAGGATGCCGTAGATTTGTATGTGACGCCACTTAATGGTTTGGATAAATATACTTCTTCTGATCGATGATATGTTTAAAAATACTTTCTTTTCTAATTGAGCTTGGTTTAAAATTTTTGTATTTATTCTCCAATATAATTGACATTCAAAAAGCAATGCAAGTAAGCTAAGAATCAAAACAGAAAAGTGTAACATTGTAATATACTACACAATAGCATTATGCAATTACTTACGATATTTGAAATGAATGCTCACTAGTATGTAATTGCATGCTTTTTTTTAACTTAAAACAATCTGTTGCATCATGCAATGCACAGCTCAACCACATTATGTAATCATTGAATTACTTCTGGATAATAAGTGAATAAATAATCTCATGTTACTGAGGATTTTTGTTTTTTTTGGAGGTTGATTGTTTTTTTTTTCCCAAGAAAATGTTGCATTGTTTTCACAAGCAACTAGGATGAACATCTCAATTTATATTTTATTTTAATAAGAGTCAATTAAAATTCACTAATATCAGAGGTGACTGCTGTATTACATTTTTTATTAATGCCAGATTTTGTAATAATGACAGCAAAAACAATAATTAATCATATAATGCAGAAAATACACTGTATTAGCAGTAATTGCACGATGCATTATCATCTTGGTATTTTCCAAAAAAAGTACAATTTTACATATCAATTGAAAGTGGCAGCTCGAAATTACATTTTCTAGTGTCATTCGAGCAACATTTGCTCGAATGACTAAGTTTATTCTTGGCTCACTTTATTCTTGGCTCAGTTTTATCTGAGGATGTCCCTTTTGTTAAACAATGTCAAGAAACAAGACTGGACTTTGCTCAAATCTGTCCACAGTTGACAATCGTAACCATATATGTGTGTGTGTATATTTATATATACACACACACAGATATATATATGTGTAAAATGAGTGAAAAAAAATCTGATTTGATTTGAGGAATTACAAATTTGACTTTATCTCTTTTGGGATGCAGACCCAACCAAACTATTTTGCCCTTTCATTGGCCTGACAGAGCACAGCAGTTGTAGCTTTTGACAAAAACCCAGAATGGGAGTGCATGACTTCAAATTTAGCTTTGGCTCTCTGACTCTTGGTTGCTTTTAAAGTCTAATGACTTGAGTAAATAAGGCAGTAAATGTAAGCACAATCTTATCCCACAGTCCACTTGCCTGCTGAAAAAATTACACCAGACATGGCATGGTTACTACCTGTTTAAGCACCAATTACTTGCAACAGATTCCACTATACCAATAAGATAAAACACATTCTGCACATTCTAGACCTCCTTTTATGCTCTCAGTTGAAACACACTCCACAATCCTATTTGACAACCTTGTACTTCATACAGTTAAATTTATTACAAATGCCACTATCCTCTGCTTCCATAGTGTTATCCATTACTCCTACTGTTTTTAAACCTTATTGTTGAATGTTGGTCATGTTAAGCTGCATATAATCTTGTGAAATGCACTACCTAGACAAATAGTTGAGGATCCAGAGCTTCAGGGAACTTTTGGACGCCGATTCTTCAAGCCTTCAGAACACTCTAGTCTTTCCTCTAAAACTGTCCAGCAAATAAGAAAATACTAATTAACCCTTTCTGTGTCAAGTTTCCAGTGTGGGAGACAGCGCAGCGGTACAGGATGATTCAAATACAGCTGATTTGAAAGGTGACTGACGTCCATTTTTTTATTTCATTTTACATCAGTCAAGCAATCACATCTTGTTCCGTTGTCCACCCTCATCCTCTCACCTCTGACCTTTAGGGAAGGCGGAGAAGGTGTTTATGCCCGAGTCAGACGCCTCTAACTTCTTCAAACGCCGTACCCGTCGCTCGACACGATATGCAGAATACCAAGGTAAGTGGTTTTTTTTTGATCGGCCGTTTTCTCACTTTTGGCTCCAATGTTGAGGAAAGATGTAAGGATGGTACAAAATAAATTGTTTGTCAAACTAAGACTGTTTAAATTTGAACTTTAGATCCTCAAATCTCTGTTTGTCTGTTGGAACCCAGAGTCCGAAATGGTCTGCGGTCTGCAGATGAATAACTAGTGCCATGTTAGCTCCAAGAACCAAATGTGGTTGAGGTCAGCTTTAAATATGAAATGCTTCATCTCCAGTAGAGATAATCTCCGAGGTTGGTAACGTGTGAGGTTCAGTCTGTGGGAGATCAGTTGCAGAAAAGAGAAAGAGGCTGGTAACTTCAGCAGGTGTGGTTCTATACTAACTGCAGCCCATAAATTTGAATAGAAAAGGCACACACACACACACACACACACACACATACATAGGAGGCAGCAGGAGTTACAGGATCGTGTGGAGCACGCTCTGCTTTTGCCTTTTTCAGTTCCTCTGCACAATAACCTCATTCTTTCCCTGCCAGCATCAGTACAATATACAACGGCAGCAGATGAAATGTTTCAGAACAGTCCTGAAAAGTATTTCTCTTTAAGTCACTGAGAAAGGGGTTTTAATTTTGAATGACAAGAAAGCATGAAAACGGTTTCGTAAAAGGCAAGGGGGAAACAGTTCTGGTGTTTCACCGAAGTGAATCCTGTTGTCACTTTTCATCTGTCGGAAAAAGGACTGGGAAATCTATCAGAGGATTTCTTCCAGCCTCCAGATTCAGACAGGTACGCGGTCTTGCAAAACAACCTTGAATTCAAAGGTCTGTGCGAGTCTATTGTTAGTCTGGTAGTTTTTGTGGATGTACATGTGTGTTAAAGGACATTTTTTGCAAAAATGCACAAAGAGTGGACTCTGGAATGCAAGTCTCTGAGGGCTCCAATCTGAATAACACGAGGAGATCTGAGGCCGAGAGGAAATCTCCAGCTGCCATCAGTCCAGTATTTCATCAGGCAATCTTTATAAAAAAAGGAGTTTGTATGCTGCTAGAGTTTTAGGGCTGACGCAAAGATGATATGTGTGTTATCTTGACATTTCAATTTGAGGATGCAGAAATTGGAAGTTACAACATGTGAGCCACATGTCCTGGAGCCTGACTCTGATAGGACCATTTCAAGGTGAAGGGATTGAACATCAAAACAAACACAGGTTAAACTGCAAGCACAAATAATGTGAACTTTCATTGACGTAACTGTGTCAAAAACAATTTGGAGAACAGAGGGAATTGGGATGTAATTGGATGAAGTGGCTGTCAATCACTACCTATCACTGCTGGCAGTAAAATCAAACTTTTGTCAAGAGCTGTGAGAGTTTACCGAGTGCTTTTGCTGCGATTCTTTGCTCTTCTCTCACTGCGTGCATTCTGTCCTGCACAACAGATGTTAACGGTTTCCTTTTTGCTTTTTACCTCATTCACCGATATACCTTCAGTTATATTTAGATGTCAAATTTCTTATAAATCAGCTTATCAAATTTCATCAACTCATCAAATTTCAATACCAATCCTTTACTGGAACTCAAAATTTATATGATTGACAACTACGCTGAAAGCTTCTTCAAGGCTCCAAGGCTCCACAGTGACGTTCAGGTATTTGTTAAACTGTCTGGCCGCGTTTCTCCTCTTTCCATTCATTATCATCACAGTGTCTTTATAATTTTTATCTTTTTTTTGGCAACTGTTAGAGAAACATCTCTGAATGCTAGCAGAATTCCACAGCTAAAAACACAGCTAGTGACCGGCTGGTGAACCAAGCCAAGCATTAAGAGACAGAGAAGCTAAATGTTTCAGTTAGAGGGTTATAAGAGCACAGAATTGGCACTGAATGAAGTGAAACATTTTGCAGTTAATTCAGTGAGAAAGGTGATTCTGCGTGAATGATAAAACAACAGGTGATACTGGGTGCTGATGTTGGTCGAAAACTCTTGGATTACAACGACATCCATGGTTGTGACTGCCTTTCCCTGTAAGTGAACGCTCTCCTTTCTCCGTCATGTCTCCAAAGCGGAGCAGAGGGTGAGGCTGGCCTACACTGAACGATGGAGGGAGTACAACGAGGAGCAACGGGACGAGCACGAGAACTACGTTGAGGAGGTGCATGATGGTAAGGCTTGGATACACCGTCACGTTTGGAGAAGGAACGGTGGACAGAATTCAAAAATAAAACCACGCCACATGCAAGCATACTGACATCCACTTTGTGGAAGACCTAATGTCAGACTAGGGCCTGAGAGATTAGATAAGACCCCACTTTACATTTGAACAAACCTCCGCAGCCGCAGGCTGGCGGCACACCGCAGAGAGACTCCACACAGAATCAAAGTGGCCATTTGTGGCCAAAGCTTGGCTGACAATCTTCTCTGCGGTCGATCGTCTGTGTGACATTGTTAAAGACAACGACAGCTTCTAATCTGAGAACTGAGTGGTGGTGGTTCGGGGTTGTCTGGGTCAAGCAGATGTTAGAGAGAGACAAAGAAGTCAAATTTAGTGAACTGCACAGAAACTATTTTTTAATGTTCAGGTATTTCTGAATTTCCTTTTGGGTGCCATAAATTTAAAAATAAATAAATAAATAAAATTAAGGCCCTGCAGTTTCCACTTTTCATGTTTTTTTTTTTAGATCTATTTGGCACCTGCCTTCTTTTGGATTTAAGTGCACACGAAATAACGGGACATGAAAAAATGCAAAACTCTCTAAAAGGAACCCTGTGTAATTTTATAAATTGGCTCCTATAAATGGTCAATTTACATTAAGACATTGTGACAATCTGCCAGCCACTGGGGTTTGGCTCCAGTTGAGGAACTCAAACCTTATATAAACCAAAAACCCTGTTCTCAACTACACCTGTGTTTTGATGAAAAAAGAGCGTCAAACACAGTTGCAGAAAACAAGTGACTGCTCTTTGATGAGCTTTGCCGATTTTTCTTTAGTCTGAATCACAATGTTTTCCTTAAAACAACCCAAGTGCCGTTGTTGAAATCCAAGCAACACATTACACTTGACAGCCTTATTAACATAATGTAGAGGCCCTGATGATGTCCCTATACCAAAGAAGTTGTATTTGAATGCTTACACATTATAAAAGTTTAAGCTGATGATCACATCCACAATTCATACATACAATTACTTAAGCCTGGACCAGTCCCCTCTAATCGCAGGACCACATATAAAGACATACAACTGTTCACAAGGTAATAATATACAATCAAAGTAAATGTAATTCTAGGATGGATGATAACATAAGGAATTCTTGTCAAAATCTTTTTGTCCTGGCAACTGGACTTGAATTTCTTCCCTTGAAGATGCTTCACCCCTCATCCGAGAGGCTTCTTCAGTTCCGAGAACTTCAGTTTGAGAACTGAAGAAGCCTGTCGGATGAGAGGTAAATCTTCGAGTGAAGATATTTAAGTCCAGTTGCCATGGCAAGAAGATTTCAACAAGAATTGTCCATGACCTGGATGACTGAGAAACTCCACAGACAACCGATCATTTAGTCAGGAGAAAGAGCGAGAGCAACAATTCTCAGTCGTACTAACATGCCTTTTTTTTTGAAAATCAGCCAAAACCTCAGCTGCTGCAGATAATGATAATATAACAGTAAAACTAGTTACACGAGTTATTTTGATAAACTGTCTGAAGTCCTACTGGCTTACTTAGCTGACCTTGGTGTCTCCTGGTAACACATTTCACCATCAGCTATCAGAGGATTTATAAATACGCTATGATTTAGGTTGGAATAGAACAAACCTGCAGAAATCAATGACAAGTACAAAGCAGTGCTGATACTACAACACACAAGCATTAGTGTCATCTTATTTTGCTGACGTACACTTTGTTGATCCACAGAGAGCAACGAGAGAACAAGAGAGAGCAACGAGCAGATTAGGGAGTTCAACTACGATGGTGTTCATCCTCGCTATTACTGGTTCCACTGAGCGTCTTTTTCCTCCCAGCTTTTTGAGGGGACTTTTGTAAGCCCGGTTGTAGAATGCGGCGCTAACATGACACATTATTGTTCTCACTTTGGTCGCAAAATTGTTTTTCTATTTTTTAAAATATTTTATATAAAACTTGAATTGTGCAAAATGTCTTCATATTAAACTGTCAATTCAAATGTTATTTGGTAAGCTTTGTATTTCAAGCTTATTTCTATTACAGTAACTGTTCTGCATGCTTGTTCGTACACACAAACACAAAGTAACATGTTTTTAACCTTAAGTATTAACACCAATAAAGCTTACTTTGACCATTTTTATGTGGCTTTATTTTTCTCACAAAAAATATATATGTGAAAGGCAATATGAAAAACTGAGTTCTCTGAGTCCTGGACCATGATGTGTTCCACACTGGATTGCCATCTGGTATTTGAACTATTTCGAAGATGGCGGTGTGGAATATGGGAAAGATGAAGTGAGCTGCAGAAGTCATCAGCCTGAAATGAATTCCGTATTGTGGAGTGGAAACATCACACACACACACACACACACGCGCACACTCACACACACACCAGGACAATCAGGGAAGGTAAGATAAAAAAACAAAGCAACAAGTGCAAGTAAAACCCAAAATGGAAAAATTGGGTGGGACATATAATTTCTCATCCAACAGCTTCAAAACCAAACACCTTGCTTTGCTTCAAAAGTGACATGCCATCTCTCTTCTCATATCGAGGCCACATGTGCTTCGGCTCAGACACTTGAGTGGGTGCCACCTGGCCACGGTTGTCATGGAACAGCAGAAAGTAGGTTTTCTGCAGTATAATTAGTAAAACGTCCTTTTATAGAAATACTGCAGTTCTCTCCAGACGGACAAAAACAAAACAACAATAGTATCTAGGGCTTTATATCTCCAAATTACAGACAATACCATGGCCTGTTTTTTTCAGGTTTATTCAGCATGAGGGTTTCACACAAATCTAGCTCCCTCAAACTCAACCTGTTTTTAATCTGACAATAAATCTCTGCTTCCTGAGTTCTGATTCTGAAGGAATGAAAAGGAAAACACTTTGAAGGTTGAGCTTCTGCTATTTTTACCCCCTTTTGTCAGCAATAAGACCATGACCAATCATCTTGCATCTTAGACCTTTTACTTGAGAAAGGGGGGGGGGGGGGGGGGGGGAATCCAATGGAAAAGGACACACACACACATGCACACAGAGACACAAACACTGCTTCAACTTTTCTCTCTTTGAGAGCAGCAGTGATGCAGTAACTCAACATTTTAACAATATCATCTCAAGCAAAAAAGTTTTTCCACATGAAATCCTATCTCATCATTCTAAGATAATCATTTTTTTAGATATAAGAACCCAAATAATTGTTCACAAGTGAAGGCTTACATTTTTCAAGCAGATAAATAATGACCTTTTCTTGGGAGCAGAATATTTGTCAACCCACCAATTTCGTCTTCCTAAGTATAAAATGTAAAAACTGTTAATATTGCTTATTAAATTTAAAGACACATTTACTTGAGATAAACTGATGCAAATACGTCTAAACAGCTTCACTTTAAAATAAGATTGTTGATAATCAACCTTGGGTTTTAAGTTATTAAATTTAAAGACACATTTACTTGAGATAAACTGATGAAATACGTCTAAACAGCTTCACTTTAAAATAAAATTGTTGATAATTAACCTTGGGTTTTAAGTTATTTGTTGTCCTTTATGAGCCTTCTGGTGCCAATTAAATCATGAGAACCCAAGAGTTTACATTTTACTTATGTCATTTCTGAAAATATTTACACATTAAGTAGTGGAAACATGATTTTCAGAGTTGCTGCACAAAATTCTTCATTATTTTATTGTCAGGCAGAAAATAAACTATTATTCAACATGAAAAGTGGTGAATTACTGCATTAATCAGCTTATTATTTCCCATTTATAGAACATGATTACTGCTCAGATATCGACAACAGATTAAAAAAAAACACAATTTAAAAGCATGAGTTAAAACAAGGATAAAACACTGTACAAATGTAAAACCGTTGACCAGCAGTAGTGGAAAAAAAAAACATTTTTAGGGTGGTGAAGATACTTTACTTCATGCTGTTCAGGAACTTGCCATGCTCCTCGCCGCGAGGCAGCAGAAGCTCGCTGCCAAGCTTGGGTCCCTTTTTCTCCTGCGATAAAACAAAACGGGAACATTAACCTTTTTGCATGTTTGATTGTTTGTGTTGAGATGAAATCCAAGCAGATATCTCACCTTCAGCATCCCATCACGCTCCCACTTGAACAACCCGCAGTTGCTGAAAAAACAAAATACCAGGTCTTACTAAGGTAGAGAATATAGACACGTGAACAATACTAAATGTTAAATATGACATACTGATATGATGTTCTGACATGACACATCATTTGATCAACTTTTTAAAATTTATCTTTCTTCACAGCCATACCCCGCTTCTCTGTTATCTGGACTACAACTTTCTATAGATTAGAAATGAGAAGACACAGACGTGATATATTCTTGAGATTGTTTATAAATCTTACACCATATTTTTGGCAAAATCCTAAATTAAACTCAGGCACTGCATGCCTAAGTTTAATTTAGGAGTTTGAGAGGAATATTCTATTACAGTTACTAGACTGTTCAACAGGTAAGTTCAGGTACACTGGAAGAAAGCGATTTCTACAAATGGTGAGTAAAAGATAAATTAAATGTCTTACATTGTAATCAGAAAAATCTAAACATTTCAGCAGATTGCATGGCCTTTAGCGGACCCCTATACAAATTAAGAACCTGGAGTACTGTGGGGTAATCCCAGTCTTACCTGCAGTGTTTGTGTGGCAGTCTGTCCAAAGCAATGGCTCTCTGTCCACATGGACACTTGAAGAATCGTTTCAAGCCATCGTGCCAACGCAGACTATGATTTTCCTCCACACAGCGATCCGCCGGCTTAAAGTAGGTGTAGTTACACTGGAATCCAGGAAAGACAGGGGTTAACAGCTTCCTTTTCAGGGCAAGGTTTGGAATCAGTTTACTGGGACAGAAAGGTACCCAGATAAGAGGGGTAAATAAATTGGCAGAATGTACCTTTTTACAGGTGACAACACGACACTTCATCTCTCGGATGCCCTTCATCTTCTCCTCCATCTGCTCCTTCTTTACCAAAGCGTCAAAGTAGCGCTCTTGCAGCTGATACTCCGCCTGGCAGGGATTTGAAGCAGACAAGCGCTTCACTTGTGACTGCTTAAAGGCTGGGAAATACAGGCAGATTTGTTGCAATTGTTTTTGTGTGTACAGCATGTGGGGGAACTTACAGCCTGAAGTACGGCGATGTGACGAGATTTCGCATTGAGTATCTTCTGAAACTCCTCAGACTGGATGTAGTTCAGCTGATCTCGCCTCTTCTTCTGAGCCGGCTCCAACTGCTCGTTCCCAGATTCATCTGCAAGCGGGGAGGGGCAGGGGGGCAGAGTGAGCCAGGCAGAAGTCTAGACTCTCAGCTCCCGGCGTGTGGCCCAGTACCAGACAGCCTACACCCGACATCATCTCCACAGTGGACCCCATTACTTCTAGGATTGATCACAAGGGGGATCCTCCTCCCTAATATCTCTCACATTTTTGTTGAAAAAGGACAATCAGGTCCATTCAGTCGTGAGGTAGTTGACTAGGGTCAAGGGTTTCACATTCACAGTGGTGCTGGTTTTAAACACTTAGATCAAGTCTGAGAAAATACTGTACCTCTCTGAAAACCTGAGAAGGCTAAGAGTGCCCCCCCTTGTAAAAATCGTGAGTCTGATGAAGAGTAAATGAATGCAGCTGCAGACTCTTGACATTTTACTTCTTCTCAAAGGTGAACAACTTCTGATTTGTGCTTCTTGTACTGAATTATTTTCAGTGAGATATAATTTGAGTTGTCAAAAATCAAAACTATTTAAAAGTTAGCCAAACCGCATTTCGCCATTATATCCATTGTTCTGTGCGCAGGAAGTATATATATTAAAATAAACAAACAAATAAATATAGAAAAAAAAAAATATATATATACCCACATACATATACATAAATAGACATATGTATATACATATAGAAGCACACACACATATATGCACATATATACACATATACACACACATATACATACATATATACACACACATATATCTATATATATAGATATATGTGTGTGTGTATGTATCATATATATGTATATATACAAATACACACACACACACACACATATATATATATATATACACACACTACACACACACACACACACACAATATACATACATATATGCACTCACCCCAGTCACTCCAGATAACCTATAGCAAGTGTGTGTGTGTGCGTGTGAGCCTACCATCAGGAGCAGTCAGACTCTTCTCCACCCGAGAATTAATGTCACTGCTGTTGACCCTCTTCCTCTTCACAGCGTTAGGGTCTTCTCTTTCCAGTCCCGTCCCTTTGGCTCTCAGTTTTTTCAGAGCTGCCATCTTGGCAGCAGAGAGGCTGAGGGTGGAGGGGCTGGGAGCAGGTGGCAGGCTGTTTTCAAAGAAGAGGATGTCTTCGCCCTCTGTGAAGCCTCGGCCCAGGGTGGGGGTACAGGGAGTCGTGGTGCTTTGGGTCTTGGGGACCTTGGCAGCAGCCTTGGGAGACACCAGACCCCCGTGTTCGGGTAGAGACGATGTCCCGGATCTGACTCCGGGGGAGTTTTTCTGCATCCTGTCCTTGATCTCCTCTGCTCGATGCCGACGGGCCCGCAGGAGCAGCTGTTGCTTCTGTTTCTGCTGCTTTAAAAGGTCAGAGGCTGAGATGGACTGAACAGTAGCACCATCCGAGGACACTGAGGGAAGTTTCAGAAGGTAAAGTTCTTAAAAACGAGTAGTTAGCACAACTAAACTTCTTTGGATTGTTAAGGTAATCGGACAATGAGTGCAAATCTACTGCAGCCCTATGGTTATTTTTTACATTTTATTTGCTTCATTTCAAAGGTTTATTGCATTTTTATTGAGCATATAAATGTTTTTGATAAAGGACAGACTAAAGTTAGAGCGGTAAAACATTCTGTTTTAACAGGCGGTTCACAAGCAGACAATGCCGAAAGGTGGTCAGAGCTCTAAATGTTGGGTTTACTTCATTTGCAGGAACTGCCCGGCTATAGCCTGGTCACCTCTCTAACTTGTAATTTCCAAACACCAGATTTAACACCAAAAATTCCTCCAAATTTAAATAGGGGAATTTCATGTTTAGATACTTTTCTCACGCAATGATCTGGTCCATTAAAACAACCACTGTTTGAAGCGTGTTAAAAAACTCAACTGAGGCATTAAAGTTGAGCATGACTTGACGCTGAGCAGGGCAAGGACAGACAGCAAGCACCTGGAAGGTCTTACAGTGATCTGAATCACACTTTCAAGCAAGGTAAAGCTGAAGAGGGCATGAGAGGAAAAACAAAAAATCCCTTGGGGAAGGTCACCCCAACATCTCTCCCATTAGTATGAATAATTTAAACTTTTATGAAAAGGATTGATTAAATACAACCCTAATACAACCCTGTCACTTGAATTTACCTGATGGCTGACCGTGCACCAGGTGTCTCTTGAGCTGCAGAGCTCCAGGTGTGGGCATTGACATTAGGCTCTTGAATTCATTTGAACATCCTGAAACTTCACCTGACTGCAGGGCTAAAAGACAGAAGAGCATAGCCAAACCACGTTAGATATATATGTTGAATTTCATGATTGAATCAAATACACTTGTTTAACTGAAACTCCACCTCCACTGAGACTGTGGTGCTTGTGATAGCATATTTTTAAAATTAGACACAATGAATTTATAAAAAGATATCCTCTCCCTTACCCAGCCTCTTTGCCTGACCAATGTGTTGAGCAGAGCCTTTTACAAACAGCTTGTCCAGAGTTTTCTGCATGGGTTTGTTGAGTTTGGATGTAGTTCTGCAAAACATGGACTTGTTATTGAAAGCACCGCATTCAGCCTAGTCCCACGACGCATTAGTGGCTTTGGGAGTTGTGAGGGAACACAAAAAGTTGTTTACCCAAACAAATATAGGAATCAAATGTGAATGACAGTCCTGATCAGCCAGGCTGAAACTGCCTTGTTGTATGTAACTTCATAAAATGTGTCTTTTACAATTATTACTACCGCAACTACTACTAATTTTAGTGTCCACATCCCACATGCTCATCATTACTAGCAGTTATGACAAAACAATTTTCCACTATAAAAATCCTATCTTGGCATAGATGCATGTTGCTGCTGGTATTTTGTGGGGGCAGAGTAACAGATGAGTTAATTGGTTAAAGGTCAAACAAATATTAAAATATAAGGATTGTTGGTATCCAGCTAGCTATGTGATACACAATTTACGAATCAGAATTTTGACATGCAAGATACTTGATAAAGTTTCCCTGTCGGTCAACATAAACAATAATGATATATATGGGAATATGGGAAATAACAAAATCTGTTTGGCTTAGTTAACGAATCAAATTAAACATTTGTCTCTCTACTTGAAAATGGTTATTGTGAGGTTATGTGAATGTCGTTTTCACATATTTTTCATCAATTTTCCAATTTAAGAGGTTATATATTGTAAAAAAATTCCACCGGAGGAAACAAGATTTACTGATTTTATTTCAGTTCTATCCCAAAATATTCAGAGAAATCATTACTTTGCAACAGCAGTTTTTTTTTCCTAAATTACTCAAGCTAGATGGCAGCTTCATGTTAAATAGCTCTTGTGGAGTTAACAATGATAACCAGGATTGGTAGGACATTGCACATTAAATGAAACTGTAGAACGTCTTCAAACTCACATTGACGCAGCACAGGCGGCAGATGACACACCACCGTAGTAGAATCCATCTTGGCAGAGCCGCTCCCTCAGTCCACCACCCTTCCCCTTCACCTTGTTAGGAGCTTTTCCAGAGTAGGACGACTGCAGCTCAGCCCTCTTGGAGCTCATCTTCTTGTACTGGGCTTTAACATGATACTGGCAGTACTGGCACTCGTACTGCACACACAAACAATTTCAAAACAATGAATGTGACGTGTTATGTAATGGATTATTGGAAACTGACGTGAATTAGTTTTAAGACGGAGCTCTGCGCTGAATATGAAGAGCACAAGTGTGTGAGAGGGACCCACCATGTTAACAATCTGAGAGCAGGGATCACCATTTTTTTTTGAAGCCTTGCAGGTGCTGTAGTCTTGAGCATCTCCCATCAGCAGCACCTTCTGTGGGTGATCCACTGTCAGGCTGACCTGCACAAGACATCATAGCATGAGGACAAAGATTATGGCTACATAAAGGGAACATGGACCTTAGGATAGAATCAGTGGAATTTTAAACATTTGTAGGAAATGAAAACGTCCATTACTAAAGTCCCTTAACATTAAACAGTTTTCCTGACTTCACCATTGAATTAAACTCCCTCATACAGCAGTCAGGGTGTGTGTGTGTGTGTGTGTGTGTGTGTGTGTGTGAGTGTGTGTGTGTGTGGTATGCAAAGAGCTTTAATTGCTGTTCCACACCATGTTCCTTGTTAACATCTCAGCTGGTCACATCGCTGACTCCAGAAATCCTAAGGCCTACTTAACCAACAATTGGCTGCTTTAAATAACCTTGATGCTCCTGTTGCCAAACCAGGGAACCGATAAAAAAAAAGTCTAAACAGATAAAATGAAACATGAAGAAGCAGAGATTAGTTTCAAAAGTGCTGAGTTTCAGTGACATTGAAGATTAATCTGACTCGGCTGGTAAAAAAAAAAGGCACTTGCCGTCTACCTTTCAACACTGTAGTTTTCTAATATTAAATGGAAGTCCATTTCCTCTATTGTTGTTTCTACCGCCATTCCATAATAATAAAAATAAAGGGATAGAAAAGGAACAAGATATATGTTTAAGTGAGGCTGTATCTTATCAGACTGACGGAACTACTCCTAAAATATATATCATTTTAGGGATCCTTCAATGACATCTAATGCAAATGTAGCAGAAAAACCATAAATAAAACTGCCAGTCCAAAGTTTACAGATTCCCTGCAACTTCAGCAGTCAAATATTTCAAGTCAATTTGATTATCTTAAATCATAAAAGCTGCAATTTTAGTCACATTACAAACCACTGGAGAATCATTTAGACTTGGGAGTTACAAAGTCTTTTTGTTGATTGCAGTCTTACAACTTTCCTGAAGCAATGAAACTAAATGAAGCCCTGTGTCCCCACTTGACACAGACAAGCCTCCTTCAGCACCAAAAGACTCCTGGGAAGTCAGAGCTTCTGCAGTTTCCAGCAGTTTATCTTACGACTGGCTTGTCGTGAAATGAAAAATATTTGCATTTGTTGAAATATGGAATCTTCTGGAACAGCCATGTAAATCTCGCATTATTGAATTTAGTAGAGCAGTAGTTCAAAAATGCTGCTGCACAGCTAGTTTGCAGGGCCATATTCAGTGGGTTACAGATGTGTGTCAAGGGACTTTTATTAGGAATCGTGCTGATTTCCTGAAACCGGGCATCTATTTTAGGGACATAGATTTCCCACATTGCAGCTGCATGCAGAAACCCAGAATAATTGTGTTGCTGTGGTTAGCAGCTCATTCTAGTGCCTATAAACATGTTGGATTGCAAGTACAATTCCTAGAACATTAAATTTGGGATATATTACATCACAAACAGGAAACCAAAACCTCAGTTCAAATATGTTAAGAACAAATATGCCTTTCACCTTTATTGCTTTTTAGGCCCTTGTTGCGCTTTGTTAATTGCCAATTGTATTTGATAATTTACTTAATGTGTTGAATGCTGCACAGTAACATTATGTGTTACTGCAGTATTTTGTGTAATTGTGAACTGCTAAAAAATACTTGGGTATGTCTTCATAGCTAAATGCAGGTCCTGAAACTGATCAGACAGAGAAACACCAGATTGGTTTGCCTGCATATTGAAGGGAGAGAGACACTCTGTTTATTATTGTCTATCATGCCATCTATGTTTTCCAAATGTATAAATACAAAAATGAAATTGATCATGAGCTAAATGTCAAACTCTCTTTCACAAATCCAGGTCAAAGCTACAAAGTTAGATGATGGAAACTACCTTGAATGAAAATAGCACCAGGTAACAGCCACAGCCTTGAAATACTGAGATATAAAAACACAGACAGATTGAACTCTCACCCCATCATAGCCGTCCTTCTGTTTCATGGGGTTTGGGTTAAGGAGTCCAATAACAGAGCCCACGTCTGTCTTCCAGTGCTCTTTGTGCACGTCCCCAAACAGCAAAAGAGAAACAACCACTTCTAGGTTGTGAAGGTCATTCAGCTTCCAGATGCTGAAGGTTTTGCCCTAAAAGATTTAAGAACTTTAGTCTGTCACAGCAACAACAGTATCAGGATTAGGAACATGACATTTTTTTAATTAACCAAAATTAAACATTAATAATGTCAGATTTTAAAACACCCCATTCAAAGAATACTGCTCATGCCCTTTGAATATGATCAGAATCCACATGCTGTTTACATCTCTGACACTTTTTATATGTTAATAAAGATATATTTTTCTTTTTGAAAATGTTGGTCAGTTACACTGTTGTGAGTGTAGAACCCCTGCCCCCCTCCCTCTGGAGTGTTATACACCTACACTGCTGTTGCTTTGAGGCGTAGCCTTGTTGATCACCACCCCAAATGTCACCCAATCACTGTCCTCCAGCGTCTCTCGTGCCAAGCGCTCTGGCACCTGTGACAGGCGGATCAGGCGACGGTTGGCCATCTTGCGGTCCATCTCAGTTGAGGAAACGCGAGGCTTTCTAAAAGGACAGAGCTCATAGTCAGGAGTTCCATAGCGTGTTTGTTATTTCCATCATTAAAACACTTCATTGCCCTGACCTGAGTCGCAAGCCGGAATATTTTTCTACAGCTACGTCTTTAGGAAGAGAAGGAACAGATGGAGTTTTTGGTTGAGCTGCTGCAGCACCTGGACCAGGTCTACTCTGGGAGGCGGGAGGTGAACGAGGGGGGTTTGTGGCCTTGCTGGTGGTTTCTACTGGCTGGAAAGAGCTGCCTAACTTTATCTCCACCAATGGGCCTCTTGTTTCTGATTAGAAAACAAAGACATAAATTCTTTTGCATTCGACATTTCAACGTTTAAATAACATTCAGTTGAAGAGAGCAATGAGTAGTAGCTGCAGATACAAATAACATGGGTATCTACCAGGTAAGGTGCTGGCTTTAGATTTGTGAGCAATCCTGGGTTTGTTTTTGAAAGAGTCAGCATTGTTGAGTTGACTGAGGAAGTCACATGACTCATTGAGTTTCTTTGGTTCTCCTCTGGTCGGAGTAGATGAAGACGTCACTGAGATGAACGGAGGAAAGAGCATATTGTATTATCTTTTTCTTGTTTGTAATATGATGGACTATGCGCTTGTGAACAAAGAATTTATACCTGCTGAATTTTTTACATTCTGAGATGAAGTAGATGATTTGGCCTGGGTCTGATTGAAAGGTCGCCCTTGGGTAGGTGTTGTTTTTGATGCAGTGGAGCTCCCGGAAGCCTTCGTGGTGGGAGGGGAGGTCGGAACTGTCTGGCTCTTATTCAGCTGTTGTTGCAACTGCTGCATCTTCTCCTGCATGTGTCTCAACTCCTCTGAAGAAATCCAGCAAAAAGACTGAATCATAAATCAACTATAACTTTGAATTTCTTTTTTCTTACCAGTGTGAAATTCTTTCAAATTCAAAAGTTAACTGTATATCATTCAATAAGTGTTGTGTAATAATTCTAATTCATTATCCCCTCGCAAGGAAATTCCATGAGCAGTTTGCTGCCGTCTATCAGTGTCAGCAGAGCAGTTAGGAGTTCAATGTCTTGCTCAAAAACATTTTGACACTCTAGGACAGGGGTCGGCAACCTGCGGCTCTTTCATCTTTACACTGCGGCTCCAAGTGGCTTTGGAAAATAAATTCTAAATATTTAATTGAAGTGCATTTAATTTGTGTTAGTTCCTTTTCTTAATTTTAGTTCTGAGTTGGGAGATCATTGTGGTCTTGGCATATTAAAATAAAAACATATTTATTATTTTTCGCTGTTCAAAATAAGAGTCACACTTGCGGATGCCAGTATACCTGCCAGCCGGTATAGTCTCGATTTGCAGATGCTGTGCGCAGAAGTTCAGGAGCAGAAGTCCCATTAACCAGGTAAAATAAATATTTATGAAGATATTTTCCAAATACTTAATTTTTTATTGTTTACCGACACAGTGATTTTTTTTTCCCAATTTCTTTTAAAATTCAGGTCAAGGCTACGCTACACCCTCTGAAAGTCCAAAGCTCAAAATATTCAAAATTTGTTCATTCCATAAATAAAATTTAATTTTCTCCACTTTGTGGATTTCATAAGCAACACACTACACACTTCTTTATACAAAGTGTAAAGGTAATAAAAAGCAATATATACAGTGGTACCTTTATGTTAGACGTCAAAAATTATTTGCGGCTCCCAGTGTTTTCTTTTCCATGGAAACCGGGTCCAAATGGCTCTTTGGGTGTTAAGGTTGCCGACCCCTGCTCTAGGAGGAGCCAGGAATCGAACTAGAAATGGTCGGTTCCAAGAACGATCACTCTACCTCCTACGTCATGTCGTCCCTGTTCAACTTCGATTTCTGCCTGCTAGAGCTGTAGCTTCATTTGAATGTTATTTTTGAATCATTTTTTTTAAATTATATTTGAATTTATGAACTATTTTTTGTATATCTCCTTTTAGTTTTATACCCACTTGACAAACGTATGGTTCACACATATATTTATGTGTGAACCTAGTTTACTAAGCTTATCAAAGTGTCATATTTATCACGTCAAATTAATTTATCATTTAAGTTGCTATTTTTAAAACTTGTATTTCTGGTTTCACACCAAACATGTTTAGATATTCAGAAGAGATTGTTTCCAGCACATACCGAGCAAATCCTCCTTGGATCTGTCCAAAGTCTCACACGTTTCCATGTCTTTTCCTTTTTCTTCAGCCTCTCTCTCCTCCTTGTCAATATCATTAACATCTCCAAACAGTTCAGCCAGTGGGTCGCTGTCCTCTGGATCCACACCTTCCTGATATTCTTCTTCCTCATCTCCATCAAATAGATTGTCCAGGTCATCGACCTGCTGGTGCCCTCCTCCTTCTTCATCTTCTTCTCCATCACCCACACCTTCAGCAATCAGACTTGTCAGTAAGTCCAGATCATCTTCACCTGGACAGAGAAGATGTAATTATTATTATTACTATGATCGATAATTTAATCTATTTCCAAAGCCATTCTGTGGTGTGATGGAATTTTCATAGTGGGCTACTTACTGTCCATTGCAGATATGCTATCACTGGGGAGGATTTCAGATGATAATATAACTCAGGGAGAGGCAGGCCCTCACTGTTAAGTGGAGGAAATATAAATAAAATGAAATTGAAAATGAAAAAAAAAACGTTCTTGGTCCCAGTCAAATGTTTAGAACAATTGTATGTCAAAATGCTCGTGAAGCTCTTTCCAAGCATGTATCATTGGAATTAAAAATTACTGATGACGCTTGATTTTATAACCTCAGACGTTGAAGTTGATGTACAAACAAGGATAAAACATTACTTATGAACAACTTACCACAGTATGAAATTACAGCTTTGAATTGTTTATGACTAGGCTTGAACGAAGTCGATACTCCGTGCTTTAAAACGTTTTAAAAGGCTGTTAGCTTTTTAACTCAGTTAGCTTTTTAAAACTAACTGCTAATGTTTAATTTTAACAACACAACCTGATCACAATGACATCGAAGCGAGGGAGAAAATCTAAACTGGCGCTAAACGAAGGACCCGTAATGTTGTTGAATTTTTTGCAAGGCGTCTAAAAATATGCCTGACTAATTTCTGCTTCCTAGATTATATCCTTGATCTTTATTTTACAAAAAAACACTAATAACTAATTCTTACTAAAAAGAATACATGAAAATCACTATAAGTAGGTTATAATAGTAGTTTTATTGAATAATATGTTCATTGTATGCCCGGGAACCTATGGGCGTAAAAAGGGGGAGGGGGCTTGAAAAGGACCTCTCAGAGAAACCAATATGATGGAGTATTTATGAATAAGCGTGCCGTGGTTTCGGTTGCCGTTTTAAAACTCAAAATCTATGAACCACAATGTGTTCTTTTCAGAGGTTGAAGGTCCCGAGGGAATATTAGCCTGAAATGAAAACATCAGGGTAAAGACGGGACCAGGTGATTGTTCCGTCTCTCACGTTAAGGTATTTCAAGTTTATTTTTCCTTTAACTTGTAATTCATAACGAGACTGAAAGGAGCCAATTCTTTCGGACAGACCTTCAAGATTGCGAGGGTTTTGGGATCATTGTTATTAGTAATTTTGACTATGTATGACATCCCAGTCTGCCTTTGAAAGGTATAACACCAGGAAACTATCTCTAGTTGTCACAAAACAGTGTTACTACACAATCATTAATGTTATTGGTTGTTTCTTAAGACAATCTGCTTTGTCTTTACAGGATGGATGACGGGGACACAGATCCTGTCCTCACTATTGTCAAGTGGGGGGACTTTTTACAAGACTTGAGCAAAGATGGGGATTACATTCATGGCTTTGTGACAAATGAAACAAGAGTTGACAGCGTCCTCGAGCTTTACAGAAGAGCTACCAAAACAACTTTTTGCACCCGCCGCTCTTCTTCCTTACAGTTCGACCCACTTAAGTGCAGGAATAAGAAGTTCTGCACTCGGTCTTTTGTCTTTTGTAGGTCCACCAGTCCACGCATCAGCGATGACGGGGTGCCATTCACATACGGTGGCATGAAGATCCTGGAATGTCAGTATGGACCCAGACGGGAACACAGGAAAAAGAGTGACATTGAAGTGGAGAAGATAAGCTGCAACCATGAGAATATTTCATCCCATGAACTAAAGAGAAAGTCCAAGCAGAGACTGTCCCCTGGAATAACAAGAAAAAAAGGATGTCCGGCCAAAATCTCGGTGTGGCACATCTGCAGGCTGCCTGAGTATATCGTCACTGCCAAGAAGAGTGTAACAATCTGGCAGACTAAAGCTAAAGAGAAGTTGCTGCGGGATTTAGAGGCGGGGAAGGATGTGTCAATAGAAAGCCGTTTTTACATCAGCTTTCCTCTGCAGCGAGCGCACACAGAACACACCCACACAGATGAAGCCCACTCTGTCCATCCACAGATTATCCAGTGGATTGACCAGCTTGTGGCCGAGGGGATAACTGGCGTCAGAGATGTCCAGGCCATCCTCAAACACAATGTTCAAACTAGAATGTCTGACATTGTTGCTCCAGATGAGCAGGACAGAGGGTATTATCCAACACTCAAGGATATTGCAAATCACATCTACAAGTCAAAAGTGAAACGACGACCATTAAGCCTGGAATTGAGATCGTTTGGCACGGACCCTCAGGTTTATTCAGTCACTGAACAGGAAAGTCACACTTCTCCATCCCTGCAGCTGGATGAGCCTCACAGCATTGCGGAACACACAGTTCAAACTCTGGAGGTGAGTTTGAGTCTAGACTGCCTCCACGCAGATGGCTGATAGATCCGACTGGAGCTAATGAATTTCAGTTAAATTCTGAGTCACATAACATATATGATTTTTTTTTTAATAATTGAAAATGGGTATACAAGAAATTGTCCATAAATGTCTGATTTTTTTTTTAATAAACAAGAAATTACATTCAATTTAGGGAAAACTACCCTGACAATCAGATTATCCCTAAGAATCGTCCAAAAAAATCACCTAAAAATGACTTTAAATCTGCCAAGAAGAAAACTTTGAAATCCACAATGAATTACTGATGAAAGACCAAGAAATTACAACAAAAAGTAAATCAGGTTAGATATCGGCACTAAATTACTCATGAATCTGTGTGACAAACCTCTCAACCAGACAGAAATTACCAATTGACCGTGTGCTGTCTTTAATGTATTTATTTTTCATCATTGTTCCAGATGCCTGGCTGCTTCGATGAAGCTGTATGTAGGGAGAGATTGGAGATCCACCAAGAGCTGAAGGCCATCAGGAGGGCGTCTATCTTGTGCTCTGATGCCGGAAAGCTGGCCGAGCTGAAGGCCAGGCTCAAAGCTCTGCACCACAGCTACAAAGATCAAATTTTACCCTCTGCACCGGCTCATAGACGTAAAGACGGAGGCATGGACCTAAATGCAGCACCACCATCAAAAACATTGAGGGCAGACAACCATGACCACGCTTACCTGACCCTGAAGGACTGAAGGAGGCAGCTGTGTTTGAATCAGCCGGATTCCATCTTTAATATGATACCAAATATGGTGTAATATGGAGGTTGTTTCACTGAATCTTGAGATACAACATTTTCTGAACAGTGGTTATTTGGTTGAAATCTTTTTTAATTTTTTTGATCATTTTTGCTAATTTGTGTTTTTTTTTTTAAACTTGTTCATATTATGTTCATCTGCAAATTACTGTAATTGTTTTCATGTGAGATGAGAACAAATTTGTGGAGAGCTGAAAAGTAACAAGAGATCTTATTAAAATGATGATGACATAACCCCCCAAAAGTGGCAGGAAATGCTTGAAAGCTGTTACAAATTGGAAGAAATTATCGAGAAAGTATTAAAAGAACCATTTATTATATAAATGGTTCTTTTAATACTTTTATATATTATTATTATTATGTATTATTATATTTATCAATGGTTATTTCCATTATATAAATATAATATACATGATTCTTTTAATGCTTTAATACATTTAAAACATTAGATATTATAAATTTTAACATATCCAATGTTTTACAATATATTATTGACATGATAAATTGATAAATACCAGTTATGATCAGGTGTCTTTTTTTCTACAGCCTATGTTTGCTTTAAAATTTTATCAGAAAAGCACTTTAAAACATGTAGAATAGACAATCTCAAAATCAGCAGGAAGTCAAGCATTCGTGTGTCCCAAATTTAACAACATCTATAAACTTTAGCAATAATTTATGTTTTACCAAAAACATGACAAGATTATCAATGACATGATACAGGAAAATTCCACTGCTTGAGTAACACAATTGATGTCAAGGAACAATATATTGAATGTAAACAAGCCATAGGAAACAGAAATATACACACAAATCTAAAGAGTTTAAACGGTACTTCATGTAGATATTGCACAAAGGAGATTATTGAATAAATATTGCACCCATAGGAAGTTCACAACCCTGGAATTTGTGTGTGTGTGTGGGGGGGGGGGGGGGGGGGGGGTCTACTCAGCACGGCACTGGTATACACTTCTGACAGATGCAGGAAGGAAGAACCTTCTGTAACTCTTTTTTAAGCACTTCAGGTGAAGCAGCCTGTAACTTAACAGTATCTTCAGAGTCCTTCTGCAGGATGAATGACAGTTTGGCCCTCATCTTCCTCTCACCAAGGACAAAGCTACTGCATCCAGTCTCTGCTGCTTCTGTTTCAGCCAGGATAAGAATAAATTATGTATGAAGCTGAAAACCATCAAAAATTATGATCAATAAATTTGATACTTTTGAAGTTACGTGGAGAATAACTTTATAGTACAAATCACTGAATAAATATAACCATTTTGCATTAATTTCTTTCCGTGATGACAGGTGAGGCCCGGGCCTCCCCTGCCTCTACTGACTGCACGGCACTGCTGTTTATGCTAATCAGGAGACAAGCTATGGTGCCATTTGGATCCCACAGTGATGGAGTTCAGACAGATAAGATAAGGAACTGTTGCAACAGGCTGCCGTCATCCAGCGCCATCTTGAAAAATAACAGAACACAATGTAACTGCTGATACCACAGACGAAGTACAAAGACATCTCTCAGAAGCAAATATTAGTAAGACAGATGACCCGCATGTGTATTGGGAAAGGCCAAAGTACATTTATCCTAATTTGCTCAGACTGGCAATAGGATACTTGTGCACCCCAGCCTCTTCAGTGCCGTCTGAGTGTTTTCTCTCTCTTTGGAGAAGTTATCTCCAAAAAGAGAATCCAGATGAATCTTAACACGATTGAACGAGTATTTCTTCAAGAAAAAAAATCAATAAAACCGCCCATAATCACATACCCTCCACTTTTGTCCTGGCATGTAATCAAACATTGACAAAAAAATTCTTATTTATCACAGGAATTGCCAACACGAATACACTTGCAAATTGAAATTGTATATTTTTGGATCAATACATCAAAGTAGTTAGCATGCTTAATGTTGTATCCCTTCTATGTGATAACACTTTACTTACCAATGACACACAAGGCACTGGGTCATGATTCAGTTAATAATACTATTTTGAAGTCCACCAAGCACTCGCAATCAATTTTTTTTTTTGCGTTCTTTGTTTTGAAGTGTGACGTACATGGGAAGTCAGGTCCAGAGAAGACTTGATGTTTGAAAAGGCCAGTTGCAATTGTGGTGGGCCATCTGGTGGTACCACTTACGTATCACAGCAAATATGTTAAATCAATTCTAACAATGTCTTTTATCCTGTGAAAACTGAAGAGGTGTCTTGGATGAGAGGTGAAACTTCTTCGAGGAGGGAAATTAAATCCAGTTGCCACAATAAGTATTGACAACAGTCTGATACTATATTCTATATCCTATGAGACTTATAGGTTTGTAGTTTCTCCAGGCTAGATGAGGCTTGTGGGTCACAGTTTGTCCACCTCGACCTCAGATGTTTAAGTATAAGATTTTAAGAGTTTGTACTGTCAAGAGAAAAACACATTTCTTAGACTAGGTATGTTTATTTGCTTTCAGAGAATTATAACACAGGAAAATTTGTCTGATAACCCCAATAACCCCAAAGGCAGTTTCATCTGGGATAATAAACAAATAATGTGTAGTCTCCATCTATTGAGTAAAAATAAAATCTCTAAGTTCCTATTAAAGTGCATAAATGGTGCCTGCCCCTTCCCATCTACACCACCAATTAAAAAGGTTAAAAAGAAGATTTGATGAGGATATCGTTAAACAAGAATAAAAATGCCTTGAATTACCACATAACTTCCGGTGGCTCAACTGAGGCTAATATTGCTAACAGCCACCAGATGCCGCCAAACTAAAAACAACCTTTTCTGCCATTAATCTAATCCTCCAGTTATCTTTTTAAACCATGGCCAATGTCTTTTAATAGTAGGGTGGACAATAATGTGTGATGAGACAGAACCAAATCCAGATGATTTGAAAATCTGTTTTCAATCTTTTTAAATAAGTGTTGTGGTTACTAGGAGGAGGAGACAGTCTCTGGCTCTGTGGAGAATTGTCAACCATTGAAGGACCAGGTAGAAACGGAGGAAGACTCAGATTAAGGTGCCAACACGGCTGCGGTTGTTGTGCATGCTGATGATGGGGAGGATCTAGTTGATGCAGTCCATGATGTGGATCTGCAGGGAGTCCAGGTCCGGCAGGATCTCATTACACTTCGGGCATGCGTGTTCTGGAATATTCCCCTGATGCTGCCACTCGATACCTGGAGGAACACAGGTGGGTATTAAGACGTCACACTCCCTGATAGACTGTTCTTCAGCATTTATAAATCCAGGTGAGGATTGGATTTGTTTGCAGCTGCATTAAAGGCCAAAGAACCATACCTCTTCCAACCAAAGATGGGCCTCCTCCTTGTGGATTTCCAGCCAGAGACATATGCCTCCTCTGCATCTCATTCAATGAACTCCTGAGAGTAAAGAAAGCAGAAGACCAGGCAGATGGAGTCACAATGTTGCACAGAGAAATAATTAAAATAGGTAGGAACCTCTTAAACAAATACCTGTTTGTTATTATCATGTTAAGAAAAAGTTAACAACCTTGTTTTGCTACGGTTGAGAACACAGGAATACCTTAACTTACGAGTTTCATGCATTCCATGACCGAGCTCGTAACTCAATTTGCTCGTATATCAAATTACATTTCCCCATCAAAATGAATAAAAATGCGGTTCATCCGTTCCATTGCCCCATTTTTGTTATGGGTTTTTAAATAAGAAAGATTTACTTTAGAGATAACAAATAATATACAAAAAATAATAATACACAATAAAAGAGAATGTAAATTAATAAACTGGTTTATTAAGGGTATTTACCTTGATCAGATGAAGATTGATAGGGTTTTTTTCATTTCGTGCCCTGCCACTTAACGTAACTTCCCGGCTACACACTTAATGCTACAATATATTGCTAAATTTTACTGCCATGCTTTGCTAAACTTTATAACTAAACTAAGTTTAGCGACTGAATAAATGGTTGTCCACTTTTAAAAGTGATCAAACCATCCCCGACCAGTGTTGAATGACTCTTCTGATGGCTTGTCCGTTGATGCTCCTGACGTTTGCTGCACTATATTCCAATAAATATGTCGTGCCCCCACGCAGATGATGCTCTCCATTCAGTATCTTGCCAACAACAACTTCTACATCTCTTAATGACGAGGTAGACAACATACTCACATCACTCTTGTTTTCAATTATTTCCGCTGGGCAGGCGGCACATCTGTCTTTTTTAAAATGCCACTTTCAAGGATAATAAATGTTCATCCCGCTCGCTCGTAAGTCAGATTTCAGCTCATATCAAACTAAAAAAATTGACTGAATGGCGGTTCGTAAGTTGGAGCACTCATAAGTCAAGGTTCCGCAGTGTATGATTTGATATTTGGAAAGAATAGGAATCAAAGTGAACTATCACTAATGTTGTGCTGCACTGCTGGATATTTGCGTTTTTGCCTGTTTCTGTGACATATCTTGTACTGTGACATCTCTTGTTCTTGTCTGTTTGTAACGGATCACTTGACATCAGTAGTTTTGTAGGTGATACTATGACGGTGTAATAACTCCACATACCGGCCCAGTGACTCCATGTTCTCCTGCAGCTGCGAGTTCATCTTCTTCAGGTACTCCAGCTGAGTCGCCAGGCGCTCCCTCTCCTCATGGAGTTTCTCCCTGGCTGCCCGCTCTGCGTAGAAGTCTGAAGAGTAGACCTCTGCCTGCAGACCACCACCGACACACACACACACACAAACACACACACACAAACGCACGCTTTATAAAAACACTCTCCTCCAGCTTTGCCTTACACTTTTGAGTTCCTCTTCTATTTTTCCAGATCATTTCCCTTATGTTTTTCCACCCAAGACAATTCTTATCAAATTTTGTTACACATTTTTCAACTAATATTCAAGTTATTTTCAGGCATTTTAAGATATATTTCCAGGTAATCTTTTGGCAAATTTCTGTTAACTGGCCACTTGCAATTTGCATGATTGAGTTATTTTCAACAACTTTTTAGGCAAACTCCGGCTTCATTAATAGTAACTTTATGTAGTTTTAAGGAAATTCCATAATAATTTATTATAACCGTTAATAGTCTTTCAGGACAGGAAAATTAACCAGATGTCATCCAGGTGGTACAGGTTTTTCAAGGGAGCATGGAAACTCAACTTTTAGCTTTCGTGCGACAGAAACTTTGAAGTAGTTAAAATGTCTCGAGAGGAAGTCAGCGCATCCACCTGAGCCTGGAAGACGGAGATGGTCTCTAGCGCCTTCTCCTTCTGGTAGATCTCCTGCGTCATGCCATCGATCTGCTCTTGCTTCGTAGCCAGGGCTCGTTCGGCTGCACTCAGCTGGGTCTGCAGCTCCTCGAATTCCTCCTGCTTCACCAGACAAGACTGCTGAAAGGAGGATTGAGCGTCAGACCCATCCAGCTCAGGTTTCTCTCCCCAGCCAGGACTCAAGCAGACTCACCTCTCTCTTCTTGCCCTCCTCCTTCAGCTCATTGTAGTCTTCGAACAGCTTAGTGTAGGCATCCTTCAGCTGGGCCAGGCTGCTCCTACGGTGGGGGAATGTTTCAGGAGAGTAAACTGACAATCAAACTTATTTAGATATATATAAACATTTTTTCTCTCAATTCTATTACATTTCTTGTGTATTTACACGTTAAGCCTCCCTGATTATTTGTTTAATTCTTCCTGATTATTTTTTAACTTTTGCTGACCTTCATGCAATTTAAATGTCATTTTTTAAAAACAAATATGTAAATTCAACGATGTCTGGAAACAAATATTAAAAATTGAGTCAATTCCAGTCCTGATTGGACCAAACTAGATGTGTGTGTCATTCTGACCTCTCCTCCCCCGCCTTCCTCTGCTCCATCAGGCTCTGTGCCTGCATGCTGTCCAGCTGCAGCTTAAGCCGGTCATTCTCCGTCTGAATGGCCTGTTTCTCAACCAACTGCGCCTTCAGTGTCACCACATCCTGCTCCACCACCCGACATCTAGACGAGAGGAAGCGTTTTGCATTCATTATATCAGCCGGGTTTTCATTCCTGGGTGTTGTGACTTTGGCAGCTGTTGTTCATTACAATTAAGCAATTCAGCCAATGTGGTGAAATATGTAGGATAAGACACACTTGTGTTTACATTTGTAAACAGGGGTTGCAGCATGAAGTCATATGACCTGAACTGACAGTTGCTGCTGTATAAAATGTCTTCCATAAACAGTAGAATAGGAAGCAGCTCTGCTGCCAGGGACTCCAACCTGTCCTGCAGGTTCTTCTTCATGCCTTCTGCCTCATCCAGCTTGCTCTGCGCCTGTTGCAAGTCTTTGAACAGCGTTCTCATCTGACACTTCAAGGTCTCTACCTCAGACGCCGTCTGTAAAACAGACACACGGTTCATGATAAGTTGATTATTTC
The DNA here is from genome assembly GCF_037954325.1 of Fistularia commersonii. NCBI lineage: Eukaryota > Metazoa > Chordata > Actinopteri > Syngnathiformes > Fistulariidae > Fistularia > Fistularia commersonii. The sequence continues at coordinate 13,951,428 of NC_141288.1, forward strand.
CAACATCTCTACACATGACTGATAGGTTTACACCCAAATCACTTTAACCATTAAGCTATTGAACAAAACTGTAAAAATACCCAACACTAATCAGGTGTGACTATAATCTCAGGAAGACCAACTTTCTTCCACTTTGTGTTTAATGTTTTACCAATAAAAAAGAAGCTTTAAAATGTGAATTTCTTGGATAATTTTGAAGGCATTTCAGTTAATATTCTGTTGATTAACTTCTTCCAACATACTCTTTCGCTCATGTCTTACACCTTTTCAGATAACTTACTGCCGCATTTAGCCAATTCCATTTACATGTTAGAGATTTCTTCATAACTTTTGAATTTTTCTTTCTAAGGCGACTAATGCTAAATCACTCAAATATGTATATTTTTTAGTGACGTAACAAAGAAATATTAACGACGATGAATTCCGCCAGACAATCCTTCATATCTAAGAGATGATTCCAGGATCTGATATTGCATCTTGATATTTTCTGAAATAGACTAATATGATGTCCAGCCATCAGCAAGACAGTTATATTCTGTCTTGAGAAGTTGAAGTGTAACAAATTTGCAAGTGACAATGTGGTTTGTCGGATTGAACAATTAATACCTCGTCCTTCCCAGAATCCTCCCTGCTCTCTGAGGTCAACGGCGTCTGTGTTGACACAGTGGCATTGCTCCTCCTCTCCTCCAGCTCTGTGATCCTGTCATCAAATGTGGGCGACAGTGGTGATTAAATAAGGCACAAGACAGAGCCTCATAAACAGCAGCACGTGCATAATTGCTAGGGCCAGGTCCCTAAATATACCTGGTGACTGCGGCCTGTAGCTCCGCCTGCAGCCGCAGCGCCCGGTGCGTCTCGTTTCTCAGGGACTGGAGCAGCTGGCTGACCGTCATCTCTTCGCTGTCCAGTCGCGACGCTGTCATGCTGGCTTCCAAACGCCTGCTACGCTCAGCGCTGCAGGCGTCCTTCAAGCCTGCCACATCTCTGTCCTGAGTAGAGATAAAGCCTAACCTGTTAAATGTTTACATAATCTGTATGACAGGATTATATATCTGTCCAGTTGATTCAAAGACTTTCCAATGCTGATATAAATATTTAATTCTGAGATAAATCTATGATCTGATTTTGTGATCCCTGGGTACCACCTTGTTATATTTAGAAAGAGCACATTTTGCCTTTGAACAAGAACATTACGCTTCAGTTGAACATAAACACAAACATATCAAAAAATTACTGAGACATATGTAATTACAGTTTGATCAAAACACATGAGCTGTGATAAATTCACCATAAAACACACACGCAAGCATGCACGCACGCACACACGCGCACACACACACACACACACACACATATCTTTTTTTAACCACTAAGAAGACAAAGTTACTCTTGATCACTCTCAGGTTGGTTGACTCAGCTATATCCATTAGCTCCTCCTCACAAAGCCACACTTGGGTCTTCCTTTCTTTTTTATCTCTCCCTTCAGGGTTGGTAAAGCAAATCAATTTCCTCCATCTCACCCTCTTCTCTACATCCTCTTCTCTCACACCAACTGAGTTCATGTTCAACTTAGTTCAACTTAGCAGCTCCAACCCAAGCATCCTTCTACCAATATCTTCACTGTCCGTCTTCTGTGCACTACCAAACCATCTCGGTCTGACCTTATCTCCAAATCATCTAACATGTGCCGGCCCTCTGATAGACGCACTCTTTATCCCATTCATGTCCGTCACTCCCAAGGAGAGAATCAACATCTTCATCTCTGCTGCCTCCAGCTCTGCTTCTTGTTTTTTCCTCAGTGACACTGTCTCTAAACCTTTCTTGTTTGCAGTGGTGATGGAAAGGCTGACAGATAAGGTTAGACAGGAATCTCCATGGACCATGATGTTTGCAGATGACATTGTGATCTGTAGTGAGAGCAGGGAACAGGTTGAGGAAAATCTAGAGAGGTAGAGATATGTGTTGGAAAGGAGAGGAATGAAAGTTAGTTGCTGCAAGACAGAGTACAGTATATTAGTGTGAATGAGAGGACCTCAGGTGGAACGACGAGGTTACAGAGAGTGGAGATCAAGAAGTTGGAGGATTTCAGGTACTTGGGGTCAACAGTCCAGAGCAACGGAGAGTGCGGAAAAGAGGTTAAGAGATGGGTTCAAGGAGGTTGGAATGGGTCGAGAAAAGTGTCAGGGGTACTATGTATTAGAAGACTATCAGCCAGAATGAAAGGAAAGGTGTACAAAACAATATGGCCTAGAAACATTTACAATGACGAAAAGACAGGAGGCAGGGCTAGAGGTTGCAGAGATAAGGATGCTAAGGTTCTCTTTGGGAGTGACAGGATGGATAGGATCAGAAAATTAGTCTATCAGAGGAACAGCACAGATGTTTAGTTAGATGTTAGATGTTTTGAAGAGAAGGTCAGAGAAGACAGACTGCGATGGTTCGGTCATGTACAGAGGAGGGATAGTGAATATTATTGAGACGAATACTGGAATTGGAGCTGCCAGGCAGGAGGTCTAGAGGAAGACCAAAGTTTATGGATGTAGTGAGAGAGGATATGAAGATAGTTGGTGTTAGAGAGGAGGATACAGAGAATAGGGTGGATAGAGAAGGTTGATTCGCTGTGGCGAAGACCATCTTCTATATCTTTCCTTTCATTCTGGCTGATACTCTTTTAACACACATTAGTCCTAACACTTTTCTCCATTTGTTCCAACCTGCTTGGACGTTTTTCTTCACCTTTTTTCTACACTCTCCATTGTTTTGGACTACATACCTTAGGTACGTAAACCACCTTCTTTATCTCTCCCTGTAGCCTCGCGGTTCTACACGGGCTCCTGTGATTAACACACAGCCATTCTGTCTTGCTGCGACTGCCATTCCTCTCCTTTCCAAAGCATGCCTCCACCTCTTGAGATTTTCCTCCGTCTGCTCCCTGTTCTCACTACAGATCAGAACATCATCTGCAAACATAATCTGTGAAGATTCCTGTCTAACCTTATCTGTCAGCCTGTCCATCAACATAGCAAACAAGAAGGGGCTCAAAGCTGATCCTTGGTGCAATCCTATGGAACCTTGGTGTGTTGGAATGTAAATGCTAAGTGCTGTTGCAGTGGGTTAAGGTTTACCAGAGAACAAAAAGCTTCTAGGTATAAGCCGGTCTGTGAAGTGCTGAGAGGCAATTCAAAGTCACTGGTAATACCTCTGACATGAAACACGAAAATGTCAAGACATGCAGTTATGATGGCATTTCTAGCAATTAAACAGCGCAACTGACTAGTTCCGCTCCTCACCGACACAGTGATGATCTCGACAAAAGAGTCATCTTGTGCGTCCTGCTCGGCCTTCAGCTGCAGCTCGGAGTTCAAGGCCACCAGGTCGTCCTTCTCTGCACGCAGTCGAGCCATCTGAGCTCTCAGGGCTTCCAGTTCCGCGCTCTGATTGGATGCTGCTGCCTAGAATGGACCACTCATTACAAACATGACCAAATACGGTTCTTTTGGCATCCTTGAGTATTCATATGAGCACTTCTTGTTTTCAGTGGTGTCTGCCAGTGGCAGCAAAAACAAGCAGCATCCAGGAAGGAAATGCTTCGGGGAAACGCCCAGCAACCCAATCCCAGTGCTTCACCTTTAAACCCCCTGTGCCCTCCAACTTCTTGGCCAGTTCCTGGTTCTGGATGGTCAGGACCTCCACACGCCCCTGCGCCTCCTCCAGCTTCTTCTCAAGGAATTCCCTCTCTGCTCGCTGCTTCTCTCCCCGAGTTGCGAGACCCTCAAAAAGTTCCTTCATGGTGAGATTGGTCTGATGGACAGCATCTGTAGAATGGTTAGCATATCAGTGTGAGTTGTGTCCCAACAGTGTGGTGACTACAAGAAGGGAATAGTTACGGCTCGGACCCCTCAGTCAATCATGATCCACCCTCTCAGACAAATCATGGTCTTTACTATACACCGGACATTGACATAAAGACAGGCCGATAAAGTCTTGAGGAGTGATCACAGACAAAAAAAGGACCCTGCTTGGCTGACCTTTAACATCTCTGTTCCCCTGGATGAGGGTATTCATCTGCCGCACTGTGTCCTCAAACGTGGACGACTCGCTGGGCGAGCGAGAGATGTCCCCGTTCATCGTGGGGCCTCCAGACGCCATGATACTGACAGGACAAGAAACACACCTGTCAGTTCGTTCTGTGTGGGATATTAGTGAAATGTAAACTTTCTATGTCCTTTTTTGCCTGTGTTTTATGAGCACGGTGCAAACAGCGTGTTAACTCCAGCTTATCAAAAGCAAACTATGGAATAACGCAAACCACACGGTAAGACGCTATACAAATAAACAACAAGACTTGAGAACGTTTACTTTAATTTGTCAGGTTGAAAACGTAATTTCCGAGCTAAATTCAAACCAAGTTTTACTTATTTATGTTCTGACTTACTGAAAATGTAATGCCATGTGTGCTGCTTTCTGCTGTTTTAATCGAAAAGCAGCCTGCTGATCCTGTGTGACTCACAGCTCCAGCATGAGAACAGCCAGTGTCAGTGGAATTTCCTCCTCGGCAGGTCACATGATGGCTAAACTGCATTAACATTATGTGTCAGTCATAACTGACTGACTGTTGTTCGGCCTGCACTCTGCTCCCCTGCCCTCCGATTACGCTTGACAAACGTATTACACGCTGTTTTTAGTAACAACAAGAGGACAGCTGTAAGTTTCAAAACCAGGAATAATACAGACACACGTTCTCGTTTTTACTATATTTAATGTGAATTTATTTATTTTTATCAGTTCATTTTTGGTTAAGTTTCACTTTCTTTAACCAGGCTAGTACGTAATATCGGGAGTAGACGCTGTAAAGTGACCAGCAAGTTACCTGATCCAAACCAGCTCTCATCTCCGCTAAACTGCGTCACAACAAACACTAGACGACTTTAAATGTTTTAACTCACCTTCTGACGAATAATTAACGAAGCAAAGCTTTTATTTCAAAATCCAAAACGCATAAAAACAAAACAACGTGGTTGTTGTCAGTTGGCCAGTCTCAAGCTGCTGTTTCTCGTTTGAAGGAACATCAATTTCACAAGCAAGTCACGGTACACAATAATAACGTTTCCGGTGATAAATTTCAAAATGATACAGAAATGAGGCCCTTTTTGCCTTTGTATCTAAATGATTCACTTTTGAGAAAAAGGAGAATTTCTGATTTTTTCCAAGGTGCTATGTGTATTTTCTTTATTTTTATTTGCCACTTTTCATGTAACAAACAAAAAACAATTATTAAAGCAATAACAACAGATTGAAATGACAACAACAAAAAATTAATAAAGGCGATGATAATAAAAAAAAATGGGAGTAAGCATTTTCCATCAAAATGCAGTAAAAGGGGGAAAGAGTAGTAAGCAAATGAATGATGACATAAGCAGCCCAGGCGGATTCAGAAAACAGGTGAAATCATGTCAATTTGTGTTTCAATAATCTGCAAGCTTTCAGCGGTGAGGTTAACAGAAATTATTGTTTATTAATTTTGTAAACGATCCTTTAAAAATCCATACAACACATCAAGTTATGCTTTGGGGGCCATCTCTGTATCTCCACTTTTAGTGCTGCCACTTGAAACTGCACCTTAACATTTGCTGGCTTAGTCAAATCCTGTTGTCTTTGGTATTTATCTTTTCTTTTTGACTTACTGCACGATGGCTCTTCGAGAAACACAATTTTAATCCTTTATATGAGTGACACGTGGAAGTTTTGACAAAAAAAGTTGACTTTGACTTGTCAGCCAGAATCAACATGCCAGATAGCCAGGCCCTGATGGATATTTTTCACATCTTTGGATATGATGGATGACTTACTTTCAATCTCCTCAGTCTGATGCACCACTGAGTGCACGGCCTGGTAGGATTTCCACTCGAGGTATACGTAACTTTGCCTCTTTTGTTTTGAAGAATCATCAGCCTCACTTCCGCTTTTACACAGTCTAAATCCGGGTAGCTTGACAAGACCGTTAGCACTTTTCGCTTCCTCATAGTGACGTCAGGCGCAGCACAGATTCGAGGGTTCGCCGCGGCGCCGCGCCGGCGGGGCGGGTCCACACGCACTTCTTGTACATCGATGGTGTTTCGACAGTGGGAATTCCCACCGGGGAGTCACCTTGTCGTGAGTCAGCTAAGAATGTGCGGGATATTCCCCACTCGATGAGTGCTAAATAAAAATGCGTAATATCCTCCATTAGGTCATTTTTAATCAACGGACTTTAAACAAATCATTGATGTATTAATTTCGAATAATCCTTTTTTGCACTTCAGTAAAAAAAATCACTTGAAAGATATTATTTAATTCGCTTTCACTTTAAGCAAGATGTTGTGCAGAGTGGTCATCATTAGGAAAAATGATTTCACCACCACTGTGGTGTATTGTCTCTTCCACAATGTGGCTGCTACCCTTACCGTCCACTAGATGCCAGTATCGCACTAACTATCAGCCTTAGTTTAACGCTTAAATAAAATTCAATGGTCGATTAAGTTCTGTATTGGTTTTCTTCTATTTATAATTAGTATAGACGGCACTAGATCACAAGAATAGGCGTTTCAGCAATTTGTGGGTTATTATTTCATAGAGAAGGAGCATTTCTGTAATCTGTGAATAAACCCAGTGTCAAACATTGATTTTACAAATCAGGTATCACACGAAAAATGTTATTAATGTTCTAGAACTGAAGCCGATCCTAAGTCCCCGGGTATCCCAAACAATTACTGGGATGCGTTCCGGTACCCAATTGAGCAAGGTCGAGCCTATTCGAGGTGCCCTGGCCTGGAAGCTCTCTAGAGCCATGCGCTCAAGGATCAGGGACCCCGGGGAATGTTATGTCAGGAGTCTGTCGTACAAAATTCCCAAAGGCTCAGAACCTCTCCCAACCAAAACAGACCCAGGCACCCCGCAAGTCATCACTAGATGTTCCTGAAGGATACTGACTACAACCCATCACCCCAACTTTCATCCCGGCAGACTGATTAGCTTGCTTTTGAGTCCCCTGGGAAATTTTATTTCACATTTGACCCCACAAATCTTCAAACCAAATAGACGGAAAGAAGACCTAACTTGCAACAACTTAACATCCATCGTCCAGCACTCAGGGTCGCAGGGGATGCTGGAGCCGATCCCAGCTGCCAGAGTACACCCTGGACTGGTCGCCAGTCAATCAAAGGGCCAAATATACAAATAAACAACCAGTCACTCACTCATTTGGGGCAATTTTCCCTAATTTTTCCAATTAACTTAACATGTATTTGGACTGTGGGAGGAAACCCACGCAGACACAGGGAGAACATGCCAACTGTGAGGCCCAAGCGGTAACCACTGTGCCACGGTGTTAAAATAGTTAAAATATGTGCAAGATTTGCCCCAAAATCTATGTGTATAGTGTTTTTATATTCCATTTTTCTCTGCGTTTGTTGACAGCGAGTTCACCATCAAAATAGTGCTCAACGTTTGCTCACAACTCGCACAAAACACACCCAACCGTTGGCTGTGATAGCCTAATGTCGGAGTTTCTGATCAGTTCCTGAACGCAGCACTGGAGCGTCCGAAGAAGCGCCTGGCTGCGGCGGCGGGCCATCTGACATGGAAACACTGAGGAGGCAACAGGTTGGATTTGGTGAAGTTGCTGCGAGTTAATCTCATGATCTCACTGTAGACGCGCGGGGCTAGTCCAGGGACGAGTAAGTGCGCTGGGATGAAGTTTAACAAAACACTTTGCGCGGATGCGTCTGAGCTGCAGCAGGTTCTCAGGCAAACGCCGGCGTTTACACCCGCGAATGCAACTTTTTGATTCCACTCGGGTACATTGACGAGTAGAAAGTAAAAGTTCATTAATTGATTTAGAAAAAAAAAGATAACTTGAGCCCTTTGCGAGCCAAACTCCCCTCCCGCCCAGAGCCGACCTGAAGGACCTTCCAGCCTCGGGATGTTCTCCACGCTTCTCCTCGCCATCGCGCTCTGCGTCTTTGCGCATCCGGACGCCGTGACGCGCGGCTGCCAGCTGCCGTCTGAGTGGCGGCCGCTGAGCGAGGGCTGCCGGGCGGAGCTGGCGGAGATCATCGTGTACGCCCGGGTGCTGGCCATCCACCGGGAGCCGCTGGGCGCGGGGGCGACCAGGCTGTACAACTCGCTGCCCTTTGGCTTCGGTTACGGCTATGAGGGCGCGGAGGAAGGGCTGCTATACTCGGCGGAGGTGGAACTGCTCTGCGACCAGGCCTGGGGCAGCATGCTGGAGGTGCCCGCCGGCTCAAGGCTCAACCTAACCGGCCTGGGTTACCTGTCCTGCCAGTCCCACACCGTGATGGAGAACTACTCCTACTTCTTCTTCCTCAGGTGAAGAGCGGGGACAGACATTTAAAGTTCCCTCGGATTTTAGACTTAACAAAACAACTAAATTCAGACAAAAATATGGGTCTGCCACTGCTATATTGTCATTATCAAGAATCTTTTGATTCGTCGAATGGTCAAGAAATCTTTACAGAAAGACTGAATGAGATATTTTTATTTTGTAATATGAAATATTATAATCTTTTGAGGAGGGATGAGAGAACTTGATATCCTTGTGTCTTAATTTCAGACTAAACAAATGAAGCAGTTGGCAATTGTTTGATTTTTTTTCTCCTCACAAACATAGTTTGATTGTTGTCAAACTCACAGGGGAATTACTAGAATAATTTGCCCAGATATTACTTTTATGTACATATTAATACAAAAATATTTACATGAAATTTTTGGTGAAAGACACAGAATTTGAAATTTGTCATCAAAATGAATTCAGTGATGCCGAGCCAAGTGCTACGTGTCAGTTATTCTTAAAGTTTTAAGAAATTAATGTCTCAGCATGTTCTTCTGTGTGATGTTGGGATGCACGTAAGAAATCTTGCAGCAGGTCTGATGTCTCCTTGGTGCTCTTTCACTTGGTCTGAACAGGATGGATGAGAACTATAACATCCTCCCCCACGGCGTCAACTTCCAAGACGCCATTTTTCCTGATACGGCAGAGAACAGGCGCACCTTCTCCAGCCTCTTCCAGTTCTCCAACTGCACCCAGGGGAGCCAGCCGTTCCACACCTTCAGCCCCGAATGGGACAGCCAGGAGGACAGCAGGGTAGGCCATCAGTCCCATCAGTGTCACACACATTGTACTTGAACCCACAAATAACTGATTTAACGGCGGCAGCTCCCATTCACTGCCCCTTGTTGCCATGGCAGTGTTTGCTACTTCAGCTTTTTGTAAAAATTAAAAGTAACACTCCACATTCCTTTCAGAGAAGAAGCCACTTTGAGCAGGATCAGGTTTTTTAGTGTTCTCGGAGCAGGCTGAAACCGACACCATCTTGTTACCGCGGCGATAACAGTTTAACCCTGCAGCTAAATAGTAGTAAAAAAGTTGAACTTCTGTCACTTTTACTATTGATGCACTCAATGGTGACAGACTATAATATTTTGCTTCAGGATTTGAATCTCCAGTGGTGAGGTGGAGGTAAGTACGTACGTGCATGTGTGTCCATGTGTGTGGCCGTGCACATTGCCAGAGGGTAGTAAAATTGTGTTTCTACTGAACCTTTCCACATTCCTATTAGCAGAGGCAAAACTCAACCCAGGATTAGGTGTCCAGACACACACTCAAACTCATGCGCATGCACACTCACATGCACTGGTCTTTGGTACAAGTTAGGGTCACAGATTTAATGCATTATCCTAAATTCCTATCAAACTTATGGCGTTCACCATATCGGTGATCTGGGTCTGGGAATCAAAACGTTTGGGAAAACAAGTTACACATGCTCATCCAATACACACAAAATTGATTTTCCTGACATTTTCTCAACATGTAATTAGCTCCTTGTGATCACATGTCAAGCAGAGAGTATCAAAGCAATTACTAGGTGAGATCCATGCGTCAGGCTGAATACTAGCTATCTTGGGGAAGGTCAAATAGCAGAGCTCCACATCTTTGACGGACAAAAAGTTTGAAAGTGTGTCAGTGTCCAGCTTCGATCTGCATTGAGTATGAAACAACACATCCCGCTGACCTGAGAGCAGCGATAAGCTGACCCCTACCAGTGGGCGCAGGGCCTGCTGCCAACCTTCAGATATTTGTTATCACAAGTCTGACTGAATTGAGCAGTTTTTTTCTTCATGAACGGGATGAATTGTGAGATATAGCTGTCTCACAATTCTCACAAATAGGACTTTGTCAAAAAAACGGCACAACACTTTCCAACACTGTGTCCTGCAGCAGTGGTCAGACCCATCCTTAGCATAAGTATCTCTTTATTAGGACTTTTACTGTTTGTGTTAAAGCCAAAAGTGAGTTTGTCACATTTTCATTTTGGATCACGTGTCTCCACTGTTGGTTCGTGGCTAAGAAATGGTGTCCAACACATGGTGATTGTGGTTAGTTGTTGAGCTTAGATCATTGTGTCAGAGTGTGCAGCATCATGTTTTCTCAACAGCCTCCCCAATTCTTAAAAGCCAATGTAAAGTTGTACTAATTTTTTTTCTTTTTTTGAACATTTATTAGAACAGGTTCCTTAACAGAGTCACACACATTCTTACAAAACCTCATAACAAGATACACATTATACAATATTCTTTATAGGTCACTTATTTCCTCACTAGCAAGCAAAAACTAAAATAAAATAAAAATAAAAAAAAAAATTAAAAAACATCTAACTCAGTCAAATAGAGATAATATCTTCAACTCTCCAAATATTTTTTAATGGGTGCCACTAATTTTTTTTTTAGCTTTTGCTGGAATGCAATAGATTGTTAATTGTTTGAAATGCTTGTATTTATCTTTATTCAAAAGGTGAATGACCCATTGCATAACGGGTGCTCTGTTTATTTTTACTCATTTACTCATATTTTTTTTCAAGACTTGAATCCTTCACACCAGATTGAAAAGTGACATTTGTTTGCACACTCAGGGTCAACCATGTTTCACCTCTACACTGCCACCACTGATAGGTGTGGTCTGGTCAGATTGTCCTCCACTGGGGGAGGGGGGGTTCTGGTCCAGAGTGGGTGTGTCGGTGCTAAAATTGGGCTCTGGGGAAACATGTCCTGGACATTGGAGGAAGTGGCAGGTAATCTGAAGGAACACGAATGCAGTTGGATGGTGTTCTGCCTCTTACTGCTCTGCCTTAAACATCGCACCACGTTCCAGTATCACAAGACTCAACTAATTTGGGTTTAAACTTTCAGAAGCTTTCCCTGTCCTCTAGGGGCTCTGCTCTACTCTTGTGAAGGGAAAGAGGCAACTTTGAAGTCCTACATATTCTGGCTGTTGCTTTTGATTGCAGGAGATATGGTGGAGGAAGTATGCAGAGCGGTCCAAAGTTATAGGGGTAAAAGGGGGTACATTTTTAATCACTAATGTAAGAAAAGTTGAAGATCTATTAACATTCCCCTTTTCTATCTTTGTGTTTGACCCTTTGGAACTATTTCCTGATCCATGAGGTCAGAGGTCGTCAGGAAAGAGCTCAGAAACACTGCTCATTGAAAGGACGAGTGCTTGCATGTCGAGGCCATGACCTTTGGGCAAGGCGGGGTTCCAAACAGGTGTTTTCCTTTGGGAATTTAAGGAGGAGTTTGAGCCTAAAGAACCCTCTTGAGGACCTGACCCATCCATGTTTACCTTGATTAAATATGGAGATTTGTCCAAAGGATTTTCGGTATTTCCACGTCTTCGTCTTGCTTTCAAATTTGAGGTGTCAGGACCTTGTTCAGCTTGAGAGAGAAAACAAAACACACCGAAAACAGTAGATGGTAGAACGTTTGGTTTTGGTTTCATCCTCATGGGAACCTGACACCCCTCCAGAGGAAGAGACAAGACACTTCCTGCACTTTTCTGCCAAAACCTTCAATTAGCTTTTGTTCAGCACTTCCTCTTATCTTTTACTAGAAGACAGAGTTGCAGTCTCCTGTAAACTCACTGTTCTTTTCTTTTGCCAAAAAAAATACTACATCTTCTTAGGGATTTTATGGCACTGTTTTGGCACTGACATTAGAGGTAAGGAGGATGTGACGGACAGTTGACTAGACAACTTTCCCACATGTTCCCTAATGAGCTCATTTACATGTGGAAAATGATTAGACTTTGTGTAGGTGAGTTCCAGTTCTTATATAAACACCTTTAGGCAGGTTCCCTGACTGTCATAAATATTTTATGAGGTGTCTCAGAAGAGAAGGTAGTCTGCATGCTCCAGTCAGGCTTTAAACACTTAAACCCCCAGGATGAACTCCTTGTGTGTGACTATGTGAAATAATAAAAGAAAAAAAAAGAGTAGAAAGTGATAAGAAGTGCTTTTCTGTATCATTAGTCATCTGCTTTCTGTCTGTTTTTCCACATACACGCCCACACAGAAAGCGAGACGTACCAACAGTCACATACAAAGTAAGGGAAACCTGAAGGAGACAGTGGCGACGTGGCTTTTTGACAGACAAGAGTCAAGCAGTAAACTAGCTAAATGTGTGTGTTTGTGTGCGTGTGTGTGTGTGTGCATGCTCACACTTGCATGTGCACATTTTTGCTACCTCTCTGGAGTGTTTCTGCGTAAAAAACAAATCTTTTTGAGATCAACTCTTCCTGTGTTGATGGTTTGCAAAATCCTGAGCAAATTCATTATGACTGTTAAACAATCGAGGCCAATGCTATGTCCTGATAGGAATAGCTACAGCTACAGAAACTTTGTAATGAGAGTGTATGTGCGTGTGTGTGTGTGTGTGTGTGTGTGTGTACATTTTTAAGAGACAGAGACAGATGGAGAATAGCAAACGAGACACAAACTAGAGAAAAACAAAAACAGCCGAAGATGGAAAACACACTGAAGACTCTCTCCTCCTTGCTAAGAGAATAGGCAGAAATGATTTTCCACGTCGGATTTAAAAACACAACGAAACAAATGCAACAATTGTGACGCAGCTTTATATCTAGATATGTGCCAAAGAACTGTTTCATTAAATACTGTGACTCAAGTGATCATCTAAACACTAACTGTGTTGAAAGTACTGTCAAATGTCATAAATATCAGTTGAGTTCCACTGTTCAAATATTTTTCAGTCTGACATTTCCTGAATAGTTTAAATGGCTTGGGATACAAGTTCCTCCCACACTTAATACATTATACAGAAAAACTTCAACAATTTGGTAATTGCAAGAACAAACTTCTAATTTGGCCCTCACTTCTGAGGTTTCCCATTGGATCTCAAGCCTGCATAGCTTTGTATGGAGATATAATGCTAATTTGGAATTGTAAACTTTGATTTTCTGCTGCACATCAACACACTTAACAGTTCTCTGATCCATTTACTTGATATTCAGTCTGTTGTAAATAATTAGGAGACATTGTCTGAAATGGACTAAAAGAATAGTTCACCCAAAAAAAAAGAATATTCAGTCATTATCAACCTCATGCTGAGTGAAGCCAAGATTGAATTTCACAGTTCACAAAACACGTATTTTTACAGGCATGGCAGCTTCTTTTAACCATTTTCTGATGAAATATAAATAATGAAGATAAAACAAAACATGTAAAGCCCCCCATTCTGCCTACCTGGCTTAATTAAAAAAAAGAGCAGCCCAACGTGAAAGACAACACAAATATGCGTGTTTCCAGCAGAGACATCTACAAGGCCACTTAGCTCCCTTGTGGAATTTGAATTTGGCTTACACTGGATGAATGGGCAGCATTTCATATTTTTTTTTCCAATTATATTAGGAAAATGATCACCCTTCCCTTTAGTTGAAGTTGAATGGATGATAAGTTCATACTTAGCTTTTCAAGCATGTCATATTCAACTTTCGCTTTGAGCAGCTTGCTTATGCTTCTATCTGCAATGGATCAAATCTTCCCAGTGAACCATAACGCTTTCACTCCTGCATCTCTCCTGAGGACAGAAGGGAACATGACTCGATTTCAGAGAAGAAAAGTCGGGCAAACAGCTGAAGTCACCTCCTGCCACAAGTTTTAAAATCAAAGATACCGATTATAAAACATCACGTAAGTTCTTTCTCACCCCAGTGAAGAGTGATAAATTTGATCTAAGAGTTTGTACGATTCGCAGGAAATACCTTTCCTCTTATTTTGGGACGACAGTTTTAGTTTGAGTAGTTTTTCAGAGTTGAAGAAATTTGACATTCAGGTTATACTCCTTACCGCATTTCATACCAGAATACATATTAAAAGGGTTCAATTGATTTAACCTCCCATGACAAAATAAACAGATGAACTGTGACATTTAATGGCATAAACTTATGATTCTTAACTTTACTTTCCAAAAAAAATCACAGAACACAATTTTCCCAGTTCACATGTTTTTTTTTCTGCTTTAAGAGGTTTTAAATCCATGAGTCGTAGAAGATAAACCCTATGTTTTGTAGTACTAAGGATAAGGTTATTACCCTTATCCTGACATCAAACCTTTAGAGCATCTTCACTGAAGGTATCTGCCCTAACTATTATTAAGTTAGCTGTAACATAACAATAAATATACATATTTTAAAAGATGGACTGGCCAGATCTGGGTCAAGTGTTTATAAATAGCAATAACAACAACAAAACATTGCCCTGCATCTTTTAACCTTTCATATGTGTCTGTAAGATGGAAAGCCCACCAAACAACCAAATCATTAACACCAAGAGTTCTTACGGTGTTATTGTCTGCACTGCGTCAAAATCCTTCAAAAGAACAATTCTACCTTCACAGTGAAGCCCACATCCTCATTTGATCTTTTTCTAAATCATTACTGAGAGCAAAATAAGGTAATTATTTGAGATGTAAGCAACAAATTACTTCAATTGAATTTAACATTTAATAACAAAATGGTCTCAAGTAACCTCATTTACCGAGCATTAATTCCATGAAATTTAAGCCTAAGAATACACTTAAGCTTTAAAAAAAATCACAATGGTTATATAATAATTTGCAAACTTTTACAGTTTGCAGCCCTTCAGTTAGATGATACAGTGTTTGTCTTTCTGAGCTTCTGGTACTCTTGAGAAAAGACTGCACTTAGTATGTGCATGTGTCTTCATGAGTCGCAAACTTTGTTTATACAGATGATGCTTAACAGGAGGCAGGTGATAAACGGATGTTTTTACAGGTGCTGTCCTTGAGTGTGTGTGTGTGTGTGTGTGGGGGGGGGGGGGGGGTCCCACTGGGTGCCTTCCTATGAGGATGAGAACCAGTTCAGAGTGTATTACCAACTGGACCAATGTTATGTAATAAGGACAAGATTTTGATGAACAGGATAATGAAAAAGAGTTACTCGATTGTAACAGTATTGTTTCAGCCAAATAACAAAACTATTGACATTATCAATGCCAATGGTTTTTGGTTTTAGCTATTACTTTGAGAGATTGTCTATTTTCATTTTTACTCCAAGAAATGACTGGGTTTGTTTAACATAGCCCTTGTTGATTAAATGACAGTCTTTGAAATTATTTCCTTTATGAAATATATGAGATTCAAATTAGCAGTTGAATAATTAGTTGTTCAGTCTGTAAACATACCATATTATCAGAATAGGAAGCTATTTTGTTTAATATTAAACTGATATTTGGCTTGTGAATCCAACGAACATTTCCAATATTTGAAGTTATCAAAACAAATATTTATAGATGCGTTGACTGACTTTCACCTCAACACAATAATTGCAGTTTGTCATAGAAACTCCACCAACATTGTTTGAGTTTTTGCAAGTGCCAAAATACTCAACAGCCAAAATGATTGCAGGAAATATAGGTAGGCCAAGGCAAGTTCTGAAACCCTGGGAAACTAATTTAACTAGTGGTCCAATCCTTGTTGGCTGATATGGATATTTGCTACTTCTGCTGTCAAGGATGAGGGATTCAGGTGAAGATTTGTAAGCTTAAGGCCAGAGTGATAATAATTTTAATTCTAAGTTGCATTTTGTAGTTCTCTAATTACGTATTTTGTGACTTCCTCCATTGTGATCAAGTGAATTGATCAAACAAACAAACAAACAAACAGAAACCTCAGAGTATGTCAATAGATCAAATATGGCTAACAGCGAGCAACCCAATGTTCAGCAGCTACATTTACAATGTAATCGGTCTTACCAAGGCTCTTCCTTCACTCTGTTGCTGATGGAGTGATGTTTCCATGGTAACACATTGTGTTACCAACCTCAGGTCGAAGGTTACCTCGGATGACAGCAGTATTTGCTTCCCAATCTTGGAATTGCGTTGGAACTGGAAAGAACAGACAGTTTTTAGTGGGTGTCCAGTTCAAGTGCCATATTCATTGTGTTGTGACAAATTCAAACGGTTTTACACTGAACATTCAACACAAATGACAAAAAAATACATACTCTTTAAAGAAGTGTTATATCCTGAATCTCCACAGAAAAGGGTACACAGTAAAATCATATTTCATATATATATATACATATATATATATATATATATGCATTATCAGATGTCAGAGGTTAGGCACCAGAGGAAGGACTCAGAATGCACATCAGCTGAGGTAAATATGGAACAGGATGAGTGTCGAAGGCACAGCGCAGGTAGTTGGGCAAAGGCTGCCAGGACAGGTGATGAAAAAGATAGGAAATTGGTTTACAGCAGCACAATTGCGAAAAGTCAGGAGGGGTGAAAAACGACTTAAGAACAGTCTCTGCCTGTGGAAACAAAGCCAAAGCAGTTTAGGTTTCTGACATTCAGGCACTTATCGTACTTCGTATCACTGGGACAAAACATACGACAGCGACTTTTTGAACAAAATAAATGGTTTCCTTCAGATGCTTGCACTGCTATTTTGGAGAATGTGACAGGATTACTGTGCAACACATTCACTTACGGCTAACTCTGGGGACAACGTCAAAGACGTACTAGCTTAATAAGTAAACGTAACAAAACTGCAAACACTCGGCTGTAGTCATTGAATTTACTGTTTTACAACTTAGCAGTCTGCAGTCTCCATATTTACTATTTCAATGCATTTATTTACCTGCGGGACAGGAAGGATCAGAAAGCTTTATTGTGCACGTCCTGCTCTACAGCCATATGTATTCTGTCGTGACACAACAAGAATGTGATTGAATTTGGCATTTCCTGCTGGACCTGCTACCATAGTGACACCCAGTGTCATTTTCAAGGGGAGAGGTTTCGGACAGTTGCTTCTTCACTCACACTGAAACTGATGGATGAACTGATTTTAAGAGCATACGAGGTAGTTTGCTATAATGATCGATTAGTCCCAGTCCCTCATTTTGAAACACACACATGGGCTCACAAACACAAACTCCCCCAGTGGCATGATGAGTTGCATCACCTCTGTTAGCCCTTCTATTTCAGGTCAGCTGTTCTGTCAAGTAGAGACCCTGAAAGATCAAAATGTGTAACCCTTGGACTGTCATGGGGGGCTGTAGTGGTATGCATTGATGTTGCCCCACTACCCCACTAATAGCACTTAGCCCCCAACCTCCCCCTGAAAAAAAACAACCAAAAAAAAACAAAGAAATGAATGTGTGTATGTATATGGTTTTGGTAGAGTGGTCACTTCTGACTTCCAACTACTGGTACTTTGAATCTTTGGTGACTGAATTGCACTTTTTGTAAGTCGCTTTGGATAAAAGCATCTGCCAAATGACTTGTAATGTAATGTAATGTTGAATGGGCAACAAACAAGTTTGAATTGTGTTTTTGAACTAGAAGTAAGTGACATTATGTGACAGATGTAAATGACAAGTGTCATTATGTTCACTTCACATCCTTTTAAGTTTATTAAAGGATAATCATAAGCATAGAGGAGGGAAACAGCAACAGATCATGCAAAGATCACGCAAGCGCCTCTTCAACACTTACACAAGCAGTTGATGACTGATGAGAACT
Source organism: Fistularia commersonii (assembly GCF_037954325.1). Classification (NCBI taxonomy): domain Eukaryota; kingdom Metazoa; phylum Chordata; class Actinopteri; order Syngnathiformes; family Fistulariidae; genus Fistularia; species Fistularia commersonii. The sequence goes on from NC_141288.1 coordinate 13,969,328, forward strand.
GTTAATTTTCAACTGTTTTATTCGCTTGTTTAAATTTATTCAATCCACTACCTTTTCTTGTCCAGCTGTTATGCTCCTCAGTGCAGGCTGCCCTATTTGAGGAGGAGGAACGTGGCCGCAAGCTGCAGGACCGCTTGGCCACAGCAGAGAGGAGGAACAGGCAACTTAAGGAGCGCGTTCGCAAGGTGAAACGCTCCCTGAGGAACGCCCGCAAAGCCATGCGCAAGGCTGAACAAGAGGCCCGGGATCTGCAAGAAAAGCTTAGGTCTGCAGAGCGTCAGGCCGGGCACCATCTCAATGCCATATCGCAGGACGAGCATATGCCGACACATTATGCAAGCACAACAATACGCAAGAGGATTCAACTGTAACTTGATTGGATCCTGCCGCTGTGGGAAGTGAGAGAGTGAGGGACTGCTGGGCAGTCTCAGTGAACAGAAACAAATATCACCCACAACATATGAAAAAAATACATTTTAAAAGTAATAATCTACATTCCTATTCCTTGTAAATAAATTACTGTAATCTTTCTCTGTTTTGTACCTGATCGCGACAAAACACTGAGTTGTCAGCAAAGTAATCAGCAATATAAAGAAACACGTCTATACAAGTCAATAACAAAGGGTTAGAATTTAAAAGGACATTGCCTAACATTACTCATTAAAAAATAATCAACTAGTTGCAGGAAATCCTCCTAAAAAGATTATGTCACAATCCCCTGATACGGTGGTTGACGGAATGCAGCGTTTTCTTTTATTTAGCTCATTTGCCAATTGTTATTATTTCAGCTAATGTACTGGACCGGATTAAGAGTCGTAAGAAAATTCAGCATGTTAAACGGCAAGAATCAAAGCTAAAAACTAAGCATGTCCGTGTGATATTTGGGACAAAAAGAAAATAGAAGAACTAAATATAAACCTGAGGTTTGCCAGAATTATCTGTAGATCTGGAGGGAAATTGGAGTCAAAAGTCTTCATTTGTGGGATGAAGTTTTGACAGATTCTAGAACCCCTGCTTGACAGAAGCCGAGCTGTCTCAGAAGATGAATCACATGTTGTCAAGTCACCTAAGGTCAGCTTTGGTTTGGAGACAGCCTTTTTTTTCACATAAACCCAGTGTTACATGGAATGGACTTTGATTTTGAAAGTTGTTGTGTTTACAAGGTAAGGATTGGCAAATGGGTGATGCATTCTGAGAAATGTGTTATGATTAAGGGTCAATCTAAACCGTGGAATAATTATCTTTGTATTTCAGCCTCAGCTGCTTCAAACACTTATCTGATCACATTTTAAATGTGGCCTGGAGCTATTTAATGTGCTGCTTCACTAATCAAAGAATAATTCCTGCAGGTTTTCCACCGCTGTAAGATTGATGTAGACTATAATTATTGGAAGCATTTTAGTATTGATAAAGAATAGAGTGATTTATTGTAACATACTTGTCTTTATTTAAGACGGCCTAAAGGTTGAGAATCTCCAAATCAGTGTCTGACATTGTCATCTAAAGGCTCCCTTCAGAAACTGTATGTAGATGTGCATTTCATGTAACTAAACTGTTAGTGAAGAAGTCTTGTCCTGAAATGTTATAGAGTCTATAACATTTCACGACAACAAATACAACATGTATCACCTTGCAAGAGGGTGATACATGTGTAGCATGTGGGACTGTTTCATTGATACCTGCTATCTATGTAGCAAAGTAATATGTAACTTTAACTCAAGAAGATACAGCTTGTTCTTTGAATATGAGTATTTTTGTATAAATGTTGTTATCTGCCCATAAAACTTAAGCTGGAGAAACACAGTGTGGATGTGACAATGTTTTGAGGTGGGTTAAGAACATTATGGCTCACTGGAGTACAAAAGAGCAAATAACCAACACATACACGCTATGGGTGGACTAATCTCCTCACCTTCACGCAGCAAGTGTAAAGAGGTCAGAGGCGACGCTGTATGTGTACATGTGTTGTATTTGAGGAGGATAGTGTGAGTGTGTATGTGTGTGTGTGTGTCTGGTTCATCAAGTGAATGGAATGTGTTTGTGTGGGCAGCAGTGGTCTGAACAGCAGGGCTTCCCAGAAATATTCCTCTAATTCAGCCTGGAAAAGTGAAAGCTCTGGCAGGAGGTGAGCAGCTGTAACATCACAAGACATGGTGAAGGCAAAACATCCAGGAACATGAGATAGTGAGTGACAGGCTGGACAGTAATATAGCGACAGATATCAAATTTACTCTTGTTGAAATAATGCTGCAAGATATAATCAATTAAATGGAAATCCAGGTACTGAATTGTAACCAGCATCTACACACTGGTTTTCATCAAAGACATTTATCGAACTCAGTCCATTTTCAAAATGTTCGAATTCCCCATCTCTTAAGTAAATTCACCTGTTTTTTAACGATCATGGGACAATGCAATTAGCAAATTGGAATTAATTACATAGAAAAACATCCTACCTCGAAATAGATGATTTCCTCAAGAGTTGAAAATGTTAAAAAGTTTTTATTTCCCCCAAAAATTCTTTGATTCCTTTAAATTGATTGACTTCTTTGGGTATCACTTCCAAACTGAAATGTGGACGGCAAAATATTGCTTACACATTTCAAACTGTGTTTTTCTTTGTAAATTTGACTTTTAGGACGTGTCCTTAATCATGTGTCCCTCATATGGTGACCAAGGGTTGCCAGCTAAACTGGCCAATTTAAAGTTTATAAAACAATATTTTGACTAAATATATATATATATATATATATATATATATATATATATTGTGGAATTACGCAACTAAAAAATACGTTGTGCCATATTTCTAGCTCAAGATGTTGGGATTCGGGGTGAGGGCTCTATCACCAGTGAGCCTGATTGACCAGGTGAATGATTCCAGCTGGGGGTGGTGGAACACCTGCAGCTGATCAAGCCTTGTCAAGTGGAGGATAAGAAGAGTCTACCGTGCGCACATGTGTGCATGTTCACCAGTTCCTGCTTCCTGATGGTTGACGCCGCTCCTAGTTCCTGACCCCTGTGACATTCCCCCAGGAGACAACCTGGTCCCAGCTCAGCTGAGCTCCCCATTCACCTTCTTTGCAAAATAAACCCCTTGAGATGCCTCGAGTGTCCGTGTGTTTGGGTCAGACACACCCTCCTTAAACATGACATGACTGTACTTCTTCAGTTTTATTTGATATTTCAAACCATTCATTTACCATTTTGCTTAAAACTTGAATGAAGTTTGCCCTTGAATCAAGATCTATCCACTCTTGACAAAGAACTGCTGGGGGTGGGAGGGGTCCTAACTGCTGACAGATGAAGATGCCTGATATTCATGTTTTATATATTAAAGGGAATCTGTCAAGATAGTTGTGTAACAGTTATGTTTTTGGAGGTCATTCATTCAGTAATGATAGTAAATCCTGGTTTTGCTGCACCTCCCACGCATGTGTCTACAGACACACACAATAAGGATGTTCAACACACATTCATGCGCCGCTCCAACCAATCATAAATTCTTATGGGACTGTATTTTATCTCCCTTTTTCAGATGAAATGCCTGTAATGCATTTAATGAAATACGAATGCGCCATGTTAAGGAACAAAACATCATGTCTCTGCAGGAGAGACAGCGGTGGAAACCCTGCAGGGGAGTAGTGAGGGAACGGTGAAGCTCTGAGATAAAGATGAGGAGATGTCAGGTTATGAAGCAGAGGGATCACTTTATATTTGACTGTCAGTATCAACAAAATATGAAGAGATCAAAATATAAATTGAATTCAAAACTTCTGGGCTTGCTGTGTGTACATATTTTAAACATGTCACTGTGTGTTTGCATGTGCGATTGGACTTGAGCGTTAGACAGATTTAAAATTGAGTGAGCTGGAGGGAGACCAAGAAGCCTGAACAGACTAAATTCTTTTAATAAAAGACTAATATTAACTAAGTTGAGCAAACACAAACCTTAAGGCTACAGTCTGCTCAGCAGGAAAAATCTACATGTTAAGGTTCTTAATCAATCTTGAAAGCTTAAGTGTGGATTGAACAAATAGAAAATAATCTGAAAGTTCAAAATTTAAATGTAAAGTTAAAGTTTCTTTGCCTACAATTTCTATGAAAGCACAGGAAGGGAAGCTGATAGTTGGTTATCATGAGTCTCTGGTAAAATCAAAGAGATTTTGTTAGGAAATGAAAAAGGCAAAGTTTCCTGGCTTTGAAAACATTAAAAAATAATAACATGCTCATTTCATGCATACAGCCAATGATCCAGTCCTCCAAAAAATAAAATAAAAATAGCTGAAAGGATATAAAGGAATATTGTCTCATTACTTCTTGTAATATATTGAACATTTTGCCACAAATATGAAATATGAAAAAAAAACACTCTGTAGATAACATGGATAAAATGCAATGACATGAGAGAAAAATTGTTATAATGCCCAAGTCTAGTATTTAAAGATCCAGACTTCTGCAGTTTAAATAACTGTTGCCATTCAGGTTTTCAATGAAAGTGGTGTGAGTCGGTTTTCAGTTAACAGTTGTAATTAATAGTAGTAACCCTGGCTTCTCTACTCTATGATTTTATTACAACTTGTGTGTGTGTGTATTGGCTGTGGAAATTAAGAGCTAAGAAGAAGCTATAATTCACTGTGGTTTTGGTCTTTTTAAGATTTTTTGAAATTAAGAAAAATATCAACCATCACCACACTAGTCTTTTAAGATAATCAGTTGTCTATGGTATTGGAATAGCTGACTGCTGCCACGAAACAACTGACGCAGCAGAAATGGAGAGTGCACTCCTCACTCCTCAAGTATGTTTTTAATTACGAACAGAGCAAACATTCTAAACGGTGACTCTGGCTTGAACTTGTAAACATAGCAATATTGGTTTAAGATTTATCTTTAAACAACAGAATAACATCTCCTGGCCAAGTGTTTTTTTTTTTTTTTATGCCATCATGTTCCCTGCGGTCTTCTGTCTGTTCAACATCTGTTTTACACAATTGTCTTAGATTTGTTGGTCACAGCTTGAAACCACATGCTTGTTCCTTGGCAGTGCTTAAAAATAGAGTACAATCACACAATTATGTCATCAGCATAAGTTTTGATATAAAAAAAAGCATGTAAAAATGAAGTTATAATTCCTGGATAATGCTATTTCTACGGAAAGACAAACGGGCACAAAACTGTCTGATCATTCAGGATTTATTCCAGGAGAAAGATGAACCAAACACAATCAGTTGCTCTGGCCTTTGTTGTCATGGTAACTTTGATATGTGCACATGATTGTCGAAGGCATCAGATATACAAGCCCCATTAACAGAAAGTCATGATCATCAACATCACAGCATTGTAAGTGCAGCAGGCAGCACCCACTTTGACACATGGGGTGTCTTCGGCATAACGACAGTGTACAAGAAGGGATTCTGTTGTGGTCACATGCAAAGAATAAATACAACCAGCTCTCTTGTCAGGCTCTGGGCACCGTCAACCACAGGGAAACGCAGGTTCCCGACAAACACCAGGTTAAGTTTCAGTCGTGCAAACAATTCCGAAAGGTAGAGTGCCTGGATGGTTGGATTCAGATGGCCTGAGTTCATGCAGGTTAAAAAGAGGGTGTCACCTTGATATGGAGCGTAAAATCAATTTTCAGTGGAATGGCAGGGCTTGACCTCTTTCTTTGAAATCAAGCGTGCAGAATTTAGGATTATGTCTTATTTGCAGCCATGGATAATAATATTCATAACTATTCTTATTGATGTCTTGAGTAATACATGTTTACTGTTCTAAAATTAGTAACTTTTTAAATCCAGCCTACAGTAAACAAACAGTAAACAGTAACAGTGTCCTGGGGTATTTTGATAGTGATATTACTTTTTATAGGCCATATGCCCATAAATGCTTGCAAGGTTTACACCATGTATCAGCTGATTATACAAAAGCTGGATACATCCCAAGACATTTTGAGGTTACGCAACAGAAAAAATAAGAAAAAAAAAAAACAACACTAGAGGAGAAAGGGGTCCAGAAAATAGAGATAAATGGAGGCCGCCTCCATTGTTTTAATGCAATATGAGATAACCGGATGATGAATGAGGTGTCTTCTGAGTTTTATGAGGACATAGCTTTAGGAAAGTGCTCCATCTAGCTGCTTCTACTGCAAAAAGAGGATGCCCCCCATTCTACAACACCTAAGCATAGAAGATTGGTCAACTTTTGGGCTCTAGTCTGACATTTTCCTAGTCTTACTTTGTACCTCGCTGCAAACTGTTTGTAGAACTGAAACTATTAACTGCCTTAATTTTTCATGTACTCGGGCGCATCGACCTGTGTACGTCTTTACACAATACAGATACTAACATTATACAAGGGCATATAAGTTATGCAAACACTCAGGGTGAATTATTATAGCACTTTTTAACATGCTTGTCTATTCATCGTTTGTGAAGATGCACATTGGCAATGTCCTCTACCTAGAAAGGGTCCAGGGTGTGTGAGCTCAAAGGCAGAAGAGAGGATGAGAGTAAATTGTAGCCACTCTATTTCCGTTACAGTGTGTTTTTGTGTTGGTCACAGCTTTGGATATCTTGCTTTATGATTGGCAAAAAACTTAAGCCTGAGTTCAGTAAATGATGCTTTCAGTTGGACTGACAGTGAAGTGGTGCAAGAACACTGATTGTGTTAAACTGCACCATGCAGCTCTGCAGGTGGCAGTCGCACAGTGCTGAACAGAGGATGTAAGTAAAATGCAGAGTAGTAAAGGGGAATTCAGCTTTTCTTCTTTTTACAAGAAACATTCCATAGAGAGTACAATCAACAATCCCCCATGCACACACACACAGGCATACACACAGGCATACACACACACACACGCACACACACCCCTAAACAGCAAAACATTTTGTAAATATTATCTTGAAAGAGATCTTTCATATTCACAATGTATTTACAGGAGCATCTTAACATGTAAAGATTCATTCAGAAGCCTTCAGTAAAGACAATGACACAGAGATGCATGATCCCGGACGCTCACGTAGCACATTCGTAATTTAAAGAACAATGTCATATTTACTCTGAAAGCACTGGCTAATAGTCCATCAACATTTCTTTGAAAGAACAAAATCCTCTTACACTAGGTTCATTGACTTTTAAACGCTGAACGCTGCATTTGCAGGCCTCCAATGCGAATAAAAACAGCGGACAAAAAGACAACCAAGAGTGTGAATCAGAACCGTACATCTGCCTTTTAGGATATTCTTAAATTCGAACAAAAAATTGGGACAAAATTACACTTAATTAAAAAAAAGTTTCAACATCCAGCCAATCATTTAAAATAATTGAATCTATCTTGGTCTGTCAGGGATGTAGTGAACATTTTAGCTCGTCTCACATAGGTTCACACATTGATCATTTTTCATGAATGAAACTGCTTACGTTTAATTCATGTTTGTAATCAAACATCCAAACACATAGACAAAGCAATGACATTTGACTCTTAAAAATGCATAGAAATCAATGAGTAAGTATACATAGTAACCATGTGTAATCAGATTAAAGTGATTTGGAATAAAGCCCTTACATGGTTGAAAATTCAGTTCATTAACAGAAGTTTATGTGGAGCCATGCAATGTAGACTTAGCTTACACAGAGGAAAATGCAAATAAAAAAAGAGAAAGCCTGAAAAAAAAAAAACCTCACATTAAACGAATTACTATCAGATTAAAAATATTTTGTGTCTTTATAGCAGCACTTTGACACAAGCACATTTTTACATAACCGTTACAGCAACGAGATCACCTATGCTTACACATCTCAATCAGGCTCATGAAATAATGCAGTTTTTTGGACAATTTGCATCAAGGGCTGATAAGAATTGGCTGCTCATCATCAGCACTGTCCATGATTAATGACCATTTATCAACATTTAAGCGTATTTATCTGAAGTCACATAGCAGTTTCTGTGATGTTCAAAAGTATGAAAAATAAGTTCCAGAATAATATAACAGATGACCGGTGAATTGATTTTAACAGCTTCAGTCTTTATAGCCCATTTGAACTGAACCCCATTACTTGTAAATCTGTGAAAAAAGCTCATTCAGGATCAGACCAATTAAAACAGACTGAGTGCTTGTTAAAGTGGTAGCCTTGTTATACAAATGGATTTAAGTTTGTTGTTTGATCCAAAGTCAAAAAGACCCCCCCCGAAATTACACTTTACTAGACACCACCATGAACTTCAGTTGCCTGTGCTTAAACAAACAATTATATCACCCAAAGCAAACACAAGAGTTTTGTTGCCTTGACAAAGCCTGATGGTTGTTGGTTGTATTGCCTGGAAAACCACTGAATTAACTGTAGGTTGGATTCTTGCTGCTTACAGACCTTGTTACTTTGTTACATCTCATACCGTTGTTTCCTTAAAGACAGAATTCTGCAGATGGTCTTTCTGATCGAAAGTCTTGCTGGTGGAGACAAAACCTCTTATACCCAGCACGCAGAGTATTTTTTTTTTCTGTATTTACATTCTTGCACTAACACATTTGACCATGATCATAATGAATATTCTTATGTACTTTGTATCTAAATCCACATTTAGTTCAATTGAATTTTCTATGTAAAAAAAACATAACTTAGGGACACAAGATTAATCTCCTCATCTGACTAGAAACAGAAAAATGTTAACCCCAAGTGCGAAAATGCCTTCAGTTTCAGGGTCTTGACATTGCACATGCTGCCTCATTGTCACATTCTCATGACTTACCGAGGCACATCATTAAAAATGACCCCTTGTTTCTGTTATTTGTAACAACTGTGCTTTTACTTTTCCCGGAACGACATGCTTACTCACTTGCTGTTACAAAAAGGTTTCAAATATCAGTAGTAGATGGTGCAAAAATTCAGAGAAGCTTACACATTCAAAGTAGTGACTTTAAATAACAATTACTTGACAATACTTACTTTGATAAACAACAAAGATGAGACAATAGCTCCAGAAGGACAAGAGAGTGATGCAAAAACTATCAAAAAGAGACAATCAGCACAAGAGGGAGACAGATTCACAGATGTTGGGATGGTGTGTCAACTTTAATGCCAAAAAGACAGAAATTAACACCTAGAAGGAAGCAGCAAACCTAAATCAGTTGTGAGTTCAAACCCACCTAACATACCAGCAATAACCCTTATAAACAGTCTCTACAGCAGCACTCTTGGGAGAAGACTCAAACATACATATTTAAAAAAAGGCAGGTGGCAACTCATGTGGAAGGGATCATAACTTCCTCTGCAGATTAATTTGCAGCTGGAGTTCAGCCCTTAGCTTTAGCTGACATGTGTCTTGAACAGCTTTGTATCTTGTTCAGTTATAATTAAGTTGAATGCACTAATTTTCTCCAAGCCTAGCATTGCTCTTTGGCTACAATTCACAATAAAGGGATACGTGAGAATTGCATCTAATGACAATCTGATATGTGTGAGAAAGCACCCATTGAACAGTTCTGCTTTCTTTGTCATTGTTAAAAAGCCCAACGCCAACAGTGAAATTGTGAGTAATATAGTCATGTATGAGTCTCAGGCAGGTATCATTAATCTTAGGTCCAACCCCCATTGAGAACAGACTTTCAAAGACTCCAACTTTTGGACAAAAACTCTATTTGTACTCAAAAACCCTGGAAATGGAACTGTTGCCTTGAACAGAAAAGGAGCCTGCTGCTTTTTTTTTTTCATTTTTGAAATATATTTTCCCCGTGTTTAAATATTGGCATTTTAAAATAGTGTTGACCTGGCAGACAATTTGAGGGTTGTTGGAGGAAAAGACGAAGGTCTAGAGGCCATTTAAAGTCAAGCAACAAGATGAGGAGAGGCTTGCAGTTTCTTGCAATGTACCAGGTCATGTCATTCTGAAACCGTCCTGTTTACATTGCCATAATTACAACAGACAACTATTTTTGCTCCCTTTACCGGACTGTTTGATTTCAAGCCCCTTGGCTGTTGAAATAAGTTGTTGGATTTTCATTCTAAATCTACATACTGGCCTGACTTGTAAAGCTTGTACTGACTTGTTATGACTCTTAGGTCCCACCTGCACAGTGTTGTGGACGATGTTGAGCATTGCTAGATTAAAGAAGACTGGAATTCAATTATTCCTTTGTAGGGTCACTGCCAACCAGGCAATTTGATCAAAGAGTTGGAATAATCTGAAAGTCTGTGCTGAAACCAGATAATTGGTTCTCAGTCCCTCAGAAAAGTATTATTATTGGGGGCTCATGATCACACAAATACTTGTGTGACAAATACTATTAAGGGGTAATTTCATGAACTGTGAACTGAGTAATAAACACCTCGCATTTTTAGAACGAAAACTGCTTTTGGGTCACCTCTTGTGAAACCATTTCTGCATATGATAAGAGATGATAATGGCAAACAGCTCTATTCTGAAATAGTCTGGATCCAAGTTTGCAATATTTGAGTCACAATAAAACTAGATGTCACAGCTTTATTTTATTCTTGTTCATAACTGTGATGCAACAATGTCTGGACTAACCACAAAAAACAGAGAAAACCTAAACAAGGAAAGAGGCTCTCACAGTACAGCTGCAATTTTCCCTGAGCACTAGTGAACTGGGTGCAGCTTGACCATGCATGGGGAGATCATGGCTTCATTAGAAGGAGAAAGAACAGCAGCAGGCACATGTTTCTCCATTTTAGATTTTGACTCCACCAAGGCAAGATGCTCTCAACAAACACATGTGACAGCCAGCTAAATATATGAGAGATGGTCGTGAACAGATTCACTCCAGCTGAATTCAGCTTTCATTCTGCTGCTTGTGGCTCAACAGGTTCGGCCACTCAAATGGCTATCAAACCTCCTCAAGCTTCCCAGTGAATGTTTCCATTTCCTTAAAGCCAAACCTAAACCTGCTGAGTTTTTCATAGTAACCTGCATGAGCCCCTTAAAGGGTGATTGTTATAAAAGTCTTATAAAATAATAAAATAAGAAGTACAATGCTTTGACTTCCATCTTTTTTTTGAAAGTAAATTCTTACAATCTCTGCTCTCTGTCTGATTGACATAGGTGTCTGTTAATCTGAGAACATATCTGACCCCCTCTGTGCAAATTAGATAAAGCACTAACTTATGTTTTCATATCTCAACAGTCGTATGGTACTTTAAAGCACTTCTTAAAGCACGCACAAACACAAAAACAGGCCTGTATAATATAAAGTCCTAAAGGTGCTATGTGTAGTACTCAAACATGAATTCATCATTGTCAACTTAGTTTGCAACAAAGGTAAAATGTACAAATAAAGCCTCTTTTCTGTAGGGAAATCTACTTAATGGCTTTCCGGGAACTTAACAGGATCAAGGCGTTGCAATCAGAGCTGAAGAATAAACAATAATCGTGTGACGCTAGAAATAAAGGGATTTCACAATCAATAGCTGTTAATTGGCGTGAGGTAGAGGCGACCCATCATCTCGACTATGGTTATCACACCAATGTGGCACTACCAATTTGACAATGACATTTGCTTTTTAATGAATACACGTACCATCTTTAAAGTAAACACCAATAACTAAAAATTAAAACATTCCAGTTGCCAACAGTCAAACCCAAGTTAGAAAAAGCTAAATAGAGTGGTGCAGGAAAGACCAGATTCAAGAGGGAAGCTGATGTTGACATTGAATAACATGGTGCAGTGCTGTGGACGCCCATTTATCATTGCAGTTAGCTGCAGACAAATACAGCTGCCCTCTCAAACATCCCAGGAGAGTTACTGGCATTGCTGTTGTCGTGACGGGAAACCAACACAGCTTCTTGTTGGGTAGGTTGTGGGCGACAATATGGAGCCGTGTGGTTTGAATGAATCGGATGGAATTCAAGTCCTCTGCTCTGTCTGGAGCAGGGCGGGGAACTAGCTGGGGGTTGGAGGGGGAGCGCATCCAAGAAGAAGTGCGGAGAGAAAAGGAAAGGATGTTGTCCATCTCTTTCCATCTCTTTGCCTCACAGGGCTGTGGCCTCCCAGCTGGTTCCCCGCGGGACCTGGCGTCACTTGGTTTCTGTGAGCACCGGGGCGGGAACTGCTGAAGAATGTGGTCGGTTCAGCTCTGCTCCCACCACAGGAGTTGATGCCGCGGATACCAGACTGCAAGGAGTGACTGTCGTGGTACCACCTGGAAGGGGAGGAGTTGGGCGGCAGCGGGAGAATTAGCAGTCTCATAAACAATATGCAAGCCGATATTAGCAAAAAAGCTGGTTTTGAAAACTTGGAATTAGCCAAATTTCAATATTTCTCTCGGGGGGGTTTTAAGTTAAAATTAGATATATGTGATAAATACGTACTTTATGGTGATCATTATGATACCATGCAAGAAGACTGGCTAAAGGCTCATAATGCTGTCAAATAAAAAAATACCTTTATTTGAAAAATTATCAAGATTATAAAAACGATGATTTGAACTGTTACAAAGACACGTACACGTAATGTCATTTGTTTCGCCGTGCAAAGGATATAAATATTTTACGAATGGCTATTCGTAAAGATTCCCTTTGTGCCATAAACATCCCCAAAGAGACTTGTTCAAAACAACGGTTATACATAGCATGTTTTGACAATGACATACTTGACAGTAATGCAGTCTCACTAAGCCACAATCAAATGTGTGGAAGTAGAGTAGGGATTCAGACAGTTTTCTTAGCTTGCAGAGGTTCTGTGGCTCCTCAACATTGAAATTAAATTTGAGTGAGAGATAAAGCCACCTTTTAAAAGGGTAGCCATTCCGTCTGAGAGGTGCCAAATTAATATCACAGAAAAGTATGCATTTTCACCCATTTCAATGCCAACCAGTGAACTTTGAGATGATTCACAACAAGTGAGTCAAGAGTAATCTACTGCACCTGTTGAGAATTTCAAAAATGTATTTTATTTTTTTTTTGCTTCAAGATGTTGTCATATTTTTGAATGCTTAGTCAAGCATTACCCTGAAGTTGTTACTCAGAGAGCAACACAAATATACTAAGAATAACTGACACACAGGACTGAAATTAATATTGAGTGCTAATGGAAATTTCCCATTGTAATCCTGAAAAATATTGTGATATGAACTATGTGGTCTTAGAGGAAAAAATAAGGATAATTCATTACTGAAATGAAACAGACCGGAAAAGAAGGTTTGATCCTTTTATAATTTCACTCACATATTATATCTTGCAGTGAACATGTGACAAACATTTATTTGGGACACTATTTTGACCACAGCACATCATGTGGGTCAATTGAACAGAGAATAAACAAATGTCTTAACTCCACTTTGATGCACACATGCTGTGCAATCTGCGGTGTTGCCGATTGATACTCACATTCCTTGCATGGACCTGCTACGTTGTTTTCTATGGACGTGGTTTTGCCGGCAGCTGAGTTGGTGCCCTGGCTCTGTGCCACCTGGACAGGGTTTTGGCTCGGTGATGGCTGGTTCTGACACCCCTGGCCCTCATGCTGGGCCACCTTCCGCGTCTGGCTCAGCCTGGACGGTTGATTGGAGGCTTCCATGCTGCCCCCCATGCTGCTGCCAAGCTGTAGCCGTCTCATGTGTCGAACCACAGCGGTGGCATTGAACGCTTGCTGAAAGGGGAAGAATGAAAAGAGAGGATAGAAAAAACAAGAGGAAGAGCGCTCTCAATTTGCTTTGATCTAAAGGATAGTCCTGATTCTTTTCAAACTGCAGTCTAGTTCTCCATGTATTTATGCAACAATGAAAAATAGTCCGCTCTTGCAATCTCTTGAGATTGCTAGAGTTGCAGGGGTAGTGGATCACACATGAGGCAAATCACGACAAGCTTAAAGTTACCCGTTTGTTCAAATCTTTTGATGTCAGGTTACCAGCACAGAGTGAGAACAGCAACCTAATACTCTGGAGCATTGATAAATAATAAGCTTTTTCCTGTCAGACACAGGTTAACATTTTCAAAATTTGATGATAACAATGAAAATATTGTGTTGGAGATAAACTGTTGGAGGTTCAGATTTGATTCTGACAACAATATTCTGTGATACAAAAACCCCTTTATCTAGCAGATGGATTTTGCCATAAACAATTGCAATTTTAATTTTTCAGCATTCTCCTGTCATCACTGAGCTGACTGACATAAAGTTTATATTTTCAAACATTCAGAGGTATATATAAGATTAATTTGGCTCTAGGCTGAAAAATCTCTGAATTATCCTTAACATTTTTATGATGAAGAAGGGCAATATTGATCATGCAGCCTTCATATTAGCTTTATTTCCCACATTTCTTGACTAAATATACAGTTTTCTCTGATAGAAAGTACAAAATAACACAAACTCATTATTTACCCTCCATTTGCTCTTGGCAAAGTTCTTTCTGATCTGCCGGCTGACAGACTCGTGGATGTTCTTGCAGAGAGCTGTATCCCCGGCAATCCTGATACACACATAATCTCAGATCACGGTATATCAATATTGATTTTCTGCTGTTGTGTTATCCTAGGTTTGACACTGTGAACGTGTGATTCTCACCAAGGGTGTCTGAGCGCTTGATCACAGGTAAAACGCTTGGCAGGATCTTTTTCCATCAGGTTGCTGATGAAATCCTTGGCTGTAAGAAAGAGAAAACTGAAGTTGTTATTTAATTTAGAAATGAAGAAACTAAGAAAAAAAGTCAATTATTTCCCTTTATGAGTGCCTTTTGCCTATAGAGGAAACTCAACATGATGCTGGTCTTACTGGTGGTGACTGATGGGTTCAAAGAACACACATCCGCACACATTCATTCCAAGCAAATGACATCAGGAGTCCCGGTGAAGAGGACTGTGTGTGTGGTCCATATTTACCCTGTGATGCAGGGATGGGGGCCAAGGAAAGAGAGGGGTAGGATGTAGGAAAGCTCACCTGAGTCAGATATGTCGTCCCAGTATGGTGCGTCAAACTCATAGTCTGCTTTTAAGATTTGTTCAAACAGCTTGGAGTCGTTCTCATCATAGAACGGAGGGTAACCACACAGCCTGCAGACAAAAAGTTCACCCAGTCGTTTATTAATTCAGACGAACATCATGAACCAAGCACACATTCGCTTGGTAAATGAGTCTTTCATCGATTATCTGCTCAACCTGAGCACAACGTATTTCTGATTCAGAGGGCAACAGCATTTCATCATGTGTGTAATTGTCTTTCAGTCAATAATACAAGAAACACACATCTCCTATTCAAGTGCCTGAGAAAGGAACTCAATATAGGTTGCTTTGTACATTTTACAGCAATCAGATATAAAAAATCTATTATAACTATATGTAAAGAATAGAAATTAGATGGACCAAAAGTGTCACCGGTGAGCAACTTAGGTACAAAAGAACCCTGAACTTGAATTCTGAACATTCACATTATATATCATTCAACAGCTGCTTGATTCTATTATGGCGTTGAATTTTTTTTGCCATATCACACAGCACTACATATAACATATGTCATCATCTCGGATTTCAGTGTCACATCCCTACCCTGCAGCCTTGATGTCCCATCACAGGAAATGTTATGCTTTTACTGGCAGTAGTTGGCTGTATCACATTAATAAGGCTACCATGAGAGTTCTGGCTCCCAGTGTCAGTGAACAAAAACTTGGAGCCCCAGGCAGCATCTCCATAATGAGCCAAGTGAACCAACAGCAGAGCTGTTGCTCAACCAAAACATTATCTATACTTCATTACCGAAGTTTTGAATGCACCTAGAGATGTGCATAAAAACTCATTAAAAGTGTCGTTCTCCATTGATTCACACAGAAACACAAAAGAACACACAATGGGAAGACTGGAAGGAAGGCTCTGCCTGCTGTGAGGAGAAAAAGATTTTCTCTTTTCTAATTTGGTTACAGTCTCACCTGTCGTTCAGCTCAGCCTCCACCTCACTGAACACACAAATCTAAGCATCCACACCGGCAAGAATGGAAGGAATTGTGTGATGCTTGTCTTTTGTTTTTCTGCTTTTTGGTTCGGTTGGAGACTCACCTCATACACATGGGCCATCTCAAAACATGCAGACACACACACACACGCACACACACATGCACAGACTCTCTCTCCCCAAGAATCCCAGGTGATTATCATGGCTGATTACCTGATGTGATCTTTCCACCTCAGCAGCAGCTAAAAGATAACAAGGTCTGAATCTCAACACTAATTGTGCTAATTGCCAGCAGGGAGATTCCCTTATTCTTTGAACACATGCACACATACATGTGTGCTGCCACACGCACACACAAATGTGCATTTTCATCTCTTTTTCCACAGTTTCTAAGAAGAGCCTTTGGAAAATGACAGGTTTTACAGGAATACAAACACACACACACACACACACACACACACACACACACACACACACACACACACACACACACACACACACACGCACAAGCATATCCATCTTTTCTACTACCTCACACACACTGTTCTGTGCTACATACATACATTTTTAATGATGAAGAAAAGGGATGGTGGTGTTGGGGTAAGGGGGTGAAATGGGGAAGAAGAAAAACAATAAGCAAGGACAAAGAAATAGGCCCTAGAGCTCCATGTCCATACAAGGCAATTGATTGGAACTGCCCTTTGGCTCTTATGACGGCATACAGCAACATCATCGCAAACATACCGTTGCACACACACACACACGGACACGCGCTTGTGCATTTGGCATTCAGCTATAAGTTAAGCTTTAGTGTAGTACACGGCTGTATAACCTATATCGGCACACTGAAACGCACAAGCAGGGCTGCTGTTGCAGTTGCTGGTCGGTCACACACCCTGGTCATAAGCTTGACAAGAAGGCATGAGGAATAACTCTCTTGACCAACAGGTGGAAAATGTATCAAAATCATTCAGAACATCCTGTAAAGCTCGAGATAGAAAACCAACCGATTCACTGAAAAGAAATGCATGACCATTCCACTGAAACCTGGAAGTTCTAACTTGCTTTCTCCATGTTTTCATCCTTAAAGCTTCTGCACAGTTTAACAGAACCAATTTTTAGGTGTGACCTGTTCAAGGAACTGTTCAATTTTTCTGTGTAGAAGTGTGTTGAGACAGAACTGCTATACAGATTCAGCAGAAGCGGTGGACATCAGGCTGCAATGCATGTCAACTGCATTTGTATTCACATCTCAAGCCTCTTTTGCTTGTGCGCCAGTAAAGGACATCACAATGCTCCCTCTGGCCCATCCTGTATAGTATAAATGAGTTTTGAACAGTCTGTTTAAAGTTTTGTGAGACATCAATTACTTTTTGAGGAAAAAAATCCATCCCAAATGTACTCTCTTTTGGCTTGTCCCCCCAAAAAATGATTTCTCATTGTGTTCATTCTAACAGATAGATTTTGCTTGAATCCATCTATAAAGAATATAAAAAACTAAGCGGTACAACAGATTATTTTCTTGCAAAGTGGAATTCAGTGTGCATGAGAGGAGATGGTACTTACAGGATGTAGGCAATCACTCCGATGGACCAGCAGTCCACAGCCTTACTGTACGGCTTCTGGGCAAGAACCTCTGGAGCTAAGAAAGACACACAAAGAAAGAAAGACAATCATCAAGCTTTGGTTAGTGATGTGTTTGAACTCAGGGCTCTGATACAACTAGACAAGTTTGACTTTTTTAAGATTAACACCGTTACTTGCAAGCCAGTCATAACAATGCAGCCTCAGGGCGGCATGGGCTGATGTCTCCCCAAGCCAGCCACGGGCTTGTGACTCCGAGGGCCAGTCCCAAGCCCAGATAAATGTAGACAGTTGCATCAGGAAGGGCATCCGGTGTAAAACTTTTGCCAAAACCAAACATGCGAATCAATCATAATAACCACCACCTATGGAGGTGTGGAAGTTTCTAAGAGAGGCAGTGGTACAGTTTCTGACTAGATTATTCAACAGGATCTTAAAGAGGGAGAAGATGCCTGAAGAATGGAGACAAAGTGTGATGGTGCCCATTTTTTAGAATAAGGGGGATGTGCAGAATTGCGGCAACTGTAGAACTGCCGCAACTATAAAGTTGATGAGCCATACAATGAAGTTATGGGAAAGAGTAGTGGAAACTAGACTGAAAGCAGAAGTTAGCATTTGTGAACAGCAGCATGGCTTCATACCACGAAAGAGTACTAAAGATGAAGTATGCTCTTTGAGAATGCTAAAAGAGAAGTACAGAGATGGCCAGAGGGAGATGCATTATGTTGTTGTAGACCAAGAAAAAGCATATGACAGGGTGCCAAGAGAGGAACTCTGGTATTGTATGAGGAAGTCTGGAGTGGTAGAGAAGTATGTTAGACTGGTGCAGGACATGTATGCTAGCTGTGAGACACTGGTACTGTGTGCTGTAGGAGTAACAGAGAAGTTCAAGGTGGAGGTGGGACTCCATCAGGGATCAGCTCTGAGTCCCTTCTTGTTTGCAGTGGTGCTGGACAGGCTGACAGATTGGGTTAGACAGGAATCACCATGGACCATGATGTTTGCAGATGACTGAGTCTATCAAAGGAACAGCACATGTTAGATGTTTTGGAGTGAAGTTAAGAGTAGCCAGACTGAGATGGTTCAGTAATGAACAGAGGAGGGAAAGTGAATATATTGGTCGACGGATGCTGGAATTGGAGCTGCCAGGCAGGAGGTCTCGAGGAAGACCAAAGAGAAGATGTACATATAGAAACTGACGTAGTGAGAGAGGATATGAAGGTAGTTGGTGTGACAGAGGAGGATACAGAGAATAGGGTTAGATGGAGAGGGTTGATTCCCTATGGCGAACCCTGAAGGGAAAAGCTGAAAGAAGAAGACTTGCAAGTCATAAAGTTTTTAGTGACGACTTTAAATTCTATCCATTTTGGGCCCAGTTAAGCTGTATTATGAATTTAAAGTGAAGATGTAGCTATTTTACAAGGCTTCAGACTTGCCATGTATGGCCAAATGTGATTCATATGGTAATCGTTAGTGGCAAAGTTTAACACGAGTTGTGGGTTCTCACAGATTCACAATGTTTTAACTGACATAAAATATTACACTTTTCTGGACTCAGTGACCAATAAACTGGCCTGACCTTCCTCAGCCACTGTTTATTCAGCACTGAAAATTGAACTACATCATTATCTTAAATATATATGTATGTATGCATGTTTGTATGTATGTATAAGGACATGGTGTGGTAAATATATGCATATAAATAAACATCTATATCATATGTTTATAATCACAATATCAGGTTTTTGGTGTGTATACCATGACTCATTATGGTGGTTTTGTGACTTTGTATTTTTGGATCCCGAGTTAGGGGATTTCTCCATACTGAGGTCACTGTGCAGTCTCTCACTCCTTAAAAATGTGAATTTTTGGGCACTGAATGTAACTTGGTTTTAAATCAAAATGTTCGCTCACTTCTTTCAAACATCTCTTTTCTTGATCTGTGTTTAAACTGACTGCAGCTGTGCAAGTGAAGTGCATTTCTGTTTTTCTGCATCAGATAATTTCAGATTTCAAGTGAGTATCAACAATAGCCAAACATTACTGCAGACTAAAATGGCTAAACCTAAATTCTGTCAGAGTAAAGGAACAAACAACCTAAAAGCAAACTGACAGAACGCGATGAAACAAACTTTCTGAGAAGTGGTATGTGACCTGGTGCCAAGACTTGGTGGGTGACATAATGTTCCCAAATGCTGTTAGAGGTCCAGAATACCTCAGGAATGGCTGAATATAGCATGACTTATTATGAAAGGAAACATTGATTGACTTTTCTGGTTTCACAATTGAGAAATCAGACAAAATCATGTTACCCTATGTTCAAGTTTAATTATCTCAAGTGTAAGTTATTGATTCAGAGACCAATGTCCCACTAAAACAAAGCATTAGCTACATCATTATTTGATAGTCTCACTCTGTAAATATATCAGTATAGTCAAATATGCTCTAAACTGATAAACTGCTGCATTGCAATTTATAATACATGATGATCGTCATGTATGTAAGCAAAAAAGAACTTGAATAGAGCAAATTGTTCATACTATAAAGGCTAATACGCTAAAATTCAGCAGAAGTATAAATCTGTTAGCCTTTTTGAAGCAACAGAATTGCTTCAAACTTGAAAAGTAGTATTTTTAAATCTTGTGAACACAGTAACAGTTAGTATATCACAGTATAAAATGTGTCCAGTAGTCAGTAGTTAATAGCCCAAACAGCTTTGTCATTAAATAAAGCAATAACACTGCACTGAGTCTTCAAACACAATTTGGAATGAAGTTCCAATGTTTGGAATCCCCATGTGCTAAGAAAAATATGGCGGCATAGTGCTATGAGTGTGTGTGTGTGTGTGTGCGCTCGTACGTAGTCCAATGTTATGGTGGTATTTGGGCTGATTTAAGCACTTCAGACTATGAAATATTTTTATTCTGAAGGTGTGGATGTCGACAGCCCGATAACATCTGCCAGGTGGAAGCGTTTCAAACAGATGATGGCATTATTGTCTGGAGTCTTTACAGATGCTGGTACCTTTTCAGAGGTAAGGCGAGCTACAGATAACTTCCATGGCTGGCAGATCGATCCCAATGATCTAGAGACCACCCACTAAAGAAGTTTCCAACCTTTGCTCCCATAATGCAGTTACTGCATATGCCCAGAAAACTGAGGCTGGACACTAGAAACTACTTGTCAAACTGTGACTTTCCAACACTTAACATTTAACTTGGTCTTTGCTGTACAGCAGGATATGCTGCAGTATCGCCATCAGGCTCCCAAATCCTGCACCGCTTTAACCACAGACAAAAACTCACTCACTGAAACATCTCTTGAGTCTTCGTCAGTATCACCTAAATAGGAGCATAACATCTGGGCAGTGATGAAGATAACATGTTGCCAAATCTCATTCTTTGTCTGTTGTAAAGTGAGAAGTAACACATAGTTTTATAATTCAAGAAATTGGCAATTTAGTTGGATTACCAATACAAACACTTGCGGCGCAGCAGCATGTACCCTGTGCCAAGCTTTGTTTTCATTCACACACACTGGCCGTTTGCCGACTGCTATGCAGCAGGAGAGGAACGTTTTATATCTAAATTTCCCCTGAGTATGAAAGACCTAAGGTGGCAGTAAAATGGTAAATACAAGCTATGGCATGTTATGGGGCTGTTAGAGGTTGATGGTGTGTTGTATACTCCTCTAAATGTAAAGGGGTGTTTATCCAGCTCAGTTTGCCTCAAGGTTAGAGGGCTCAGATGGGTGTGTGTTTTGATGGATTTCACATGACAAGAAATCTTACAAGATTATCAAAATAAGATAAGTCCACACAAAACAGTATGGCTATGTGCTCTATAGTGGGTTAAAGAAGTTAGGCTCTATATGTCTGTATATAGTCATGGTATACATATGTATAGCCTTAATTTTCCTTAGGTTTACAGGTCACCGTAATGCCATCCATCCAACCGCCACTGCTTATCCGGGATCGGGTCGCATGAGCAGCAGCAGAAGCAGAGGCCCAGACTTCAATCTCCCAGGCTAATTGGTTGAGCTCTTTGGGGCGAGCCTAAAGGATTCTCTGGCGAGCCGAGAGACATAGTCCCACCAGTACGTCCTGGGTCTTCCCTGGGGTCTCCTCCTGGTTGGACAGGCCTGGAACATGGAGGCATCCTAACCAGATGCCTGAGCCACATCATCTTTCCCCTACATGTGGAAGAGCAGTGACTCTACTCGGAGCCCCTCCCGGATGGCCGAGCTGCTCGCCCTATCTCTGAGGGAAAGCTGTGACACCCTGTGGGGAAAGCTCATTTCAGCCACTTGGATCCTGACCTTATTCTTTCGGTCACGAGTCACAGCTCGTGACCATAGGTGAGGCTAGGAATGTATATTAACTGGTAAATTGAGAGCTTTGGCTTTTGGCTCAGCTCCTTCTTCGTTTGCATCACTGCTGACGCTGCACCAGTCTGCCTGTCAATCTTATGTTCCATCCTTCCGTCACTCATGAACAAGACCCCGAGATACCTGAACTTCTCCACTTGAGGCAGGACCTCCTCCCTGACCCGGAGTGGGCACTCCACCATGTCCTGCTGAGAGCCACGGTATTGGGTTTAGAGGCGCTGATCCTCATCCTGACTGCTTCAGATTCGGCAGTGACCCAAACCAGAGGTCACCAAAACAGATCCCCAAAACACCCTGACTGCACCTAGAGGTTCTGTTCATAAAAGTTATGAACAGAATCGGTGACAAAGGACAGCCCTGGCAGAGTCCAACCTTCTCCAGCAACGAGTCTGATTTACAACCAGCAATGCGGACAATGCTCTGGTACTGATCATGCAAGGACCGAACAGCCTTTATTACAGGGTATCCCATACTCCCAGAGCACCGCCCACAAGATTTTCCGAGGGAACACGATCAAATACCTTCTCCAGGTCCACAAAACACACGAGACTTGTTGTGAAAACTCCCATGTGCGCTCAAGGACCCAGCTCAGGTTGTAAAACTGGTCCACTGTTCCACATCCAGGACAAAAACCACAATGTCACCGTAATTCATTAATGGCAGTTTAGTCGTCATGTACTGAGTGGTCGTTGAATTTTTTACCCTTTCCGGTGTGAGGTTAGTCTCAAAACACCAACAACGGCTGTTACCTTTCACGGGACCGCCAGATAACCACAGCTATTTTAACAATTGAGGCTTATTAGCTGTCAGAAGCCCTGCTGTAAGCCTAGAGAAGCAGAGACTTTGACATGAGAAAAGACAAGCCTTTAAAGCAATTTGTTACAGTTGGAGCGAGAAAGACTGGATAGTCGGGAATCCGATCGCTAGTGGGATTTTTCATGTGATTTTTTTCAGCGTTAGGCCTGTGATGTTTAACTTCAAACACTCCAGCTGGCTAGAAATGATCGACTGAAGTAAATACTTCTGAAAGTTCCTGTCCTGGAACTCCATCGAGGCCTACGGATTTTGCGTGGACTGCCCTTGGCGGCATGCGCGGCACATCATGTGTGCTCAGTGTGAGAACCTGTTCACTCATAGGCTTGTTACTGATTTCAAAGGGAGCAAGGCAGATGTCAAAGATTGCAACATCACAGGGGAAACTGATGCTACCATCTCTACTGCTTTCATGACCCATGGAAGTCGGTGAAATGCAACTAGGCATCTCTTCTCATCTTTTAAGATGATATCAGCTGAGATTGGGTACATTTTATGTAGGTCATTTCATATTTCCTTCTCATATGTTTGTGTTCAGTAATAGATAAAAAAAACAGCCAGAAAATGTAAAAGTCAATTAAGAAAATACATTAAAGGCCAAAGTTTTGCACAGAACTTTTAGAGAAAAAATAAACAGTAACTGTGTTTGTGAGCACTTGTTTTTCCACATGATTCAAATCTGGTTTTCATTTGCTTTGTTTTAGAGTATTTGCACTTGAGTTATATTTAGAAACACATTGTCTGGCTTGGAATTGACCTGTGGCAAAGTAAACCTTGGCAGAGGGGGGCCCGAATGAGTTGTATGAAATGGGCCAAGACAAAAGCAGAGGAAATCGAGACTGATGTGAGGATCTGACCATTTACAGTCAAATATTGTGTGGTGCTTTTTTTAAGCACGTGTCTGGTTAAAAGGCATGCGTGTGTTGGTTTTATTTTTAACAGGGCACATATAACTGTTGCATCAGTGAGGCTTTCATGGTCCCGGAGCCTGAAATAAAGTTGTGAGACTTGCAAACCATGAGAAGTGGTTTCAACACACATGCATATATAGCACACTCACATAAATGAGCACATCCAAATGTTTTATCGACACTCTTATTCAAAAGACCCCTCTTCTATAACTTTGAAGAAAGATATAAATCAAATAACTCAGTTTTATGTTTTTCACATTACTTTTTAGACAATTTGAAGATAAGTAACTGGGTAGCTTTTTTGAGATTACAAAAATGAGCAAAAGGTAATTTAGTTAGTACAAAAACTAATTAGATTCTTGACATGTGTCTTTAATAACAACTTAGCAGGGGGGAGGAGGGTTTAGACAACAGCTTGGTGGCACACACCACACTTTGGGAGTCATTGACAGGATCTTTGTACTATGTGTATTTCCTCACGTGCATCCTTGAAGATAAATTAGCTTGACAAATATGGTTTAGTCTCAATTTCTATATTCATACATTCATAAACAAACAAATGTGTGACAATATTTCGGACATTTTCGAAACACAAGCTGAACAACTGTGGTTGTGTTTACTTGAATTTGAGTGCTGTCAGCACTGAACATCTGTCGGTAGTAGCAACACACAGTGACACACAAAAACATGCACATTGGCACACATGCACGCACACACGCACGCACGCACACACACACTGTGAGTGTACATGTGCAGCTGTAGCCTCACTGGTGCTGTGTTGACTCTGCAGGGGGGATATCTGTCAGGGAGCGATAACACACACATGCACACACTACTCAGATCATAGGGAAGGAACAAAGATGTTGCAGGCGACGTAAATGGTGTCAAACGGAGACAACATGTGGTCATTGAATTTTTCATGTGTATGTCACGTTGGCATGAAAATCCTTTTTCTGTTTACCCTACATCCGACCTTCACAAGCAAGGCCCACTGATTCTTCAATAAATATTCAGTGCAGAATTGTTGTAGTTATTTGTTTGCTACTACTTTGATTTTAATACATATGCCCAGTAACATAAATTACTGGGCTTATATAGTAAATGAATAAATAAATAAATGATGGACTGCAGTTTAAACTTTGAGATTTTGCATGAATTAAAGGTGTAAGACATGTTTGCAAAATAATCATATCTTACACGGTGACTATATTTGCATCACCATGTGTGCTAGATACTAAACATGTTAGATATACTTATAATGTCATGGCTTCTAACATTCTAAAAAGTCTGACAGTGGGTTTAATAGATTATTTAAAATATATTAACATTATACAGTTTTTGCTGATTATTCCATCCATTAGTAAATTCATTTTATGTTAGTCTGAATGGATAGGACAGGTGTTTAATGAAAATATAAGAAATCAATGTTTGTCAGGCTTTGGAGTTTAAAAAGAACCAGCTGAAGCTTGAGTGACCAAACCAAACAAATTAACATTAACGGTCACTGCTGTAATAAGATGGAGAGTATGCATAGTTTATCTATGAACCTAATAAGGACTGAAATTATCACCTCATTTCGGTGTATATCAATAATTAAACCTACATTTTGTGGTGTTTTAAGCAGCTCAGTTGTATAGATGACCGATGTCGCGTACAGCTGCTGCTATGTGATTGGATTTTAGCCAGTTGAAAATGGTCACCATCGAAACATTAATAACACAACTCAAACCTTTCACATGCATCAATTTTATGGAGCCCTGATAAGTAGAGGGACAGCATTTTAATTATTTCCAGCAAATCATAGGCTATTCTAAGGGATTTTCTCCCTATTGGTTTAATTTTCTGTTTTCAGTGACTGGAAAAGTGACTTGTTCAACTGCTTTCAATAATTTGCAGGATGCAAAAGGACCATGTACCATGTGTTTGGATTCCTTCCAGATTTATTCAAGTTTTGCTGACCCACTAAAGATACTTCACTTGGATAAAAAAAACCACTGGTTGGAATCACCCAGGATTAGAACCAAAGTGGGATTGCAGACTCACTGAGGCTTGAGCTGCCTCTCAGCTGTTTCTGCATCATGGATTGAGAAGGAATGTTGTCAAATAGATTTTTTTTGTCTGTTTTTTGTAACGCTCTAATTTAACAGTTAAACTTTTACTGTGTGTCTGGTTTCATTTTTATTTTTTCTGAATTCTTCAATAAATTTAGGGTTAATAACAGTGCTTCCAGGTGTGTTTTAATAAAAATGTTGTTTTAACTCCTTCAGCTTTTTGGACAAAACAGAATCCCGAAAATACTGTTCTATTAAAAAAATAAATCATCAAAATGGAGCTCTGGTGAAGTTGATAGAGCAAGCATCGCTGAAATTGAAAGGTAGCCAGTTTGATTACCGGCTCCTACTGTCAGTGTGTCTGTGTGGCGCAATTGGTATGTATATGTGTGCAAATGTAATCTAGTGCAAAGCACTTTGAAATCGTAAGGTGTGAAGGCTCTATACAGCTTTACCAATAAACAGAAATACAGAAGTACTGTATTTGTATTGAGTACAGAAATACAAATTATATTGCTCATCCACTTCGTTTCAGTCTTTTTTTTTTTAAACCTGTCGGACAAAAAACAATTTAGCCATTTTCAAATAGAATACTAACTTTGTATTTCTATTATAAAGTAAACCAGCATCACTATTCGCCTGGCGCCAGGCAAGCTCGCAGTGTGCAAACAAAAAAAACATCCCTCACATTTTGTCACTTTTCCGACGTCCTAATTTTCTTGTTCCCAAAAGAAACCAACAAATCCGTTTAACTCAATTAGATTTTTTTAAAACACACTCTTAAACTGGATGGTGTTGAAATGTATAATCAATTGATTCTGCTTTCATTGATGTTTTCATTTGTAAACTGTACAACGTTTGGGTTAACTCTTTCTTTCATTGAATGAAATACAATATACAACATGGACAAAACAGACTGTGTGAGAATCTTTCTATTACTAGGGAGAAAGATCGACCAAAAGGGAGACGACAAGTTATGGATGATGTTGCTGATAACTACTGGCTAACTTACCAACATATCCTGGCGTGCCACAGGCGGTGGACATGACGTCGCCGCTGCCCTCCATCTTGGACAGACCAAAGTCGCTGATCATGATCTTCGACCCATCCTGAGGATTGAAGTACAGCAGGTTCTCTGGCTGGAGGAAGGATAGAGATAGATGGGTTTTTTTCATTCAAAAAACACAGATTAGCATTTTTCATCATTTTTTGACATTTATAGATGAACCAGCTACTATTATAATAATTAAATTATTAGTCTACGTTGAAAATGTAATGTTTGTATGTATCTGCATGTATATGTTTGTGCATAAATGTATACATATAATGGTTTGAAAATAGTAAGTTCTGGATGAACAATTTGTCCCTGCTGTTCGATTCTGAATACTTTTTTTATTGAATGATTTTCAACATAACCATATGGATAAGGGAGATTCTTTTTTCAAGAAATATCAGTTAGATGCCCTCAGTTATGCTCCTACAAAAGCAGCCCCGCACCCAAAAAAAAGGAAACCCATTATAACCCTACTTTACATTAAACTGAGCTTCAGGGTGGTGAAATAAATACGACAGCCGGCACAAGCCACACTGACTCATAATGAAGTGCATGTGTTGAGCCACTTGCTTTTTTGCTGCAGTAAATCACTGAGTGTCACGCAATCTGATTATATGCCTTTGAATAATAGGAGTGGAGCATGAGAGTGCTGTATGTGTTACCTTGAGGTCTCGGTGCACGATGCCCATCTTATGAAGGTAGTTAACAGCATCTAGGACTTGCCGGATCAGTGTGCTTGCATCTTTCTCTGTGTAGAAACCTTTTTCTACAATTCGGTCAAACAGTTCACCACCAGATACCCTGCAAAACAGAAGCACTTTTTGTTTCATATGCCGCAAAACTGTGAAAATACAGGTGCATTTACAGTGGGGCAAAAGTATTTAGTCAGCCACCAATTGTGCAAGTTCTCCCAATTAAAAAGATGAGAGGCAGAATGAGAAAAAAAAAATTACAGAAAATCACATTGTCTGATTTTTAAAGAGTTTATTTGCAAATTATGGTGGAAAATAAGTATTTGGTCAATAAGAAAAGTTAATCTCAATACTTTGTTATACACCTTTTGTTGGCAATGACAGAAGTCAAATGTTTTCTGTAAGTCTTCACAAGGTTTTCACACACCGTTGCTGGTATTTTAGCCCATTCCACCATGCAGATCTCCTCTAGAGCAGTGATGTTTTGGGGCTGTCACTGGGCAACACAGACTTGTCAACTCCTTCCAAAGATTTTCTATGGGGTTGAGATCTGGAGAATGCCAAAGGCACTCCAGGAAGTGCTTCTTATGAAATGCTTCTTATGAAGCCACTCCTTCGTTGCCCAGGCGGTGTGTTTGGGATCATTGTCATGCTGAAAGACCCAGCCATGTTTCATCTTCAATGCCCTTGCTGATGGAAGGAAGTTTTCACTCAAAATCTCACAATACATGGCCCCATTTATTCTTTCCTTTACAAGGATCAGTCGTCTTGGTCTCTTTGCAGAAAAACAGCCCCAAATTATGATGTTTCCACGGCCATGCTTCACATTAGGTATGGCTTTATGTGGCTGCAAATCAGCATTCTTTTTCCTCCTAACACAAGTTGAGTTTTTTCCTAAAATTTCTATTTTGGTTTCATCTGACCACAGGACATTCTCCCAATCCTCTTCTGGATCACCCAAATGCTTTCTAGCAAACTTCAGACAGGCCTGTACATGTACCGGCTTAAGCAGGACGCGTCTGGCACTGCAGGATTTGATCCCTGGCGGCGTAGTGTGTTACTGATGGTAGCCTTTGTTTCTTTGGTCCCAGCTCTCTGCAGGTCATTCACCAGGTCCGCTCGTATGGTTCTGGGATATTTGCTCACTGTTCTTGTAATCATTTTGACCCCAAAGGGTGAGATTTTGCATGGAGCCCCAGATTGAGGGAAATCATCAGTAGTCTTGTATGTCTTCCATTTTCTAATAATTGCTCCCAAAGTCGATTTCTTCACACCAAGCTGCTTACTTATTTGAGATTCAGTCTTCCAAGCCAGGTGCAGGTCTACAGTTTTGTTACTGGTATCCTTTGGCAGCTCTTTTGTCTTGGCGAGAGTAGAGTTTGTAGTGTGTCTGTTTGAGGTTGTGGACAGGTGTCTTTTATACTGATAACCAGTTTTAACAGGTGCCATTAATTCAGAACGTATGAAGGACCGAGGAGACTCTTAAAGAAGAAGTTACAGGTCTGTGAGAGCCAGAAATCGTGCTTGTTTGTACATGACCTAATGATTATTTTACAGAGGAATTGACCAATTAATTCATTAAAAATCCTACAATGTGATTTCCTAGATTCTTTCCCCCACATTCTGTCTATCATAGCTGAAGTGTACCTAGATAAGGTGTACTATAGCTGAACTTGCACAATTGGTGGCTGACTAAATAATTTTGCCTCACTGTGTGTGCACGTGGACATGCACGCACACATGCACACACAAGGCCGGGGGGGACTTAGGGGGTTTGTCGTCTTGTAATTTATGAGCTATAGATGTCTCAGACCAAGAGTGCTGTCGAAGCTGTGTTACTCAAACACACGCACAGACAGACACTTGGGCACACACACACATACACGATGGATGATCACTTCTATTGACTTAATCAAGATGCAATCTCATTATATGTCTTTGAATCATTGTTTGAAGCAGGCAAAAATGTTTTAGCCAAATTTTTAGTGGTTCACAGAGATTGAGCAAAGAACTCTTTTTTCATTTCACAGCTTCATTTAATTTCTCAGTCATATTCCTATCATCTTTTATGCCATCCGCACTATCGATATAACTGTCTGTCTATTTATTTTTATCCTATACATACATGGAGCCAGGAGCTCTCATTGCAAAATGTCACTGTGCCTGCATAATGACAATTAAAAATCTTGATTCTTGAGTCTTAAATGTACAACAAATTACTAACAGTTCCTTCCAGCATAGTGAAGGAAACAGATGTCTAACGGAAAGCCACAACATCTGAACTAAGAAAACATATGAATTAGCACCTCGGGCAGATTCTTTTGGTGGCTGATTTTGATGTTTTATGACTCAAAATCACATGAAATGACTTGCTCAGGTATACATAACGGGTGCACGCATGAGGCGCTCAGCACCTGCTGCACGGGCGTGCAGCTCCCCCTGCTGGAGGATACCTCATAGCTACAAACTCCTGGAAAATGTCTTAAGATAGTAACAGTTATAATAAATAGAACCATTACAGGAATAACAAAGCAGTACGTGTGTGTTCTAGGTTGCTCATGAGTAGCAGTACAATAGTTATGCTAGAAGGAGTTAAATTAGTATAAGCAATTGTCACTATTGATATTTCTGTGTTTAATACTTTGGTAGTGAAAGTTACACATGAGCAAGGGACAAATTTGATCATACAACTCCAAGCAGGAATGCACAAGGGCAAACATGTGCACACATCGTTCCACTGTGTGTCTGCGGGGCGTTGTCACGGCAACAGATCAGATTAGTGCTTGTGGAACTTAAACTCTAATGAAGTTTCTGAAAAAAAGAGATCAGAATTAATTGCTAATCCTTTCACTCTTCAAAGAGGGCAGCGACTCGGTTGGTTTCAAAGGCAGTCATGTCTGGGACTGACAAGAAAGGGCTAAACACACACACACACGCACGCACGCACACACACACACACACACACACACACACACACGCACACACACATACATACACATACACACATGCAGACACATAAACACAAACTCACACTCACTGTGAGAGGGAGATCAGCTAACAGGCTGCATGGTTGCGTAAGTGTTTGCGTAAGGAAAGCATGGCAATCAGACAGGAGAACCCACACAAGTTCACACACATTCAAGGATGGGAACATATAAACAAACAGATAAAAACAACAGAACATGCATCCACACAAATACACTTAGAAAAGCATGAACAGAATAGACACATATAATCATCTAATTTGGCAAGGACTTTGGAACAGCCAATCACATTTCAGGTTTTTAGAATTAGATAGGAGGACAAGTCTCAAAGTCTGCAAAAGTGATAGAGCCATATAATGTTGTGGTCTTCATGTTTTTTTAATTACAATACACAGCATGAATCTGTATTGATTGTACTTCACTTCTAATGGCCTTATCCATTATCCATTAAAGAGCATCCATGTGTGCTGTGCACTGCTTTCTTGAAAAAGAAGTATTTTCTTTTCAACATGTTCTCAAATATGTTTCATGGTGTCTGATTGGATCAGGAAAAATTGTCATCTTGTAAACATGCATGACGACTTATCCTTTCATGCTCTACATAAATTGTCCATGATCGTGACGTAGTTCCGTCTGCTGTTTTTCTAATCTATGAAATGCAATTCAATTACCAGCCGAGTCTATGGAGGCAGCAGACATCCAGATGCGCTACTAACAGGTGTAACACGATTTAACACAAGGGATCCCTGGAGTAATCTGGCAGCGGTGACACATATTTTCATGCTCAGACCTTATCTTTGGATACAATTCCAGCATAAAATATCTTCCTGAAATGTCTGAAACCTCAACTAATCCAAAGGGTTATGCCGATATGCAAACATATACATATAGTTACGTTTAAATTGTTCTACAAGATGTCCAGCTGGATGAGTTCAGCATCAACAATCCTAATTCATAAAAACTGCATCATTGTTTATCACATTATATGCATTTTCCTTCAAGCAGCTAATCAATTACCCTCAAGGCAAATTATGTATATCATGAATGTTGACGAGACCTTTCGTTAAGCCCATCACTGTGATGGATTTCAAGTCATTGCAGTCTCCGAGAGCTGAACTGAAATGACACAAATATTAAGAAGCTGCTGCAATTAGTTGCCATCATGGGAGCAAAACTTCAGTTTCTGTTGTTTGCATTCACTGATCCTGATCTTCTTTGTGTAAGACGATTACACCAACATCCTCAATACTGTGAAAACCGCCATGTAAACACTATAATAGCACTAATTGCATTTAACTCCTAACGTGTGCAATTATAACCTGATTAACACAGCCAGACAGCTTCTAATTCAAAGCTCAATAATTTAATTTTATTTATATGTCTTGATGATAATAGATGTCAACATACGCATGGAACAATAAAACCTCAGTATTTTCTTACTTTTGAGCATTGGGCCCCTGTTCCTTTTGGCATCAGGAATTACAAATCACAATATCACACAAACTGAAAACTGACATGGCTGTGAATCAATTTAAGATTTTACCTTAAAACTCCTGAGCCTCATATTGGTAAATCTTTTTGTTGTAAGTCAAATTATTTCAACGAAACATTGCTTAAAGTAAACATTTAGGGTCATGATCAGGATATTGTCTGTCTGATATTCTATATCAAGTCAGGAGTGTCTTAAACTCTCTTAACACAGACCAGTAACCTTAATCAAACGAATGTTGAGTGGAAAGTAACAAAGAAGCCCATGAGCACAACGCACAGCACAGTTAACTTAAGTAGAGCTAATCCACAACTATTACATTTTTTGACTTACATTTTGACTATACCTTTCACATTTACACGGAAAACACAACTATATTGAAACATTTTTGTGAATAATCCTAAATTTCCAAACTTCGACCCACGGAATTCCTGGTAAACCAGTAAATTTCTGCTTTGCAATTGTTTTTCAAAGCTTCAAGAATTGTTTTTGTTCTTGTGCCACACACTTCATGGGTCAAGATTTCATAAACAATTGATGACGAAATTCCATTAAAGTATTTAAAAGGATAAATCGAAGGCACGTCGTGTTTATGAAATGAATCCATGTACCCTTTAAAGCTCACTTGTAAAGCAATTTTACAATAAAAGGAAATTTTCCACAACACAACATTCTGAAAATGTCATGAAAATTGAATTTACATTGTTAGCAGTCCAAATTGCAGAACAATTCATGGCTTAATATTGATTTCATGCTAGTTGGGTTCCATACATTCTAATCTTCATACATTTGTATATATAAATAAATAAATGGATAAATAAACTGTGAATTCGTGGTAAACTGCTGGTGGTGTTCACACCCTCACTGTCAAAGAACAAACAAGTGTAAACAAGTGTTAACAGCCATGGACGCTTGCAAAGAGGCTGACAGCCTGTTACAGCATCCTGCTGCTTCCAGGCTTTCTGTGAATCCCAAGAAAACAGAAAAAAGCAGGGTTTTTAACACTTTACTAAGAGATTTTTTTTTAAGAATTAGTCATTCTGATCACACAACGTCAAAGTCAACGTGCCTTTTTGTGGATTGTGTTTTTTATGTTTGATTAATATGTAATTCGAAAACATCAGTCTGTGTTGCAGTAGATTTCATTGATTTTTGTAGCAGAACAGACTGATTGCTTCCCTGCGGCCAAGCTTACACAAGACAAGCTGAGTATGAAGGAAACCCCATAACCCTGCATTGATAAATTATACATAAAATATATTTTTAAAAAAATCCTTGCTCCTAAATGAGATTCTTGACGTCTCAATAAATAAACGTTACTTGGTATGAAAATGATCAAAATGCCACTATTACATAAGAATTGCTTTCTGCAACGTGTTTGAAAAGGCACTGCTGACATTTGTGCTTTTGTGACAAGTTGAAGGAAATGGGAGCAACAGACATAGCTGAGACAAAGCCTCCAACACTGAGATGAAAAGGGATTTTGAATTAAGCTTCTTCTGACTTTTCAACATTTCAACATCTTCCTTCCACCATAAATCATTTGTGTCTCATTAAATCTCCGTGCATTCAATCTAGCCAAGTAAAAATATTTCTAAAATATCCTGCAAATATCTTGAGTCCCTTTTGTCCCATCAAATAATTCTTCTCACTGAACATCAGCAAGAGCATTTTGAATTTTATGATGTTCCTTTTCAAGTCTTGAAACACCCACTCCAAATCTACCTCTTCATTTGGCCTCAATCACTCCGAACTTTAAGCTATTAATTACTCTAAAAAGTCAATTAAATAGCTGCTTGCCTGTAATGACTTGAAAAGGTGGAGCTGAGTTGCTGGCTGGACAACCGAAGCAAAGGAGTGATAGATTTTGAGAGAGAAAGTAAAGTCTGATGTTTTTTTTGGGGCGCTACTCCAGCCCCTACTAAGTTAGCAAAAAGGCTGATATCGAACCATGATGAAATCATTCCACAGTTCAAACGCAAAGTAATTTTTTGAATTTACAAATTACTATTGTCAGCAAAATTAAAAATGCATGGAACTGCATAATATATGAAGATAGGAGTGTAGTGCCAATTGCATTTCTTACATTTTTAAAATGCATTTGCAAATATCCAGTCCACTTATTCATTGCAGATTGTTCTGCTGTGACAGAAAAAATTGCGACAAATCTTCCCATTGCAATTGTTATGATTTCAATGTA
Source organism: Fistularia commersonii (assembly GCF_037954325.1). Lineage (NCBI taxonomy): Eukaryota > Metazoa > Chordata > Actinopteri > Syngnathiformes > Fistulariidae > Fistularia > Fistularia commersonii. Next base: position 14,003,391 of record NC_141288.1, read on the forward strand.
ACCTTTGACCCTGTTACTATGGGAACTGAAACATATTGCATGAACAGATGGTACCTGAGAGTGTCACAGAAAGAATAGGAGAAAACCCTGTCAGTGGAAAAACACAAATGAGCAGGAGGAAGCCCGGAGGTGATGGAAATAAGGTGTGAGTAGAGAAGAGAGGAAGATGAGGGCAGATTATGTGATGAAAATATTGTGTAAAAAAAAAAAAGAGGAACAGGAAGCACAGAGTGATAGAGCAAAATGTATCGTTAAGAAAAGCAATAGCGAGCATAACAGCAGAAATGAAGTATTGTCTGATTATATCTGTGATAATTTTTTTCCACAAATTGAGGATAATGCCTTCCCAACTATTGAAGAAAGCTTGCCTGGTCTCATTTGCATATATAAAAATGTTATGCTGAAAGATTTCAAAAAGATTTACTAGTTCATAATCTTAAGAGAAAAGCTAAAGTCTCCTTCTTGTAAAACCAAAAAATGGAATCACCCTTAATCATGAACAAATGGGCGTACAAACAGAATTTTCAATAAAATTTTCGAGATGGGAGCATCTCGAAAATTTGGGCGTACAAACAGAATTTTCAATAAAATTTTCGAGATGGGAGCAAGCCCTCAGTGCACGAAAACACAAACAGACTCACAGGCTTTCCTCATGGTTTCAATTGTTCATCGTTGTGTTCTCCTGTTATAATGTTTTTTTTTTTTTTGGTAAGTTAGCCCTCATGATGTCTTCCAAAAAAGTGTGCTAGCCGTGTTAAGAATAACTTAAGAATTACAGCGGCTTTACAAAAGGAAATAATGGCTAAAAGTGAAAGGGGTTTATGTGTTACAGATCTCGCCAAGCGCTATGAAATGGCTAAGTCGACCATCTGTACAATCCTGAAGGACAACTACGCTAACGAAAGAAAGACCTTTTTATTGTCACATTCAAGTATATATACAGCACAACATCAGCAAAATTTGACGACTGCATCATGGATGAACCGCATCCCCAAGGCAGCGAATGAGCAGCGCCAGGTGAGCAGTTCGGGGTTAAGTGTCTTGCTCAACAACACTTCAGCAGGCTGGGAGGAGTGCAGGAATTGAACCAGGACTGCTCTCACGCCCTGAGCCACGGCCCTCTAAACGACTGCTGACATGGCTAAAGGGGTGACTACGGTTAATGAAGCAAAGGTCTCAAGTCTTAGAAGAAGCAGAGTGATTGAAAGTTAGTTTGGATTAAAGAAAGACAGCTGGAGATAGCGTTAGTGAGGGTCTCATGTGAGAAGGCTTTAGTTTTGCATGCTGATTTAGTAAAGGAAACGAAAAGTATGAGTGCTGCCATGAAGAGAAAGAACACCAGAAACATCGTAATAATTAAGGTTATCTTTAATTCTTTTATGTATTTTTGCCACTAATAAACACAAGTTTCAGAAGAGTACGGTATGTTTTTTGGGGCTAAAGAATGGGATTTACATTGATTTCAATGAGAAAAATTTGTTCAGTTCTCGAAGACTTTATGAGTTTGACTATTCATGAACATGGTCAGAGAACTTAATTAAAAATTACAAATTCATAAGCTGAGGTTCTACTGTACTAAACTTTGCAACATCTACTCTGCCGCTAGGCTAAGCGAACACAGCAAAGACCACTGGACAGGAACTGGTGAGGCAAGCAGGGTAGCCAGTGTTTCTCACAATGTTCCTTGTATGAGTCAATGAAAGAGTTTGGAATCGGGTTATCATTTCCATCCCAAAACCCAGTAAAGACCCTTGTCTTATTAAAAACAGAAGACCAATCACTCTCAGAAATTCGGACTATAAATTGTTTACCTACATCCTAGTTTCCCGTCTCCAATCGGGAATCTCAGACATTATTGCAGAGACACAATCGGGAATTCTGAAAGGAAGGTCAATCCATAATAACATAAGGCTTGTCATGGACATCGTTGAATACAGAGACCTCATAGAAGATAATGGCTTCATATTCTTTTTTGACTTTCATAAAGCCTTTGACTCGGTCGAACATCCATTTATCTTAGCGACGCTCGAGCATTTTGGATTTGGTTTAAAATTTAGGAATGTGATCTGTGGGTTCTATGAGAATAATAATAGCTGTGTCACCCTACCGAGCGGCACCACTCCAAGGCTTCCATGTTGATGTGGGAATCACCCAAGGTTGCCCCATCTCACCTTTATTTATACTCGCTACCTAAATGCTAGCCATTTACATTAAAAATTGCAAAGATATCCAAAAGTTAGATGTGTTGGGTACAGGAATTATTATTAGCCAGCTGGCAGATGACACTACTTTATTTTTGAAAAATGAACATCAAGTCCCAAGAAGCATTGAAAAAATTAAACAATTCTCCAAGGCTTCAGTATTATCATTAAACTTAAAGAAATGTGAACTTTTTGCGCTTCATGACTCACCACTAAAAGAAATCTGCAACGTTCCTATTAAATCAGAAATAAAATACTTGGGTATTTTCCTATCTAAGGACCGAGAGTTAAATCAGTCCAGGAATGTAGAATCTAAACCTAAATCTCAATTGAATACATGGCTCCAAAGGGATTTGTCAATATTAGGCCGGATATATTTGACCAAAATGGAATGTTTATCTAGATGTATATACCCAATGTATTCCACTGCTATTCCAAATCAACTCATAAAAACTATTAACCAAATAAATTTCAACTTTATCTGGAGGAACAGACCACATTATCTAAAAAAAAAATCACATATGGGGAAAGAAACAAGTGAAGGAGAGCTGAAAGTGATTGATTTGGACTGTCTCGACGGGACATTGAAGGTGAACTGGTTGAAATCCTGGATCAAGCATCATCAATCTTTTTGGTATTGTATTCCTAACTACTTATTCAATAAAGTCGGCTGGCTACGTCTTCTGCTTATCTCTGACTTTGATATCAACAAGATTTCAGAAGCAAGATTTGATATCAACCTGTCAAATTTTCAGAGTTCCATAAACCAATATTATTGTACTGGAAAATGATATAAGTACACAATTTCTCACCACATGGTACAATAATATGGAACAATAGATATGTGCTGCATCGCAACAAATCTCTATTTTACAAGGAATGGTTTGAGAAAGGTATATGGTCAATAATTGACTTGATGGATGACAATGGCAGTCTTTTAGACTATGAACAATTCTGCACCAAACACAGCTTTAACCCTCCCATATTAGAGTTCTTAAAGTTACGTAGCGCACTACCTCGCCAATTTGTATTCCTGACCAAAAATATAATGACGCACCAAACCATGCAACCACAATTACCCCCACTATCACTCCAGGGAATCTCAACTCTTGACAGAAAATGCAGCAACTCTTTTATTAGGAAATATTTTACAGAAAACTTATTCCCTGGACGTCAAAACAAAAATAATATTTTAAATGAATTTGATAAGGAATTGATTGCCACGCTGCGAACTATGTATCTGACTCCAGCCATACCCTCCAAGGCAAAAGAGACCCACTTCAAAATTATGAATGACATCTACCCATCTAAGGAATTATTGAGGGTATGCTTTAATATTGAAGATAATATTTGTACATTTTGTGAAGATAACATTGAAACCACAGACCATAAAAATTTCTCATGCGAAAAAGTACAGGACTTTTGGGCTAAAACTCAAAAATTGATTAAAGACAAATTTCCATTGTCACCAGTTTCTTTCTCAAGAGATGATACAACATTTGGTTTACTTTTAAGCAACAAAAGAGAGGAACTCCGTGTCAAGGTTATTTTAGGCCTGGCCAAGTTCTTCATACACAAAAACAGAATGCAAAAGTGCTCCCCCAATTTTACGTTCTTTATAAACGGTTTTGAATTACATAAAAAATCCTTAAAACTTATGGAAAAATCCAAAAACCAAAAAATATACAGTTTGATGTCTGAGATTCCTTGTGAACCAGCAAGTTAAATACATATTATATTCCCCTTGCAATTTATTTATTTTATTTTTATTTTATTTATCTATTTATTTATTTATAGAAAAAGACAGAAAAAAAGAAGAAGAAAAAAAAAACAGTTTGGAATCATAGTTTTCAGTTAACCACAGGCAAGCTAGCGCATTCGCAGAACTTGTCCCATCTGCATATAATGTTTCGTTTAGAAAAACGTCATAATTCAAACGCTTGACGATCCACGGCCTCTCCTGCTGGACTTAATCATGCCAGGGATGGGACAAACAGGAACAGGCAGAATGGGATGGAATGACGAGGACACTTCAACATTTGAAATGCATTTTTTTCTTCTTAACTTGAGCTATTACTTAAAAGTAAAATCCTTTCTGAATTTTCACAATACACACACAAGATATGACCTGTACTATTTAAATATTGCAGTACTACACACGTCAATGGCTTGGAATGGGATTTGAATGAACAGCCAATGCAATGCCCTCCTTCCTCTCTACCGTGTTAGCTGAGACAAACAAGCTATGGTGGACAACTAGGAGGTCCAAAGGCTGTTAACTAGCTTATTTATGACTACAGGAAACTCATTTAAAAGGTTAACATCGCAGGTAAACAGCCTAATCATAGAAGGAGCTTTTCCTGTAGTCTGCCAACAAGGATTGAGAACTTGGATTAAGAATGTGATGGAGGAACTTCAGCTGCGTGAGAGGCTGAACGTGTTACCCAACTGACAAGATCTACACCAGCACTATTAATCTCTACGCAACTTGTGACTGCGACTTTGACCTCTTGAGTAATCCGTTATCATTGTGTCAGTTGTTAGCTTGGATTAGACAAACTGGCCCAATCTGTCACAAACCCCTATCCACTGACCCTGTCCAATACTACTACACTAATAGCACGAGGTCCCTCAGCATAGTGATTATCTATTAGCAAATATTTAGCCTTCCCGAGATGTTATGATACATGTATAAATATATATACATATATATCATCTTTAAATCCTCATCCTTTCATGATGTAAAAGAAATATAAAACAATATATCATCAAATATTTTCTATAATAAGAATATTTACTAATTGCTCATACCATGACATTTAACAATGACTTTCAGTCTGTATTCAAGATTACTAATTAGAATTATAAACCTTTTTCACTGTAGAGGAAGGAAAATGTGGCTTTTAATTGTAAGAGGGTTTTAATTAACAGGACTTTTGCGGACATCGATTTTATACATAAGAGTGTTTGGAAAAACTTGGACTGTCCTCCTCTGATTTATCTATACCTCAAACTGATTCAGGCTTTATCCACTGGGACTGTGACTTGATTTCAAACAACTGGATTTAATTAACTCTGACATGAAATAGTCAAATATATGAAGTCATTCCATATTATTTATCAATTTTAATGTAAGCAAGAAGCAAAGCAAATGCGGTGGCTCTTGACGAGGTAAGAGGATGCTGTTACAACCTCAGGAATATCAAGAATGAAACAAACAAAAAAAAAAGATAGCAGTGACATGAAAGGTAATTCAACATAGAAAAGATGTTTTTCCCAACTTGCTTGGGCACAAGTTTGAGCAGCCAACTGGCACTGATAGAGGGACGTTTTATCCGATGGAACTATTGTGGAAAAAGCCTGCTTTCTCTAAACGCTTTTTGTGTCAGAAATATTGCCAGAAATGTAGGTGGGGAAGATCTTTCATTGGTGTCATGCATATTCTCTGAGACACTGAGACAATGAGACAGTTGCAATCACAAAAACGCCTCCTGTTGGCAACTACCACGTTCTTCAAATTGAAATAAAAAGGAGCTACATTGGGGCATTAGAAGAGATCAATCTCATCATATTCAGTCAAATAAGATCTTGTACATTACTGCTTGCAAACTGAGAAAGTTATTTTAAGTAAATATATGATAAACGCATAAATAGTAATGTTGCTTCATATCTATGTCTAGAAATATTGTGTCTGCTGGGACCTCAGCTCCCCTTTCCACTTACCTAAACTATATGCAAATTCATAGTTAGAAACTACTCCAAATGGAGCCAATTTTTTTATGAAAAACTTTTGCTGTAAATGACTGTTCGTCCTAGCTTCTATCTGTGTATCTAACATGAAATCTGAAGCAAACCTGCTTTAATGGGTAGGAAATTATCACCATGCAACTGATGTATCTGCAGACTTATGTATCTGTGTTTGCAGAAAATGAATTCCCACGACTTCTCATGAGAAAAAGTGTAATTACCAAAAAATCATATATATTATCTCATGAAAGAAGCAATACCATATTTACAAGAGTCCTTCCACCAATCTGGCTCATGAAAATAAACCAGCGTTTGAGTTGGCATCAAAATCGAAGGACCCAAACAGTACTGATCAATTGACCCTAAGCTGCAAGGCCGCGTTGTGTAATCCATCAATCGCATTCCCCTTGAACTTGACTGAAATGTTTCCAGAATGGGTGCCAAACTCCCAGACCAGCATCTCCTTTTATATAAGCAGTAGAACCTTTGCAGAGGAGGTTATCAGGGCACCTATGGATGAGCTGGTGGCAATACCACTTCCCTCCATATCCGACCATCAAAAGCAGAGATGTTTCTGATATAACACAAGCCTTGTGGATGTGTGGTGTTTCAGTGTGGGAGGACGGGTCGGCTTTTATTTTTTTTTTGTTTTCTCCTCTTGTTGTCATCTCTCTGGAGCTGTCATTCAATTGACAAGCAAGCGTGTGTGTCTGTGTTTATTTTTGTGTGGTAACTGAAAGCTTAAGAAAGTAAGAAAGATAAGAAATATAAGACAATATTTTTGCACAATTAAGGGCTTCAATGACAAGCTGTACAAATGAACAACTAATTAATTTCAAGGAGAAATTAAGTTATCACTCCTGGTTATTAATATTGATGTTTATTTTTTTTCATATTGTTAATTTTGTGTCCAAATTAAAGCTCAGTTACAGAATGATAACATGCATTTCAATTTAAGGTTGGTAAAAATGGGTTTAAGTCTTGGGAAGCGAATGTTGCATACATGTCGTATATATCAGTGTAAACCAACATTCTTTAATGTGTAGACATTAGAATTGAAGACATCTGGTGGTTCTGTTGAGCCAAAATGTAAATTTTCATTAGAATATCTTTTCATTTGTCTTAAAATATTCAGCTTTTGTCAGAAAATCATGCTTTTTTTAACCAATAACTATACCAGCGTTTCGCTTAATGTCCATGGGATAAGACTGTGGGATGCTTGAGTGGGGAGAGTTTGATATACAGGAGATTCACATCTTCAAACCGCAAGCAATGAAAATAACTCACAGTTGCATGATCAGGTAGAGGTGCTCTGGACTCTCATAGATGTCTTCCAGCGCCACGATATTCTCATGCTTGATCCTGCAAAGATAAGACGACTCAGGAATTAGACGCTTAATATTTCAAACATGCTCCATGATAGTGTTCTACTTTTAATGCGTATGATTGCCTTTCAAGTGCAGAAATGCTTTCTATTGCCTTTTAGCTGCACTTACTGTCATTAGTGATAATCCAGAATGCAACTCTAACTGTCCTCTACCCAGAATGGCTTCATAATTTAGAATTAAACTATTCATAAATATATTACTTAATCTAGGGGGCAGTGTAACCTCACTCCATTGGTTTGGTCCTCACTGCCATGGCAGCAGTTTTCTGCTTATTGACATGTAAGTTCTGCCACCACATATCTTCTACAGACTTTCACCTTTTCACTAAACCTGTCTTATCTTTCCCTCAACACTCTCACTTGTCTCCAGATTACACCATGGGTAGAGTGCTGTGCTGAGCACAGTTTTTATATTTCTGTCTATAAGCCAGCGTGTGCATGTGTGGGTGTGTAGGTGTACATTTGTTAACCTAATGCTTTGAAGGAGCCCGTTAATTTTGTGTGTGATTTGGTTGGCTGTGAGGGTCAATCAATCTTTTTGCATTGCAAACAGAAGTAATTCCCCCGGGCCTATACACCCCACATCCCCAACACACACACACAGACACATGCGCATGCGGGCGCACGCACACTGACTCACAGCATTCAAAGCAGGTGTGCAGGTGAGTATCGAATTATGAGTGTATGATCCCTGCGATAGCAGGAAAGCTGTGACACACAAGCACACAAATTTTTACTCACACAAACATACAGGTGATAAGGGATTATATGTGTGTTTGTATAGAAGCCTGAGGGGAGTAACGAATAACTGGCAGCAAACGGCTCTTGTTTAATGGCAAGGCAGAGCAGCGTGCATTCAGAAAAATTCTCCCTTATAGTCCTGCTAGTTTTTCTCAATCATGAATATCTCCCTATGAAACAAGTGCACATTGCTTAGAATGAAATACTGCTACGTGCTAAGTGTTAATGGTACGCCAGCACTACAATTCTGCATATATTTATATATTTTTATAAGTATCGAGGTAAACTTTGTACAATTAAAAATGTCTGGCTTTTCATGAAGAGGCAGCCTTCTGGAGACCTTGTTGTAAAAATTGGGGGCCTTAAGAAGCTGAATAATGAATCACAATTTTGAGTAGTTTAAATTTTGCTCACTATTCTTCAGTGGAAAAAAAAGAAACAGTGTGATACTGAAAGTTTAGTTAAATTAGATCTGAAAACTTCTTTTAAAATGACAAAAAATGAGATTCACTGTATAACCTAATGCCTGAAAGGAGGAAAAAATATTTTTTAATTAATTTTCATGGGAAAAAAATATCAGAGCCTCAAGATGTGGTCAATTCTTTTGTTTCCAAAAATCCTCTAAAAAAATTCCTATGAGAGACACACCTGGGATTTAAGGTTTAAAAGTAAAACTTAACGGACTACATTTTGTATTAATAAGGTTAAAAAAAAACATCAGGGGCAGTAGTTTCCCAACTGTGCATAATAACTTAAACATTAGGTTTTTTCATATTTTTTCATTTCATACATCAAGAGTATATTAAACTGTGTGCCTTGTCATTTTTATAAAGGTGACTACATTCTTATACATCTTGGAAGAAGAAAACCATTGTTGGACAAATATTAAACCTTATCACTCTCTCATTTAGATCCATCTCAAACAAAGTCCCTGAGCAGATCGAAAGACATGCTTCTCATTTTTCATCTTAGTCAGCTGTTCTCTTCCACACAAACAGACAAGTTTAGTTATGATGTCAGTGCCTTTGGACTTCTGTGTGGTAGGTGGGCTGTGGATCGTGACCCGGGGGCGGGGGTTTAGTGATGCACAGACAAAGAGAAGATACGTAGTTGCCCCGGTAACCAGGAATTAGGAGGCCTATGAGGTTGAAATGTGTGTGCAATGCGGCACTCACTTCCTCAGCACGGCAATCTCGTTCTCAATGCTGCTTTCCTTCCCCTTCAGAGCCTTTTTCGGGATGCACTTCACAGCAAACATCCGCCCCGTCAGCTTCTCCTGGGCCAGAACCACCTCGGAGAAGGCCCCCCTGCAAACACACAAACAAGTCACAAGTCATGGATGTTTGACAACTGGATACCATGAATGTCTACTTTGAAAAATATTTTGTCTTTTTGAGACCATTTATTATTAGATTTATTCTCAAAATAAAGAACTCCTTGCATCTATACCCCTTAAAATTTTAGAGTTACATTTGTTAAAATTATTGTTCTAATATTTGTATACACGTGTTCAAGCTGAATAGGAGAGGTTGTTTATTTTGTTTGATAAATTCCTTGCTGACATATCTGTAAAGACAAAAATGTTGAAACATAATTTTCTTGTTTTATATAACTCAGTTGGAGCAATAGCTTTAAACATTTAATTTGACAAAAAGGTAAGTCATCACAACTGAAAACTGCATGGGACAGCTGCTCTCAAACTCTTCACAAGAGCAGCACAAGAGCAAAGTCGGACATCACCATTCTGACACAAATATGAGGAAAAATAATTCAGACAACGACTGAAAGTTAGTTTACCTATGTGTGCGTGTGTACGTGTCGGGAAAACCAGCGGGATGATGAATGAAGATGAGCTTATTGTGACTTAATCTGTCTGAGCTGCCCTCAGCTCAGCTCTGATGTGCCATTAAAGTAAACAACCACTAGTATCTTTTTTCTCTCTCCCTTTTGTTTGTCTTTCTCCATTTTCTCTCATCCACCATCTCCTGCTGTCCCTCACTGTCTTTTTTTTTTTTAGTAATTCTGTTTTGTGGTTTTCTCCATCACTTGACGTTTTCTGAATGGATTTAAAGATGTTGCACAATTTGATTAACCACAGAGAAGTTGAGAAGTTCAGACAGTGTAAAAACTTGCATAAATAGCCAAATGCTTTTGAAAATGAGGCAAATATTTTAACAATGCTTTCTGAAAGGTAGAATAATCAGGGGATGGTCTTGGGTTTTAAGTAATAGAAACACAGTAAAGCTATTTTTGTACATCCAACACTGGTTTATCAGTGAAAAGTTGGAAGCTTTCCACGCTGAGGATGGTCCAGGTCAGACTGGTATTTAGGGGGTTTACCACCATCACTGTGCATGACGTTTGTGATTTTCATTTGCACATGAAAACAAAGAAATTATGCATCTGATGACCGCATGTTTGCCAGAGAAGCTGAAACCAAAGTGAAGGGTAGTTAGGAGAAAGGTCAGACTCTTCTCTAAGAGCGCAGATGTAAACAAATCAGCAATGCTTACACTCACAGCAACACCTTTTCAGCCAGTAGGATTATCCAAAAACTACCAAGCCTGTTTTTTATCTAACTTGGTAGAGAAATGTGAGCCAAAGAAAGCCCATCAAACACTATGGTAATGATCTCATACTGGCCTTGGAGGAAGAATGTTATCTATGAAGTACGATTGTTTGTTTGTTTAACTTGAAATAATTTTTCTTTTGGAGAAATGCCACTCTAGACTCAGGTTAGTGACACCTTTTACCCTGTGTGGAGATTAAATTGCCATTTAAATGAATTGCATATAGATTCATATTTTTTTAAGTCAAATGTAAAATCTTATATTATATTTGCTAACAAGGATTTAGCAACTTCCTGTTAAAAAAGGAACCACAACTAATTCCAATGTACCACTTAGGAAAACATTGCATTCGCTGTTCTTTTGATTACATGCTTCTTTATATTAATTTCTGTCACATTTCAAGAACGCAGATCCAAATTCATTTTTATTTCATAACTTCTTTCTTTGAAAATGAAGCCCACAACAGGTTTAATAAAGGAAAACTTCCATGCTACCCTCCATTCATGTTAACCAACATGTAAACCCTTATTACTCCTTCCATCATGTCTTTTCAGAGATATTCTCAAGCCCAGTTGTTTTATTGGGTGTTAACGTGTGAGTCGCAGGTATTATTCACAGCAATCGGGTGCAAATAGAGGGTTGTGAGTAAGGACGCGTGTGTGAGCTTCCTTTCAGCTGGGGAGCAGTTTCACATGACGCTTATTCGAAATGCTACAAGACCGCCTAAACTCAAAACATCAGTGTGCCCTCACAGCAGCAGCAGAGAAAACATTATCTCATCAGATTTCCCTTGGTGCTTCCTCCTGGTGTTTTTCTCACGCCTCTCAGCTAGAATCATCTCCTCCTCTCACCTTCACCACCTCTTCCTTGCTCACTCATTCATTGTCTTCCCTTCCCTCATTGACTCGCACCTCACGGACGATATATCTTTTACCCAGACAAGTGATCGCATTGACAGTTGCCCCTAGTAATGAATGACCAGCATCCAATCACGTCACTTGAGTTGACAAACACACACACAGCAGCTGCTTGCACTGATAATGGCTGTACTGGGTTTTTGTGATGCCAAATTCACACAAGCAAGAGCGAGAGGTGCATTGTTCCTTTACATAGACGGGCACAAGCGCACGCACACGCAAGACTCAGTGTTTGTATGTCAGGATGTCTTTTACCCGTCACTACATATGCACACCAGCACTTAATCTGAACTAGATTCCCCACTCCTCCCTAATCCCACTAATCCCACTATTTTAACAGCAGCACACTGTGGGAGTTAAATTTAAAAAGGTCTTTACTTTCATGATGTGATGATCAAATTATTCCAGTAACTCTGCCATCACCCCACAAAAATCCTTATTCTGGAAATTATTCTAAAGTAATTTGACTTCTGTGTGGATACAATTAGGGTATAATCACCATTCAAAAGAGATAACCTTGGCTGGCACCTCGCGCCAGTGTAATTATTGTTTTACCTGCAGTTATCTTAGTGCCAAAGGTTTCCTTAATCTAAATAAATGAAGAGAGGATACTGCCACTGATACTTGCCACGCAGCTAAATCAAGTATGAATCATATGTTCTGATTGACATTACTTTGCACAAGGAAAAGCAATCCAGTTTTGCAGTGTATTGTGTATATTAATAGTCTGACGTAATTAAATGAAGCATTATTCGAGATTAATTAATAATCAGCTTAGACATAATTTGGTTTGTACACTTCATTTTGACAAGCAGAGCGGTACACTTTTCATTCCTCCACTGGGTACAGAGATGTCCTGCTTATTTCAGCTAATAAACATAAGCAACAAAAATAATTTTGGAGACCAATAAAGGGAAAGAATGTTTCAGAGACAAAATAGATACTAAAAAAGGTCAAGCTAGGCAAGTCTCTCAGTCAGATTAATACTATCATTAGCATTTTGAGTCATGTGTTGACAGGTACTGTGGCTACTGACCAAATAAATCAAGACAAAATGGTGCCTGTTTACTTTCAGAAATGCTATGAGGTCATCCCCAAGCTGAAAGTGCAATTCAGGGGAATGTTTTCCTGGTCAAATGGACGTTGCCTTTTCTCTGTTCCTACTGGTGAGCCATCAATAAGATAGAGGCAAAAATATCAATTAAAAAAATACATAAAATATAAATGTAAAAATCCTGAAATGAATGAATGAATGAATGATGGATGAATTTGCAGCAGCATCAAAACACACAGAAATGGAAAGAAACAAGTGCTTATCCTGGAATCAGAAGCACAGGGGAGCTTCTTGCGCAGGAGTTCTCCTGTTCTTGAGGTTTAGAGCGATCACTTACTGTGCTCCTCTAGAGCTTATGACGTTTTCTTCATGTGTATGAGTCCCTTGTGACTTTTTGTCCGATTAAGTTCAAACTCGATGTTTAAATGAGGCAGAACATAATCTAAAGATCTGATCTTTTCAGGTGTATTCTTTGCTCTTTGTGAGAATGTTGTTCATTCACAGGGATGTGACCAAAAACAGCATGAACATGAGTGTATATTATTTGTACTTACATGCATCTTTACACAAGTATAGCACATACCCAATTTCAGAACACCATGTCAAGTTGAACTGCACTAAAATTAAAAAAAAGGTCACCTAAGAAGGGATAAGTTGAGACACGGCGTATGTGTGTGAGTGTGTGTGTGTTTGTGTGTGTGTCCATGTGTGAAAGAGAGAGAGAAGCTATATGGCTGTATGGAGACAGAAAGACGGTAATAAACAGGTTCAAAAACAGGAGCACAGCAAAATCCACTTGACATTTTTTAACCATGAATTAAAGAGTGTCCTGCACACATGCGCGTGCACACACACACACACTAAAGGACCTGGGTTAAGTTGATTGGAGCTTGTATAACATCTGGAAGCTGATCTCATACTCCTGGCCTATGTGTATGTGCTTGGAGTTGATGGGTTGGCAGTCCCCGCTGCTGTTGCCCGCGGCAACAATGATTCCATTTCCTCCTGTACGAACCTGTGTAATTGTGTCAGTCGAGCTCCACTGCCTCTATCAGTGCTCTGAGCAGGAAATGTATTGGCAGCAACTGTTTGTGCATGTGTGTTTCTCCATCAAGCGTATAACCAGTGAGGAAAAAAAGTCTGTCTCAGGCAAAGAAAAACACATACACACACACACACACATACACACACACACACACACACACACACACACACACACACACACACACACACACACACACACACTCACGCTCACACACAGAGCATGTGACTGAGATTGAGGGACTAAAGCAGAATGACAAAGTGACTGTGATAAATCTAACATGGAGTCTGACAGTAGCCATCACTGTTTCTCAATGTCAATCTTGAGCTCTTCATCTCAAAAGTTATTCAGTCATCAAAATCTCCAGAATTCAACCTGAGACAAGCAGAGGAGAGAGTTCAGGCTGCAGATCTGATTGGGTGAGTGTTAAAAAGGATCAGGTATCCAATCCAGCTTCTGAAGAGGAAAATGTATGAATTGTGACAGACAGGCAGAGCATTTTTTTTTCCCATCAGGTTCACCTACAGCAAGACAAGTCCAGATACAACAGAAGATGGCTAGACCTGAATATTTAAATACATTTGTCAGTTCTTAGGTTTGTATCTAAGATTCACAAGAAAAGCAAAGGCATGTTGGGGTGTGAGTGAAATAAGATTGGGGCTACATAATAGCCATTCCATCTATAAAACAATTAAGAAGTTAAGAAATCCTAAAAACTCCTAAAAGGCTCTAAGACAATTGCTCTCAAAGCACTTCTTTGTATTTAAGACTTTATTTTCAATGAGTTCCCTGTACAATAACTGGAATTAAGTCCAGTCTCAGGCAGTTTGATCATCTGATAAAAAAAAAAACCGAATCCCCACAAAGGGCGTGTAAATGAGCTGTGATTTGTATAATGGCATGAAAGTTCATACTGATTTCCACAGATCAATTCCTAAAGAGTAATGAAACATGCTTCATAAACAGAGCAAGGTCGATATCCCTGATTCGTTAGAAAAAAACGTACAACCCATTCATACTTAAGTGCATGTCTTTTTCCATTGTTTTTCAAGAATCAAGTTGTTACACTGCCTTCAGTCACAAATGTACATCACAAGAGGATGTGATTTCCACATTCAGGGCTGAGTGGCTTGTTAAACCCCTGAATACCTGTTTATATGTTTCATGATTTTTTTGTATCATAAAGAAAATCCTAAGTGTTATTGACTCTCATATCTGTCACCGATACAGCCTGACTTGCATTGCAGTGATGGGAGGCTCTCCCATTTCCTTCCATATTGACTGTTTTCTAGAATGGTTATATTAAAACAACCATAATGGTTAAATTTACTGTGAACACCATCAACTTTTACAGTGTAACAATTCACCCCTTGACAATACTTCACTCCATGATCTCTTGACAACGTTTAATCCCTGCATCTCTTTGGCACCAGTAGTTCCTCTCTACTTACTATGAAAGGAGTTTAGTAAAAGTGAGCTCTGGATAAAAGGCTAGGCAAAAAAACATTGTGGATACAAACGTGTTTTTTTTGTGTGTTAATATCTGAAAATCTATTTGTGATCTATCCTTACCATCTCTGGTTGATCTAATTTAATCTCAAGCTCTTCATTTTTTCCACTTTAGTCACTGCCTCAAATAGTTATCGTTTTTTTGTGTCCTGCTCTCACAACTGATTAGTATTTGGTTTGGCTTTTATATTCAAAATGATGTAGTAACATATCCGCGGGCGCGATTTCACCAAACGCCCAAAGTAGAAAGACAGTGATTTGAAGTCTGATTGTAGCTGAGAAGAATCAGCACGCTTTTCAAAGAGGCTACAGGGTGAGAATGAGCGATCAATTGTAAAAAGGCTGACAAAGAACTGTCTCATGTTTCTGGATTCATTCTGAGTCATTCTACCATGCGCTGGCAAACACACACACACACACACACACACACACACACACACACACACACACACACACACACACACACACACACACACACACACACGAGAATGGTGAGAGGATGGTGTCAGCTGTGTAAGTCTCTTCCTTCCAGTCAATAATTAGCAGTTTATGAAATCAGCTAAGCAGCAATTGTCTCTGAGAGGGAAAGACACACGCACACATACGCACACACTCACAAAAGAAAGCATGATAATGACATTTTGTGGACAAGGATAATTACACACCTCTGGGGTCATGTCACAAACACGATTGTCTTCATGTGCAATCTGCATTAATCATGTATCACTATCTGGATATCAGGAACATTATTCTTTATCAGTTTTGGGGGGTGTAGAGGTGGGAGAAGGGCACTGTACGTGGGCTCTGAAAGAGGAAAAATGATTCAGGGAAAACCCTAAACAGACAAGAGAGGAGTGGAGTAGAAATGAAAAAGAGTTTAAAGAAAATAATTAAAAGATTAAATTAATGACTTGAACATTTGGGGTACAGTGGGAATTCGAGGAGGAATCTCAACAGTGGCCAAGCCACATTTCCTTTAGCAACCAAGGAGGGCCAGACCACACAGAACCTAAACATTTACTGTACAAAGCTGAAAAGAAAATGATTTTGGTATATTGTCCATGTATTTCCAATCATAGTTTTAGCAGTCTGTTTTCAAAATATTGCAATATTACTTCATTATGAAGCCCTTATTGGTGTCATGATATCTGCTATACATGCAAAACAAAAAAATAGCTGATGGTATGATGCTGCAATATGATTTTTGCAATTACCTTGTCAGAATTTTCGACATTTATCTTTATACTGAAAAAACACAGGAGGAAATGTGAGTAATTGATTGTAAGTTAAAAAATTTCATGGAATGAAGGGATTGAACATTCCTGGTTCGATTCCCAGCTCCTTCTTGTGTCTCAAAGTGTTGTCGAGCAAGACACTGAACCCCTAACTGTTCCCCTGGTGCTGATGTACAGCAGCCAACTGCTCATGGCTCATCCATGATGGGTTAAATGCAGAGAAGGAATTTCCCCACCAGAGATTAATAAAGTATAAAATTATTAGTTATTATTAGGAATTTTTGACTCCCAAAAATGCATTTCTTACATGGCCAAAAACAAACAGAAATAAAGAAATTTGCTGAAGCTCTTGGGTGCTGTCATTTGTGGTCCTGTCTCCGATTTTCATTTCTTTATGCAAAATGGGCTATGTTTTCACTTGCATCTCACTTGTCTTTTCCTAATCAGAATTAGATGCAGCCATTATCCGCTGAAAGGGGTTCATGGTTTGCTGAATGGCTATGACCCACATGTGGAAAAACTTCTTATTAGATTCTCTATGACAACGGGGAGTTCAGAGGTGACTGGTAGAAATTCTTTACATGTTCGAGGGCTCATCCTACAAACGAGCTTTTCAGCAAATAGATCTCCCTAATACATGAAAAAAATTAGGGGTAAAAGGAGAGCCCCAAATCCTTCCTCCTTATGTGTATGTCATTTTTGTGAGTCAGTGTGTGTGTGTGTGTGCATATGCACTATAAGCTTTTGTTGCACAGCGCGTAGGCTTAAATAGCACTGTTGCCACGGCAGCAATTAAGTGCCAATTATAGTCAGTATTCTCACTGAGGCTCCGACGGCAGAAGATGAAGATGACAGAGAGAGAGCGAAAGAGAGAGAGCAGCGGAAGAAAATGCCTGCACAGCCTTCCATTCGGTTAAGACAAAAACCTGCATATTACACTGATATCTGGTCTAAGGGCTGAAGAAAGCATAATCTGGCCCATTCTCCATATGGGTGTGAAGAATGGGCTCCACGCCACCAGCACTAACCCAACAGATGGGACATGCACTCAGAGCTTTGTCGGAAAAAAAATTAAACATTAACAGAAAATCATGAACCAGTGTATGCAGGGCAGCGTCATCAATGTATGACGCGGCCCTGCCCTCAATCCATGTATTGAATGTTCATCAGAAAGACGGTTCTAGGATTTGGTCAGTGCAAACCCAGGAAGTGATACAGAGTCAATATATCTCAAAGGGCTCAAAACATTTTTTGAGGTCAATAAAGAAAGGTTTTTCACTGTAATTTAAGAGCATACATCCTGTTGAGAATATTTATACATCAATATGACATTGCAAAGGGATTCAGATATCTTCTTGCTTAATTAAAGGACATTCGGTATTATTTTGAACCACAGTTTGTTGCTAATTATGTGAGGAGTGACTGTTCAAAAGAAACCAGTCACTCAGCAGTTTGTCAACACCCGGGTCAAGTCACAGCACTGAAAGAAAAAAAAATGCAGCATACTGCGGTGCCATGCTGAGTCAATCTCAAAGACATGTGCTCTGCGTCGCTTGCAAAACAAATACTGGCTACTAGTGCAGGCTGGCCAAGTACTGAGCACTTTCAGTTTGATCTGAGGACACCACAGCTTCTGAAGGCTCCAAAATTCCAGGTGGAATATGCATTTTGGACCTCTGTCGGGGTAGGAGGTTCCCCCATGTCTTCTCTGATGGGATTTTGTGAGATGCAGCTGGCAATGTCTGTTTTGGCAGAGCTGTCATGATTCAGGAGTGCCTGGAAGTGCTCCTTCCAACACGCATTGATGAAGCCATTGTGATAACAACTCCATCAGTGAAGTCTCAGAGACACACACACACACACACACACACACAAAAGGCTGGTACACACATGGTGCTCCGAAAGTATAGATTTGCCATAGTAACATCCTGACCACAAAAGAGATATCAGGTGACTTCCCTTGTGTTTATATTTATCACCATGGAAATATTTCCAACTGATGTATGTGCGTGCATGCATGTTTTAAGATTCATGAGTCAGGGGTGGAAACCTGTATCCATCGTCATTAGTGTGTAATCCATGTTTTGTTTTCATGTATTGATATATGCTTTTAAGTGCATGCATGGATCACAAAAGAAATGAAAATATTGCAGATATCTACAGATTGCTGCATAACAGAAAAAGAACATATTAAAATACAAGCTAGTCAACTAGCAACCCTGTGACATGATTATCGCACTGTATCACAATGGTTTTACTTCAACAAGTGTATGTAAAAGTAAGAATGTACAAGTATGTAAAGACTCATTTTTTTCATAATACCATTAGTATATATATAATTAATAATATCGTATTTAATCAATTTAAATCACTGAATACCTTAGTGGATCAAACATAAATATCAGCATGTCATCTGAAACACAAAGCATAGTAGGTGAGATTACCCTGATTCAGCTCAACAGAAAACTCTCAAAGGACTGTTTTGATCAAGTTGCCTTGGGAAAGCTAGCTAGAATTACGACCATTGTGCAAGTCCACTGCTATGGAGCAGCCCAAATGACCTCTAGCAAGGCCAAACCAGTGGGATGTTATCCAAAATCAACGAGAACGTCAATGAAGGGTCCATCGTTTACATCAAAGACTAGACCAATGATGTACTAAATGGAGAAAACTGACAAAAATCCTGCACTGCATCATTTTCTATATGTACATTCTTCTTCTTCTTCTTCTCCTTTTGACTTTTCCCTTCAGGGGTCACCATAGTGAATCAACCTTCTCCATTTAATCCTATTCTCTGTATCCTCCTCTGTCACACCAACTACCTTCATATCCTCTCTCACAGCGTCAGTTTCTATATGTACATAGGAATCCAAAAAAGACAGGAAGATACATGACTTCAAACACATTTAGCTTTTTTTTTTCTATAAGTCATACAGAGCAAATAGCATCAGCATCCTTAGATTATTCATTGGAATAGATTTTGTGTCAACTGTAGTTACGAGTACTTAAAAGTGGAAACTTCAGCTTTCCGGTAAAATCCCTCTCTCTCTTAGTTTGCAGCCTGAATAGGCAAAATCCTGCGCATGACATCTTTTACACTTCATTAAAGTTCCTCAATAGACTGTTTTGAAAAGAAAAATGTGCAGTAGATAAGCGGTCCCCAACCTTGTTTATACCAGGGACCAGTTTTATGCATGAAAATGTTTCCGCAGACCAGTTCGAGGCATGGGGGCTCAAATAATAAAAACTTTCGTCACTTCACAGTATTTAATCTGAATATAGCTATTACACTTCATATTCGGCCATCACAATAACTTTTCACTATAATAAAATAAATAACAAATAATAAATAAAGTGTTGAGGGGTTAACGGCTTCTTCAGCTACCCATTCAATGCTAATAATGCATAGTGGGCGCAGACGAACCCGTAACTTAGATAGGAGCCTTGATATTTTCTTTTAAATGCAGCTTTCTTTTTGCTGGTAGTCTGTGACGTTTCTGCAGTCTCGTTGTTTGCTTGTTTCCTCCTGAAAAAGCTCTCCAGTGACTTTTGTTTCTGGCTCATTTTTTTAAGGGCTAGATTTCTGGTAGCTGATGTGTGAAATGGTGTGATAGCATTAAGTGCCGCAGTAAGGTAAGGGCATCGTTTTTCAAAATAAGATCTAATGAAAAAAAATGATTATTTGTACCAAGAAAGATTTTCTTTGCAGACCCGTACCAAATGATCTGCAGACCACTACCGATCTGGGGACCGGTGGTTGGAACCTGTGCAGTAGATGACTCAGAGGCTGGTCCCCTTTGACATTAGAGATTCCCCTAACGGTTCAGACACACACACACACACACACACACACACACACACACACACACACACACGCACACAGATGCACGCACCAACACACCTACACACTAGACTGCCTGCACAGCAAGAGAGACATAGTCAATATTTCCAGCAGCATGCTGAGAGAGACAGACGTGCAGAGGGAACAAGGCAGAGGGTTTGGTGAAAGGAGGGAGGGGACTTTCCCCTTCCTCCTTTTTCATTTCCAAAGTTGTGAAATACCAAAACGTAACCTGACTTATATACCCACTATACATATATATATCCACTATTTGTCAGCAAAAAACGAGGAATTTCATGGGACCTTTGACACAGGACAAATAAGGGAAGTGGTTTCATTTTGTCTTGGCAGCTATTGTTTCAAATGGTTAACCGTGTTGATATTATGTTGTGGATTATGTATGAGAAAAAGGCAGGATGAAAATGTTTGTTAATCAGGATCCTAAAGACCAATTATTTTAATTGATTTAATTCCTCATTATAATTACTAACATTGAGGACTCTTCTTGTAATTTTCTGGTCCGGCTCTCCCAGCACACTCGTAGTTACATTTGATTTAGAGCAGAATTACTTAGCATACATTATCACATATTACGCGTGGGTCTATTGAGATCTCAGCAATATTTCATTAATGGATGAAAAATTATTTTGTCAAAAAAATGCTGTATGAATACATTTACATGAGGAAAAATAGTCCTACGATTAAAAAATAATCACTTCAGCATAATAATGTGAAACATGCTTAACATTACAATGTTTTATAAAATAACCAATCGCTTTCATATACAAATATTAGAACATACAAGGCAATAGCCGTACAGGCCGACCACATTTATACCAAGAAATATCAACTGCTGATTATGGTGAAACAGTTGATAGACATTTAAAAGACTTAAAAGACAGGACTTGGTTAACAACCAAGCTGCCCCTCCTCTTCTCATCCTAGTTACCTGCTGAAAGATGTATTAGTGGATATAAACATGCTTTTAACGACTTAATGATTTGCTTTGGAGGCGCAGGAGAAAAAAATGCTGAGCAATTCATCACAACGTAGGAGTTTCATAAAAATATGAGAGTAGTGGTTTCATTGCGTGCGCAGCAGACTACAATGACTCGGCAGTGAACTCAGAACAGCAACCCTGTAAGTATAATGGTAAGCTGTTTAGTATTTCTTGAACTACATGTACTATTTAGAGGTTCCCCCTTTTGTTTTTGAGTATTATCTTAAGCTTGAGAATATTTATTAATTTACTATGATTACTTGTAATTTTATACATTTATTATTATTTATTTTCTCAAAAATATTTTTTCAAAGAACTTTAAAATAATTTTTCAGGACAAAATATGATCTTTCAGGCAAGAAGTGGGATACTGAGAGGACTGAGGAGAACCTACAGGAGTACAGAGAGATACAACGTAAGGTAAAGATAGAGGTAGCAAAAACAAAACAAAGGGTGTATGATGACTTGTATGCTTGGTTGGACAGTTAGGAGGGAGAGAATGACCTGTACAGGTTGGCAAAACAGAGATAAAGATGGGAAGGATGTACAATGGTTCCGGGTGATTAAGGACTGAGGGGAAAATATATTTACAGATGCTTGAAGAGTGATGGGAAGATGGAAAGAGTACTTTGAAGAGCTGATGAATTTGTAAAATGAAAGAGAGGCAAGGGTAGAAGAGGTGACTATTGTAGACCACAAAGTAGTACAGATTAGTAAAAGTGAAGTGAGGAAGGCATTGAAGAGGATGAATAGTGGAACGGTAGTTGGTCCTGATGATATACCGTTGGAGGTGTGGAAGTGTCTAGGAGAGGCAGCAGTGGACTTTCTGACTAGATTAATGAATAAGATCTTAGAGAGTGAGAAGATGCCTGAAGAATGGAGAAGAAGTGTGATGGTGCCCATTTTTACGAATAAGGGGGATGTGCAGAATTGCTGCAACTATAGAGGGATAAGGTTGATGAGGCAAACAATTAAGTTATGGGAAACAGAGAATATTAATAGAGAAGTACAGAGAAGGCCAGAGGGAGCTGCATTGTGTTTTTATAGACCTAAAATAAGCATATGACAGGGTGCCAAGAGAGGACCTCTGGTATTGTATGAGGAAATCTGGAGTGGCAGAGAAGTATGTTAGACTAGTGCAGGACATGTATGCTAGCTGTGAGACAGTGGTGCGGACTGCTGTAGGGTTAACAGAGAAGTTCAAGTCGGAATTGGTACTCCATCAGGGATCAGCTCTGAGCCCCTTCTTGTTTGCAGTGGTGATGGACAGGCTGACAGATGCGGTTAGACAGGTTAGACCATGTTGTTTGCAGATGACATTGTAATCGGTAGTGAAAGCAGGGAACAGGTGGAGGAAAATCTGGAGAGATGGAGGTATTCACAGGAAAGGAGAGGAATGAAGGTTAGTTGCAGCATGACAGAGTATATGTGTGTGAATAAGAGGAACCCGGCTGGAATGGTGAGAATACAGGGAGTGAAGATCAAGAAGTTGGAGGATTTCAGGTACTTGGGGTCAACAGTCCAGAGCAACAGGGAGTGTGGAAAAGGCGTGAAGAGACGGGTTCGAGCAGGTTGGAATGGATGGAGAAAAGTGTCAGGGGTACTATGCGATAGAAGACTATCAGCCAGAATGAAAGGAAAGGTCTATAAGACAGTTACAATGACAAAAAGACAGGAGGCAGAGCTGGAGATCGCAGAGATGAAGACGCTAAGGTTCTCTTTGAGAGAGCCAGGATGGATAGGTTCAGGAATGAGTCTATCAGAGGAACAACACATGTTAGATGTTTTGGAGAGAAGCCATACTGAGATGGTTTTGTCATGTATAGAGGAGGGATAGTGGATATGTTGGTAGACGAATGCTGGAATTGGAGCTACCAGGCAGGAGGTCTCGAGGAAGACCAAAGAGAAGATTTAAGGATGTAGTGAGAGAGGATATGAAGGTAGCTGGTGTCACAGAGAAGGATACAGAGAATAGGGTTACATGGAGAAGGTTGTTTCACTGTGGTGACCCCTGAACGGGAAAGCCGAAAGGAGATGAAGCTATGTTCTTTCAGGAAATAATGCAATGTGCTTTCAGTGACTTGTGACCTGTGTTTTCCAGTTTTTCTACAACATGTGGAGAATGTAGGACTACTAAATGATATATTCCACTCTCCTGGTCAGTTATTAGTTAATCAATATCAGGGTACAGAAAGAAGAGAACATTTTCCAAGGCAGTCTTATAACAGTATCCAATACTTGTAGTCTGTTTTGAGATTAAAAACGAGAATCACCTCACTATCATGGAAAATAGGTTTATAGATATATGGCTGTAACTGATCCAGTTCGCCAACACAGGGACAAAAGAATGGCCTATTAAAATTGTATATCACCCTAAAGAAGTAATATTTCTGATTATTACTTTTGGATTACAAGATACATATATTGTCATTGCTCACCGAATAATTATTCTGATTTATGCTAGTATTGCATATTCTTACAATGACTTGAACACTCATCTCCTTTTAGAAACCAAAGCGGAACAGACTGCTCAGTTAAAGTCAGCATCAGTGGTGGGCTCAACTGCCTCACTACCAACAAGCAGCTGCACAGTGTTTCCGGTGTCAAACCGAAGAGTCATTAACAAGTATATTCTGCATAATGAAGAATTTCAAGTTCACAATAGAAACTTGAGGTGAAGTATCTTGGCTTTCTTGCTGGCAGCAGAAACAGAAAGCATTGCAATGTTAAAAGGTATCCTGGATAACTCACTTGAAGGACATGTTTTTTTTGTTGATCTTTGCCAAAATAAGCTGATTCAGGTGCTCAGCTACCTTGTTTCAGTTTGGTATTATATCATTATCAATGTGAAGATTTTTGTAAAATTCAGATTATTGATATATTGAAGATACACATGGCTTTTCTTACAATGTCAGTCTGGCAAGTCTATAGACTACAGATCGAAGAAGACCCCAATTCCTGTACTCTTTGATCAAATGGAGGGAAAGAACCTGGAATTGTGCACACATCTTCTACTCCTTTTTTGCATTCATCAAAAATACACAGAATAATGTAGTTCCTCTGCTGGGCTGGGCTGAATGAGGGTCACATTCTGTCTGGAGGAAAACCTTGTATTAGTGTTGTTTTTTTCACTTTACCAAAATGTTTTGTCTACCAATTAACAACAAAAAAAGATTTCCAGTTCTTAACGGTTTCATTCAGCTTAACCGAAAAGGAACTGTTCATGATCGAAACTGTTTGTGAAAACTGAAAATCATAAAGATCTCCTTCACATCCTCAAACTTTTCTTCTCTTTTTTTTTCAATAATTTGCCCCTTACACTGTGCGGTAAATATGCAAATATAACTGACTGTAACAGCAGTGCCAGAACACAGCTTAACAACAGACAACAGGTGTTAAAAAGGCTATGTCACAAGATAACACATTAGTTACTGGCTCTGGTCATGGATAACAAATCCATTGAATCACCATGAATGTCACAATGGAGGTGGAACGAGACGAGCATCACAAGCGGGGTGTGTTAATAGTAGCAGAAGGTTACACAGGGTGTGGTTGGCATCAAGCCACTGACAGGCAGCAATGCTCACTTGTGAAGGCTGTGATTGTGGGTGAGAACATCAGCTACATGCCTGAGACATTTATGTAATTTTGGCACAGAACTGAGTCTAGATGATATGCCTTAAAGATGAGGTAAGCCTGTAAATGTTACAGCCTAAATTGGGGCACACGCACAGAAAGTTCAGGCTGCGCTACTTTCCCCCCTTTCATTTTCACATACAGCACTCAAACAAACACAAAATAGTCTTACTCAATGAAATTTCTATGAACAAGTTCCATCAAACATTGCATAATCTATTTGTTTTTAAATAACTGAAAACCTTTGAAAATCCTACTCAATTTATATCATGACAGTGCAGTTAGGTGGGAAACCCCTGGTAATTAATGGATAAATAGAATTAGTAGTGTTGGTTGCATGAGTGTAAAGCCCTGGACTCCTCCTTCCTTTCTTGGAGTGATGGCAACCGAGATATGAAGACAAACCTGCTGGGACCATCAAGCCTAGAAAGGAGATATTCTTCTCAGGTCCCAAGAGAGCTCCAAAGAGAGGTGTGGGGTGATGTCAGGCTAAAGTACTGCGCAAGTTGAAAGAGACAGGAACACGCCGTTGTCATTAAAAACAGCTGGAGCGTACCTGTCCTCTAATCTGGTCTCACAACATAGCAGTCGCAGCAGTGACCCTGACACATGCAGAGCTGAGGTGTTTTACAAGCTTCTGCGTTCATGTAAGTCGTATAAAATGAATCCCCTCTAAAGGTCATTATTTTATGAAATTGTAACAGTTAAACTTTCAAAAAGGTTTTACCAACCCTGATTTCCATCTCCATAAACCATTTTGATATGTATGATTAGATTGCATACTGCTCATCCTTACAGCATTTGTCATATTTATATTACCACCCTGAAGCTTGCAATGACAGTTCCTGTTTATCAATTTAATTATTGCACACTGAGTCATTGGCAACACATGGATAGATGAATGAACCGATAAAGTGCGTGGATGGGCCTCATTGTTACTGCTGCTCTCACCAGTGGCGGTGTTCACCACAGGTCCGATACTGCTGACTGAATCGCCACAGAAACAGATAAGCAACTTCCTACAGCGCAATCTGCCATTTTAAATTATCTCGCTTTCAATCTTTATACGCACAACATCTCCTGACAGCCTGAAACTACAAAATGTTTTTGTTAGTAGCATGACTCGCAGCAAGAGTCTGTCTTGTATGTTAAATTATGTAAAAATCTTTGCGACCTGCTGAGACCATACATGGCGTCTGACGCTTGAGAATACTTGGGTTCAGTCGAATTGTGCATGTGTATATTCAGAATAGCCTACCTGAGTGACTACTCCTTTCATTAAAGATTATTCTCCTGGGCGTGCCGTTATTGGAGTGTCAGTTTAGGGACAGGAAGTGAAACAAAGCTGTGACAAGAATGCCATGCAAAAATGTGCAAAGCCCGATATCATATTTATAAATGGGAGTATTACACACTTGGGGAGGATTGGGGGAGCTTTCCACTCAAGTTCAAATGGCCCTTCATTTGAATGACGTTATAAAAAAAAAACTTAGAAATTAGATTTAATGAATTAGCTAAAACGAAACTTAGAAATTAGAATTAAAGACAAAAATGATCAAGGAATTCCAGTCACTCTGTTAGATGTCTGAAGTTCTTAAGTTTTAGATTTAGAGATCAATATACAGTAAGGGTGGCACAGTAGTGAAGTGGTTAGTGCTTCTGCCTTACAGCTTGAAGGTTTGATTCTTACTGGGGGGGGGGGAATCTGTGTGTGTGTGTGTGTGTGTGTGTGTGTGTGTGTGTGTGTTCCTTGGCCCTGAATTCTATGTCTCGCCGTTCCTTGCCAGGTTCTAGTTCCAGAAGCTGATGCCTTTCCCTACCAGTTCCTAGTTCAAGAAGTTGACGTTCCTGACACTCTAATCCTTTCCTCGCCAGTTCCTGAGACTTCTATTACATGACCCCAGAAACAACCAGGACCCAACACAGCCCCTCATTCATCTCCCTTGTAAAATAAAACCCGTTAAAACACCTTAGCTCCGGACTGTTCTTGCGTTTGGGTCAGGTATACCTTCCAAAACCATGACAGAACAAACTGGCCATTCTGACCCAGCAGACACTCTCATGAGATCCCTAGAGTTGCTCCAGAGACCCGTCCTGAAGCCCATTTAGTGAGTGACTGATCTTATGTTTCTCTATACGACTTGTAAATGAGAGTGAATGGTTGTTTGTCTCTATGTAGTCCTGTGATTGACTGATGTGGGTATATGTAGCCTCTCACCCAATAAGAGCTGGGGCAGGCGCCAGCCCACGACCCTTTGTGCAGGATAAGTGGCACTGCTAATG
This sequence comes from Fistularia commersonii, assembly GCF_037954325.1. NCBI lineage: Eukaryota > Metazoa > Chordata > Actinopteri > Syngnathiformes > Fistulariidae > Fistularia > Fistularia commersonii. The sequence continues at coordinate 14,030,554 of NC_141288.1, forward strand.
AATCCATTAATGAGATCAATATACCTCATTGAATTATTGAAAAATGTTGAATAATTGTCTCAGAAGTGTTTGAATTGCTATAGAAGAAAATGCAAAGAAAAACTTGTTTTTTTCCCCCCCAAAATCCGCCTCCCTGTTTTGTGCTCCAAACCATTTTATGAGTTACAAATCATGCAATTGATAACAGGAACACGCAAAGTTCTGGACAACTATGGAGGCAGTAGGAGCCTCTCTCTCTGCCCCTTCCATACAGAAAGAAATAATTCTGTGACCCACACAAGCAAGTTGGAGCCTCCAATTTCTCTGCTGGCCAGTTACATCAAGCCGCTGGTGGCTTCTTACAGTAAGATAGGGCATGGTCAAGATGCCATTAAAGGAAACCGAACCTGGTGGAGATGTGCACGCATCAGGCTAGAAACAGCATTTAGCCCATAAAAATGATCCATGTGTTTACTCATGACAAAACATTATGGAATGATGTGTTTTTGTTTTAGTATTCTGGCTTAATGACCAACCCCCAGAATAGGCCACTCAGCCAGGTGGGCTCAAACTTTTACAATCAGCTACAACAGAGGATGTGTGCTGAATCAATGCACACTGTGTATATATATATATATATATATATATATATATATACACAGTCTTTATAAGTATATATACAGTACATAAATATACTTGTACTTCTGCTATTTCTGTTTGTGTGTATCTAAATGACACCACAAAAATGCCTGTGGGTTTAACTGGGCCAGATTGTTTGTGAAATGAAACAGATAAATATTGGATAATAATGCATGAACTGAAAAGACTGAAAGTCCAAAAATGAGCTTAGACCAGAGGAGTTGTTGCAGGGAAATAGCGGTAAGTAGGGACATAGTACTTGCAGATTGCATGTAGGCTCCGTGTCACTACACTTGTAATTACAGTTTAAGGAGTTACAAGTCATCATGGGGGTCATAACTGTAGCATCATCCTCATGAACAACATAATACCCCTGTCTAATAACAACTTGATAATATGAAAAACCTTTTATAGAATAACAAAAGTCATATAGCCTGAGTGGGAGTTGCCCCCACCTCAACCCTTTCTACTTACTGCATCATCAAGTGATCCAGACATAGACAAAAAATGGTGCTTACATTTTGTTGGATTTTCAATGGATTTTCTTATATAGGTTTTCAAATTTCGTGACCTATTTAATTAAAACAGGCTGAATATTAAACAACCAATTAATTAATTTAATATAAGTGGCAGGTCTGTGATAATGCCCTATTTAAGAGCGTTCCAATGTTTCAGAACTCATGAGCATTTCAAAAAAAGGGCGTAAATCACTGTAGTTCTTACTCCTTGTTTAACCATTTTCAGTATAGCTCACAGCCAAAAAGGTGAAGTAGCATTTATCAAAATGATAAATGGAAGACAGAAAACAGTTAATCTCTGACTAGAATGCTGAGAGAATGGTGATACATGCAGCCCCCCGTCCCCCGGCACATACATATGCATGGATCAAAAACAGCAAAGTGAAAGTACTTTAGAAGTTCCTGCAGATTAAACATTGATTGTGAAAACAAACTCCCTTTCCCTATCGTGGTTACAGGATCCAAGAAGAAACTTGCATTGAGCAATATGTTCTGTTCAAGGACAACTTTGGTGTAACTGGGCCAAGATGACACACACACACACACACACACACACACACACACACACACACACACACACACACACACACACACACACACACACACACACACACACGTGTATGCATGCATGCACACTTACACTCAAACACACAATATTCTAAGTACGGCAGAGTGACATGGTAAAAGTAGGTCTGCCATTATGCAGAAAAAAAGCCTCTAAGGTGCAGAACAGTGTTTGTGTGTGTGTGTTTTATGTGTACTGCTTAGCAAAGTAGAAAGAGTGTAAGCAATTTTATCATATCTATATAATAATTTTATTTTCCAAAGCAATTACTCCATTCCAAATCACATTTGTCTGCAAAATGTGAACGTGTATGATAGCAAATGTCTTGTACATTGTATTGTGTTCTGGCTTGCAATTATGGGTGTTTAAGTACAGTATCTATGCATATACATGTTTCTGTATTTTTGTATGCCCGTTTAGTTGTGTGAGTGCCTGCGTGTGAGTGTGTGTGTGTGTGGTGTGTGTGTGTGGTGTGTGTGTGTGTGTGTGCACACATTCTGCCCTAAATTACCTGTCCAAAAGACAGACTGTGTTGCTGGCCTGCATTGAAGCTGCTGCACAACGGGTTCCATTAATGGCAGCGATCAGTCACATTCTGATGGACAACAGCTAGCTATCACCATGGTAACTTGCTGCATGGCTGCTAAATATTATTATGGAGCGTGCTGTTACACAACCAGTAATCTCTGCAATCTGATTATTATAAGAAGGTAACAATGGCACCTGGATCACAATGGTCTTTAAACTTGCGATTCATTTTGACCTGTAAACTTTAACTATATGTGTATTTCTATGTACATTTCTTGATACCAATAGTCTGCTGCATAGTGCCTGTAACTGGCAAGTTAAGTATTTCAATTCAAAAGGAATTCTTCAGATATATGTACAATGAAAGTCACATATTTATCCAATGAAATAGGTGTTTTTTTTATTATCAACTATTCTTATGGGCTTTTTGAATGGATGTTTCAAGAGATTTTATTGGGTTTCTAGAAATACTGTTTTCTTCTTGATGGTACAAGATTTTCTTTAGTTCAAGAGGAGTAGCCTCCAGTTTTTTTTTTTTTTCAATTTACCTCTGCATGTGCAGTTAGCAAGTACAGCACCCTGTAAACTATCCTCATCTCGCAACATAAATCAATCAAAGCATGTTCTCCAGCTTATTCGGCGGACGTCTCAGTGGGGGGACGTGCAGGGAGAGAAGCTCAGATCGCGATGTTCCTGCAAGGGACAAAGGCTTACAGATAGAGGGAGAGTGCGAGGGAGAGAGAGAGACAGAGAGAGCGAAGATAGACAGACACAGACGGGAGACTGTTTGATGACTCATTCTGTATTCAGAGTTCATCCTCTGCGAACCAGCCTGTCATTTCATAGGTAAGCCTAATGGCCAGTTCATAAGCAACTGCTGTTTTCATTTGACTCAATCATATAAAATACTGTAAAGTATAATGGGTGACAATCTGGAGTTACTGCCTCACATTGAATTGGTTGCCAGGTGAGATTTGTAGGGGATTTAAATCCAATCAGCAGGAATAAAAGTCAGCGCAATTTACGTTGTCTGCAATGAGTATTGCCTAGCTAATGCTTGGCTTTCTCTTTCTGCAAATGTTTGTTTTGTGGACCAGAGGTGGAAACTTTCTGGAGTAATTCTCAGAAGATACACATTTTTCTCCACTTTGGAAAAAAAAACATATGCTGACAACATGGATAATTTACTCCTGACTGAAAGTGGAAAATGTATCACATCGCCACACTATCACATTCCCCCATACAGAAATCAATTTTGGAAGGAAATGATAGTCAGAGGTCAAAGTTGTGGATGCAATCATAGACAATATTGTTAGTTTCATTCATTTCTTGCTGGGTTGGGCAATGAATCGATACACACATGACTGTCGTTGAAATGTGATATTGCAATTTTTTTCAAACCCAAAACGGCCATTAATGTAAAAGTCGTGGCAAAGTACTATGATCAAACTGACAGCCACCTAAGAAGAATAGGCAAATTAGTACCTAAAATTCAGCAATAAATTGCTTACAAAAAGCATACATTTATTTACACAGCTAATGGAGTGGCTACAAGATGAGTCTATGACAGATGAGTCAGAAAAAAAAAACAGAACAAAACAAATCAACTGAAAAGCATAATTAAAGTACTTCTTTAAATTCTAATCACAATACTTGTTGTGTATGTTTGTGGGACTTTATATGCATAAGAAGATAATGGTAATACCTATCTATATGTAAAAGGAGCTTCTAGATCTATATCCCTGAATACACACATGCACACACACACACGCGCATGCACACACATGCACACACGCGCGTGCACACACATGCACACGCATTCGCCAAGATGACACAAACACACACACACACACACTATAACTGTGGCCCCAGCTTTTCTTATTCTTGGGGCAATTAGCTTATGCCCTCTGCCATTTAGTGTAATACTGTATAATATATATTGCCATAAATTGTCCCTTGGAGAAAATGTTGGCTGAAGAAAAACAAGATAAGCAGGCCGATAATGGAAGAAAATTTCTACTGGAAAATGTTAACTTCAAAAATTGATAGTAATCGTCATGAAATTAGATTTTTTCGTGACATCTACTCAATCAAGGAACAAATGTTTCAAATAGAGCCTCAGCACCAAAAAGAAAGTATCCTTAATGCACGCTGTTGATTCCTACGATTGCCTTTGCCTTTCATCACAAATCACACTACTTTCACTCACTGATATTTCGTTATATTTTGCACCATCTGAAGTCCGGGAGCCTGCAGACATGAATTTGCTGTCTTACTTCTTCAAATCCTATGTTCTAACCTGCTGTTTCTATTCAGCAGTAGTGGCTGCACAGCTCAGCTCAGTTGCTATCATAGGCTTTCAGGTTTACTTTCAAAGCTTTTTCTTTCTTAAGTAGCTGAAAAATTGTCATTCTAATGAATGTTAGGTGATTAAGGGTATATATTGCACACACAGTCATTCTCTGCACAGACCACCATTTGAGGTGGGAACACTCATCTCATTGCCAATCCGTTAACTGTGTAATGACCTTAACTTTTGGAAATTGGAGGGAGAACTGAACATCAAACCTAGAGGAACATCAAACCTATAGTATCAACACAAATCTTCATCACTTCAAGGTGTTAAAGAAAGAGGCGGCTTTCAGGATTGACAGTTGACTAGGGTCAAACTGATATGAATTCCAACTTATAATCCACTCTGGTGTTTGCTTTCAATACACCATGACACCTACTGAGAAGTATTTGTTCCTGTTTTACCCAGGAAGGAGGTTATTTCTATCTTTGCAAAATACTGCCTCTTCATTGTATGTGACATCTGCTCAAAAACTCATTCATTTGTTCCCCATCTATACTGCTTATCCTGCAGTGCAGTCAGAGTTGCTGGGGGGGGGGGGGGGGGGGGGGGGGGGTAGAGCCTAACCCAGCTGTTATTGGGCGAGAGGCAGGGTTCACCCTGGACCTGTTGCCAGTCAATCACTGGGCCACATATCGAGATATACATCAATTCACTCGTCTGGACAATTTAGGGTCCAACACCAACCCCAAGTGTAGTGTCAGTGCAGACTGTGGCACCCGCAGGCTTCAAACACCCAACACCTCTATGATGAAAAAAAAAGTTCACTACATTTTAACATGCAATGAAACCTGTAGGAAAAGAGACTCCTTCCAAATTCTGACCCATTGCATCTTCACGGTACTCTATAACCAAAGTGGGGTCGTCCATTCTCCAACATTGTAGACATTTATTTCCCTTTGCACTGTGGGCCTGCTTTTTCTGAAAAACAAAAAAACAGCAGATGTTATTGTTGAGACCATTTAGGATTGCGCAACAGCACCATATCCGGTGCTCAGGGCGAAACAAACTATTTCCTCAGCTATCCCGCCGCAATCCGTTCTGTCTCGATCAAACTACATGTATCTCAGATTGTGAGAATGCAGAGGGAAGGATTGGAGAAACGCATAGATACTGCGGGTAAAAAAGTATTCACAGATCTTCCATAACCAACGGTGATATAGTCAGTGCAAGAGGTCAGTGTGACCCTAGTGAAAATGGAAAGTTTGAAGTGTCTGAAACATTATGCTGAGTGTCAAGAACATCCCATTTTACAAAAAAAAATCATAACAGATAAAGAAATAAATATTCAACAGTCCAAAAGGGATGCTTTTATGTAAATGTTCTTACTGAGTGAAGCTGAAAACTTTGTATTGAAGGTACAGTGGGGCAAAAAAGTATTTAGTCAGCCACCAATTGTGCAAGTTCTCCCACTTAAAAAGATGAGAGGCCTGTAAATTTCATCATAGGTACACTTCAACTATGAGAGACATAATGGGGGGAAAGAATCCAGGAAATCACATTGTAGGGTTTTTAATGAATTAATTGGTCAATTCCTCATGAAAATAAGTATTTGATCACCTACAAGATTTCCGGCTCTCACAGAACAACCTCAAACAGTCACACCACAAACTCCGCTATGGCCAAGACCAAGGAACTGTCAAAGGACACCAGAAACAAAGTTGTAGATTTGCACCAGGCTGAGAGGACTGAATCTGCAATAGGTAAGCAGCTTGGTGAGGAGAAATCAACTGTGGGAGCAATTATTAGAAAATGGAAGACATACAAGATCTCCTTTGATCTGGGGCTCCATGCAAGATCTCACCCTGTGGGGTCAAGATGATCACAAGAATGGTGAGAAAAAATCCCACAAACACACAGGGTGACCTAGTGAATGACCTGCAAAGGGCTGGGACCAAAGTAATGAAGGCTACCATTAGTAACACACTACACTGCCAGGGTTGTCTTTCTGCAAAGGAACTAGGAGGACTGATCATTGAAAAGGAAAGAATGAATAGGGCCATGTATTGTGAGATTTTGTGTGAAAACCTTCTTCCATCAGCAAGGGCATTGAAGATGAAACGTGGCGGCATGACAATGATCCCAATCACACCACCCGGGCAATGAGGGAGTGGCTTTGTAAGAAGTATTTCAAAGTCCTGGAGTGGCCTAGCCAGTCTCCAGATCTCAATCCCATAGATAATCTTTGGAGGGAGTTGACAAATCCATGGTGCCCAGTGACAGCCCCAAAACATGACTGCTCAAGAGGAGATCTGCATGGAGGAATGGGGCAAAATACCAGCAACAGCGTGCGGAAAACCTTGTGAAGACTCACATAATACGTTTGACCTCAGTCATTGCCAACAAATGGTTTACAGTATAACAAAGTATTGAGATTAACTTTTGTTGTTGACCAAATACTTATTTTCCACCAAAATTTACAAATAAATTCTTTAAAAATAAGACAGTGATTTTCTGGATTTTTTTTTCTCATTCTGTCTCTCATAGTTGAAGTAAAAATTATAGGCCGCCTATTTTTAAGTGGGAGAACTTGCACAATTGATGGCTGGCTAAATACTTTTTTGCCCCTCTGTATTGGAAGTTCTTAAATGAACTACCAACGTACGCACAGCTGTCGGTGTGTGTCACAAAACACAGACAACAGGCTTTTAGCTCGAGGGCCATTATGAACTGGATGTGATCACTGTGAGGCTTAAAATAGAGCGCTGATCCGATAATGGACTAAAGTTTATGATCATTAATACTCTGGCCACACGTCTATCAGTGCTAAGAGATGCCCCCCTCCCCCCAAAACAAATGAATATCCACTGCAAATGCAATCCTTTTATGAGTTTCGTGAGTGAAAAGACAGACTGACTTATTTCTAGTTCTGCATTTACATATCCTGTGCAGTCCACAGGCACTATTGTGGGTTTTGTGTGGCTGAAATCTAGTAGCACTGAAATGTCAAACTGAGTGGGGAAAAAAAGCATTTCTAGCTCATTTGTAACAGCGAGAAAGTTAATTCTCAGAACGACTGAGAAGAGCAATATCCATTTTTAATTTTGTAATGTTTGGTTTTCTTGACTTTAATAGGACATCTTTATTGACAAATCAACAAAATTTGAAAATATAAACAGTGCAGTAAGACACTACTCAGTATTTAAAAAATAGGACAACATTCAGAGAACTGCCATTTGTTAAGAGAGGAAGAAAAATCAAAACCAAACAAAAGAATGACGAGATAAAAGATAATCCCTGTTATGGCAAACCAAGCCTCAATAAATAATGAATAATGCTTAAATGAAAGAATAAATAATGGATAAATAGCTCTGGTTCACTTGTGAGATATCAGGTAATAGAATGGAAACAAAAACATATTAGTAAGATCATGATGTCTCTGTGTAAAAAGCATTGAAATGAGGGTTTGATGAATTTCAATCAGTCATCTATTCATTCATTATCTATTCCAATCAGTGAGGTGAAGAGATGGGTTCAAGCAGGTTGGGAGGTGAAGAGACGGGTTCAAGCAGGTTGGAATTGGTGGAGAAAAGTTTCAGGGGTACTACGCGATAGAAGGCTTTTAGCTAGAATGAAAGGAAAGGTGTACATTGAAAGTGGTGAAACCAGCGATGCTGTATGGCCTAGAAACAGTTACAATGACAAAAAGACAGGAGGCAGAGCAAGCGGTCGCGGAGATGAAGATGCAAAGAGGTCTTGAGGATGACCGAAGAGAAGAATGATGGACGTAGTGAGAGAGGATATGAAGGTAGTTGGTGTGACAGAGGAGGATAAAGAGAATAGGGTTAGATGGAGAAGGTTGATTTGCTGTAGCCTCCCCTGAAGGGAGAAGCCGAAAGGAGAAGAAGATGAAGATCTACACCACTCCGCACACAGTCTGGGTCACAGGGGAGCTCACATTCACTCTCTCATTCACACATCTGGGCAAATTTAAGACTCTGATAAATCTACTGGTGCCTTACTGAGAATTTGACCTCAATAAATGCATAAATGCATCAACCACATGACTAATCAACATGCCAAACTGTGGGGCTCTGTTTCACCTGTGTTGCCCATTTAGTTTCGCTGTCTCCTCAGGGAGGCACAGCAAGGGGCAGCGGCCTCAGTCAGATGTGATTCTATAAGGTGTCACTGCTGCTCACTCTGCTCAGTCTCTGCAAAACTGTATCTGCAATGCCGGCTGTGTGGCCAGCTGTTTTTACATATCAAATTTGAACTACAACTGTGCTGACAGACACAAGCATGCTTGAATAACTACAGATTATGGATTATCTTTATGAGAGAAAGAAGCAGGAAATGCTTGGACACTGTTTTGATAGTAGAAAACAAGACCTAGGGAAAAAAAATGCATAATGGAATAGCGTGGAGGAACCGATGATAGATCACCATGGAGTTTAGAGCCATTGTGTTCTGCTTACTGATACAACCTTACTACAAGGCACCGGCTAGTAAAGCAGGTTTGAGCTTCATCATGGAAGTGCCAGACTCACAGTTCATGTAATTTATGTTTATTACAGTGTTAATAAATCTGTACTATACAGGAAGTGGTTTTGAAAACATGATTATACCTTAAGAAATTTGGAGATTAAGGTTACTATATTACTGAAGCTTTTAGAACCTTAAAGTTGCCTATACATGAGTGCACGTGATTTGGATCTTATTTTGTAACCAGTATCATTTACTAGCCAGTTTCCAGTGTGTTTTAAATGCTAAAATGGCTTTAGACTGGAGGAATCCAGACATTTTGTCTCAGAATTGAAACTTTGAATATTATATTTTCTAAAACAGCCCTTGTCTATAACGGAACAAAAAACAAAATAAAATAAAACAAAATAAAATAAAATATGATGCCAGAGGGCAAGACAAAACACAAAACATGGTTAACTTTAATTGTTTAGTGGAATATTCACAGGTCACTAAGCATAAGTGACATGCAGTGGCTCATGAACAAGGAGTACCCCAAATTAGACAGTTATAAAATGCATTAAAAATTATGTTACATGGATGTTGTCAGATATATGTTGACCTTTTTTGAATCACTGCTGTTATCTGAGCATATACTTTATTTGCAGATTGTTGGTAATACTGAAGTTAAAATTACCTGAAAAATTACTTTGTAAGAGGTTCCACACCTCAATAATTTTTAATGGACAATAATTACTCATTACCTCTTGGCCTTAACTAAAACAACAGAGCACCCTCTTATTTGCTCCCGCTTGGATCGCTACAAATCAGTTATTCAGTTGGCCGGGTGCTGGCCTGCGGTGATTGAGTTATGTCTGCCTGCCAATTGTGTTTTGCCCTGAAATTTGGGGAACAAACCGCTGAAATGGTTGTGATGAGCTAAAAGAAAAACAAAAATCCAACAGTAATGTTATAACACGGTTTCCCTCAGTCAGCTGATCCTTTGCCGTTCAAGGGTCAGTGAAAAACCAGTCTGTCTCTGACTCAAATCCTTTGCCGAGCTTGATGCATCGAAAGGCCACCATCTGTGTGTGCTTGAATGTTTGTCATTTTGGCTTCCCCTGGCTGTCAGGTAGACAAGAAATTATGGCATATTATTTTATGCGTGTCTGCTGTGTTAACAAGCAGTGGACAGTTGTCGAGTGCACTTTTGTTTTAGCCGTGCATTGGGTTTGTCACTGTGAAAAATAGCAGCACCTCAAAAAAAGCATAGGTGCAACACTTGAATTTAAATCAGTACTGGATGTAAATTATTATGTAATGTGTTTTTAATAATCAACTTAAAACTCCTTAAATATCTAACAGTGCTCTATATAAATTATAATTAATTTTAAGTATAAACCCATAGCTTAAAAGCAGTGGGGTCCCAGCCTCGTTGTGCATGATGACAAAGTGTGGACAAGAATTACTGTGTTTGAAATACTGAGAATTAAGAATTGAAGAAGATTGATATAAATGATCAAAAGGTAGAAAAGGCTAATATATCGCAATGCTAGAAATAATTTTGTCAGTGTTCAATGAAGAGACATGAGCGTAGTATTTGATGTGGAACAATCACATAAAATAACTATCTACACAATCTACGGCATATCTAGCCCGCTTCTTCTGCGCTGATAATAAATGCTACCAACTAAGGAGTTTCTAATGTCATTGAAGGACTTCAACATAACTAAATGAAACTATGAACCATCAAACAAAAAGCACCAACATAGAACATGAACATTAAAAATGCACTATTCATTTTAAAGCACCATAAAGGTATAAAAGTTGACAGAAACCTGATGTGAGGAACACATGATCACAATCATCCAACATCAACAACTGTGCAAAACATCACTCCTCTCAATCAGGGTCATTGATGATGACGATCGACACCAACCAGAGGGGCAGAAGGAAGAAAATCCAGCAGAGGGAAAAAAAAAAAACATAAAAGAAAACAAATTGAAAAGTCAGTTTGTCCATACACGCACGGATTTTTCTTACACACTCACAACTGAAGAAGTTTTGATTGATGCACAGCGAGCGAGCGCACTCCTTTTGTTCTATTAATATGCAGATATTTATAACGCAGATAAAAGAAAGTACTTTGTGGGCTCGCCAACAGGACATTAGTCCGTGAAAATAGTGGGCAGCTATTGGAAGACTGACATTAGAAGGACAGCCTGGTGAGTGTTAACAGAGCGAGGAGTACATATGACAACAAGGAAGATAGAGGGAGGGTGATATAGAAAAGACATAAAGGCAGTGTGTGAGGGGGAGGGGGAGGTCCGCAGTCCCAGAAACAGTGGAGGGAGCCGTGCCAGGAGAAGGTAAGTGGAGCATCAATTAAGGGCAGCGTGCCCTGGATGGCACGGCAACGTTCCCACAATGCACCTCTCACAAGGCTCAAGTGCACCCAAGCGCAGATTAACCACTGACCTGTGGAGGTGTCCCAACACTCTCTGCTGTCCTTTTTTCCCAAAAAATGAAAAACAAAAGACTTTCAGGAATACAACTGCCCTCATTAAAACCAGAAGATTTTTTGTTTTTCTTTTACAAACAAAAATATAAACCGACTGATTCTTATCTGACTCGATCAAGAGCCTCGTGTTTGAAAGTCTTGTGGAAACAGCAGAAGGGGACTCATGCATTCTTTATCTGCGACTGACTGCACCGACATCACACCCTCAGCCCAAGCTGGATCGTCCCCCAAAACACCACCCAGCTCTGACCTCCAACCACATCTATTGATTATCAGACTGTCTGACGGCGAGTTTGTGCCGAATTACTGTGTGGGAAAATACCGAGTAAGAAAACACGCACTTCCTGCTTCTATTTTTGAAATAAGTCATTGGCTATTGTCTTTTGCTCCATCTCTTTTTACAGATGTCTGTGCCTCCTAGTGAGAGGTGCAGGTGGGACAGACGTGAGGAACACACGGTACTGAATTATTAAGAAGCCGGGACTGGGACACACACACACACACACACACACACACACACACACACACACACACACACACACACACACACACACACACACACACACACACACAAAGCCAAGGTAACAAGATACCCCATTAAAAGCCTAATTTACAAGGCTGCAAATACACACCCTGACACACACACACACACACACACACACCTTTTTACACTGTGAGCTTTGGGTGGCTAAGAATAGTATCATGATGGACTAGAATGGGTGTGTAAGAATAAATACACACATGTGCACACACACACAGACATATAAACAACACACAATGAATTGTGGAGTAATCCAAAGTGAGAGAGGCACAGCTACATGTTAGATCTATGACAGGGGTGTCATACTCATTTTAACTCAGGGGCAACGTGGAGGAAAATCTATTCTCAAGTGGGACGGACGGGTAAAATCATGACATATTAACTACTGTTAATGTGCCTATCATTCAATTCACCCCCGAAACCTGGTATCTTTCAGCATTGCGAGTCAGATTAAACCCATTCATGGGCCTCATCTGGCCCGCGAGCCTTGAGTTTGACACCCTGATCTATGACATCAATTCCTGTCAGGTCAGCAGATGCTGGAGACTTTCCAATTCTTACAAACAAAATTAAGTCTTCCCCTTTAATCACAATTGCCAAATTTTTATAAGCTGTTCATCTCATCGGTCAAGTATTTTTTGACTGACTGGAGACATGCACTTTCTACTCTCCTCCATCCTCATCCTGCTCCTCTAATCAAAAACCTCTGCCATTCCTGCAAACACCTCGCTCCCCTTTTCTGCTGATGCATCAAGTTCAAAGATCTGTGCGGCGCTGGTTAATGTGTGGCTGTAACATGGCCGACCTTCAGTTCTCCACATCACCCAAGCTCTTCAGGATGTTTCAGAGCCGGGCGCCTACCCCTCTCATTACACAACGACTTCCTGCTGTTTAGTGGGAAGTTCTCCTAATCCCAGCACTGTTAATCCCAGGCTGGACCGGCCCCATGCAATGTGTCCCCCTCCAGGCTGCCATCCAGCCGAGCAGGATTGTGACACTCACTGGCTTTTTGAAAGACAAGGAGGGAGCAAACCCATGAGGTAGAAGATGAGGATCTCCATGGCGACCCTGGAGAAAGTCCAAGGGTCACAGCAAACTCTTAAGATTTCTCCTGTTGTCAACGAGGAAACCCTTTCGTCAAGCAAAGAAATAAACAAGGCTGAGCCTTTTCTTAACGGCTCTAAAGATCTGTTTACAAATGGGATGCCATGGTAACACAGATCTGTAATAAACTGAAATAATTATTCTTTTTTCAGTCTTGAAAAGACAAAAAAAACGCTGTTTCATAGATACATCTCATGAGTTGCTATTTTACCGATTAGTCGGTCAAGTCCAAATTATATGACAGATCCCTGATGGGACAAATAATTTGTTGAGTATTGTAGTAACCAAATAGACGCCGTTGAACAGACGGCAGCAAAACACACACTTTAGAAACTGAGATCAAAGACTTTTTTTTGACTCTATACAACTTAATCCAATTAACCAAGGGTAAAAATAGTCAGTGCTCATTCTAAGGTCGACGGCTGATTGATTGAAACAATTAAGAAAAGTACAAATGATAAGAGAAATGTACATTATATTGGAATAATCTTTTATTTTCACCATCCCCCCTGACATCCCATCCTAAGAGCACTTCATCCTGACCTGCCTTTGACTCCCATCACTCTGCATGACACCACATCACACACTCTGTTCACATACACACGCAGTGGAAGCTTTGGTTACACCTCCCACCTCCGTTTATTATTCTCTTGGTCTGAAAACGTTCATTCATTCATTATCTATGCAGCTTATCCTGCACCCAGTTTCGTTGGGGTGGGGATGGGGAAGGGGGTGGGGGTGGCGGCTGCCCCAGCTGGCATTGGCTGAGGCGGGGTTCCACCTGGACCAGTCGCCGGTCGATCACAGGGCCACATATGGACACATACAGCCATTCACTCACTCATTCATGCATCTTATAACCACACTCTCGTTTACATGTCTAATGTATTTGGGGTCTCTAATAAACCCATTGGATGTTTTTGGACTGTGGGAGGAGAACCAGCGAAAAAGCGCCCCGATGGGAGTCGAACAGGAGACCTCCTAGCTTCCGGCTAGGAAGCGCTAACCACAGTCGGAAAACATTTGCAGGTAAAGTTGGGAGAACTTTATCATCCCGCTCGCTTTCAGACGATGCTGCTTTATGAATAGTGAAGGATTAACTGTCGGTGGTGGCTGGGGGAAATAAGAATAGAATCATAAAATCAATTAAAACTAAATAAAACAGCATAAAGCCTCGTTTGCAATCCCGTCACATCGGAACGTGACACCGTCACGTCCAGTCGTGGACATGAGACCGTGACAGTGATGTCGCAAGGCAAAGGGCACAGCAGCGCTCCACGCCGTGGAGGTTGCGTGTTTGTTGGGGTCGACCGTGACGTGTCGTGTGGTGTGCCCCCCCCCCCTTACCGTGGGAACGCGTGACAATGTCACGGTAAAGTCAGTGGTACTCACGTGCCGAGTACTTCTTTAAAATCGAAGATCTTTTTAATGTCGTCGACTTGTTTCTTCCACGCCTCCCCGCGGCCGGTGTCTCCGTTCTCCCGAGCCATGGCGGTGCTTCACCGGCCGGAGTCCCGCCGACGCTGGGGCTGCGGGGGGAAGGAGGGGATGCCCGTGGAACGAGAGAGAGAATGAGAGAGAGGGGGAGAGAGAGGACGGGAAAATGGAGGAGTGTTCGAGAAAGCGGAAGGCGGCGGGATGTTCGAGTAAGAGATGCGGAGGGTCCCGGTGCTGCAGGACCATGTGAGTCCTCCTGCAGGTGGCTGAGTCCCGCTGCCTCCTCCTCCTCCTCCTCCTCTTTCTATCTCCCTCCCCCTCCCCGTCTTTCCAGTCTACGGCCGTCTGTCCGCTGTCAATTTCCCCCACCTTCACGCACCTTCATTTCCCGCGGGAGGGAGGGGGGACTTTCAAAATAATGATGAAAAAAAAAAAAAGCAAGTTAATTTACACAGGATCAAGCAGAAGGAAGTGGAGGTTGCGTTGATTCCATGCGTGCATCTTTGGAAACGGTGTTTTCAGGGATTCTCACTTATCGATATAACATGACGTTTCTCGAACACTTTACTTTAAACCAGCGAAATCGTTCGGTTTCCCCGCCATGGCAGGAAACACACGTCGGTCTTTGAGTTACACTGCCAACTAGCGATCGAGTAGTGGTACTGTAGAACCCATGGGAAATGAGCAGCAACAAATCAATGTTAAATCAATAAACCATTTTTTTAATTTACATTTATCGTAAAAAAAAATCCCATCTAAATTTTTAGATACTTTAACTTAATTTTCCGACACTGTGTTTTATGCTGTACACAAAAACTGATGAATTAAGCGAAACGAAAATATGTTTTAAAAAATAATTTCGAGGATTTAAACAGAGCAAGACATTCCTGGATTGACTGATATTATTTCTGAAAATATTGTATGGTAGCAAGTGGTGGGGAGACTGACTATTCGGAGCTTCTCGTGGTTTAATGTTAAAGAACTTGTAGTTGTATTCACATATATTGATGCCATCAACAGATCATCTTCTGAAGCACCGGTCTCTCTAAGCAGTGCTCATAGACACTGCCAACCTCTGAGATTATAACTAAATACAAATAATCCGCACAAATGGTGGGAGATAAACATCTGTCTCAGGGGATACGACTGAGGGGACAAGATAATACAAAAAGGAAGAGATGGTTTACTGCAGCAGCTGCAATGCTATTATATTTCCCCGCGGAGAAAATAAAAGATAATTGGAAATTATATAATTGCGATTTATAATAAGAAAACGGGAAAAATGCTCCCCCAAACTGAACAATTGCGCTGATAGAAACCTGTAGATGTCCGTTAAGCGCATCCCCCGTGGGCTTTTATTTTGAAGGAAGCTGTCACTCGTTTCCTTTGTTGGCCTGGCTCTGTTTTTTAATCTTAATGAAAAACCGTCTACCCTCAGCAATAATAATTTAGACACTTTCGGAGCTAATTTGTTACCTCCCCCCTCCCACATCTTCGGCGTTTGCACAATTTCTGTCGCGCACACACACACACACACACACACACACACACACACACACACACACACACACACACACACACACACTCTTCCTCTTACCGAATGGGGGCTGCTGGTTCACCTGGCAACAGAGTGAACTAATGGGATGCCGAGCCGGGATCCCTGTTCTGGAGGACGGGTGATGGGTGTGTGTGTGTGTGTGTGTGTGTGGGGGGGGGGGGGTAATATGTGTGCATCTGGTTTGGACATGGCAGTTTTAAATTCGCAATGCGCCACTTTGCTGGCAACAAATCACGAATCTATCACCCATCTGCCCCCCCACCCCACCCCCACCCCCCACCCCCCACCGGAGTCCAGCTTTGACTGGGCTACAGCAGAGGGTTTCACCTAAGTTCATCCGGACAGTAAAAACACCCGGATAACTGGGCTTCAGTTTGCAGGGGAGCACTGATCCCTGGAGCCGGACAGCTGCAGGCACTGAGGTCAGCCCAGGACACATACGTGCACACGCCTAGGCACACAATGTGTAGCGCAGTCACGGCTGCTCATGAGTATTCCATCTGCAAACTACTGCAGCTCTTCCTCTTCCTCGGTTGCAAGCAGGGAAAACTCCTCTCCCTTTAATCTGAGTCAGCAAATCTGTCCTGCCCGAATGATGATGCAGGGCTCCAGAAGGGAGAGGTGCCAGAGGCGAAGATGAAGGTGCAGGTCCAGATGACACGGGTTCCTTCTTCAATTTAAGTAATATTCTCATCAAATATTCAAATAAAAACAGGTGTTGGATAAACAGGTTGAGAAGGCTGGGGTTTTGGATGTAGGATGCTTCTCTCACAAAAAAAAATATGTTGGTGGGTGTGAATCTGTCTTAGAGAAGAATTATACACATTTTTTATTTTATGAAGGGAAAGACCCATAATTTTCCTGTAATGGGGTTAAAAGTCCATAGAATGTGCAAAATAGGAAGTTACTACTACAGATTAATACGTGATGAAGACTGACAGGCGAATTGACCATGTATTCTTTGAAATCCAATAATAAAAAAAAGATATATGGATAATATTTTCCAAACAAGTTTAAGGTCTCAATCATGAATTTAAAGCTTTTAAAAGAAAGTACGTTATTTGATCTGCATATGAAAGTCTCATCTAGGTGGGTTGAGGGCAAGTTTGAGAATGCCAAAACGAATTATTTCAGAAAGGAGGTAACTAAGAAGTCCAAGTTTTTCAAGTAACAAATCAGAAAAAATGTCTGCATTTAAATATCTAAAACCATAGGATGAATAGTTTCCTGTCATAACTGCAAAAAAAAAAAAAAAAAATTGGTGTTGGTGTTTGGGGTAGTGAGGCTTGCCCTCCATCATCGGCCAGACCGGGACACGTCGTGTCTGAACAGTGTGTTCTCAAGCCGGGGTTGGCTTTTGTGATGAAGATTGTGCCGTGCTTTCCCGAATGTGCACCTCAAGTACTGTTTCCGAGGTGTTTCACCCGAAGAACTGGAACTATCATCATTACAGCTCTTTCCATATTCCCGTAACTGCTCCATCAATCTGATAAAGGAGAGGGTTGTGTGGGGATGGGGGCGGATGAGGGAGCAGAACTGCCCCCTTTCGAGTGTGAACAGCTCATTTAGCTCCCGGCATAATGAGAGCTGTTGCGTAAAAAGCAAAATCAATTTCTAATGTGCTGGTTTACAGAACCCAGCAGACTGACAGCCCAGTCAATACACGACAAGAAGTTTTATGGTGTTTTTCGGCACAGCAGCTCACACCAAGCCATGACGGGAAAACACAACTCAAGAGGAGTACCCGGAGCGGCTTGGAGCAATGAGCATGTCAAAACTGCTCAGGCTGAAGTGCCGGGGAGAAATGGATAGGCAGGAACAACTTAGAGGAGACATTAAAAGGTGACTAGGTGATAAAAGGCCTTGGTGTTAAATAAAGATATTTGTCAGAGTCCTTTGACATGCATGCGCGCACCCATGCACGCACGCAAGCACACATGCACACCACTACACTGACATCTATAATGTAATTTATTTTAAGTGCAAAGTTAGTACTTGCCAAGAAATGAAAACGCAAACTTAAAAAAACCAAAACAAAAAACTCGAATTTGAAAGTATAAAAGCTGAAGTCCTTTATACTGTAACTGAATGATAAAAGAATTTCCATCCAACGGTCCCGTTTCAGACCCCTGTTTTCCAGAAAAAGTCCATGGTTCATCGAGTGGCTTCCATTAGGCTGATAGGAGCAAGGGACTGAAAAAGCACTGCTCTGCTCTGTGTGAAAGCATAGCGACATGGGGACATATTCTAGTGTGCGCGTGTAGGGGGTTGTCACTTCACCTTGAACATTTTTAATTGAGACATGAGCAGCACATTTTCTTGCGGGGGGTGGGTGGGGGTGTTCAGGGGTCACTGTGGGGTGTTCTCTTCATCCTCTTCCTCTGACTCCTCCTGCTGGCTCTTCTTCTATGGGAGATGAGTTGAATATTCACACAGAGAACATATTCAGAATATTCATGGACTATTTGCACTTTTAATTAGCACCTGTTAGATTCACGCTGCATCTTTCACCCCCTGCCTAAATTTATTCATGTTTATTATGAAATTTATGTTTATTGTGAAACAGCTGTGACCATAAACATCTTGAATCCTTGATTTGGAAGTTGAATGTGTGGGAGACTTCTTGCAAAAGGAACAAGACCATTGAAGTGAGAGGGAAAATGTTTTTTTAAATGATTTGATAAAAAAGCCCTTAAAGCCTCCATTAATTCATCATTCAATTCTTAGACTTTGGCATCAGTGAGATCCCCGGTTCTGTTTTCCAGGTATCGGAAAAATAAGAATTAAATCCCACTACTTTTACTCTTGGTGGACTAAAGCTATGGTTCACATTTGATCCCAGAAACAGGGCCTTAGATTAAGAAGTTCATCATTGCTGCAGGTGGATCACTGAACATTGAAAAATCTTTGAAAGAGAGAGCCAGGCAGTTCTCACTTCAAAGGGAAAAGCCTAAAATAGACAATGCTTCTTGTACTTTTATGAAGAGGAGACTTATTATAACGCTGCATAGTTTAAATAATAAATCGCATTTTGATTCAATCTGGTTAGTTTTTAGTGACCTGGGATTAAGTGCTCAGACTGGGATTACTGCAGACCTTCAACTATAGTACTTGACAGACAGGCAGATATTTGCAGTAATACTGGTGATAACAGGATGTGAAACAACTGAGCATTTCAACTGGAGACAGTGCAGGGAGAGGTCAGACACCCGTCTTTGGCTCAAGACTCACCAGTTTGAGGAAGTCAATCAGTTTGTAGGCGTCTTCTCCGGTGGAGAGGTCGACAAAGTCACGCGGGATTCTGTAGCTCAGGCAGGGGCTGGGCTGCACAGTCACCTCACTGGTGGTATAACGGAACGCTGGACCCTCCTGTGTGCGCACAGGTGGACAAACACACAGAGACATTTTTCATAATGGTGTTTGGACCAGATGCCAATCATATGATCCATTGGCAAAGGTGGCGGACCTGCTGCTGACTTATCCCCCCACTGGACGTCAACTCCGCCCAGCAGAACAGGAGTGAGTTTGTGACCTCACCGAATGGGTTGATGTCTATCAGCCACACTGTCCCCTGCAACACACACGCAATTGGGAATCCAACCACTTTGGAAGTTGCACTTACCAAAGACCACCAGTTTTTTATTTATGAGCGTTTTAGTAGAATTACAAAATCTTATGGTAAAAAACATCATTAAAACCTTTTTTCCGTAAAGGATATGACTCAATGTCTTATTCCAAAGCAGTGTAAAATCAGCCATTTGCATGTGGATGGTCCCCCACCCAAACAACTAGTTTGTGTTTACTTGATTTTTATTACAGTTTTTGGTGGGTAACAGGGACCCTCTGAATCTGAAATGTTTGAAATGTAACATATGCAGACATTTAAAAAAGGACTCACTGCCTGCCCGAAAGAAGATGAAGAGGTCTCGTAGTGCTTACCTGACTATCTCTGTAGACGTCAAACACAACTGCAAAACCGAAAGAAAACTATTAATAATTTGTGTCACCAAACAACAAAACAAAATTATTTCTTCTAATTAAAATAAATTGTTAATTTCACACACATCTAGATACCAACAATTAAAACCCAAAATCTGAAGATGCTTTTACAATAAACAGTCCTCACAGTCCTCATCTAGAAAGTTGTACTGGACGTGTTGGCTGAAGAACTCCTGGATGGCCTGACAGATCTGCTGCTCCTGCTTTAGGATGTGCTGGTAGTACTGAGTATAGTCTCTCTGGGAGATTGCTGCATGGACACACAGGGACATGCACATTTTCAAAATGAGCTCATTCATGCTTTAGTTTCCCCAGTGGTAGAAATTTAGTATGGCTTAGGCAACAGATAACAACAAACACATATTTCAGAGTAGAGGTGAGAATAAAACTGTAATGCTGGGTGAATACTTGGAGCAACACTATTTTGTCTTTTATTTTCCTATATTTCACACTTGACCTTTTCAGTCGTGATTGTCATCTTTTATACTTAGGCATTCAGCCTTTTATGGAATCTTATTGAAATCTTGTTTTAGCAACTGGACTTGAATTTCTTCCCTTGAAGACATTTGACCCCTCCTCCGAGAGGCTTCTTCAGTTCTACCAGCCTGTGGGGAGATTCCAAATATAACTGCCTGGGTTTTGGGCAGGTCTAGGTTATGGTGACTTGTTATGTGAATGTACCAGTTGATTGGCAGAAACCGGGTCTATGGTAGTTGTTTGCTAATTGGGGTGTCATTCATTAGGACAAAAGAGCAACTTTTGTGGAATAACCTTGATTGGAATGTGAAAAGGTAAAGCAAAACAGAGGAGTGAAACCTGTTGAATCATATGAACTGAGGCTCATGTGGAAGTTACCAAGGGCTGGTTCTGGTGGTGAATCTTTCATGGTTGTTTGGAGGGTGCAGTACGTCCGGATCCCTGTGTGCAATCCATCTTGTTATTGATCCCAGTGAGGCATTATATGTTTGTGAAAGGTTGTGTCTGAGGTCCCCTCCTCTGTTCAGAGATGGTTTCTCTGTTGTGACAAAGATGGCTTCTTTGACTCCTCTCTCGAACTGTCTGTCTTCTCTGGCCAGAATACGGACATTGCTGTCTTCAAAAGAATGGCCCATGTCCTTCGGGTGTCGGTGGACCGCAGAGTCCTGTCCTAAAGTGGTGGCTCTCCTGTCTTGGGCCATCTGTTTGTGCAGAGGTTGTTTGGTCTCTCCAATGCAGACATCATCACAATCATCAGTGCCAGTCACAGCATAGACCACATTCTCTATCTTATACCTAGCTGTTTTGTCCTTGGGGATTTCAGTTTTTGTCTTACGGTGCTGTTGGGTTTGAAATGTACCGGTATATGGTGCTGGTTGAACACCCTTCGGAGTTTCTCTGAAACACCTAGCAACATACAGTGTGACGACGTTCTTTCATTTGTTAATGTCTTCCTTGTGTTCTATGTTCCTATGTCTGGTGGTTACTGATTTGACAAAGGCCTAATTAGGGTGGCCACAGGAACTCAGGGCGTTCTAATTGTGTTGTGCCTCGGACTCACTGCCTTCAGTGGTTGATGGAAAGTTCTTGGCCCGGTGGTGTAGAGTTCTGATTACCCCCACTTTGTGCTCAAGGGGGTGGTGCGAGTCCAAAGTAAATATTGGTCGGTGTGTGTTGGTTTCCTGTAAATCTTGATGTCCAAGCTTCGTCCCGTTGGATGTGAACGCAACAGTCCAAGAACGGAAGTTGGTCAGCAGTGACGACCTCCCTTGCGATTTTGACGAGCGTTGATCATGTTGAGGTGAGTGGAGAACCTCGTTCTTCTTGATCTTGACCCATTTGTCATCTCCCTACCTGAACCAGTGGCTTGATGGTGTTCCCCTGAACGAAACCTGGGCCTTACTCTCAACCTCCACCATGTATAAGTTTGCCACTATGGGAGATACGGGCGAGCCTATGGCTCCATGTTTTTGCCAATAGAAACCGCCTTTTATGTAATTTCATTGCTACCTGTTATTCTTGCTTTTTAACAGTCTCTTTCATCTTCTTAGTAGAGGGTGCTTTAATTTACGGTCAATCACTTTGACTTCAAATGTTTTTGAAAGGTGCTACATAAATAAAGTAATAAATGCATTTGATTGCTTGGTTGATTTACCGATCAGTTTGTTTTCTTTGACGAAGCAGCGAAACTCCCCTCCAGGAATCAGCTCACTCCACTTCCTCAGAACCAGCTGCGGGTAGAAGAAAACACCAGTGATGAAATACCCTCTCCCTGAAAGAGACAGCATTTTCATGCATGCCCACAATATTCTGGGTTTTGACCACATTTTGAAAAAGACTGTATAAACTCTTTGCATTGCAATATCAATCTGTTTACATGCAGTCATACTCATTTACATAACTGTGAAATGGGCTGGAGTATTCTCCACACTTTCCCTGTCAATTTGGAGTTATCTTTATTAATACTCCCTGCTGGACGAGGCTGGTGCAGAAGTATATTCAGAAAGTTCTGCAATGATGGAGAGAACCACTGTCCTCAGGATGTCACGGTGTATCACCCAGGCTGCTCAAGTAAAGTGGCAATAGGGCTGTACAAATGTGTACTTGTGAGTACAGGGCTATTGCTTGCATAAATGTGTGGTATTTATCTTTTGGCAAAGGCATGTTGCAGCTGTATATGAGCTCACACTCAAGGGTTAATGTGCTATTTTTACTCACATATTAGAATTGGTGCATCATGTCCCACAAGTGATACAATGCCAAGCTCTTAAACTACCACAAGTCATGCCTATAGTGCAAAACTGTCAGCAGCAGGTGTGTCCAATTTTCCATTCCACAGCTGAGGCAGGTATTGTAAATTCAGTGTCAACCAGTCCAAAGACTCCTCCAATAACTTTCAAAAAATTAACGCTGCATTCCAGACAGCAAAAATGGAAAATGCTCCATGTTGAATCAGGTCTAAGCAGAAATCTCAAAACAAATGACTGACAGTGATGTAATATTGAATGTTATCATTTTTATTTAACTTATTGCATGGAGTCAACTTTTTTCACACGATTATCAAAGAGATAAAGAATACCTCATAGTTTATGACAGGATCTGTGGAATCCAGGTCACTACATTGAAGAAATCTGCAAAGAGAAATTCATTGGAGCAGAAATTACACATTAACACATTCATTACTATTATGCAGCTAAATCTACATTAAAGTTTTTAAAGAGTCCAAAGCAAACTTATATCACATTGCTCAATTGCACTCAGACACACACATCTCTGCAGTGGAAAGTCATTCACTGTTATGTTTGCAGTGTTAAGCAAGAAGTGTGTGACACAAATCTACAAGACTACAATTCATACTGCTGACACTTGAATCTCATTGCAGACGAAATTAAGCCTGTAGACTCCAAACATGATATTATATATAATCTAAATGCAAAGTGTGTGTGTGTGTGTGTGTGTGTGTGTGTGTGTGGATGTGTGTGTCGATGGGGTGGCTTACGGTTGTGTGAGATCGTGGGTGATGAAGTCTGAACTTTTGAAGAGCAGAAATATTTCACTCAAACTGTGACACTGAAGAGAACTGTTCAGTGCAATCCAATTGGCGTCCTGAAAGGCGCACACACACACACACACGTACACACACACGTACACACACACACACACACACACACACACACACACACACACACACACACACACACACACACACACACACACACACACACACACACACACACACACACACACACACACACACACACACACACACTTTAATTACTTCACCTCCCTTACTTCTGGCATGGAAACAATCCATATTCCTCAACGTATTAAAAACACAAAGGCTAGGTTGCAGTCCAACTGACTGCAACTAATGAAAATAAGTCACACGTCAGCTGAATTGACAAGTTGACAAATGCTCCATTTTCACAAAGGAGCTGAGGGCTGAATTTTACCCGTGGAGCGCTCCAGTTGAGTTTGGGAAAGACACGCCCACCAAGAGCATTTATGGCCTCCAACACTTTGGAGGTAAACTCTGGAAACTCAGGAGCCTGTAGAAACATGGGTATTGAAGACGGGTTAGACACGAACAATTCTCTTTCAACAACACTTCAAGAATGGCAAAATGAAGACATTTAATCCACAAATATAAAGAGAACACAAAGTTTTTTTTTTCTGTCTAAGAAATAGAGTGCCTTTGCTAACAAAAAAAAAATACTGGTAGATTATTTCACTTATTTTCTTCAGAAAATTAGATTTGGGCCATATGGAGGATGAATGGCTAACATTGAAATGTACCTACTGTGACAGTGGTGGTTGTCTCATCATCTGACCACTAGAGAGAGGCAGAGTGTAGAAACAAACATTACAGCATGAAATACACTTTTGTTCTAGTTGCAAATTTTGGTAGTTAATCAAGGACGAGTCAAAAACAAAGATGATTCCATCACCTTGAGAGACGCTTTCTTCATTTGTTAAGACTGTCATTGATTAGTGAAACTTGAGACTAGTGAGACTTCAGAATGAAAAGATCTGGCTGTTATGAGGGAGCCAATAAAACAAGCTCCCTCAGACAATAAGCTGCATGGAGAATCAGTAACATTACTTAAATTCTTGTTGAAATCATCTTGTCTTAACAACTGGATTTGAATTTCTTTAATTGAAGACGTTTCACCCCTCATCCGACAAAAGAGCAACTTTTGTGGGATTACCTTGAGTGGAACGTGAAAAGGTAAAGCCAAGCCAGGGGTGGGCAAACTTTTTGGCTCAGGGGCTGCATTGACTTTTAAAATTTGACAGACGGGCAAGATCACCACAAAATACGATATATATAAAAAAATTTAAAAAAAAACATTTGTTAACAGTACATATCAGTCTCGTCTGAGATTTGCTTTGAACATAAAACCAGCTTGGTTTTGACAGCTCTGACGTTTGCTTGCATTTCAGGCACAAGCCGGTTTTTCCCTTGCAGCAAGCCTAGCTCATTCATGTGTGTCAGTATGTCCACAGTAAAGGCTGAATCACAAAGCCAATCCGTGTCATCCAGCTCAAGAAAATTCTCAAGTGTTCTCCAGTAGCGCCAAAAACAAAAAAATCTCGAGTTTGAGCTCCGACATTTACTGATCCAATCATCCAATCATTTACATCAAGTATGACTTCTGTACCAATCTTTGGCGGACCGCATTAAAACGACCAATGGCCCAGATGTGACCCGCGGGCTGAAGTTTGCCCACCCCTGAGCTAAACAATGGAGTGAACCCTGTTAAATCTCAGGAACTGAGGCTCATATGGAAGTTACCGGGGGCTGGTCTGGTGGTGAATCTTTCCTGGTTGTTTGGAGGGTGCAGATGGATCTGATCTATATGTGTAAATCTGTCTAGGTATTGACTGTCCTAACAACTCCATTAACATAACAAACCCCTTAGATCTAGCTTCTGCCGATCAACTCTTACATTTACATAACAAGCCACCATTGCCTCGACCCGCTCGAAAC
This sequence comes from Fistularia commersonii, assembly GCF_037954325.1. NCBI lineage: Eukaryota > Metazoa > Chordata > Actinopteri > Syngnathiformes > Fistulariidae > Fistularia > Fistularia commersonii. The sequence continues at coordinate 14,056,167 of NC_141288.1, forward strand.
CCTGGTAGTTGCTGTATATTCGGAAATGCCCCACAAGTCATTAGAAGTAAAGAAGCCACTCAGATAAGGGGTGATATGTCTTCAAAATTTCAACACAAATTCACCAGGAACCTCCACATAAAGCATGCCTTTGAGTAGTGCCTTAGAGTATTGCAAATTTGATTTATTTTTCAATCAAACATCTGTTGACAGTGAGAAAAAAGGTTAAACATAACAAATTTTGGCCCCATGAACAAAAAAGATTGAGTTTCAATATCATAGTACAAGAATATATTATATTAGGAACATTAATTATTAGAATAATGTTCTAATGCAATCACATCTTGTTTAAAGTAACTGTCTGCATAAGAATTGTCACCAAAAGATTGAATGTTTCTTTTTAGGGCCCTCTTGGTGTTCTCTGGATCAGATATAGCATTGGAGTTTAAAAGCAGATGAATTTTATGCACATAGATTAAACAAAGATAATAATTATTGAGGTCCCGGGAAGTTAATCCTCTGCTGAATTTATGCGGTGCATTACAAAGTGTAAAATATGGCTTTTGTCTCTTTTTATAGTGTCCTAATGTTATTAAAATCAAGGTCATAAGATTAGATAACTTCCCGTGCAATATCCTGCCAGCTGAGGCTGACTGAAGGGCGAGTTGTCCCAAAAATCACATCATTACGAAAAAGAAAAAAAAATGGGAAGTTTCCCCTGTCAGCCATCAGTCAGTCACAGTCTTGAAAACCAACATTGCAGTGTTTTCAGTTATCCTGCAGACTTTTATTTTATTTGCAATTTTCATGTCAAGGAGTCAAAATGAAAATCAAGTGGAGTAGTTAATACAAATAATAAAAAAAGGCTAACCTGAACTTCAGTTTGCCAGTGAGTGACATTGGCGCCACCTAATGCACAGACGTGATAATCTCTTTCTTAGTTCCCGGATGGTCTCATAAACAGGCTCTGCACACTTCTTATACAAATGCACCACCCATTAATGATAGCCCTGATATGAAGGGTCATTACAGTGCTTTGGCTTAAAATCAGACTGGATTAAAACATTTGAATAATAGTAGAGTCTTACTTTTTAAAATCCCAGTTTAATATGCATCTCAATTAAAAAAAAGAATATATTTTCCTAATATTGTGACTTATGTAGCTTGTGATATTATTCTGTGATTATTTGTGATTTAAGTTTTCCTTTTCCCTTTAAGAGGACCCGATACTTAAATTATCTCACCTGAATGTCTTCCTCTGCATCCGAGTCACTGTTGTTTGTGTGTGCCTGTGCATCTGTGTTGTGGTCACTGCAGGGGGGGAATAAAAACAAATGACACAAACTTAAGTCCTCAACAAAACTCTGGTTCTAGATGCAGATATTTTTCAGAAAAAATGTTCTGTCAGAACCTTCATGGCTTCCTTCGAGAAAAATATTAAAATGCAATTTAAAGTAATTCAGTTCTTCTTCTTTCGTCTTCTCCCTTCAGGTGTCGCCACAGCAAATCAACCTTCTCTATCTAACACTATTCTCTGTATCCTCCTCTCTCACACCAACTACATTCATATCCTCTCTCACTATGTCCATCATTCTTCTCTTTGGTCTTCCTCGAGACCTCCTGCCTGGAAGCTCCAATTCCAGCATCCTTCTACCAATATATTCACTATGGGTCCTATGTACAAGACCGAACCATCTCAGTCTGGCTTCTCTGACCTTCTCTCCGAAATATTAAACATGAGCTGTTCCTGTGATAGACTCATTCCTGATCCTATCCGTCCTGGTCACTCCCAAAGAGAACCTTAGCATCGTAATCTCTGCGATCTCTAGCTCTGCCTCCTGTCTTTTTGTCATTGTAAATGTTTCTAGGCCATACAGCATTGCTGGTCTCACCACTGTCTTTTACACCTTGTACACATGGAGATTCCTGTCTCACCTCATTTGTCAGCCTGTCCATCACCACTGCAAGCAAGAGGGGGCTCAGAGCTCCACCCCTGATGCAGTCCCACATCCACCTTAAAACTCTCTATTACCCCTTCAGCACACAGTGTCTTACAGCTAGCTGACATGTTCTACCCCAGTCTAACGTACCACTCCAGATTTCCTTATACAATACCAGAGTTCCTCTCTGGCACCCTGTCATATGCTTTTCCTAGGTCTATAAATACAATTATATACAACAATTATAATGATATAATACACAACATAATTAAAAAGATAAGCAAAGTTGTAATGAAAGTTGAATGTGTCTTTTAACTTGCAAAAAAAACATCAAATTTCTGACAACACGAATTTTGTACAAAATTTCACAGCAAAATTACCAATTTCAGAAATCATTGGGGAGTAATCAAGAGCTGTCCTTAATGTTATAACACTTCAACTTTATTGTGATGTAATTCAACTGTTCTCACTCCCTCACCCCTCTTCTTCCACCCTGTCCATCTCACCTCATTCCAATTTTTAGATTTTTCAGAGAAATTGTCAAATAAAATAATCGCTCACTGGATCGGACCCCCCCCAAAAAAAGATGGTCACCATTTCTATTGATTTTAATTCAAGTAAGGCTGACGAAGATTGTTTAAATAAATAAATGGATGGATACAACATTTAAGGTGAAAAATCCTGATGGAATTAATCAGTGTCATCGTGGGAAGTATAAACTCCGAACAATGACGTGTTTCTTTTCTTACCTCCCAGAGACTACAAGTGTCCCATCGTCCAGTAAATAATCTATTACATTCTGAGGTAGTGGAAGAATCACACTGAAACAGAACAAATAGAACCAACTGAGTGAATGATTAAATGACACGAGCAGAAACTGCTAAAATTGGATAAAAAGGGAGATTATTAAAAACAGCAATAACAGAACAAGGCGCTAAAGGCCACCATGAAGCTGAAGGTGGCAGCCTGAGGCGTCTATAATTAAGCTAACATTAGCATTAAGATACCTGGTCTGTTTTTGTAGCAGCGGTAGCAAAGAATTAATTATCGCTCGTTAGATTTAATCGGCAGTAGTGTACCTTTTAATCGTATATTTCTTGAATATCGGATACCAGACCGAAAACTGACAGTTTACAACTTGTTCCTTCTTCATGCTGCAGCTTCCGGTTGTGGAATAATGTCCACCACCAAATATGTCCCCCGTCTCCGTCAAGTTTTGATAAATGTCCGTTTTTATTGAATTAAAACGTCATACGTACACATATTTGTATTCAAATTATTTCATGGTAAATTTTAGGCCATGAAAATATGCGACTGTGTCCGAATTGTGTGATACATTACTAGTGTGATTTTATTCCTTCAAGGGAGGTATTTCTACGACGTACATGTAGGCGTAGCCTGACCCGGGACTTGCTACGTAGATCGTTTATTGCAAGAAGAACCATTTACACAAATAAACGGATCCATTCTTACTCTTAACGTTACTTTGGAAACTCCACATAGTTCATTAGAACTGAAGAAGCCTCTCGGATGAAGGGTGAAACATCTTCAAATGAAGTAATTCAAGTCCAGTTGCCACGACAAGAAGATTTCGACAATAATTCACCATAACCGGGATGACTGAGAACCTCCACAGAATGAATACGTAGCTCTGCCTTTTCCATCTGTAGTTAACTTCCTGAAACTTTCTCCATCACAAAGTAAATGACACACGAATAAATAAACAAACTGCAAGGATGCAGAAACTATTGTGCATGAAAACCGAAATGCATTTTGAATGTCACTTTTAAGCATTGTAGTGGAAAAAAAGAAGTGACTCTGTGTATCGTTATCTTTAAGTAGAAAATAGATATCGACCTAATTATTGTACATCAAACCATTAAAAAGCACAAATGTGATAAATAATACTTTAAAAAATCCATGGAAAAACTGGCGACTCTCGCCCGATGACAGCTTGGAAAGGCTTAGGCATCCCTCGGGATACTGAGTGCAGGATAAACGCCAGGCGATGGATGGATGGATGTATATTTGTATATCATAGAAAAGTACAATGCCTTCTATAATTAAATTGTATGGAGTTTTGTTACCCCCCCCCCCCCCCCCCCCCCAAAAAAAAAAAAAAAAAGAAAAACAAGTTTAGTTAAAGAGCAAAAACATTAAGGTAGTTGAGTTTTAAGTTCATTTCTTAAATTTGGGCCAGTAGAATAGATTCAATTTGAATTAGCTCCTACAATGACGACATACTGGATTCAAAATATACGTTTTACCTATTTCACGATTTCACTTAACTATAAAACCAGACCATTGTTTTTCTGTAAATTGGTTAAAGATCCACTTTTTTAATATATTGACATAAGACAGACAAACAAACAAAAAATCCTTCCTGCCGCATGCTTTAGAGGTCAGATGCTGTAAGATTAATGTTACAGTACATTTATCTCTAATTGTTTTTGGGTCAAGCCCTTAAATGAATCAGAACATTCATAGGAGGGTATTGACTGCTGGTGGAGCTGAATTTAGAGATGGAAGACGTTTATTTTCTTTTTAAATATCATTTGGAAAGAAGCCTTCTTTAGTTATTTCACAAGACTTAAACCAAGGAAACAAGTTTTACATCAGCAGTGAAGCTATAAGAAGGTTGTTGTTTTCCACTAAAGTTTTCAAATATTTTCTAAAGACCAACACTGTTGGTGAGACAGTATCGCTGGTCTCACCACTGTCTTGTACACCTTTCCTTTTCATTCTGGCTGATAGTCTTCCATCGTATAGTACCCCTGACACTTTTCTCCACCCATTCCAACCTGCTTGAACCTTTCTCTTCATTTTTTTTCCGCACTTTCCGCTGCTTTGGACTGTTGACCCCAAGTACCTGAAATCCTCCAACTTCTTGATCTTCACTCCCTGTAGGCTCATCATTGTACCCGAGTATAGCCGGTAAAGATCATTCTCTCCCTCCTTACTGTCCAACCGAGCATACAGGTCATCGTACACCCTTTGTTTTTGCCTTCGCTACCTCAATGATACATCCCACCTGCGGGGCATGGCCACAAAAACATTGAGCATCACACCTTCAATTTCCAGTTTCAGACTCATAAGTCTATATGACATTCTTTTCACCTCCAAAACATTCCTAACAAACTCCTCCTTCAAGATAACTCCTACTCCATTTCTCTTCTTGTCAGTACCATGATAGTACAACTTAAAGCCTGCTCCTAAGCTTCCAGCCTTACTACCTCGCCACCTGGTCTCCTGGACACACATTATATCCACCATCCTTCTCTGCATCATGTTGACCAACTCTCTGTCACAGTCCCAATATTCAAAGTCCCTACTCTCTGTCCTCAGCTTTTGCCTTTCCTCTTCTCTCTCTCTGCTTCCGAACACGCCCTCCTCCTCTCCTTCTTTGACCTGCAGTAGCCCAGTTTCCATTGGTTCCCTGTAGGTCATCGGTACCAATGGCGGTCGTTGTTAACCCGGGCCTTGACCAATCAGGTATGATATGGTTATTATGTTTGATTCGCATCTTGATTCACATTTATCTGGGCTTGGGACTGGCTCAGGGAGACACTGGCCCATGCCCCTCGTGGCTGGCTCAGGGAAACACCGTCCCGTCCCACCCTGAGGCCGCATATGATGTTTATTCAGATAGGGTGGACAGAAAACAATGTCAACTTGCCGAACAAATTAGACAAAAACCAAATTGTAAAAAAAAAAAAAAAAAAAAAAAAGTGCTAAATTTAACATTTCTTAAACACCTTAACATTCAAACAGAAAAAAAATAAATAAAAATGTTCAAAACAAAGATGAAACAAGACATCAGAAATTGGATGACTTTAATAGGAAAATAACTTTTTGATGGGAAACATGGGGGGGCTTGAATCTTAATGATATGATTACAAACCTAAGAGATATGAAATAACCTAAAGAGCAACATTTTGATCTGTGTAGATAGACAGCCACTGAGTAATTTCATTTTTTTTTATAAATCGAAGCTTTTGATGACGTGTGCAGTACCCGGAAGTGGCGACAGAGTGACGCCTCTTCGCATCTTCTCAGTCTCTGACGCTTCTTCAACACTGGGCTTTTCACGTGAGTTAAGTGTAGAGTTTTCCACTTCGCACCGGCGTTTAAAGTTGAAAATACTCCTGCTCTCGACACATACGGCGTTGTAAAGTGTCGCGCAGCAAGCTGCGGTGGTGTGAACGTAGCAAGCTAACAACCAAAGTTCACATAACATGGAAACGCGAAGAATGGCAGCTAATTGAGTAACTCATGACCAGGGACAATCACCCGCAGACTTAAAATAAATGGTGGCTTCCACTTTCACTTACAGCTCTACAACACAATGAGCAGCTCCGCCGATGCCGAGATGACCGCCGCGCCGCACGTCGTCAAAGAAGAGGTACTTCCGCTGCCTGAACACAAAGAATTCCCTTTTTTCTGCATCTGGGCGACATATCGACACTACTGTCTTCCCTTTCTTTCGGCTGTTCCCTTCAGGGGTCGCCACAGGGATTCATCTTCCTCCATCCAACCCTCTCCTCTGCATCCTCCTCTCACACCAACAAACTTAATGTCCCCTTTCACTACATCTATAAATTTCTTCCTCAGTCTTCCTCTTGGCCTCCTGCCTGGCAGTTCCAACCTCCTCTGTACAAGTCTGTCTCTTCTGCACATGTGCTGTCCCTCTGATGGACCTGATAGTGACTCCCAAAGAAAACCTCAACATCTCCATCTCTGCTTCCTGTCTTTTCCTCAATGCCTCTGTCTCTAAACATCGCTGGTATCACCATCGTCCTCTACACCTCTCCTTTCTTTCTTGCTGATTCTCCCTTATCACACCCCCGCCCCCAGTTTCCCCACCTGTTTCAGCCTTCTCATGCACGTTTCTACACCTCTTGTCCTCCATGGATCTGACCCCAGTATCCTGTATGGAAATATATCCCACAGCTGACAGTGTGATTCATAATGCCTTTATCCACATCCACAGAAAATATCTGAGGTTTTGTTTTTATTTTTTTTTCCTCTCTGGATTGGTTTTGGATTTGGTTATTTAGTGATTGCTTTGTGTTGATAAGACTAGCCCAAACTAGCACCTTCACTCATTTCTAAAAAAAATCTTGGGAAAAATAAATTTGAAAGAAACCGATAATCAAGCTAAGCACAAGCAAAAAAATCAGTCATATACAAAATGAATGTCACTAAGATATCGCCTAAAAAAATAACAGGAACATTGCTGTTACCTTTAGCGAGGCATTGAAGAAAAGTCACCTCGAAATTTGGGGAAAACTAAGAAATCACAGAAATTTCAGCGAGACAATACTTGACAATACTAAAATGATACATTCAGTAAATAAGTAGATGGGAATTAGTCGGAATTCTCCTGAGAATCACCAAGAAAAATACACTAACATTCGATTAGGCATTTGGAAGAGAATAATTGGTTAAGTATCAGAATAGTTAGAATAAATCATATATTTATTTGAATATCATGCTCTGTTTCAACCTATATGTTTAGTCGTTCTGAAAGGCTTCTCTCTCTCCATTAGATCCTGGCAGCTGGCAAATGGGTGAAGCTGGAGAAGACAACATACGTTGACCCTGCTGGAAATACCAGGCAGGTTATAGTCTCCACTGCCATCACGTTAAATCATGCTCCTTGTCTCCGTACCTTTGTGAGTCTTTTTTTCTGCTCCAGGATTTGGGAGACGGTGAAGAGGACCACAAGGCAGAAGAATACAGAGGCTGATGGTGAGACTGTCCCGTCAGCAGACCTTCCACCTTGTGTCACTCCGATTGTAACCCCCTCTCTCATGCAGGCGTTGGGATTATCGCCCTACTGAAGCGCACCCTCCATAAAGACTGCGTGGTGATGGTGAAGCAATTCCGTCCTCCTCTGGGATGCTGCTCTTTAGAGTTTCCTGCAGGTCAGAGTCCTTTATTTACCGCCTGCAAAATTGTCGAGGTTTAAACGATCCTATGACACAATCCCAGTCCAGTAAGTCAGGCTTCCCGGTTGACTTAATTGAGTTATAGTTCAAATAACATTTCCGAGACAGTATTTCAGACATTTTTATGTTGCCGTTAAACTGTGGTCAGATCTTTCCTTTCTTTGTGATGCCAGTCAATAGTGGGACACATGGAAATAACTGTGTTCCAACTCCCCATTTGTATTCTCTTCTAAATATCCCACCAATGCAATCGCTATCCTCCATCTACACATGTTCAGTCGATCTCAGTCTGGCTTCTCTGACTTCATCATGCCAGATTTCAATCAGGTATTTGTCTGGGGGATATTTATTCAATTACTGAGAACTTTAGTCTCAGCCAGCTGATCAGGTCTGAACTGCATTCTAAAAACAAGCATTTTGAAAAGTTACCGATTTGTCATTTCATGCTCAGACATGACGAAGACTCCCCCCGCTCACTGAGGTCTGAGTGACATTGCAGCGGTTTGTCAGCAAATAATTTATTGTTGTGTTTGATTTGAAGATTGCAACATCATTTTATTTGAAGTGGATTTTTTTACACAAGGAGTCATGGCCTGCACAGATGGATTTGATGTTGTTTTTTATGTGATGTTTTATTGGTTGTTTGTTTTGTTTTTAGAGCAGGTTTACACTTTTTGTAAGTTGCTTTGGATAAAAGCGTCTGCCAAATGACTGTAATGTACTGTAAAGAAGATGAGTTTTTTACCTGTTAATGGGCCTCGCTACCATGTAACAAAAAAATAAAGGGCATCTTTAATGTCAGAAATATTGCCCAGTGGTTCGTTTATTATCTTATGGAAGCATCTATGTTGATGTCCACTATATACTTTTAGTCATTGAATTAAATATTCCATTTATCTGTTTTCTTTAAAAAGCAGTTGATTATTTTTCAGAATTACTTTTTCTTTGATTATGCTCTAATGCCCAAGCCGCCCAATCTGCAGGTTTGTGTTGGTTTGATTGCCTGCTAATGTAAAAAAAAAAAGTTATGGCAAAATCATCCACTTCAAAACTTTAAGTATAACTTCAAAAACCAACATGATTGTGTTTGTGGTTCAGAACCTCAGTTTGTCTCTACTCTGCTCAGGACTGATTGACGATGGTGAGACCCCTGAAGTGGCTGCACTGAGGGAGCTGAAGGAAGAAACCGGCTACAGAGGAGAAGTAGTTGGAGTCACTCCAGGTGCTTTTACACATGCTTTTTTAAAATGATTATTGTTGTTGTTCAGTGTTAGTGTACATTTGAACAACAACATATATATTGTTTTTAATGCAGTGACTTGCCTGGATCCTGGTCTGTCAAATTGCACCACCCAGATCATCATGGTCAACATCAATGGTGACGAAATGGAGAACATCAACCCAACACAACAGCTGGGTGAGACAAAAGTCAGACCTAACCACAGAGGTTTCCCTGACTCCACTTCCACAGACATACTTCCTGTAATTCTTAAAAAAAACTTTAAGTATCGGGAAGAATCAAGTCTCATCAAAAAGACATGGATAGAAGGAGCCAGACCTTCTATTCATGTAATTTCGATCAAAGTGATGTGTCAAAAATGCTGCTATAGACTTGTCTGTTTTGTAAAGTTGAAACGGATGGATTGCATCCACAGTGCCTGAAGATGTCAGCTTTGCAAAGGCACTAAACTCAGAGAGAACTGTTGGACCCATTTTATAAAATCATGTTGTTTTAATATGACTGAACTCACATGATTTTGTATTGTTCTTTCACAGGTGACGGAGGTGAGTTCTCCCTGTGCTTTTCTCTAAATTGATCACCTCTCTTTAGGGAAATAAATCTACATGCTTTCACCACTTTCATCTTTCAGAATTTGTGGAAGTTGTCCTTCTTCCTCTTGATGAGTTCCAGACTAAATTAGACGGTGAGACATTACAGTCATTGAGTTCAAATATAAGACTTTGTGTTTTGGTCTTGGGGCTGGAAAATTATACATGTTTTTCTAAATCAGTATATAACACAGTGTCTGCTTAAATATGGTAAATCCCATGCCAGACACAAGCTAGAAAATAGATAGGAAGTTTGCGAGCTATATTTACTCTCGTTAAAATGACTTAGAGGCTTCTGAATACAGCTGAGCTCTGCAGCCTGTCTCTCTGTGACTAATTTTGAATATATGTAAATTTACAAGTCAGTATTAAGGTTAGAAAAAAACTGCCACTCATTTGTCAAATGCCTTTGTCATTTAGCAATTTCCTTTTTTAATTTTTAGATAATTTCCTAAAAATGTTATTGCGATTTACTGCAAAGTCTATGTAATTTTGGCAGGTTTTTGGAAGTTAATCTACCAGTTCACTTCTGCAAAAAAGTGATTGGAATTAGACAGTAACATTGTCATCCATTTTGAAATATAATTTACAAAACATGATAATACAAATTTACAAATGATAATATTAACCCCACCTTTTTTTTTTTACGTATTTTTTTTTTTACATTCAACTGTTTTTGTTTCATCCCAAAGAGCTCCTGAAGAAGGAAAAGATTGTGGTGGATGCTAAAGTTTACATCTTTGCCATGGGGATGGTGCAGGCCTTCTTCAAGCCGAGGGAGTTGCCCGTGCTCAAGCCATGAAGTAAAAGGGTTACACAGGGCGTCTATGCAGAGTGGGAAACTTTGGAAATGTATTTTATAGGAAATGGAAAAGTGCAGTTATATACCCGATTGCTCCAAATATCTCTAATCTGTGGCTTAAAGGTCTGTCTGGCATTCATTATCTAATATGGCAGCCTTAATGAATAGGAAAAATCATGATGGAACCAGCAACATAATCTGAAATTACATGAAGTGCTGGAAAAACTCTGGATTTAAAAAGGAAACGTAAGAAGGAGCCTTGTTTCTCTTTTAAAGAACAAATACTGGACCACTTCCTGCTTTAAGTCTGGACGCCCACACATCTCAAGGCCGAAAACCTGTTCTCCAAGGGTACACAGTGTTCACATTTACAGACAGTGGCACAAATTGCTTTGCCTTTTTGATGTTAGAAATTGTTTGTTGTAGGTTTTTATGAGATTGCTAGTACTTTGTACTTTGTAAAAGCAGGACATTCCTCAACATGTGCCAATGTACCGTATCACTAACTCAATGGAACAAACCTCTAATTCTACTATAAGAACAACATTATTAGTGAAAGATGGATTTTTGAATAAAAAATGGTGGCAGCTGCCACAGTGAGGTTTGGCTATTCATATCATCCTGAGCACACAAAGCCAATCTCTGCAGGGGCAGCAGGTGAAAACCTTCCAAGTCTTTATTCACAAGATAAATTGTTTCATGTGCTGTATGTCTTAATTTTGAGGATGGATCAACAGTGTTACAGAATTTATTTTTTTTAATCCCACTGTAATGTACAACTTATCTTCTTGATTAATGTTAACTTGTAGGCAATGGTGAATTATTCATGCTGGATATCCACCCTATCATGAGATAATTTACTTGACGTGATGCTGTTTTTACCATAGAAGCTAATAATTACTGACCAATTAATAAAAATAATTCTAACTTTGATGATTAATAAAGAACATTCTACTCATGATATTGTCTCTGTGTGGTTGTCTAGAACTGCCGGTCAAGGACTCCCCATTATTAACAGTCTCAGAGCTCTTTGTGCACTGAGCCTCTGTCTGCCCTTTAAGATAAGATCAGGTAAAATAAACTTTATTGATCCCCATTGGGGAAATTTCTTTGACACAGCAGCGTAACAGTTATGTAAAAAAAAAGTAAAGTATGAAATTATGATGAATAATATGACTATAAATAAATTACTAAATATGACATTTAATGAGGTTGAGTCAGCACAGGATATGCACTTCCCCCGGTAAAACAAAGAAGACAAGCCAACTTTTCAAACACAGCATCCTGCAACATTAAAGAATCATGGATTTGCCTTTTAACTGTTGGGGCAATCTTGGCTCGGTTGGTAGTGTGGGCACCCCTCCATTTGGAAGCATCCTCGGCTCCTGTCCCCACCCCGGCTGCAATCGATCAGGTGGTCAGCACCATAGCAGCTATGCTGCCATTGGTGTGGGAATGCTTCAATGTGAAGTCCAATGCAAAGCACTTTGAAACCACAAGGTGATGGAAGCGCTATTACGTTGAGACCATTTAAAGTGGTCAAGGACTAAGTATGGATGGCCCCCTTTCAGGAATCGAAAGACTTGATTATACCATTCCCTGGAGCAGAAGTGATGCAACTCTTGGGGGTTTTACTTTTTCCTTACTTTTTCCATCCAAAGACATCTACTCCATGCTCAGGTGATCAGTTTTTTACAGTCACCTGATATTTTGCACAATAAGAGCACCACCAATAAGAGCCCCTCATCTTTCTGATGAAAGTATACAACCTTAGCTTTTTATTTCTTATATGCTTTTAAAAATAAAGGAGTAAGCCGTACATTATAAATTAAAGCAAGTTGTCTAATAAGTGAATTCTTAAGAAAAGATTCCGCTTAATAAATATGACCCTCATGCAGCACTGCGAAGCGCTCAGACTTGTATCCAATCCAAATGAATCTTGGACGCAATGGTCGGATTTATTCTTAAAATATGAATCTATCCGAATCTGTTTTTTTTGACACAGTACAGAGAAAATACAGTCAAATACAGTATAACAAGAAACTATTTCTCCAGTGGTTGTTTGCTGCCAATTCTTAAGGGACATTCTTAAGAGAAATTACTGTACAGAAATCAGTATTTCCTCATTTTAAAAATCTGACTTAAGCATTTAAAATAATTGTTACTGTTTATTTTCTTCTTCTTTATTATAATTACATACAAACATAAATCTTTGGTTTTACATTATCAGCGCATTTAATCATGCATTAGCTCAGGAGAAACTAACACCTCTGGTGTGTTCTGTCTGCATCTGCTGTTACATATATGAACTTTTGGTAACAATTCTTTAACAAGTATCAGTAAATAAGTTTAATAGTTAATTACGTCAACATTTCTCAGTCATGGCATTTTGCCATTTTTAGGACTGGTTGCCTAGGTAACGGTTCCTGACAATATGCAGTGCTGGCCATTATCCTATTAGCCATGTTAGTATGTTTATGTCTGTTGGTGATTATGCTAGCTTCTGTTTGCTATGTGTTCATGATAGATTGACAACTATCATAACCATAATTTAATTTATCATTCTGTGTAATTCATTCTTGAAAAGTTCACATTTAACGTGGGAGTTTAACAGGAATCTTTGGCTACGTTTCCAAATTGGTGGAGTACAGCATAACTCAACAAGATTGCCCTGCATATTTTTTTGTATACGTTTTTAAATAGATGTCATTAAAATCTTACATTTTCCAAGCAATGCAGTTATTTCAAGATTTTAAAGTCTGTTAACCTGCATGATACCCAAAGTATCAAAGTATTCATACAAAAAATGCATGAATCAAAAATAGATTACACTGCTTTGCATTCTCATAGCATGTTTTTCTCAAAACAAACACGTCGTATAAAAAAAGTCGCCTTGAAAGCTCACTTAAGGCTAACAGGTTGACAAGGCAACGGTCTCGTAAACTCTCTTCACCTTTATCAACAACAAGCAAGTTGAACTTACACGTTTAAAAACAACAAAATACAACAGTTTTTTTTAAACACAACGTTGTAAATACGAGAATTTGTTAAAAAGACAACACTTACCTCAAAGCGACCGCCAAAGTGTACGTTACCTCTCTTGGAGTGGCGTCCAAGTGCAAACACTTTACATCGTAAATCTCAAATTCCCCCAAGTACAGCGTTAACTCAAACGTTGTTAGAAAAAACTAACATTTAACCAAGGAGATTGATAACAATTTAAAAATATAAAAGCTCCCGAAATAACCAAGACTGTGTCAGAGGCTGGTCTAAATCAGGACAAGATACTATAACTGTCAACAGATACTACTATGTCAACAGCTCACCTGTAACCATGCTGCTATATAAATGTAAATAATTTAACTGGATGACCATTTACAAAGCACTGTACATAATATTTACTGTATAAGCTCAACACTTAAATCCTTCCAATCTTCACCGGTCACAGCATACATTAATACGCTATCCACAGTTATTCTTACATCTCACAACACTGTATACAAGACCATATATCTGTATACTCTATAGTTATGTCAGATTAACATTTATATTTCATATGTCTAAATATCCATATTAACTTGCAGTACACCTGAGACACTCTGCCTCCCAAAATTGGACGTAGAAATTCAATGTTAGACTTTGATTCTGTTCCCCTCTGCTCTTTCTTTTATATACTGTTTTTTTATATTGAGTATCTTACAGAGCTGGAAACTGACTACTGTGGCACGTTCTACTCATTCTATTCTATTCTATTCTATTCTATTCTATTCTATTCTATTCTATTCTATTCTATTCTAATATTGACAGTAATTATGTCTGTGGCTTCATGTTGAAGACAACCCTCATCGTGAGGGGTAAAACATCTTCAACTGAATAAAATGAAGTCAAGTTGTCACGACTAGAAGATTTTGAAAATACATTAAGTATGGGAAATTGTGGCACTGAAACTCGAAATGCATTTTAGTGGTAGTGCCTATTTACCCTGAATGAGGTACCAATTTTTAACAGACTTAAAAGGCTACTTATGTTTTACTGACAAGTTTTATTTCCCTAACAGTTCAGTTTAAGTGAGGTTTTTGCTCACTATAAAACACAACTATACCATAACAGAACCTTTGTGTGTTCTAGCCCATTGATTTATAACTAGAGTAGTGGTTGTCCATAGGGGTGCAAAGCCATGCCTTAAACAAAAATATTTTAGTGACATTTTGTAAATGAAGCAATCAAATACAATTTTAAATGTGATATGTGACACCTAGAGTAGAGGCACAAAGTTGTAAACAGAACCAAGATGATAATTTGCTCAGAAACCCCACACATATAAAATGCAATTACCAAAGTCCAAAACATGAATTTGCAAACTTTAAACAGTTATTAATGCCAGCTGTTTATAGAGCCATCACTGTTACATCAAATGTCTTGTTTTTTGATGATGTATCCCTCAGCTTTGCTTTGTTGCCAAAGAACTAAACCCCACCATGACGACAGATAGAGGGTGCTGTATTCCTGCATCAGGTAACTGTTATCAAAATGAACATTTTCTGTCTCGTGTTTTTTTGTCTTGTTCTTGTGTAGTGTCTCGTTCTTAGGGTGTAACTCCCTCTTTCAGCCCTTCTTCAACCACCTTGTTTGGATTAAAATTCAAACATCAACAAGGAATTGTAAGGCCCTTAAGGGTGTGGCTACGACTATGATCTTGTTCCAATGTATTCTTAAGGCGTGGCCACTTCTATCATCTTGTACCCTCAGTGTATATGAGCAGGACCAAGATTATTAACGTCTGTTAACATGTAGTCATCTCAAGGATCAAGAATCCAAATGGCACAAGACCTGAATTCAGAAGAAGAATCAGAATTTTATTTTCTTTCAAATGAGGGGTTCATATGCAATGAAGCAGGGGATCTATCTGCATCATAAAGATGTGGCACCTTTGATTTTATTTCCCAATATTTCCTTTTTGCTGCCTATCTGTGTTTCACCTACAGAGCTGAGGTAATGGCTTGGACATCTGAAGCGATGAGGTCGTCTGCTGGATGGGAGGGCACTGAGATACAGCTGCAAAAAATACTAAATGATGAGAGAAAGAAGTCCAAGAATCATAGGACAATCTACCAAACACTAAAGGTTCAATATATCAGGTATAACTTCGATCATGTTTTGGAGTTCGGAGAAACAAATTGCCACTGAGTTTAGACAAAGCTGACTATTTGTTGAAGAGAGAATTGTCTTTTCTATATTTTTTACAGCTTGCTAGAGGAGTTCAGGCGGTTGCAAGATGAGCTGAAGCATGGGCTGGCTCAGCAGCGAGAACTGCAGGAACGAAACAGGGTGCTAGAGGCGCTTCGGCAACAGGTGAAACAATTTTTAGATTGGTGGAATTTCAAAGGTGGCATTTCAGTGTTCACAACACCACTGTATAAGCAGTCTGGGTAATAAATAGAGTGTGGTGAAAAAAAAGCATTTAGTCAGCCATCAATTGTGCAAGTTCTTCCTCTTAAAAAGATGATAGAGGCCTGTAATTTTCATCATAGGTACACTTCAACTGTGAGAGGCAGAATGAGAAAAAAAAACAAAACTAGAAAATCACATTATTTGATTTTTAAATAATTTATTTGCAAATTATGGTGTAAAATAAGTATTTGGTCCATACTATTTGGTCAAGTGCGCAAAACAATTCATCACAATACTTCGTTATTTACCCTTTGTTGGAAATGACAAAGGTCAAATGTTTTCTGTAAGTCCTCACAAAGTTTTTACACACTGTTGCTGGTATTTTGACCCATTCCTCCATGCAGATCTCCTGTAGAGTCGTGATGTTTCAGGTCTGTCGCTGGGCAACACAGACTTTTCTCTCCCTCCAAAGATTGTCTATGGCAGGGGTGGGCAAACTACTTAGTTCGGCCTGCCAAAGATTGGTACAGAATACATACTTGATGTGAATGGTTGAATGATTGGATCGATGAATGTGGGAGCTCAAACCGGAGATTATTTCATTTTTGGAGCGTCTTGAGAATGCTTGAGAATTTTCCTGAGCTGAATGACACACATCGGCTTTCTGGTTTAGC
The DNA here is from genome assembly GCF_037954325.1 of Fistularia commersonii. Taxonomy (NCBI): domain Eukaryota; kingdom Metazoa; phylum Chordata; class Actinopteri; order Syngnathiformes; family Fistulariidae; genus Fistularia; species Fistularia commersonii. The sequence continues at coordinate 14,072,734 of NC_141288.1, forward strand.
CTTTACTGTGGACACACTGACATGCATGAGTGAGCTGGACGGGAAAAACGATTTGTTCATGAAATGCAAGGAAACATCAGAGCCTTCAAAACCAAGCTGGTTTTATTTTCAAAGCAAATGCAAGTTGAGTCTTGTGTCAACTGCTGTCAACTGTTACTGTCAACAAATGCGTTTTTTTTTTTTTTATATGTATCGTATCTTGTGGTGACTTAGCCCTTCTATCAAATTTTAAAAGTCAATGCGACCCCTGAGCCAAAAGGTTTGCCCACCCCTAGTCTATGGGGTTGAGATCACTCCAGGACCTTGAAATGCTTCTTACGAAGCTACTCCTTCGTTGCCGGGCTGGTGTGTTCTTGCGAGGAGCCCCAGATCTAGACAGATTATCAGTGGACTTGTATGTCTTCCATTTTCTAATAATTGCTCCCACAGTTGATTTCTTCACACCAAGCTGCTTACCTATTGCAGACTCAGTCTTCCCAGCCTGGTGCAGATCTACAACTCTGTTTCTGGTGTCCTTTGACAGCTCTTTAGTCTTGGCCATAGTGGAGTTTGTAGTTAGACTGTTTGAACTTGTGGACAGGTATCTTTTATACTGATAACCAGTTCAAACAGGTGCCATTCATACAGGCAACATGTGGAGGACAGAGGAGCCTCTTAAAGAAGAAGTTACAGTTCTGTGAGAGCCGGACATCTTTCTTGTTTGTAGGTGACCAAATACTTATTCTTACAAGGAACTGACCAATTAATTAATTAAAAATCCTACAATGGGATTTTATGGATTCTTTCCCCTCATTTCTGTCTCTCATAGTTGAAGTGTACCTATGATGAAAATTACAGGCCTCTCTCATCTTTTTTTTTAAGTGGGAGAACTTGCACAATTGGTGGCTGACTAAATACTTTTTTGCCCCACTGTATGAGCCTTTCTTTCTGTAAATGTTGAAAAAAAATCAATAGATTTAACAGCCCAAAGTTCTTTTTCATATCTTCTGTTGTGTCCTCAAGGCAAAGAGAAAAAATTAACTTGTTTGACCTGACCAAATTCACAGTCATTAAATGTATAGATTATTCAACATATAACTGTAAATAACTGTAACCAATTGCTTGTGTGTGTGTGTGTGTGTGTGTGTTGGCCAGGTGATGACACCACAGCGGCTGGAGTTTCTAAGAAATCAGGTGCAGCAGGAGATTGAGGATCTACTCAGAGAGCGTTTCTCCAAACTTGAGGAGGTCAGTATCTTATGCACTCAATACAAATATTATGTTTGTTGCCACTTGTATCAATAATTAAAGAGAAGAGCAGACACTTGTATCAATAATTAAAGAGAAGAGCAGACACAGAATGTCCTTCTAGGTTGTTGGCAGGGATACAGTTAAAACCCAGAGATGACTCACACATAATTGTAACTCATAATTTTCAGGACTATTGACTGACTGGCCTGTATGTGTAACGTAGGATTGCTTTTCAGATAAATGTAAACACATCATAATGACACCTTCACAAAACAGAAGCTAATTTCACTTTGTCTGCTGGAGGGTTTTCTTCCTGGCTAATATTGTCACTTTCATGTCACTTGTTGTTTTTTGTAGGAGGCAGAGAAGTACAGATCTGAGTGCAACAAGCTGCAGCATGAACACACTTTCCTCAAGTCCCAGTTTGACCACCAGAGAGAAGAGCACCGTCGAGTACTGGAGGAGAATAGGATATGCTATGAAGCAAAGGTGGGAGGGTTGACTATCTGTCAGTAATGTGCTGCTTAAAAATCTTTAGATTTTACTTTTATTGTTATTTTAACATCCCAAATAGAACTGTTTAAAATATTTTCCTCTTCCTCGTTAGATTTCTCAGTTGCGGAGAGACAAGGATGAACTGATGGTCCAGTACCAGGGTACAGACGCACTGCGTGATGTTAGACGTGTGGAGGCTCTGCTAAGAGAAAAGGCCCAGCTCCACCTGCGGCTGAAGGGTCTTGAGACAGAGGTGGCTGAGCTGCGAGCCCAGAGAGAAACCTCAGGCCAGCAGGCCGAGAACATCCAGCGCATTCAGATCAGACAGCTGACGGAGTCTCAGGCTGCATTGAAGTCGCTGGAGGTAAAACACCCACTGTTCTGACATCACTTCACTTTTGAATTTGACTCATTCAGAAACTACCTTGTTGCATTGATCACAATGATTGTAGTTGTTCGTGGTGTATTTTACCCTACTATTGAACATATGGCTTTGAATTCCATAGGATTTTAAACATGATTGTTTGTCAATATGGCAGGCAGAGCGTCAGTCTCTGCGGCTCCAGTTGGAACGGACAGAGTGTAAACTTCATCTCAGCCATGAAGAAAACAGCCAGATCACCGGACGGTTGCACAAAGCTGAGAGAGAGGTCAACTCCCTAATCAGTCAGGTACATTGCCTTGTTTTAAACGATCACCGGTAATCACTTTTCATTACAGCTCCATATAATTATAATGGCCCACTAACAGTGAGCAAAGTATTGATACCAGTGACTTAAAAAATCCCCACCTTCTTTAATAATTGCCACAGTATTTTTTTTTTTGCCTAAATCAATCCCTTATTTAACATATGGCTCAGCTTTTTGTGTTTTCTGAAAAGAATACTTTGCAACCATTTTAAGAAGGTGACAAAATGATGTGTACATCTCATTGATATATGAGCTGACCTATGAGCTGCTGATGTCAGTTTAAAATTGTCAGTTGAAATTGGTATTATAGATGTTAACTCCTCTGCATCTCCCTCTCTCTTCGTCGTACATAGAGGGTGTATGACTACAGGGCATGATACATTTAAAGTGAATGAGATGAAACCCACCGCAGTTGTAGCTCAAATAATATGAGTAAACAAATAAACAAATCATAAATTAATTTATCAGAATTAAGGCATCCTTCTCTTGTGGTTATCAGATTGAAAACCTGAAGCTTTCATGCAAGCAGGATGTGGCCAACATCAGACTTGACTGGGAACGCTCTCAAGGGGAGCTGGAGAGGGAGAGAGACATGTTGCTGGGACAAATTTGTGGTATTGGCATTCACATTTAGAACATTTTTTCTTTAGATGATTTATTCTGACCAAATGTAACACTGATTGTGTCACTCGCATGTCTCTCAGGTCTGCAGGCAGATGAGGAGGTACTCAAGGGGGCGGTGGAGAGACACAAAAATGCTCTGAGGGAGAAAGAGAGGGAGATGGTCAGGAAGGTACAATCTGCCCGAGAGGAGGAGTTCAGCAAAATAGCAGCCCTGCAAGAAGACAAGTTAGGCACTGACTTTGCACTATCATGGTTTCTTACAACTCAAATGGCTAAATCATGAACGGTGTTGTTGGTCACGAGGCATGATTCATTGCTTAAGGGAGACACTTCTCATAAAAATATGTCCTGGACATTATTTTGATTGATGTTAAAGGACACATTGTTGTTGGAATTCCAGCACCTTAAGTCAAATACAGACACTTTCCAGGAATGGATGATTCTTACTTTGTGAAATCTTCAATATTTTAAGCTTTGTGCCAAGATGATCCAAACTGATTAATAGCATTACAATACATTCTGGCAGTAATGAATGTGTAAAGACTGAACAAAATCTGTAAACAGTTTTGTTTAAAAAAAGACCTGATGAATCTTGATAAGTGATTTTTTAAATGAAGGTGAATAATATAAATAATATAAGGCAATATTTCCAAATGCGTTTTACATTTTAAGCAGAGAAGAGCAGATGCAGACCACTTCACTATCAAAATATCAAGGTTAATATTTGACTGTTGTGTGTTTATGATGTTTACCAAAAACATGAAGTACTTGCCATCTATGGACAGATAAATTGACTTTACCAGGCTATACCACTTATTGTGCCATTTTCTAATACCAGAAAAATACGAAGTTAAATATCAAATCAAAGAATAATTTATATGTTCTTGATATATAACTTAAACGCCATGTTCTTTAGGTTGGAGTTGGAGAACCATCTTGTGGCACTGAAGCAGCGCAGTGCAGTTCAGGATGCTGCTAATCAAAACCAAAGGGAAGAATTAGAGGGGCGCCTCCGCAGCGCTCAGCAAGGGGAGGAGGCAGTACGCAGAGAGCTGCAGAGGTCAATGAGGTCAGTTTAAGAGCCTAATTTTCTCTGTACATAGCAGTAAGTATTTCAAATTTGTTACACGGTACTGCAACTTTCAGATTTTTAACACAATTTTTTTTTTTTTGCATTGCCTACAGATATTCAAATTAGAATTTTTTTTTTTTTTATGAGCTTGTAAATTTCAGATATTCTGGCATATAGATGTCTGCCTCTTCTCAGATGAAATGAAATTGAATCACACTTGTCCTGTGGGACTCAAAGTGCCAAAAAATTGGATTTGAAAATCTTACCAGTAATGTTTCTTGGCAGAAATTAAGGGTTAGCTACTAAAGATAAACCACAGACTTTGTCGTGAGCAAATGTATGTAGATGGTTGGGGTGTGGTTTGGATAGTTAATGTATTAGTTTAAGTATTAATGAGAGAATTTGACACGGTACAAGTCTAGGATGAAGAAAAGTGATTTAGATCTCTTTAGAACAGCTCAAAAGCTGGTAAAGCCAGAACGGAGGTTTCAGCTGGAGGTGATCCACCTACTCCTTTCCAAGAACTGGCTCTGACACTGTTTTGACAGAGGCTCAGTTAAAACTGGGAGCATAGGCTTGATGAATGTTCATATCAAAGTCAGTCTGAAGCACTTCAATGTGAAAAGCACTTTTCCAAGCCAAGCCAGAGTAATAAGCTCATTTTCTGGACGAGGGAAACAGGCTTGGGTGGGTGGGTGACCGTTTACAAAAGAATCATGTGCAAGATTTGGACCTCTACCCTGCAGCATGAACATCTTTGACATCACTGTTGTGTCTGTGTTTGCCTCTTTCAGGCAGCTTGAGGACAGCTACTTAGAGTGGTTAGAGGAGAAACACAAGCTGCAGGAGCGAGATGTTGAGCTGCAACAAAAATACACTCAGATCAATGAGAAATTACAGAGAGCAGCTGTTGCACAGAAGAAGGTATAATGTTTCTTTAATTTTAAAGGTAGAATTATAATGTAGTATTTTTCATTGAGGTGTGCAACCTTTCAGTGATAAAGAAGAACCACCTTATCCACATCCCAGAGTAAGTGCTATTGTGTAAATTTACTTTTCCAAGCTTTTGGCCAAGAAACACCATCTGGTCTCAATTCAAATATTATGATATGTCTTTTGTGCAGTAAAGAGAGGAAATACAGAATCTCACCACACAAGCAGGTGATATGTTTATTTGTCAAACTTAAGGGCAAACTGATGTTCAAAGTTGATGAACCTTTCTAAAGGGAATCATTGTCTCAGGTGGTCCTGATACAATATTACAATATTCTTTTTTGTCCATCTGTGTCATGTCATCTTGCATGACCAAATTAATGCAATTATCTTATTGGTTTTCTGTAATGCAACCACAATCTGCATAAATGTTTTGTAGAGGAAATCTCAAACCGAGAATAAAGAGAAGAAACTGAAGGATAAAATCCATTCACTGGAGGCCAAGATTGAAGAACTTGAATTGGAAGCTGCTGCACCCAAGACGTAAATGCAACATTGCTATATTGTCTGTTTGAAATAACCAAGTTGAATGAATTTCAGGCCCTTGTCTCAACAGATGACTTGTATGACATTTCCAACATGAAACCTTGTTTTCCTCCATCAAGATGTCCATCCCAGTCAGAGAAGCAATCGCAACTGAAATGGTTTAAGGAACTACAGCAACAAACCAAAGAGTTTTGGTGCCTCCCAGTGGGTGACCCAGCTAACCTCAGTGCTAGCCCCATATTCCTGACCTCTTCCCCAAATCAGTTACCCTGTTTTGGATCTGAGGCCCCATTTCCCAGCTTATCGGTAAGTGTGTTCAAGTGGATCTGCATCAACGTGAAAAGCAAATGCTTGATTGTGGTGAACTCTCTTTGAGAACAACAGAGAAGTGCTTGCAAAATCAATCATAGATGCACACTATGTTGTTTCTGCCATATTACATGTTGAGAAAAAGAGACTCCAGGCCATCCAGGGCACATTCATTTTTTGGAAATATTAATAAAGTAATTTTCTGAGGGAAGCTCAAATATGTAAGAAACTATAGCTTCATGTTTTCAAATACGAATGCATCTAAAGAAGCAAATAAAGCAAAATAGTGATGTGTATTAAACCAACGGGATACTGTAGGGACAGGAAGCAGGTACAGCAATGAGATTAAACAACTTTTCTTTATCTCAAACACAATGAAAATACAGTTTAAAAAGCAATGAAGTCAATATTATTAAGTAGAGCACAATGGAACCCCAGGTAATTATGCAAATAAGACAGGATATACACAAAAGTCAAAAACCCTGCAAAGTGGGAAACACATTTAAAGACTAGAGCAAAAGCAGAAAATGAAACTGATGTCTACTAAAACAGTATAAACCTTTTAACACAAAAGTCCAAGGGGTAAACAGACAGAACCATGAGTCTGCACAATGAATACCATTTTCAGTCAGTGATAAATTACATTAAAATGATGAGACGTCACAAAGAGATCCCTGAAGCGGGGGATTAATTGGTGGGCTAGTTTAACAGTGCTATAGTCTCTGAGTTGATAGCTTCAACAGACAGCAGAAATTGACATCATCAGCTCACACTACTGTGCCATTACTGATATGTTTGGGAGTAAAAAAGAAATCTGTATTTGCTAATATTCTGTACGTCAAAAGTTAAAGATATTTGGCACTTTGTGAATTATTACATGTCGAACTTCATTGACAAGTCAACAGGTTTTAAATGCGGTAGTCAAAAATAGCTGTTCAAGAAATCCATCTTCAACTTCCAAATCCAGAATATAGACACAACAAAATGTCAAAAGACTTTCTGAATGCTATCCTGGAGTCCAGCATATCTGTTTGATGATTTGTATCCCCTGGGATGAGCCAGATGATGAACATTGTTTTGTTTCCAGTTGAATGAATACATGTGTTAGATCAGTATTACTTGAAGAAAAATAGAACTATTGTCCTGCATGAATTCATATACGGAATCTTGTAGAGAGTAAGAGGATTATTTAAATAATGTTAAAATTCCAACATCACGTTTGGTCGGTATCTTCTATCAGAAACATCCTGACATTAATTTTGACATAAATCTTTACAGTTCATTCACCAGTGCACTTTTTCCAATATGGATTCTGAAACAGAGCTTTCTGAAAGGTCAACATTTAGGACTGGTTCACAGATCAGTCGGCACTCCATCATGTTTCCTACTTGTGTTTAGGAAGAGCAACAGCAGAGAGAGCTTTCAGTGTTGCGTGAGAGGCTGGAAGAACTGGAGTTTGTCCAGCGGCAGCAGCTGGAAGAACTGGGCTCACTGGTTCAGAGGAAAGAGGGAAGGGGAGCCTACTCTTAAGTCTGACCTGTGACTCTCACATTTGTGAATATAAGATTAAGCACAGTTTTGTGGAAAATACAAATAAAATAATAAACTACTGATTTCCTTTTTACTTTTATTTTGTTGCAGAATATTAATAGGAAAAATTTAAAATTAAACTTCATTAAATTCTAATGTCCTTGACAAATGGTGGTGTCTTGGGACTGGTAGAGAAGTAAAATGATTTGATTATGATGTAGATTCAATCATGGGATTTTAAGAGATGATTGTCATCATTACTTAGCACTAAAGCAGGATTTATGAAAGGTTATTGATCTATTCAAAAGCAATAGTTTTCAAAGAAATAAATGACATGATTTGAGTATATTATTCTCCATGGTACATAATTTAATCAATAGTATTTGAAGGAATGTCAGAACACAAAGTGTGAAAATGCTATGGGTTTTCTTTATCAGTTTGCTGGGTCTGAGACACCAGACAGGCTTGGTCCTCTCTAAAATTCTATTCAATTAGTGTGAAAGGACACAACTTCATCGTTCTGATGTTGAAACCCAGCCAGTCTGTCTCCATACCCTCACACATTGGGTTGGCAAATGCCAGAGACAAGAGGAGGTTTTAAGTAAACAGCAAAAAGTGACTTATCTAAGCCCTGAGATGCACCTGCATTCAGAGACAATCCAAATTATTGTCATATAGAACTCTACATCGTTTTTCCAAGATGTTCAAGCCATGTGACTAAACTTGAAAATAACATTTTAGTCACCAGCAACAAGCCCAAAGGCATGCAGACATTAAATTCTCTGAGCCATCAATCCCAAAAGTATGTAGTCATCACATCCTATATAAGGAAGGGATTGCTGCCCAAGATTTGGGTGCTGGACTTGCCCACCTGTAGGAAATAGATGGCTCATTTTAAAGTGCACAATATGAGAGCAGATTTGTATGCAAGGAGCATGCTAGCTATCCCTAGAATGGGTTACATTGACTTACAAAATTTCTGATGTTCACACAATGAATCATAAGTTAAATTATATTCATAAATAATTAAATTGTTAAAAATGTCCCTGTTTTTTTTATTTATTTTTAGTCATTGAAACATTTTCCATTCTAAGGAAGAAAAATGTACATATAAGATGAAGTTAATTTTAAAACACTACAGTCACTACAGTACAGTGACACCACAGTCACTGTACTGTCGTGTCAAATCTACACTACAGAGTGATTTAACGGGAATTGGGAATAGTGAATCACAAACAAACAGACTTATATTTGACATCTTTGGCTTCATGCATTAATTTGAAAAGTATGTCATCCTATCCTTCCTTTCTGCAGCAGAGGATGCCGCTGGGAGAAGTGTCTCTTTCCAGCCTTTGGTGTGTTCACCCACAATTTCTTGATGTGTCATTGTCATACGAGTTATAGGATGGGATGTTCAGCTCCAGCTGCAAGTCTTCAACCCGTCAAACAGCTTTTTGACATGATGCAGTTGCTCCAGGAGCTCAACAGGAGCCCCGATCTCATCCAGTTTTTCAATGATCTGCAGAAACGAAGAAATCAAATTTCTTGTTCATGTTTTCATCTGTTTCAAATCCATTCAAAAATTAAAAGAAAGTAACTTTAAGATGATAAAGATCTATTTGAGTGTTTACATCTTGTCTTTGGCTTGAGCAGTAAAAATGTAAAATTATCCTGGGTTAAGATAACTTTCTGAGGAGAGGTGACACAATAAACTGCATAGTGAACCTTGAGAAGGTGGTGACTATATCTGAATTTACTCATTGTGATCCTATTGTCACTTTTATATCAATAAAAGTGGTTTTAGGTTTGCAGGTTGCAGTATAAACACTCTGTAAATAACAGGAAATGAGAGAAGGAAATCACTGCGTTATTTCCTCTTTCGGCAGCATTTTGTAACTGGTGGTTTCAAAAGGCAGAACAACTACGAACTGTTGCTTTCTTTTATTAAAAAATTGAAAACCGCTGAAAGAATATCTGTTGCCATAGTGACAAAATCAAGGATGAATTCATCCATGATCTGCCACTTATCCTTCAGTCAGGGTCGCAGGGATGCTGAAGCCTAACCCAGTCAATTACCCAATCAGCCCAAAGTAAAGTTGCTGTGATAACTGAAAATATATATACTATATGCTAAAATTCATGCCATGCAATAAAATGACACTGAGATGTTTGAATATCTGCCTCGATGGTCTCAATAACCTGCTCCTCCGGGACCAAAAACAGGTTGTGTCATGGTGTATCAATGATGATGTGTGAGTCAAAATGTATAAAGGGACAATGCCATTAATGTCTCTGATTTTGACTGTATGATTTATCTTGTTTAAATGTTTCTCAATGCTTTATGAAAATTTAACTTTCAAGAGCGGGGCAGTAATTTGCATATGATCCAGATTTGGCTTCTCGTGTATCACCCGCATATTGTCGGTATTTAGTATTTACGCGGATCTAAACGGGACACTAACAGAACTGCATGTTACATGCTGCATCAGGGTGAGGGAGTACTGACCTCTTTGAAGTAGCGCTTGATAAATCTGAAGAGCTCTCGAAGAGCTGCGGCTTCATTGAATTCATGTTCATGCTTCTGAAATGAGTAGAAAACAGTAGTTTGTCCACAGACTGTCCATTTAATGTGATTGCTCTTTTAAATGTTATTTGAACAGTATGATACCTTTGACTCCTCCTGCAGGAAATGCCTGAACTCAGAGTCAGAGACTGGCAGCTGATCTTTGATCTGCTTGTAATATACCTTCACTTCTTGCTTGAACTTTGGGATTTCTTTTGCATAGAGCAGCTTGTTGGTTGGTGCATGCTGGAATAACATGGAATTGTTTACATAAGACTATTTACAGAACAGAACTTTGTCAAAATAATTATAGTCTGAGTAATACATTTTGTTTAATTCTCAAGTTGAATTTAATCAAGGTAAATGTAACATCAAAATGCTATCTACGAAACTTCTAGAAGTGTTCAAGTACTAATCATGTAGATTGTGCTTGTGTTGCTTTGCTTTATCACTCACAAATACAAATCAGGCATTTCACTGCTAATTGTAGATACTTAAAAAATAATTGCAATAGTCCTGCATGATATGACATTACATGTCTGTTAACATGTCTATTAACACTTTTTACTCAAGGTAGATCCTCTTTTCTTTTCGGTGGTTCCTCTCATGAGTTACCACAGCCAGTCATCTGCCTCCCTCTAACCCTGTTCTTGACATACTCATCTCTTAACCTGACTAACTTCATATCCTCTTTCACTCTTTCAGCTCCCTCTACAGCAGGGGTGTCAAACTAATTTCTATTGTCGGGCCACATACGGCCTGGGTAGATGTCAAGTGAGCCGGACCGTTAAAATAATGGCATACTCAGCAATTAATAACCAAAATATCATGTCTTTCCTCTGTTTTGGTGTAAAGAAGTACAAGAACATTAGGAAAATCTTGGAATTTCATGAACAATCCCTTTACAAAACAGCTTGAAGTTACAACGGGCTTTGCGATACTATTAAAATATGCGCGGAATGCACAGGGAGCAGTATTGTGAGTGGGTACGTGTTTCCCCGTGCTTATTATCGTCCTATATTCATGCAGATATAAATATTACAGGAAAAGGAAAGGTAAAATAGCACAGTACAAATGACTATATGTATGCAAATACTGTATGGTAATACAGTAGAAACGGTGTTTTGCTTAACAACAAAATCGCTTAACGACAGACCCTTTGGATCGTAACACTGTCGTTAAGTAAGGACCACCTGTATCCACATATAGGGCTCCAAAGGTTAATGTTCACAGCATTATGGATGGAATCCTTTGCAGCTAAACCAAAGGAAACTGGGCTTCATCCCTTGCTCTTCACCTTCCCGAGCTGGATCTCGCTGAGAGAGAAAGAGTCCATGAAGGCTTGAGCGATCACGGACAAGCAGCCGTCCAAATGTGGGGGCTTCTCCATGTCAAACACAAACTGGGGGTTTTTCAGGATGTTGATCCAGAAACGCAGAGGCAAACTAAATGAAGAGTCAGTGTTACAATTTCGTTGTGTGCACCGAAGTTTCCATCTTACATAGAAAGGCAGTTCATGAATTTAACGATGACCCAGCCTTACCTGTTGGTCTTCCAGATGTGTATGACATCAGGATCTAGGATCTTCATGTCATCTGCCTGAGTGTCCAGGAAGTCAAAGAAATATTTCACAGCATGGTGGGCTTTATGGGGAGGCACCCCCCAGATAGAATGGAACAGGTTTTCCACAAATGAATGCACTGCCACCTTGCAGAGAAAAACATGATCAGTATTTTGCGGTTTTGCAGTTCACGGCAAATTTCATGGCAGGGGAGAAAACAAGGCTCAACATACTTGACAGGAAAATATATTAATGACATTGGGTTATTCATCTTGCCTTTGTTGAGAGAAGCTTGGTGAGGTGCACTTCCTTCAGTTTTAACTTCTTCCTCTCTGGGTTCCTTGTTTGGTCCTCATCTACATCAGGATCAATCTGCAGAAAAAAACCCCAAGAGAACAATCATACAACTGAAGGGTTGAAGAGATATGACAAATAAACAACCTCTTACCAGATGGAAGTATTTTCCAGAGAAGTTCTGATCATCTACAGAAAACATAACCAACAAATGAGAGACAGTCAAGTTGACCATGACCAGAAAATGCAGACAATTTTTCTTCTTAATACTTCTATTATTATAACATGGCCTTGTCAAGGAAATAGATTTATGAAATCAGTATGTGCTTTTCTTGTAGGTGTGGTCCACAAGTCTCTAAACTTTCATTTTCACTCCAAAATTAAAGCAGAAGAATGAAACGGAAAAGAGAGAAACAATTGATGTGGTGAATAAGCTGCTGAGCTTAAAATGAGGACATCAGCATTTTGGAAAGTTTTTTTTTCTTGGGTGTTATAAGGAGCAAGATACCTCAAGATATCTCAGAAGTTACAGACTTACGACATTAAATTGTGAAATCATGAAATATCCCAGTTTTACATGTACCGGTAAATATAGCTGGGCTCACTGTGTAAAACAGCTCAGTCGGGCTCAGCTCAGTTCTAACACACTGCTCAAAATGGCAATTTCAGGAAGTCTCCATGCTGAGCTAACTCTGCCAGTCTAAGGCTGACCATTGTAACTCAGTTTCAGATTGAGATTTAATTCTAATTAAAAATGGAAGAATTTTCAACTCTTTATTTCAATAGGCTGGCAAATTGTAATTTCAGTTTTCATTAAAAAGAAAACCAAGGCATAGAAAACTGCACTGACATCCTTGGTTAGAGTTCAAAGCAGTCATCTTTTCTTATGGCATCAAAATAGCCTCATAAAAACATGACTTTTGGTAACGTATCATTGGTAAACTTCTATTTCATTGGTCTGGCTAGATGAATCTCCTTGGCAGAATCACAGACATAACTGTGATAATGATCGACTTTTGAATAAAAGCAAAACTTTTTTAGGCTACTTGAATAAATCTTTCATTGGTCTCACCCTTCAGGCTCCCCTGGGGGCTGAGAGAAGGATGAGCTTTTCTGCAAAGCACTTTGATAGTAGCTCCGTCAGGGATCTGCGGGAATAAAAACACGCAAAAACTAATTTCTAAAATGTACTCCGAGAGCCAGATGCGTGTAGTTAGACTTGGCACATTGCTTATGATGGCCAACATCACTATTTATTCATTCACTTGTTTATTCAATTATTAAATGGTGAATACAATGTGAAGCAGGAACAGAACAACATGACTTTCATGCATATGCTATGAAAATGTGTACAAAAGATGGAAAAAATATTATTATCTTCAATGTTATAGCTAAATTATATTTTGTTCCTTATGGTGTTTATGTAAGCAGCAGTTTAACCACTGCAGTGAAAATGACCGTTATTGCTGCAAAGTGTTGTTGCTGCTGCTTGACTCATGATGAGTAGTGAGGTTTGCCATTGTCTTTGTAATATGATGTAACTCATCTGTTTGAATTAATAGTATCTGTCCTGAGGGGGTATTATGACAGATGACAAATTACACAAAGTGACTCAATGATACCAGGGCCATTACGTCTAAACCAAATCCTCCTTCGGTTTTTCTCCACATCTCCTCTTTACTAGGCTTAAAAGCTATGTTTGGTATATAGTTTCTATATAAAATCAGCTGTTCTATCAGCCTTATTGCTAAAAAGGAAGATGCACTTGATAAAAGCTTTCTATCTCCTCTGAGAGGCAAGACAAATTTAATTCTACTGCTGGCAACAGGAAATAACCAGTCAGAAATTACCAACAAAATTCAAACTAGGAGGACTGAAAGTTTACTGCCAGCAGTGAAAAAGGGCTTATTTTTTCAAAATGGCTGTTTGAGTTAGCGCACTTATTCCTCTCCCTTCTCTATGCTGACCTTTGTCTTGTAAAGTTTTTTTTAATTCTCAACCGTTTTTATTCACACTTTCAAATGTGTTAATGTCATTTGTGTCACACCCATCCAGGGACGCCTGGGCAACATTTCAAATAACTAAAGCACCAAAGGTAGGTATATTTTTGATTTTGGCAAACAAATAAATTGTTTTGAACTGCATGCTGGCTAGCAGATAATGAGGAGGAAGAACTATGTGGACTCATTACATTCATCGTGACTGAAAAGACAAGGATAAATGCACTTGGGGAGCCTGTCAATGTCTGGAAAGATTATGTTCCATAAAAATCAAGCCACTGAAATGACTTGAGTAATACACAGTATAATTTTGAGGCTGGTAAAAAAGAATAATTGTATACATATGCTTGTTTAAATAAAAACTCATTTTTCAGTTTCTGGGCAACAGGAAAATGATCCAAATATTGAAAACTGTAAAGTAATTGACCTCTATCTTTTGTGAGTTTGATCAAAGCTGCAGTACTGTAAAAGAGAAGCAGCAGATGACATAAAAATAAGAACAACTTTATTTATCCCGAAGGAAATTGTTGTGCCAGAGTTACAAGTAATACATAACAATAATAAATAATAGTAGGAAGGAGGGAGAATAATAAATACAAATAAAACTATAAAGTGTCAAAGTCAATGCTATAAAGTGTTTTAAGGTCTTAAAAAGTACAAAGATCTTTCCCTCACCTTGTAATGCTTGAGTGTGTTGAGCATAGTCACCTCACCGATTACCTCCGAGGTCACATCAACTTCCTTCAGAGGGACAAAGACTCCATCCCTTTCGTACTCTGGTTGGAATACAAAATTAAATTTTGTCAATACTTTTACAAGGTAAAGCTGAACACATGGTGAGTTTCACGTGTTACTCACTTAAATGTATCATAATAAAAATACTTTTAACTATGGATTAATAGCTATACAAATATTGGGTGTTGTGCCTTAAATGGAGCTGAGGTGTCTGTGTGTATGAGCATTCTCCTCAAGGAAGTTGGAAAAGGGTGCTCACCAATCCAAATGTTCCCGACAGTGGAGTTATACGGGAATCCAAATTTTGCCTTAAAGACGGCCAGGATTTTCTCTTTGACCTGCTCCACTGTGTCACAGCTAAGGGCGTTAACCTCCAGGGGCTCACTGACCCCACCACCGCTGTCTGCTTCAAACACCACTTTTAGCTTCTGCAAACAATATGCAGAAACATTAAATAATCAAGCAGCATTTAGCACATTCATTAGCAAGTGAGAAAATATGTTCTTTTTGTTTACAGACAACTTTCTCTTGATTGCCTTCACTTAAATGCTGCACAAAATCCATTGTGAAAAAGTCAGGCAAACCTTTTTGTCTGAAGACAATGTTATAAAAACAGATGGGGTCCGATTTTTTTTTCCATTGGAAAATATTATCTAAATGCACTTAGGCATGGTTAGTTGAGGTATCACCAGTATCTATCTTTTTTTTTTTTTTCTTAATCTTTACGCATGCAGCAACTAATGGATGAAAATGAGCAGAAAACTGAGATGGTGGTCAGTCTGATAAGATAAAACCCTCATGACTGCAACAGACAAGCCACTTCGGGGCAGGGAGGGATGAACTGCAGAAGAGGGGAGATCACTGAGGATGTCGCAGAGCCACAAATAAAGAGCAGGCTGGGGAATCTATTCTACAGATTAATGTTTTTATTTGCATTAAAAGTTAGTTGTTGCAGCAGGATCAATGGCCCATTACTATTTTGTCACATTGTGCATTACATTTGCTTTATTTGTAACTGGTTATTCTCCTGTTTGTGTAATAGAGAACAAAATATTAAACATATTTCTTTCAGCGCTTCATCACGATGACTTTTGAATGAGTACACTTTTAATCTAGGCCCATAAACCGCGCATAAATCACATTTGTAAAGTTTAAATGTGGTTTGTTTGGAGAGTAATCCAATTTAGACAGCCTGGGAAAAGTTTGGAAAGACTGCAAGTTCTAAAGAAGTAGTTTAATATATTTAAGTATATATATCATTCAACTTAAACCAAATTACATAATTACTTTTGAAAAAAATCAATAACAATATTCACTACCGTAATGATTATGCGGACATAGAAAGAGTGTATGGAAACACTTCATAAACTTGGTTATGATAACTGATAATAAACTGCACTGGATATCACCACTAACTATTGTAAAAAAAAGAAATGAGAAAATGGATCCTAATATTACACAACAATAGATTTCTTAGGTCAGATCTCACTAGTCATAATCACCTTCACTCAGTAATCATAAAGAAGTTAGGTTACTAGATTACTAGATTAACAGGTTCGATCAATATTAGTAGGAGATTTTTTTCTAATGATATCGCAGAGATACTGAACCAGAATATTTCCTGAATTGACCTTCTTGCCGATGCCCTCTCAATTTTTTTTTTGTATTCATTCTTTTTTCTTTTCTTGTTCTAGCTTAAAAATAAGTAAACATGCATAATTGTCATTAAAATACAGCTTTTTCCACCATGTTTGAATTGTGTCAACCACCAGATAAAATGTGAAAGCTCCCTTAGTGTCACATACTGATGTATTACACATTCCTGTTTTTGACATTTTGCAACAAACATGGGACATCATGTCTACATTAACATCAGTATCTATTTCTAAACTTAACCAAAATAAAATGAGTTTGTATTAGCCACATATTTCTGATGCAAATGGGAAATTGCGTTCCTCCACTGATGCTGTAACCAAAAGTAGACCTTCTTCAGGTGCCTCTAAAAATTAAGCTCCAGGTTTGCCACAAAATGACAAAAAAAGGGTGTCTAATGCGTTATGTGATGCTAAGTGAGCTTTCAAATATTGGGAGTGAGGCTGTGTTGTCAAATGAGGTCCATGAATGAATGGGAATCAGTGTGTTGTTACAAGTAATAGGACTTCTTATTAAGTCTTATGAAAACAATGAAAGTGTAAACATACCAGGGGGCTGAAGTCCTGAGCTTGCCACAACAGCCAGTCCTCGCTGAGAGTATATAAAGCTTTTTCTGTCACAGAGTCAACTGGACCTTTGGCGATCTGCTGTGAGAGAGCGCTCACTAATCGGAAGAGGTGATGACCTACACTTTCCTGCACCAATAAATTAATATTAAAAAAAAAAAAGAAATGCAAAGAAAATTGTCAAACAGATATGCCAGCAACACCTTCATTAGTATGATTTTTTTTCCAGTGTTTGTAAGAACATTATAGATGATGATTTGTGTGAAAAGCTACACTATTTCTCAGAACTGAGAAATATATCAGTGTAGTACAAGAAATAGATATCATATTGTGAAATCTGTAGATATAGAACATACATTTATAAAATATTGATTGTCTATGTCATATTCATAGATTAATAGAAAATCTTTAATAAATCTCTGCAAATCTCAACTGCTAATACCGTTTTCTTCAATATATTCCATTTATAATTTTAAAAATTATGCAACAATGTTCTCTTTGAAAATCTAAAAATCAGCATGCAGTGAAGTGAGAATCAACAGGAAATGAGCTAAAAACCAGCACGAAATATCATCAAGGTAAAGGTGAAGTTGCCAAAGATCAGGGCTGTATCAAAAGGTGTGAATGCTGTCAATTTTCTATCAAGCATGTGACTCATGAATTTCTGATATTGGATTGTCATTATCACCAGTTTTATAACATTATAAAAAATTATAACACAATTCATCTGTGGCTATTGTGAATGGTGTTTTATGGAGAACACTATTTAACAGTTTTAAATGGAATTTCATTTTACAGAATCTTAAACAGACATAGAAGCTACAGACCCGCAGAAACCCATAAAGGCAGATGGACATCCAGTTGGTCAGCAGCTTCTCAACTGTGGACTCGGTGCGCCGCAGCAGCAGCTTGGGCTGTGTGTTGCTGCTTTGGCGCATCAGATCCTTTAGCAGAACTTCCATAACATCTGTCAGGTAACATAAGTTTCCATGGAGTGCTACAGTCAGCAGGGATGCCAATGTGCACCTGGAATAGGAAAAAATGTCCAAGACACACAAGTGGCATTAACAGAACAATTTGAAGTTGACACTATGTAATAGCTTCATAATGAACACTCATTAAAAGAAGATGGATATACAACAAATGGAAATAAAAAAAGTTAGATTACATAATGGAAGAGTATAAAACAGAAATATAATGTAGTCATTTAGTTATAAGAAGTACAAAAAAAACAGTGCTGTTTAAAATCATCTGATAACCTGGGTGAGGGGTTTTGCTAGGTGGGCGACCTTGGATTTAGAAATGTTTTGGATAATGTTTTGACACCCAGACTTAAAGGTATAGAGTATCTGATCCAGTGTTGCTGGATTGAAGTGCAAACATGTCGACAAGTCAACTGTTTTAAGTCCAATTTTTTTGTGTACTTTGTTATGGAAATTATATACATTAATATATGATTGAAATGTCATATTATTCAACAGTTAATTTCTGCAAATTCCAAGAATATTTAAATAAAAATGAGTCAAAAAAAACAAAGACGTCAATGGACCAAAACCCAGTAAGACACAGGAAGACACGGGTTGCTGGCCCGTCTCTGTTCGGTTCTATAATACAATTTACAGGATGAATTTAATTCAAAATATCTGCATCTGTTCTTCCACATGTTCCCAGTTGCTCTTAAAAATCTCCACAGCTGGTAAAGCCAGATCCTGATTTCTACCAAAATCAAAATGTTCAAATCAGTTGATATGCTTTAAAAATGAAGTGCATACATACTATAAACAAAATTCATTAAAATATATATGAAAAAAGCAGTGATATTACCCAAATTAATCAGGAGACAGATAGATCTACTCTCCCCGCTTCTTGATGCACATCGCCCTTTTCTTCAGTTTAAACAAAAGGCATTGCAGTTTCCAGTTACTTCTCCGGTATTCTTTTTTTCTCTCCAGTTACTCCTGCTGTGACTCATACTAATCTTTTATATATGGCACATCTTTTACATTTTCCATCTGAACTTTTTCAGTTCAGTGTTGCCTGTTCCATGAAATACTCTTAACTGTTTTATCAAATTACACAGCAATGATATGAAGATTCAGATGGACACTAAAAGCAGTAAAACAAGGCATACTGACTTGTCTTTAATGGTGAAAGACTTCTGCTCCTCCATTGCATGCACCATGGATGTAAGGAAAAGTTGGTTCTGAATCAGCCTTGCTAAGTCCTGGCAGCATTCATCAAGTTTAAACTCTTTTGCATCCTGAGTCCAGGTCAGACACAGCAACAAGATTACTCCCAGGTTTACTACATGGCAATGATTACACAAAAGACTGCAGCTGTTGTCAGAGTTTACCTGACAGATGTCTCTGATACATAATGTCATCAAAGGTTCACTCTGAAAAAACAAAACAAAAATAAACAAGACGTTGTACAATCATGTATCAAATGTCAAAGACATCTAGCATAAGTGTTTCTTTGCAGCTTCACTTTACCTCGGGAAAAAAGATCCTTGAGGCAAAATGCTTGTAGTCAAGGAATGGAATAGCACCCACGTTTTCCATCAGGTCAGTTTTTTCTGTCTGCAAGTCCACAAAACCTGTGGGGGAGACAAAGCGTGTTTGAGTGCAACAACATATTAGCAGCACCATATCACGCTCTAATTTATGTTTGTGTTTTGATTTGCATCATAAAATTACTTTTAAGAACTACAGTCACCGAGAAATCATACATTATCTATACTGCTTATCTTGCAGCCAGACAATCACAGGGCCACATACAGGGACATACAGCCAAGGACTTCCTTGGAGTGAGGCAGAAGCACTAACCATCACATCCGCACTTCACCACCATCTCATAATTGGTTAAAATAAATAAACATATCAAGTGAAAGCAGACTAAGTGTCAAAAGGAGTTTTTTAGAACAAGTTCCCTTTTCAAAGCTATGGAGTACCTGCTTAAGTAGATGCTATTTGTGAGCAATGCAAAGTTCTGAATATCATTTGCAAAAAGGCTGCATATGTACCCCTTAAAATGTCACTGACAAGCATCACTTGCTTATCAATGTCAAGTGACAAGCCTGTCACAAAAAGAGAGGGCATTGCTACCACTACTTCAGATACAAGTTATTTTCAAGGTTACTGGCTTATTTTGGAGACAGCTTCATTTATGAGTTGTACAATCTCTTTAACAGAAGCAATGAACACACTATTCAAACCAAGTCCAATGTCTGGCACTGAGAGAGGGAAGTGTAGCTGAACAGTTCTGCTTTATCATAGCAAGTATTGATATCCCATTGTTGTCTGATAAACCACTAAAATTCCTGGGCAAGAAATTTGAAGGCTTCCTAAATGATACAGTGGCATATTGAGAATTGATGTGATCTTGTTGCTCTCTTGAACAATTCGGGACAAATCAAGTTCAACACCTATCGCACCACAAAGCCCTAACACTGGCTGACCATGCCTCTCTATCTACAAAATGTCAGTTATAAAAGTGCATACATCAAAGATGTGCTATAGTAATTATCGCTGTTTGAGGTTTGGACTTGCATCTCTTCATCCCTGAGCATTATTGTCTTGTATGGACATTTTACCAAACAATAAGTCCACCTCAGCATCCACATAAATGAATCAGGAGTCACTAAGGCAAGATTAAGGTAATTGAAGTTGTATCGCTGAGAATTCTTGCAAATACAGAAAAAGAAAGTGATGGATGGGCCGTCAACAGAACAGAGACTCAGACGCGGTAGTCCTGTGGCTACTGTTGGGTGAGCTGGTTTAAAATGTTTTATAATCAAGCCTGTGAAAATCTTATGAGCACGGAGATTCAAGCAGTGGTCTGAAAAGAATGTTGCAAAGTGGACTACTTTACAAACAGGGTGCCTGAGACAAATGGTAACAAGTAGAACATAAAAAGTCCCAAGATTTGCCATCCAATTCGGATAAGAGTATCTTTTAGGAAAAGAAAACATGTACTTTTGTAGCATGGCAAACACTCCATTTCCATAGCAGAGAGCCCATTTTAAATCACAACCTAAGTTGCTGACCTGAGGTTTTTGTAGAAGAACCCTAACTATATCACATATAACTGAGTTTTAGATACTTGGTGTATGCACCTAAGAGTGAGATACAGAACAGTAAGAATAAGTGTGCCCAAAAAGACACACTATCCTGTCGCTTGGAGTGGGCCTCTACATTGGATGCCCGTCGGCCTGGAAAGTTCTCACACAACATCCCTTTTACTTCCCGCTACATGGACAAAGTGAGAACATCTTTGTCTACAAAGCAAGATGTCCAGCTCAAACTCTCTGTCTCTTTGGTAAAGACTGGATTCAAGAGACAGCTTTGTTGGTTGCAGAGGCGGTTAAAAAGCTTGTTGTTAAGTCTCATGTCCCAAGTCTCAGAAGAGCAACAACAACGTAGAAGCAACTACAGGAAACACCTTGCTCTATCTATTGACACATTGCATGAACCCAAGTCAGGAAGTTACAACACCCAACTGGATCATCTAGATTTAAGACATTGCATGACATGAAGAATGAAAATGCTATGACTGCGGGCTCAAGTTTACAAATTTGTTAAAGGAACTCTAAAGGTTGTATTCTTGAATCAACTTCACAATGACATAGTCAATGAAAATCTTTAACACACCTTGTCGGATATCATTTCTGATGTCAAGTTCCAGGGTTTCCATGAGCTTGTTCATCTTAGCTGTGAGCTTCTTCTGTTTGTGTCGATAAACAACAAACACCACTGAAAGATAAAATTAAGCGAACAAGATAGATTCATTTCAAAAAACAGGTTTTGCCCTTACAGATTTACTAATACATGTTTGTGCCGGTATGATGTAAAGCAAAATCTTCAACTATTAGAATACTAACCAAAAATAATGAACGCTATCAATGGTAAGATGAATAACAGCAGAAGTAATAGGGTCAATGAAGATGGGAGCTGAAGACGTACCATGCTGTTTCCATACAAAATCTAGGGTAACAAACGAACAGAAGAGGGAAAGCATAAGCACAGTACATTAGAAAAAGAAATAAGGTGGAGAGCAAGTACTACTTAAAATAGATAAGTACATTTTAGCAAGCACTATGTGGAACCCAACATACCACTGAGAGCTACTTTGTAGTGGAGTACTAGTTAGACCATAAAATCAGCATTGTAGATGATCATACAATCTAGCCTGCTGCATAGTATACTACTTAAGAGATGAACCTGTAAATGCTGAAACGTAGACAAAGGTGTGTCTCGGATTTCACAGATGAAAAACTCGGTGTCATTACTGATTTCCTTGGAGTCCATGAGGCAGGGATACCATATTTCCTTGTGCACACCCCATACTTTCAACTCCGTATGGTTCATGCCTAATTTATCTGCTTTTTTCTAGAATGACAACAAAGGCCACAGTGATTTTATATGCGATCATGCTTTACAAATGCTTATATGTGCTGAAAAAGATGAATGACCTGTATTGTGATGCGAACATGGTCCCCCGTCCTGGTGGTTGCGTAGCTTGTGAATTGAGGTTCGGGATAGTGGATGATTTTTGAGCAGGCCAAAGATTTATTTGCTACTTTCAGGGACACAATGCTGGTTGAAATTCTCTTATTATTTTCAACTGCAGGTGATTCAAAGGTTAGAGTCTGTGTTTAAAACAAAAAGGAAAAAATGCTGGAGAACATTTTGCAAACTTAACAAAGCAGAGTCCAATTCAGTTGGATGTTAAAGGCATATTTTTCTAAAATCGCACTGTATACAGTAAGTTCTGTGGCTCCCCCAAAAATATTATAAAAGTAACTTTTTGTGGGAAACAGTGGCATTATCACTGCTTGATACCTTTTAACATTATTGAGAAATTTTATCAGAGATTGCATGAATTCTAGACTGGTGACTAACATATGTTTATCAGTGATAAGAGGCATAGAGCAACATCTATCCACTTCCTTATCATCCCCAGGTCAACATTTGTGCGGAATTAAAACTCTTATGCAGGAAAAAAATCCCACAAGCATCACTGAAAATGTCAATTACTGATGACAAACATAACTCTGATCATAGCCAGTATAAAGGCATAAATATATCACAGCTGGTGTGAAATTTTCTGGTTTCATTCAATAACAACCAAAAACGAACGAGATTATGATACTTTTGATATGGTGTAACAGTATAGTTGAATACACAATACGCAACTGTGTGGCTGTGTGTGTGTGTGTGTGTGTGTGTGTGTGTGTGTGTGTCATGTTCCCTCACATAACCACTGAAGTTGGATGGCAGAGTTGTTTGCTGCAGACTGTGGCTGTGTAAGACCCCTTCCGTAATGTCCAGATGGGATCCAGTGATAGAGATCATCCTCCCTCCGCTATATAACACAAGTGACAATGAAGCAGAGGGAAGGAATATGGAATGAATAATGTAAACACTAAATAAAATGAAATGACACTGAAAAAAAGATGTGTGACATTAGAATCACATTATTTTGCACGGCACAAAAGATAAGAAAATAGTTTTGGCAAAGAGCTGTAGATAATGGGGAACAAAACTCATACTCACATTAATGCTAATTCATAGTAATTTGAAAGTAAAAAAATATATATATTGTAAATCGCAATAATCTAATACTTAATCATAATCATAACTTGTCTCAATATTTTGGATCTTTAATCATTCTTTTGTATTAGTGCTGCCACATTTTCACATTTTTAATGAAACCAAAGTTGTTTGGTGACAGAAACAACATACAGATACTTGACTTCATACATGTAAATTCCTAAAAAGGAAGTTATCTTCTACAGCATTGAAGAACTGGATACCTTTCCCCACCAGATAAGCTCCCTACTCATAACTATTTTCTCAGTTACCGGCATCATTTGTAAAAATGTGATTTGGTATTCCTACGAAAAAAATGGTCTGGAAGTGTAAGATAAAGGTTTTCACTGGCACTTTTAAATTACTTTTTTATCCTCAAGACCATCCAGAATATCAAAATATAGTTACTAAATAGGTAATGATAAATGTATATTTAGTCCCTATCATGGGGCTCATTTGCTATTTCATATCAGGGTGAGTGCGAGCGAATTAAAAAAAAGAAAAGATGGAAAGTTATCATCCAGTATTGAATTGTACTGTCATTCAAAATGATTAATAGCAGAGTGTGCAAGGGACAATTTACATATGAAATCTTGGTGGACTATTTATTTATTTTTTTATTTATTTGTTTATCTTTTCATTTATTTGATCATTGCTATTCACTTATTTCCTTTTTAAGATGATACTTTAATGACGCAACCTACTCTGGCCAGTTGGTAAAAGACTGAGTACAGAGTAATGTAGTGTGAGTTAAGGCGTTTCTTTTTTTTTTAAATATAAATGTTTTATATTTCTTCACAGGGTTTATTTAGTGCCATTGAATCCAGCAGCCGGTTTCATGGTAAACCGTACAAAAAAAGGGAAGTTCTGCTTCCTTACTCTCTTAAACACTCATGTTCACCTCACTAAACAGCACCATGAGGTTGCTGCTTGGAAACAGGGTTATGACTTCAAGCAAGTCGTTCATAAAGCTCACATAAATGACAAAATGTCTACAATGTGTGATATTCTGTCATTTTTCCTTAATATGGCTTACAATTTAAAGTCAGAGGGGCAAACTATGTTGATTATATAAATGTATATTGAATTGAATTATATGGTAAACAAGGCCCATGCTCTCTCATCAGCAGAAGGTCATACATCTGGAAGCTAATGGAAGTAGATCAACGTATCCTTGGTCAGTTTATGGCATCTGAGCACAAAATGATTTTGATTTGAAGTTTGTATCCAAACAGATCTACTCATACCTGAACCAGGAACTGCTTGGTGTTATGTTGGTGCAGAATGGTGGAGACACATAGGTGATGCTGCTGTCACCATGACAGCTTCCGTCTTGTAGAACAACACAAACTTTTACCTTTCCGTTTTTCTTGGTACTGGGAATACGGAACATCAAGCGTACACCTGTGTTGTTCCATACAGGAGATCTAGCCATTGACAGACAAGATTTAGAGACAGAGACATTAGACATTTCACCCTGCTTGAAAATTCTGCAAAGCCCAAAGTTGAAGATATGAGTTCTTTGGCATGTTTTGGGCAAAACCCAATCCAAATGAACTATATTTTGATTAATGATTAGACTCCTCAACCTGTTTATACTAGTTGTCTTCATAGCTGGAATGAACCAACAAAGAGCTGCCTTATGACAGCAAATACAGCAGCTATTTTCGTTGGTTCCTGTTTGTTATTTCTGACCAAAGCAGCTTTACCGGTAATAGTAATAATAATACTTAATCCTCATGGGGAATTTCATTCTCTGCGAATACCCCATCATGGATGAACCATACGGGTTCAATGTCTTAATCAACAACACTTCGGTGTAGCTGACCGACCGATTGTCACGTTGACAGCAGAAACATGCATACTAATAGATTTTATAAAGACACACAACGAATGTTGACTATCCTTACAGAGAAGACAGCTATGTTACGTTATGGGGAAAGATATATCGAGATTAGCACTGTCCATTAGATATTTGGAGATATTTTTTGAGAAAAAATAAAGTAAAGCCTTAAAAAAAGTTTTTTCTTTGGCTTGTTGGTGACAGACAATGAAACAATATGAATTCATCACTTGTCAAAACGATACTGATGTAAATACTGTGCAGGTACTGTATATTTAATATACTATTATAATTAAGTCAGAGCTTTATCTCGAGATGGCCATGAGTAACAAAGAGTTAGATGCGTGTTTGGCTGCTGTGCTGGAGCCAGACAGAAATGTTTCAAAACACAAATAGGATTTCCAGGGATACATGAGCAGCAAAATGGCTATTTTGGTCATTAGACTAAGGAAAAGAAATATCAGACAGAAGAAGACAAAAAACATCTGCATGGCGCTGAGTCTGGGTGTTTTACTTCCTCTAATTGGGTTTCGGACAGGAGTCCATTACATTTTTCGCATTATGTTTTTTTTTAAGTAAGAGGTGTTTGTGGTATATTAAGTAGCAACTTTCCGATGAATATTCTCGTGAAAAAATCTTGCAGGCCATCATGAGTTTCCCTTTTTTGGCTGGCAAGATGCAAATTAGCCACTAGATGATGCTGGTCATTTATTTGCATCGTAGACATTACTTCTTTTAACTTTAGAATGACGTGAGAGAATACCGAAAAGGGACTGCAATTTCAATGTAAAACCCTACGGAAATTATAATCCTTAAATTTACTCACTCTCTAGGTTTGCAGAACAGGTCTTCCTGGAACCTCACTCTGGTCACATGACTGAGGTTATAACCTGACAAAACTGCATTGTTTTTGCCGTGGACAGACACAACACTAGGTGTGATGAAGAGGACTTTGGGCCTCTGACAGTAAAATAACAATGGACAATTGTTACTTTCTCTTCATATTTATCACACCAGAAAATGCGTTTCAGAAAAAAAATGGCCCAAAAAGCAGAATAAGACTTACAGGACTCTCCCGGGGCCCCGTCATTTGGCATACAATGTCCTGCAGGAGAGAAACATTTTTCTGACATTCGGCAGGTGAAACACAGCAAATGAGTATGAATAAATCAGACATAGATGCATTCAAATGTAGCTAACACCATTGTAAGGTGGATATAACAAAAAATAACCTGATTACAACCGAAATTGCATGTGTAAATCAGCGTCAATTTCAAGTTTCCCAAAATAAATGATTGTCTAAATATGATTAATTATAGAGGTCTACGATACAGAAAAACAAAAACAAAAAAAACTTGCAAAACAAAAAGAAACCTCTCTGAATCATTCATTATCTATACCACCAATCCTGCAAGACGGATCATGTGGATTCTGAAGCCTATCCCAACTGGTATTGGGTGAGAGGCAGGGTTAACCTTGGATAAGGACACCAGTGAATCATAAGCCAAAAAGAAATTTACAACCATTCACATGTCATTTGAAGAAACTCAACCATTCACATGTCTGGGCAATTGAGGAAACCCACGCAGACACATGAGGAGACCATGCAAACTCCACACAGAAAGACCCCACTCTCGAAATCCCCCTGCTGTGAGGCAGGAGCGCCAACCACTGCGTCACTGTGTTGCCCAACTTGCTAAATCTCAGCAATAAAACAAGTCTCATTGATTACGTTCATTTCTCCATCTGAAGCCCAGGAGCAGCGGTTTTTGGTCCAGCTGCAGCCAGCGTTGATACACTGCTGGCATCTGAGGGGTAAACACAAGTTGACATTTACTTTATTGTAGCAGTGGGGATGTGACAACTTGAGCTCCGAGCTTTAGGTATCAGGTTAGACTAAGAACAACAGTTTTTTCTTAGTTGACAATGTTATTACATTATTGATAAAGATAATTATCAGATCTCTTGATGTTTGTAAATTATATTTTTTCTTAACATATAATAAATTCTAATTCTTTACTTTATCAACCGCTGACCTTCATGTTGGTCCAATAACCACAATCAATATTAGATTGGTACAATGCTTGTTAACTGTGTTTTACGATCTTACCAGTGATGCATTGTTTAAAATATTAGAAAAACATTGCTGCCCCCCCCCCCAAAAAAAAAATAATTAGAAAAGTTATTTGACTTACAGTTCAGATGTAGGGGGTCCTGTGATGTCAGGACAAATTGTTTGTCTCACTTTTTCCACCAACTCTAGGCTGCCTAATGTGACCGTAAAAGCCAGACCTGTGTTTTCAGAATGACTATTGTAAGACAGGTTGACTTACAGTTATATGATGAAAACATGTCATGAAAAAAATACAATCCTGGTGAAAATGAATATGGAGTGGACAAACAGTTTAGTACAGCAGGTCTGTATCAATATACAGTAGCTGATAAACATTTGATGTATCAAAGATTATTTCAAAATGACGGATTACAATTTTACTCATTCATAACAATGACATCAAAATCCTTTCACCTTCAGTCAGCATTGAGCTGTTTGAGAGGATGCAGGTACATTTTGGGAAAATTGGGGCAGGGTAATTCTGGGTACAATCCTTGGAAAAGTTGCAGGAAAACATAGACCTTGCCTTTTCGTTAGCAGTCACGTGTGTCTGAATGGTTAAGTTGAGCTGAAAAACATGTAAAAGAGAGAATAAAGTATGAAAAGCATATTAATACAGCACTTAATGAAACTATGTTATATGGAAAAAACAGTAATAAAATAGCACAATGAGGACTCACTCAATCATTATGAATGAAACAATTTTTAGTGGCATGTTCAATAGAAATGTTGGGTCTTATTAATGCGTTTATGTGTGGTTTAAAAGAACCTTGTGTCTGTCTGTTGCATGTGGCCTATTTTAGAGTAGAATAAAGTACATGTAGAGGAAGTGAAACCAATCGAGATAAACTCTGCTGATTTCTCTGATGAAATATTCAAGAACAGAAAGTGACAACATACCTCTTTCATTATCAGTATATTTTGCTATTAACTGAACAACCTTATGAGTATGATGGTAAAATGTCACATCTGGGGAAGTAACAAACATGTTAATGATAAATTACAGCTTGCTGATCTGTACCTGTCCATTACCGCTTTGCTTCTCAACACTGTAGGAAATCATCTTCTCTTTGACATTTTCAGGAATTGAGACCCAATCCAAGCCCTGGCAATCACTCTTGAATGTGCAGCTAAGAGGAACATAAATGTTGTAATCATGCAGCTAATTGTTTAATATGTTTGAATGTAAATATAAGACTTGTGCCGGGTCTGACCTTGTAGAGCCACACCAGACACACTGTGGATCCTGTGCTGACCAGCATTCCTCCAGAGTTCGATATGTGTGGCACAGTGTTGCCGGCGCAAGCTCCACCTGCGATGCACATTCACCAGCATCGCAATATAACTGTCTGACATGACATGAAGTTCTTCGATTTTTGATTACATACCTTGTTGCTAAATGCCACATACACAGATTTGTGATCCTCTCCCTCAAAATATATGTTGGGAAACAATCTGATATCATTATTGGTCCTGTAGATCACACTGGGACAGGTCGTGCGATTGTTGCTGTCCAAAGCGACCTGACAACACAAAAATAAGATAATAAGATAAAACTATTGATCCCCATTGGGGAAATTTGTTTACTTTTGTTTCTGGATCATACCTTTTTGGTAAATATTGTTGGCTGAGCTGTAATAGGTGAAAAACGTGGGAGTTGGTGGAGGATTGAGGGCATGATTGCTTTCACACGTTCATATTCAACATATTTGTCTTCTTTATGGACCATACCATTTATATGAATTAGCAGCCAGCTGAGTATTTGCTCGATTGCATGACTGCTTTGTACTAGGTAGTACAAACAAGTTGACATAAGTTCAACTCTGTCATCATCCATCCATCTTTTCCTGCTTATGCGGTGGGTTGTCTTTAACCATGTGAGTGGTTATTGTATATCCTCAGGTTCTCTATTCTGGTTTCATTGTTCTTGTTCTACCTCTTAATGCAATCAATCTTAAAATATTATCGCTTAAATTACAATTTAGCTCCACTTTGAAATAATTTCTTACTTAAAAAACATTATCTTTGCATCAGTACAATGAAGAAATGTAATCGCTGTGCAGGAGGCAGGTGGACCTGAGGGCAAAACATCATCAGCAGACTGGCTTTTCTTATGGAGTAACGAATGACACTGTTCGGAGATATGGACAAAACAGACTTCATGGGAAATAAAAGAAATAAGGGTTAAAAAATAAAAATAAAACTCCCTCTCCCTACTGGTTGAATTCTGTAGAATTTAATAACACATAATATGATGATATATTTGGGAAATCTGAATACATGAAATCTGTCCAAGTTTATTTATTAAAAATAAACAACAAAAGGGAAAGGGATGAACATTGCCTGCAAATGAGATTTCTTAATGATTCTAGAGCCCATGTCCATTCTGCTGAACCACAGTTGCGTTTCCTGGTACATATGTGGTTGGAACACTCCGAGGTCCTACCATAAGCTGCTGACCATTGCCATTAGCTTGCTCTTGCACAAGATCTTTGTCTGTCTTAATGGAGTCATTGGCCTTTCAACACCACTAAGAGCACATTGCCGCAAACACTGAATGTCATGTCACTTAAAGAGCATTGCATCATTTTTCTGATCAAATGTGGTCAAGAATGTGGCGCAACTCTTCTGCTGCCATGCTTCAGTTTTGCCTGTAGAAAGTCTCCAACTGGGTGAGGAGACCACCTTATTAGTTATATACCACATATATATCTCCTATATCACACACATGCACACACACACATCCTAAATTAACAAGGAGAAATGAAAATTAGAGATCACATCTTACTTTGAAATGATTTGATATTTTTCTGTCTATGTATGTAAAAGTCTGTTATTGATTCCTGTCAGTCTCTTCTTTCTTGTTCCAGAAATTAAATTCTGGAGCAAAAACTTATCAAGAGACCTAGAGATTCCTCTTGTACTCCGGGGGTCATAATTGAATTGACTTGATAGTGTTTGCCTATAAATGTTTTAATATTGTACTGTTTTTAAACGCTGTCCTTCATTTACCATGGTCAAACTATTTTATATTGAGGCAAAATATGAAGGAAGAAATGGGATATTCTCGAGGATTATTGTCATATATTTGTGTTATTCAACAATTTTTCTAATTAATTTTATAACATCTTTTTCTGCTGGCATCAAATGGTAACCTTGGTAACCTGACGAGATACAAAGTTTCTCTGTGTTACTTTTTGTTTAAATTTAGGATTATATAATCTCAGAAAATCTATCACATTAATCTCATGATGCACTGTCATTCATTTATTGATTTTGTACAAAAGCCATTGAATTTGCACCTTTAAGAGACCTGCCTTACAAAATAAATCTTACATCACACTTGCATTGTGGGAAATGAAGTCAACAGCTTTTGATAATGAAGAAGACATGCTATCAAAAGAAGATTTCTCTGGCTCTTTTGCATGTAATTTGATTTTTTTCAGTGTCTAATTTAAGACACAGTGGAAATAGCTGGGGTCTTAATTTAGACTAATTCATGGCACGGCCTTTAAGTGCACCAGGAACCACACAAGAAGTTATGAGCACTAGAGACCCTGATGCATTTGTTTGGGTGATTAGAGCTATTTCACTGCTCAAGCAAAACAAGAGCATCGTTCATATTGAAACCACTCTCACATTCCATTGTCTCTTACATTAGATTCCCTCTAAAAAAAACAACAAGTTCTTTGTAAAACATTCTGCTGACAAGCTAATATACACAATTCGATGATATCTATGGGAAAACTAATTTGCAATGAATTACTTTATCTATCAATTATAGGTGGCCAATGTTAACTAAAATAATACACGCAATATTGACATTAGAGCATATCAAGATGATATTTTTTTCTGTGTATTTTTCTAATCCAAATGCAGCTCCTATAAGCAAACCCACTGATGCATGTTTTTCTGTCACAAGATTAATCTGATCAAACTGGGGTTAATTAATGAAATTAAAATCAAATTACTGAACTGAATTAAATAATATGAAACAAACTGAATGTTGTATGCTGAATACTTCTCATGCCTGGTTAAATGATCACAACCAATATATCACATGGGCTTATTTGTATCATCTAATTGATTGACTTTTAAACAGTTCTTGCAACAGATGACAATCATCTTCTTTGATGGGCTATCTGCTTATATACTGACAGTAAACCCATAGAAAGGCTATTCTCTGCAGAATCAAAACTGTGAAATTACTGTGGGGTGTGATAACTCAGCATGAAAGACTTTTATATCTGGCAGAGGGACAGTCAGCATGTTTGAGCCCAGACATAAGCTCAACTCTTAAATCATGTGAGTGAGCGTCTGCATAAAATTGCTGAAATGTTTTATCAGAGAAAAGGAAGAAAAGATGATGTGACGCAGGCTACGATATGACAGTGTTATCAAAGAGGTCACAGAAAACTGATCAGTATCAACTGAGAGGAATATATACACATTTGTCATAGAGATACATCATTTGCTTCTGCAATTATTTTAATTTACGAAAAAAAACTTCGTCCGACAGTCTTCATAAATTTAGCACAACTTTGTTACTGTTAAATAAAAGTTCACTTTATGTTGAAAAAACTTTGGGTTTCACTACACAGAAGGTTGGACTAAATGTTGTCATCATAGAACTCATTTTATCACATAACACTATCACTTCTAACTAGCAGCCGCACCACACATTAGTTTTATATCACAGAAATGCGGTTTAATGTCAGGAAATAAATCCTTGTTTTCAGAGGCATGATTATTAAACATCAGAGGAATGTGTTGCAATGTATGGCTCGGACGTTTCATGGCCGAATCTGAACAGGCCTTTGTAAAACTCCAAGTGAGCTTTAACCGCTGACTCCTATTTTCTAACATGTTCTTGATCTTGTTACTTCCTCAAAAGAATCTAGATGATTTTCACCGCCAAGCCACCTGAAGGGTCAGTGGCCACAGACATCAACAGACAATGCATGTCCTTCCTTTGTGCATGAACCCTTATCTAGATTGTCTCACACTTTTGATATTGTTACTCAATGCAAATGGTAAAACCATTGATTCCTCATAATTGCAAGATCAGCAGTTCTGTTGCTCCACCTTTCTTGATTTGCTGAAGCAGATTTTGTGAAAAACTAGTGGCCCTTCCCCTTTTGGTTTCTGAATGAGCAAGGGTTTGGGGAGAAGAATATAAAGAAACTAAACAACTATAACAACTATAAACAAACTAAACCCAGAGATAAATATTTAGTGCTGTGTTCGAGCTATTGGTAAAAAAGGGATTAGAAAGTTCTTGGATTGTTTTTCACAGATGCTTAATGGAGTGTTTTTTTTGGGATTAGTTTGGTAAAGCCAAAAAAATGACAATTGAATCTAAAAATGACTATTTGATTTGTAAAGCTTTGCATTGCCCTCTATATAAGCATATACTGATGCATCTGGCTGAACAAAACATTTGCCAATGTCTGCTCTATCAAAACATAGATGATAAATATAACAGATGTTTATGAAATGCAGCCTCAGGGCGGCACTGGCCCGTGCCTCTCCAAGCCTGCCTTGGGGGGACACGGAGCAGTGTCTCCCTGTGCCGGTCCCAAGCCCGGATAAATGCAGAGGGTTGCGTCAGGAAGGGCATCTGGCGTAAAACTTTTGCCAAAACCAAATATGCGAGACAACCAAAACTATACTATACCGGATCGGTCGCGGACCGGGTTAACAACGACCGCCATTGGTACTGATGACCTACAGGGTACTAATGGAAATTGGGCTACTGTGGGTCGAAGAACAAGAACAAGAAGAAGAGGAGGAGTGCGTGTTCGGAAACAGAGAGAGAGGAGGAAAGGAAAGAGTCTGGGACTGAGAGTAGGGACTTTGAATGTTGGGACTATGACAGGAAAAGGTAGAGAGTTGGTGGACATGATGCAGAGAAGGAAGGTGGATATACTGTGTGTCCAGGATACCAGGTGGAAAGGTAGTAAGGCTAGAAGCTTAGGAGCAGGCTTTAAGTTGTACTATTATGGTACTGACAAGAAGAGAAATGGAGTAGGAGTTATCTTGAAGGAGGAGTTTGTTAGGTACGTCCTAGAGGTGAAAAGAATGTCAGATAGACTTATGAGTCTGAAACTGGAAATTGAAGGTGTGATGCTCAATGTTGTTAGCGGCTATGCCCCACAGGTGGGATGTGAATCTGAGGAGAAGGAGAAGTTTTGGAATGAGTTAGATGAAGTGATGCAGAATATTCCCAGAAATGAGAGAGTGGTCATTGGTGCAGACTTCAATGGACATGTTGGTGAAGGCAATAGAGGGGATGAAGAAGTGATGGGCAGATTTGGTATCCAGGATAGGAATGCAGAGGGACAGATGGTGGTAGATTTTGCAAAAAGGATGGAAATGGCTGTAGTGAACACCTTTTTCCAGAAAAAACAGGAACATAGGGTAACTTATAAAAGCGGAGGTAGGAGCACGCAGGTAGACTACATCTTGTATAGATGGGGTAACCTGAAAGAGATCAGTGACTGCAAAGTAGTTGTAGGTGAGAGTGTAGCCAGACAGCATAGGATGGTGGTTTGTAGGATGACTCTGGTGACAAGGAAGATGAAGAGGACAAAGGCAGAGCAGAGGACAAAATGGTGGAAGCTGAAAAGGGAGGAGTGTTGCATGGTTTTCAGGGAGGAGTTGAGAAAGGGTCTGGGTTGTCAGGGTGAGCTTCCAGATGATTGGACAACAACAGCTAGTGTTATCAGGGAGACAGGTAGAAGAGTACTTGGTGTGTCATCTGGAAGGAAAGTAGATAAGGAGACTTGGTGGTGGAATGAGGAAGTGCAGGAGTGTATACAGAGAAAGCGGTTAGCGAAGAAGAAGTGGGATACTGAGAGGACTGAAGAGAACAGACAGGAGTTCAGGGAGATGCGGCGAAAGGTAAAGATAGAGGTAGCAAAGGCAAAACAAAGGGCTTATGATGACTTGTATGCTCGGTTGGATAGTAAGGAGGGTGAGAATGATCTATACAGCTATACAGGCGAAACAGAGAGATAAAGATGGAAAGGATGTGCAACAGGTCCGGGTGATTAAGGACAGAGAGGGAAATGTATTGACAGATGCTGGAAGAGTGATGGGAAGATGGAAAGAGTACTTTGAAGAGCTGATGAATGTGGAAAATGAAAGAGAGGCAAGGGTAGAAGAGGTGATTATTGTAGACCACAAAGTAGCAAAAATTTGTAAAAGTGAAGTGAGGAAGGCATTGAAGAGGATGAAGAGTGGAAAAGCAGTTGGTCCTGATGATATACCTGTGGAGGTGTGGAAATGTCTAGGAGAGGCAGTGGTAGATTTTCTGACTAGATTATTCAACAGGATCTTAGAGAGTGAGAAGATGCCTGAAGAATGGAGACAAAGTGTGATGGTGCCTATTTTTAAGAATAAAGGGGATGTGCAGAATTGTGGCAACTACAGAGGGATAAAGTTGATGAGCCATACAATGAAGTTATGGGAAAGAGTAGTGGAAACTAGACTGAGAGCAGAAGTCAGCATTTGTGAACAGCAGTATGGCTTCATGCCTAGAAAGAGTACTACAGATGCAGTATTTGCGTTGAGAATGCTAATAGAAAAGTACAGAGAAGGCCAGAGGGAGCTGCATTGCGTTTTCGTAGACCTAGAAAAAGCATATGACAGGGTGCCAAGAGAGGAGCTCTGGTATTGTATGAGGAAGTCTGGAGTGGCAGAGAAGTATGTTGGACTGGTGCAGGACATGTATGCTAGCTGTGAGACACTGGTACGGTGTGCTGTAGGGGTAACAGAGAAGTTCAAGGTGGAGGTGGGACTCCATCAGGGATCAGCTCTGAGCCCCTTCTTGTTCGCAATGGTGATGGATAGGCTGACAGATGAGGTTAGACAGGAATCCCCATGGACCATGATGTTTGCGGATGACATTGTGATCTGTAGTGAGAGCAGACAACAGGTAGAGGAAAATCTAGAGAGGTGGAGGTATGCTCTGGAAAGGAGAGGAATGAAAGTTAGTCGCAACAAGACTGAATATATGTGTTTGAATGAGAGGAACTCGGGTGGAGCGGTGAGGCTACAGGGAGTGGAGATCAAGAAGCTGGAGGATTTCAGGTACTTAGGGTCAACAGTCCAGAGCAACGGAGAGTGCGGAAAAGAGGTGAAGAGACGGGTCCAAGCAGGTTGGAATGGGTGGAGAAAAGTGTCAGGGGTACTATGTGATAGAAGACTATCGGCCAGAATAAAAGGAAAGGTGTACAAGACAGTGGTAAGACCAGCGATGATGTATGGACTAGAAACTGTTCCAATGACCAAAAGACAGCAGACAGAACTAGAGGTTGCAGAGATGAAGATGTTGAGGTTCTCTTTGGGAGTGACAAGGATGGATAGGATCAGGAATGAGTCTATCAGAGGGACGGCACATGTTTGATGTTTTGGAGAGAAGGTCAGAGAAGCCAGACTGAGATGGTTCGGTCATGTACAGAGAAGAGATAGTGAATATATTGGTAGACGGATGCTGGAATTGGAGCTGCCAGGCAATAGGCCTCGAGGAAGACCAAAGAGAAGATTTATGGACGTAGTGAGAGAGGATATGAAGGTAGCTGGTGTGAGAGAGGAAGATACAGAGAATAGGGTTAGATGGAGAAGGTTGACTCGCTGTGGCAACCCCTAACGGGAAAAGCCGAAAGAAAAAGAAGAAGTTTATGAAACTGAGCTTTCCAGGAAATCCTCATCCATACTGATATTTTTGGATGCTTTAATTTTAATAAAAAAATTGAAGTCATGTCATATACTAATTATACACACCTTAATCAGCTGCCCGTCTCCCGTTCCGATGTAGAAAACGATCCAGGTCTCGCTTTTCACCGCCAGGATTGAGGTCATGTACCTCTGCCTGAAGACCACCCTTTCTGGATACAATATCTTGGGCTAACAAACACAAATACTGAAGTCATTTTCTAAATCGAACAGCAAACTGCAATACAAATCCATGATGTAAATCTCAACTGGGTTCAATTGTAATCTGACATTAAACCAGGGAAGATTTCAAAATGAGACAGGCGATTAATTTTTTGCTAAGCTGCACACACTGCTCTGTGGAAATGCTTATTTATATGTGGGAACATTTATCTGCCTGGCATCATGGAAAACATCAAACTAGTGAAAACCTCAGGAACCGGATTCCTGCAGTCACTGTGGAAATAGTGTGTTAACCTTCGGAGGAATGATTAAAGTCTCCAGGACTGACAGTACAAATGTTGAGCTGTGAAAATATTCCCCGACAAGTAATGATAGTTATGAACAACAAATGACAGTCAAATTTAAGCAATTCTCAAAGCCCCTTACACCTTTAAATCATTCATTCATTCATTCATTCATTATCGATTCAACTCAGGATCATAGGGTTTTTGGAGCCGATCCCAGCTGTGATTGGTCGAGAGATGGCCGTTCGATCCGGACGTTCAACCACTCACTCATCGGGGCAATTTAGGGTCTTAAAAAAAATCTCATCATGTCTTTGGACTTTGGAAGGAAACCGAAGAACCCGGAGAAACCCATGAAGAAACTCCACACAGAATGGCCCTCTGTCAGAATAGAACCAGGGACCTTCTTGCTGTGGCCTCTGTGAGGACGCATCAACCACTGTCATACTTAATACTTATGGGCGGGCAGGCGTCTCCAGTCGAAAGATATATATATCGCTTTTAATCATGATATATATGAAATAATTTAATATATATGAATATTAACTATACTCATCTACAGTAAAACAGTGACACATGGACATCACTTTGTCATTGATGGACAATGTCTCCCAATCCATGCAGTACATTGTTGCAGCTCTTTCAGTGACAGACTTGTTCAGCCAAAGTGTGTGGAGAGATTTTGTGGGACCTTCATCCAACGGCTGTTCAGCTATTGACAGCTCTGCTGTCAACAGACTTCACTTCATTCATTCATTCATTTATACATCGATTTTACCCATACACCACTAGCTGTGGTAAGCAGTAGTTGTCTAGCATAATTTTTTTTTCCATTTTTCCACTAAAGTGTTTATATATTTTTTTTTTTTCATTTCCCCCCCGTGATATTGTTGTAAACCACTATTTTCTAACTTATACCACTACCTCGACTGCACTGTCGACTTTCTGCAGTGCAAATTGAATTTTCCCCACTGTGGGATGAGCAAAGGCACGTTCCTATTCTACTTTAACACCACTTGTTCTGCTCAGAAAAGTTTGTGAGCAGTTGAGACTTCAAGTTTCCTCACGAGCAAGGGTAACTCTTTCAAATTAACCATTTGATACATCTTTTGAGGCAGGCCAAGATTCTAGAAGGAAAATGGAGTAGACGTTTCATTTTTTAAAATACCACGCTCCCATATTGCACACACTGATTCTGACATCCTCACAACAATCAGGAAAACCTCAGGGTTCAATAAACACAGCAACAGTTCTTGGTGCCCCGTCTTATCTCCAGAATATGGCCAAGCCACATGTCTCTACCTGTCCCCTCCGATCTGCCACCTCTGGGCTACTGCCCACCCCATCACTCGGAGCCCCCGGCTGCCGATCGAACCGGTCTCGGCTCCTCGATAGTGGAACAAGCTCCCGAAAAAGGTCAGAACAGCGGGTTCGCTGCCCATCTTCCGCTG
The DNA here is from genome assembly GCF_037954325.1 of Fistularia commersonii. Classification (NCBI taxonomy): domain Eukaryota; kingdom Metazoa; phylum Chordata; class Actinopteri; order Syngnathiformes; family Fistulariidae; genus Fistularia; species Fistularia commersonii. Next base: position 14,110,716 of record NC_141288.1, read on the forward strand.
TGAGCTGAAAACAAACCTCTTCACCAAGCACTACCCTACTAATCGCACTTAGCCCCCAACCACCCCGGGAAAAAAAAAACAAAAAAAAACGATGAAATGAATGTATGTGTATGGTTCTGAGATGGCTATTTGGTTAAATGGTCACTTCTGACTTCCGACTACTGGTACTTAGGATCTTCGGTGACTGAATTGCACTTTTTGTGAGTCGCTTTGGATAAAAGTGTCTGCCAAAGGACTGTAATGTAATGTAATGTAATGCCTCCACATTCAGCACGAAAACAGCACGAATTAGTGCGTTACCTGTGCACCTGTATGGGACAAGCACGTTAACACCTGGGCTTTCGGGTGTGAAACTATAGGAAGGCCAGAGTAGTTTTAACAGCCGAGTAAAAGATGTTGAGAGGATTCTCATGTCAGTCACAATATACAGTATACAGGACTGTCTCAGAAAATTAGAATATTGGGATAAAGTTCTTTCATGCAATTAAAAAAAAAAAAACTTTTTCATGGTATTCTTTGATATAGGATTTATGAGTTTTCTTAAGATGTAAACCATAATCAGCGATGTTAAAATAATAAAAGGCTTGCAATGTTTCAGTTGATTTGAAGTGTATCCAGAATGTTTGACATTTTTGTTTTTGTAATTGCATTACAGAAGATAAAGAACTGTATACATATTCACGCAGGTAATAAAAGGGCTTCGAAACTCACACTGACCGTGACTTCGCTGCTGCAGGTGCGGCCGCAGAAGTCTGGATCACCGTTCCGCGCTCCGGGCGGATCTGCCTTGAGGTCGAACAGGAGAACCTCGGTGTCGATCTGACCCACGTCCACGCTGAACACACCGCTCCACATTGTCGTCTGTTCCCCCGGGAGCAACGCGGAGGCAACGAGTTTGCAGCCCGTGTGTCCGCGCATTCGCAGCGACGCTCCCCGCAGCGAATTGACCACGTCGGTCTTGCTGCCCTTGGCGGAAAGCCACAGGAGCCGAACTTTGTTGCGCGCGGCAGCGTCGTGCACGTTGGCCAGCAGATAGATCACCTCGCCGATCTGAAACCCGTCCACGAACTCCGCCTCGCTGTTGCTCTCGATGAACGGGGTCTTGTTGTCGCCGCTGATGGAAAACACCCCCCATTTTTTGTTATTTGTGTCGTGGATATACACCGAGCCCTCCCTTTTGCCGCAGTCCTTCAACGCGTCTTTCTCGGTGGCGGCCAGGAGAAAAGTGTCATCACCCACTTTCACCAGTACAGTCACGGACGCGCTGCCATGCTTCCTGGGTCCAACGAGGATGTTCTCCCGGTAAAGTATGGTGGAGATGTTCGCCGGGTCCAGCAGCTCGCAGTAGCCGCATTTATTGTCGGTCACACCGCAGCTGATCAGGGTGTTATTTTGCAGAAACGGCAGCAAAACGTTCACCTTGAGAGAAGAGTTCCACTTCTCCCCGTCGGAAACGCGGTGAAACTTGCCGGGCCCCGATACGTCCCATTGTAAGACCCCTTTCTGCTTCACCATCCGGGCCAGGGTCAGGTCGCCCGTCAGCTGGTAGAGATGTTCGTCCGTGGCGACGTAAACGGCGTTTTTGGCCACGGTGAACTGGCGGACGTCTCCATCTACCGTGAACGTCCGTCGCAGGTTTTCGGCACCTGTCCCCCCGCACAGGATCAAAACGAGGCCGGACAGCAGGATCATCGTGGAATCGTGGGTGCGTTCATACTTCGACGACCCGCGTGCAAGTGGAAGTTGCCAGTTCCACGCGTAAAAGCGCAGCGCTCACTTTGAGGAAAAAAAAAAAGAGCTACAGAGTCAGAGAGAGAGAGAGAGAGGGCGCCTCCCTTTGCTCTTCTAGTAATTTCTCTTCCTAACGACTGCTGACAACGTTTGGGGGGGATTTTGTTTCGCTGCTTCCTGCGGGGTTCTTCGATCTGATTCGTGGAGAGGATGTGCGCACCGGGGTTCGGGGTGGATCCGGTCTCGACCAACACCACACCACCTGTCACCATCTGTAGTTCACAACATTCTGTTTACTTCCAGGCGGTGCGCGCTTGTGATGTGCGAGTCGTGAATGAAACTAGTATGTCGTTTGACTAAAGAGTTACAATTCGTTGTCTCTATGTGGGTTCTTAGTTGTTTTTGCAATATTTCAGCTTACTTTGAGTCTCACATTCCCAGTTACTGCCTCTGCATCTGGACTCAGTGTCACAAAGTAATGTGTTTTGGATCATCAACAACTTCCTTCCCTTTATTTGTGCGTCCTATCAATATATCCTAAAAAATGACTGTTTTGCTTTTCATCTCTTTTAACCGAAATGCATTCAATGGTTTAACCTCATGTGTATAACTGTTGGGGAAATAATAACAATAACAATTGTCAAAAGCTTCTATTCATGGCAAATGGAGTTGATTTTCTTCCGTTGAAGATGTTTCACTTCTCATCCGAGACGCTTCTTGAGTTTGGAACGACAAGAATATGAACGACATCAACAATTATTACATCTCAGCTCCCGTGCTTGGTAGTGACATCACATTTCCCCTGCTGCAGTCCCGCACCAAAGGTCACATTTCTGTGGTGAGATAGAGCCCAGAATGGGTCTTCGTGCCCACTCTAAAACTCTCATTTCTGTTTTCTGTAATCCACTGGCATGACAGACACTCTGTATGGTTGATCCTCATTTTATTTTATTTTATTTTATTTTATTTTATTTTTATTTTTGCTTATTTTTGCTTATTTTAGTTTATTTTAGTTTATTTTAGTTTATTTTATTTTGTGTAAAACACCTAAAGGCCACTAGGAGTACTACAGAGGTTGAGTTATTCAATAGAATAAATGAAGAAAGGAAGGAAGCTTTTGTGCTGAAATGAGTCGGTTTTATCAAGTTATAATTCAGGTAAAATCGTGCGTTCATAAAGTAGCGTGGGGCAGGGACTGGCCAGCAGAACCCCAGAATCCTTTGCAAATGATGATGATGATGACTGTTGAGAGCTTCTCTCGGTTCTATGTTCAAGGACTTGTTGGTTGAATTATTGCAAAATATTGTGTTTGATATGTGACACTAACATGTGTTACCATAACGAGGGAGTGCACCCTCAGGCTAACTGTTAGCGCTGAGAGACACCCCCTAGGTTTCCGCTATTCTTTGTCTATTAAATTAAAGACATCATCTAAGGAACAACTTATTCTAGGCTCCAATTGTTACTTTGCCAAACCCCAGCTTGCCACATTAGTGTCAGAAGAGCGACAGAAAGTGACAATCATAATCGGAGTAACAGAGGATATCATGCTCCCGCCAAGTGGAGTGTTGTGGCCCGGACATTTAAGAGCAGCAGATTGGAAGACAGCGATGCAAAGAACGGCAGCGCCAATGCGTGGATTGGTGGTGGCCCGAGGATGAACGGCGGTGGTGACGTGAGGATCTGCGACAGGCCCGAGGATGAACGGCAGCGGTGATGCATGGATCGGTGGCGGCCCGAGGATGAGCGATGGCGACCGAAGGATGATGATTGGCAGCCGGAGGATGAACAACGGCGACCTGAGGATGAATGACTATGGTGCGAGGAGCAGCAACCTTTTCATTATGGATTACTTGAGCTGCGACCCTTGCAGTGTGGATGACGGACACAGAAATCCTTTCTTGGAGGACTACAGTGGTGGCAAGTGATTCCTGGAGGACGCCAGGAACAGCCCCCAGGGAGTGGACGTTGATCACAGGGTTATTTTTCCCATAACGCCAGGAAAATGCCCCACCAACCATTCATTGCCATTGGCAGTAGGACCATTACCATGAACATGGCCGGGAACATGTCATCTGCCCCTGAAGCTCAAGTTACCTCCCTGGGGGTGTGACCAAGCTACCCCGCTACAACGAGGAGGAGACCCCTCAGATATATCTCATTCAGGTGCTGATGGTGGCCCGGTTCAACAAACGGTCCCCGGAGGAAACAGCCACCCAGGTTGTTCTGTCCCTGGAGGGTAAGTCCCGACATATCTTTACCGACCTCCATCCACAGGAATGGTTTAGTTTTGAGGCCATAGAAAAGGCCTTGCACCAACAGTTTGGTCACCGTCTCTTCTCTGGGGATGCTAGGAACCAGCTTTCCAACGGTCAGAGGAGGGGGGAGGAAGAACTTGGGGGCTTATGCAGCAGATCTCCAAACTTATACCTGCCAAGGATACCCGACCTTTAATGTCACTGGACAGGATGAGCTGACCCTTCAAGCTTTTGTTGGGGGGCTCCAACCTCCCTGCCTCAAAGAGCATATCAGTTTACATGCTCCCAAGACTTTGGTGGAAGCTCTAGGGGAAAGAGTAGAACAGGTATTTGGAGATAGGGAATTTGGCAGACCAAGTACCTGCCGGTTGGAAGGTGAAACGAGTGAGGATGAAGGCGCAACCAGCCAGGCCCCGAGGGGAACCCTGCGACCGTCACGACGGAGAACGAATGCAGCTAATCAACAGCTAACAGAAGAGTGTTTTCGTTGCAGGGAGCCAGGCCATGTGGCACGCAACTGTGCAGCACCAGCACCAAGGAGCCAAGTTCTGCAGCCAGCTTTAAACTAATAAGGGGTGGCACAATGGGGGGACTGCCACCCGAGACCATCAAGCTCCCTCTCCTCAGGACTGTACTACAGCTGGGGTATATTGGTCAAGCCCCGGACTGTATGTGGACTGTGACATTGATGGCATCCAGTGCCAGGCTCCGGTGGACACAGGGTCAAGCATCTCGCTGATAAGGCCTGTGATCCTTCCTGATACTACTGATCCTAAAAGTGGGGACTGCAAATGCACTCACCACAGCGTCCATGTGAACGTAGTTTAAAAAAACAAAAAAAAAGGAATCCTGTGCTGAGAGCTACCGGTGTCACTTCATATCACATGACCATAAGGCTACCTAAAAATTAAAGGGCCATTTTATTTCATTTTTGGTCTGCTGTACTTCTTTCCATTGTTGTGCGTTGTACCTGCTTCTTCCATTCTGCTCTTCACACCAAATTGCTTTGGCCAGTTCAAACTGTGCTCTACAAAGGTCCCTCTTCTACTTCTGATCTTCTGACCTAAATTTCTTCAAGACAAGGAAAATCCATCAGATTCATGGTTTATTATCAACAAAAAACGCTTTTATTTTGATAACTCATGGGACCCCAGTAAGGACTGAAATTATGCAATAAAAGCTGTAAGACTGGCCTATGGGCTCTTCCAAGTGGTCATATGATGTTACTGCATGCCTTCATGCCGCTCTTTCTCTCAAAGCCTGTGACTCCTGGAGTTCGATTTTAAGAGGTTAAAGTATTTACTTGCATTACACATTCACTTTAACACTTGGGGACACTGAGCTGCAAGTGTCGTAATGGGATGATATTCTGAGTGTTTTCGACTACATCGTCCACTCAGATTTTTCTTACACTGCATCAAGGCGCACATCTGTGGTTATCGCTGTCAAAATTTCCTTCCTGTTATAGTTGTGGCCAATGAATTCTGTATCCGGTAATTATGACATCATCAGACTCTCAGGCCAATGCCAATATTCACCGACATGTCTTTAACATTTCAGCTTACTTGTTTATTTCATTAATAAATGTAGTACATTTAAATGGTCTAGACTTATATAGCTCATTTTATCACCTTGCAGTTCCAACGCGCTTTACGCTGATTTGTCACGCATTTACAAATGCACTCACACTGATGGTGGCGATGAAGAAAAACAATGAAAGAGTGACAAGTGTGCACTGCTGTTGAATTTTATGGTAGGTTTGTTTCTGTTTTCATAGGCTCTTCTGTTTTATTTTATTTTTTTTTACCAAAGGTTTGATCCATTTGTAGCAGATGTTTAGCCCTTGTGTTATTTTCAGTTTTTTAAATTAAACCAAGCTCTTCACCAATCTTTTATCCCTTGGTTAGGTTTTAGGTTATAAAATCACCAAATGAACAAAAGCGCATTTGTGACAATTTTGCACCTAGCCTCACATGATCTGATAAGATCACATTATTTACTTTTAGTCAGCTTCACTTCAAAATCATAGAGCATACAAAAAGGAAAATACAAAAAGATTTCTGTGGACATTATTCAATTATTTTAGTCTTCACAACATAAGGAAAATACATTGTTTTATAATTGCCCTTTGACCATTTTGTGGACATATACAACAAAAACTACCTATACTGTGGTATTGTGGACAGTGTCCACAGTTAAAGTTTCACATTTAATAAATACACACCTAAATAAGAGGTCTTATAACAGTACGTTCATTAAGAATTTTAGTCAAGGCTGTTAAATTTCTGCTCTGAAGTTGCCAGGCAACTGCTGCAAGCATCCTTGGCTCTTTGGTGAGACCTGATGGTGAATGAATAGACATATTTTTGGTCATGGTAATTGCATCAAGATTGCATTGCCTAAGAAACCCCACAACAGCAAAACATTCTCAATGATACTCAAAAATGTACTTCCTCATTAGCAGCATCATAGCCTGCTGCATTTGCCATCACACTGCTGAACTCAAGCCATGCTTTGTAGACTCTCTCACACACACTCTCTCTCTATCAACCTGCATTACAGACACTTTAAACAATCAAGGTGCAATATTTGTTGGTATCCGGGCTAGGGTTCTGGATGCAGCCCCTTCCGCCAGTGAGCCTGATTGAGCTGGTGAGTGATTCCAGCTGGGGGTGCCGGCACACTTGCAGTTGATCAGGCCTTGTCAAGTGGAGGATAAGAGGAGCCTGGTCCCAGCCCATCTGTGCCAGATTGTTGGTTGTTTGTTGCTAGTGCATTATCCTCTGCATTCATTGTCTGCACTAGTTCCTGACAGTTGACGCCTCTCCTTGCCAGCTCCTAGTTCCTGTAACTCCCAATGCCTCTTTCGCCGGTTCCTGTGACTCCTGACACACCCAAGGAAACAACGTGGCCCAGCGTAGTGCTCATTTACCTTCCTTGTTGAATAAACCCCTTAAGATGGCCTATCTCCCGAGTGTCCTTGTGTTTGGGTCAGGCACACCGTCCTTAAACATGACAGAACTATCTGGCCATTCTGACCCACTCTCCAGAGTGCTCTTGTCCACTTTCAATGCTGTTCTTAGGTCCCTCAGCCTACAACAAAAGAACATTAACCAGCACTTGGATCAGCTCAGTCAGCTACTCCTGAGCCTTCATCCCAGTCTATCTCCTCCTACAGAGGTTCCCACTGCTCCGCCAGTCTCCCTGGCCCTCGCCACCTCCCAAGACGTCAGCTTACCCGTGCTAGAGAAAGTCTCGGGAGAGGGAGGCCGTAGGGGATTTCTTTTACGGTGCACCCCGGCCTTCAATTGATCACCACATTGCTTCTCCATGAGGATACCAAGATTTCATTTGTCCTTGGACTCCTCTCCGGCAAAGCCCTGAGATGGCCTGAGGCCTGATTCTGGGATCCTTTAAGCTTTGGTTTTTCCTTTAAGGAATTAATTCAAGATTTTGGCCTTAATTCAGGATTTTAGCACACAGACCTGTCAAGAAATCTTGGAACAACTAAAGAAGGTCGGAGAACTGTTTCTGAATTTTCCATTGAATTTAGAACATTTGCTGCTTCACCTTGGTGGACCGCTCCTGTGCTTAAGAGCACCTCTTTGCTTGACCTCGATTACTCCTTGGAGGATGGATTGGTTCCCTTAGATGAACCTGAAAGCCTGGATGGACAGATATTGTTGGCTATCCAACTTCATAATTCCCCAGTTCTAAGACACAGGCCCACCATCCCAGATCCAGAGCCAATGCGGGTCGTTTGGACCGGCCTGTCCCCAGAGGAACAGCAGCAGTGAATATGTTCCAACCAAAGCCCCTACTGCGGATCCTCTGGTCATTTTGTGGCCTCCTGTCCAGTTTGGCCAAGAAGAGATGTTTTGCCAGAAGATACAGTAAGGCTGGTAGGCCATCTCAGAACAGGTACCTCTCCTTGACTCATGCTCCCTGTGACTCTTGTTTTTAAAGGTGACACGCTCTGCCTCACTGCACTCATTGACTCTGGTTGCAAGCATTGACTCTGGTTGCAAGCAGAATCTGATTGATCACTCTCGGACATCACCGTGAAAAAATATCTTCCTACATCTTCCCCATGTCGGACTCACCCATCGTCCCTTGGCTTCAACTGGCTCCAGCACCACCACCCGCACCTTTACTGGTCTGAGTTCAAAGTTGAATCACGGTAACCTAACTGCCAATCCTGTTGCTTGCAGAGTACTATCACGCCAAGTCTGCCTCCCACTGATCCAGAAGAAGCTGACCCGGTTGAATTGTCCCTTGTCCCAGAAGAATGAGTTAAGCCAAGTCTTTAGAAAACACAAGGCTCTCTCTCTTCCTCCTCACCGTTCCTGTGATTGTGCAATAAATCTTCTCCCTGGCGCACCGCTACCTTCCAGTCAGCTTTCTAATATTTCCCGTCTGGAGAGAGAAGCCATGCAGAGATACAGCTACGAATCACTCGCTGCAGGTATTATCTGCCACTCATCTCCCCCGGGGGCAGGTTTTTTCTTGGTAAGAAGAACAGCTCACTCCGGCCCTGTATCGACTGTAGAGGACTGAATCAGATCAACATCAAGAAAAAATATCCCTTACCCCTCCTTTGGTCAGCCTTCGAACTCGCTCAAGGAGTGACCGTTTTTTTCAAGCTCGACCTTCACAACCCATACCATCTCATGCAGATCCACCAGGGAGACGAATGGAAGACCGCCTTTAAGACCCCAATTGGACACTTTGACTACGTAGCCATGCCCTTTTGGCCTTGCAATGCCCCAGCTGTGTTTCAAGCCCTGATAAACAATGTACTGTATGACTTTTTGAACGTTTTCGTATTTGTTTACCTGGATGACATACTTGTTTTCTCTAAGACCCTTGCTGACCACTGGAAAAACATGTCCACCTGGTCCTCCAGCGACTCAGAGAATCATCTCTACGTCACGGCCGAGAAGTGTGAATTCCACAAGCCATCTGTTGCTTCTCTCGGTTACATCCTAGAGGGCTGACAGCTTTGCACAGATCCAGAGAAGATGAAAGCAGTCCTGAAGTGTCCAGTCCCGCAAACATGCAAACAGCTCAGGAGGTTCCAAGGTTTTGCAAACTTCTACCGCAGTTTCATCAGAAATTAGTCAAACTGCTTCCCGACTGACTACTCTCACCTCCACCAAGACCACCTTCTCATGGTTTCCTGAAGCCAACTCAGCCTTCCTGGACCTGAAGAGGAGGTTCTCCAAGCACCCATCCTCATCCAGCCAAATCCTTCCAAAAGATTTGTTCTTGATGTCGAAGCCTCTGAAACGGGGGTTGGTGCGGTCCTTCCACAATGCACAGATTCTGATGGGGAAAACCTTACCCTTGTGCCTTTTTCTCCCAAGGCTGTTCCCCTGCCGAGAGAAATTACGATGTGGGGAATCAAGAACTCCTAGCTATCAAACTAGTGTTGGAGGAATGGTGGCATTGGTTGGAGGGCGCTGATCATCCGTTGCTAGTCTGGACAGATCAGAAGAACCTGGCTTTCCTACAGTCAGCCAAACGTCTCAACTCTCATCACTCCCGTTGGTCTCTTCTTTTCCCAGTTCAACCTCTCCATCTCTTATCGTCCAGGTGCCCAAAACGCTATGCCAGATGACCTTTCCCGCCAGTTCTCTGCAGACGACACCGACAAGACCCCGGCTTCCATCCTGCCGTCCAACTGCACCCTTGGGGCTTTCTCTTGAGCCATTGAAGATGTGGTCATCCAGGCGCTCCAGTCTGAACCAGACCCCGGCACTGGTCCACCAGGCAAGACCTACATCCCAACCTTGGTCTGTTCTCGTCTCATCCACTGAGCCCACTCCTCCAGGTTTTCTGCCCATCCAGGTAACACCTCACCTCCCTTATCCTCCCCATTTCAATGGCCAGACGGAACAGATGAATCAAGAACTTGAGGCCACCCTGATGTTGGGATCTGGGGCTCGGGCTCTGGATGCAGCCCCCTTCACCCGCCTGATTTGAGCAGGTGAACGATTCCGGCTTGGGTGCCGGCACACAGGCCTCATCAAGCAGAGGATAAGGTGAGCCTGGTGCCAGCCCTTCGGTGCCAAATTGTTGGTTGTTTCTCGCCAGTGCATTATCCCCTGCATTCTTTGTCTTGTACTTCCTCACCAGTTCCTAGGTCTTGATGGTTGACGTCTCTCCTTACCAGCTCCTAGTTCCTGTGACTCCTGATGCGTCTTCTTGCCAGTTCCTGAGATGCCTGTGACACCCCCGAGGAAACAACCCGGGCCCAGCACAGCTCTCCATTCACCTTCCTCATCAAATAAAAACCCTTAAGACTCCCTACCTCCTGAGCGTCCTTGTGTTTGGGTCAGACACACCTTCCTTAAACATGACCAATATTTCACTATCATAGGTGCAATGATAATTTATCCTTTATTAATCCCTGTGGGGAAATTCTTTCTCTGCAGTTGACCAATCATGAACAGTGGGTTGCGGTCCAACAGCGCCAGGGGAGCCGTTAGGGGTTCAGTGTCTTGCTCAACAACACTTTGACACATTAGGAGGAGCCAGGAATTGAACCAAGAATGTTTGGTTCAAAAGACAATTGCCCCCAAATAAACTACCTCCCTGCTCCACAAGTAAATTTAGTGCAAACTTTGGCCTTACTAAATTGTCACACTTGTTTACATGTTCACATTTACTCTTGTTTTTCTTTATTTGCCAATCTATCTATCGCGTCACCTAAGAGATGAAGAGACGGGTCCAAGCAGGTTGGAATGGGTGGAGAAAAGTGTCGGGGGTACTATGTGATAGAAGACTATCGGCCGGAATAAAAGGAAAGGTGTACAAGACAGTGGTGAGACCAGCGATGCTGTATGGCCTAGAAAATGTTACAATGACGAAAAGACAGGAGGCAGAACTAGAGGTTGCAGAGATGAGGATGTTGAGGTTCTCTTTGGAAGTGACCCGGATGGATAGGATCAGGAATGAGTCTATCAGAGGAACAGCACATGTTAGATGTTTTTGGAGAGAAGGTCAGAGAAGCCAGACTGAGATGGTTCGGTCATGTACAAAGGAGGGATAGAGAATATATTGGTAGATGGATGCTGGAATTGGAGCTGCCAGGCGAGAGGTCTCGAGGAAGACCAAAGAGAAGATTTATGGACGAAGTGACAGAGGATATGAAGGTGTGAAAGAGGAGGATACGGACAATAAGGTTAGATGGGGAAAGTTGATTCGCTGTGGCGACCCCTGAAGGAAAAAGCTCAAAGATAAAGAAAATCTATCGGGTCACCTGACAGGAAAACCTCTTTGCCGGACTCTCCCTTCAAATTGGCACCTCGATTCATCGGCTCATTTTAGATGACTCTGTAATCACCCCTTCTGCGATTCCCCTCCTACTTCCACTTTTTCACCACCAGATGTCGCTGTTTGCCGCCAGTGCGGCGGTGCAGCGGCATGTGGCAGCCTGGTCACAGGCAGGCATGTTTGGAACTCCGGTGCGTATATTACCGCTGACCCTCCGCCTGAGAGACACATTGATAGCGGAGCTGCGGCCCTGTCAGTCCGGCCGTGATAATCCACCTGCCTCTCCGACATCTGTCTGGATCCATCCGGCCGTCCCAGTCCGGAGGGTCCGACGCATCATTGTGGTTCAGCGAAGCGGCTCAACTTCTACTGAATCCACGCATCGTTGCAGCCTTTCCTGACTGGCGGATCGTCGCTGCGGTCACCGGTGAGTCTTGTGCGTTTGCGGGAACACGGGAAGGACGACACGCAGATCGCACCCCCCCCAAAAAAACCCGGAGTTTAACATTCAAGGAAGGTCATATACCCACAGTTTAATCGGAACACGTAGCTTTGATTAGCCACTTAGACTTCCAAAAGTTTTTTTTTTTTAATTCTTCTCCATTCTGTTACATACTGATGACAAGGACAGAACAGTAGTTTCCTGTCATGCAGCCCAGTCCTCCGTGCATGTGTGTTTCTGGTCTCTCCTCAGGCTGGAGGACAGGATTGACATTCAGAAGCTGCTTGTGTTTGTTGCATAATACAGTAGTTCTCAACGGAGTTCAGGGTCATTTAGCACATCCTGTATCACAGGCCGGGAAGGAGGGGGGAAATTAGCTTTGGCACTTTTTTTTATTTTCAAAGTTTAACTTAGTCATCTTTGCCTAGAACAAAAAAAAAGAAGTTTGGATAAGACAATGATCATCAGCCTGAGTTGAGGTGGATCTATCAGAATACACACATGGGAACAACATCAAATTTTCATTCATTCAATTTTCATTCACTAATACACTTTTTTGTGTTGTACCTATCGTACAACACAGTTTCCCACCACTTAAATGACCAATTTAGTCACTTAACTTACACTTATCACTTATATGTGATGAGTAAATATATTATTCATGGAAGTGCAAATGTTTATTTTGTTCTCATCTGCTAAATGCTTTGTTTTCATTTGACACAATGACACTTCCAGATGCCGATTTGTTTTTATTGTAAACAAAGGCTATGGGGGGGAGGGGAGGGGGCAAACTTCAGCCGCTGCTGATGACTCACTGCCATTATCAGAAGCTCCTCTGTGCTCTGCTGTTTGAAGAGAGATACAATCATCTCAGGACAAGAGAAGCAGCGATGAAGATATTTGCCTCGGACTGCCTTAACGCTCTCTGAGACTAGTCAACACTTGATGACATCAATGATCGCCGCTAATAAAGGAAGTCCCAGAGGGAAGGGGACTGTTGAACTGTATTTGTAAATATGAGAGCGGGGAAAGCGGCATATCAGTTTCCTCGAGTGTTGCATGTTAGTATTGTATTTCTTCTCACACTGGTTTTACTGGTTTGCCTCTGGATTTGGTGCACCAGTTCAGTATATGTATTTTGGATGACAGGCCTTGTGGTTTTTGGTCTTTCGATAGCCCGTGGGGTGCAGCATGGGTCTCCTCCCATGGTTTGGAAGGAGGAGGTCTGTAATCTCCTTGACCACAGCACCACCACCCACATTCATTTCCCAGGGAAAGAATGACACACAAAATGCGACTCCGGGCTAACGAGAAATCTATACCCATGGCCAGTGTGACAGTTTGAATGAGTTCTCTCATAGCATGAAATAAAAGCAAGAATTCTTTGACAGAGAACAGTACATCTATTATTGAGCTTTACATTGGTTTATATATATTCTTTTTTGATATAAAGAAAAAACAGAGGCTTTAACAGAATCAAATATTTGTACCTGTATGTAAATCAAGCTTCTGCCATTGAACCACATCTGTTTTATTCAACCTCTTGATCTGCGGTTTATGTTGCTGAGCCATTTTTGGCCATGTTCAGGCTAAGTACAGAGTTATACAGAAAATTTACATTTATGTAGTTATTCGGTAAATTTGCTCTAAGTATGGAAGCACATAGGTTAATTGAGTTTAACTCTTTGTTTGGCATATTTTAACTTGACATGATGGTGCTCTTGATGTAATTTTATTGGCTTTATAAATTTGCTGAAAAACATAGTTTAGGTGACTGAAACTCTTGCTCAAAAAGACAACAGAAACACATGCTTTGGAGTTTTTTTTTTTTTTTTAAGGACTTTTTCCTTATTTTTCTAAGGCACAAGGTAGTTTAGAGTGTGTGTGTGTTTGTGTTTGAAAGCGAGTGAAGGAAAGAGTCAGAATGAAGGGTGGAGTGGGTGTGGGCCATTCCATAAATGGCAAAACACAAAAATGGCCATGTGGGCAGGGAGACACACTGCCGCGTGTCCCTCTTCCTTCTCTCTTACCAGTGTGTTCCCTGCTGTTGCGTGGGAGATGGGGGGGGGGGGGGGGGGCATTGCAGTGGTGTGTGTTTGTGTGCCTGTGTCTGCTTGCTCGCTGATATCAGCAGACAGAGAAAAGCTTAAACGAGAAAGAAAAAAAAAATCAATAAATCAAATGTCTGTTGAAAATAGGAAAAGATCCATCTATTTGGGATTGCTTCTCCTACCCTATTGATATTCATGGACAAATCACACCGGAGAAAATTCACTGCATTAGAGAACACCTGTGTTTACCCTGCAACGGCATGACCGTATTGAAACGGCTTCTGTACGATATCCCTCAGCAATATGCATACACTGCTTTGATTCATAGTTACAGTCCTTCAGATGCTTGATCTGACTTGCATCAAACAGGAAAATTCTTTAGCGGCATCAGAAAAATGTACACATTTTTCACCCTGGTTCAGACCGTCACATCTTTTTGGGTGCAATGTTGAAGACACTTTGATAGTTGCACGGATCCCAATCGTCAGTTTTATTCACGATTATTGATGGTTGAAATTATCTGAAGTGGCACGTATCCCATAACTTGGATGACAGAATCGAGGTGATCTATAAGAGTTAATCTTAGAAAGTCTATAGTCAAGCTTCCCAGCCCATGTATCATACTTAAAGTTTGGATTGCCCTTCTCCTCACTATGTAAGCAGGATGATGACAAATGAGTGCAAGAAGTCTGCAGTGCTGAACAAGCAAGTTTTGGTTAATAAGGAGAATGTATATTCTGTTGTGTACTAATCCGGGGTATAAACCCAAACGACAAAAATTGAACGTGACAGAGATGAACCGTAAAATAATGAAATCACATGTATGTGTTTGCTAAACTAACTAGCACTGAGCTGGTTTAATTACTTTGAAAGGAAGCTGAGATTTTAGCTTTCATTGAATGTGCTTGATAGGCTTCCTTTTAAGTATCCTGTTGTCTGCTTATATCCAGTCTATAACCTGATTAGTTGTCCAGTCCTGCCCTCTGTCTCTCATTTGGTTTATTTGTGATTCATCCCTTTACTCTGTGTTTTGCCTGTAGCCTTTTTTTTTTTTTTTTTTTTTACCCCCCCGGCAATCTGAAATAAACTGGGAGAGACCAAACTAATTCATCTTGATGATTATGGCCGGGATGTCAGACTGGAGTTAAATGTAAGCTAAGGAAAAAGAATCTGCTTCACATTTTGTTTGTAATTGCGGCTAAACAGGAAACGCACTGAGTCCAAATTAACATAAATAAGTGCTCAAGTCAAATGAAACATCGGAATGTTCTTGAAACCTGACAATGCAAGAAAGGAAGTATTCAAATGATGCGCAACATATGATTTTTGAGCCTTAATGGGTGGAGGTTCTGTCTTAACACCTCCAACTTGCGTCCTTTTTATGGAGACAGCACAAAATGAGCCATTGTATTAGACCATTACTGCACTATTATCATTTGGCCTGTGCTTTCTGGTTCATGACAAAACAGTGTGAGACAGCTCGTAGATGTCAAGCTGACACCTGCTGAGAGACGAGGAGTCCACTTAAACCACACGGCCACGCCATTTATGGTCATGTGTTGCGGCACAATAGGAAAAATAGGAAAGTCCTGAAGGTTCGTTCCTTTCTATCTTCTGCTTCAGTTAGAAATTGTTTGATGTGACTTTGGTGCGCACACACACGTGACCATGAATACACATTTTCAGATGTTTCTTTCAGGTTTTAGCTTTTCTCCAATCTCTCTTGCATGCCTTCTTTCACCCAATATCCACAGAACGACGGATGAGTGAAGGGATTTTCTGCTGTGGCATAAGCTGAGCAGATGACAGAGATGATTGAGCTTTTCACAGTCTTGGCTCACAAACTTGAGTCCTGAAAAGATGGGGTTCTCATAGTTGAATCAAAGGCTCGCACGCCAAATAAAAAGGGTCGGTCAACTGCAGTCACTTATTAAGTTGCTTATTGCGTAGCACAAAACAATGTGCAGAATTCAGAATCACTATTGGTCAGATATTACATTTCCATATTCAGTAACATCATATTTGCCCAGAGAATCATGAGGGTGTGTCACTGAAGTGTCAGATATTTATTCCTGTTGTACAGGTATATTTTACTAAGTTTGCTTATGTAAGGATCATTTGACAAGCTTAACATCTTTAGCCTCCTTTGATTTCTTATCCCACAAAAAAATGAACAGGAAGATTAAAAGTTTGGGGAATAAAATTGAATCGCTTAAATTAAATGATGACATTTCTCTACTTGCAGAATGATCAATGTTTTATTTCTGTGTGCGTGTGTATGTATATAGAATTCTTTTTGCCATCAGTCACATGCAGGTATAATTGTATCTCAGTGGGAATTACTGCTGTTTGGTAATTTAACATCTTCCACTTCTCGTGTCCAAGTATTCCCTTTGAGTCATAAAAGTACAGATTTTCAAATTATTTTCATCAGTTTGTTTTTGCTAGAAGTTGTAACGGCAGTCTCTTAAAGGGATTGTATTTCCTGGAAGATATTTAGCAGATTTTACCTTCCTGACAACCCATCACAGTGGATTATTTTCTTATTAAACAGACCCATGCTTTGTAGGTTAATTGAAGGCAGATTTTCTTTTCCAATAGATATCTGCTCCTTTTGACAGTTACCTGGATATTGTCTCTGCTTCATTTCCTTTCCTTTCACCTGTTTTGCACCTCTGCATGAAAACCCAGTCTTTTTAAATCTCATCAAATAGGATGACGCTGCCTTTCATACTTCCATTTGTTTGCAGCAGACACGTTAATAAATGGTCATGTCTCTGTTGTGGATGAACACTGGGGAGAATCAGGGTTATCACGATTGGCACCAATTAAAATTCCAGTGGAAAGAATATTGATACGGTTTTCATTTAGTCTCTTTCTGCACTACTTAATTTAAGAGCTCTGTTTTTAATTTAAGATCATAGTGCAAATAGATTCACCAAACAAAGGAGAACGCAGGCTTTGCTCATTGGTTTAATGTTAGTAAAATGATAGATAGCTTCAAGTCCTTGTTGATATAGTTTAGGAAAATCTGAACCAGTGTCCTAACTCAGAATTAAATAATCTCCCTGGTGCTGTGTATAAATCAAATAATTATTCCAAACCTTTACTGTAATCCGAGTCCTGATCAAACTCAATGTCATGTTTATATATTTGAATTCTTCACGAAACAAAGATTTTTATGTTTTTTTAGTGCTCGGCAATGAGGAGAAAACGTCATTTCTCATTGACAGTGTGTGCCACAGTGTCTACTGTATGCAGTTGAGTCATTGAATAGATGCCACTTATTGCATGTATTCTGAACATAAGGCGGAATTCGAATACTTGGAATTACATTTCTATATTTGGCCTTCGTTAAATCGACATGACTGGACTAAATGACTAGATTTCCCATATACAGTGGTTTTTCAGCCGAAAAAATGTGGTTTGTGGGTTTATTTAGTCGTCACCGGCAGTCTCTAAATCATTAATAACTACATCTCAGTATTATTTTGTTGGTGAATAAGACCAGCCTGTTGCTAGCTCCATGGCCAATCAGAGCATTTTTGTCATTTTTTTTTAACCAGAGCAATAGCGCTCCTGTGTTATTTCTCTGCTCTGAATCGCTCAGCACCCTCTTTACTCAACTGTGCTGCTTCAGATCAATCTTGATTGACTGCTGGTGTTCAGTTGTAAATCTGTTCATTACAGACAAATACCGCACGAGTGATGTTTTAAGATACATGAAAGGGAATGATCTGCCAAGATACTGATACTGAAGTAATCTGCAAAATGTTCAACAGCAACATTTTACTCCACCCACAGAAAGTGGGGAATGTTTATTGATGTTTCTTATTGTCAATGCAGATCATATGCGGTTAACATGTGAAAAATAAACAGCAAAAGAACAAACTATAACATGTAACACTAGACAAAAGACAAAGTAAGTCTCTAGAAACAAGTTTTATACAAAAAGATATGCTTTTTAGCTATAGCTAAAAAGATGTGTGTGTGTGTGTTTATGTAAGTGTGTATACAGTATATATATATGTATGTATGTATATATATATATATATATATATATATGTATGTATGTATGTATGTATGTGTGTGTGTGTGTGTGTGTGTGTGTGTGTGTGTGTGTGTGTGTGTGTGTGTGTGTGTGTGTGTGTGTGTGTGTGTGTGTGTGTGTGTGTGTGTGTGTGTATATATATATATATGTAGTATTTTTTTAATTTATTTATTATTTTTTTTGTTTGTTTGTTGCTCAAAACCCTTGTGTTGTCTTGTGGGTCAAAAGTGACCCACTACCATGTTTAGCTGTAGAAAAAACACCTTAACCTATTTTTTTCCAACTTGAAATTCTATGACTTTTCCTAAAGGTTGTGACATGTTGTACAAATGGGAACATATTCCTGTGGGTTAAATGTAGTCCGATGTAATGCACCAGACTTGAGAAGAAGGGAAGTCTGATCTCAGGTCCATTTTATTTGTCCAAACTTAGTGTGAACAAGCTTTCGTGGGGATCTGTGTGTGTGATCCGATTTCACTTTCCCAGTGTATATGCAAATACTGAATTAAATGTTGAAGTTATGTTAAACAAAGGAAGAAGAGGAAAGCGCAACACACGTGTGGTCTGATGACGTGACTGCAATATAAATTAGTGTAAATGTTCCATGTGGGCAATGTGCTCAGGAATGCGGGCTGCCATTGTAACTGTTTTAACGTTTACATCAAGGGCTGTCGATCATCTGGATAATGACACTACTTCTAAAGTCGGATCCCATTTTTCAAAGAAGCTTGTTCACATGGATGATGCAATTGCAGTTGTGTCTGAATCTCAAGTCTGTCTCTTCCTGAAGTGGAGAATTAGTCACCTGACTAATGACATCATTGTAATGGATGAAAACCATCATGACTTCACACTCAGTAAATACACAGTGGTTACATTTAATGGTAATGGACCTTGGGCAACAGAAGTCTAAAATTAGATTGTAATAACCCATTTGTCCCTTGTCTCCTCAGGCCCTGCTTCTTCTTGTGCGGATGAGAGGATGGATGGTTGACCTCAGACTTCTCTGATTGGCTCACAGCGCTTTGCTGGAAGCGGCTACTATCATGGCCAAAAGCCCAGAGGTGAAGCTAGCCGTGTTTGGCAGAGCAGGCGTGGGCAAGTCAGGTAGGTGATTTGTCACTGTGACATACAAGTTCTTCTTCAATTACCTTTTTCTTCTGTCTTCTGTGCTCTGGGTTACCAGGGTTGGATTTTTTTTGAGGGGGGGGGAACGGTCATTAAACTCATATTTACTCGTTGCAATGCCGAAATTCATTCTCACAAGCAATATTTTACAGACCTTCACTTGGCAGGTTTCTTGGTATGTGTTTGATCTCTTCCTGGCTTACTTTTTTCAATTCATGACCTTTTAATATCCAGAATTTTCCCCTTCATCTTTTCTGTCTGCACTTTTATACTCGCCATAACTTCTCTTTATACTCACTTTGTTTGCGCAGTGAACTGCACAGTAGGAGGTTGTTTTTGGTTTGGCCTGAACATTTGATAATCCTCCCTGAGTGTCTGAGGAAACGGGGTCACTATCATTTTGTTTTGGGATTCCTCCATAAGCTGCCGGAGCTCGGCCTCAGCTGGCGCCCTGTTGTTTTCTTCAGTAGCTAATGCAATAATACAGACCATATGTTACCTGCCAGCAGCAAATCAAGACGCATTGCCTCTGTTTAGAGATCAGCTGGCTAGAAACAGCCTTCCATGTTAAGGAGACCTTTAAGATGCCGGTAGAGGTCCGTCGAAGTTCTGAACTTAAAACTTGATTGGCTGATGAGTTCATAACCTTCGTCAGAGGAGGCTGCAGTTACAAAACATGGCAGGGAGACTTTTGGAGACTGACACGCATGAACTTTTTAAAGAATTGTAGACCTTGAATTCCAACCTGAGACTTCAGGTTTTTGTATTGTGAGAAGGATATTGTTTGTTTCCCTCACCTATCTTCTTAGTTTCCATAAAACCTACAATTGTTACATTCTGTGAAATCGCTGTTTTTCCTTTACAAAAAATATCCGAGTCACATAAGTGACACTGCAGTTTGGAAAAAAGCTTTTATGTGAAACTTGAATAATTAGTTTAATAATTCTCGTCAAATTCCTCCTGTCATGGCCTGTGATTGCCCCACAGGTCATCAGAACTGTCCAGTTGCCTCAACAAGATTTTGACAAGAATTCCCCATGATCTGGATGACTGAGAAACTCCACAAACATGTTTTGATTATTATTGTTATAAATATTCTAATTCTTCTTATTATTTTTATGTATTCAAAAAGGTATCTTGCCTAGTTCAGTTTACTTAAATTGACAGAAATAGGGTCAGGAAGATTGACTTGTAAATGTTAATTTTAGTTGTTAAAAAAATATGTTCAAGGATTTATGCTATATCTTTTTTCCTTGATGAAAAAAAAAATCTTGTTTCTTTGTTAAACCAAAGGGAAAATCATCACATCAGCCAAATTTGACAATAAATCGTCTGCCCTTTGCACAGATGCAAATGTATTTATAGATGTACAGCTTTTTACATTGATGTACAGTTTATTTACAGTCGTTGGAGATTACGTCACTTATTTTTCACTGTCTTTCACTTTATTTTTACCTATTATTCCATCCATCCATCTTCCCCCGCTTATCTGGAGATGGGTCGTGGCGGCTGTTTTGCCCAGACCTCCCTCTCCCCTGCCACATGGTCCAGCTGCTCTGGGAGGATCCCAAGGCGTTCCCAGGCCAGCCTGGAGACATAGTCTCTCCTGCGTGTCCTGGGTCTTCCCCGTGGTCTCCTCCCAGATGGATTTGCCCGGAATACCTCCCCCGGGAGGCGTCCGGGAGGCATCCTGACCAGATGCCTGAGCCACCTCATCTGATTCCTCTCTATCCGGAGGAGCAGCGGCTCTACTCCGAGCTCCCCCAGGATGACTGAACATCTCACCATATCTCTAAAGGAGAGTTCGGCCAACCTGTAGAGGAAACATATGTCAGCCACTTGTGTCCACGATCTCATTCTTTCGGTCACTACCCACAGCTCGTGACTGATCGACCGGTAAATTGAGAGCTTCGTCTTTTTGCTCAGCTCTCTCTTCAACACGACAGACCGGTACAGAATCCGCCCCGATCCGCCTGTTGATCTCCCGCTCATCCTTCCCTCACTCATGAACAAGACCCTGAAATACTTGAACTCTTCCACTTGGGGCAGGATCTCTTCACAAACCTGGAGGGTATTCCACCAGTTTCAGGTTGAGCCCCATGGTCTCGGATTTGGAGGTGCTGATCCTCATCTCAGCCGCTTCACACTGGGCTGTGAACAGTTCCAGTGAGAGTTGGCGATCACGGCCTGATGAAGCCAACAGAGCCACATCATCTGCAAAAAGCAGATTCAATCCTGTGGCCACCAAACTGGATCCCCTTGACGCCCTGGCTGTGCTTAGAAATTCTGTCAATAAAAAGTATGAACAGAATTTTGACATCGGAAACGGGTCAGACTTACAACCAGTAATGCGGACCAAGCTCCGACACTGATCACATGGGACCGAACAGCCTGTATGACGGGGTTCGGTAGCCCATACGCCTGGAGCACAACCCACAGGGTTGCCTGCGGGACACGGTCGAATGCCTTCGCCATATCCACAAAACACATGTAGACTGGTTGGGCAAACTCCCATGCCCCCTCGAGGACCCTGCT
This sequence comes from Fistularia commersonii, assembly GCF_037954325.1. Taxonomy (NCBI): domain Eukaryota; kingdom Metazoa; phylum Chordata; class Actinopteri; order Syngnathiformes; family Fistulariidae; genus Fistularia; species Fistularia commersonii. Next base: position 14,132,190 of record NC_141288.1, read on the forward strand.
GAGGGTATAGAGCACTGTTCCACTTCCTGGATCCGAGGTTCAAAGTTCCGGCAAACCCTCTTCTCCAGCATCCCTGTATAGACCTTACCAGGGAGGCTGAGGAGTGTGATTCCCCCTGTAGTCAGAGCACACCCTCTCTGATCACCCTTTTTAAAAAGGGGGGGGATCAACAGCCCGGTCTTCCAGTCCAGCGGCACTGTCCCCAACATCCACACAATGTGGCAGAGTTGCGTCAGCGAGGACAGCCCCACAGCATACAGAGCCTTGAGGAACCCAGGGCGGACCTCATCAACTGCCTGGGCCCTCTACTGAAGAGCTATTTGACTGCTTCAGCAACTTCAGCCCTGGGAATAGGTGTGGCCGCTCCAGAGTCCCCTGGCTCTGCTTCCTCATTGGAAGGCATTTCAACGGAGTTGAGTAGGTGTCTGAAGTATTCCTGCCACCAGTCTACACCGTCTCGAGTTAAGGTAAGCAGCGCCTTAACGCTCCCACTGTACACAGTGTCGACAGAGCACTGCTTCCCCTTCCTGACCACTGGATGGTGGACCAGAATCTCCGTGAGCCGAGATGGGAGGGCAATCAATATGCCCACACCTGCCGGCGCTTCTCACCGGGGGCAACTCCAGAATGACAAAAAAAATCCAGTCCCTCTCGAGAGGCCTGGTTCCAGACCCCACACTGTGCGTCGAAGTGAGTCCGACCATATCTAGTCGGAATGTCTCAGCCTCGCACACCAGCTTGGGCTCCTTCCCCACCAGAGGAGACATTCCATGTTCCAAGAGCCAGCTATGAAACCCCATGTGCCCTCCAATTGTCCCTCTGATTCTGAAGGGCTAATATAGTATTATGCTTGATTTCAACCCAAACAGCATGTTGTGTTCATACATCAAAAAAGTTTTTTTTTTATAATTATGTACATTCATTAAAATGTTGCTGAAAAGGCTCTTTAAAGCCTGCTGTCAAGTTCAGCCAACAGAAGTCACTTTGAAGGGTTATCCCTCTCCATTTTTACTAGCTTAGTTCAGATGTTGTTAATGGAAATGTCAGTATTTCTTTATGCGGTCAGAAAGTGAACATTTGTACTGGCTATAAAGATCATAGTTTTTTTGTGATCCAACTAAAGTCTTGGGCGTCATGGTGATACAGTGGTTAGCACTCTCTTCTCACAGCAAGAGGTGCCCTCACTCCATTTCCAAATGATTTTTATGCTCTCCCTATGCCTGCGTGGGTGTTCTCTGGCTTGTCTGGATTCTTCCTACTGATTTAAAACATGCTCTAGGTTAATTGAAGACTAAATTGTCCAGAGGTGTAAATGAGAGAAGGAATGATTGCATGTCTCTGCATGACTCCCTGTGATTGAGCGGTCAAGATTGAACTCTGCCTCTCCTCCAATGTCATCTGTCATTTGCTTCTGTCCTGGAAGGCAGGAGAAGAGTTGTAGACCTTGAAGGATTAAAAATATAAAAAGCCTATTTATAGATATTCAAAATTCACACAATTTACAATGAACATAAATCACCAGAAATTTTCTGTCCAATTTTCTTTATGAAAAACAAATTACTAATTTAGAAAGAATTTAGTGATATTTGCCACATACTGTAATTTCTTCCTCACTTTAGAATACATGTATCCTATAAAATTGATTTTTTTTTTCTTTTTTCTTCTACTTTTCTATCCATTCATTATCTGCTGCTTATCCTACACTCAGGGTCGCAGGGGATGCTGGAGCCTATCCCAGCTGTCACTGGTCACCAGTCATTCAGGGCAATTTTTCCCCAACTAACCCTCTACAAGTTTTTGAACTGTGGGAGAACCCACGCAGACACGGGGAGAACATGAACCTCTACACAAAGGTCCCCTAGTCAGAATCAAACCAGGGTCCTTCGTGCTGTGAGGCCGAAGCAGAAGCACTGCCACTGCGCCGCCCACTTTTGCTTTTATTTTATCTTTTTTTGTAATTTCAGAATTTTTTTATTCCTGATTTCTTTATTTAGCGTGTTTTACAATATTTCAGAACACATGAGTGGTCTTATAAATATTTTCTTCAATTTGTGTCTGGGTTTTTCATATATTCTCAATCTGTACATGTAACACTGTTAAATTTGCAATAATATCAATTCGTCTCAGCCATGGATTTTCTTCAAATTATGAAAAATCTGTTTGGGTCCACCAGTGTTTTGTGCACCCATTGATACAAGACAGATGATTGCAGGGGGCTCAATCCAGTCCTTTGGATGAGTACTGGGCTTTAACACACAGTTCAAAAATTCACGTATTTAGAATATTATCACATTTGTAAAATAGATTTCGTGTATATTAATTGATAATTTTTTTTGCATTCATTTATCATAAGAATGGTTTCCTTCAAAATGAAGAGGTAGACTTTACTGTTATCCATCCCAAAAGCAACAGGCAGCCCAAAACTTGATATAAAACTTAATGTTTCACCAAATATTTGTGCTACAATGTATACATCTGTGGTGAAAATCAACCAGACAGAATTTGACCTCAGTGACGTTTGTTTGCTTCCATATCTGAGACTGACCTATTGTTTTGTTTTTGTCTCAACCTGTCAAACTTCTGGGCTTGTTCCCTTTCAGTAATTTTGAGTTTTACATGAACGCCATGCTCTGCTGCCTAATCCTCCTCCATCATCCGTCCCTTTGCTGATTTTTATGCACAAAAAATAGACAGCATGATGGTTGTTACATCTGAGGCCACATGTAGCCCCAGTGATCCCTCCAACGATGAAGATATCTCATCTGAACATGGCCATTCAGCAGCAGCCCACAGATGCTAATAATGCTAAACTCGTCAACATCTGCACTGAGCAGATTTTCTGTTAAAATACATAGAAATAATTCAAAGATATTTATTTAAGGGTGAAGTGATCTCTTTGTGAAGGTTAGAGATTTATCAATTACCGCTTGATGCAACTGGACAGATTTGTTTCGGCAAAACTGGCAAATTATTTTTGCCATAAGGATCTGATAAAACAACTCAAAACAACTGAAAGATTTGACATTTATTTCTGTTCTGACTAAAGATTAAAAACGTAAATAAACCTAGTGAGACTGTGTATTTTCCGCAATATCCTTTCACACAACCTGATCATTTGACACCAGTCTGAGAGTTGCTGTGTCAGTGCTACATCTTTCTACCTGGTCAACACACTTTTTGCACCATTTGTCTCAGCGCAAGCAACTTGTGTGTTTTTTATGCGTCAGATTTGCATTTCCTTCTCCTTCATGCGTTCTGCGCTGGCTTCCTCCCAAAGACCCCCCAATACGAAGTCAGTTTAATGTCATTCATGGAGCTTGTAGGCCAGCCTCCAGAGTTTGAGTGTGCGAACACTTAAACATTTATTGAAAAGAAAGCCCTTAAGTATCAGTCTCCACAAATCTCATTCTTAACTGCAAAGCTCTTACATTCAGCCAAAGAAACACATTATGACTTGATGTTAGCACCAGATGTGGATGATACCATTCCTATAGCTGACATCACCCTGTTCGTATAGTGTCTCTTGGATAACATTTTTCCAGCACATCTGACTGTGATTGCCTTTAGTGATTCATATTTTCACCCACCAATATTTCCATCTTGACTCAGTTATAGCTGATCCCTGATGGCCATGGGAGGTTGATCTGCTCTGACAGGGGCTTGTACTTTTACCCTGATCATGTCAGTCCAGATGCTGTCAAGACAATAGATAGTCTCAAATGAAGACCTGCCACATACCTTTTGCATTGTTGAGGGACTTTTGATGAGGGTCCATCCTGTTTCTTGCCAAGTCGCCCACAACTAATAAAGAGTAGGGTGAATTAACTGCAGTGGAACTCGACTTATACTTTACTGCCATTAGCTGACTCAGTGGAGGTTTGGAAAAAAGATAATTCTGTTCAGTGACTGTAGCTTTTACCCACGAGCACGTGGACTCATCTTTTACAATTGAGATCCCCATTTGCTTGGTTTGTGTATGAAAGTGCTGTTTGTTTCTACTTGCAGTTTAAAGAACGTCCCCTGGCACAGTTTTAGACTGTTTACACAGATCTACAGCCCCAGTAGAAAACTATCAATTACTTTCCAACTGTTAAATGGCAAATCTGTAGAATTAGCATGAAAATGAGAAATGCAAAAATAAATGTATATAAATTTAGATTCACCTTTTCATTCTCTAGAGGCATAATTTGACTTTGCACTGGAAATTGGCTTCTGAAAATCGTTTTTTTTTTTCTTTTTTTTTTAATTTTATTTTGCATATGACAAAACTTTTTTTTTTTTTTTTTTTTTTTTAGAAAATGCAAAGCAATAATTCTGATTGAGTCCAAAGTGATTCGTTGAAACCTGAAGGCCTCTCTTGCATTGTTGTGCTTGTTGTTTAGGTTTAATAGAATAAACTTTGAATGTAAACCGATTTGTCAGTTTGGAAAAATCCACTGCAGCAGAGTAGTATCTGAATAAACTTCGAAATAAATTTTTACATCGTTTTTATCATTTTTATGTATGTATTCTTCCAACTTTGTTCTATAAATACTTGTATTGTAAATCTTTAAGGGATGGTTATGTGACAGAGAGAAATAGGCTGTGATTCAAGTGTAGCGTTTTCCTGCTCGAGGACTTTCCCCGCAGTAAACATTGGGTGAAGCCCCGCTGTGGTGCTGTTGAAGAGAGGAGGGGGAGAGAAAGGAACCAAAAAGAAAATTTGTGGTGGGAAAAGGGGGAAAAATTGAAAGAAATTTACCTTATTTTCCATAGAAGTTGCTGAAATCACAGTGGAGATGGGGTTAGAGAGGAGGACCGTTGCCCTTTTGTGAGTTAAACACAAAAGCGGTAGAACCGACTCCGTTTTGAGCAAGAGGGGCCGACGCTGCAACGCCATGCTAACATTAGCTCTGCGAGTTGAGCGTGGTCCGTGTCGTGCTACGAGTCGTAGGTGTGTGGAGACAGAGTCTAATTGGGGAAGGAATTAACCCAGTCGAAGGAGCGTTCAGCTTCCTTGCCCGTCAACGCGAGGGAAAGGGTGAACTGTGTTGAGTGGCGAAGTGGTCAAGCTAAGCTACACTCGTATCCGCGTCGGGCTGCTACCTGGACCGTGGCGGCAGAGCGCAGCTGTGTGTGTGAGGGTAGGGACGTCAAGGGTAGGACTGTGACAAGGAGTGATGGTACCATTTTTGTTTCATTTTATTTTGAAAAGGTTGAGATACTTTCAATTTGTAATTAAAAGAGTCACTGACAGTGATATTGTATTTTCGATTGAAGTAGAGTGACATTGTTTTGTTTGTTTTCTATTGAAGAGATTGTCATTTTTTGTTTACCCCCTTTTGCCTCAACTCTGGGGTGAAATATTGAAGTTGTAGTGAGATATACTAAATATTGAAACCCAGTTTATTTTTGTTGCTTGAATTTACTTTCACAGAACGGGACTGAATAAATAACCAATTTCGTTTTACAAAGTGAGTTCCATCTCGGTTGTGTTAACTTATCTGAGTTCATCTTGAGGTATCTACTCTGCTATCTACTCGGGGTGCCTCACTTCCCACTGTAGTTCCATGAGAGGGAGGTACACAAGGCAGGATACACCACCTTACTCGTATAAACTACAGCTGCGGTTGCCATCGTGACCATAATAAACACTGGGGCCCTACTCATGCCATTTGTTAATTGGTTGCAGGGTAATTTAGGGGCGAATTGAGTTGGGGCGAGGGGCTAGGACCTCTTTTTTGCTTCTCCTGGCTGTCCAGAGTGAGAGAAATTCACACCCCCATAACACAATTGCTTTGTGTCTGTTCGTTATTTTTTAAATTGAATGCCCAAGAATGGATTTGAAAAAAAAAAAAAATCCAATGTATAAATAGCTCGTCAGCAAGAAGGTAATATCTTTCTTCAGCATGGGCCCAGAACAGGGGTGGGCAAACTGTGGCCCGCGGGCCATATCCGGCCTGCCGGTCTTTTAAATCCGGCCCGCCAAAGATTGGTACAGAATTCATAATTGATTTGAATGATTGAATGATTGGATCAATGAATGTGGGAGCTCAAACAAGAGATTATTTCATTTTTGGAGCTCCTTGAGAATTTTCCTGAGCTGAATGACACAGATCGGGTGTGTGATTTAGCCTGGTTATTTTCAACCAGTGTGTCACGGCATACTAGTGTGCTGTGAGAGATTGCTGAGTGTCACGTCTGTGATGTGATTACGTAAGTTAGTGCTGCGTGACAGGGGCAGTTTGGGATCACAAAAAGATGAGCGAGTGACAGTGATGGAGACGGACAAAAGAAAAAAGAAAAGACGGTGAGCTTGATACAGCGAAAGCTATCTTTCATTTGAATTCACTTTTACCGGGGATCACTGTTCCCTTTAAGCCGCGCGTTAGTGCAATCACGCGCTGCTCCAGCGTTCTCCGTGCACAACAAAGCTGAAGTCTAAATAAATTAAACACATTTATTTTATTTACAGTTCAGCTCGGATTTTATTTTGGGATGCAAATGCTGCGCTTGGTGTGTTGTGAGAAGCTATCCAATAGTGCCACGGTGCGAAGCAAGCTGAAACGCCATCTCCAAACGAAACACCCTTCCGTTCAAAACAAGCCGATGGACTATTTGTACGCTTTCGTACGATTAATGAGAAACGGGCAATTTTTCGGATAAATACCACAAAGGTAAATGAGAGAGCCCTCAAAGCTAGCTACCTTTTTGCAGAACTCGTAGCTAAATCAGAAAAGCACCACACTGTGGGAGAAACCTTAATACTGCCTGCTTGTCAAGCTTGAGTAAGAGCTTCGTGTGTGTCTTTCTACCATTACTGCCAGGATATCCATTGTGTGTTCATCGAAACAAACCCAGGTTTCACACTGAGTATAAATATATTAAAAACTATATTATTGACTGTATGTATTATATGTACTGTGTTAGGGGGGTCATTTTGTGCCATTTTAGTTGGTGGTGTGCCCCAGGATTTTTTTTAAATGTGAAAAATGTGCCGCAGCTCAAAAAAGGTCGAAAATGCCCTCTACTGTGAACATACTGACACAAATGAATGAGCTGGATGTGAAGCTACAAGGGAAAAACTGTTTTGTCCATGAAATGCGAGCAAACGCCAGAACCTTCAAAACCAAGCTGGTTTATTTTTTTTTTTTTTTCTAATATGTATTGTATCTTGTGCTGAACCGGCCCGTCTGTCAAATTTTAAAAGTCAATGTGGCCCCTGAGCCCCCCCCCACAACACGGGTGCTTTGTGTCTGTTGGTTATTTTTTAAATTGAATGCCCAAGAATGGATTTGAAATAAAAAATAAAAAAATCCAGTGTATAAAGAGCTAGCCAGCAAAGAAGGTAATATCTTTCTTCAGCATGGGCCCAGAACAAAATAAAAGTAACAGAGGACGTTGCGTTGACAAGACCTTTTGGTGGTCATTGTATGTTTAATAAGTGTGTTTGCCACAGTTATATTGAGTATAAATAAACTAATAATTAGCAATAAAAACACTTGGGAAGTGATATCCCGACCTGATGGCATCAACAGAAAAAGAAACCCCTCATTGGCTTAAAAATAGTGCACACATTCACACACATTATGTTTTAGTGACCCGTTGAAAGATCTTTTGGGAAATTAACTTTATGGGGTGTGATGTGTTAGGCTTGTAAAACAGATCATCATGTCGCTCTTCAAACATCATCCACCCCTCATCTTGTTTGGCAGCCAGAAAGCCAAATAATAACAAAGGAGTACGCCAACATGTGTCAGCTCAAGAAATTCTACTGTTTACCACCTCCAAGGCCCTGAATCAGCCAAGAAGAATCATGAATCAGCCGAATGTGTGTGTGTCAGTCTGAAACTGGATGTAAACAGTCATCCAGGGGACAGGCAGGATACACAGCCAGTGCAATGAAGTAGAGATTTATAGTCCCCCTGCACCTGTTTTTGTTCATAAATGTGACGTCTTCTAAGCTGTCAGTCTTTTTTGGGGGATAAAAGAAAATAGATTTGCTGTGGCAGTTGTAAGAACAATAGATTGAAACTTTAGAATGGGGCTCATTCATTTTGATATTACTTACTGTGAATAAGAAAAATATAATTAAAATGTTGTATAAATGTTTATGACAAGCAAGTTTTGTGGTATATGGAGTTAGCTCTGTGGCTTTATATTTGAGTGATGAAAGTGAATTTATCAAAACTTCAATAGACGATCCAGGAAGAGGCATGCTGACGTATTGATAAGCCAAATTCATTGACTCATTTGAATATACATGAAGTACCAGTAAATGTTGACGCAAAAGTTGTAAGCTAACCTTATGATCAATATTTTATGGATAAATGGTCAGTTTATTTGACATTTGATTCTTTTTTTGTGAATTGTTCCAATGCCATCCAATTTCTCAAGATTTTTCCCCCAAATAGCAGTATCAATATTGGATGCTGTGCTTTTGAAGTATATCAGGAGATTCTTATTCATTAAGAATTAATTATTAAGATTAATAATTAAAATAAATGTAATTTACCTTTGATATATGGTTGCACCTTTATCAGCTTTGCTGTCAACTTGCTTTTTCTTCTACATGGTAAGGACTTTAAACTGACCCCATGTAGATAAAATTTTTTGAAATAAGTTCCCTGCTGAAAAATGGCACAACAACCCACTTGGTGTCAGATCATCGTTGTGGTGATGAAGCTTCCTAATCAACTTCCTGAAATGGCTGCTGCAGGAAATGAAAGTCTAGGGAGGCAAAGCAAAAAGTGATGGGATTTTGCATCCATCAGGTCTGCGGGGCCTCTATCTCTCAGAGCCCTGCAGTGCCAGGATTGTCCCTCATCTGGCTGCTTAGTGGATGGCTGAATTGTTGTTTGACTGCAAAAAAAAACCCACAGCTGTTGACCAAACCAGCTATTTGACTTCCCTGATTACCACCTAGTCAGCTGCCTTGAAGTATGACTCACTGAAGGCATAATGCAGCACAAGTGTTTTAATCAGCATATCAGAGGTAGAGGTAGTTTTATCCTTTAGATAAGCCCTCTTAAAACCCTCCTAAGTGGGGTTTTTACAGTACTTGGAGTGACGTGAATGCCTGCACCATTTGGAACATGGTGTATATTTTCAATATGTTGCAAAACACTTAACCAAATGTCAGTTTTCCTCCTTTGTGATGGACCCATTTGTTCAGATTGTAAAAAGAGATCATCCTCATGGTACCTCACTGCCGCGCTCTGTGTGATGTTGAGGAGACCCGGCTGTAGTGCACATAAACAGCACTATATTTGTGCTCCTTTCCTTTGGGAAATCATCCATTCTGTTTCAAGAATGAGGCAACGGAATAGAAGCATTGCTACAATGTAGTTTTTCTTTACCACAGGGAATCTTTAGTTATGCATATTTTTTGTGTCAGTCAGAAAATTCCACAGTGCAGTTTTAAGTTCTTGCAACTGTATTATTCTAGTGTTTCATTCCTGTTGGGCTTTAAAGCACATCACATGACTGCGATGGGACAGACACAGTGTATACAAGCTGGTGACTTCTGTAAAATACATGTTTAAAGAAGTGCATATAGCTGAAAGCATTACCAGAAAATATTAGGAATGGGACTTCATTTAAAAAAATAAATTAATTGACTATAATTTATTGCAATTCAATCGTATTTCAAAATTTGAGACGAGAAAAATGAAATGTAAGTTTGTTTGAAAAAATCTTGTTTATTTTCCATTAGTCTACGACATAGATCAGTGGATGAATGTGGAAAACAAGACTCTTCAACATTACCTGCTGTACTTCCCCACCATTTTCACACAGCTGTTTGGATTTGTTTGACATTGTCTCTCTAGATGGAAGTTTATAATTCTCATCAATCTGCAGCAACTCTTGTAACCCCCGATCTTCTACCACAAAGTGGTATACAGTCCACAGTGATACATGTCGCCAGTCATTTTATCTGATGCAGACTTTGACATTTCGTTTCTGAATTTGAGTCCTGACATGTTGTCAAGAGCTCAGCCGACACACTGCTTGCTCATACCTGTGTTAGCAATGCTTTTATCTTCTCCAGAAAAGTTTACATTACTACATTGCTAACTCCAACATGTTTAGCATTGGGGTGCTAACAGAGGCTGGAGATGCCCCTGTTGCCCCTTGTTTATACTTCCACCTGGAAGTTTCTTAAATTTTGAATTTCCCTTCAACCAGCTGAGTCTTATCTGCCTCGTCCATCATGCTCTCGCTCTGTGCGTTGGTGAAATCTGTCCTGCTGCAACTCAAGGACTGAGAAATGTTCCGCAGTGGAAATTAAAAGGCAATTAAAGTGTTTTTTTTTTTTTCTGGAATTGATTAATTGAAATTTAACATGTTAAAAGAACGGCCCCTTGTAAATATCAGACTAGGATTACTCCAAAGGGAGGAAAAGGATGCAAATCAACAGCTTTCTTTATGACATGTCTCTATTCTCCAACCCTTGCCAGAAGTTTATGAAGCGCACTCTTTGTCTGCTACAGGGCTCTTCTACTGCTATTTCAGACAGCCTGCTATTTTACCAATGGAAAGCACACGAGTTAATTTAAACTGAAGCTCTCCTTTTCATAAATTTGATAGAGGACATAGCCAGAGGCTATCTTTATTTGTTTTGTGGGCTTTTCTTGCGATGTGTGTGAACATAAGAGAAAGGTTAATCTCTCCTAAACTACTTGGATATTGACCTAAATATATATCTTGCTCGGCTGGCAATTGTTCCCTCTGAATGAGAGCTAGGGCTACAAAATAAGCATCATGTTTTAATGAAGAAAAAAACAGGAACTAAATCATAAACCCATCTGGAAACCCTTTTCAAATGTCAGCCAAAATCAACCAAATGAGAATTTGTCTCATTTGCTTGTAGACAAATTTGCAAAGTCACCCCCAGCTGACCATTAGCAGATTCAGTAATATGGCCTTTTCAGGATGGCATTCTGTCTTTGAGATAGGAAAGTGTCAAGTGATTAAACACAGTCAATAGTAGTTGCAGCCAAAGTGGGGTCTTAATCTACTCAGAGTCATGAGCAATAGATGATTTACAGAAAAATCACATACACTAACCATGATGATGATCGTGTCCCTGTCACAGGCGGATCGGGGAAAAAAATGGTCACCTTCAATTTACTCTCAGGGTGTTGCATCTTTTTTTTTTTTTTTTTTCCCCAAATGCTCTAACCCCCTCCTCCCAAGCACACAGACACACACCTTCCTCATGAGATGAACATTCTTCCAGCAAGCTTGAAATATGTAGCCCGAAGTCAAAAGCAATAGCAGGATATAAAATCTGATTTTCCTCACCAGAATTTTTATACTTAAGTGCCTGAGTGATTATTGCATATTATTCTAAAATTGTGTGCAATTTGGAAGCATTATAAATACAGCTCGATACAAGGTTGTTTTTATACCCAAAGTTGTTAAAATTGGATAGTGCCCTTGTATACATTCTTTGTCTGCTTTAACATCTCCAGGACAGTGGGGGGTTACAAGGATCTGGGACCTTTTATTTGTGGTTGCAGAGCTAAAAAACTTTGGAAACCCCTGGTTTACGTTGCTATGGAAACATAGCTTGGAAACCAGAAAACTCCAAATGCATGGTGGTGTTTTGCTTTTTTTTCCCCTAGTTTTTTTTCAACAGTACTGCAGTTAACTAAATATTGTTAGAACGCTTTGTGTTGCCTTTATAAAGTACTGTATAAGCTATTTGTAGAGGCTTGGAAGTCATCAAACTGCATTTCAGGACCTTCCACAACCAAAAATAATCTAAGTAAGGAACAGCACCTCTTTCAGTGCATCTTGACATCATCAGGTCTTCTGATACATTTGCTGAGCTGCTTTGGTCAATCCTCATTGAGCCTAAATTCCCTCCTGGTGCCCACCTCTTTCTTTTTTCCTCCATCCTCTCCTGAATGCATTATCTTCTGGCTGGAGCTCCCCTTTATCCTTCGGAAGGAACAGAGTGTCTCTGCCATTCACCTATTCATCTCTTTGAGCTGTCCTCAGGCCATCTGCCTGAATCCACTCCCCTCAATCCCTGTTCCCTCTCACCTGGCAGTCCTTCACACTCATACATGCTACTTTAACTCATGCTGCGATTACCTGAAAAAAAGGGTAGATTTCTAGAGTTCCAGGTAGCCAATGTTCTGTACCTCCAGTTCAAATAAATGAGAAGAACACCGCTAGAATTGCCTCACACACTTGCAGATCTATTAAAGGGAAATGATTGTCACAGGAAGGTGGGCTTCTGGAGTGGTGCAGCTTATTTCCCCTTGATTTATTTTTAGAACACACACCTCCATCTCCGATCTCCTCAGCTTATCTGTTGTCTAAGTGTATTCTAAGTGATGCCACTGTCCTCTGGCGCAATATGAGTCATCAATGATTATTTCTTTTAACAACCTGCCTCTCAGGAGATATGAATCACTTCTGTGTTTTCATTTTATTATTTATTTTATTATTGATCTGGTGAAAATCTTAACTTTGCCTCTGAGGCTGATGTTCAATGTTTAATATTCAAGGCAGTGTGTAATCATACTTTGTTGTATGTAATGGCTCCTGCTTTCTACTCAGAACATAAATGCTCTCATGGTTTGACTTATGCAGTCAATAATTTATAGAACTAAATCTTATATTGAGGTATTTTCATTATCAAAGCACCAACAATACATTTTCTTATAATATCGTGTGGAAAATATGCTTTCAAAAGTTTTCAATTGAACACCCCTATTGTAGTTTTCAATCAAATACCCTTTAGAAGTTTTCAGTCGTTGCTTGCTAAGCTAGCTGATTCAAGCAACAAGATGTGATGCACTTTGCGTTCAAGTTCTATATTTAAAAAAAAATTATTCTACATGTAAATCAAATGATGATACATTCAGTGTCAGCAGAAAACTGTGGATAAAGTCAATCATGTCAAATTCAAGAATTGAATCGCCATGACAGAATAAAGAGTGGTTGACCTATTTTACCTAGTTTACCACTTGAAAACAAGCCAAAAAATGGGATGGAAGTTTCCATGACAAGCTCTCCGCTGCACTCAGCTCTCCAACCTGAAATGCTTATTTTTGTGCAGTGAATTACCTTTAACTTTGCCAGATGAGAAAAACGTCTTGATTCAAGATCCAGGATTCAGAGCGTTTATTGTCACATACAGTGACAATGTACAAAGCGGAAATGTGTTTCCCTGTACAGTGAAATTCCTACTTTGCTGTCCGCAGTGCATTTGGATATGTACTTTACACAAGAAAATGTAAAAATGATTATAAATATGATTATAGATATGAATATGAACATTGCAATAGAACAGTGGCAGTGCAATAAGATGTTGGAGTGCCGCTTGGTGTGGAACTCACAAAGTGCAATTAAAGTGGCAGCAGACTTTACATATGCAAGAGAAGAATGAGTGTCAAGTGTTAAAGTGTTTGATAGATCTGGAAGCAAAACATAACTTCTCTTTCAGCTAGTAGACAGGAGCTTTTTAAATGTAGACACTTGCATCCAGTTTTATAAGTCTGAAATTCGTCACCTCGGTTGACCGTTGCAAATGCAATGCTTTGTAATTGGCGAATTACTAATTAAACAAATTAGATACCTTGCCCTACGTGGGGGAGGCTGAGAATTTTTTTTGGGCTGCACGCAGTTGTCTTGATTTTGCGACTGTTGCTAGTGAGTGGAAGAAGTCCTTGTATAGAAGCTATATTACCCAAGTTGTGGGTAGGAAAAGGTCTGTCAGCTGCTCCAGATCTTCACCTATGTGTTTTTTATTGCCAGAATGGAAAGTTCTAAGGTATAGTCACATTCCTATGTGGCCTCACAAATGCCACTGCAAGGAAAAGTGTCATGGTGTCCATTGTTGGAAAATGAAGGAGAGGAATGGATGCAGTGTTAAAAGCGATACACTGTCTCTCTTCATACCCCTGAATGTGAGCCCCATCTCCATCTTTGTCAACAACATCCACAGAGAGGCAAAATCAAAGCGTCTCTGGTGTCCCATTTTACAGAGCCGTGGGGCTCTTAGGAGAAAAACGGCCTCTCCCACTGCCATTGTATGTTTGCCAAGCTTACCCGAAGTGGAGCATAGGGGAGTTTGACCAACTTTTACAATCTTCATGATGAACTTGACACATGCAAGGATGCTTTGTATTCGTACAAAGGAACACTCATCCTCTCAGTGTGAAGCAAAGTGTATTCCCCAAAAGGTGTATTGAAAAGACTAACCATTATTCTGTATAAGGAAAATTGTAGTGACAATGTGTAGACAAAGAAGCCTGGGATTTTTCAACTCAAGGAAAAAGGTCTCAACTGCCAATAAATTGGCAAATAAGGCAATTTCTTTAAATAACGTATCTAAGATAATTTCAGTGAGTGCGTAAATACATCAATGATTAATAGACTGAAGTATCCCAAATGGTTAACAATGAAGAACAAAAAATGACAAGTAATTCTAAGCTACAACAAGGCCAGAATTGTAATACCTGAAATAGTTTTAAGCAAAATCAATTACCAGTTGGTCTCTCTGTGGAGGTCACTTTCTGGTCTCAGATTGGTTTTATTACTTATATGTCTAAGTGCCAATTTTCAATTTGTTTTTCAAGCTTGCAAAGATAATTTATCATCAATGCAGCAAACCCTTTTCCACAAGATGTTTTTATTATTACTTTCTTCCGCAACAATCGAAAAGCCTCCCACTCTGTGGAAGGAGCCGCCACAGCAATAATCTAATTTCTCATTGAGGTGATTTAAATAATATGAAGCCTCACCATGATTACTCTGCTAATTCAAATAAAGTGAAACCACTAATGTTAAATAGTCATTTGATTGCCCGTATTTGTGTAACACATCATTACATGCATCCTAGCCAGTGCCGAGGCCATTTGATCACCTGTACCGATCAGCCTTGTGAACAGCTCATCAAGCTGAAACCACATTATGACAACAAAAATGGTCTTAAGTTGTATGATAGGAATGACAAATCAATTAATTCATTCACTTACAGTACCTCACTGTTGGGCAATTTAAACAGCATAGACATACAAGTCACTGTCCTTTTTTCATTCAAATTACATAATTGCTTGTGTGTAACTTACCAAAACCATATGCATACCTAATGACTTTTTGCCTGTACTTTCTCTGTTTTTTGTAAATTGTTGCTTTTTGTTTTTTATTTTTTGAAAGACTGCAATCCAACTGTAGAACAAGAAACATTTTCTCTACTTGTGTGTTGTTGGACTTGTCAATCAAGCTTTGGGTTCTTGATGGGAGTCCCTTGATGGGCCCTTTGCCTGGGCAACACTCTTGGTGAGAGGGCTATTTATTTTAGCTTTGTGATAGCCTTTGTAATAGCAATATGAAGTGTATCTGAGTTCTATGGATTAAATAATAATAACAATAATCAATAATATGAAATTAATTATAATCAATAATAATCATCATGATAAGAGTTGAGTTTAAAAATTTGCTTCATTCAAACACTGGGATCTAACCAGTATACAAGAACATGCAAAGATACTCAGTATAGCTCAGTGGCAGGGAATAAACTCCAAATGAGAATCTTAGCTCCTCATGGTTGTTTACATAAAACGCCTCCCATCGCCCAAATAGCAATAAAGTCCCCCAGGTTGACAGTTAAAGAAAAGAAATCAAAATCCACTTTTGGGCAAGGCTTAATCAGTGCTTTTAAGGCCATCATTGGACTCATTTCCTTGATTGCGGGTCTTCTTCTTCTGGGTTAGCCAAATGGCTAATTTGGCAGAGCCCGATAAAAAGTTCAGCGCAACTGACACCCTCTTGTTGGTCTTCAAATATCTCGGACCAAAAATAAATAATTGGAAAGTAAAGGTAACCATCAAACCAAAGAATAAACCCTTTAAGAAACTATACAGTGGCACCAGTGAGGGGCATTCAATGGATAAATGAGGCAGTGTTTCAGGCTTTGGACAAAACAACCAGTCATCCGGCGCTGAAATTGTGCCCTATGTGTTTGTGGCTATATCACCATGCACAATCCTCCACTGGAGGTCACCTGCCCACTCTTCCAGTGGTGGCTTGGAAACGTCCCTCATAAGGAATATGTTGTCCATCACATTCCCTTTCCATGACACAATAGGATTGATCTGCGTGTGTGAGGTTACCTAGACAACCCCTCAATCCGCACACAGGAGGGACACAGACCTCCTGTCTTTGGAAGCATGGCAAGGACCACCCTACGGCACGTGCTTGGCAGGGAGCTGGTCTGACTGCACGGTCATGGCCATACTGCTCCAAAAGTGTTTAAAAAAAGTCAGTGGGGAGACCTGCAAGTCCTGGAGTCTGGCCCAGTGGCATCTGGTTTACGGCTGTGGTGAGGTCCTCAGTGGTCAGGTCCTGGTCCAGAGTCGTTCACTCCTCCATGCTGAGTTGGGGAAGATCCTCCAGGAGATCCTCATGTCTTCCTGGCTGCAGCTGCACTGGTCAGCGCAGCCGCTCCCCCTGAGGGCGGCACAGCGAGATAAGCGCCCCTGCAAATCGGGGGGGGCGGACACCTGAACGAAGGTATCAGCGATTAGCTGGTAGACGAGTGCTTCTGACTTCAGGAAGGCAACCATAGTTCGGTTCACTGTGGTCACGTACGTCAGATTCTCTTGTCCTACTTGCCTGCTGACTGTAAGCTGTACATGGACTCTGTGCTGTCAGGCAGCATAATCTGTACTCTTTGGCGGAAAGACGGGTAGGGGGGCTGGGAGGACGCCACCTCTCTGATTAGCTGGCACTGCCGGGCCGGTGCGCAGGCACACCTCCCGGACTTCAGATGAAGGGCAATTTGCTGCTCCCCATTACCCAAGAAGGATGAGGGCAATAAAGAGGTGGGGTAAAATGTCCATGCAGGTATGGATCCAAATTTCAATATTGCAGTTTATTTGGGTGAATAGCATTCGGTTGCATTTGGATGTCATTTGTCTATCGTCACTTTGCAGTTGTAAATATCTTGGTATTGTGAAGTCACAATAGTGCTGGATAATGGTACTTCTGCCTTTCTGTTTTTTTGTCTATAAGCAGACGAAAGCAGTTGTCCTATGCTATGACTGAATACAGAACAATAAGGCTAACTGTTAACAAAACACTCATTTTTAGTTGGAATTCACAACTTAAGCGGGTGAAACCCAAGGAGGAACTGTACAATGTTGTGTTATATAGTCAAATCCTTGTGAGACACTTTTACTTTGATTTATATCCATTTATGTCATTGCTGATTTAACAGTGTCTTACTTTATTCTCCGAAATACTTTTCTGTGATCATATTTCTACCTGGGCAACAATGAGTCATTGCAGAGATTTATTTTACCACCGCTGCCAGGAAATCTCACCACACTTGTGACTGCAGCAAATCCCTCTGCATCAAAGTTTTATTGTAGGGGGAAAATAGCTCAGGTGAGTAAAGAGAAGAAATTTTGGCATTAGGTTTAATTGCCGTTTGCTTTATTATGAAAACTTGGCTAGAGTGAGCAAAACCAGTCGACTTTCCCCTCTGGTGAAATATAGGGTATTTATACGTGTCTAATTCAAGTGGAAGGGCATCGGCCAGCAATAAATTGCTGCTCTCATAAAAAAAAAGAGAGTTGTGTTAAATGTGACAGTTTCTGCTTGCAGCCAGGCGACACATATAGCTTGATAACTGTTTAAGTTCATACAGTAGTCGTTTATTTGATGTATCTTGGATGGAATAAGCTATCTGATAGACACCGACGGGGTTAATTGGGAAATATCATGATGGATTCTTGTAAAGTCCTCAGAGCTCTGAGATGTTAACCGAAAATAAGTCAGACTGATTGTTTCCAAATTTGGATTTATTAGAATGCTATTATGCAATTGCTGCCTCTCATTCATGGTAGAGCAGTTGAGCTTATTATTCCCACATCTCATTAATTTGAATGATGCAAACCCAGGAATTTGCAAAGCTTAGTCACTAATGACTTTACAATCCTGAAGAGGAGTGATGATGCCATGCAGTGATCATGTTCTCACTGTAAATGTGATTTGGTGACCAAGAGGGTGATGAGATGATTCAGATATCACTGGCTTTGCACAACCTTGTGTCTAATAATTGATTTTCTACTAAAGTCTAACTATTAATTTCCGATTTTATCTGTGTAGAAGGGAAAATGCTGCACAGAGAAGTGCTTGGCAGCGTCCCATTGAAATCATTGTCATTTTCACAGATCTAACTGAGGAGCAGGATGACACTTTACAAAAGAAAGTAAACACACACCGCTTCACCTCTCAAACTCTTTATTCTTGTTTGTCACAGTTACTGAACAGCGTTATTCTACACTGAAATTCAAAACCATTAAAAAAACAGCAGTAGCTCTTTTGTGTCATGAAAGGTATAGGTTTCCCATTTATTTATTAATTCAGTTTTGTTTTTTTTTTTAATTTAATTATTTTGCTAGCCAACATATATGGATATGGGGGAGAGGGTGACCCATTGGTAGAAGTCCAGTGCTGTAGCAATTGCCAAACCTACAGCAAAAAAGCTACTTTAGATGTAGGTACTATGAACATTTTACAAACCCCAATTCCAATGATATTGGGATTTTGTGTAAAACATAAATAAAAACAGAATACAATGAATTGCAAATAATTTCCAACCACTATTTAGTTGAATACACAACAAAGGCAAGATATTTACCGTTCAAACTGATAAACTTTAATGTTTTTTGCAAGTATAGAATTTGATGCCTGCTACACATTCAAAAAAAGCTGGGGCAGGGGCAATTTTTCCACTGATATATCACCTTTCCTTTTCACGACACTTAGCAATAATTGTTTAAGCTTTGTAAATGGAATGCTTTACCATTCTTGTTTTATGTACAACTTCAGTTGCTCAACAGGCGGGGGTCTCCATTGTATTTTGCCACACATTTTCAATAGGAGACAAGTCTGGACTGCAAGCTGGCCAGTCCAGGACCCACACTCTTACAAAAGCAATTCAACATCAGTCCATTTCTTGGTCGTGTTGATGTATGGCTTTGGCTTTGCATGGTGCAGTTTTAATGGTGGCACAGTGGTTAGCGCCTCACCCCACGAAGGTGAGGTTTGATTCTGGTTTGATTCTGACAAGAGGACCTTTCTGTGTGGAGTTTGCATATTCTCCCGTCTCTGTGTGGGTTTCCTTCAGGTTCGCCTTTTGTCCTCCAAGTGTCCAAAAACATGCAGCTGGTTAATTTGAAAAAATTGGGAAAATTGCGACGAATGATTGTTTGTCTGTATATGTGGCCCTGCGATTGACTGGTGACCAGTCCAGGGTGTACCCTGCCTCTCGGCCGATGACAGGTGGGACAGGCTCATCGGCATCCTCCGAGACCCTGAATGCAGGATAAGCAGTAGAAAATGGATGAACCGCTGGAGGAAACCCACGCAGACACGTGAGAACTCCTGTCAAAATCAAACCAGGGTCCTTCATGCTGTCAGGCTAAAGCGCTAACCACTGCGCGACCATCCCGTCCCTCATCCTCACCTTCCCCAGTCTTTTGTTGCCTCTGTCCCAGCTTTTGTGGAATGTGCTGCAGGACCTATTCAAACTGAGTGATTTTTTGCCCAAACAAAAATAATTTTTATCACTATGAACATTGAACATATTGTCTTTGGAGTGTATTCAACTGAATATAGGTTGAAAGTGATTTGCAAATCATTGTATTCTGTTTTTATTTACGTTTCACACAACATTTCGACTTCAGCTGAATCTCTTGGTTCTAAGTTATTTCGTCACCTGGGTGTGGTGTCTTTGAATGGGAGAAGCGTCCGTTAGCCAAAATCCTCAGTCAGATTCATCCGTAATACTAGATTCAATACCTCAAAACAATCTGTTAGCGTGAATAGGTTAATCTGTTATTGTAATGGTTTTGTATGGGCCCAAAGGAGTCTGGGCGTAAAAAGAATTTTATCTCCCTTTCACATTTTCTAGGACTAATCCTAGTAAGCCTATTAGCTACAAACTTACAGCTGAGTTTGAATTAGATACTGTGACTTGTTTTACACACTATATTATTTCAAGAATGTGATTTTAAGTATGACATTTTTAAACAGTTATCCAGCTACTCACAGGACCACTGAACTGGCTTTTTGGGCAAGTGGGCTTTTGCTCAAATACATAGGAATACTTCTGCCCAAATTTTTCCAAAAGGTTTTGTTTTGGCTCGCAAACAACTAAAATAATTGTTCTGGGCAGTCATGGAATCATACATGGGAGATGACGTGTTCACTGCTGCCTTGTGGTTTATTACTCTGCTTAATTTAGATGAATGGCGCCTGATCAGTGAGCCGTAATCCAATCCGAAAAGGGACAGAGATGATGAGATGTCTTAACTAGATCTCATTTCTATTTGGCTGTAATGACAGATTGAATATTCTCCCTGATAGTGAGGGAGCTCCCAGCAGCCACTCTTCTGCAAACATATTTCCTTGTAGTGTGAAGTAGCGTTTTTGTCTGTGCAGCAGTGGCCCCAGGGAAAGGCGGTGGTGAAAGGAACTCTGGGAAAGTTCTTAGACTGGAAACAGTGGCCTGACCTTGTGTTCAGGAAGTGGTTTGGGTGCTTTTGTAAATGATTTGTCTGCCTGTTTCCACCATCAGTGTTGTTACTATTTAATGTACAGAGAACCCTCCCACCAAAATATGCACTTACTTCCTCTGAGGAAAAAAAGGGCTCTGAAATATCTCAGTTGAATGCTACGCCGATTGGAGTGGATATCCTTCGTAAATTTTTTAACTTTAACATGTTTACAAAGGTATATGCTCCAGGAATCGTTAAATTTTGGAATAATTTTCTAATTATCTGCCTTTTCTTCTAAACTTCTGAGTGGATTGGTTGGCAATCGTAAATCAATAAATAGCACAAACTGGTGCCGCCCTGCTCCCCACATCACTGTTGATAAGTGGTGGGACTATTGATTTGAAATAAAAATAGCAGACATGTAAAGTGGTAATGAGACTCACTCTGTGACACACTGTGAACAACTTTGGAAGGGTAAATGATTTTTTTACTTTGCGTATTTCGCACTTTTTACCGGATAAGATCTAGACGAGGTCCATACGTAGAATTAATGAGAGGAAAGCACTCGAAATATCTTATTTCAGTTGTTGGTGTTTAACAAGCCTTTTGGGCTGTGCGTAAATTGCTGCTCTCTGTCCACCCGAGCAGCAGCAGAACACTCACCGTCTGAATTTCTCTGGACAGAAATGCTATAAAAACCCCAGAAACTCCTTGTCTGGTTAATGGTTCACCTCTTTTCTATTCACATGAAAATGAAACATGAGTAAAAGTGGGATCATCTTGTGTATTTAACTTGTGTATTTTTTTTGTATTGATCCAAATATCTCACATCAATTTTTCATCTGGACATGCCTGAAATTTAAGGCACAGGGACAACTTACTAGGATAAAGTAGAGTCAGGAAAGCTTCATATATAATATGTTTGAAGGCGAAAAAAGAATTTTCTATCACCACTCCAACTATTTTCAAAGAACTAAGCTTGCTGATAAACTCTATAAAAGCTGGCTTCATTTTGTGCCTTTTTATGACATTTGAGCAGGAATTCAAGTCATTTTAATTACAATCAGAAATTTCTCTTGATCGTTTACTCTTGATTGTTTATGACTATTTTTTGTTTACAACTTTTTTTGCCCTCAATTTAGGAACGACTTCTAATGTGATGATTCTGGATTGAGGCTTCAGTTGGGGTCTTTCAAATCCATGCAACATTCATGTAATTTTCAATTTAATTTTTATAAATACGATATGTAACACTAAAACATTGGTCTGATGCAATCAAAAATGTGTTTTTTTTCTTGTTCCCGCTATTTATTATATAACTTCCACCATGAAAAATTATGGATGTGCTCTGTTGTCACGAGTTGTGGACAAAAGTCAACATTTTCTGATGTATATAAGAAGACACAAATTTTGGTCTGATTTGGAAACAAAATGTAGAAATTTGCAGATGATTACATATTGGAAACAATATGGAGACCTCTCTTGTCCAACAGTTTAACTTAGATTTAGAATTGCATTTTGTTTATATTGTATACTATTATTTATTTATTTATTTTTCAGGAAAAACACTGGCAGCCACTCAGTGACATTTTTATCAGTGGATAACTTAAGTGGATAATTTATGTAGAATGGGTTTTTATTTTATTTTATTTATGTTTTAACCAAACCATTGCAAATAATCAGTCATTCATTCTCCATACTACTTAACCTTGGGGGGCTATTCCAGCTGTCATTGGGTGGGAGGCGGGGATCACCCTGGACCCCAGTCGTCAATCACAGGGCTGCATATTGAGACATGCAACCATTCACAATCTCATTTACAGGTCTGGGAAATTTAGGGGCTCTATTGACTCCACAGCATGTCTTTGGACTGTGGGGAGAAAATATACGCAAATAATGGGAGTACATGCAAACTCCACACAGAATGGGCCCATATCGGGCTCGAACCAGGGACCTGCTGTGAGGCGGGAGATCTAACCATGGCAAATATGTCCTTTATGATATAAAGTTCAGGATAAGGTTAAAGTGAAAGATTTTAGTTCAGGTTGGCTTCATTATCAGATCGCCCCTATGTAGATGTGCTTGTTCCTGATTTTAATGTTTCAGCTGGCAACACATTCAGTGAGATAGTTGTATGTGCTAATACAAATACAATAACTTTCCATTTTTTTGCTTTGTACCTGCTGTGTGATAATTCACCCAGAGCCAGTCTCAACCCCTTGGGTCTTATTAGCACAGCTGGCCTGTATGGCATGACGCAACGTGACATGAACACAATAGGTACATAACTTGACTGCAGCTGCTTTGCACTGGAGAGAACAACATGCTGCCAGTAAAAATGTTTTTTTTCTGGCCACAGGGAACCAAAGAACAACGGGGGTCCGTCTGATGGCCGTTGGGGAAACAGCCAGCAGTCAATAGTCTGCTCAATGAGTAACTGAGAATCAGCTCAGGGCAGGGCCATGAATACTGTTAATTGCTTCTGCTTTGTTTGCAATTAGTCAAACACTCTGCTGCTAATATGATTAGGACACTGAAGTAGCTGTTAGCAAACACCTCCCCAGTGAACCTACTGTATATGGAAATACTGATCGTCTGTAGCTTTGCATCTTTTTAAGGTTGGAGTTAAATCATTTTCGATTATTTATTCAAGAATGTGCCACCCAAATATGTATTTTACTCAGTGACCAGGTGCTAAGTTTGAATGCATTCCAGATATTCAACAATGTGCGCCGCCAACAATATTTTATTAAGTGTATTGCACACTCATGCATCCATCCATATTGAAGTTATTTCAGGATGGAAAACCTCACATCGAAGACTCACTTTCTTTTATCCCTGTACTCCAAAACAGATTTTTCCTCGCACCCAATGTGGTAAGAAATTCATTAAGGGGAACCCACAGTACAACCCTTAAAGTGGGTATTCCCCCTTCTGGTGCATTTATCCAGGACCACAATAAATCTATTAGTGGTGTGTCAAGTTAAGGGATTTTCTCAAGGCAATGCTTTTTTTTTGTTGTTTTTGTATGTGTTTGTTTATTTTCCGTACCGTTATCAGCTTTCCCCTCAGTGAACACAGCGACTCACTGCTTTTGTGGTCTTGTGTGGTAGGTATTATTATTCCCTCAGCAAACTTTTAGAGAATCTGGGCCACAATGTCCATGTTGACACACGTGAACAAAGACTCCTCTTTTCCATGTATACATTTATTCCAGTGGCAGTGAAAAGCAGGAGATACAGTTACCTCTAATGAGAAGAGGACTTCACACCCCATTGGTTGCTCTGTCTACCTGGAATCCAGGCCAGTGTGGAGACACTCCAGTATCCACTTTATTGGGAATTTAGAAGAAAACGTGCCCGGGAAAAAAAAAGTTACACGTCAATCTGCCCTCTCAAGAGTATGACAAATCATCTGTTTTCAGAGCATTTGGGGAATAGCGAAATTTGCATGACACACTCTTTCCTGCATGAAAACACATTCATTGCATTACAAAAGAAAGGGAATGCGCCTTACGGAGGAACCACATAAACGAAATAGGGTGATATATATATTTTTAATTGGTAATATATATGTAAATACATATGATATACACATATTTATTATATATATGTGTGTGTTTATATATATATATATATATCAAAACCCATTGTAATTTTGTGTTAGGCCCGTAAATGTTACATGAAAAGTGTTAAAGGAAGCCTGGCTGTCTACAGGATACTGTGTGTTTTGTGTGCTTTGTTAAATCTATTGTTATGGTTCCTTCAGATAAATAGACTGCTTAAAGAAATGGTGACTTCTGTGCTACCTTCTATGCTTACTCCATGTCTGCAAAATGAAATGTTGAAGTATTTCACCAACAGCATCTTTGTCATCATTAAAACTGTCCTCAGGTTTAGCCAGAGTCCTTTAGGAGTGTAATGAAACATGGCAGACAGAAAATGTCCATTTTTTTTTCTATTGTTTTGTTTCTATTTGTGTAGTTGAGTGTGAAACATCCCCGGATATTGTAGATGTTTTCCCTCTTGAAAAATTACAGCAGTGTGTGTTGACACATGGGCTTGAGAACCTGCCTGGACTCAAGTGGACTACTCGTACCCATTGGAAGTCACTCAGGCACTTAGCAGGTCCTGCAGAATAATGGACTCAAGGTGTGAACATTTGCTCACCGGGTCTGTGCAAAGTGTGGATAACTGATGTGACCACAATGCCACCCACTGTTTTTTTAGTTATTAAGTCATATGAATGTCTAGATTTTAAATCTAAAAGCGACCACTTTTTGATAAGATATGCAAGTATACATACTGTTAACAGATATTATTAACAGGGAAGTATTTACCACCAGGACATAGTAAAAAGTATTTCAAATGTTTTTTTTAATTTTTCACTGATTCCTGAAGGTAATTTCCAGTGAACAAAATGTCATTCATTCAACTCTTCAGACAACACTGCTGAATGGATTAAAATGCATTATGTAGATAAATAATAACTTCTCTGCCATTTGTTCTGTGAATATGCTAAGCTCATTCATGTATTCAATTACATGTTTGCTCCTTCAGTGGTGGAGTTGTACTCAATCTTAGTCTTATTAAAGGTGTCAGTTCAGTATCTGAGATAGCCTATATTTTTATTTTTGCCTTATTGCCATTCAGCCAAACTAGCAATTGCGGGCATGTTAACAATTGCCTGTGTGTTGTGTGAGCATGGATTCAAAATATTTGTTGTATAAGGATATGAAAGAGGTACAATAAGAAGAATGGTTTCATTTCGTTAATTTCCTCAGTGTCCTCTTAAATACCGCTGTTTTTCCAGATTAGTTTGAATATTGCACATTAGTTTCTATCTTCCACATGTTTTTATAGACATGTCATGCAGTCTGGGTTTTGCGCTTGTTGTTTTAACTTGGTGTTGCCCGAGCTTGGTGAACTCTGGTTTAATGATCCAGAACTATTCAGAAAGTTGTTAGCTGGTGTTGTTTATGTGATCTGGCTCTCTGGTTTGTTCTTGGTTGATCAGCTGCGGATGTTGACTTGACATCCATCATAGTTTGTGCAGATTTAGACCTGTAACGGACAGACTTTAGTCTGCTATCGAATAAGAATTGTGGCACTTTATATAGAAGAGATCCACCTGAGACTCATAATGTATGTGGTTAAAGTAATTCTTCATAAATTCATCTCAAGCTCTGACTGACCTTTTCAGTGTTTCTTTGTGTTTTCATATCCTGAACGTATTGTTTGTGTTGCTCTCTTTAGCTCTGGTGGTGAGATTTCTGACCAGACGCTTCATCTGGGAGTATGATCCAACCCTAGGTAAGGAATACCAAAGCAAAAATTCTAATACATTGAAAAAGATTATTGCAACAGTGTCTTGGATAATTGTTACTACTGTTTGTATTGCTGTCCCACTTCTGTAGTAAATCTAGTCCTGCAGATCAGGAACAATATCTTCTTGTCTTTCAGCTTTGGACTGTAATGGCTATGTTTTATGCCCAAGACAAATGGCAAGAAAGACTAAAGCTATTATTTCTAGTATTTTCTGCACTGTACAACATTTATAAAATACAGAGACCTACCGAAATTGAACTGTTTGCTTGAAAAACACAAAACAATGTATTTCCGCAAGTTCAAGACTCAGTGTTATTTTCGAGGCAATTTAGATTCCTTTTTTAGTATTGTTGGAACAGTGGTACATGAACTAAATTAATTGTTGACATAATCTTTATAGAACACAGCAAAATTAAACTTGATCTTACATAACTTCTGTTTTTTATTCTCTTTGTCGATGAAATTATAGGGCTCAGGCAATGAAAGCCATTTTCATCATTCCCCACAGGCTATTTTCTGTTCTGGTGTTTCCATGTTTCAATTCTGAATGAAACTAATGTGAATAAAAGCTCAAAATGATCTTCTATTGTACCATAGTTAACTTATGGTGACCTGAAGAGAAACTGTAAAGGTACCTTCTCTGAATTCTCAACTATCACTCCCACACTTTCAGAGGTGTTGTATCATGTTTTGAGTTAGTGTGTTAGAGGAGACACTCTCGAGGTCAGCGTCATCTCAGATCTGACAAAAGGAATGAATCCCTCGGAATAAATCCGGAAGTGAGAGGCGATAGAAAAGATAGAATAGAACTTTATTAATCTTGAGGGAAATTATTTTGCCAGAAGGCTCCAACATTGAGAAGAAGAAGAAGAAGAAGAAGAAGAAGAAGAAGAAGAAGAAGAAGAAGAAGAAGAAGAAGAAGAAGAAGAAGAAGAAGAAGAAGAAGAAGAATTACGTAGATTCACTGAAAACATGAAATGTATTTTATTGCTGTCAGGTTTCCTCCTTGCAGGAAGGGGAGGAGTTATATAGTGTGATGGCCATAGGTAAGGAAGAACCTCTGCTGTTCTGTGGCGCTCTTTGGTGGTCTCAGTCTATGTCTGAAAGTGATCTGGTAGGTCTTCAGTACATCATGCAAGGGGTGAGAGGCGTTGTCCCTGATACAGAGCAGCTTCTTCAGCATCCTCCTCTCAGACACCTCAACTAAAGGGTCCAATTCAACTCCCAGGAGGGAGACAGCTTTCCTGATGAGCTTTTTAGTCTGTTAGCGTCAACTGCCTTCAGCCTACTGCGCCAGCACACTACAGCGTAGGAGATGACGCTGGATACCATTGTGTGAAAAAGCATCTGCAGCATGGCTCTGCAGATGTTGAAAGACCTGAATCTCCTGAGATAGAACAGGCCTTTCTTGTATACGGCATCTGTGTTTTTAGTCCAGTCTAGTTAGTTGATGGCGCTCCCTGTCACTCCCCCGTCACCTTAGAGGTTGACTTGGAGAAGTGTTACTATGTATAACCTCCAACAATTTATCCTTCATCACCGCTGTCAGCCTTGCAGCCCAACATCTCACTCTTCTTAGTATACTTCAAGCGCAATCCAGCAGTCAATTGGATAACATTAAATGCTGACCATCAAGATACTTTGCTGTACTGCCGGAATAAAGTGACAGGGAACCTCTTCAAATTGTCGGTGGTGTTGATGATTATTAGGGTGGTGATGTACTCATGGGGCACTCAGGCTTATCCAGTATCTCCACAGGGCAGTTTATATGGAAACTCATATACTGCTCAGCATCACATTGGAGTGCTATGACCAGCTTTCAGCACTTGTCTGAAGATTTATGATAATAACAATCTAAGAGCCAATTTGTATTTTGCTGCTTAATACATGGCTGTACTTTAAAGCAGAGCCATAGCCTCTTAAAAGCAATCAATCCCTCTTCTTTTCCCCTGCCATTCTTTTTCTTTTTTTACATACCCCGCAACAGTAACATCCTAGATTGTTACACTTTATATTTCCAAGAATTTTGAATAAGCCAGATTTACCCCCCCCCCCCCAATAAAAAAATGAACAAGGGAGCTTTAAAGGATTCCTTGGTTACCATGAGGGCTGACGTCACAACCAGGACAATGGCTGAAGTGGGATTTGAGATAACAGTGCCATTAGGGGGTTCTCAGCTCACTCATACCGCAGGATAAAATTACCCTTGAAGACGATGACATATTATTAAAATCCTTTTACGGTTATATCCTGAATGTAGGGGATGTGCATGTTGAGTGCTGCTCTGAAATCCACAATTATTTCAAGAACATGACAGGAACAGCTGCTATCTTTGCATCGGTGTCCATTGATCCATGCACCTCCATGTTATATATCTATTAATCAGGCTCTCTGGTGATTTTCCACTCATAGAAATTCTTGCTGCCTGTCCTTTCAGTACAGTACATGCTTGTGCTGCGCAGACCTTTGTTTTGGAGAAGTTCATTTCAACCGCAGACCAATGCCAGCTGATTTAACTGATTAGCATGCTTTCAAATAAATGGAGGCATGACATGAAAATCAACAAGTACAGTTACTCTGGCTTGTTCAGATTCAGAAGAACAGGGAAAACTTTTTGTCCACTTTGGCTTTTGCAACACCATTTTGAAAGACAAGCTCCTGTGTCCGGGAGGAAAATTCAAGACAAGTTTTCCCTCAGCTAAATGCTCTTCTCAACCACCTTGCGCGGAAATAGTATATGACTACGCTAGGAAAGTTATTGAATACCACAATAAAACCAGGTCAATTGTTTGATGGAGGTACTTGACAGAATTCACCAGATATAGAGATTTCCAGCAATCACGTAAAAAACCAAGGTGATTATTGAAATGTTGAAATCACTGTTATTGCCGCTGTAAAAAAGCCAAGACTTGAACTCCAGTCTCCTCTGGGAGGTAACTTTGAGCTGCAGCTGCTGTAGCTTTAAGTTGTCACTCCATCACATTGAGCAGATTGCATTTTGGAATTATTTTTTAGGGGGAAATAAAAGATTCTCCTCACAGACCTCTTAAAAAAGGTGAAAATAAAGATACAGTAGTTTCTGAGAGCCAGCATAGGCAAGCAGTTTTTCCAAATGTAACACTAATAGTGCCATGGAAGGAAAAGCATTTGTGTCTTACTGAGACCTTTAGATTTAAATAAGAGGTTCGGTAAATCCTGCCATCGTGACTCATCACTAAGTCTTAGACACAAACCAAGGAGGTTGTCATGGATGGATTGGGTGCAGTTTGCAGCAGCCAGAGTGATGGCTCCTGAAATAACTCATCCCACGGGTCGCAGTGAGATTCTGATTTCACTCCTCAGAGATGCTCCCTGTGCCTCCAGCCAAACTGCAGCCATAAATCCCCATGCTACTTCCACCTCTGGCTCTATGTGACATTTCATTGACGTCACAGGATGCTGTTTATGCCCCTGAGAGGTGAAGCACCTGGGACATTGCAGGGTAATGATGCAAAAACTGATCTGCTATTTTTCTCTCTCTTCTCTGGGAATCAGAAAATGTTTTTGACACTGTCTATGTCATTGCTGCTGTCAATTGAAGACCTTACCTGGAAAAAAAAATCAATAAATCCTGAAATGGATACACTAAAATGCAGGTATTGCTTGTAGGTGTCTGTTAAAACAATCAATTACTCTACACAAGTTGACTCTGTCCAAACACATTGCAAGGTATGTGGTGCTTCTGCATCTGTAGTTACATTTACATAACTAATAATCCAAACGTTTATTATATAAACCAGAATCAAATGTATTTTTCCCCAAAGTCCAGCAAATTATTGTATAATTGATGCATTGTTAAAAAAGAAGAAAGACCAGCTCATACATGTTTACTTTAGATAACATATTCCTTCAATAGTTCTAAAGTGGGAAGATTCACATATTACAGTTCAAATCCACCCAAGGCTATTTCTCATATTTCTAATGCCAGTTTATATGTATATATATGTAAAAAAACATTGATAGAGTACCTTGGATTTTTGACTTCCTAAGTTAAAGTCATTATCAACATTAGTTGCTTGGGGGGGAAGTTTTTTCCACGCTCTGTCATTTAGCCTTGACAGCA
Source organism: Fistularia commersonii (assembly GCF_037954325.1). NCBI lineage: Eukaryota > Metazoa > Chordata > Actinopteri > Syngnathiformes > Fistulariidae > Fistularia > Fistularia commersonii. Next base: position 14,162,129 of record NC_141288.1, read on the forward strand.
CGGCGTAAACCAATGAATCCGCAAACAAACTCAGCAAACCATTGTCAGTATCAAATAAAGACCAATTATGTAACTGCATGACTTGTCTCGCACCTTTTACCGGAAACTTGTTATGTTGATATATATTGAGAAAATTGAAGGAAAGACAATCGCCAAACCTTTCTTCAATAAAGTGCAGTCAGGACATGTTTTTTACATTTTTCCTTGACACCTGTCAAGTGTGTACTTGATTTACTGTGTTGAAAGAAAAAGAAAGTGACACTAAATTGAAAATCATAGCAAATATCCAACCTGAAGTTTTTGTATGATCCAGGATCAGTTCAGTGATTTTCTGTATTGATTTCTTCACCTACTGTTTCCCTCACTTGCACCGTGTGTTCAAACAACATACTTTTACAAAAGCTGCATGTATTAGGAAATGTCAGCACGGCAGGCAGGACTTCAGTCACAAACGTAAAACGTGACAAGAGACTCAGAAAGTTATAAGCTTAGATAAAGTGGTGGCCTAAACCCTTGTCCAGTAGGATCAATTTCTTTACTGAGCAGGATTTCAGGGGTTTCCAATCCCTCTGTAGGCTGTTTACACAGATGTGTTTTTTACAAGGGGGGCAATTGAGTCAGATAACTCCTGTGTTATTCAGGGTACAACAAGAGGTCACAGTCATAGTTCACTCCTGTGTTCTTTTGCCAGGAATAAAAATCTTTTATCCTGCTTCTCAAATGAGCAGGAGGTGATTCTCAGGTCAGTGAAGGAGCAACCAAGAATGTCTAACCACCTGCTGAAAGACATACTGTAGCCCTGAGAAACTTTAATTCCTAGAATAAAATGGAAAAACAATAGTTAATTTTCAATGTAGCTGGTATCAGTGTACATCTGTATTTTGGATTTTGGAGATACTGGTGATTCAAAACCACCCTGATAATAGATGAGAAGAAGCAGTGAGGCACCGCGCTTGCTTCAGTGAGACTGTGGCATCCTCCTGGGGAGGGAGTTTACAAGCGAACTTCTGGGTGGTTGAGTCTCGGCCCCTGAGGCCTGGCTGGGCAGAGCCTGCATTAAAAAACTTTGAGCCATCAACCTGTTGTTTCACCGCCGGTAAGGACGGACATTTGTGTTGGGTCCTGTGTATCTTGGGCGTCAGACAAAGATGGCAACCACAGCCCCTTGGCTGTATTTTAGACTAAAATGTTTGCATTGGAAACCAGTATTGACCCTTCAGCTGTACTTTGCACTGGTTTTAAGATGAAGCAATTATCAGCCTCCTTTAGCCAACTGTTAAGCCTCTGCCATTTTTAAAACTTTAAGTACTATGTAACCAGTCATTGTCTATTATGGGCATGTAATAGTTGTGTTTTAGTAGCTGTTAAGCATGTTTTAGGATCTATTAGTATAACTTAACCACTCATTGTCCCTTCTCAACTTCTTCTATCCAACTACCTAACATCTGTTAACTATTTTAGGTGTTTTTACCATTCAATGGTGGTAATAGCAGACAGAGTCACCACTTCAGCGATAATGACTTCTGTTGAAATAGCAGCAAATATGTGCCCCACTGTACAGTGACATTTAAAATCCTTTCAACAGCTGTGTCACTCCCTTGTTGTTGAGATTTTATTTTGAGGATGAGTCACTGGGATTATAATTTCTTTTCAACTTGCTCCAATTTTTGTTGATTTGTGTTTTGCTCACAGAATCCACATATCGCCATCAAGCCAATATTGATGATGAGGTTGTTTCCATGGATATTCTGGACACAGCAGGGCAGGTGAGACAATTATCCCTTTGTCTGCAGGCCTGTCTGCTCTTAAAACATTTGTATGTACTATGTAGAGATCCTACACAATATTCTCACCAGCATCTGCAATTGTTCTCTGCACAGAAGGGAGCAGGTTTTATTAGAACTGAATCACTCACTTATACGCCATTACTACTTCCAAAGACGTAATGGTGGTGAAACCAATTGTTTTAGTATTTTGGTTCCGTTTTATACTACTGAAAACCACCAATAAGCATAATCTAAAAAAAAAAGGCTTTTTAACCTGGAATTTCAGTGATTCATTCATTGAGTCACAGATATAATGAGTGTCACGGATACAATGTCTTGTAACTTAATTTACTGTCAAGAATTTATGTCTAGTGACGGTCGTTGCCATGGTTCTATCAGGTTTAGGCGTACAAATTGAAAAAAAAAAAAGAGGAAATATCTTAACTGGGGTTAAAGATGTTAATCTGTCAACCTATTTTTTTTTCACATTTGTATCTGTCAGATGAACTATGTCTGGATAAAATATATGTGGATGTTAAGAATTTCTGGTGTGCAGAAATGTCTAATTCCCTCACATTAGTCAGAGGCTACAGGTGACCCTGTGTTTACCTGAAAACACCTCTTCCAAGAAAGTTCCATAACATTTGTCTAAAGCAACAGAGCCTCAGATATCTTGACTTGAATTTACCATTAATGTCAAGCTTTAAAAACACTGGGCCGCGTGCTTTGCCGAAGGAACTCAGTCACATATTTCTTTGAAACTTCTCTGCCTGTAAAACAAAGGCCCCTTTCAAGATATACCTGCCAAACATTTGTTTCAGTAAGTGCAAGAAGAGTTTATTCAGATTAAATAAGTGCAGTTGGGTTCTCTCTGTAAGCTGAGGTAAGTCGATCTTTATGTCTGATAAACAGATTGTCTTATTACTAGGGTTCAAATTATATGGGCTGTAATTAAATGAGTATCCCATCGGTACATCTATAATAATACTTAAAATCCTGAGTAGCTAAGATAAAGTAAATTTGACAACACTTATGAAATTACATTTAGATAACAAATGACGTTTTTTTCATAGTTTCCATGTAACCAGCCTTCTTTCCTCCGCTACCTTGTCATCATTATTTGACCATCTTTATGCAAGGGGACAATGACTTACAAAAATGTTGTTTAGTCATTTTATCTCATCATGAGAAGCCAAAAGAGAAACATACACTGCTATCTTATTAGTTTGTCATCCCTTTTCAGTTAACGTCAAGATATTTTGCAAAAGTTTCCAGACTATGCTGAATTTTAATGTTAGATCTCTCTCCCATCTTGAGGGAAAACAACTCTGATTGTATCAAGAATTGTGCTAGCACTTTCAAGATTTGTAGAAGTGGCGTCTTCTCGATACCTCGTAAATTCCCAGTTCAAAAGGCGGTCGGATATACAAACGGCCAAACTCTTTCCTCTGTCCTCTGGAGGAATGCTGCTCTTTTTAAGCTTCCTCATCCAGTCACCGCGAGCCCTGAATCCATATGCCTCCCTTTGGTGAGATTAGAATTTAAAGGCTGCCACACGACCAGTTAAGTCCTGTCACAAAAGGCCAGCTTTGAATGATTTAAAATGATCCAATCAGTTGCAGATGTCTGTGTGCTCACACAACTCATATGGTTAGAGTTCCTGTTGAAGTAGGTGTGTGAGAAAGCAGAGAGACATATTGTCCAGTCTTTTGGGGTAAAGGTTTTGGGCAATAGCTTCTCAGTAATGTGTAACATAGACACGTCGATAGCGGTGCGTGGCTTAAAGCTGACCGGTCATATGTCTTCAGTGTTCAAATGCAAAAAGACAGCTGGCATGAAACTAAGAGACTTTCAGTATCATTGATGATTTCTCTTTGACAAGTGGAATAATTTACCATATTATTTTGATCATTTTTTCTCACAGCAAGAGATTAGAAAAGTGATAAAAATGATATGCACTGTATGATAAATATGAAGCTGCTTGTTAAACATCAGTACTTATGGGTTCCTTAAAAGCTCACTTTTTGTTTTTTTTAATTTCAGTGAGTGCAAAAAAGAACTTGAAGACATCACTGCTTCATGATAAAAACAAACCATTTGATAACAAAGTAGAAATTCTTGTTTTTCTCATTTTTGTTAACTTTGATATAACAGCAACCAATATCCCTTTGGAGACATTGGTTTTTTTAACATTTGCACTGGCTAGTCCTGTAATTTAATACCTCGGCCCATAATAAATTCAATACTTGTCAAATTTCAGGATCCATTTTATATTAGATGCCCAGATGTCACTGCTTTTTGCATTTACAGTGATTTATTTTAAACATCTGACTGATAGTTTGATAAAAATTTTAATGTCATGACACAAAATTGTCCCAAAATCCTGTGACCCTTTAAGTGTGTCCTGAATGTTTGCCTTCAAGGCGTGACACACAAATGCATCTAAGGATGTATACATTTCAATTTTGGTTTCTTTTAAGTATACAACTTCTGTGTATCTCTCAAATTACTGTAAACATTAAGCCAGTCCGCCAATGGGAAGCTTGATAGATCATCTTGTGGGTTTATTTCCCTGGTTTGGTCCCGTTAGCTAATTTACCATTTTTAAGGAAATCCGTTGGTCACCATTTTCTACTGTAATTGTTTAACTATAAGCCAATAATTATCTGCGGCTAGCATGAGCTCTCTTGCCATGAATCAGGATTAAAAAAAAGGTTATAATTCAACTTAAATATTGAACAGTAGAAGTAGCACTGATCCTTTTGTTTATCTTTTTATTTAAATGTTTAGAGATGATTTTGTGTCAAATTTTTGGTGTATTTTATGAAATGCTGAACTACCAATTTTTTTAAAAAAAGTTTCTTCTCTCTTGGTTTCATTTTAGGAGGACAACCAGCAGAGGGAAGGTCATATGCGATGGGGAGATGGCTTTGTCATCGTGTATGACATCACAGATCGGGGAAGTTTTGAGGACGTGGCTCCGATACGGAGCCTACTAGAGGAAGTGAAAAAACCGAAAAACGTTCCTCTGGTACTCGTCGGGAACAAGTCTGACCTGGACCACGTACGGCAGGTTGGCACAGAGGAGGGCGAGCGGCTGGCAGCCGAAATGGCTTGTGCCTTCTATGAGTGTTCAGCCTGTGCCGACGAGGGCGGCGCGGTGGCCGAGGCTTTCCATGAGCTCTGTCGTGAAGTGAGGCGTCGCAAGGCCATGCAAGGCAAAGCAAGACGCCGCAGTTCCACCACACATGTCAAACAGGCCATCAACAAAATGCTGACCAAGATTAGCAGCTAGGGAAGAGCCTTGGTGCTGTAAGAAATGAACAATAATAAAAAAAAAATAAATGAAAGCCTTGTCTTGGGGGCAGTTGTGGCTCGATTGGTAGGGCTTGCGTCCCTCCAGTTGGTAGGTTTGATCCCTGGTTCCTCCTGTCTGCATGCTGAGGTTTCCTTGGACAAGACACTGTATCCCCAGTTGCTCCTCCCAATGTCCTGGTTAGAGCCTTGCATGGCAGCTCTGCAGCCATGGGTGTGGGTGTGTGGGTGTGTGGGTGTGTGTGTGAACAGGCCAATGTGAAATCCAGTGTAAAGTGCTTTGATACTGCAAGGTATTGAAACAGATATGTCAATGGGGACCATTTACGATTGTAAATTTCTCAACCAATTTTGACTCCTTAATGGAAAAACATCTAGAATGTGCTTTTTGTTTTTGCTTTTTTTTTTCACCCCCCCCTTAAAAGGTTCCAAGTGCAATATTTCTCCGTCTGGAAGAAATTAAATCGTCGCTTCAGCAAAAGCGCCTTAATAATCTCAGCTCACATAGATCAAAAAATAAAAAGGACCAGGTGAAGCATGAGACATGCCAGGATGAATGAGTAACATTCTGACCCTTTTGCTTTTATCCTCTCATCAGACTATGTTTGAGACAATTGGTCAGCCAGTGCACAGTTTGACAAAATTTAAACTTGCCTAGTTCAGATCCAAGCATTAATGACAACAAACAAGGACATATATAATGTCTACTGTGTTTGTGGATGTAATGTGTGTCTGCCCACATTTGTGTATTTGTCCTGTCTACAGGGGACAAAGAAACTAAAATCTGCCCTTTAAACTGTAGATGCAACCCCCTGATGATATCATGTTGGACTTCATGTTCTCTAAGTCCCTATATTTGTGCTGGACAAACTCCCTCAAAACCTTTTGGTAAAAATTTGACACCTGAAAAGTCATGGCAGAACCCCTTATAAAGGGAAGCGGTCACCCACCGCATGAACATTGCAGGAATGTTGTTCTTGGCTATAATGGTAATAATGTAAACTACATGGTGTATGATATAGTATATTTCCTAAAGTACTGCTGCTGTGTCTAAGGAGATAGATTTATTAGTGGAGAATACTGTCAATGCTCATTTCCTTCTGTATGTCATCAGCCTCTGATTGAAAAAAAAAGAGCTGTGGACTTCTAATTAAAGTAAGATGTATTACTCGTTAATTATCAATCAGTGAGTCCATATGTTTAGTCAAAATTAATTTCAAATGTCACTGCTGCTTGAAATATTTCATCCTTGCATCTATTAAAAATGTTAAATTATGATTGGTGTCCTTGAGCAAGCTCACGAAATGCCACATTAACATGGCAGTGGATTCAGACTTCTACTTAATTTACAATCCCTAAAAATAATTTGTAATACATTCACAAGTTAAAATGTTATCATGTACCCCGTTTACATTTCAAATTGTTCTATTACAATATCTTGTCATAAGATAGTAACTGTCATCCATTGGAACCCTTTTTGAAAGCCACAGAACATGTTTTTTGATATGTTTGATAACCAAAGACAAGTTTACTTTTCAATAAGTGGGTTTGCCAAATGGTAACTTTCAATCTTTTTTTTTTTTTTTTTTAATATACGCATTGTGTGGATGTTCGTCACTGTTCTACGCCTGGACTGTCGCTGAGATGCAAATGATGAAAGTAATCAATATGCATGTTTGACATTAAACAGAAGAAAAAGAAACAAACACTGATGAAATATTGGGCTGGGGGTTTTGCTTGTCTTTTAATGTGTAATAGTATCGTCACTATTTGCATTTGTCATATAGGTTCAATATCGGTTGTCCCTTTGTGTCCACTTATACAAAACTAACAGAACACAAAATACTTATTGTCAACTTTATCTAGATATTTGGTCCCAAAGTCTTTGGAATGTGGTTACAATGACTTTTCATGTAACTGTCTCTAAATAATTCACACATATTGTATTTGGGACGATGAGTGGACATCGGTTAGCCGGTTTGCTACTGATCTTGCCTGGATTTATTGTTTTATTCCAATTCAGGAATGTACCTGCTTTTATTTTGTAATGTAAGCTTTCTTTTTCAACAGTTTGCCAAACAGTGTTTTCTTGAATTGTTTTTGAAGTAATTTGAAAGTGGCATGTCAAAATTAGTTTTTTCTTTAAAGTAAAAAAAAAAAATCAGCCAACGGCAGCCAAAAAAATTGAATTACGTAAAACCTAAAAAAAAAAAATCACCTAAAACTGGAAAAAATCAGCTAAAAATGCTTACATGTCTGACATGACTAAGAATAAAATAACAGCATACCTTAAATCCATTTCACCTAAAGTTTAACTGGGTTTGATGTGTTCATTTTTATTTGTTTTTTCAAAAAAAAACTCATGCAAAGATGCCACATTCTCACTGGTGTCATTCTGGATCATTTTTAACGAACAAAGCAGGTTTGTTTTGCAAGTGATTCGTTTTACTCCAGTTGACTCAGACGTAAGAATTGTCTCTTGGGTGTGAGTCAGTAAAATACTGCGAGGATTCACAGGCAAGTGAGTAGATTCTTCAGGGGTTCTTTTCTGATTTCTCATTGTTAGTCTAATGAGGCCTGAAATGGATACCTCTTGAATTAAATGCTCCATATCTCTGCAAGGTGGCCAAAATATTCAAACTAGGGTCAGCCACTTCTGATAGACTGCTAAAGAAGGAAGCCTCCTAGTAAATACAAGGCTTCAAATAGAATGCTGAGTCAGGGAGAGGACATAAAAACAAAGCTTTTTTGGTGTGGGTGTAGCAGAGAGGAGTGGCGCAACTATCCAGCAGATAATTACTAGAGCCAAAGATCCCATTATAACCATGGCAACAAGCCACTACACTCCTCATCCCGAGCAGTGGGAGCCTGGTTAAAGTTTTATTTTGATTTTGCATTTTATATACTGTACTTTTGCTTTGGTTCGAATCCGAAAGTAGGAACAGCCGGAGGTGGTAAGCTGTTACCATGATGAGGATGATACAGTCTTGTCTTGCCTCTGCTGCAGTGGCAGGCAGCTGAGCAGATCAATCACTTCTTATCACCCTCCAGTTGTTTTCAAAGTCATCTGAGCTCAGATCCTTCAACTGCAGGGTCACACTGCAGATGTCATTCCCCAGGAAACCAGCGGTCTCATTGGCCCCGGACGCCCTCTGACATCCCAGGTGTGTTTCTCACCATGATTCATCTTTTGCAATATGTGTCTAAAAAAACCCTCATTAATACATTATTGGTGCCAAGATATAAATTGAAAGATACATCACAAGAACATGTAAAGGATACCAATTCATTTAAAATCTGTTTATACTGGGCGCACAACTCAATTATTTTAAGAAGAGGGACACACTCGATCCTGGTCAGGCAAATCCGTCATTTGGCTGGTCTTAAGGCTCATAAAACTACTAAAACATTGATTGCTTACAATATCTTTGGCATTAGAAAAAAATGTGGCACTATGTTTGACTATAGATGCTGCACACTTTGAGGTTTGAATGCGTTAAAGTTTGCGTTAAAGAAATCAGTACATTTTAATATCTAGTAGCAAAACAGTTTTACTAACAAGAATAGCAAAGCCCTATATTTGCAGGAACCAACCGCCACCCCAACCTGCCTCTTGGTGTGGACTCCCATTGTGATGGGAATAACTGCTGGGAACATGTGTCTTGACCCCGAAAAAATCATTCATCATGTTTTTGGTGCTGCAAAGTGAAGTTTCACACATTATATGGCCAAACCACATAAAATGCTATGAAGAGAACCTGATTTTTTGTTCCCATTTTAAATGGAAGTAACATTTTCATCCCTTCGATACACTTCTCGAGAAGTGTATCAAAATAAAAGCAAGGTCTTAAAATGGACCCCACAAATGAAATTTGTACAATTTGTAGCTTCATCTATGTTTTCATGGATAAGTATCAACCTGTACAGTGAAAAACGCATTTTTGTTTGCATTTTTCCCCTACAGACTTACTAGAATTCCTGCTTTGGTGATTATGAAATTAGAGAGAAAAACACTGGCCTTCAAATTTCACGTTAAGAGGATGTTTGCAAGTATTTGTATTTTTTTCACCTCATTCAGAAACTATAGACTGACATCTATTTTTATTTATGTATTTATTTATTTATTTTTCTTGTAGCCATGTTTTTGAGTTCCAGGAAGCACAAGAAAGATGCAGGGAGCACAGAAGGCTTACTGGTCACCTGATGGTTAAGTGACCTCGACAAAAATACTGAAGTAAGAAGTGAAGTGAGTGAGCTGAAATACCAAGGCCTATCGCAGCTGTGGGTGAGATCAGTGAAAATTCACAAATGATTCATAGGAGAACAAACTCTTCTGTCATCTTAACACAATTCTGCAATCCTAATTCAAATTACTTCCTAATAGATAGACTACATGAGCAATTATTTGCTAAGTTGTATTATTGAGGATTAAGAATAAGAATAAGAACAACTTTATTTATCCCGAAGGAAATTGTTGTGCCAGAGTTTCAAGTAAAACATAACAATAATAGATAATAGTAGGAAGGAGGGAGAATAAGAAATACGAATAAAATATAAAGTGTTGAAGTTAAGGCTATAAAGTGCTATAAAGCTATAAAATTATTTTGTTATTGTACAACTACAGTGCTCTTGGTCAGTCCAAAATGTTAACAAACCCCCAAACCTAAACATTCAAGTAGTAAAAGTGAAGTTTTGGCTTTCGTAAGACAATATCTATACGTACACCATTATTAGGCAAGTAGTTGGTGTGAGAGAGGAGGATACAGAGAATAGGGTTCGATGGAGAAAGTTGATTTGCTCTTGCGACCCCTGAAGGGAAAAGCCAAAAGACGAAGAAGATTAGAGTGCAGAATTTTTATGCAACTAAAGATCCATCTAGCTCATCTTTAATAATTCCTGCCCATACCAGTACACCAGTACACCACCTCCACCTTGCTGGCGTCTGAGTTTAAGTGAAACTTTGTGTTTATTTCTGACCCGATCACAAGCCCATCCATCTGATCCGTCAAGAGTCACTCACATCTCATCAGTCCACTAAACCTTTGAAAAATCTGTCTTCAGATACTTCTTGGCCCATTCTTCACGTTTCAACTTAGGTGTTCAGAGGTGGTCAGGTTTCAGCCTTTCATACGTTGCCTATGTCACTGAGAACTGAACGCCTCATACTTCTTGATACACCAGGTAGGTTGCAGTTGTGGAATATGGCAGCAGGGGAGGATAAAAGGTTCCTGGTGGCTTCATGTTTGATTCTTTTCAAATCTTTGGCGGTTAATTTGCATATTTTCTTTTCAACACATTTCTTGCTACCCTGTTGACCATTTGCTAAAAAACATTTGATGGTTCTGTGATCACGCCCCAATATCTTATATAGTTCAAGAGTGCTGCATCTCTCTGAAAGACGTTTTACTATTTTTGACTTTTCAGAGTCAGTTAAATCTCTTTTTTGGCCTAGAATCTGCCTAGAATCTGCCTAATAATTATGCATACCTTGATATTGGGGAATTGATCTCCTTAGGCCACAACCTCCCTCATTACATAAATGCACATTACCTCATATGCATTAAATCCAAGAAGCATTCAAGTTTATACAGCTTGGAGTTGGAAATTATGGATAAACATGATAATATAGTCAAAATAATCACTTTCCTAATAATTGGGCACACAATGTAAGCAATAGTTTACTTTCGTTATCTTGAACATGTTACAAACTAGTTGTTCGTGTGAACCGTTGATCACACAAGAACTTGAGACGCAGCGACATGGAATACACCTTTGTGAAAATATTTACATATCTCTCAAAATTAATGTACAAATGTAACCTTTAGTTATATCATAGAAAGGTTTAAAACTTGACTTATAACTTTACAAATAAAGCAGACAGAAGTGTACAGGCCTACTGTTTCAATTATTTCAGCCAGTTAATTCAAGGTTTAAATACATATGAGGTGGGTTGAACAGGATGCAATAATCTACTTGGTCATTTGTAGAGTAATTAACGATTTTCTAGTTGCAAATAAGAACCTAAATAGTATAAAAAATTCCAAGTCAAAGAATTTATGTGTTTAATGTCGGCAAATGAAAAACGTTAAAATTTTCAGTAGTTATTTCGTATCAGAACCCCCAAAGCAGTCACCACTCAAAAAAGGCACCACCACTTTTATCACCTGGGCAAACATTTAAATAAGATTATGTCTGAAACAGTGCTCTTCAAAAAAGCATGGACGAGTGGGAGGCATACCTATTAAAAACGGTATGTGAGTGTGTGTGTGCTTGCATGCGTGGGAGTTCTCTTTTCAAGGAGTTGTTGACGAGTTCTGTGACGCGTGAGCCCACTGTGGAACATTTCACGGTACAAATATATGCGCAGTGAGCAAGCCTGGCCGGAAACGGTGCTTTACAGTTAGAAGGCTCAGGGAGTTGGACTCTTCTCGGGAGGAAAGACTGATGGGAGTTTCCGGTTTTCGATGACGTAGCCATGACAACACACGTTGAGATCACGCGGCGTGGTGTCAGTGAGGAGGAGGTAGTGAAGGTGTCTGAGGTTCTGGGAGCTTAGTGAGGATGACAGGAGTCTCAGATTAGCTTCTTCTTAAGTTTTATTCATTCTTTTTACCATTATCCAATGAAAGTAGACTAGAGAGGCGATGTAAATGATATCCACTGTTTGTTCTGGTGGCGAGTCTCCCATGTCACCTCACGACTTCCTATGTCTGCTTGTGTCTCCTTGGCTTGTCAGTTGACTTTGAGGAGTCAGGAGATTATGCTAATAAGATAAAATTTGTCTAAATGATCAGCCAAACAAAGCATTTGTCAATATATTTGTCCTCTTGTCTAACCCTGACCCGAATGCTGCTGGCTGCCCAGAGACAAATCATCTTGTGTGTTTGTTTTTGTTTGCTTTTTTTGGAATATGACCAGGGTATGGATGTCAGCATATTGACTTTAAAAGAGGTTTGTTTGTACGTGTTCACGCATGCTTTTTCATGTTTGTTCACACATATTCTCTCAGTTCTGTGAAAGGGCCAGGAAATTTTGAAAAACAAAAGATAACGGTCAACACATTTCCTCACTCACAAGACCCTTCCACTAGTGTTCACATCTTGAAAACAATATTCATTGCATTATGAAATTTATAATTGAATTTAGCAGTAACATTAATCTCACAGAGGCTCATTTTTTGGTCCAGTGCTTTCAAAGATTTCTTCATTTATCTGAAACCGCAAATATTTTGGGAAGTTTTGCTCAGTGGAGAGTCACTAAACAACTACCTACTTTATTGTTTGACGAGACAATATGATTAAAATCAAACTTTATTTGAATTTATTTATTTGAAATACGTGTCTTTTGTCCTGCCATGGCAATAAACAACCTTGTTATGCATGTTGAAATAAAATGAAGAAGGATCTGGGTACTGCACAGATAACGTTAGCAGTATCACTTGAGGAAAATAAACATCTCCAGAGCCAACATAATCTCCATTTAGATTTGAATTGCTGATGCATCCTGACCCATACATCCTGCTGAAAGTTGCAATCAAGGGGAAAATTAGCTCCATAGTGATTTTGGCACCAACATAAATAAACAGTATGATTGACAGGCAGGTTCGAGATAAAACCAGTTGAAGATTTTATTGTGCAGACGAATTCAGACAACTTAATCCCAGGAAGTCAATAAAAGTGAGTTAGGGTGCAGTGTGTTTATTTTCTATGATCATATTTGGTATCTGATATTTCCTCAGACTCCCTAGATGAAATTTTCCATTCAGAATTTGTGGAGGAACAAAAACAAAAGGAAAGGAATTTGACTTCCCTTAGTAGAACATATAATGGGCAAGCAGAGCCGGGTAATGTTCATTTTTATAAACAGCAAGATGCTCCAGAGATGCATCTTACAAACAGCTTGCGCTTCTTCACCCAGTGGGCCGCTGATCCACTGACACATTGTTTAGGTGAGCTTGCTTATTTCCAAAATGCTATACAATACATCAATTTCGGTGTAAAATAACATTGTCACTCGAAGTTTAGCATTTAATGTTGCTGTGCCTGCATTCAGCTATTCTGTACAACATATACATGTAACATATTTGTAAAAAAAAATTACAGTGACTAAAATACACAACTTCAACAGTATAACTATATTTAAATGCAAATTGTTTCTACATTTTCAGGATTTTAAGGATCTATTTTTTAAACTGACGTGCCATAGTCACACGCACACATATAATTCGTATTTCTTGCTTATTTAACATTGGTAATTTTTCTTCTTGATGACTTTTCTATCAAATGATTAGTTCAACAAGTGCATTATCTATTTTTAACCATTCATTCTTATATTTTCAATATGGCTCACTGTGCAAAGGTGTTGCTGGCGGGCTTGAACCAAATCACAATGTACAGAAGGTGGGATTTAGCTGTGATGAGTCAGCTGTAAATCACACGACCACACAGAGAGCCAGTCGTCGTTCATTTACTCCTACAGACAATTAAGAGACTCCACTACCTACGGCATATTTTATATTAACAAGTGTGTCATCGATATTATTCCATAACATTTGCAGCTTTTAAAAACACTTTTCAATTATACAAGAATTTTATCAGGATATTTGTGTGTATTTAGAAAAAAAATTCCAATAAAACTCCTGGTATTATCTAAACACGTGAGGATTTGGAAATACTACATCCATAAACAAGAAGTTTTGTGAAAGCATTCTCAAACATCCACACAGAGAATGCAGCCTTTTTATTGTGTTATTTGACACCTGTATAGAATCCTCTGGGAAAATAAAGAAAATTGAATCAATATTTTGAGTATAATCATGTCACAATCCTTATTTTTTTCAAGGGCCCACCACTCAAGCTGTTGCAGGACCTTAAATCCCTGGAATTGTTGAAAAAGAACAATACTTTAAGATATCTTGCTGATACTGCTAATGAGAATTACTTAGTATATCCTTTAAGGTGATTTTTCTTTTAATTTGAGGTAGTATGATGTTTGTATTTCAGGTAAAAGTTTTCATTTCTTTTTTCAAATAATTTTATCATCATCAATTAATTGTTATCAATTACTTTTCATGCTTTTTTTGTGTCTCACATTTACACCGATTAATGTGCATGTCTCCCTCTCCGATAGATTAGAATCTGAGACTGTCACCCCTGATAAGACTCTCAACTGGCAGCAAGGATGAGTCTCCATCAACGTTCATCCACTGAAACTCACAGCATGTTGACTGTAACAAGGAAAATAAACCACCCCCTGATTTAAATTACACTTACATTTCCCGGTCATTCGATGTATTCACTGCCTGTCATTTCTCTTGTGAAAAGTTTGACCTCAAGGTGAGGAAAGTGATACAGCTTGGGAACTGACTAAATAAAATATGTGCCAACCAAATACAAAACATATCAGGAACTACTATGATGATCCAAAGAGCAATGCTGTTTTTTTTATTTATTTTTTTTAATTTGTCACATCAAATCACTTTCTGCTTCAAAGTAAGACAACTAGTCCATGTTCTTGGTTCGGGGGAGTTATTCCACATTTCCCCTTTAATTCAGTGATCTGTTTTGGACAAAGCACATTATACCAATCATGCGCTCATGCCCATTATGAAGCGGATATGCCAGTACAACACGTGTCCGGTTGCCATGGTAACGCAACAGAATTTTACTGGTAATTTTTGTTAATTTGGAGACATTGGAAACATTTTACCTTGGATTTTCTTTTGAGGACAGTATAGGGCTCAGAGTTCAACACCAGTCACAGTCCAAACTCCCTTTTTTCTATTAGATTAGAACTCCGTCCACAACCTCCTAACCAATCACATGATCATGACAGCTGTTATCCTGTTATCCTGTTGTCTGTCTCTGATTCGACCTCACCAACATTTTATCGAGTATAGATAACATCTTACATAATAACTGTATCTGGACTATCATCTTGATCACAGGTAAATTTAATCAAGTGGGTCCTAAAGTTGAGGCTTTATCCTTGTCAGCAGAGAAATGTTTTTTTTTTCTAAGCCTGTGTTCACACGTACGACTTTATATCCGTGAAATATCATTCATGTATGTGATAGACTCTGCACATCAGACGAGTTCTGACTTCTACAGCTGGACCTATCAATGTATCCCGTGAAGCCATAGTTCCAACTGTGTTGGTAGTTTTGTTGATATAATGTTTTGATTTTTCCATCTAAGATTTTTGCTGCCATGCCAATAATAAGGAGAATGGAACGTACCTAAGAGCCTGATTTGGCTGGATCTATCCCTTAAATAATCCCACTCCCAGTCCTTTTTTCCTTTGTCCATGACAACATGCTAATTTATAGTTGAGTACATGACCCTTCACTTTGTTAAGCACTTACCCAACATCCTGTTGAGACAGAACATACATATTCAAACATTTACTTTAAATTACACTGTGTCTTTCTTAATCTCCTTAAGTGAACTGAAACATCTCGGCGATGTAAATATGATGACAAAAACTTGATAAACCACGGCATAGGATTCCCATCGTTCCTCCTCCCTATCATTCCGTGCTTCATGAAGCATTGCAGTTTCCATGACAACCAAGGCCTTTCCTCATTTTCGAAAAGCTCTCCGTGATGACCAAGGCATCCTTGTACAGTTGGCAGAGAAACAAGGATCTTTAAAATACCCCCCCTCACACACACAAGCCTTCATACAAAAAAGCATCAGTCATGAACTTAACTGAATAAATCAGAGTAAAGGTTAAATACAGAGATGCCGCTCCAAACTTTATAATAATAAAGTCTCTGCTGAGGGATGACTCGTCACAGACCCAAGTCGTCTCTACGCTGCTGATATCTCTCCTTTGATTTGAGCATAAGATTCAAAATGGCTTGGAGAAATTAAACTAATCAATACTAAACAAAGCTTTCATGCCATCAAACAGCACACAAAACAATTCCCACAACAGCACAATCTGATCTCAATGGCCCTGAAGATAGTGCCACTGTATTTCCCGAGCATCATATTTAATCAATGTTTCTTTTTTTTAACTTTATTTCTCGGTAAAGTATATTTCCTTGTTGCTAAGAAACTTTATTCGCGATTGTCCTTGCACTGAGAGATCCCTGTGGAACTAGCAATGACCGAGAAGGTATGTTTATACAGTTCAGCTCGAGCGGAGACCTTGCACTCATTCAGGGGGTTTTATGAGCTTCTTCATGGAACAAACAGCCAAAGACTAGAGGGAAATTACAGAGAATTCGGAGCAAGAAGCAGCCAACAAGAAAACTGCCAAGAACTGTGCCAATATGAATGGACTTTTTTCTCAAGTCACAAGTTACAATATCACAGGGATGCATTGCACTGGCAAGCATCATGAGCCCTCACAGGTAACATCTTATTGCATCGTGTGAGTACACATTGTAATCTTGCCAAGACACATGTGCACAGAGGCAAATATATAATAATCATAGAGTAACAATATTGTTTTAAACCTCCTCTTTCTGCCCCTGTAGTGTCAAAATAACATTGATAGTCTCTTCTGTGAGTTGTCATGAAGACAGGGATCAATTTCAGCCACTGAATTTCATTGGCAGTTTTGTGTTGGAAATCACATAGAAACTTGGTTCTTGGATTTCCAATTTGGAAACAAGTGTTTGATATATTACTTCTTTGGCAAGTGCCAGTACAATCATGTAATTCATTGTGCACTGACATTTGTTTATCTACTAATATAATCCAAAAATTCAAACTGTGGATTTGTTCAATGACATCCAAACCCACTGATTAAGTCAAATATTGTTGATATCATCAAGCATGTCATGTCTTGCCAAACATGATGACATTTTTACATGTCAACTCTTTTTGTATCTGCAAGTATGTAACCGACACTTGTATGATCCTGTCATGCTCATAAAAATACACAAAAAAGGGTCTTCAACTGAGACAAAAGAGTTATGTTTTATGAATAATTCTGTGTGACAGTGTGATAGAGAGCCAGTTGTGTGAAATTGACATTTCTTTGGAGCCTCTTCTGTTTCAATTCATCGGTCCTCAGAAATATTAACTCTTAATATCCATCCTTGAAAATCAGACTGAATGTCTTGTCAAAGCAATATATATGAATTGCTTTGTTTGGGAGCAGGACGCCCCCTCCTGGTTTTTATCGACACAAATTACTATGATAGGCTGTAACTTTCCACACTTTATGTTTTCGACTTGAATCCGCATCTTTATAAGGACAAGACTGTCAGGACACATTCATCCAAAAGTCTTGTGGACAAGCACGATCCTGGGGCTGTGTGTTTCCAAGGGTGGCTGAAGACAGGCAGAGACCTGCGTCAGATGAGAGATTTGACATTCCACCTTGAGAATGTAAGAAATCAGACTGGCAGTAGATTAGCATCAGACTGCCCATGGTCTGGTATGTAACACATGTCTCACTTTAGGGAAACAAACGCTAACTATGGGATAGGGAGAGGTGACCTCAGGCACTGTGTTATGTAGAGAGCACGATCTCAACAGTTGAACAATTTTGCACATCTGTTTTCAAGTAAAGAATTTTGATTCCAATCTTTCATCATTTGAGAAGGTGTTTCCTCTAAAATAATTTAGTTCAATAGAGGTCCATGTTTTAAAACTGTTTTAAGATGGTGACAGCTAAATTCTCCCAGTTATTGACATGCCTCTCATACCTTTTGCACATAATAAACTTTTTTTCTAAGGGAAAGTAAATGGACAAGTAACAAATCCTGCCATTAGAAAAAAAAAGGAAACATGAGGATCACATGCAACATTTTGGATTTTTGCAGGTTTGAACATACGAGGGGCTGTAGGGCAAGGATCTCACCATCATAAAATATTGACTGATTTATATATTGACATTTTTTTAATGTGCTGTGAAAAAGATTTATCAGCTGCCAGGTTACGAAGGGTCAAAGATTTGACATTTCTAAATCCCCATTGACAAAGGTCTACTTGAGCCCTGTCTGCTCCAAAGGGTAGGACGCAGGTGGAATGTGCTCATCCATCACGGTCTAATGCTCTCAAGGCTGTACATCTGTAGCTCATAGATTATGCTTTGCATGCTCACAATTGGTGCATTATTAGAATCAGCTCAGATGAAAGTTTTGAGGTCCGCACATATTTATTTCTGTGTCATGGAATCAACACAGAAGCAACATATGCCTTTCCAAGTCTGAATTTAGGATTCATTCAAATGTTAATTTGACACGTTGCTCATCTGTATATTGACATACTTTAGAATAAAGTAGTAGCGTAAGAATGAAAGACAAATTGTTCCTCCACCGCAAAACTGATAGGAACATATTTTCTGTAAAAATTGCGTGCAGTGTTCTTTTTGTATGCAAAGCTTACATGTTCTCGTGGCTTCCGTACAGGTTATCCAGCTTCCTCCTACCCTTCCAATCATGCAGGTTAACCAAAGTCTGTATCGTCTGGTGTGAATGACAGCACAATTGGATTCATATTTAGTATAGTATAAGTAAGCGGGCCATGTGGTTGTGAAAATGACAGGCTTTTTTTATTAAAAAACATAAAAAATATAGATTTTCTTTCACAATAATCCTTGTGTAGTGGAACCCCTGCTCACTGTCTGTGCAAATGCTGCTACTTTAAGTGCATGATTTTTTGTCATTTTCAGACATGTTGGAAAAAGTCTTTAAAACTTAAAGAACCTCTCATAACCCATCAATCACTTTAGTATCCATGATGCAACACTACACCGTGTCATCTGTCTCTGTAGGAGTATCAAGAATGTCGTTTTTAGACACTAGTGATGGCAATATAAATATCTCCAATGCTAAATATTGTGACAAAAAGCGATTATGTGTGTTCATATTGATCATTTTAATCCAATAAGACAACCAATTATTGGAATTAACCCTTAAAGAATTGATCAAATGATTGTGTTTTGTAAAAGACGCTGGTGGCAGTGGTATATCCATGATTCCTTAATCCTCTTTTTGGTCTATCAACTTTCAGCTTGTCGCTCTGGGTTATGAACACACATATTTTCCGTTCAGGCTCCCCCCCGCAATGCTCTGATTAACCTTGTGTCCATTAGAGTTCTAGATCTACGCAATATCCGTAACAGAAGTAAGTTTTACAATCATTGTGTTGCAATGAATGAGTCCAAAGGAGGTTACATAAATGTGTAGAAAGGAGAGAATTTAGTATCCCATAGGAATACTTGGTATTTTTCTCTCTGACATCATATTCAGGAAAGAGAAGGTACACGAGGGTACACGAGTGCTTGTGAGAAATAGCTGAAAGATGATGCCATTGTTTGAGAAGTAATAACTTGGTTGTATGTGTGCAGTGACATATTCACAACTGAATGTGTTTCATATGTTAGTTTGTCTGAGAGCCTGACGTGAAGTGGGCAGCAGATGAAAGGATTCCAGCGGGTCTCCCTGTCTGTGGCCTTGCGTTGCCAGTCGTCTTGTAACGCCCTGCGCCTCAAGCCAAGAGGAATAAAGTACAGTAGTAATCCAAGATGAAGAGATTTTGGTATTATCGCTACATTTACTGAGAGTTTTGTGTTCCCAACAAGACTTTTAAAGGTAGACTGAAAGCCAGGACATCTCCTAATGGTGACCATAAAAGGAGAAAAACATTCATATCCCCCCCCATGAAAAGTTCTCTGGATGAATAGTGAAAATGGAATGCACAGCCAGGTATAATAAAAGTTGTTACCTTTAATAACAGAAATCTGGATCCCCAGACAAAAAATAACAAATAAATACTAATAAATTACAGAAACACATGATATGCATCAAACTTCTCACAAATAAGCAGCCAAACATTTAGATCACATGACAACCAGATTCACAAACCTGAGGCACACGAGAGGGGTCGGTTTTTCATGCCACATTTACACCAATATACAGAAGAGTAATGTTTATACACTTAAAGTACCATACAATACCATCCACATCCAGCATAGAGGAAGGGACACAGTGGACTGAAAGATTGGCAGCTAAACCCGTGCAACAACAGTATTTATCTCATTTACAAATGGCACCTTTAGAGAGGACAAGATATTCTTGCAGTAGTGGTGTGTTTCTAATGTAAAAGTCTCCGCGGCTGCATATTCAACTCAGTCTTCCAGCTCCACGCATTTGATAACTAAATCAATATAACAATAACATCATAAAACAAGAAACAAGTAAAATTGAGAGGTGGACATAAAGTTTTGCCCAATGCCAAAATAACAGAAGATATGACAGAGATGACTCAATAGAAAAAGGTGAAGTGATGACTAAGTAGGATGATGGCAAGCCTTGTCTAATTTTAAGGAATTTAATTTCTGCTGAAGCCTCTATGATTTTTTAAGAAAAATGCTGATATAAAGAAACAGCAAATGCACTTCACTCAAGTCTCAGTATAATTTTGAAGAGATTTCATAAAATAGACCCCCTTCTCTTCTCTAGGCCGCAGTCCTGAGCTATAAATGCTCCCCGTCAGTTGGCATAGCACAGTCAATTGTGGCTTATCATTTCTGGCTACCTTACTCTAACAATAATTATCAAAAACAAATTTTATGGCTCCACAATATCACGATGTACAAGTTGGGAAATATAAATTTGTTGATGTTTAGAATACTAATAAAATCATGACATATTGTAATCTTTTAAAGCAAACACATTGGCTGGAAAAACCAGGTTTTAGAGATTTCACACAGGCCAGTCAGAAAACATCAGCAACTCATGGACTGAAATGACTATAAAACAATGGCATTATAATACAAGAATTTACATATTATACTGTCTACATGTAACATGCCAATTGGTGCCATGTCAAATCCAAAGAGATTGAGAAAATGTTTAAACTTTTATTTTTTCAGAATTGGGAGTTTGTGTTACTAATGGCAGAGGCTTAGGTTCACTGTGCTGAGTAAACCCGCAAATGTGGTTTTGTAGTCTCCTGCTGCAGCTCAGAGAAGAGAACAGCATCTCATCTTGATGATAAGGACACATTTTCAAAAGATATATTTTATGTCAGTCTTTAATCTGGACGTATAGGTTGCATATTTTTACATAAAGCATATAATCCCAACGGATGCTTTGATGCCCAGTTGATGCTGGTTTGCCATTACTATAAAATCTGAAGAGTTCAATTTCGAAAACATACATAAGCCTTAGTGAAAAATCATATTATTAAGACAAACAAGTCTAAAAATATATAGTAGCGAGTCCTTCAAAATATTAATTAAACGTATTTGTTTCATATATTTCAATCGCATATATAGCTTTTGTATTTTTCTTTTTCAGATGAACTCTTCATTTCCATGTCTTTATTATTTATGTTCCATTAACAAGGCTTCTCACATTATGTCAATCCATAACTTTTCTGTTTGCATAGCAGTTAGGGAGAATTTGTTCTTGTTTGAGATCTTCAAAAACTACGACAGGTCAGTCACTAAATATCTCCTTGTATAATTGGAAAGGGAAAAAGCCTTAAAAGGCATTCGTTCACGTTGAGCGTTGAAGCGACTGAGAGGTTTGTCTTCAAGTATTGCATTTCCAATTTTCTAAAGGTGTTAAGGGTCAACGTCACGCACATTTGCGATATGGTCTCCCATGCTGTGAATCAAAATCCGTTTCTCATTTCACAAAGGATTTTTTTTTTTATAATTTTTCCAGCACATTGTCATTTCCCGCAGAGCATTGCTGAACTTGAGGTAGTTTTGTAACTTTGTAACTCTGCTCCAATTGACTCTAACCTAGAGAAGAAATGTAGATACCTTAAGCGTCAGCAGGTGAAAGATAGAACTAAGCAAATTTCAATTTAACATCCGGTCACAGAAGGTAATCTAACCGGAGTGGAGCCTGACATGAGCTGGGATCGAAACACAAGAAGCTAAGAAAAAACGACATCTTGGTTGATCCTGACTGGTGTGACGCAAATTCCACTAACGCTTCTACTGTCACAGGGCACAGTGATTGGAGTTAACACGTCTGTTGATCAGTGACATCATGGCCATTATTGCGTGGCACATAAGGGTTAGTAAGTCCTCATTGTTTGGTTATGGCTTTTCATACTATAGTATTAGATACTTTACAGAAAGACAAAATGTTATGCTCGAAACCATTCCGGGGTTTTTCTTTTTTTTTACGGTGACGATGCAAAATTTGGTCCATTCCGACACAGTGCAAAAAAGGGATAAAAAAAGTTGCAAAAGTGCAAAATGACATATGCATCGATTCCAAAAGAAAACTAGATGGTAAAAATATTCTAATGCTTTCACCTAATGTGGAAAACAAAATATATATAATGATATAATATACTGGAAGTAGAACTGAGACTTTCAGATGATGTTGCTATCACAACCACCGCGTTTGCTTTTAGCACTTCTGATATATCAGCTGGTACTTTTTAAATGAGTTGATAAGTTCCATCTTCGTCTCAACTAAAATATGAGTTTGAAGCTGCACGTTCTGTAAGGAACAGTTTTCTGGTCAGTGTCACACATCCTGTATCTGAACAACAGACACTTTTAGGTACACGTTTTTCATTTTGTGTTCATCAGAGCTGAGTCTTGCCATGGCTCAGGTTAAAAAGAGTTAAATCCTTTCTCATGCTCCTCTGTGGACTTTTTTACTAAGTGTAGCAGAGAACTTAAACCGTGGATCATGAGTAAGGGCAAACAATTAAGTTGCAGATTTGAAAATATAGATTTTTTTTCTTATTCCTCAATATTGTATCATCCCATTGAAGAGATCTCATCCAAATTTCACAATATCTGGCAACAAAGACCACCATTTAGAATTAATATTCTATTTTAACAAAATGCAAAGATTAGAATACGTGATTGAAAGTACAGTTAACAGCTTTGCAGGGTTTTAATAACACTGGAGGGCCCAGTCTGACAACAAACTATCTTGAGGTAATTATTTGTAGTTTTACACTCAAAGATACAAAAGTGGTATTGATGTTCAGACCTAAACACATTTAAAAAAACGGCACACTCCGGATGGAGACGTTTCCCTTGCAAATGTTTTCTGGTGATTACAATGGTTTCAAGCATAAACCCATTTTTCTTATTTTGTCGTATTTTCTCAAATGGAAATTGAACGCGTATTAAATAATGGTTCTTTATATCTATGTAAGTCAATATCTGGCAAAATATTCAGTCAGTCGATGTGAAATGAAACTGCTACAACATTCACGATGTATATCCTATAACTGAATTAGGTGATGACAGAAGAACCCCCACTCCCCTAAAAAAGGAAAAACAAACAGATAGAGAAACAGACAGGCACGCGTGCACGCACGCACGCACGCACACGCGCACAAACACACACACACACACACACACACACACACATTTTAACCACAGAACTGATGAATAAGATAAAAATAATTGTGATCACTAGCTTCCTTTAGGAATCAAGACTATTGTTGCAAGGATTTGCACCACATTATACATCTAAAATGAAAATCCTGGCATATTGTTTAATATCTGGACCCATGAAATTAAGTTTTTCTTTCCGGTGGAACAATTGAGATGGGATTGTGAATGAAAATGGTTTCTTTGCTCATCTTCAGCTGAGGAGTCAGTCAGTCTCTTTGCACAATGAAAAGCTACAAATTGATCAATGAACACAAGTTCATTTCATAAGTTCAGGACATGAGTGGGCTTCTTTACGAAAATACCAGTTTTTAGATATTGTATCCTCATTGCTCACCTTGACACACACAATTCTAGTTATGACACGATTCCTTTCACACTCATCCGTGTCACTCATAACGCACAAAAGGCTAAGAGAATGAAAGCCTGGAGGAAGATCTGAGCCGTGGTGGAAGACAATGGCTGAGAGCCAGTACGATGTTTGCACCTTGTAAAATCACAAGCTCCAAGGTCTCAAAGCCATGTGATTGTTTCCTTGACCCCGCATATTCTGGATTTTTTTCTTTCGATTTTATCAAAAAGCACTTTGGTAATATCAGGCAAAGGTAGAGGAGTCACTACTAAAGCCAGTGTGTGTATACAGCAAACGGATGTCTGAGAAATGTAGCTGCTGGCAACATGCTTGAAATCGCTTGTGAGCCGTGAGGATTCGATGGGTTTCTGATGAGTTTACTGGTACGGTGGCGGTGGATCTGAATATTGCTGTGGACATCGGCTAAAACATGTCAGTGAAAATAAATAAGAATATAAACACATTAACAGATATACAGTTTCACTTGCTGGACTAAAAGAATGCAGTATAACAACTATATAGCAAGCAGTAAGAATGAGTTATGATCATCAACTGGGATTATTTACCACAAAAAAGACCAGGCTGTGAACACTGATGGCAGATCCTAATTTTGGTGTCCTTCAATAAGGAATTTAAGTTTAAGTCTTTAATAGCAATGAAAAAAGCTGACATCGTACTTGTATGGAATTACTGTAGTTGTTCAAATCTGAATGGCGCTTTGTTTGAATTTTGTACTTTTGCACTCATGTCACATGTTTTCAACACTCCTGCAGAGAAACACGTGCAATTGAAATTGATCTGAAGTCAAGTGGAAAATGGATTGGTAATGTCAGAAAATGACCAGAAAGCTGAGCCTATGAGGAGAAAGGTATGTCCTCCACTGCTTAGCCAATCTCCTTTTTTCTTTTTTTGAACCAGATGACTGACAGGATGTAAGAGACTGTTAGTCTGAGAAGAGACTAGCAAAGGACTGTCGGAGGCTGCGGATGGTCTCAGCTTTGGCCTCATCATCAGTCAGGGTCCCTCGCAATGTCTCCGTAAAAGTATTGGTCAGCGACTGGGATTTGCTGTACAGCAAAAAAAAAAAAAAAAAAGATTTTTTTTTTATTAAGGTTTTAGAAAAGAAACCCAAATTTTGTAAATCATTGTGAAACAACAGTTAAAATACATTGCTAGCTTTTGGAGAACATATTCTGTTCTAAATTCCTATAGTAAGAGAACAAGATAGTTGACCTTTTCATCCTTGTGCAGCAGAAAAGAGTTGTAGACCCTCCCTTGTTAAGCTTTAGGAATTCTATGATGTCTGTTTTCAGAGTATACTTAACTGTATACTCTGATAACAATAGTAATAACAAAAATATAGTAATAAAAAAAACCCAATACCAATCTCCTTTTCCTTTTGGCTTTTCCCTTCAAGAGTCGCCACAGTGAATCAACCTCCTGCATTTATTCCTATTCTCTGTATCTATAATAATAATAATCATCATGTTAATTATTATATTATCATTATTATAGATAATTATGATAATAATCAGCATAATCATCGTACCGTTTGCTCTTTTAAAAGTAAGAATTCCTGCTGATGGTTAATAATTAAAAAAACATCTAGCAGCATGATTGAACTTTTGTATGTTTTCAAACATATTCCCTGCTTTTCTGACTAACAATCAATGATGACAACTCCTCACTTGAGCTGTGGTGACTGTTTCTGAGCTCCAGTTCCAGAGGGGGCAGGGATGGGCCCAGGCTGGAATGCCTGGCTGGGTGAAGTGGTGGCTGAACGGGCACGCTGAGGTGAACCTTGGGCTGACTGGGAGGGTGAGGCGGAAGCAGAGCGGTGTCCTCCTGTGGCATGTGCATGTGTGCACGAACACACACAAACACACACAAACACACACGCGCACACACACACACACACACACACACACAATTTTTGACAACAGTGCAGCGGCAGCAGGCAGGACTGTTGCAGTAAATACAAGGATAAGAAATGTTCACCTCGTCTTGGTTGTGTTGACTGTGAACCAAGGAGAAAAAGAGGGACACATAGAGGTTAACAGAGGCAATGTATTAAAGAGATCATCATAGCAATTTTTTTTTTTTTACCATTTCTCGTATCTTTTATGTCTCCAAATATGTTATTTCCTGCTTCAAATTATAGACATATTGGTGATTATACAGTTTCAAGACAGCAAACATTAAATTATCCAAACACAGCACTTCTGTTATTGAGCTGATATACTGGGTTTTATGGTGGATCCAACACAGTGATGGTATAGTCATAGTGGCAGTAACAGTTGACGCTGCTCTGTGAGTTGCACCATTGTACCTTGACAGAGGATGGCTGGGGGGTTGAAACTCCCAGCAACACCTGTGACATTTTGTGGATGACCAGATCCATGATCAGCTGTTTATCCTCCTCCACATGTTCACCAATCAGAGGCATGGAGCTGTCCATCACCTGCATGCATGTGGAAACAACCAGTCATGTGGGGGGGATCGAGAAAGAGAGTTGATCAGTAAGCTGGAATACCCACACCTCTGTTCCTCCACTAGATGCCAGTCTTGTATCTTCTAATTCAGAGGCACTGTTAGCTGTTTCTAAGACCTTGGATTATGACTCTATTGACTCGGTGTTGAATTTCAAGCAGACGATTTGAGAAACAATTTTATGATGGGATGTTCTGAGGATGATTTTAACTTTTATGTCTGTTCCTATGCGCTACCATGCACCTCTGAAAGCTTTTCATATGTCCTTTGTATCCTCTTTAAAGCAACAAATCCGACTCTGTCATGTATGTTTTTTCTTGTAAAATGCAATATTTCATAAACAAAAAAACAAAGGGAATTCCTCTCGGAGTAGAGAAGAGGATGATGGATTAAGTTCCTTTTTCTTCAGTCCTAGATGTACTATTTATCTGTGCCAGCCTTTAATGGGCAAAAGAAACTACATTTCCTGCAAGCAAATAACAAATGTGGCTCTGTGTATAAATATTATGTTGTCCTGGGTATAACTTGGAATTCACAACACACAAATAATTAACCTGAAAACAAAACAAACGAGAAAAAAAGGAAAAAAAAAAACAAAAAAACTTTCCAGCCACTGCAGCTGAAGTACATGTGCACGTGTACTGGAGAACCATAACACATGAGACTCGGGGACACACTGTCCTCCTCCCTGAGGACCAAAACAAACAGGAACAGGGAAGTGTGGCTGCTGACTCTACTGGCTCTAATGCAGATGCCCGATGTGGTGATGAGGCTGCCGCACCACAGACTGGGAACACATTAGCTTGCTTAGGCAGATCATTTGGTTTGAGAGTGTGTGTCACACACCGTCAAATCATGTGCAACAGGCAGCATGCACGGAGCCCATTCCAAACATTACTCTAGCTCTTCATTTCACTGTCAACTAAATCAATAAAACCAAAAGTAACAGCATAAATATGAAATATACCAATACAATAATTGAGAAATAATACAGCATCAATGTTTTTTGTTATTTATTTATTTTTCTTTGTTAGGCAGTTTACCAAATATGTATGTTAATTAATAAGTTAATTTGTTTTTTACGTTACACTTCTTCAATTCAGAACTGAAGAAGCCTCTTGGATGAGGGGTGAAACATCTTCAAGAAATTCAAGTCCAGTCGCAACGACAAGAATTACTATATCATATTATAGTGACTATTTCAACAAGAATTACTATATTATACAGTATGTATTACTATATCACTAAAGTAATACTATTAAAGCAGCACTGCCATTTAAATAGTTTCTAAAAAAAAATACCTTTACCTCTTGCTATAAGAACTTCTGTGCAGTAAAAAAAACTTTCCTTGCCCCCTGCACAATCAGCAACAAATCAACAAATGAACATGTTGCCTGAATGACTGCTTGAAAAACAGCTCAGTCAGGATGTGAAGCAAGTACTACAAATTTGGTCACTGAAGGTACAGAGGCACTAAATGCAGTAACCAGTTTGTGGAGGCAGTGACTGTGACCAAACATCCAAATTAAAATGATTAAGCTAAGCTATCTAGCCCGCTCTTCATTGAGCCCTTCCTGATGCTAGATCCTGCTCCAACAAAACGTTTCATGTGGAGGCACAGCAAACCGCAGAAGAATTGATTTGTAAAAATATCCAGACAAAAATGCCTCAGCATACATCGCACAATCCAAAAGGAGACCTGAGAGAACTTTGGAAATCCAGGCTGATTTCCCAAAACCACTACCCTTCCAAAAGAACCCTGTAAATCTCTTCTCTTTTTCTGTGCGCCCAGCTTCTTGGCGAGGGTCTGGTGGTGAGGTGGGGTGTGGCGTGGTGTTTAGGCCAGTTGGGTCACCGCCACATGGGAATGAGCGTTAGCCTGGCAAATGACTGCCAGGCCTCAATTCAAACGGCGTGCGGCGGCAAGTGGAGCCAGGATCCACCCTGCTGATTTATTAGGATCCAGAGTCGTCCAGCAGGAGTGTAGTGCTACTGGCCTTTCGGCTCCAAACACTGAGGTGTTATTCCACACCTCCTTTGAGCAGACTTTGCCATGTGTGTTTTAACTGTGCAAGCCATGTGGTCATTAAGAAAAAATGAAGTTGTTACATAAATGCATATAAACAATAAATTTAACTGGGAATCTGACTCTCAACTTCTCATATCATATCATATCATATCATATCATATCATATCATATCATATCATAACATATCATGCCCTAGTTCAAGCAAATATCTTGCGAATATCACATTCGTCATATCAATATTATGTTGTGCTGGGCTGTTGATTCATTACGGTGGAGTTGAGTCCAAATGTTAGGATGGGTTGCGTGGAAACCCAGTAATACAAAGGAAACGCCTCCCTCTTTAACTACACCAGAGATGTTAAAATTAGCAGGCGTTGACTCAACTTTAGCTGTCGCCAGGCACTTTTATTTAAACAGCTGAAAACATATATTTTATGATTTTTTTTTTTTTAATGAATGGATGGACCTGATAAATATTTCACTCTCAGCAAAGCAAAACAGATATGATTAGCAGAGGTCGAAGAACTAACTTTCTACAGCCGGGCTCTGGAAATATGTAGATTGAAGCGCATTATTCTTAGTCAAGACAGACTGTGATACCTGAAATAGTCTGTCATGGCAAATTGCACGGCAAACTGTCATGGAAAACTCCTTACTCCGGACATTTTATCCCTTTTTTTTCCCAGCAAGATATATTTATTTCACTGCCTTGAGAGAATGGCCGTTAGTGGCCTAAACATTACCTGTTTAGTTTAAATCATTGTTCTTTCTCTTTCTTTCATGTATTGTTGAATATTTTGAAATTGTAGGAAAAATGCCATGAAAATTATATGGGGGAATAAGGGGAAAGGAGAAATATGGATAAGAGGAGGAAAAAGAAGTGAGAAACTGCATCACATTTAAAGATGCAGCCAGAACATTTGTTGAATATTAAATTTGGTAAAAAACAAAGAAACCTTACAATTGAAGTTATTTAATTTTAAATTTGACAAGAACAAAAGATGGAAAAATATTGCGATATTACAGGAGATGGATTGTTTAAGGGTTACCGAGCAATACTGCTGTTCACAGACTGAATGAGTTTGTCTCTTTACTTCAAATTGAAGGCACTGAGACGGGAAAGAGAACGCCATATTAATATTTCCCCTCATCTTCATATAGATATCAAAATGTGTATCAGATCACTTCACTGTTAAATAAAACAATCCTGTTATTCATGTTGTTGCCTTGAAAAATAAGACAAGACGGTTGTCAAGGCCCACATCCTTCTGGAATGTGCTTTATATTGTTTTTAACAGCAGTCAACTTTTCATGGCCGACGTTTGTGTTCAGCAACAACAAAAAAAGTTCCCGCTGTGATGAACAGACTCTGCCTGCATTAATTCAGTCCCAAGCTGCAGAAGGCTTCCAAAAGAAAGGCAGATAGCGAGAGGGCGCAGAGGAGGCTGAACTGTTGCTCATGAGAGCATAGTTTACACTATGGCACTGATTTCTCAGCATGGTTTTTAGACAAGTCTTGAGGGAGCTGGTGGATGTTTCCTGAAATAGTTTTAGATACTAAAAAAGAGGCTTAGTTTCTCAGTAATGACCTCACCCTGAGTATAGATAGAAAGAAAGAGGAGTGATGTCATACTCTCAGCCCAAATATGGACATATCAGATGAACCAGACCAGCACGTTTCCTTAGATTTGAAGACATAAAAGGCTGTTGGAAAATAACTGATTACCACGGGAACAATGTGTCCCCTGCTCACGAGACACAAAATCAAGGCTTCTTACAGCAACTGTGCAAGGCTTTTCTGAGATTTCCTGTTTTCGGCTAACCTAAAATGCCAGGGCCGAACCTGTCTGAGCCGTTTACAAGGCTTTTATGTGCCAGTGGAGGAAGTGACAAGGGTGTCAGCGGAGTGAAAGCTTTCCATCGGAGAGAGAGAGAAAGAAAGAGAAAAAGAGGAAAAAAAAAGTAATGCTCCTTATTCAAATCACAATTGTCTGTCTTCTCGCTCTTCTTCACCCCTTTTTACGTCTATTTTCAGATTCTGCACAAATGGAAATTGGGTTTCTCTGCCTTGGCTGTGATGAATTTCATTCTTTGCTATTGATGAATATTGGAGCAAAACGGCAGTCGGAATCAAAACTTCATTCATGAACTCAACTGGGCAGAGAAATCAACTCATAGGCACAGTTCAGACACATATTTACATTGATTTGGTTAAACCTTTCTCACCTATCAGTAAACCTAAGATGCCTTAAATACAAACAACATTCAAAAGAATGACTTCAGTTACTGCGACTTCGGTTTCAAAATATTATGAGAATGTATTTCAGTGACATTTTGCCTTTTCGAGTCCAATTTTGAATTTACAAATTTAGCATGAACAGTCATCTGCTAGTAGTTCGATTTGACTTAGATACAATAGGTACAATACAACACAGGTAAAATATATATATAAGGCATATAAGGTAAAATACATCACTGAATTTTGCAGCTGAAGGCAAACCCATACACCGGGATGCTAGCTGGAGTTGGTTTATATTTTTTACATTGATGACAGATATTATGGCTTTATCCGAATATGTAAAGTGAAAGACTCTCAAGAACAGAATGTACGATTAAAAAAGTTAATATTTGCTAAAATGATTGGCCTCGTGATAAAAGACTTCAATAATGAAATAATGAAAAAAATAATAAAATAATAATAAAACTTTTTTCCTTGACATCATGCCTTGCTTCTGATGGTATAGGAGCAGAATAGATGACAAAGCATTTCTTTGATATCAGGCTTTAGAAATGTTGATGGATTTGAAATCACGGATGTTCTTTTCATTCTTCTACCCATGTTTGGTCTACGGACTAATCATTCTTTCAAGGCTCTGATGATTGTGCCCAATCATGTCTGGCTACACCCTTCCTTGTTGATTTTCACCATGATATGACAAATAGTCAGCTATGTTATTGTTTACACTAAACTGTCATTTTAGCGCTAAGAAATAAAAAAACGAACTTTTACAAAGCTCCCTTTCTCTGCCGCTGATACCCTACGTGGGGTCCCAGTTCTGCTCTTTGAGCATAATATTCATGGTAGACAGTTTTTAAAGAAAAACAAAACTGACCTCAATTATATAGTCATTGCCATCTTTTCCATGGACAGCCTTCACTGCACAGATGTCGAGGCCCCCAAACATTTTAGCGCAAGAATCCACCCACAGCCGGTATCTGGAACACAGTGACAACAACAACAACACCCAATAAACCTTAAATCTATTTAGATAAATGATGTGTTGGCTGATAGAAATTCTGACAGCTTGCAGTCATGCTGGTTCTGTTGCCTTCTTTTTGTTAAATATATCGTGATTGCATCTAATAAAGGGCGGCTTGTACATATTTGGGACTTTCACAGGACACGAACTGTGACTAAATGTAAATGTGAGACTCATAAAAAGATCTTACCTGTCAGTCATGGCAATCTGTTCCAGCATGGCAGAGCCTGTATTCGCCTTCCAATTCCCAGAAATGGAAGTTCTCCTGTAAATTCACAGGAAATGAATCAATCTTCTTCCAGCTGGAAAGTCACAGTCGGATTCTGTCCCTTGCAACTCATGCTTGTACAGAAAATCTATGGGGAGATGTTTAGTCATCGCTGGTGATGGCTACAACTCCCACCTGCATTATTTTTGTGTCGGAGGCACTTAAAAACATTCCTTCATGGTGAGTCTGGGGGCACAAGGTAAGATAAGTCTTGGTTACTCCATTCATCCGCTCTTGGTCATGTAATTCTTCAGAAACTTGACACGAGATAAGGTGTACACCCATGCACTGTTGCTATACACTCTGGTGAATTTACAACGCAAACTCTCCAAATTGGTGTGAGGAACTGAGGGAGAAATGGGACACTGAGTGTCCTGACAAGAGTGCAAGCATTGTCTGCCTATTCTTGAAAACAACATTTGAAATCCAAGCTACTTATTCAAAACATTTTTCATGTTGGGTATTTTTAAACCGTTGGAGGGGGGGTCATGTGTGGGGCTTTATTACTGATCATTACCATGTGAGCAAAAACTTGACAGGCAGTTTAAGGACGTCAGGTTAAGGGTAAGGTACTTATTGGTTGTTATAGTCAGGAACTTAGGTTTGATGGTTAATTAGGGTAAGTGGTAAAAGAGGTGAGCTAGTTGTGACTGGTTTCATGTTGTTTTATGTTCTTCAGCTGTACTACAACACTAACCCCCTGGACTTGCAAGAGGAATCTCCTTTCCCTCCTCAATGGGGAACGGCTATGTGTATTTTTAACCAGATCTAAACATCATCTTAATTATAGCAAGATTCAACAGTTAAGGAGAGATTCCATAATTCTTTTGAAATTTCGTTAGTTAGAAAGGGCATTTTTGGGCGTGTTTTTCCAAGAAGGGTGTAACAATGTAATAATGACTACTGAGTAACATAATTATGTGGAATGAGCCACAGTCATGTAAACTATTTGCCTGAAAATGTGCACTGGTTTAGTGTGCATTGGTTTGATGACTTATACTTAGATTGATTCTGTTTAGATCCTTGACAACAATGAGTCATGTGAGTAGCAACGGGAACCATTATATTAAAAGGAAATGACAACATTTTGAAATTTTAGGTGTGTTCTTAAACTCACATGTAAGCTTTGTAGTTGTTGCCAATCTTCTGGATGCGAATATCATACTTGGACTGGATGTAGGGTTCGGTGGTGGCGTAGGTCCCAGCCAGAGCCACCACACTGGTAATATCCTGGAAGTCCTGTTGGTTTTCAACTTTGATCTGTTGGAGAGAAGCTGTTTGTTAGCGAGCATTTAATTACAAGTATTCTACCAAAGCTGGTGGCGTTCTCTTCGAAATACCACAGGAATTTCACACTTGTACACAGGCAGGATAATGAAGGCTCCCTGGATGGAAACATTTGCAGGGGTGACTTTGAACTACGTCACCTCATCCCAATCAAGTTATTAGTCTGTAGACTGGCGACACAGGCGGAGGGGAAATGGCATAATGGCAGCCTGCTGACAAAAGACATACCTGTCACTTAGGGGGAGGTGGAGGGGTTGAGTCCTTACTCTATAATAATTGGAAAACAATAAAGTTTGACATGAGGACTCTCATTGACTTCTTCACTACAGTTCCTAGCCAACCTTGAATAAAGTAATGTTATGCAATGATACTTCCAAAGGCAGAAAATTTACAGTTTACCTCAATTATGTGTCTACATGGAAGTATTTCTTCAGGTCACGGGAAACTGTTTTGTCAAAGAGACAGAATGATTTCCTCCAGAGCCTCTACTCTCTCATCATTGTTATTTTTGACAAAACAACAAAGAAGAAAGTGAAATAACCAGGCCGACAAAAGACTCCAAAATATGCTCTAAACAAGGCTTATTATCATCTACAATGTCAGGAAACTTTGGTTAATCTTCACTGACAATGCAGTTATTTCTCTCAGAACATTCAGTTTAAACTGAGAGGGTCATTTAGGGTTTGAATGATCTGAAAATACACACACACTATGTAGCTGTATATATGACTTTGTTAGAATCATGACACCTAAAAAAGAGGTGTCATACAAACCCAGTACATCTTTGCATTGTATGGTGACATAATTAATTGTTTTTGATAATTTCTTAGCAATTTACTCCTGATTTTCTGCTAAGATTGAACTTGTTGAATGGATGAATAGATTGAAAAGGATTGATTTAATATATGTTTTGAGTATATTTTTCTGTAATTGCCTTTTGTTGTCAAGTAATTTACTGATAATTTCCTGTTATCTTTAAAGACCATATTATTCTGACATCTTTACATGTTTTAATGCATTGTTGGCTCATTTTTGAATACTTTTGAACTTTCAAAATACTTTGAAAACAATATTTGAATTTCATTTAACATTTTTTTTGAAAAGTAAATATTTTTAAATGGTGGTTGTTTGATACCTGCAAAATATTTTAGAAAATTCTGTATCAGATAACCACGTTCGGGAACTCTTACCAAACACATCAATCATCAGTGACTCAGAGAATAATGTCCTGTGTGTGAAAGAAGCTGTGAGGCCACAGAATACTGTTAATGACACATAAAAATGTTCAGTTCGTGTTTCTATTTGAAATAAGTGAAAGAATCATAGCCCTCCTTGTGCAGCCCCCTACCGCGTCCCAGTGATCTTGAGAGCTATGTTGTCGGGGGCTTTATGCCCCTGTATGGGTCACCCAAGGCAAACAGGTCCCAGGTGAGGGACCAGACAAAGCGCGGCTAAGAAGACCACCCATGAAGAGTAAAGACTTTGGACCCAGTTTTCTCTTGCCCCTCCAGGTGCTGCCCCCGCGACCCGACTCCGGATAAGCGGTGGAAGATGGATGGAAAGGATCATTTAAGCAACTTGTGTGTATCCTGCTGGAATAGAACAAAGGAAACCCAAACAACTGTAACCCAAATGACGCAACCCTTCTAATTCTCTTACTTTATTCAAGTAAAATAAAAGAAAAAAAAAAGAGAAAATGGAAGTCCGCCCAGAATGACAACAAAACCGTAAAAGATAATTTTACTATTTTCAACGAGTGTCTATATAGTTTGATGGTCAATGTGGTCCAATAATCAGCACTGTTGCTTTAATGAATAATAACATAATATGGTTATATGGAGCCACATTTGAATCAGTATCAGTTCGAGTGGAGCAACAACAAAAGCGATTTTTCTTGATTTTTCTCTGACTAGAAACAGCGTTGAACAATTGAATCTTATATTACAATGGATCCCAATAGTACTGTACATGCTGTACATTCTTCTGCTGTCCTCTATAACCCTTCCCTTTCCTGTTTATTCCATTTTCTTGCATCTCGTAATAGCGGTTGAGGATATCCCTCGAAACAGAAAATATCTCACTCGCCTCAAACTTTCAAGTCCTTTGACATTTCAGTCATCCATTGATGTTTATAGGATTGTTTCATACAATGACTATAACAGATAGTGTGTGGTAGCAAGTTTTCTCACTACTTGAAGTTGTCATTGCAAGGAAATTACAACATCTAGAATTTTGTTAGGAAACAAGTCATGCTTCATAATGTGGACAAAGCTAATTGTACATACAAGGGCAAATGATGCCCCACTTTATTTTGAGTATATTTCTCAAAATCAATACAAAAGAACACCCATTGATTCCCATGTATTCTTTATAAACTCCTCTTCTATCTCCAGTGGCAACTGAAGCCTACCTAGCACACATCTGATGTGTTTATTCTCTGGATCTGAAGTTGAGGGGAAGGTTTTAAAAATTGCATCCTGGTGTAGCCGCATCGTTGCGGAAAAGAAAAAAGTCACGGAAAAATATGTAAACAGATTTATTTAGGGACGTCTCCCTTTAACCCTGTCACCCTCAAAAAACAATAGATCACTTATCAAATTGGTATTTTGGTCCTCGGTTTTCACAAGCCCACGTCATGGCTGGAAAAAGGCACTGTTTTCCAAAGTAAATATACCCACAAGATAAACATAAATGTACTTACTGAGGTGAGTCCCCTAAGCCACATCTCCCTTATTACTGCAGTTTCCAAAGTTTATGGTCTGTCTACCAGTGAAGCCAAACTAACTGATGAAAAAAATAGCCCAAAAAGGATGCACTCCACAACTGAGCAACTTTGAAGAAGGAAAAATACAAATGAAATAGACGTTGATGTTGAAATCCACTTTGGGTCTGACATTAAACTCCAACACAGAACATAAACCAGGAAAAGAAAATTAAAGAAATTCAAATAGCATATTATGAGGTTGACTACATGGTGAAATAGTTACTTGACAAATTGGCAGTCTTAGTATGCGCAAACATCAAGATGTAAAGCAGGTTAATAATGCGTGGAAGGGTTGGTTTCAAGGTTTTGGGAACAATATGCTTTCCTTTTCAGCCACCGTGCTGCGACAGACTGTCAGGTGTGGAGTTGGAAATTGTCAAATTTCCCTTAATTGGTCCAAAAATTATCATTCAGTGACTGCAAAATAACTGATCATTGTGAAGAGTCTGTACCTACAATATTATGACAGGCAGAGCAATTCAATACTCCTCCACTCCACTGGATGGCAGCTGTATTAAGTAATAGCGTTAAATGTACTAACATTTTTATCTGGTTGGTTGTCTCGGGATATTTTTTCATCAAAATACTGTGCCATGCCCCCAGAAAGGTTTAAAAACACTGCTGTAATTAAATTGCTGCGATCACCCTCTGACACAATCGGAAATCAAACCATATGTGATTACCAGAGGTGTAGACTCAAGTCATATGAGGCGAGTCTGTAGTAATTCATACAAATTCAAACTCAATATGAGACTTTAAGAGCCACAACTAGACTTTGACGTTAAAACCAATGACTTTGCTTAGAACTGAGCCATTTCAGTTTATCCCTCTGTTGAACACACCACACTTTGAGACTTGGAACTTATACTTGGGACTCTATTTATTAGTGTAAGTGTGTCAGCAACATATTGCCTGAACTCAAGTAACTGTCATTTCTCGTGATGCCTTCAAAAGATCAAACCCAGACTGTAGCAAGTCCTGAACTGTCCAAACAATTGTGCAACTCATCAGAGTACTTAAACAAACTGTAATGGTACGAGATGAGAAATGAAAAGGTATTCAGCAAGAGAAAGAGGGATAAATCTCTGGAAAATCTCATGTCGCATGAAGTTAAATACAGTCTGACCAGTCTAAAAACATGGCATTGGAAACATGAGCTTAACTGACAGCGACATCAATATTTGTTTAATCCAGCCGCATCTGAAAACAGCTCAGGAATATTGGGATACGAGGGGCTCCTGGTTGGTCTCTAATTTGATTTCTGTCAGCGAATGATTATTGCAACAACTCTGTCTTTAACTCAATTTCCTGTCGGTCTTGTGACATTAAAACTTTACACCGAAGCTGAGAGTGAGGCTCAAAGCAGGATGT
The DNA here is from genome assembly GCF_037954325.1 of Fistularia commersonii. NCBI lineage: Eukaryota > Metazoa > Chordata > Actinopteri > Syngnathiformes > Fistulariidae > Fistularia > Fistularia commersonii. The sequence continues at coordinate 14,199,376 of NC_141288.1, forward strand.
GGCTGTGAATATGGCTTTCTAAACCTTTTTCCACAGAGTAAAACTATGCATTATTATTGAACGATGGTTAGCCTAGTTTTCAAACTGTCAAAAGAAAAACTCTTCCAAAGAGCTCTGATTTTTGATCGCAATATTCAGCTAAAATATATATATATATATTGAAAGCCGGGATTCCCTTCAGGAGCACACAATGACTAAGCAGCTAGGCCAGTACCAAAATATATATCTGGTCATAATAATAATAAAACCAGCACCACAAAGGTGGGCACTAGATTTCTACATACCCCGTTGAAAATTAATACAGTACAAATAACTTCTCATTTCATCTCTTTTTTAGAGGGCAGGCAGCCAATGAGATCCCCCATATCAGCTCTATATCTTTTGACTTACTGCTATTCATTTTAAGATGTTCACATTTTATTGAACAGAGTCTCCCTTTCCATGGCAAATCATTTGCTTTAAGCCAGCAAACACCTGAATCACTTTTTTTACAGGCTTATCCCTGTGTTTAGATTCAGAGGTAATAATTCTTCGGTTACAGCAGTGCTTAAAATCTGTGTAGGTCAAAGTTTGCTCCAAAGCAGGATTTTTGTTTTATTATACTTTATTAATCACCTGCAGGAAATTCCTTCTCTGCATTTAAACCATCATGGATGAACCATGAGCAGTTGGCTGCCATCTAGCGGCGCCAGATGGCACTTCGACAGACTAGGAGGAGCCGGGAATCGAACCAGGAATGTTGGTTCCAAGGAAAATCGCTGTGCAGATCTCTAAGATCTGCGTTTCAGAGAAGGTTATTTACATAAATTTGATTATTAATATATATATTATAACTGCTTCTATGGTTTGTGATGTTATACCAGATATGCCTAAAAAATGTAGTAACATTAAGGTGCCACATCTGGCACCTTTATAAAGGTTTCGCAATTGGTTGGGTGTTTGTGTGCTTTGCAGGAGTTTTTGTAAGCTGTAAAATGCATTCACTTCCCGCATAGTGAAGGGTGTTGGACAAAAGCAAACAAAACATCAGTGGCTTGAGTCCCACGTGTTTTCATGTGTTCTCTGAGCTCTGCAAGGTTGTTGGGGTTAAACAAGGTCTTGGTCTACAAGGGCGTGCCAAGTGCCCCCCGAGACTTATGGGAAATTCTATAGTATGTCTGGCTGCTGAAAAAGGAAACCAAGCCCATCCAGACAGACGGGGGAACGTAGGAAGTGTCTACCTTGTGAATCTTAATTTCAGACAGGGAAAAGTCAGTAAGTGGGTTCAGGAAAAAATTGCATTGATGTTGTTTTTTGCAAAATTGCAAATATATTAACTGTCAAAAAGTCTGCTCCTTAAAATATTGAGACAAACTTTTCTAATACAAAATTTCAATAATAAGCCCCATCCCTTCACTGATAACACAATTTACCTTAAAAAAATATCCGTGTCAAGGAAACATGAAATGTATTATTGAAGTATGAAATAAAGAATGATAGATCATGAATTCTGATAGAAATATAACAATTGATTATTAAAATGAAGTCAAATAACTGATGTTCTGGTTTTATTTATTTTTCAAAACCTCTCAAGATCCAAAAATGTATGTTTGGAAATTCGAGACATTTCAAAGTATTTGAATGAAAAAAGGAAAAGTGTAGCAAAGTATGAAGGCCGCACAGTCGAATTCTTCTGCATTCTCCTCTAAAAAGATGATAATCTGCTGAGTTAGAGTAAGTCCAAGAGCAGACAACACATTTTACAACCTGTTTATACCTTAGATTTGGCAGACTGGGAAGATTTTCAAGATGAGTTGGGAGACTGCTCTTGTTTGCACAAACAAAGACAAGCAAAGCTTTTCGATCTCCTCCTCACATCTCAGTCTTAAATTAGTCAAGGCAATGCTGATAATATCACATGACTGATTTGAATAACTATTCTAGCTCTATAATGTGAAGTTGCTGCAAACAGTTGCTGAGCTCATCTTAATTAATATAAACAGACTCAAGATTCAAAGAGTTTATTATCATATGTACAGTGTGGAAATGTGTTTCCCTATACTTACCTTGGTGTCGACAGTGCATTTGTATTCGTATTGACAACAAATAGGTAGTGTGAACATTATTATAAATATGAACAAGAAAACCATTGAATGCAGCTAGAGATTTAAAGAGTTTTTTATAAACTGTTTTAAAATTCCCCTATTAAAGGTTACCTTTCACTTTCCCAGAGCTGTTTTTTCTCAACCAAATTCTATGTTACAGCTAATCACCTTTTGGAAGTAAAGTAATATTGGTGTTGCCTTTCCTAAATTGTGCTGTTACTTAAATGACAGTCTAAGCTTTTGCAATTAATCAGATATCAGTTCTTGGAGGGAATAGGTATAAGACTTAATAATACTGTACAAATTATGCCTTCCAGCTCAAATCAGGGTTCAGAGCATTAACAGTAAATGGCTGATTATGATGATATAAAAGGGGAAAGATTGGGATTACTAATATACAATATAGACATAACTCACCTTCCCCATGCCAGCGTGGGCATGGCCCATCTTCACCACCACTGGATAGGAAGGGGTTGAGACCTAAAAAGTGGGAGACCATCATACTATTAGGTGGTACGTACAAAAAGACACCTTTTATAGCAGGTTTATAAGTAGATTTGCCACAGCTGCATGTACATAAAAACACCCTTTATAGCAGGTTTGTAATTAGATTTCCAAGACAGGAGTATAACAAATGACATAGAAAGGAAACTGACTTTTTTAAAGACCATTTGTTTCTGAAGCATATTTTCTAGTACTAGGCAACAAAGCACTTCCTATACAGATCTCAGCAAAACAAGTTAAATCATGGTATTCCTAATTCCACGCAGGAGAAATCCATGTTGGATTATATGATTGTTATGTGTGGTTCCCCGAGACCTAACAGTGTTTTACTGACAGTCCCTGCTTTACACACAAGTGATAAAATAGAAAATTGCATATCCTAAGCTAGAAAGGTCACAGGTCAAGTTGGATGTCCACTGTTACAAAATCTTACATTTCTAACTTGCATTCATAAATCTAAATGAAGCCTCACTACTGATAGCACTTATATCTTCTGCTCTAAAGAAGATTTGCAGAATCAATAAAATGTGATAGAATCAGATCAATCTAATATTTGATGATCGAAAAGTGACATCACTTCTACTCCTTCACTGGAAACTCAAAAGTTGACAGTGAAATGCTAACATGTAATTATTTGATTTGCGTCTTAGGTAATAATAAACACAAGACACTAATGCTTTTCTCAATACACGAAATCTGTAAAACAGCATTTGATGGAAATACAAACTCATTTGCATTTACCATTTGCATGTTTATCAGAAAATACTGTTGAATTTGCAGCATGACTGCGCCCAAGTTTTGTGTCACTGCAGGTACGTTTTTTAAAAGAAAGTTTTCTGAAAATGAACTGCTGTGTCAAGGAATTAAGATGTTTCAGTGTCACCTGAAGTGGGTGCTAAATTTAGGCAATTTAGACAACAATTTAACATCAAACTTTCTGGTCCTTACATTAACAATTATTAATTGCTCATAGCTGCATTATATTGAAGGAAGAGAGAGGGAAATAAAAGGGTGCCACTTCAACCTCCCAGTTCTTGCCAATGTTGATGTTAACTGAAATGTGCATAAAATATGTTTGAACTTGTGCCCTTCATAGTACAAATGGACAATGATCCAAAACATACTGGTAAAGCAAAGAAGTGGAATATTCCGCAATGGCAGAGTCAATTACCAAATCTCAACCCAGTATAGCATGCATTTAACTTGCTCAAACAAAACATGAGGCAGAAAGACCCAACAAGCAACAATTCAAGACAGTTGTAGAAAAGGCGTGGCAAAACATCACAAAGGTAACCCAGCGTTTGGTGATGTCCATGGGTTCCAGACTTCAGGCAGTCATTGCCTGCAAAGGATTCTGAACAAAATATTGAAAAGTACTTACTTAAGGTTATGTTTATTTGTCCAGTGACTTTTGAGCCCCTGAAAATAGCTACAGTTCCTACATCTTTAATCCTATATTTTTGTTCAACCCTTGAATCAAACCTCAAAGTCTGCACTTCAATTCAGATGTAGTTGTTAAATTTCAAATCCAATGTGGTGGCATGCAGAGCCCAAATCATGAAGATTCTGTTACTGTCCAAATACCTCTGGGCCTAACTGTAAACACCACATCGAGGGACAGGCATGAGTGAGAAACTATTTCCCTTGCAAATGATTCAAATATATCTACAGGGTGTATAGAACCCTTGCCTTGTCGACAAAAAAAAAAAAAAACACTGTCTCCCATGCATCACCCTGAACTTAAAGGGCTCATTACAAAAAAATGAAAAAATGAAGTCAAGTTCTGGGAAGCTGGTTGGAAGACCACAGCTCAATGGGATTGGTTTGGACAAACCAGACGGACCGCAACCATGCTGTTTTTCATACATTGTAAAAGAAAAGTGGATGAAACGTCAACAGATTACTTCAAACCTCCCTGTGGTTTATACGCCCCTTGATGAATCCACTGATATGATTGTAAATGGGACCATAATACAATGAGGGACTTTTCTAGTTTTCAAAGCACTTTCATCAATACTGTGTGAAATATTTGGAGTCAATGCCAGGTTTGCAGCAATTATGACGGAATCTGGTGTAACCATCCAGAATTTCCCTTAAATGTGTGTATCATACAAACATATGCCATAAGTTACTATGCTCCAAAACTGTGACAGATATTTTCTCACATGGTTTAGAAATCCTCTACTGGCACCTCCAGGTGATGCCTTCAACAGAACATTTTGACAGAATATGTTAATGCCAGTGGCATGAGGCCAGGTCATGCATAGAGATAGACAGGCCAGCACAGAGAAAGGAAACACCCTAACAGCTGCTATCACTTTTTCCAAACCCTGTCCAGCAGCTAACACGGCCATCCATCCTTATGTTGCTGTCAACTTTGTTTCGTGCAAACGCCTGAGCAGATACAGAGGATGTGAGCGCTGCTTTTACTGACTGGTTATGACAGTACAACCCCGGCCAACACGCAGCGAAGATAAAAGTGTGCTCTAACTGTCTCTATTATCACCTCGATATTGCCAAAATACAGCCGAGAGACAAGGCTACACTTGGAGGTAAACTATTTAATCTGGTTTAAAACCTGGCCTGTAACATGAAGCTGTATCATATTTGGAAGTGTTATTTGAAATAAGACTACAGATACAAAGTCAATCATTGACCGAAAACTATCAAGCTTATGTTCCTAAGACTTACACTTTTTATTCAAAAACAATGAATCCCTTCTAGTCTGTTAATTCTAAGCTGGTGTGTAGCTTTATCTGTATACACTACCAAAGTCTATCCAATGACACTTCAAATCAAGAACACTTATTTATCAACTTGCAGTTTGATTCACAAAATGTAAAAAAAAAAAGAACAGCACACATCTGTTACCCAATGTCAATGACTTGAAATTCTCTACTATTTTTCAGAGTACAACTACATTCAGGGTGCCTTTCTAGTCCATTGCCATGTCATTATCTCATATTCATAGGCATTTATTAAAAGAGCTGACAGTTATTTCTGATCTCTTTTATTTTTAATCAAATATCTTATAGTTTATCTTTTGATGAGTCAAACTCCAGAGCCAAATATTTGCATGCTAACAGGGGTTATGTATGCATGTCATGTGATTGTAGAGAAGATGTCAGATGTTTAACCAGTATCTGAGAAGAGTCCAGTCACGGCACAGTGTTGATGTTCGACAGCAGTAGAGTGTGTTTTGGGTGGATAGCATGGGAACCTCCCACTCTGTCTGGACCTGTTCCTTCCAGTCATTCCCATTACCGTGGCAATGACGGCAGACGCCAAGCACGTCAGGGAGAGACAACCACATCCTCTGAACCTACAAAAGCCTCATGGTCACACGGGTGAGCAAAAAATTGTTTTCTCATTGATTTGCAAACCAAAAAAACATGCATTTGTCACCTTCAGCGCTGTGATGATACCAAAGGACACACACACAAGATTCATTCATGAGAATCAACGTTATCTATGTCACATATTTGTCGAAAAGGGTGGTCTTGTTGACATTTTCATTTTCTTAATTAATATAAAGAGACTCAAGATTCAAAGAGTTTATTATCATATGTACAGTGTGGAAATGTGTTTCCCTATACTTACCTTGGTGTCGACAGTGCATTTGTATTCGCATTGACAACAAATAGGTAGTGTAAACATTATTATAAATATGAACAAGAAAACCATTGAATGCAGCTTCAAAGGTTTCTGTGCCAAAAATTAAGCTCTTATTTTCTAATGTATCAAATACGTATGTCAGGCACTAAAAGGCTAATTAATTACTTAAAACATACAATGTGTTTTTCTGGATTTTTGTTTTGGATTTTGTCTGTCACAGTTGAAGAGTACCTATGATAAAAATTACATACCTCTACATGCCTTGCAAGTGGGAAAAGCTGAAAAATCAGCAGTGTATCAAATACTTGTTCTCCCCACGGGATATGTATACATACACCTGTATATATATATATAAGTTTGAATAGCATGTAATAAATTGCTTTTATTAGACTTTTGGGAATGAAGCCTCATGGGGGCACAGCCTAGTGTCTCCCTGAGCCGGTCCCAAACCTGGATAAATTAATGTATCTAGAATTGAGATGGTGGTAATTGGTGCAGACTTCAATGGACATGTTGGTGCAGGCAAGAGGGGACAAAGAAGTGACGGGCAGATTTGGTAGAGAGGATAGGAAACAGGGGGACAGATGGTGGTAGGCTTTTGAAAAAGGATGGAAATGGCTGTAGTGACACTTTTTTCCAGAAAAGGCAGGAACATCACTACAGCCATTTCCATGGAAACTAAACTGAGAGCAGAAATCAGCATTTGTGAGCAGTAGTATGGTTTCATGCCTAGATGGAGGACTACAGATGTAGAACTTGCCAGCCGATTTGACCTGAGAAGGTCAGAAGGAGCTGCATTTTGTTTTTGTAGACCTAGAAAATGCATACAACAAGGTGTCAGGAGATGAACTATCGTATTTTATGATGAAGTTTGGTGTGGCAGAGAAGTATGTTAGACTGGTGCAGGACATGTATGTGAGATGTGAGACATGTGTGATGAAGATGGCGGTGGGACTTTATCAGGTGGAGGCGGGACTAAATCAGGGATCAGTTCTAAGCCCCTTCCTGTTCGCATGGTGAAAGACAGGCTGACAGATGAGGATAGACAGGAATCTCCATAGACCATGATGTTTGCAGATGACATTGTGATCTGTAGTGACAGCAGGGAACAGGTGGAAATATACTCTGGAAAGGAGGGAAATGAAGATTATTCACAGCAAGACAGAATACATGTGTGTGAACGAGAGGGATCCAAGAGGAACGATGAGGCTACTTGGAGTGAAGATAAAGTCAGCATTTGTGAACAGTAATATGGCTTCATGTCAAGAAAGAGTACTACAGATATATGTTTTGAGAATGCTAATAGAGAAGTACAGACAAGGTCAGAGGGGACCATTGTGCTTTTGTAGACCTAGAAAAAGCATATGACAGGGTGTCAAGAAAGGAACTCTGGTATTGTATAAGAAAGTCTGATGTGGCAGAGAAGTATGTTAGACTGGTGCAGGACATGTATGCTACCTGTGAGACAGTGGTGAGGTGATATATTATAATTATCTACATTTATATTATATTTTGTAAAACAAAGAAACAAAAACTTCAGTTCAATCTTTGGTTCAAGCCTTGTCGTGTTTGGTGGGGCTTCAACCACTCCGAGGCCTTCACGAGGCAAAACCCACTTTGGCTGCGTGAACCAGTGATCTCATTTTTTATGTCACTACTCAAATTTTGCGACCATAAGTGAATGCTGGCTCATGTAAACCGAGCTAAGGATGTTTTCCTTCTTCCCACAACAGGGGTACACACCCTGACCTTCTCATAATGTAAGAGGGAAAAAAAGGAGTAGGGTTTTCAGCTTTTCCTTCAATAACTTCAAGTTAGAATTTAATTTCATGAAGAGCCACTGAAAGAAAAAGTTGCCTCTGCTATCAATGTTATGGCTCCGTATTTAACAAAAACTGAGAAACTTTTACAAACTCCAAAAAAAAAAGATATTTAAATATAGATTGTAACCAACATCGTACTGTTCAAGCATGCAACATGCAAGCTCTTACCAAATAAGTGCATACAGCATATATGTATATATGCCATCAATATTTATCAATACCAAGAACCTCTAGACTTGATAAAAGCGGGACTATTACACTTGTAGACATAAGGGAGGTTATGGTATGGGAAGATTATGTATTTAACAATTTAATATATATTTAATGAGACTGTTCAACAACACAAGTTTCCATCCTTTAAAAAGCCTTGGTGGTCATTAGAGCTTGTCAGCTCTCAGATGTGGAACTAGTGGTTTGAACCAAAGCTCTCTATTTCAACCCAGCTGCTGCTCAGCTCTTTCTCCTCCCTGAAGAAATCTGTAAAAGGCATCCATAGTGTTAAAACTTTAAGAAGTCACACGCTAAAAAAGCTCATTATGCAGTAATTGATTTCCCCTGTCTAGGTATAATTTCATAACATACAGGCTCACTTCATTTACAGTCAGCATGCCAGACGACCAGGAATTATGGAAATACAGCAGGGAAGTCCATCCAGCCCAACCCCCCCCTCCTCCTGACTGTTATGAGTGAGTCACAAAGGGCTGTCCCTCAGGTTAGTAATGGTGCTTCTCCAACTTTAAGACAATTGCCATCTGTGGTGGATTGTAAATTTCCAAATCCAACGGACCATAAGACCAGGACAGCACCCATAACTGGTCTAAACTAGATGAAAAGCTCTTGAAGAAATGACCATAAAAGGATCCCTGGGTTCACTTGGGCATGGCTTCTGTTACGTTTTTAGTCATATCAAAACTATTTAAAATTAAAAAGAAAAACAACACATGGGCCGATGGTGAGGTTGTTTTGTTAAGTCAAGGGTGACCTTATGTTCTCAGACTGTGTCCTTGAAAACCTGGACAATTTCCTCCCTACAAGATCAGAAAATACACTGCATCCCTATAAAATTATATGCTTGTAAAGGACTCTAAGTAGTCTTTTACACAGTATTTGTAGAAACAGCACAAATTTCACTGGATTGTAATGCCACAATTTATCATGTGCTTTTCGTAAGTGACCGTTTTTCCTTGGCCACCTACTTTTCGTGTAAGTTGCTTCATGCTCGAACTTTGAATCTGACAGAAATCAAGAAGGCAGACATTAGGAATAAAGAGGTAAATGAAATGTGGACACCCTGCCGCTATCTTCTCTACCTACCTTAGTAACAATCACCTGATCAGCGGCATCAAGATACAAGCCTCAGAGTCACCAAGATGCCATATCGTTACACCCATGTCTGTTGTTATCATTATCTGCATCATTCCCAGCTCTGCTCCTTGTCCCTTGTGTTTTGAGACTTAATTGCAATTCTTCTGCCTGATCCCCTGGTTCTGCTCCTGCCCGTCCCAGACTCACCTGCTTCGTCTACTCACCTTATCAGTTTTATAATTTGGCAACTCATTCCTTGCTTGTAACCACCAGTTACTACACTTGTCTGCTCCTGTTAGCTTGGACCATCAAAAAATAAAAGACATTGAGAGAAAAATCTGGGACAGACAGGATCAGAACCAGCAGATTGGACATAGAATTATATCTTATATTTTTATACCTTATAAAATGAAAACTAAAGTTGAGGTCCCTGTCAAATAAATATAAAAGTCTGACTTTTTAAGTTATAAAAATCTATACAGAGCAATAAAAATCATCAAATATCCATGTACAAATGTAATAAATTCTAAGGAAATATTAAACACAAAGGCTTGGAGACAAAACACATGCTGGATTCATCCTGCATTTGTGATCTACTTGCGTTAATATGGTCAGTCATGCCCGCCACATGAAGGAGAGCCATTGCAGACAATGGTTTGGGCAGATGATGAGAGTTGGGACCCTGACCCAGAATCCTTTTCAAGAATCCAACCACAGTGAGACCAAAAACACATCAAACCCAGCATGAGGATTTACAGAATAGGACACAAGTAATGTGTCGTGGCAAATCTAAAGTGAGTTATTAACCAGATTCATCCTGCTGACAAGACTGGACTTGGGGTTTCTACCTCTGGCTTATAGGCGTCTTCAAAAAACTGAAGCAGGATTTTAACACTAGGCGTGGATATAAATATTCATTAAATGGATATCAGAATGATACATTTTGAATATAGAACAGTCATCTCTAGTAGAGAGGCAGTCATGGGCGCCTCTGGTTATTTATCATAATAACAATCTCTTTCTAGCCGCATCATTACATTGGTGATGTAAATTTTCCAAAGCACTGATCTGTGCTTTTCGTTCTGTCCTTATTAGCATTTTCCATTTTAAGACTATTGCTTGATGAGGCAATACTGTTCAGTAGCAAAGGGGTGTTTTGAAAATGAAATGTACCAGAAAGTTTGCATTGCTCAGCTGAACTTGTCTCCTAGCCAATGAGTTCTTTTTTATATTGAAATACACTGAGTAATATACTTTATGCTCATTATAGTAAAACCTCAATCAATGCTCAGGATGGAGGGGGTGGGTAGAAACAAGTAATATTGGGGGTCCCTTTGAAAGACTGCTTATTAAAAACTATACTTATTTTGGAGGCTTCATGTTGTGATGTGGAATTAGGTTATTATTATTTGGATAATTGTGTGGGGCGTTCCTTATATTTTTACGTTAATCTGTCAGTATCGTTCCACTGAGCTTACAAAGGGAAAGCAATTTAATGTATTATTTGGAAAACAAAGGAACATACTTAGTTATCAATGTGAACGGCTTATTCCAAAAGCATGCCTCGTCCTTTGCTTCTGACATATTTTAAGGGGCAAAACTGTGTTTGAGTGGTTTTGATATGAAATTGAATTGCTTCTATATGTCACGATGCCACTGCCATTTTTTTTGTCTTACAAATGTTGGTCATCATTTGTGACTTATTCATGTTACAAACAAAATGGACTTATGAAAAACATTTAGCTTTAAAGGTTGAAGGTTTAGGGAGAAGATATCAGCTTTCACACATTTTCAAGGGTTCTAATAACACATTATATAGGAGTTTGAATATTTCACTGGAAATGTCAGTGAAAGGCAAGGTTTCTGAAGTGTACTGACAATTCTGGAAGGTGAGTAATTATGTAAGGACTACAATTGCTATTCCAATGGTTCAATTGGTTTCTATTTATATGTTTATTTATCTATTTTTCTGATGTAAAATCACAATGCCCTAAACCTTCAAACATGTTTCCAGAACCCTAATACACAGTGTCAAAGGCCTGGCACACACTAGTTCCATAATATTATTTCACAACAGACAAGTTGTTATGGTAACATTGTGGGCAACATCTGGCCCAAGTTTTAGTTTTGATGCCCATTGTATTAATGTGTACACAGTAGAAGCTGTCTAATGAGGCATGGTAATTATTGTTGCAGAATTCAAGGTCATCTGGCTTCCATTAAGATCTCCCTTTGTGTATTTCCATGAGCGAGACAGCTGTCTGGAAAATATAAGTTATTCTTTATTTTCAGGGTATAGTGCACAGTACTGAGGTGCTGATGGAGAGGAGACAGAAGTCAATAGTGGCATTGTGTGTTTGTTAAAGTCACCTGCTTTGTCATTGCAAATTGTACAATGATATTGATGAGAAATAATGTGCGGTATTATGCTTGACTGCAAAAAGTATATGACTTCAATTTAATATTGCAAAGCATGTCATTTGTAGTCTGAGTGATGTTTTGGGCTAATCCAAATGATATTAGGGAGTCAAATATGATATGGATAAATTGGATGGTAAGTTTCCAAAATGATACAAGGATTCAAAGTATTATTTGTCGTATTCACAGTAAGGAAAGGTGTTTCCCAGTCCAATTACATTAAAGTGTAAAATAATGCATATAGTATAAGATCATGCAAATGCATGTAGTCTTCTGATTATTACACAAGCCAAAGTGCTTCCAGTATTCTCAGTAAACCATTCTGACTGCCTCTGTGTGTTGGCTGACAGGATGAAGGACATATGTTTTGTTTTGTTTTTTAATTGGTCACATTGGCATGATTTCGTCAGCTGTTTGTGTTGGTCAAAACATGTCTTTTGTTCAGTTTCCAAGCCACTCCAACTACAACCCTGGTTGAGGAACAGCGAATCTACTACAAAGCGAGATGGTGGATCCACTTGTTTGGTTAGTGAGGGTTAGTGAAAATCCTGCATCACTGCAAGAATGCTGTACATTTTAGGATCATTGGGTTCTGGAAGATTCAAATCATTGAAATCTCATCTAGCTACTGTATCTTTAGAATTTGGAGTAGAGCTACTGTCAAGAAATTTGTACAAGCATTTCCTCTCACTTTCACAGATATGTCCCATTGTTCGGTCTGTGGGTGACAGACAGCGTTTAAGATGTCGCAAATGTGTGTTTGCTGCGTTATGACTGCGGTACACCTTTCTTCAACTTGTTAAATATGTTCTTCACTGTTAAAATCATCAGTATTAAATAATTCAAGGAGGGCCAGTTCTTGCAGACTTCTCACAATATACCAGTACAAATACTACTCTTATGTTGGTAAGTACCCAGTGATCTCACAGCTGGTTGATATTACAGATGGTTAACCAATATGATTTAATAACAGAACACAGCCCCTGCTTTTGTCTGGCCCATTCATTTTAAATAAACATGGATTTGTTTGAAAGTCAGTGTTAAGTACATGTCCAGACTATACTAAAACATAGCTATTTCAGTTCACCTTCCATGTGGTCTTTGCCATAATAAGGACCTGGACAAGCCTTATTAGCGCTAATCAATTCACTTACCTACATTCCTGCTTTTGGAGGAAAATAAAGAAGCCCGCCATCGGCAGGACAGAAGGGCCTTGAGTGAGCCCTGCAAAAATCATCAACACTGTGCCACATTCCTCTTAGTCTAAAAGGGAAAGGGATGTTTCATTCCCATTTTCCAGTAGCTCTCTGAGTATTAGGTCTTGGAACAGGCTGGGCAGAAATGAGGTGACTGCATGCAGTCATGCAGTTTTGGATTCCCCGTCCCACGATAGACGGGACTGCATGGAATCATTCAGTCAATCCCCTCAGCTTAGTGATGCTGGCAAAAACAATCCCGGAGCCAAACTTGCATCTGTGAGGAAAGTGACAGAGGTCTGCGCACAAACAGCCAGAGCCAATTTTTCCAACCCTTTCCTGAAAACACACATAACGCTCTGTCATTATCACAGTTTTCAGGCACGTGTTGCCCTTCCCAGCAGCTGAAGCATAATTCACCTTTCTGTCATCATGTTTTCCAAGATGAAGTCTGAGAATTCTTTCCTTGAATAATTCCATCCTCCCATATTATCCCATTTTCATATATATTAAATGAAGGAAGTGGGATACTCTAAACATATACAGCCTCTTTGTAACCCTCAGGATAAAGAGCATATGTGTCTGCATGTGATGGAGAAGAAGGAGTGTTACTTTAACTACCAATAGCCTGGGCTTTGCTCAGTGGTTTGCCACAGTTTCATGCAACAGTGTCTAGAAAATTACAGCTCGCAGAGGCATAAATTAAATCCCACAAACTTAGCATCAAGTTATTTTTCAAAAGCAACAACAAGCTGAGTGGGAAATAAAACTGGTCAAACAATGAAGAAATGATTTCTTACTTCACCTTTTAAACCTGTCAAGATCCAGGTTTTTCACTGATTCATTATCGTCTTGCATTTATTTTGAATGCTAGCCCAGTTCTGCAAAACTGTGGGATTTAGTCGGTGTTTACAGCAACAGGCACTGAAATAAAGCTACTAAGAGCTACAAGCAAAACACACTCTGGTCCAAACAATGAAACTCAAACTCAAGAGAGGGACTTGCATATTAGCAGCTGCCAACAATACAGGATAGAGATATAATTGATAGAGTCTGCAAATATAATATGATAGAAAAGTGATCACTGAAGTTTGGGGATTCATATTACCATAAATCATTATATATTTACATATAGAATGAAATCATATGAAAAACACAGCAAAAGAAACGTTGTCCTTGGGCCTTATGAACATGTTATCTACAGTCCAGGTCCATTTGTCCATTTGCATTTCAATGCACCACCCTGGTGACTTAACTGACTTAGCTTACTCCCCTCAGCTGACTCCTCTTGGGAGTCAAAATAACTTGAAACCTTCCCTGGCAAGTTTTATCTAACCTCAGCTTCTTTAGCTCAGGAGGCTGATGAAAGACTGTGCAATAAAGGGTGGGGGCACCATATAAACTGGACATTTGTCAAGGTTAAATTCAGAGATTTCACATGACTTCTAGCTACAATGTACTTTTGGGGTTTCCATTATATTTCAAGGACTGCTGGTCTCATGATATCATATGAACTGTTGATTAAGAATTAGTGAATGACTATAATCTGGACACAATTTTTTCATACCAATCAAACAAATAGGTCAGTAATCAAACATCAGTGATATGTTTTGTGTATCTGTTTGAAAGTGTGTAAAATATGATAAACATGTTGCCAACTCAATATAACAGTGAAATGTGACATAAGACAGAGGTGATGTGTTCATGTTTTACTGTTGCTGTCAACAATGCATAAAAAGCATGTGGTTATTCATTAATTTATTCTCCATTATGAGTGGTTTACGTCAGAGTATTTTAATACCAATTTTTTGTGTGAAACGATAGCATGAGGTCAATATACTGTACACGTTCCCTTTTAGAGAACACTGAAAAGGATCATGGATCTATGTGACCTGCACATGCAAGATTCTGCAGTATTACTGCTGCATTTAACCATGTCTCCAAAAGTAAATCTGATCAAAGTAATGTGGGCCCTTGATAAATAAACTAAAATTGCTATTGTTTTTTACCCTTTCAAGACCCGCAATTGTCCTTTTGTGTACATCTTTGTCAAGACGTTTCTAATAATATCAGATATTCCTAAGCAAGTAGTGTTAAATGTGGGTGTCAGACTGACTTTGAGGGCCCCTGCAATTACTTCTCATTGATATAGTAAAAGCAAAAACTATTAACACAGTGACCATTGACACTTAGATGTTATTGAATAATGTAAAATTTTACGCAAAATGGCTCCTACGCTGTTTCTGATATGGCCCAAAGACTGAAGGAATACTTGAAGTAAGACGAGTCAGCAAGGTGCTGACAGCACAGGAAGCCACTGTTTTCAATTAGGACATGGTACATAGGGAGGAGAAGGACAGACAGCTTAAGAAGATGTTTAGGAACAGCTGGAGTGGAATCCTTGTCTGTATTTGTATTGGCTCTGTGAGCAGCGTAAGTAACCTTTGGCCAGTGGCTGTCTTCAGGCTTATTGTAAATCCAAATTGCCTTTGTCATATTTATGGTAGAAAAATGAAATGCTTTCAATATGCATCAGTTTAACAGACTTAAAACAAAAACATATTTAAAATATTTTTTCCCCCTTCAGTCGTATAAAATAAATAATCAGATAACTTATTGGATTTTCCCTCAGGGTTCTGATCACCAGGTTAGCAAACACTGGTCTTGGAAAAAAAAAAAAAAACAGAATATAAACTGTCATTTGTTTAACAACAGTTTTTCTGATAAAACATACAGAGGGTCAAGTGTTTGGGATGTGACTCATATAAAGGGCAACATCCCATGTCTCTCTAAACAAAAAAACTGTTATTGTAAGATAGCTAAACACCATTCTTTCCACCTAAAAAACGAAATTAAGACAAAAATACGTAATGTGACAATGTTTCCACAATGTTCATACATGTTTGTGTAGTGTCTCCTGTTTGTTTAATGGGGGATTCCAGACATAAAAATAAATGTTGGATGACTTGCCTCCTGCTGTGGTTTGTCCAGCAAATCATGTCTGAGTACAGTCAACAAAGCCCACACCCTCTGGTCTCTGCCAGAGGACGGCTCATCACTGCCCACAGACAAGATGTGCTTTTGTCAGAAAGTTTTTAAGTGGAACTTATCATAGCTAAAAACATTATTGGTCAAGTTGAGATATTCACTATCTCAGTGGGCATGGAAAATAATGACATAGCGTGTTATGCTCATCAAACAAAACAGTGTTATTCTTATCATGCTTGGTAATTTTAAACTGAAAATCCCAACTTATCAGTAGAGAAAAAAAAGAGCGCATTGGGAAAAAGATGATGAATGTAAATATATCATGATTCTAGCAATGAATCATGCTGTCCCTTCTTGGAGAGCTTTGTGGAATTTCTCTTTTTGTAATTTCCAGTGATCTCTCTAATGTCCACTTGATAAATAAACATGGAGAAAATCTAATGAAATCAGTTGGGGTTTTTTTGGACAGGCTAAACAGAGTAGTATCAGACATCACATCTTACCCCAGGAACAAAAACAAATATTGCAATTGTACTGTACGGTGTTTCTTAAGACATTGCATTGGATTTGGTTTTTACTGAGGTAACAAGCACATGTTAACATATGTGTCCTACACGGAAAAGTAACCATTTGGTGTCATACTAATCAATAGTGGAGCTCTCTATACAGCTCCTTATACTGTATCCACCAACTAATTGCTAATGAGTTGAAACACTTGTTTCTTGATCTCACAATATTTTTCATTTGAAAATGCAGGAACTCCAAACTGACATTCCCTTGTCTTATAATAATTTACCTGGTGAAAATGACCTACAGTATGTAGCTTTGTTGAGTTTTCATCCAAAAAGAGAAAGGTAGCATCCAGACCAGTTTTTAATTCAGCTATTTCAGATGATAAAAGTTCCTGTTTTACCAAGGCTTTCTAATCAAATGGCAATACAGCATGACATATCTCTGTCATGGTTGCGCTTTCTGACCTTACCACAAGAGGCGACATAAAGAACAGGTGCTGTAAAAAAAGTACCTGAGCCAAATATCATTTTGTGAAAAAATACTTAATGTTGTATTTTTATGACCAGCTCCTGTTGGAAAGATAAGAGTGGTGGGAGGAAATAAGTCAGTAAAGATGCTTCCTGCAAAAGCTAAACCATAGGCTGTCTATTAACAAAACATTTACAAAAGCTGAAAAAACTGACATTGACCCACTGTTTATATAAAAATATTAGGCTTACCTAACATAAGTCAATTATATACCTACTTTTTACATGCTATCTATTGTTGGGGACGGCAAACAAAAAACCAAGGTCAGAGGGGAAACTGGAACAGAAATTGAGATCAAGAAAACTAAATATTTGGATAAGTAAGCCGAGTTTGACACAAGAGCCATTGAGAGAGTAAGACACAACAAAGAAGGGGATTGTATTTGGATTAAAATAGTTGTTTCAATATTCATATATATGTTATGGACACTACTGCTGTTATACCTAAAAGACACGGTTAACACTATTCACAATTAAGGATTTGTTAGTTTCTGATCACACATGTAAGTCAACTATAGAGAATATAATCTGCGAGAAGCAGAAGTAATTTCATTGGTTAAATGGTTTGTTTAAGAATGAAAAAATAAATTCTAGAGAGCTCAGTTTACTTCTGTTAATTTTGAAAAATATGATATATTTTCTTTTCCTTTAGTTGTTTCCTAAAAACAGTGAAATATCACCATTCTTCAAAGGATCTATGACATTCTTAAAACCTATTAATTCAGTTTTCTGCCAAACATCATGGATAGATAAAAGAGCTTGCAAATGCTTTTGGAGTGAAACTATCTTTGCATCAACTAGAGGAGAAAAACCAACAGGGTTGTACTGACACTGTGTTGCCATTGCTAAATTTAATCCTGCCTGAGTTGCACCACCCTCTCAGTGTGACCTCAGCATCCTGTGGACCCTGCTGACACCCCTGACCTCTGACCTGCTGATGATTCATTGGTTTTTCCTGGTTTTTCCCTAAATTAACTTTTACTCTTGTCCGCCCACGAGCACCTTCCCTCGGCTTCTCCGATTTCTGGGAAGCATTATCTTTTTTATATTTCCGGCAGTAAGAGGACCAGTTACTATTTTTAGATAGATTAATTCATGTATATGATGGTCAACACACTGGGTAATAAAAAAAGAAAATTGCACTGTATCAATATTGCTTGAACACCTTTTAAGCCTTGCAACTTTTTAAGACTATTGCAGCATTAAAATGTGACCAATACTGCTGTGTCAACTTCCCTGGTTGTTTTGAAATGATGAGTGTAGAGGTTTACCAGCCAATACATTTGCTCCAGCCAATTTTATGTCAAACACAAAAATTGGTTCATTATTTATGAGACAGTAAAGCTCTTGGGCCTCATTCAAAAATGCCCATTTATGCAACCATGAAATCTGAAAATATACATTAGCTGCTCCCATACAAAAGTTGTGATTAATTTTTTAGAAAATATAAACTTTGCTGCTGAACATTTTCAACAAAAAGCAGAATGTATTTAAACCCAGAGGGTATTCCTGGTACACCAGCCTGGAATACACCATAATAACTTATCAGGGAGTAAAAGACATACTTATTTGTATATATGTAAATAAATTGAATAAATAATGTTATTACCAAGACAATATTCATCTCAATTGTCAATAACCTTACAAATATTGGGTTTCAAATATTACTATGATGACCCTGCTTACTGCACTATTTGTAGGCAGGATAGCGCTTATTTTCATCGTGTTCAGCATCAGACTTCATTTAGGCATTCCCTCAACCTAAAGGAATTCCTCAAAGCTATTTCCATGCTGTCATATGCCCCCCTTTATGGTTAGGCTCGGTGTCTCATTGTCTAATGCCGTCATACAACATAGTTATTTTGTGGGGTTTCCTGACCATGCTTGCAAACCAAATATGTACAGTAGAGTACAGCAGGGGACCTTGTGTCTGGGGAGTGATAGCTGCGGTTGCATTGGCTCAAAAGTGTAGGAAGTTCTTCACCGTTCATCATATTTTATTACAGGGGGGAGTCCCATTGTAAGCAGGATCATGGGTCAGGCCCATGTTTGTGTTTCCTTCTCTCATGTCTTAAATCTATATTGGATGACGGACATGCTGGCATTGGTAAATCAGTCGGCATCTGCTGAAATGTTCAGTGGAGTGGGCAGGAAGTCCAGTGAAGCTGAACCTGGCCTAAATTTAACCTAATGTTCAAGTGTAGAAACGAGACGGCTCCCCAAGCAGCTAATAACATACACATATCACACGATAAAGAAATTATAGCAGAGTGTATATAATGTCATGTAGTGTCAAGTCCAATCAATTCTGACATTACTTGTATCCACTTTCTTTTATCCCGGCATTTCTAGATTTATCTTGCTTCCTATTTGTTCAAATAACTGGCACTTCCGGCACTGCTACACTGTGTCCACTGTGTGTACCGTCAACTTTCGGTGGTCAGTGTTACTAAATTACCACATTTAATAGAGAAGAATGAACTATTTTTCAGAGTGTAAATAATCAGGTTCATATACTGTGAAGACGTCATGAAAACTGTTTTCAAAATAAAAACTGCTGGATATCTTTATCATAATTCACATAATACCATTCCTTCAGAAACAGGTCACTGAAGATGACAGTCACGGACAGTTATTACCCAACTCCAACTCCACTGAGGCGTATGATAAAATTTTGCATCTTTCTGAGTTTCCTATACAAGTTGTATTAAATCTGCATTCACAACCATGAATTACTTGCTTTTGTCGGATCTGAATGCTCTCCTTTTTCACATCTGCCAATTCCAGGTTGCTCTAACGAACCAAATAAATGATGAAGTCCCTCAAAAACAGATGAAATCAGGACCCGGGTAATGAGCAAGCTGGAGCTTTCAGAAACCTCATATAGAGTAGGACATTTCACAGATTGTTCTTTCCTGACGACACCGGATTGTGTAGTAAAAGTCTCATCTTAACAGTAACCTACGAGTTTTACAGGTGGTATTTCAGCAAGTAAGCTTAGCAACTGAAATATGTTAGATACTGTTTAACAGCAGTTGGTTACATTCAAATTAAGATGACATGCACTTCTACCTGTTAACTATGCATACGCATAGTACATAATAAAACACTACTTCACTCATTGACTGCTTCAATTTTGGGAGATTAATGCTGTAACTGATCATGACCAAATTAAATCTAATTCAGCTGTGGCAATTTGCTCCTGTAACTTGTTGCCAAGGTAACTGTAAAAACTTGAGCTTGATGTAAAGTACTTGATTTTTAAGTCAATAAACAATTTCTGAAAACATAATACGCCAAAGCCATGACAGTAACCCAATTACTGTCAGAAACCATCATCTGGTTTTCTCATGATTCAAGAGACATGGTACATTGGAAAATATTGTATAATCAAAGGTAACAAAACAACTATTAGGGGGGATCGACATATTAAAATCATATATATATTAACAAAACATATGTATATATATATATGTATTTATTTATATTTATATATATACATACATATATACACACACACATACACAAACATACATACATACATATATGTGAGTGTGCATGTATAAGTAAGTCTTTATCCTGAACAGAAGAGTAAGAGAATAAGTATGGGGAAAATGTGGCTAAGACAGGAAACACCTTAAGGATGGGGGTTTACAAACAAACTAATATAAAATAACGTTCCCTTCCAAGACAGCACTTATTAGATATAAAAGGTCCCCAATCAGTATCATTCTATTAGTATTGAGCTATTGCACAAGCCCAAGTTTTAACACTTTGCTATGCCTCAAAATCCCCTAATATGTGACCAGGGGAGGATTGTGGGACAACACAGAAGAGTCATCTTAAATGTGTTGTTCTTTTCAGAAAATTCAAGGTTTATCTATGACTGGTACATGGAGCAGTTGGGAGGTTAAACCTTTTGCCTGTGTATCTTGTTCCGTAAAAAGGAAAGTTGTGTTTTTTGTGTGAAAAGGGGTCACACAGAGAAATAATGATAAATTACTTGTTTTGATTTTTAATTTGACACAGAAACTCTTTGACTAACTGGCCTACATCAGCGGCTGCAAATGGAAACAGTCTGTTCCTTATTCCAAGGGGGGTATTGAGGGCATCATCTATCTAAACCCTGTTGTGATACAATCACAAAGAAATACTTAATTCAGAATCAGTTGGATAGAGAGATCTCATTGAGTCGTACAAGAAATTAAAGGTTTTGGTGATGATAAAAATAAAAAATTTTAAAAAGTGTTTAAAACCATGGCCCACATTGTTTGTAATGCCAGTCAATATCTTTTTGGGGGGGGAAACATTATGGTAGAGAAATGTATCATCAACTTTTGAATTGAACAGATTGACAGCTTGATCTTTAACTATACTGTATTATGAATTTGCATAATCCTATCAATAAGAGGAAAAATAAATACAGGCAGTAAAGGTAAAAAAAAGAAAAAGCTCCCTTGTTGAGGAAGCTGATGCTGACATTGATCTGAGTTTGATGGAGATGAAAACTGTAGACTAACACATATTTTAAACAATTTCAGAAGGTGATAATGTGTTTACAGTTTGTGCTGCTGCTCTCAACTGGCCAATCCCTGCTGTTCCACACATACACCAGACTGGAATACAAGTGGTGATTGTGATAAGATGCAATCTTACTTGCTCCACTGGGAAACACCACCCTGGTCATATAATGTAATATCATCCTCATAAATACGTTAAAAGCACCTTACTGGCTAATAATAACCAGAGTGTCACAGCTGTTTCATTTTGTTCCTGCAGTCACCCAAGAGGAGATCCATGGCCAAATCCGTCTAATGACTGCGGAACTCAGGTCACAGCTCTTTTCAACTAGGAATATATCCAATTATTGTTTTCCCCCTTTGACACGGCATCCACTAGGGTTCTTCCTTGGAAGCATTGGGCTGAAGAGCAGGGGTCGTCATGTCTGTCCCACTTAACTAGAATGGCATGTGGGCTGTGCAATAGGGCCGAGTGAGTCAGGGCCGGACACTCTCCCTTGGTGCCTTTGGCTCCTGGCGGTGCTATCTTTTCAAGTTTTGTCTCTTCCGGTGTCTCTTTAGTGGCCTGTCATTCAGATGAAAGGTATTTCCTCTGAGTCACTCCTTTGTTCGCTTTTGTCATTCCAGAACCATGCAAGTCTTGAAGACCTTTGGCGCACAATGCTGCTGTCTGCTCCCCCTACAGTCACCAAGGCCCCAAAACAACTGGACTTGTTTTTAAATATCAAATGCAGTTTTCTCTTTAATATCCCTACAGTACATCAGCCTAGTTAGACAACATCATTTCCAGGGGGTCTATGTTTATTTCGGTTGTGTGGCTCAAGTTGCAGTGGCAAGCTGTGAGAGAGACACACTAAGCCAGAATATTCTTTCGTTTTATCTTGTCCCATTTCTGACCGTAGAGTTTAAGTAGAGCATGCAATAGATAGCAAGAGATTTTGATACTGTTCAAAACAGAAAGGGTTACTCCATCTACCTCTTGCTGTCAGGACAGTGACAAGCCAAGACAGCGCACCGATTTATCCCACACACATATGCTGAGCAGCTTTGAACAAACACTGTTTCCTCTGTGTGTTGAGCCACTTCCCAAGATTCCAACTCACTTAATGACATTCATTCACAGGATGTAGTATGAAGAGAATGTGGTCTCTTTGTTTTTCATCTTATATAGATTAACAGATTGACAAAATGACAAGTGGAAGGTGAACATTCAAGCTAATATATGCTTTAATATATCCTTTTATGGGAAAATATTATCAGGATTAAGGGTAGTGCAAACATCTAACTAATGGATGTATGAATATCATCACCTGAGAAGGAGTCTGTGGAAAGTAAATTAGGCCCCTGGTATGGTTGACACACAAATCCCTTTTTAAATGTCTTTACTGCATGATCACTTAAGAAACACCAAGAATGAAGGAATCCATTTTCAGAATAAAATGTTAAACTGATAATGACTTGGGGATATCATTTTCAAGGCCACAGGCTTAAGACCACTGTTTTGATGATCATGCTAGCAACATATAGAACTACTTCCCAGATAACAGGCATTGTTTTGGTCCACTTCTTGTCATACTTCGGTTCTACTTGGCCCACATTTGGCCTGTGATGACTGCATCAACAAGTGAAAATGGCCACCTAAACAAAAGCCAATTCTAGACCTATGCAAGCCCAGCTCATTGTACTCTGGCTGCAATTAGCCCACAGAACACTTTTGCATACCTAAGTCACTGATGTATCTGTTCAGACTGGCACTTAACTAAACTAACTGGCACTTAACTAAAAAAAAAAAAGTTAAGTTTGGATGATTGAATCTTGAAAACAATTTGCAACTTTTGCTGTAGCTGAAAATCAGCCTTAAGTGCAAAATGTGACACAAAACTTGTTGCTTAGGCTTTGAGAACAGAAGTGCTTAGTTTGCTTCAGATAACGTTACGGATGTGGCAGAAATCAACTCTGGGGTAGCATTTTCAGCAAAGCAGCAAGGATACTAACCACATGGGTTCCCATTTTATTAGCCGGACTTCAAATTCTCAGTCTCAAGATGTATTAAGCTGAGAATTAGGTGAATTTGTAGCTTTCTGTTCGGATTAACAGAGACTATAAACAGGCTGTCCCACTGCCGACGACCAAGAGACACCGGCTCTACTTTAAAATGAACGACTTTCGGTCAATGTTATAGTCTTGCTGGCCACTGTGTAAAGATACACTGATACTGTGTAGGGGTTAATGTTGTTTTGTAATTATTTACAACCAACTGCTTCCAAAACAAAAGTCATCATTGGAAAACAGTTTCATTATGTGTAATACGGTTAATGATTAGTTTGACTAAATACTTTGTTTTGGAAACCAAATAACATTGTTCTTAACATGTGGCTTAAAATTGTGGAACAACAATGTAAAATGAAATCAGAAACACAAGGCGCACACACCCAAGTCCAACACAACACAAAGAAATAGTATTATGTCGTATCTTAACCTTAAATGTAGAAATTCATATTTTGTAGAATACATGTTTGTAGAAATTGATAACTTTAATTTTACTTATGAATGTTTATTTATCTATTTTTTTTAATTTCTTGTGACTTTTTCTATAATTATACTTTGGGTTGAATTGAGTTTGGGGACAAATTTTATGTTCTCTCACCCTATTTTTAATTTTTAATAAATGTTTATATAAAATGTGTCTTCTTCTTCCTCTCCTTTTGGCTTTTCCCTTCAGGGGTCTCCACAGCGAATCAACCGTCTCCATCTAACCCTATTCTCTGTATCCTCCTTTCTCACACCAACTACCTTCATATCATCTCTTACTACATCCATAAATCTTCTCTTTGGTCTTCCTCAAGATCTCCTGCCTGGCAGCTCCAATTCCAGCATCCGTCAACCAATATATTCACTATCCCTCCTTTGTACATGACCGAACCATCTCATTCTGGCTTCTCTGACCTTCTCTCCAAAACGTCTAATGTAGTCTATGTAGTCTACCTGCGTGCTCCTACCTCCGCTCTTATGTTACCCTATACTCACGTCTTTTCTGAAAAAAAAGTGGTCCCAACAGCCATTTCCATCCATTTTGCAAAATCTACCACCATTTGTCCCTCTGTGTTCCTATCCTGTATACCAAATCTGCCCATCACTTCTTCATCCCCTCTATTGCCTGCACCAACATGTCTATTGAAGTCTGCAACAATTACCACTCTCTGATCTCTGGGGATATTCTGCATCCCTTCATCTAGCTCATTCCAGAACTTCTCCTTCTCCTCAAACTCACATCCAACCTGCTGGGCATAGCCACTAACAACATTGAGCATCACACCTTCAATTTCCAGTTACAGACTCATTAGTCTATCTGACATTCTTTTCACCTCCAGAACACTCCTATAAAACTCCTCCTTCAAGATAACTCCTACTCCATTTCTCTTCTTGTCAGTTCAATAATAGTAAAACTTAAAGCCTGCTCCTGAGCTTCTAGCCTTAAACCTTTCCATCAAGTCTCCTGGACACACAGTATATCCGCTTTCCTTCTCTGCATCATGTCAACCAACTCTCAACCTTTTCCTGTCATAGTCCCAATATTCAAAGTCCCTACTCTCAGTCCCAGACTCTTGCCTTTCCTCTTCTCTCTCTGCTTCCAAACATGTCTTCCTCCTCTCCTTCATTGACCTGCAATAGCCCAGTTTCCATCGGTTCCCTGTAGGTCATCAGTACAAATGGCGGTCATTGTTAACTCGAGCCTCGACCAATCCGGTATGAAATGGTTATGATTAATGTGCATGTTTGGTTTTGGCAAAAGTTTTATGCCGGATGCCGCTCCTGACGCAACCCTCTGCATTTATCCGGGCTTGGGGACCGGCTCAAGGAGACATTGGCCCGTGCCCCCCCGAAGCTGGCTCGGGGAGACACCTGCCTGTGCCGCCCTGAGGCTGCATTTATCTATAAACAATGTATGTATTCTATTATTTACATATTCTGTTGTGCAGGTTCAAGGGATCTTTTCATGCACTTTCTGAGAGAAAGCCCCGCAAGGCTTTACACCTGTAAAATTTAGTTACTTGACAGCAATAGAGGTTGGAAAACTTCAAGATATCTTCGTTATCTGTACTGTCTGCATGAAGAAGAACAGCACCCCCGTATCCCTTATAAAACAGTTAATTAATTGACGATGCAGATGATAGAAAAGGGTTTAAATTAACTGATCATATCATCATTACATTTCTGTAATGATGATATGTAATGGTTCCTATGATCACATAACTTTGTCACATCACATGACAACATTGTCACACCTGATTTTTGATCTGACCTCTGGCACACAGAGAAAAAAAAAGTTATAACCAACCCCATTTTTGAGCTGCTGCCAGTAATTAATCAGTGACAGCCTGATATCATTAACACATGACTTAACCAATTAACATTTAAACTGAGAGTGTGATCACTGTTGGAACTTTCCAAATAGGCAAAATGCACATTTTTCCTCATCTGATTTATGATCCCAAAACAGTTCACTCACTCTACACTTACCTAAGTGAAATTAATTGCTCAAATAGATAGTAGAGCCTTCTATTGACAGTGCTGTGTAAGAACTCTCGCCCCTGTCCTGCTCAATCGCTTCACTCAGTGGATGGTAGTGTATGGTTTCATTCCTTGTTCAAAAGTACTAAAAATAAACATTCCAACAATCAAAAAAAACTCGTATATAAGGTATGAATCTTGTGTTCACCATCTTAATAATGTATACATCTGAATACTGATATGTAACTGATACATTACTGTCTAACAGATGGGCATACGTGATTTTACACAGGCTTCAGTCTATAAGAGGATTCACTGTGAAAAACATCAGCTTCATAGGGTTTTTAAAAGTTCAAAATGTTGTTAAAGAAACCCCAGAATATGCATTAATGTTTTGGTTAGGACTGGACACAAGAATAGTAAATTGGGGCAGATTAACCACACTCAGATGTGAAATATCATAAAACTTTCATCGCTTATATTTGAATTTTTGCTTTTACGCTCATCACACTACTGGAAAGATGGTAAACTGGTTAAATTTCCACAAGAGTTTGCATGTCCCTTTAAAGGTGGATGTTACTGTAGAGCAGTTAGTATAATAATATATCTGCTCTCTGCATGAGATATACAGCATGTTAGGAATGCTGAGCTTTACCTCAAGTGAAATCATCTGCACTGCACTGACCAACTATGATAACCCTCTTGTTATCATCACCTCATATGGGCATACAAAGAGAAAGTCCACCAATCAGGCATGCCAATCCACTGTCTAACTAAGGAATGTCACATATCTGTTGTTTCAGACTTTACATTGGAGGTTAAAAGAATACAAACAGGGCATTAACAATTGGTCACAGCGGCAGCAATGATGGGTTTCCATTCCTGATAGTTTCAGAGGGGACATGCTGAAATATCAGAACTCATGCTGTTGCTCTCACCAAAATGTTGAAGATACCAAAATGCACGGCTGTACAAACATTGATATAAACATACTAATTTGATAACTGTCATGTGACAAAAGTCCCAGTGCTTTATTAAAACAAAAAGCAGCCTTAAAAAAAAACAGCCAGCTGAAAAATGGACTATGCAAGAATGTCAAATTTACAGGGACAAAAAAAAAGTCAAAGTTTCCAATAGAAGGCTTCAGTTCTCAAAGCCACGATCAAACTTATCGGCACAATGCAATATTCACCCATGGGAGCACAGCAGGTGCATCAAACTGAGAAAAGTGTAAATGAAAGCACACAAAGGGTCAGAGTTCCTTAACCTGATTATTTCTGGATGGGTTATATAACTGGAGTAAGCGTCAGGCCTCAGTACAGCTCCCTTAGTGTTTGCAGATAAGCCTCCTCTGTGACCAGAGTCAGAGGGCAGAAAGGGGAGGCTTTAATTGGCTAATTCTAGCCTATCCTGCTCTACCAATCCATTTTCAGCAGTGAAATGAGCTAAATGAACCAGGATTTCCACGTACAAGGTCAAGCACAGCTTTCATCTATTGCTCATCTTTATATGCGTGTCGATTGTTTCTCACTATTTACAGATAAAACGATCATCTGGCTGCCACTGATTGGTTCTGTGGCATGGAGACATTGTGGGGCATTGTGGTGTTGGGCAGGATGACTAAGTGAGAGTTGCACACCATGTTATAGATGAAAGGAGAAGTATTATATTTAATCTTTTGGAAGATGATGGAGCTGCAAAGTATCATTTATTGTAAAAGCACTATTCATGTCACAAATCACTGTAATTTTAACAGAATTTATTGTGATTTAATCAGTATGTTATTTTAAAATACATAGAGTATTATACTCCAAATTACTATTATATATACTATATTATTTCCGCATTAAAGATCCAATTGGAGGAAAAATGCAAAGTTCAAAGATAGGCTACAAATAAAGGCAATATTCGATGTCATGTTCAAAACGAATACAGTAGATGTTTATTTGTAACCAATTCACAGCAATGTGTGCAGAGTTTTCGTCACGGAGACCAGAGGAAGAAAACATGGCACTTCATACATTTATAGTCAATATATCAAATAAAAACATTAACCTTTGTTATCAAATAATTTCAAATGTTGAGTTATTTGGTTTGAAAAACATATCTTATTGGGATGAGTCCACAGATTGGAACTTATTTATTTGACTGTTTATCTCAAGTTTAAATTTTAACGGGTTATTGAAATGTATGAATGTTAAAAAACGCATAAATTATTTAAATTTATTAATAAAATAAAATAAATCAGGCTTAGAAGTGGAGCTTGTTCAAGTTCTACCAAATGCCAACTTTGATTTTCAAATTCATGAGAGTTTGTCACTGGGAGCTTTATAATCTATTAATGCAAGGACACCCTGTGCCCAGATCCTCTATGTGAGGGAGGGGCTCCATCCCAAACTACTTTACAAGGAAAAGCGCTCATCCTCAGAGGAGGATCCCTCCAAGATTTTCCTCAGAGCACTTCAAAAAAATGTCAGAATATTCAACATTAAATAACCCATTATTATATAACTTGTTTGCACAGAATCTTTGACAGGAGAACTGCAGCTCCATGTGCTCAATGTCGCTGAAAGAAAAAAAAGGACTTAAAATCCACTTGATGAAAGTGGTAAAATAAGATAAGACAAAAGATGAGAGCTAAAGTAGTAAATTAGATGTAAAGTGCATTTAAAAAAAAAAGTTACATAAAAATATTAAAGAAGAGGGTATGTGATATGTTGGCGTGGCGTTATGACATAATATCTTCAAACACTTGGGAGCAAGTAATTTTTAATCATCTGTTTTATTTTCTTCTATTTTACTTTCTGGCCCTATTAATCACTTTTGCAGCCTCGTAAAATCTAGAATGTACAATTCGACCAGTATTACGACGCTCCCTCTTCAATTGCCACAGGTTCCATCGCTCACACACACACACACACACTCCTTCACCCCCCCACCCCACCTCTTTCGCCCTGCAGAGGCGTTGCCGTCGCCGGGCTATAATACCGCCGGAGCGGCTCAAACCCTACAGAGACGCTCCAGAGAGCCAGGAAGCGACAACCAGGAACAACAGCAACAGCGGAAGAAGCCGAGCGGCGGGGAATTGGACATAATTCTCTCTCTCACTTCGTGATCCAGACGGGCTTCGTTCACTTACACTCCGGAGCAAAATGCAGTCATCGTTCCAGCACCTGGTCAGCCTGCTGTTTATCTTCAGCAGCCTGCAGGTCCACCGGCTGACCGAGGGCTGCTCCTGCGCCCTGACTCACCCACAGGACGCGTTCTGCAACTCCGACATAGGTGAGTGATCGGTGACCGGCTCAAACCCATAAAAACGAAACTAAATATCCCAGTTAAAGTCACTCTGTTTGGCTGAATCTCTGCGCAGGCTACAACGTGTTGACAGTTTTTAGAATTTTAATTGTTAAAAAAAAAAAATTAAAAGGCACACTGTATTCTTTAAACTCTCCAAAATAGGGGGTTTCCCCCTTTTGATGACTTATTTTCAGCCGTTACTGGTAGTGTGTTACATGAGAGTGATTGGTGTTGGATTTAGATATAGAATCAGACCGTTACAATAACTAAAATAACAGTTACAGATCTGAGGCGTGACGGCTTCATCATTTTCCTTTACAACAACTCAGCACTGTGACAGCAGGGTTAGTTAGATGTATGCACCGTGGCCACTGAGCTCCAGGTTTGAGAGTCCCAGGTTCTAAACAGAGTAGGTGATGATCATTTTACTACCTGCTTAAGGGTCCCTCCTATTTTGAATATTTAGGCTTTAGTTTATTTAGGAAAGCTAGTCCAGCCCGCCCCATGTTTATAGAAAACACTGCTCAAGTCCTGGGGATTATCTGATCTGCCAGATGAGAGAAATGCTTTTTTGGGTTGAGGCAGTTTGGTGTGCGTGTGTGCTCACATGTGCATGCATGCACACGGGGCAGGGGTAACAACTCTACTGATGGATCGCCCGCTCTAAACCACATGCAAATGAAGACTCTTGTGCAACATTCATACTTTAGATCATTAACCAAGAAAAGGTACGGGATGATCATGAGGCACTGTGAAAAGCTAGCCTCTGATGAAACAATAATCTCTCAGTCTAAACTGAGCACACGCACATAGTCATCGCAAACGTGCGCACACACACACACATTCACGCTCACACTAACACACACACAAACCGACAAACTGCTGCCATGAGTTTGCTCTATTGCCTAACATTGACATTATAATGAAAGTCTAAGTTTTTGAAGCTATACCCACATTACACACACACACACACAGATATAGCAGAAGCTAATAAAATTAGAAATAAAAAATCAGTATAGTGCACTATACAATACACAATATGCTAAATTGATTTTAATAATGAAAACATGCAAGAAACAGGAAATCTTAATATTGATTTGATCATTTTACAGATACTGATGCTCGAAATGCAGTCGCATATAATGTATGAACAATGATTAGCACTGTAAGCCAATGTGGTTTTATTTATCAGCGTGCTTATGGCAGTTAACGAAGCAAAAATCATCCAAAAAGCTCCTTGTTTTTCCCAAAAGATCTCCAAACATATGTAATGATAATTGGATTGCTTCTCCTCACAAATATTTCTGTATCTATGAAGAAATCGTTACATGAGAGGCATTTCACCGGTTGATTCAGTAACTATAATGAGCTAGATTAGTCATACAAATGTTTATAATCTTCTTCCTCTTGTCTAGTCTTTATCCCATGCTGTGCAAACCAGCTGCCAGTGATTTACAGTTAACATACTGACATAAGTGGTATTAAGCTTTTTATTGTACTCCTAATAAGCGCATTTATCAAAAAAAGATGCAGTAGCATTTTGAAAGCCCTTAAAGAGGAAAAAATGTAGTGCATTTCTGAGCACACTTGCCCTTCCGCTCCCTGACACATCTCTTAAACGGTTTGCACTTGAGAAGAATCCAGCTGCAATGAGAAAAACTTCACAAAATGCCATTTATCAACCCACAAGTCCAGACTCTAAAAACAAATAATGCAATTGCCCAAGAATGCTTCTTCCAATGTTGGTGAGAAAACATCTTTGAAAAAATCTTTGGGGCTAAATTTCAAGGACAAAACTAGTGCATTCTTTTAGTTTACTTTTAAATTGGAACTTGGTAGAAATAGTGTTTGTTTTGGAAACAATCTGGAGCAACCCAAATAGAAGCAATGTAGCAAGATAAAAGTAATGCTACTAAAAAACTAGAGTAGTTTTGGGTGATGGGGCGTGAGGAGGGTCGCATATCTTCAGAAGCTACTTTTTTCATATTTATGTGTATTGTGTACAAATTAATGAATTGAGTGTCTCAAAGCCTCTTTTATCTAAATGCCTAAAAATGTCTTCTTAAAACAGTTGATACAAATCTAAAATCTATTTGGACCTTCAGATATTCATCTTAGATGCTGATTAATTACCCCATATTCTTAACAGTATTCCCCTCCCAATGTGAAAACAATTAAGTGAATATACTGGGAAAAACTGGTCAAGATCTTCCCCACACCTACATCACAAAGTATGATTTTAGCCAAGTGACCTGTTTGGCCCGGGTAATTGAAAACGTCGCTTCCGTAAACACTTCTGTGAAGGCTCCCGGCACTTCAGATCTTCACATAGCTCATGATGTTGGCACCAGCTGAGCCTCACCACAGCAGAATCTGGGACTGACTTCAATGGCTACAGTGATCAGTTATGAGCCTCACAAATCCCAGTTCCATGGTCCTGGCTTAGCTTGAGGTGTGCTTTGAATGCTTGTGGTCCCTCTTGTATCTTGCCCTCTGTGAGGAAACACTTGTGAGGCAGCAGTTGGACGCAAAGTAAAAAGCTCCCTCAAAATGTACCCGGGGTTATTCTGAGCCAAACGTCAATGAAGTATATTTTGGAGATCCTTTAAATAAGTCAGGTTTAGACCACTGCGACCTTCGTGTGACGCTTGAATGGATCAAGTGTTTCCATCATGTCATATGAAATACCAAAGAAATCAGTGGACTCAAATTGAGACCTGCTGCTTTGCTTGTGTCACAGAACCTAAATCAAATAAAAAGAGGTGTAAAACAAGAAAAAGCATGAGGTTGAAATGTTAATGCCGGAATGGAGAAACCCTGTAATTCTCACTGTCGACTTCAAAGGCAACAGGCCCGAGTCTTCTCGATTTAAGACCCTGACTTGAGTTCAAAGCATTTTGCTCATGTTTTGTTGGCCTTTACCCATAATCACCCACAGGTTGTTGACTGAATGAATCCTAATTAGGTTAAAGGGTAGGAAATTGGGTTATTGTTGTCCATGTCTCCTTGAAAAAAATGAACAGTTTCGTATCAAACTCAATGGCTTGCAGAAGAGGTGCATTGACACAGGGTGGCATAAACTGATTTGATAAAATAAGAGGGGAAAAAGCTGTAAATAAATAAATACACACACACACACACACACACACACACGCATCCACACACATACACACACACACACACACACACACACACACACTTAAGTCCCCATTTAGATAGGTCTATTATGTATTATATGTGTTGGTAGCACTTTATATTGTTCAGCAACTTTCAAGGATAATGGGGTAACGTTGTATTTAGAATTGTTATATTGTTTGAGAGTCCCCATGATGCTAGCGAAACATTTATAAATGATACAACATAAAGTACGATAAAAATAAGATTATAATAACTGTAACTGACTAAACATCCTGTTGGTTTTCCAGCTGCTCACCTGATCACCAGGTGTCATTGTTGGCTGTTTTCACTCAGCTTTGTTTAAGCAGCAGGAGAAATGAGCATGGCTTGTTTTTCTAAAGCTCTCAGAAGGCAAGATTAGAGGCCTAGCAATACACTTTGACCCTTAGATTTAATATTGCTTCACAACAGACTTCATTCCCAAGCCCTTGGTGTGACAGGAGCAAGCCTTTACATACTTGCACCGTGAACCGGGTTAGTTGCTGAGGATTAGCCTGATACGTGTTTATGCTGATTTTGGCAATCGGGATCAGTCATTGAGAGAAAAAGTATCCCGTCCTGCTGCGGTACCGTTTTGTTCATAGAGGTGCTTTGTCCAACAAGTGCAGCATATCAGGTTTGAAACTTTGCATAGCTCTGGGGTTTGTAACAGCTCTCTCCTGGTACCAATATATCCTACTCCGCCTCTTGCTAATCAGTTATACAGCATTTAGTTAAATCCAGCAGGTGACAGAGGGTAACCTCCGTTGAGATGACTTATGTAAGCTTGGATTGGCTATTTACAGTTTTCCCAAAAGTGAGTTAAAAGATAGTGTGATGTCAGAGATTCTGAGTAAAACCTAAGGTTCCACACACACCTGTCACGTCTGTCCCCTGAGCTACAAGTATCGGGTCTCCGTGTCTGATGACCACAAAACCACTGAGGTTGTCTCTGCTTCCAACGGGAGGCCGGCGAGGCAGACACTGACTCAACAAGTCTGATTTCATTGTATAGCTGTGTATATTAAGGGTTCTTATGTAATATGTTACCTGAATTGTATGTAACATGAAATGCTTTTAATTTTTTTCTACCTGGAGGTTAGTAGTAATAGT
The DNA here is from genome assembly GCF_037954325.1 of Fistularia commersonii. Lineage (NCBI taxonomy): Eukaryota > Metazoa > Chordata > Actinopteri > Syngnathiformes > Fistulariidae > Fistularia > Fistularia commersonii. The sequence continues at coordinate 14,232,947 of NC_141288.1, forward strand.
TACATATTTAAAAAAAAAAAAAAAAAGTATGAATTCTTCAAGTTACTTTTATATCACCAACTAACTAATCTAAAATATGTGCAAATACCGTGACTCCATTTGAGCCATGTCTTGTTCTATTCATCTGTCTAGTTATATTTGCATTAAGCTGCATTGAGCAGCGTCCTCTCATTTTTTCAAAATTAAAAACTGTGTTTCCCGATAGGTGTCCGAAGTCATTATATGCCAAGCATTTTTTCCTGGTGAATAAAAATGAAGCTCAAACTGCTGTAACAACACAATAAATTTATCCTTGACACACATGCACATAAAACCCATGACTCTGTAATTAATGAATGAGCTGAAATGAGAAAGCAATAAAAGTGAAGGGACAACAGTAAAAAGAAGGCTTGCAATAAATAACATCTGACAAGAAATAACATTTCAGTGGTTGGGTAAAAGTAATTGATGCAAAATGAGGGAAAACTGAATAAAAGACAATATGAGCTATAAAAATCTGCGCCTAACTCATATATTAAATTATGAGAGTGAGTAAATAGACTAGAAGGATGTTTTTAACTAGTGAATAGGTCACAGGTATAAGTATCATGGAAATCAGGGTTTGCTTTATAGGCAACCTTTTTTTTTTTGACAATAGTATGTAGGTTTCTTTCGACTTCATTTGACACAAGCCTCTCGAGCAGGGATTTGGTTTCGGTGTTTATTTTTGAGCGTGGTTGTGTGTCGTCCTGAGAATTCCTCTTCCTCCCACTCACCTCCTCACACTTGGACCACTTTCTGCATGCTATAATGATCACTGGCTTCATTTTCTCTCTCACTGGCTCTCAAACACATGAGTAACCTTATTCTTGTCATACCTACAGTTTGGCACATTCTATGCAAGCTGAAATAACCGTTTAACTAAATTGCATGTACACCTTGAGATGAAGCCTTTGGCTTCCGCTTTTATTAGGCAACAGAGAGTCAAATGGATTCTCTGTTTCTTTGTCAGATTATGACAAAACAGACCCTATCATCGAAAAAAAAAAAAAAAAAAAGAAAAAATCCTCTCACTCTTAAAAATATTCCTCAGATCACACTGTGGAACCAGAGCCTGCTGTTGACATTTAGGCAAATATTTTTATTTGATTCTCTGACACACTGTATGACTCTTTGGCTAAACAATTTGTCAAGAAAGGTACACTTAAATGGAAAGTTTAAAATTGTTTAAAATTCAGCATGAACTAAAAGATGAGATGTATCAGAAAAAAGATGCGCAAAACATTAAACTTCTTTTGCTCAATTAAACACCAATTTACTGATCAGTTGCTGCCTTCCTCTTATTAATCAAATTTGTATACCTTTCTTTTTCTACGATGGTAGGTTTTGGCCATTTACAAAGACAAAATCTTAACTTATTTATTCAATTTATTATAATGTATTGATTTCATCATCCATAATTGCTTCCACTGTCAAGTAATCTGTTCATTTTGAGTGGCACTTAACCCTCCCTGAGGCCGGGCCCATGGAGTGGAGGTACAAATAACAAGCATGTGGGAGGCCGATTTGAAAACCGTCCTTTGAGAGTCATTGGTAATCACAGTGATGATATTCCTTGAGTAACAGTTAATATTAGGAATACTTTTTCATATGTAAGTCTGATTTTTCAAACCACTTTTTTTCCCTACCTGACCATTCGTTGCTATGAATACAGCCATTCACACCTGTGTATTGTGGTGCAGTGATCTCCGTGTTATCTATATACCATGTGGTATAATAGTCTTTACAAATGGGTGATTATTGTACAAATATCATGTCATCCAATTTGCTTAAAAGGTATTGCGCAAGATCAAACACCGTAAAGCTAATCACATTCTCCGCATTAAAATGTAATTCATGCGGCGGGTTGCTGCAGAATCTCATCATATTCTTATGTCCATGGGGGAGAATAGTGGTGTAGGAGGTGGAGTTCAATGGGAGGTGACAGTACCGGTACATTATGTTTTTTTATGCAGTCTGTAAAAGCACTGGTATACAAAAAGGGACATGCGGCTTGAAAACACTGATGGTTATCTACACAGTGTGCCCATAGATTTCCATTGAAAAGGTGATTTTAGATGACTAAACACTCGTGTTGTAGATGTTTTTGACATTCGCATGCAGCTCATGAGGTAGTATGTAAATATAGCTGTTGAATGGAGTGCAGGTCAAGGGGTCACTGCGGGGGAGTGACTCAAATCCTCTGTCTCCTGAGCAGCTGAGACCCTTCACACATTCCTCTGGATGATGGCACCATCACCGGCCAATTAGTGGCTGCTGTCCAACAAGAGGTGGCCTATCTGGACAAACTTGAGTTGAATCAGCTGACCCCTGGTTCTTCAAACATTTCTCTCTCCCGAGGACTGATTTTGAGACTAGGCCAGTGGAGGAAACTAGGTTTTGGGGTGACACATGAAAATAAGGCCAGCAGTATATTTGAGCGAGGTTGTTAGAGCTGCAAATTCCTCTGTAATTGTGCCTTGGTTCCTCTGTAATTACTTTAGCGAACATCTGTCAAACTGTATTTGGGTACATTTTGCAGTCTGATCACGTAATAGAACACTTTTGTCCAAATTAGAATGTCTGACAGATTAATGTATCAAATGTTCTCAAAGTTCAGACAGTGCGAGGCAGGTAGGGGGTCAACAAATTGGAATGACCCAGATTTTAATCACTTGTGTGATTTTCTCGTGAAGCCGTCCATTAAAATGAGTGACTTATAACAAAAAGCTCTTTCCAGACGAGCAAAAATTTTCCATTTTTCATTTCTTTTGTGCTACATGTTTGAAATCTTAAATAATTCCAAAAATCTCAATTTTTTTTTTGAAATGTCAACACTTAGATTGGAGAACAAGCAATGTATTTTTCTTGGGAAGCCACAGGATGCTCATACTGGGTGAAAATTGGCATTTAGCATTAATACAAATCATGAATACATGATACACATACAGGCCCTATTTTTGGGTGGTCAGCCTGTAATTGCTTCCTCTTTGGGTCTTATTTTTATGCTCATTGTCTGTGGCCTGGAAGTATGGCAGCTGGAAAAACAGGCCAAGCTGAAGATGCCATATGCCTCATTTCTTTCCTCAATCAAAAAGAATGAGAGGCTTCTCCCTTTTTTTTTCCCTTTCTGGGGAATGTGAGCCCCAAAGAATGTGGGAAGGAAATTCCATCACGAGAAGACAACAAACAAAGTCAGTGTTAGTTTTGTCTGTGGCAGCCTGGCTGTGGGCGGCAGGTGAACTTAACAGAGGCCTGATCTCTTATGCAGGACCCGCAGATCTGCTTAAGACTTAAGTTGCTGGGCTCAAATTATCAGTGCTTTCTATACTTTTTGCTCCAGACCGTGCACAATAAGCCCTCTCACTCCCGACATGAGGAAAAGCAAACCAATTGAAGTTGCTGCAGAGCATTTTCACCTTGCCAACGTTTACATGAGGGTCTTGCACTAGATAACATCATTTTCAAGCCTATATTCCCATAAAGAACCCTGTTTAAATAGGGGAGACCTTTATCCTCCTGTGAATTTTTACCCACCAAAAAAAAACCATTTGTTCAGCATTCAGTACTCAATGTATACGGTAAGAACACAATCAAAACCTGGCTTTTACCATACAAGGATGGAGCCTGTCTTACTATCTTCCTCTAACTACTGTGCGCATCATATTCGAATGTCCCTTTTATGTTTTTTTTCCCAGTTTGCCTTCCTTGGCAAACGCCAACAATGCAGAAAATCGGATAAACGGATTAACTCTGATGCCAACCTGGTCCTGAAATGGCGTTTATCAGGGGGCTTCCTAATGCCTCTCACTGGCCAAGGCCATGGTCTATTTGAGTGACTAGATAGTAAAACCCGGAGTAATGTAGTTAAAGGAATAAGACAGTTTGCTGTGATTCTGTCAAAAGAGCTGACTGGACCTTGTCATCTCTCCACAGTGATCCGAGCCAAAGTGGTGGGCAAGAAGCATCTGAAAGATGGACCTTTTGGAACAATGCGCTACACAGTCAAACAAATGAAGGTGAGGGGGATCAGTTGTGTGTTGAGGTGTTCCTGCATATGATCCATCATGATTTCTGTGACAGGGCTCTTTCATTATGATCAAATGTGACAGTATTTAACTGTTGCTGGTTCAACTCTTGTCAGCGCCACATCTTTATGTTAACTACAAGGACAAGCATATGGAGGCAGAGAATCTCAGTAAAAAGAAAGAAAAATAAAAGAAAAAACGGCTAAAAGTATTTAATGGTCTTGCGTAAAAAACAAAACAAAACTCTTGTTTAGTTTGACATTTTAAACACAATAACTCTCTTCTTTAATGTCCCAAGACAGAGCATCGGCGCCATTTCATTGTCCAGTGGATATATTTCTGTCTGACCTTCAGCAGACACATATATTGTTTCATAGCTGTTTAGCTGGCATTTGTCTTCTTTTGCATGAATATTAAATATATTCCTGCTAATGTTACCCTGATACTATCAAATGACACAAGTCACAAAAGAACTACAGCCATTGCAGTCTTGATTATCCTTTCTTTCTTTTTAATACATTTTTGATTGATCCTTTTAAAACTTGTGTTCATGATATATGACCATATTTTGCAATACTATAACCACACAATCATACAACAAACTGAAAGTATGTTAGAAGATAAACATTGATCTGATTCTCTGTCAAAAAAATGCTGTATTAAGACCATAACACTTAAAATAAAATTGATAAACTTGAGTTTTAGGTGTATTACCAGTGAGTAAAGGTATTTATATACATTGGAACGAGCATAGGGGCATTTCTGCCAGCGTGATGAAACTAAAAAAGATTGCAGCTTGCTGTGGACACCTCAGGTTTCTATCCTTGCTTCAAGGCATTTAAAAATATGATTTTGCATCTATGTGCCAAACATGGAGCAAAGGGTGATAGTAACAGTGTAAATAAAAAGATAGCTTAGCAACATAGACACAACTCTACAGGTGCAGACGGGTGGTCTGACATCAGTTTTCATATCCAACTCCTTGCCATATAAGCTTGGTCCTTTATGACTGACCTCTGCCATCTACACTTGGAAATAGGATGAATAAATAAACAAAAAGGCACCCGGATTCATTCATATAGTACTGATAGCATGTATTACCATAACAGCACAGTCCAAGTTATATTGCTGTGAGAAGAATTACATAAGCCAGACTGTGATTGCATGATCTTTGCTCTTGGTGACACATTCCAAAACTTGGGCTGGGTCATAAAAGACATACCCATACCCTGTTGGGACAAGACTGCCCCTCAGCTTGTCCTGGATGTTGTGATAGCGGAACCGTTCGGGGCACTTCACTTCCTGTATATTCTTACATAACACTGCATATTTGTGACAGATGCTGACATAGGCTTGCTGCTCAGTCAGGAGCCAGGCAGGAGGATTAGTGGGCTTACAGGCATTACATCGCAACAAAACTCCTCAGTCCAAGTGTAAACATGTCATACACTTTGCCACTACAATCCCAAATCAGAAACAAAAGCATCAAGTGGCCTCTTATGAGAAAATCCCACCAATCAACATTGTGGGGATTATCCACAGGAATTACATGTGTCCCCTTGGTTTATTTTTTTGTATGACTGCCTGCTAAATTAAACTGCAAACAGCGTGGGCTGATCAAGAATGTTTTACCCTGAAAATTTCAACAAATCCCATGAGACAGATGCCTCTGGCTTTCCCAAAACCTCTACAGATTTGGGCTTAAGTAACAGTATGTTCTGCTTTTCTGGGAGTGACGTGCCTAAACAGGGATTTCCTGTTTTTCCTAGACAAATAAATTGTATTGGAGAAAGCAGAACAATTATCAGGGTAAACACTGACCTTCTGCTCTGAATACCTGAGTTAATTGAAGGAGCTGAGCTCCACGGTTTGGTAATAACCTATTCAAAACAACATCAAAGTAGAATGTCATTAGAGGATGTAATCATGTTATCTATGATTTAGTTAAGGGTAGAATCCCACCCCGACCACAACACATTCCTAAAGAAATGTGTTCTAAGTGCCAGGCTGCAGAGGCAACACAACATCTTTAATGTCTTCGTTCGTTGTTGTTCTTTTTTCTTGCAGATGTACAAAGGGTTTGAAAAAATCCAGCACGTGCAGCACATTTACACGGATGCCTCCGAGAGTTTATGTGGTGTCAAGTTTGACATTAATAAGTACCAGTACCTGATCACAGGTAAGCTGTATGCTAATTTATGTATTGTTGAGACTGTTTTGCTACTGTTGAGGTCTTGCTCTGTATTGAAGATATTGTCTACACACTTAAGTCAAATTCATGAGTAACTTGATATTTTACTTAGCAAATGGAAAAAGTATTATCAGAGGTTTCAAAGTGAGGGGACGCTACTTTTAAGTACCACCCCAGAACTAACATGGGGAGAATTAAAGTCATAAACCGTTGCAGAGGCACACAGTTAGGTTAGCAACGCTCGTTACTCAACAATATCTATCTAAAGTTTATGAAGTTGGCCATCTATACCATGGGTCTTGAAATGCTGAAGATGCAAAACAAATAGATAGAGATGCACTTCCAATATTTTCTTTTAATGATCTTTTTCATTATTATTTTATTTTTTCACTCTGGCCTTTTGATTCTGATAGTGCTTACTTTCATCGCAAGACATGCAATTGGCATTATAATCTAAAACCTTTGTTCATTTTCATTTGTGGCTTTTTAAAAAATTGCAACTATAAAGTGATATTGACATCCCTCGATAACATTTTTCCAAGACTGTATAGCTATAATACTACTCCTAAAGTCATCAATACTAATAAAGACTGACTGAAACACAACTAAAATCAAGCCCTACTACTTTGTAAATAAGAAAGTTGGATTTTCTCTTTCAAAACAAAACCATTGCTTTAGTATCCCCTTTGTCTACCAAAATCATGGAAATACTATAAGCCCTTTCGCTATGGTCATTTTATGCCAAGATCAATTGTCATTTCTTTTTCAGAACACAAAGCTTAGTGGATGGTTTAATTTTAGCCTCAAAACAATATGACAACAGCCAAACAACTAGGACTAAAAACAACATATATTGTTTTGTGTCCCACTTCTTAACTTGTTAATTAACAAAAGAAAGAAGTATTGTATTCAATTTTGAAATCCTGGCATCATGATAAACCTAATGAGTGCCAGAAATATTAATTTTAAACTCCAGACAATATTTCTACTTTTACCATATTGTCTCAGGACAAAACTAGAATACAGCTTTTTTGCCTCTTGCACACATACCTACTAATTAACAGCTCACAGGAAGCAACTGTCTTCCACTAGAAGCATTTTTATGAGTTGCTATTTCCAATAGATGTGCAGTTTACTTTGGACCGCGTGCTGCTTGTTGTATATAACTTGCCAAATTCTGACTTGTAAATACTGTAACTATACCCCACTTTACAAGTGAATCAGGTGGAGTTGCCAAGCAACCATGCCTGTGCTTTTCCATAGTGCAAGTGACATCAACATAACTTTCAAGGCATCTATTATAAGTTGTGCATATGATCAGACTAACATTACAAGCCATTTAAAGTCACCAGGACCTGTCTCTTTGATCAGTCCTGTAGAGTGTCAGACATGATCAGTATTTAAGGAGTGTGTCACACATTCAACACTATGTAATAAGGATGCGAGTGATCTCCGTGTAGGCCAAGTGGAAGATTCAGGGGATCGTAGAAGAATGTATTTGAAGGCTGTCAAATTCCTGTGTGGTGACAGGCGGGGGGGGGGGGGGGGGGGGGGGGAATATTTGGGTACACATCCCAATGTTCCCAATAGCTCACAGGCTACTGTAATGCACCTGTCTCAAAAGTCAGTAAGCCGCACACAGTCCAATGCTAAAAATAGACACCTGCTGACCTTTGGATAGGCATAAATAGGGGTGTTGGGTTAATGTGTGCTTACTTTATGAGATTGTCTTACCATACATAAATCAAATGCAAAGTGTAACTAGCATGTTGAAATAATTCAACGTCACATCGAAGGAATGACGAAATTAGACAAATAATAAGATATGTATTATGATGTCATCAAGTTGTGTAGTTTCTCTGAGCATGAGAAAAATAAAACAAAAATCTCCTTACACTTCCATCCATCTGCATATGTTGTCAGGCTATAACCAAGGAACCAGAAGTCAATTTCCCTTCTTTTTTTCTGAGCAGCTTCACAGTCTAAACAGGTTTTGGTTTGATGCACATGAAGATTTGTACCAGACAACAAATTTTAGAAATCATGAATCAGTGGTGGCCCTCAATTGCATTCAACTTACATCCAATACTTTGTATTCCAATCATCTGCATTGCTGTGATATTGACAAATGGACCACCTGACCACATGACACGGCATACTCAGATAGATATTTCGGTTTATGTTGGTCCTCAAGGGGGTTTTAATTTAAAGATGTTAAATATAGATTTCAATCACAGTCACTTTAGCTTGCCAAAACCTCTACCATTTGCTTGAATGTAAGTGTATTCATGTTTTTTCCCCTTAGGGCGGGTTTATGATGGCAAAGTCTATACAGGGCTGTGCAACTTCAATGAGCGATGGGAGCGCCTCTCTCTGGCCCAGAAGAAAGGCATAAACCATCGCTACCAGCTTGGCTGCAATTGCAGGGTGAGTGGAAACCTGGAGCCGTCATCCAACGAGGATAAAGAGGCCAAAGGGACACAAAGAAATGAGGGAAGAGGAGGCAGGAGGCGGATCAAGAGAAGGAGGAGTTGGAACTGTTAAATAGTTCTGGTACCTCTTCATATATAAAAAAAAAAAAAAAATTAAGCCTTTTGATGCAAATGTAACTTTCATTATAACATGTCTAGTGGAGTAGCTGATGTCAATTGCATCTTCACGTAAGGGAGAACAAATCATTAGTTCATTTTTAGAGTTTAATTTCCAATATTAGACTCTGTGGTTGTATGACCAGGGCAAAAATATAAAAAAAGTTTTTCCACTGTCATATTGAGTTATTAATTAATGGCACTGGCTTCAACCCAGCTTCACTTCACTTTTACGAGCTTCAAACATGTAGCCTGCCACAGTGCAGCTGCTGTCCAACCTCAGATACTCATAGACTCTCCACTGTGCAAGTGTGGACATCTGCTTACACCATTGGCTCAGTATAAGTGGATTAGCAATGAGACCTATTTACTCTCAGTGCAGGCAAATGTCTGTCAAGTATTAGTTTGTTCAAAGCGGCAGCCCAGAGATCCAAAGTGAACGGATATTCAAGTTTCGCTGCTGATTCTACAAGGTGATACACACAAATGATGAAACAAATGAAAGGTGCTTCTCCAAAAAATTTAATAGGAATGCAAGAAACGCACTATATGAGTTAGAGCCCCTGAAAAACAAAGTTATGCAGAACATCGATGAGCCATGAAATGATAAACACTTAGCCTTTCAAAAATTAAAACACCCAAAATTTGAAGTCCATATCCTCTCGTGGGATTTGCAGGTTCATTTATATCCAGGAGAGAGCTGCTCTCCATGGCTGATGACGTTGTGCTGCAGCCTTTAACACAGCACTTCCATTCATCACCTCTATGAGTAGATACAGTGTGAGACTCTTCCTGTCACTTCATGCAATCCTTTTATCTATGCAAGCTTTTTGTGGAAGCACCTGCAAATGTGTCATCAAGTCATTTGGATAAAAATTAATAGCAACAAATAAAAGAAATCCCAAAAAAGCACCGCTGCTTCAGGAAGACAGCTGAAACTCATTTAACATCCGGGGCACAAAGAATCTCAATGCCAGTCTTTGCTTGCAGGGGAGCTTTTAAAATGCTGAGCATTTTCCTCATTGGATCTTAAAAGCTGCCTTTTTAACACCTGACTTGTCAATTTGCTGTAGAAATGGACTGTAAGTAAATTCTGAAGAGGAGATTATGTTTTTGATTATTAATAACTTTGATTCCAGGCTCACACTCCTTTTTTTTTTTACTCTCTCACAATTTTGATCTTTTTTTGCGTCACGTCTCAATATGCTAAGTCTACTTTGGCTTTTTGCTAAAACCTCTGAAATATAGACTCACTGCTGTTAAAGATTCAATGTACATGGTAGAGTCAGCCTAACTATTTCCTTTCCATGCTTTACCCAGAGACCCTTACCAGCTTCCATTTTAAAAGCAATTAAATGATATCAGCTTCTTTTTAACCCTCCCCAAGAAATCCATGTACCCTATTTTCTATATACTATTTTAAAATTAACTTGCAGTTGTTTCCTGCTTGATGGCTACATCTTTAGTTTCGCTTCTGTCTCTGTAGATTAAGCCCTGCAACTTCCTGCCCTGCTTTGTGACCTCAAAGAACGAGTGCCTATGGACGGACATGCTGTCCCACTTCGGCTACCCTGGTTACCAGTCCCGGCACTACGCCTGCATCCAGCAGAAGGAGGGTTACTGCAGCTGGTACCGTGGCATCACAGCCCGAGATAAAACCAACATCAACACCACTGACCCCTAAACCCAAACGCATCTTTCTCAGAATCTATTGCCACCCTTTTGACTCCGTCTTGTCCCTGATCCCCTCTAAGAGTATTACAGGACTCTCAAAGCTCACTGGCCGGGGTGGCTGTCCAATGTTGCAGGGGCATAAAAGATAAAATATACTACAGTGCCTGTTTTGTAGCACTTCTGATAGAGAACAATACCTTTTTTGTTGTACAGATCGCCCAGTTCAACTCTTTTCCCCCAAACTTTAAATCCTACACCCCTTAAAAACGCCCCTGCAATGAGCTGTCTCTTTAGGTTTCAGCGGTGCTGATTAAGCAACAACAAACACCATCGGCGGCAATAAAAAAACGTTTGACCTTGATCAATTTCCATTGGGGTTGATAGCATCGACCGAAATACACCCAGCAAGGATCATTACATCAACTTAGCAAACTGCCTGTTGCAAGCCTAATGTCATGGTAAATTTTTGCATTAAGTAGCAGGACTTTTATCAGTCACCTCCTCTATAAGCAGCCACTTTGAAAATTGAATTAACATAAGCTGAATATATATATTTAAAAGAAAAAGAATGAAAGTATGTCAGCAATATTTACCAGAGCCAAGAATCTACTGGTGAACACATGCATGGTGCCAATTTGAGGTATGATCGTACAAGTGATCTCTTGTTTGTTGAGCTTGGAATCATTTTGGAAAATGGTATTGTTTCAGAGAAGTACACATCAATTATAATCATAGATTTTACACTAGCTTGACTTTATGGCTGGTATTATCTCTGCTTCCCTGAATGTTTGGAGTGTAACTCATTTTGCAGTTATATCACAAACAACCCTCTTTCTGTTGCGCACTGATGAACATGAGAAATGCTAAAAAGGTCTTTTAAAGTTGCCAACACATGGAAGAGAGCGATGGTGATGTTTTATTTTTTCTTGTATATAACATAAGCTACAGAAATGAACTATCTTGTCAGCTGAAACCTCTGTGACATTTATTTATCTGTTTATTGGATATGACAGTAGATGTGCTGTATATATACAAAAAAGAAAAAAGAAAAAAAGAAAACAACTTAAACGACATGCCAAAACTGCTTTCAGACAACCAATTGTCCAGCAGGACCAGCATCTCTAGAATTAATAGTATGGTACTTTCTTATGTGATCATAGTTCCCTTGTGTGGTACTCTTCACCAATCCAATGAAAGTACTTAAGCCGCAGAGGTTTTGGACAGTGAGATATTTTTTACGTGTATATTCAGTCTCTTTTGTATTTAACTATTTGAAATGGACATTTATAGATATATATATGTATATAGATATACATATATCTATATACATATCTATAAACATATATAGATATATGTACACACATATACGTATACACACACACACACACACACACACACACATATATATATATAAATATGTATACACATATATATGTATACACAAATACATATACATATGTACACAGACATATATATATACCAGTACAGTGTGTGTGCGTGTATATATATATATGAAAGTAACAATATTGTCACGAAATTCATTCTTCCTCACTAGCTTTTCTTGCCTGTTTCCCAGAGCAGTATCTTCAATCCATTCCATGAAAAGACACAGATTTACCTCAAAGTGAGCAATCAGCCCAGTCGTCACTCAGACAGAGAGTATCTGGATTCCCTAACACACCTTTATGGTATTTAACACTCTGAAAGGATTTAAAAAAAGGACAACAATGATCAAATAGAGGTTTCATAAATTGGTGGTGATTACCAGCTCTGAATGAAGTACCCAAATTGTATTCCACTCACGCTAAACAGACTACACACAGCTGTACTAGGATAAAGGCGACAGGGATAAAGACCTAGATCTTTAGGATATTACTATGATTTGCTGAGCGTACATACCCACCTGCATTACAAAGCATTGCTGCCCTTCAGGCAGTGCAATGACAGACTCAGTGGCAGGAAGTAAGACTTTCGGGTATAACATTTTGTAAATGTGAATGTCATCTGATGGATTTCTGTGTCTTGTCATTTAATCTGAGAATTTCTCCACAAATAGCTCAAAAACAATGGTTTGTTTTGTTTATAGAGCAGCACCCAGCAATACACATACATTAATGGGCAAATCCAAACACAACTTGCATTTTTGCAAGAAATAAAGCATTTATAGTTAGCATATACTTCCCTAAAAACTAAAGAGTGATATCATTCTTGTTACAATCCCCAGCCAGGAAGCAAACAATGATACTTTTCCAAATCAGAGACTCATCAATGAAAGTTTTTAACTTTTGGATTTCCATTCCCGAACATAATTTTTGGTAAAGTTTGTCCTTGTACCACATCACTAGTTACTGAAACTGCAGCGGTTTCAGCGCAAACGGTCTAGGTCCCATTGGTTCTCGCATAATTGCGCATACTGGGAGAGAGTATAGAATGTGATGGGGCTCTTTTTTCATCTGAGGTGTTTATGTGTCACTGTTTCTGTGGTTCCTGTTTGTGTAAATATACTGTCTGCTTAACACAGAAACTCTTGGTCAAGTTTGTTCCTTAAAAAATAAGAAAAAAAAATCCAAACGAGGAAGCTGTGTACAGTCTGCGTGTAAACGCTGTTTGGGTGGGGATGATTCCTTGTAGAAGGTTATAGAAATGTTTGACTTAATTTCTGTGTTTTATATTTTTATAATAAAGATTTAATTAAAAATGGCCAACATAATGTCAGTGTCATTTTGTACATGTCCATCGGTTACTGTTTTCTCCTCTGTAAATATTAAAATAAAAATATATATGAGGCACTCACCATCTGCATGTGATTAGGGTAGAATGTTTGCTCGTTCAGGGGAAATTTCTCTGCACCGAGGGAGTGGTAGAGCTTAATCATCTGAGAAAACTGCAAGGAGATACAAATAAGACGGTCAAGATGTCATACCTACATGGAACAGGGAGGCTTTGAGAAGCAACTCTCATAAATCCTTGAATCACAATGATTTGTGACGGATCTTGTGCAACTCTGGAGGCTCAATCATTTTCTTCCCTCATAGATTCCCTGACAATTAAACACACAGCACCTGTTCCGACTGTGTAACATTAATTTGCAGTTGCTTTTTCATGAAAGGCCTTGTGATTGAATGTGTTCACTTACATTGCGTAATATTGCACAAAGCAATAGCAATATATTGTATGTGTAGTCATGGCACGTACACAGACATACTCAGTCTTGCCCACCTTTGTATCTTGAATAATGTTTTTGAGTTATATGAATTAAATTCCATAAGCTTTTTTCACAGGAAACAGTGCCCCAGTCACGCCCCAGTTGATATCTTTTTATTCTGCATCATAGGGAGGAAGCTGACTGCTAAAACTGTGTAGTAACATATTAATTCATTTGTTAAAGATTGCTTACCACCCAAGGCTTGCTGCAGAAGTTGTAGATTGAGAAAAGGGAGTTGATGCTTGGGACGCCGCCAAAGTGCAGGCCGATCACAAGGTTCCTGTAGTCCTCTCCTGGGATCATACTGTAGGCGTGCTGGCGAATGAGGACAAAGTCCGGTTTGAAGGACCTGCAGTCAAATGGATATGAGATGTACCAGTCGTTGCAATTTGACCTGATTATTTACACTTATCGCACAAAGTTTGTCAGATTATAAACTGACCTTGAAGATCAGGTGGATTGAAATGTGAGACACAAAAAGCAGTCTTCGAATGTATTAGCCTTCAAATTTAAGATGACACTAATGAATGAATGCAAATGTACACAGAGATGACATAAATAATTAATTGTTAATCCTAAGCGAGTTAACCCTAAATATCAAGGTGATATTGACATGAAAACAGCTCTCAGCCATGGTGAAAATTTATGTCTTAAAGCTTTTCATCTTTCACATCTTTGCACCTTCATTTTTAATTAATTTCAGGATTAAATAATTTCAATGAAAACAAATAGCATGTAAGCAATTGCTTTTCTGGAAAACACTTCCAGGCAGGTTGTTCTCAGGTCAAATCTCCAACGGAGAATTTTCTTAGGATGACAGCTCTGACAGTACGTTAACACACGGTAGCCGGGCCTTGAGTTTATAGTCAGGAGCTCCATAATTCACTGGCTGTGTCAGACTCAATGGGTGAGCAAATGCTCCTCGGACCACCTTAATCTTTTTGGATGATCCGTCCAATTAATTTGGCCCAAACCTTTCTTTACAAATTGCTCTGGGAGCGGGGCCAAGCGACCTCTAGGTCTGCTTTGAACAGGCCTACAATTTACTGTTGACAAGAAACAATCTTAACTGGTATTGCGCATCAATGCCTGTCATGAGTATTTTATACGTTAGCACACATAACCAGCATAGAAAGGTTACATAATGCAAATAAACCTCCTACACCAACTGCATGTTTATATGCAGTACCTGGTATTCAAATATGGTATATGCATTTTTTTTTTTCCTGGAACAAATTTGCCATGCAGAAACCATTGAGGAGAAATTGTACCCGCCAGTATGTGCATGCACCAACAGCAGCACACATTAGGACAAGTTGCACGATAAACAATACACGCTCTGGAACACGCTCCAAGCTGTCAAGTGCTGCTTTATGTTTGGTGGCAAGGACGTGAATGGCAGGATGGCTGAGGAGGGATGCGATCTTGGCGACAGAGAGACTACAGCTGTTCCTCCCTGCCGCTGCGCTCAGCCGCAGTGGCTGTGGACCAAAGTCTCTGCTATTTATACTGGCTGAAGCGGTTTATTGAGGCTCCGGAACCAAACCAAACAATTCAAGTGACACACAAGATCCTTCAAAATATAGGCACTGATTTGAGAAGTGTGCTGTTTTCTGACAAACATGCAACTTTAAACAAGCAAAGATGTTCCGTTTGGCCCCGTCAACACGACACAATGTAAACGTTTAGAGGGTCAATCAGTGCTAAAATAAACGTATGACATCCAATAACAGGCCGAGCTACAAAGTCTGTCTTTGCTGAGCACAGATTTCATCACTGGATAGAAACAATGCATGCTTTATTTTGTTTGCTTGTGTGCGCTTACATATGAAAAGCATCACCATTTTGCTTTTATACAAGAAATGCCACTTCAATGATTTTGAAAGTCATTTTGACACATAGCAACATTAATACTATAGCAAATGTTTATTTCCGCTCAAATAAGAGTGTGTAAACAGAACATCGGAAATGTTTATGCTCAAAAAAAAAAAAAAAAAAAAAAATCAGTTGTTGAGTTATCACATCAATTTTTTTCGTTGATAAGCACGAAATCTCTTTCCACATCATCAAGCCTTCTCAATGGTGACGAAGAATGTCAGCAAAAGTAGTTTAGATTGATATTACTGATAAATAACAATAACAACTTGATTGTTGGACTTTGGACTTTTTATAGTTTGGATGCTGCAAAATATATATATACACACACACACACACACACACACACACACACACACACACACACACACACACACACACACACACACACACACACACACACACACACACACACACACACACACACACACACACACACACACACACACACACACACACACACACACACACATTGTACGTAGTAAAGCCCTTGGCAACACAACCAGCATCCAGCCTGCTGTACGCAACCATAAAAAGAGAAGGACGGCACCTTTGCCTTTATCACTACTGCAGAAAAGCCAGATGTACAAGACCCTCAGCTCAGTGGGTTTTTTACAGTGCTGCAGTTAATAGAGGCAGTGCCCTACAGCAGCGAAGCTTCACCAAGGTTTGTTACCTATTAACTTTGCTTTTCTCTCTTTACACCCTGACATATCCCGCCGAAACAAGGCTCCCTGTTAGTCACGGTTTACAGTGAAGCAGCAAATTTTATGCTTTACGATCCAGAATGTTGGGGCGCTAGAGTAATCACTTCATGGTCGATATGCTAATGCACCCTTTGAATTAGTTATCAGTGTTGCAGTAAAGATTGATAACAGGCACTGATATCTGGAATACAAGGTTACAGACTGAAAAACGAAGCGTGAAAGAGGGTGAAAAGAAAGTATTTATTATACTATTACTTATATGAATATTGGGTTGTTTGAAGGTATTATCAGAAATCCAGGAATTGCAATACACATGTGTATACTACAAACTACCATGAAAACATAATATAATTTATTTTCCAGATGCATTTATCTTACAGACCGTCTGGGCTGTGAATGGGCTCAAATTTAATTTTACTAAGGCCGTTTGACTGTCCCAAAAGCTATCATCCTATTAGTCTGTCTCGCAGTGATAAAGATAATTAAGGAAGAATTTGGTGGGAATGCCACAAATACCAAGAATCAGCACAGCACAATTCACAAGGATGCAAGGATCTGTGCCAACACAGATCTTTGTCAAGCACGGTAGTGAGAAATAGCCCTCTTGCTAGCAGGACAGGCACTCATTACAAAGAGGAATTTATATGGCATTGCAAATGTCTTATGTAAGCTTGGAAAATAATGCTCAATTCTTTCCTTGAAATAATACGGTCAATGATGGAACTGGAGCCAGAAACTTGTAAGCAAAGCTATGGCTATGTCCTTTGTCAAAGACCTCACTATCTTTCTGCAAGGGAAAGTATTCACATTGTTTAAAATTACAGACTTTTTGAGAGTCATAATGAGCTTAATAAATACAGGCCCTCAATGATCAACTAAGACTAGAGAATTTTCTGGTTGTAGTTTTTTTTTATATCCAATTCTGTGCAAATTTTTATTTCGTGGTTGCCTGGCCTGGATGTACTTGTGGCTGTGGCTATGGGCCCGGTGGCACCAGGGAGATCTGGCAGAGGCGCCATATTCTGGGCGGTGGCCCAGTCAGACTGCCAGGGGTTTGGAGCCCCTCCAGCTGTGATCACACCCCAGTGCTCATCACAACACCACGCTAACCGGTGAAGGTCATGTCTAAAACAAAGGATAAACTCCAACAAAAATAAAAATAATATGTTTTTAGAAATGAAAATATTTGTAGTTGTATTCCAAGAAGAATAGGGTGTAACATGAAAACATGACGACCAAAACTAATTAAAGGATGTGCAGTGACTTTACAGTGATTGTATTGCAGATTTGGATTTGCAACATCATAATAGATGGATGAAATGAAGAAAAGCACTGCCAGAGCAATAGAGTACCTAATCACCCCTTGCAGGTGGGGGGTGAGAGTGGTTTTCATTTCGAGGGAATTAGCGGAGCCATTTACAAAAGCAGAAATGGTTGTAAAGGCCTCCTGGATGATGTATGCTTTGATTATCGTTCCAGTGCCCTTCAAGGGAAGCCACCCTTAGGAATCTCAAAGGCACATCTGAACTGGGATTGCGTGTAAGTGAAAATGATTTGCTTGGTAACAAGATGAACCTGTCTGTAGAATTAAGTGTTGAGGCTGCACCAGACAGACAGCTCTTGAATTGATTAAAACTGGCTGTAACGGCTACAGCTTGCTTTTGTGTCTGAAGTGTCTCGGTGTGGTCCTAGTGGCAAATCATCAGAATACGATCCCGAAGATAGGAAAAGAAAGACGAGTGGACCTTGTCTGACTGAAACCAGGAGCTTTCTGGACAAATAATTAAACAGGAAGTGGGCAAGAGCGAGAGAGAAATCCAGGCAAGGATCTGCTAATGTAATTTGACTGCCTTCCTCCAATGATAGGCTGAGAATGATGGGGAATGTGACAAGGAGTTGACCCCATAGGTTGGTACTACTTAGAGAATTATTTCGAGGCTACGTTTTTTAGCTGGGCTATGGTGTGGAATGACGCTGCCATTTGCTTGGTCAATTACTTTAGCCAAAATTACATTTCAGTATATTTTAGATACCCTGTCAGAGAATTTGGAACAGATGATTGTAGTGCTAAAAGACTTCAACCTCAACCACCTCCAAGGTTTTAACTTGGAGGTTCCTCATCTTTCTTCTTGTGCTATTCACAAGTCAACATAAGTAGCTGTTGTGATAACAGATGAGATACAAACAACCTCATGAGATTTACCTTCACGTATACATTAAAATCAACAAGCTGATGTGCGCTAAAACTACTCATGTGAGCCGAAAGGTAAAACAAACTCAAACAGTTAATACGCCACTAATTAATCAACAGGTTTTATTAACCAAAAGAGGCGGCCTGAGGGCGGTGGAGGCAAAAACCATTGCTCTGTGGCTTATCATTCTTGGCGGCAGTAATCTCTCCTCCAGCCAGACCAGTGTTGCAACTTTAAGGCTGAGCAGATCCCCAGAGGTTTTGGCTGCAGAACGCAGAAAAGCCAAAGGGCTGACTAAAGCAGTGCAGCGAAGAAAAACATGTCATAACTACTGTACCTTGTGGTGTGTTGTGTCGCTGTACTTTTGGCTGTTCATGCCACGTTGCACGTAGTGGTAGCGCAAATTTGAGCTTTGTTGAATAGGAACTTGCAGTTGTGAAATGTGTTGTCTTTATTTTAGTTTATTCCTCTGCTTGAGAATTCATTAAAACAATTTTTTTTTCAGTTGACTCCAAATATATAAATTGCACTATCAGTCAAGAAGTTTTTAGGATATCCTGATTTTCATATTTTCAAGGATCAAAAATAAAAGATGTATAAATAAATGAATAAAATCCGCATTAATCTGCGATGGAGGTACAGAAGCATTGGATGTAACATCTCAAGTCACTTTTGTTGCTGACTTTCCTTCAATCTATAAAAAAAAAAAGCAGTTTTGGTAATTTAAGCTTTACCACATCCCCTGGAGCACTGCCTACTTTTTGCTGCTAATTTTCCCTGCATCATTATTATGTGTAAAAAAGGCCATTAACAGAAGATGAAGATGGAGAACACATCATTAAATGCTTATTTTTTCCTTTTCAAAATCTGCAATGAAGGCCAGAGTGTCGGTGATGGTTTCCTCCAGGATCAAAAGATTCAGCATCCAAGAGATGGAAAACTCTAACCAAAAAACAGGTCTCAACAGGATGCACTGATCTATATTTAGGGCGGTAATTCAACTCTGTGGGTTTCAGTGTATGCTAAATAATAACTAATAACGCACCCCATTAGTTTAAGACAGAAATGATAATACCAACTTTTGGATTTATATTGAAGATACTTATAAGATCTCTAAGTGAGTCTTATTCATTGATTGATGTGGTGCTGATGTGAGAGCAATCTTTTCAGACGAAAAGGTCAAGACCACATGCCCTCTGAGTTCACAGCCCTTTTTTTTTTTTTTTTTCATTTCATACTATTAGCCTTTTAGTGAATACTGGAATAGTAGAGTGGTTCTTCCTCTATGAAGCCCAACATCTTGCATTCCAGTATCTCACATTGAACAAACACAGACCTTGAAGTTTTATCTAGCAGATCCAATTGGTGAATGTATTCATTTATTGTCAGAGTGGTTAAAGGCTATCAATGCCGATTTCAGGATTTAATTGAACAAATAAATGAATATACAAACAAAGAATTAACGAATATATGAATATACGAACTAACAAACAAACAAATATTACAACTCTGAAGTGAATAAGCTAGCCTGTGTAAGCATGGTTTTGTTGGGGATCGATGTTGTGCCTTCCACATGGCTCAGCCAGGAATCAAGTCATTTACTGAAGGCCATCTACAGAAATGTTTGAGGAGGTCATCAGGAATTTAAAAACCTTGGCTGCTATGTAAGTTCACATGTATCTGCTGTCCTAAATAAGAGCCATGTTTACTCACTGTTGAAACATCTGGGAGTATACCAACAGTGGAAACAGCAGACCAATCATGTGAGGTAAATATCAAGAGTTTTTTTTTGATGCAAAAAATATTCCATCCCGATTATAGTATAACTCCTTTTGGACATTTCCAATAAAACACATCAAGGGGGGCTTAAAAGAGCTCTATTGTTTTTGTTCTGGAGCCAGCAGAGAAGGCTGGAGAGCATTTCTGTCGACGAAAGTCAAAACAGCTGAGAGAGATGTGTCAAAGCAGAAACCTGCTTTAAACATACTGTTAATACTGCCTTAGTCATCCATGCAATATCTCAAAGACCTTTCACATACACACACAAATATTATAGGACAAATAAGTACACCCCTTTTGTACTTGGGAAATTATTGTTTGGTCTTTGTTCCATCTATCTGGCGACTTTGCTATCATAGAAAGAATGTGTTTAATTGAATGGCTTTTCTGACAAAGACGAGTTCAGGGTTTAATCTGTTTAACAAAACTTATAAACATGTAATCTTCCATATAAAGGACATTCTTTTATAACCACTTTCTAGAAGGATTCATTTCAAAAATATCATCTACAGCTAAAAAGTGCTATGAATATCAGTTTGGAAGGTTATGCAGCAGATGCACCAACTGAGTCCAGTTGGTCTTCTGCCTCATTACAGCGATTACATCATACATATTTCACACATTTTCAACAAAGCTCCTATGTCAGACAGAATTGTAATTTTTTTGTGAGAAAAATCAGTAGTGTCTTTTATAGTACAAATGGAGTTAGCATTACGTCATCTGCCCCATTTACATCAGCTGATCGTCAGTCTCCCTCTGACCAGAGTTTATACAACAGAGGATTCTATTGAAAAACCCAGCTTCACATGTTCAACCGCTGTTGGTAGTCCATTTAATAGTTTGAGGCCCCTACTGACACTGAGAAAGATTTTTTTTCATTTATTTTAATCAGATAAGACATAGATCTTTATAATAAAAATTAGAACCTGATAAAAAGGACAAAAGTCATATTTTCTTCCATTCACACCTCACATATGAGCATCAACCCAGTTACAGGTTTTTATGGTTACTCTGTGAGATTATCCTTATCAATTACAACTGTTTTATTATGTTCAAAACCACTTAGAATTGGTTTGACTACTCTTAAATATATAAATGATAATACAATTTTGTTGTTGATTGTGCTCCTACATTCATTGTTTGTATTTTGGACTGTGATGAGACTAAATTTATAACTTTAACACACTACAATATTACTTTAGATGCTCTAATCACACAAAATTGTATATTTATTTTACTAACAGACTGCAAACAATTTCACTTGTGGACAGCTTCACGTACAAATTAGGTTTAAAAATTCACAGATGAATACGATAATAAACAAACAACAAATGGGCTGATATCATGAAAGCAGAATCGGAAGACAATGAGATTCTGACAAAGCCTCCCCAGAATAAATAAATACAAATAAAATAAAAATAAAACCTGAATTCAATTTATGGAAAATATAAATAAGAGCAGACAGGCATAGTATGCTGTCATTTTTTTCATATCCTGTTGGTCATATATTATATGAAAGAGAAAAAGAAAACTTAAATGAAAATATATATATGCTCCCTCTTTGATTCATGCTCTTGTTGACACTGATTGCAGATTTTAACAGTTTTTAATAGTATTGGTACATTAAATTATATCTAATTGTGTTCAAAACATTGGAAAACATGGAACATTGTCAGAATGTGTATAAACGCTTGTTGTATTTGTTTATTTGAAGAGGGACAAGATGAGAGTCCCAATCAACCATTGCAGTATGGCTAATGGTTCGTTTAAAAGGGTCCAGCATTCGAAAGAAAGGAATGTAAATAAAAAATATCTCAGCTTACATGGATATCACATTTCACAAAATGTAATAACCAATACAAAAAATTATATCACTTAAAGTCATTATGGTCATATTGTAATCTGATTCTGATCAATCTGGTTTGATGCCCCAGAAAATCTCTTCAAAAGACACTTTTCCATAATTTTTCTGACTACTTCCTTTAGTCCAAATTCTACAAAACAAAAACATTGATTGCCTACTATGCAGGTGATACTCAGATAGACAGACAAAAAATCTAAAGGGTTAATTTTACAAGATGTCAGAGACTTAATGCACAAACAGATAGGCTGTTATTCATTCACTTTTTTAAAAGTCCACAACAATGAAATCCAATCCACCAAATTTAACATCGGAGGACTGGCCTTCAGCTCATTTCAGAGCAAAAATTTAAAGTGCTACTACTCTCCTCTATAAATCCATGAATTGTGTATCCGATACATTTACAGTATGAAGAATTGGTAGCGCTCTTAGATTTAGTGAGCTTGTGACCTACAGCTTAAAATAAAGATGGTTAGATTGCATTTCATTACACCCTAAGGGAAAATCTGACTAAAGACCTCCAAATACACCCCTTTTTTAAATTCAAGATTGTCAAGAGTTCCATATCATATATACCTATTTACATTAACAGTGTACAGCCACATACACTTGGTTTCATTTATGTTTTTTAATGGATTTACATGTATTTAATGTATTCTGTGTACTGTGTAATTGTCCTTTATTTTCCACTTTTAATAAACCCTTATCTCATTTAAATCACTTGCTAATTTATCTTTTGTTGTTAGTCACAGGTCATGTAAAGGTGTTTATTTTTATTTTTACTCCACGTTCATGAAAAGGAGAGTACTCTAATCAAAGCCTTTGGTAGTAAACAACTGCAGAAACAAAATGAGTTTGGAATAAAATCCTAATGCTACAAAGGTTTTTCCTTATTTCAAAATGTTCTTAAATCACTGTCATTGAGGTTTCCCACTAAGGGAGTAAGTGGATAGGCTGTCTGTTTAGTGTTTTGATTTTTTTAAACTACCACAATTGACTACAAATGCAACATACACAAATACGTTCTACCAATGTTTTGTAGGCTCAATGAGACAGATAAATGATAATAATAATTTATCCTTTACTAATCCTTCATGGGGAAATTCATTTCTGCAATTAACCCATCATGGATGGACCATAAGCAGTAGGCTGTGCGGAGCAGTTGGGAATGTCTTGCTCAACACGTCTTGCTTAACAACCCTTCAACACACCTGGAATCGAACCAGGAACATTCAGTTCCAAAGACAATTGCTCTGCCTTCTGCCCCGTGCTGTGTCATTGAAAGATATGTGTGTCCTACCTGACCATTTTGGTTCCAGCCTTGTTCACCTGCATGTCCACCATGCATCCTGAGTTGACATAGGAGGCCAAGTTGATCTCTGAGAACTCCGCCTGGGGAATACATGGAAGAAAATAAACACCTCAGGTGTTTATATTTAAAATAAACATATAATTTCAAGTACTTATGCAGCAAATGTCTGAAACAGATCCTCCCAAGTTTTTCTTTGAAATAAACACCAAAGTTTCAACAGTCGCCACCCTGTCGTCATTTGACGTCTGCAGTTTCTCTTAGTGTAAATGTTCATATGACAATTTGTGTGTAGGAAGACCTTTGAAGGGGTTTAATTAAAGGTTGTAAGAGTCTTTATTTGGCTAGTGACACTGATATGGCTGGAATACTTAGCATTATGTTGCATTGAAGATTAAAGACAGAACAAAAAAGTAGTTGGTATTGCTAAAACTGTGTTCTCTGCAGTTATAGATACCATGATTTCTAACTACTTATCTAAGTTCATCCCCATTTATTTGTATAATTTGTTTCTAGGCCGTACCGCATTGCTGGTCTCACCACTGTCTTGTACATGTTTCCTTTGATTCTGGCTGATACTCCTCTATTGCATAGTACCCCTAACCGTTTTTTCCACTCATTCCAACCTGCTCGAACTAGTCTCTTCACCTCTTTTCCACACTCTTTGTTGCTCTAGACTGTTAACGAAGAGTACCTGAAATCCTCCAACTTCTTGATCTCAACTCCCTGAGCCTCACTGTTCCACCCAGGTTCCTCTCATTCACACACATATATTCTGTCTTGCTGCGACTAACCTTCATTCCTCTTCTTTCAAGCACATACCTCCACCGTTTTGCATTTTCCTAAACCTGTTCCCTGCTCTCATTACAGATCACAATGTCATCTGCAAACATCATGGTCAATGGAGAGTCCTGTCTAACATTATCAGTCAGCTTGTCCATCACAACTGCAAACAAGAAGGGGCAAAGAGCTGATCCCTGATGGAGTTCCACCTCCACCTTGACCTTCTCTGTGACCCCTACAGCACACCGCACCACTGCCTCACTGCCAGCATTCATGTCCTGCATCAGTCTAACATACTTCTCTGCCGCTCCTGATTTCCTCATACAATACCAGAGTTCCTCTCTTGGCACCCTGTCATATGCTTTTTCTGGGTCTACAAAAAACACAATGCAGCTCCCTCTGGCCTTCTCTGTACTTCGCTATTAGTATTCTCAAAGCAAATATTGCATCTGTAGTACTCTTTCTAGGCATGAAGCCATACTGCTGTTCACAAATGCTGACTTCTGCTCTCAGTCAAGTTTCCACTACTCTTTTCCATAACTTCATTGTATGGCTCATCAACTTTATACCTCTAGTATTGCTGTAATTCTGCACATCCCCCCTTATTCTTAAAAGTGGGCACCATCACACTTCGGTCTCCATTCCATATATCATCAGGACCAACTGCCTTTCCACTCCTCAATGCCTTCCTCACTTCACTTTTACTAATTCGTGCTACTTTGTGGTCTACAGTAGTCACCTCTTCTACCCTTGCCTCTCTTTCATTTTCCATATTCATTAGCTCTTCAAAGTACTCTTTTCATCTTCCCATAACTCTTCTAGCATCAGTCAATACATTTCCCTCTCTATCCTTAATCTATCCTTAATCATCCTTTGTACATCCTTTCCATCATTATCTCTCTTTCGCCAACCTGTGTAGATCACTTACCCTCCTTACTATCCAACCGAGCATACAGGTCATTGCCCTTTGTTTTGCCTTCGCTACCTCTTTCTGTACCACTGGTTTGTTTTTTTTAATCAGAAATCAACATATGAAAGCACAATTTTACTTGAATTATAACTTAATACGCTGACTATTTCTGCACATAGGCTTCCTTCCTTTCTTCATTCATTCTATTGAATAACTCAACCTGTACTCCTAATGGCCTTTAGGTGGGTTACATAAATGTCCTCACTTCAGGGCTTTTGTATGTGATGAGGGCGATAATTAAAGACATATCTTCTCAGGAATTGAATCCACAAAAAAATTCCAAGCACAAAATTTACTTTTAGTTTTTCCTCACATCACATGTTCAGTTTCACAGAAAAAGTATCAGAGTGGCAGAGTTATAGAGGAGGCGAGTAAAGTTATTCTCACCTTCCGCACACAGAAGCTTGAGAAAAGCTATAGCTGGGCTACCTTATGACTCAAACAAACCTCCCTTGAAAAGAGGGAGGACAAGACGGTCAACTTCTGGGAACAGACTTAGTGGAAAGTTAAGCCGCAAAGAAATCCAATTTAATTTTCCTTAATATGACCATGGAGGTGACTCTAGTCAAGAAACTAATTCAAGTGTAAGTTCCTGTTTGACTTTGAGAAATGTCCTGAAATTAGCATTTTGTCTGTCATATAATGATGGTGTCCTCACAGAGGGATTCTTGCTCAACAACAAAAGAATATCTCAAGCAGGGGGCTGCATCCAATCTTAATTGATGTTAGACAATACGGTGTGTTTTACTCAGACCAGTTACCAGTGACCACATGGCCACATATTGGAACATACAATCATTAACTCTGTGGCACACGGCTAGAGAGTGTTTAGTTAATCTACTGTATGCCTTCCTACTATGAAAGGAAAGTGAAGAGCCCCGAGTAAACATTCACAGGAACGGGTGGAGAACATTCAAACTTCACACAGAAAAACCCCTGTCAGATTCCAACCGGGACCCTTTTTACTGTGAGGCAGGAGTGCACACCCTGCACCACTATGCCAAAATACTGTTACGGCATTACATTACACAGAAGTGAGGTAAGGATCTTGTGCTTGCATAATGTAACTACACAAAGGGTTTCATACAGTTAAAAACACAGTGATGCTACACTCACTGTCACTCACTGCCACAATTATCTTGAGGGAGTTCCTGTAAAATCCAGCAAAAGGTGTAAACAATAAAGATTAATGATGCTGAGAGGGTTGATAGAGGGAAGGCTAATATGAACGCTAACATGGTGACTGAAAGACACAAGTGTAACATCTATTACTTGTACATCCGGGGTAACTCAAATAAGGATCTATATTTCAACCAACAGCTTAAAGGTGAAAAAAACCTTCAACAGAGGCAGAAGGTAAACTGATTCTTTCAATAACTGTCAATCAGAAACCAGAAATTTACAATCCCACACTGAACGATAACTTAATAGAGTATTCACCTTTGACTACTGCAATTGAGCTGACAATCACAGCAAACAGTTGCCAGAGGATGTTTTTCGTAACCTAGCAACAGTGAGTCCTTGAGAGATGTGCTCTAAAAATGAGGTCATGAATCCCGCTGGCAGAAAAAAAAATACTTCTAATGGATGCCGGCTCTTTAGCAGCTGAAGAGCCAAATATTTTATCCAGTATTCATAGAAAGCAAAACAACTAAACAGATAGTGATTGTTAGAGTTATATTAACCAGATGGCCAGAGATACAACTCCAATGAATGTTGTCTTATATCTGCTGGATGTGTGAAATAAAATATCATGTCTCCATATCACACCATATTTGTTGGCTCCTAATAAGTGTGGACTTCTTGCTTATGAACATGGTCTTTGTTTTTCCTGTGAGAGAAGGAGTTTACTGTCAAAGGCTATGTGTCTGATGGCAAATAATTTTGTTCCGTCTCAATCACCATGCAAGCGCTTCCCATTTTCCTGACAGGGTCCACCTCATAGATGCATAGTTATAAACTTCCATCTGTTCCAGGCACAGAAACTGACACTTGACAGCAGCCAATTGAACTCTGGCATGATATGCTGCCATTTGGTAGTCTTCACATCACTTTTAAGAATGTGGAGTGACACTAATGTAGCAGATCTAATGGGCCCTAAACAAACAGTCTGCTGACCCTGGGTGGAAAAACAAAAATTGCACGTGACATGGCCAACTACCAAACAAAGCACAAGAAGGAGAACATGGTTGCATTTCATTCCTGCACTGTTTGTGCTGAGAAATGAACCAGTGTTAAAGCTGAACGGGTAATACTCTATTTGTTGTACTGTATAAATAACAATGAGGACCCAATATGACTGTATGGATAAGTAACCAAAGAAATGTAAAGAATCATACTAATGACAGCTCAAAGAAGTGGTATTAAATTCACCTCCCTCTCTGAGATATGCAAAGTGGTCACAGATGAAAAAGTTGCATATGTGTGAAGAAAGAGGGCAGATTGCCTATTTTGGATAAATTGCATAAATTCTAGGACCACACATAAATTCTATATTTGATGGGAAACTGTGTTGAAGAACCATAATGTATAATAGCTACCCTTCAGTTATTCTCATAACAGCATCAAAGAGGATTTAGTGCCACCTACTGCATCCAGCTCTCTCTAAAAATGATCATTGACCACATGATGCCTTGCAGCAGAAATGCCATTACAAAATGTCGAATAAGACAAAAGATGAATTCAACCATTTATTTTAAAGGCCTTTCAAGCTTTTAATTGCATAGCAGGGATATTACATTTAGAGTTAAGTTAATCTCAATTCCAAAAAAGCCTTAAAATCCTTCAGCTCAGTGGTGGTGTTGTTTTGTTTAAAAAAAAAAAAAAAACAACAAAGACAGTTTTGTTCTTTCCCTGAGAACCAGCTACCCCACTCTAGTCAGCTGCAATGACAGGTTTGTAAATAGCTGGCCAACTTTCAGCTGCTGAAGAAGCAGACATTCCTCATACCATTTGGAAATGAACAGAATTATAAATACAATGAGTTTTGGACTTATGAGCTCCACATTGAAATATTTCAGTTAATCTAATTAAACTATAAGAACTAATAAATGAGGAACTAAACCGTGCGCCAAAAAAAAACCCAGGTGGGAGATAAATAATGAGATAGTACCCCTAATTAACACTATATGAGTCCATAGATAAAGGTAATTAACAAATGCTACGATGCTGCTACCGCCCTTGCCGCTGGGTGTGGTATTTCAACATTGATAATCAAAAAAAGGCAGAATTAAAGTCAAAATATACAAGCAAGCCCCGAATAAACCATATTTGTCAGCCATTCCATGCTGTATAATTCAGAGCAATTTTGTCGAAATCTTCTTGTCTGGGCAACTGGATTTGAGTTTCTTTACTTGGAGATGTTTCCCCCCTCATCCGAGAGGCTTCTTCAGTTCCAATGACATATGGCGTTTTTCCGAATATGCCAGGGTTTTGGTCAGGTCTAGGTTATGGTGGCATTATATAAATGGAAATGTTGATATGCAGAAACTCGGTGTAGGAAGGTTGCTATGCTAATGGGGGTATCGTTCGTTGGAACAAAACTTTGTGTGATTACCTGGATTGGAATATGAATAGGTAAAGCTTAACAAATTAGTGAAACCTGTTGGATCACATGAACTGATGCTCATGTGGACATTACCGGGGGCTGGCTCTGGTGGTGGGTCTTTCCTGGTTGTTTGGATGGTATAGATGGGCCTGGTCCATGTGTGCAAATCCGTCTTGATACGGATACGTTTGTAAAAGGTTGTGTCTGAGGCCCCCTCTTGTGCTTAGAGATGGTTGGAGATGGAGATAAGCTCTTCCATTTGCACAACTAGCCACCCAAACCTAGACCCGCCCAAAACCCTGGCAGTTATATTTGGAAATTGCAACTGAAGAAGCCTCTCGGAATTGGGGTGAAATGTCTTCAGGTGAAGAAACTCCAGTTCAAAGTTGCCAAGACAAGAAGATTTCGACAAATATTCACCATGACCTGGATGACTGAGAACCTGACAGACAATTCAGAGGAATACTGGACCCTGGCAACACTGATGCAAAACTGAGAAAATAGATTTTTTTTTAAGCAGGTGTTGGGGAATCACAGACTTCACTTAACATCTGTTGCACTTTGAAAGTATTTATGGGTGTTAATTCTTAAAATAGAAATCCCAAAACTAGGTGTTTAATGTTAAACAGACATTTCTGTAAGAACTTGTGCTTTGCTTTCAGAAACATGGAACACAAAACGACAAACTATCTCTATTCTGTCATTTTTATATCAGTCACTTCCTTCATATCTCTGCTCATTTATGGCATCTTTATGGGTCAGTTTGTTTTTTGTTCATTTTCACACATCCCTAATCCAACCCTCGATATGTAAAACCACACATCTGACTTCAGGAAGAGTTACAAACAAATATTTGAATAACTGTATCCGATCTTTTTTTCCTTTTTTCATTAGAATATGGGATATGACCAATACAGTTTCAGCTGGCAAAAAAAAAAAAAAAATTAAAAAAAAAAAATCAACTGACACTATGGTACCGCGAAGCAGAGAGCACAGATGCTTTGCTGTGGAGGCTTCATAAGAACATGCAGCCCAGCATTCCTTATTTAGAGCTGCATTCAGGCAAGCCAACATGTTCTGAGATGAAGGCATATCCTCTGAATGACCCCCGCTCAACCTATTCTGCCAATTCACACAGTAAGTTGAGTCGATTTCTGACTACACCATGTAATACGGCAACTGTCATCTGAGAGTTTAAGCTTGTTTTGGCAAGTTTAAGACGGGCTTTTATCAACATAAAAAGGAAATATTATCAGCAATATTCTCAAAGAGATAAATTTCCCTTTCATCCAGTGCTTTAGCCCATGTATTCTCAATATGGGGGAGTGAGTCAATTTTTAAAAGAATCTGCCAACGTAACTAAACTGGAGTGTTTTCTGCCAACAGAGAAAAAAAAAACCCTCCCACCTCTTTTATTTATTGTGTATCAGTCACAGAAGACAAGCAGGGGCGAGTAAATGCCATAGTGTTATTTGGAGGACAATGAGGCGCCACTCACACTCAATGTGCCCCAAGGACATGCACTTGGATCCTCTCCTTTTCTCGGTTCTTCTCCACTGATACTCTTCTCTGAAAGAAACATCTGTGTGCCCTACACTGCATTTCTTGCCAAAATGACTCTTACATACATAACACGCCCAAGTGCACACAGACAGACACACTCTTACATAGATCCACGCATCACCGATGCATCTGCCAAGCAAATCCCATTTCCAACACAAGACCGACTTCTGCACCAGAGAGTGGGCAATATTTTGGCGAGGGCTGAGCATTCCATGGCGTCTATGATTGGCTGGTTGTGGGTCAAGAGGAGCGCTAACAGCTATACTCATTGGGCAGTAGTAGATGAAGTGGCTGATGAGGGGCACAGGTCCAGAAGCCAAGACAGGAGGCTTTTCAGAGCGCCATGGTTACCATCATGGTAACCCATTCAGACACTTGTCTTAGAGCAGCTTTTGCCCTGGGAAAGGAAAACAGGAAGTGAAACATGGGGCAAATGCCTACAGAGCTGATTCTTCTCATGTGTTGATCCTCATGCAGGCTGAATTGAGAATGGTTTTCTGCTAACCTGCATGGAAGAACAGAGGAGCGGGAGACAACAAGCCTGTGACGAGGTTACATCACATCTCAAGCTGAGTTTAACAGTTTCAATGTAAAAGGTTCCTTCTTTCAGAGCTTGTTTTTTGGAGGAGGAGGACATTTGTGAGTCATAATTTCCACCTCGGTCTCCTACTGTAGTTTTCAAAGCAAAACTTGTATTGAATTTAATAAACTCTTGTTTGCCGAGACATACACACTTTTACTCACGTGAAAATAAACCTCTAATCAACAGCATGTTCTGCCTCTACGTAAAGTAACACACTGTTATAGATGTGGAGTCAAGCCCATTCATCTTTGCATGTCTGTGTAAAGTCTGGCTGTCAAAACATGTGAAAATGTGGGGCAGTAAAGTAAATACCATTTGACAGGAGCTCATCTAGAATATTTTTGAGTATTTTTAGATTTGAACATACAAACTCATCCCAGTAAGGGTTGGGAGGGGAAGGTGTCTCTTGTCATGAGACAGCTTGTAAACATATTTTAGTCCTCCGGTGAAAAACAACAGAGAAGGACAATACAAGCTTAGTAAATAAATGCATAAAAAAAAAAAAAAAACAGCAGGCTAATACAGAAATTAAATACCTATAGCAATGATAACCCTTTACATAATGCTATGCCTGGTAGATATGAATAATCTGATAAACAATGTTTTTTTTTTCCTCTCCCATTCTGAATGTCCTTCAGTTGCTTTTGTGAAAGGTGGTTTGTTGTTCATCCTAAAAGCAATTAAGTCCAGCTTCATAGTGCAGTTTTTTGTCATCTAAGTATGTTTTTCTGGAATATAAAGTGTTTTCATTATCATTTTGGAAAACCTTGGCCAAGCAAAACCTGGATTAGCTTGGAATAGCAAAGAATGCTCGGATTTCGTAATGCATGCTCACCAGTGAATGAAAAAAAAAAAAGTCTGGCCAGTCGTAAATTGACATAATATAATTGTATTCAGTCAAGCTACTCAACTTTATTTTCAAATTTTAAGAGGGAACAGACTGAAGTGATTTGATTTTTAGTTGCGGGGCAGATAATACTTGATAAGCTTAGCTGAATCACATACTGATGCCATCGATAGGTCCAAAGTACAGTGGACCATTCATAAGCACCATGAAGGAGTATTTGCCACTAATCACTACCACCTTGTTCAAAAGTGAAATGATCTAACTCACGAATGAAACATTGAAATACAAGACAGATGCTTAATGTAACAAAGTAGCATTGAGGCTTTTGGGCAGCTGGATCAGTCAAGTACCAAACGAAATTATCTCCAGAGAGCAACCTCTGTGCAGATGCCCTATATCAAAATACACACCGGAAAAAAGGGTATGGAGGGTTTTCAGCCAACTGCCTCTGAGCTGCCATGACTGCAGCAGAAAGGAGCGAGGACAGCGCTGAGGTCATATGCCTGCTTAGCAGATGTTGTCCCGCGTGACCTCAACCAATCCCGAGAACTGCCCCTTGTTCTTTCACAAACAGGCCTCTTCAATTTCATCTCTTTAATTTGTCCAATTGTGAAAATTGCAGTGTTTATGACATTACAGTGCCTGTGGGGAGAAAACAAGGGGTCTCTTTGGCACGATGTAGGAGACCGAGTTCGATTGTACTCCTTTTCACTTTTAATTTGGACATTTTCTTGGTGATGACTAGGGTGCATCACCCAACTGGGTCAGTTCCCAGGGGCCTCTGACCAAAAGGGTATTCCAGAAAGTATGTAAACAATTTTGTTGACTAAGAGTATCCTGTGGAAAATCTACTTAAATTCAAAAAACAAACTGTATTATTGATCAGACCTTAATTTGTAGAGTTTAATTTGAATAATATCACATATTTTTATTATCAAAACAACCTCAATTGCAAACTCATCGCTGTTTCCACATCAGCTATCAACTCATCTGTTTGGATCACTGGCTTCCTCACCAACAGATTGCAGAGGGTGTTGGTCAACGACATCTTTTCTGACACCCTCTTAATCTCCGCTGGCTCACCACAAGGCTGATTCCTATCTCCCCTGCTCTTCACCAGTTTGGCTGGGTGGACCTGCAGACAACTGCAGGTCCACCCAGGTCCACTGCAGGTCCACCCTGCAGACAACTGCAGGTCCACCCAGCCAAACTGCTACCTGGGAAAGGTTGCCAACTGTAATTTCGTTTGGTACTTGCTGTCTGGTCCCTCGCTCCAACACGGTTCAGCCCTCCAGGACTTTGCACACTGGTGCGAAGCCTCCTGCTTCAAGTTGAATGTGAGTAAGACTAACGACAAGGTTGTTACCTTCTCTCACAGACAGAGGCAGCTGTAAGAGTCAGTCACCACCACCATCCAGGCGGACAAGTAGAAACAATGAAGGAGTACAGATACCTTGACTCTGTCTTTGATGACCTCCTGAAGTTCACCTTAAACACCGAAGAGATCCTCAAGAAATGTCATTGGTGGCAGTAGCTGCTCAGGAAGCTAGGGTTGTTTGACATGAGCAGTACTAGCCTGACCACATTCTATTACTCCTTTATTAAGAGTATAATAACCTATTCCTTCATCTGCAAGCTCTGCTTGATTACCCTACAGGACAGGAACCGCCAAGAGCACATCGCCAGGGTATGCTTTAAAATAATTGCCCAACCTGTCTGATTTCTCTCCTCTCCTTTTCCCGGCATTTGAGTGCTGTCATGAGGCAGGCTCCGCTGCCCCAGCTGAAAAACCCAGAAGAAGAGGGTAACCTTTGTCCCCAAAGCTATCCAATTCCTCAACACCTCCAGAAACTGCCCCTCCCTCCCCCCTAAGTGTAGAAGTGCTCATGTTATTATTGTATTAATGTAGAGTGCATCGTTTTACTGTATAGTTTTTCTTCCGGCACAGATGGACTGTAAAAGTTACCTTCTTCTCCTTTTGTCTTTCAAATTAACCTTTTCCATCGAACCCTAGTTTCTGCATCCTCCTCTCACACCAACTAACTTTATATCCTCTCTCACTACATCCATAAATCTTCTCATAGGTCTTCTTCTAGACCTCCTGCCTGGCAGTTCCAATTACAACATCCGTCTACCAATATATTCGCTATTTCTGTACATGACCCAACCATCTCAGTCTGGCTTCTTTGACCTTCTCTCTAAAACATCTAATATGTGCTGTTCCTCTGATAGACTCATCTCTGATACTATCCATCCTTGCCACTCCCAAAGAGAACCTCAACATCTTCATCTCTGCAACCTCCAGCTCTGCCTCCTGTCTTTTCGTCATTGTCACAGTTTCTAGGCCATACAGCATTGCCGGTTTCACCTCTGCCTTGTACACCCTTCCTTTCATTTCGGTTGATAGTCTTCTAAGGCATAGTACCCCTAACACCTTTATCCTACCATTCTGACCTGCTTGAAACCACGATAACAATCACCCACACGGGGGGCTACCGCTGGGAGTCAACATGAGACAAACTTGCGTTTCAAATAAAAAACACCATGTCAATACTGCATCATTAGACAATAAAAAGACCCAAGCTCTACAAAAGCAATTGAACCCACTCTCAGTTTTTACTTTTAGTGTAACTAGAGCTTGTCTCAGAAAACATAAATATCATTGCCATACTGAGCCACAAACTTTATGACTCATTTGCTGGGAACAGAGAGCAAGTCTTTGCAATAGCTTAACTGTTATAAGAAACATTTAAGTGCCTTTTCTATCTTGTATTCGTATCATATCCATTAGTGGCTGGTTTTAACATGCAATACTATATATATATATATAGTTTAACTTGGTCAAAAAACAAGTTCTCTTGTAATGGGATGAATTGGATACCTTTTTTTGAATATTAACAATTTTCAGTTTTTCTTTTCTGTGTCAAAACAAGTATTTTGTTTGGATGGGTGATTTTGAATGACAGAAAAACATTTCTTTTAAAATGTTTCTCACACATTTGAAGACAATTGAGCTTTTGCTGTAAGGCTCCTTTTTAGACTTTCTTGATTTTTTATTTTATTTTATTTTGTTTGAAATACCATATGCAATATATCATGGGGTACAACTATTCTGACCTGTTCATATTTTTGTGCTGAATTCTTAGTTTGTTTAACTGTTTAAATTACTATGACCTATTGTTAACATCACTGTTTCTTCTTTCAAGTTTATGTCTTTTTTGATTACTTTATTGTTACATGTTATTGATTTTGCATTACTTTCTGCTGAATTCAAGACTAAAAGAGTTTATTTTCATATGTACAGTGTAGAAACATGTTGTCCCTGTATAGTGAAATTCCGACTTAGCTGTCCGCAGTGCATTTGGATATGTAGGAAGAGTGTAAACATCATAATGAATATGATTATAGTTATGAATATGGATAGTGTAATAGAACAGTGGCAGTGCAATAAAACATTTGAGTGCAGCTTGGTGTGAAATTCACCAAGTGCGGGTGCAAGGATGAGTGCAAGTTAAGTGGGCAGTAGACTTTACATGTGCAAGAAGAAGTGTCAGCTGTTTAAGAGTCTGAAGAATTCAAGGAAATCATGATGACTTTCCAGTCATTGACTATTGAGAGAAAAACCTGCACCATCACATTGTGTTGCACTTATTTTCTTCGCTGGATTTTCACAGGATTAAGAGTCATCATGCAAACGCACAGTACAGTGAGCGATGAGCACATATTACAGCCCGGCTCAAAGCATTAAAGATCCTTTCATCTTCTCTGAAAGGGAAAAGAATATGAAGATACTGTGGGACTTTTTTCTTCTCTCTGGATATCATCATTTACAGGAGTCACAAGATCATGATATATGTGCATTAGCTAAATGTAGCTGCCCATTAAGGTCCTTTTATCAAGAAACCATGAGGGCAGATGTTTTAAACACAACAAATGTATATATTTACTTATTTGACATTGGTGTTTGAATGCACAGTGAAGAGATAAAATAGAAAATAAAATTTTGATCACAGACTTTTGCATTTCAATCTATTGATATCTCAGGGAAAAAGATCAACATATGCCTGGGTTTGTCTATCATTAACTGAACTGAAAGCATATGCCACAAAAGAAATGCTGCTCAAGATATCTTTTGGCGTGATCCTTTTTTCCTTGTTTTTTTTAAATTTCCTATTCCTATAAGACCATATTAAACGCCATCTGTGCATATGTTCTGTGGTGGATAAAACGGAAAAAAATCACCCATTGGATAAGCCAAAAGCTACTTCAAAGTGGATCAATTAAAGGTAAGGATTAGGTTATCTTTTCTTGGGGAAGATGGTAGGGCTAGCTGGTAACTTTTAGATATATTATGTGTAAAGGAGCAAAGCTGAATGCCCCCCAAAGAACAACAATAATGTCAGGTTGGGGTTTCTGAGCACAATTACTGAGAGCTGATGAATCAAGAACTAACATGATGGAGTTTAATTGAGGTAGCTGATGTGGAGCAAGAAATTTAGACACGTCACTTGGGGTATTCATAAATAGCGTAAAAGAACTTCTTATACAATGGCAATAATAGTAGTCCAAGAAAAAAAATATTATTCAAAAGGCGGATTTTACAGTGTTATATAACCGTGTATGTATTGCCTTACTGACATGTACATGTGAGCAGCATAGTATAGTTGTCAATGTTTAGTGTTCAAAAATAGAGTTCAAAAATGGCAAACTGGCCCTGACTACTGGGAATAAAACTTGTTAAAGAATTGGTTTCTTTTTCCTTCTCAAATGTTTATGCCGCCTGATAGTGATGAAGAAGACACAGCCATTGCTGTGGAGATGACCTCGAAGAGTTCTAATACAGAGGCAAAGTTCGTGGGTGGAGGGGGACGGTATAGGGGGTGTATGGGAGAGGGAGCATCTTGTCTGTATACCATCCAGGATAGTGTCGAGATACAAGCCTTCCAAGGCTGATGTCGGGGGGCCAATGAAGATAACAATTGTTTGGGTTCAGGCCGACATTGTCATTTTCCATCTGCCTTAAGTCTTTTCTGGTTTTCCTGGAATTGACCCAATTGTCCGAATTGGGTGGCCAATTTCCGTCGAGCCGAACTGGCCACTTCTCCAGGTTGGCATCCAAAAACGTTCATCCCGTCTACGACAGTACTCGCCTATCTTTTAAGTCTGAGTGTTGACAGCCTTGCAAATTCTATCAAAATTTTGCGATAAATCAGGAAATTGCTAGCTCCAAACGGCAGCATACCTGTTATCATAATTTCTATTATATCCTACACGGAGAGGATTGACAGGCACACAACCTTCCACTTCTCCCAGGAGTCCCTTGTGTATCCGGCTAAAAACGTTTTAGTTGGGAAATGAGGGCTCGCCTTTACCGTCTTCTAATCGAGAAAATTTGGTCGATTACGTTGAGAGACCAGTTGATAAATTCCATCTTGGGTTGAGATGGCTACGATAGTTCAGACAGAGACAGCACAAGACAAAGAGAAGCAAGTAGGGGAGATCAGGGCAGTGAGGGAGAGAGAGAGGCATCCACCTATGTTGACAACCAAAAGAGAAATATGAGATATGTTGCGTTAATGATAAATCTTAAAGAATTATCTTAATATGCATTGGCTTGAATATGTGTGTCAGATTCATTATTTATTTTGGAAAAGGCAAATTTTAATCATCACTGTCTGATCAATTGGCTCTGGCTAAAACCAAAGGTGAAACAGCAAAAATTTGGCAATGTCCATGAATTAAAAAAACTAAATTATGTTTATGACAGGCCAAAAAGCTCATTCAAAGTGGGATTATGCGGCCACTATGAACAACATATTTATATTCCACTTGTGTCAGTGTTGTGACACAAACATCATTCGTGTACAAATGTTGAAATGACAAGAAAATGGTACTGAAGAGAAACTGAGTGTAATCAGCCTCTCTACTTTTATTGTCATCCTCTTACAGGATTTCTCTCAGCATGTCGCCAACTTTTCACAAAGAGATTGGGTTTCCATCTTCTAAAGGTTCTCAGTGAGGTGCACAAACAGCCTAAGAACAGTCTGGCTGCTGAAAGCAATTAGCAACTGACATGATAGTGTCAACTCAGAGGACTTCTGGGAAAGAGAAGAAGCTTCAAGACCAAAGTAGGTCAGTCGGAGTTATAGTAAAACTTTGGGGGGCCTCTATGAGACATCAATTTTCATCTCCCTAAAGGGGCCCACATTGCAAATAAGATTAAAAAAAGTGAAACTCAGGTTCACGATTCATAATAACATTTAAGCTCCAAAGCCCCCAGAAAGAGGATGTGGCCACAACTGTACACAATTGAGCAAACAGGCTATAAAATCACCAGTCCAGCTTTTTGTGGTCCCCTTTTCCCTCGCCCATAAAAACCCACCACTCCATTTCAAAGACAACCTCGGTCTTAACAATGGCTTGCAGATGTACAGCCAAACATTTATTTGAGGTAAATTAGATGTTATCTACACGTCATAAATAGTGTGTCTAGACTTATCGACACATTTATATGCATTTGTACTGGCACAAGAATGAAGACTCAAGCTACTTTACAGGAATAGCGTGACAATTTGGCAAGTGCGTCACACTTTTTCATTGGATAAGCTTGTTAAAACAACTTAACATCAAAACTTAGTCGCACCTTCAGAAGCTAGCCTTGACTATGAAAATAATGTGACCTCAAATATTTGGCAATTAATAATAATCAATAATTAACAAAAATTGCAAAACAAATAGTTACAATCAGTAATTCTTTTCTGAGTAGCAAATAGATCAGTTATGTTCTTACCATTTCAATGAGAATGTTTTTTTTTCAAATTTTTAATTCTGTTACAAAAACATATACCTATATGCTGTATGTACACATACACACAAATACACACACACACACACATATATATATATATATATATATATACACACACATATATTATATACAAATATACACACATATTTACCTATATATACATATATATGTATATATATATAAACATACATACACACACACAAAAGTACATATTTATACATATACACACAAATATACACACACACACACACGCGCACACACACACACACACACACACACACATATATATATACATATACTGCTCAAAAAAATAAAGGGAACACTTGAACAACACAATGTTACTCCAAGTCAATCACACTTCTGTGAAATCATACTGTCCACTCAGGAACCAACACAGATTCATTTTGACTTGTTTAAAGGACATTACATCAAAGTTGGATTAGCCTGGAGTTTGTTTTTACACTTTAATTTTGAGTGTGATTCCTAATCCAGACCTCCATGGGTTGATACAATTGATTTCCATTGATCATTTTTGTGTGATTTTGTTGTCAGCACATTCAACTGTGTAAAGACC
Source organism: Fistularia commersonii (assembly GCF_037954325.1). Classification (NCBI taxonomy): domain Eukaryota; kingdom Metazoa; phylum Chordata; class Actinopteri; order Syngnathiformes; family Fistulariidae; genus Fistularia; species Fistularia commersonii. The sequence goes on from NC_141288.1 coordinate 14,272,049, forward strand.
AAAGTATTTCATAAGAATATTTCATTCATTTAGATCTAGGATGTGTTTTTTAAGTGTTCCCTTTATTTTTTTGAGCAGTGCATATATACATATATACACACACATATACTGCATATGTGGCCACAGTAAATCAGACATGTGATTTCACAAATAGAACAAGAATAGAATATGTTTTCAAATACCTGCTCCACTCTAATCTCATACTCTCCATCCAGCTTCTTTCCCCTGAAGTACTTTGTCCTGGGAACAAACAAGAGACACAGTATTAAAGAAAAAAGAGAGATACAGTTTATTGACTGCCAAACACTAAGATAGTAAGGGTTAGACAGATATTTTAGGTTCCCTCCTGGAGCTACATTATTGTGCTATGAGCACTACACAAGTTCTTTTTACTCTATTTTCTTACTCTATTTAAATTATTCATATTTTCCATGGATACATAATCTAACCTTATGTGGCCTTCAAGTAAACAGAATCCCCTGGCAAAGACTAACTGGTGAAATAAACAGAGTTTGATAAAGTGAACCAACAGAAAGATGCTTTCACCATTTTATAAATATAATTTGGACATAATACTACAGAGGAAGGGAAAAAAATAAAATAGGCAAGTATTACGTCTTGGAGAAGATATCCCTTCACAACTACACTTTATGTTCATCCACTCTGTAACTATGTTGCAGCTGTGGACTGTTTACTCTGAAAGGATTCATTTTCTCCTCCTGAAGGTAGGGTCACCTTAAAAGTAAAACAGTAATTTTTATTTGGTCCATTTAGTGAATAAACTCAAACTGATTATTAACAAGAACCAATCTTTTCTGATATAAAACTGTCAAATGCATAAATGGGATAAAGTCTAATCATTTTCAAATGTTGGTTTAACAGTTATTAGGAATTAGGTTCCCTGGCTGGGTACGTACTTTTCGGGTTGACTGAAGCTTATGTCATTATTTGGATATTGGTTAGTTGGTTGGTTGGCTGCATGTTTGTTGGATGGTTGGTTGGTTGGTTGGTTGACTCTTTAGCAGTAAGGTCTTAGCAGGTTGACTGAATAGTTTTCAGCTTGGTTGATTGTTGGCTCGGAAGGGGGGGTGGACTGTTCATATGAACTGTTAGTCTATGTTCAACAGTGAGAATTAATTTTCAGTCTTGTTCTCACAGTTAAAAACAAAATGTGGAATTACACAATAGATATTAAGGCTTGAGGACTGCTTTGGGTTTGTATGTGTTGTTATCTATGTCTTTGGTCTGTGGGTCTTTTTGCTGAACTCTCACCCCTGATAGGCGTGGGACAGTTAATCTGTCAAGGGCTTCAGGCTGAAAATATGAGTAGTCAAGGATTTAGGCTACACGCTGGAAGCCTTCACTTAATTGGACAGGCTGTTTGGGATTGAGAGTGCCTCTCGATCTGGTCACACCGTAACACATTTAACTTTGCAACATTTTTCTCAGAGCCTATTGCAATGAACAGCCTCAACTCATCTTTTTCTCTTCCCCATGACCACCTCTTTGTTCTTAATTCCCATTTTAGGTACATTCATTAGCCTTCATTATGGCGGCCAACCCAGCTTAACATGTTAACATCACCCAGCTGTTGAGGCTGTAAAGTTTTGTGTCCGTAGCTGTCTTATTCTCTGTAATATCGGAAGTGTCAAATATTCAGCATGACTGACCTACAGACTGGTAATACAATGCTCTCTGACATCCTGGACCACAATCAACACAGGGTAGGCTGCAAACACTGCAGCGTTCTCGGTTAAAAATGACTGGTATGCATTTCAAGATATTGCAAAACATGTTGTCATATCACTTGATCAATTTAGGTTACAGGCTGCTTGGCTTTACATATGATCAAATGTCCACTTTCAGCTCCTCAGTGACGTCTGGACTTTCCTTCTCCCAAGTGTGTGCACACCCATTGTATAAACACCCATGCTTTTTCAAACTATGAGAAAAATTCCTCCTTCTTAATACGAATTGAAGCGGGTGAATGAATAGACAAAAGAATTCCGAATTTTCATATTAGTCCTGACTTTGATTTTTGCCCTCTCTTATAGCGTGTTAATCCAACAACATTACCATAAGGGATTGTATGTCTTTACATTAAGATCAAATTCCAGACATGTTGGTTTAACTTATCAGGGCAAGAAAACTTTATGAGAAACACATCTGTTAGACCGTGGACTATCTGTTTTCACTTTGAAACAAAATCTGCTCTAATAAAATTAATTGTAGGAACCACAACCACTTGTAGTTTATAGTTACATTCCCAACAACCTAATTGCTGGCGCTTTTAGAGGGAAGTGAGCGCGGGATCAAGTTCTTGTTGATGTTAGAAAGTCTATGTGGATGGCTTGATACAGGAAATATGGCACTTATTAAAGAATTGCAATATTTCAGACAAATGAATTTGATATTTCGACCGACAACACTGACATATATGAACATCCATGACATTTTCAGGCAATCATAGTTATATTTTGATCAACAACTTTCCAGCTGATTGTGGTGAAGGTAGGAAAAAAAATCAGATATTCTGCTGAATGAGTAATTGGAAATCATGATGATGGCATGAGCAGGCAATCCCACCAATATTAAAGGAGGGAGCCACTATAGCCACAAATAGATGGCTGCACTGGTTAGTGCTGACATTTGTAATGTTAGCTTTATGAACACACACGAGATTGCTGATTTGTCTAAATCATGATTTTGCTAGATAAAAGTGACAAATACTAAACTGCTTGTCCAAAAACAAACAAACAAGACATCTGATGCTTAAACAGAATGGGTTTTGGGGTCTAAAACTGAAACCTGTGCTGTTTTGCAATATCAGTGTGCAATAATCTGTTGCTGTTGACAGCCCATTAATATAATTTTTTTCTTTTCTTACAGCAAGATATTCTCCAGCTCCAGAGAAAATAAGCATATAAAGTAAATGTGGAAGTATAGCTGAGTACGTGTTTGAGAATCTCTTGGGGAATCACCTGGATCGAAGATTTTTACAAACTCTTCTCTGAACAATTCTTGTCAAAAAGCTAAACTTATAAGTAGAAAATTCTGAGTTAGTTGCGGTCTGACACTCCATAAACTGGTTAAAGGATAACATTGTACCAATGATGAAATAAGGAATAAAGATGTCGAAGATGTGCAATGAGTGCAACTTTAAGGTTGTTTGCCAACCATATCCTAAGCTTTTAGCCTGTTTCTGACAAACAACATGTATCTTCATCCCTGTGTGGTCTCCTTGCTTCTACTTTAGACACAACATGAAATTTATATGGCTTAGGCTAAGCGAAGGTTATTATAGTGCTCTGAAGGCAACTCGAGTGGTAAATGCTTTGCCAGAAGGGGAATGAATTGAGCAATCAGATGCTCATATCATTCAGAACCAAGTGCAAAAAGACTGACAGCTAATTGGCAAAATGTCAGCCTTCAGGGGAGGGAGAGAGAGTGAGGGAGACACAGGGGACAGAAAAGGGGGGATTGTTAGTGGTGGCGGTGATGCTCTTAGAGATTTCGCCTTAGCGCTGTGTACTGCTATTGTGCTTCAGGCCAAGGCTGTCAGGACAGAGCAGTGTCGCCTCAGAGACCCCAGCCTCTCTGCTGGAATGTCCAGGAGGAGATTCAACCATTAGGCAGGCCACGATGGATGGATGGAGTAACCTGGATCTGAGCAATTCACAGCTTCTTGGTGGTACGCCTCTCCCGCTAATGGCCAGACAATTGCTTTTGCAGAAAATTATGGTTTTGTTTACACTACAAGGCTTGGTGAATATATTGGGTTTATTGCTCTGATCTGTTTTTTTGCTCTTTCTTTTTTTTGTAAGTGGATAACATCAGATTCTAGCTAGTATTGATCACAGCCATGAGTTCAGACATTAGATTACAGCTCCCACCCAAAATACTACAAATGCCTCACTGTACCTTCACTGATGGCTTTTGAAAAAGAATGAGGTTACCAAAGAACAGTGAGTAATCTGCTGACACAGAATAAGGTTCTATTTCTTCTCCTTTCAGCTTTTCCCTTCAGGGGTTGCCACTGCGGATCAACCTTCTCCATCTAACCCTATTCTCTGTAACTTCCTCGCACACCAACAACCTTCATATCCTTTTTCACTACGTCCATAAATCTTCTCTTTGGTCTTCCTTGAGACCTCCTGCCTGGGAGCTACAATTCCAGCATCCATCTACCAATATATTCACTATCCCTCCTCTATACATGACCGAACCATCTCAGTCTGGCTTCTCTGACCTTCTCTCAAAAACATCCAACATGTGCTGTTCCTCTGATAGACTCATTCCTGATCTTATCCATCCTCGTCACTCCGAAAGAGAACCTTACTGCACCGCTGGTCTTACCACTGTCTTGTGCACCTTTCCTTTCACTTTGGTTGATAGTCTTCTAAGGCATAGTACCCCTGACACCTTTCTCCACCCATTCCAACCTGCTTGAAACCACGACAATCACCCACAAGGGGGGGGGCATGAGGGACATGAGACAAACATGCAAATAATAAACACCATGTAAACAATGCATCAGAAAATGAAAAGACCCCAGTTCCAGTTTCACTCTCTGTTGCTCTGGACTGTTGACCCCAAATACCTGAAATACTCCAACTTCTTGACACCGCACCACTGTCTCACAGCTAGCGTACATGTCATGCACCAGTCTAACATACTTCCCTACCACTCCAGATTTCTTCATAAAATACCAGTTCCTTTCTTGGCACCCTGTCATATGCTTTTTCTAGGTCTACAAAAACACAATGCAGCTCCCTCTGGCCTTCTCTGTACTTCTCTATTAGCATTCTCAAAGCAAATACTGCATCTGTAGTACTCTTTCTCGGCATGAAGCCATACTGCTGTTCACAAATGCTGACTTCTGCTCTCAGTCTAGTTTCCACTACTATATCCCATAACGTCATCGTATGGCTCATCAGCTTTATCACCCTATAGTTGCCGCAATTCTGCACATCCCCCTTATTCTTAAAAGTGGGCACCATCAAACTTCCTCTCCATTCTTAAGGTGACACAGAATGAGATTATGGGTCAATAAAGACAGACCCAAGAGTTAAGTTAGTTGTGATATGGTTATTTGTTGATATTATGTAAACTATGACCTAACCTCAACCTCTAAGGATCTAAGGATCAGGAGGCTGACAAGCACTTCTACAATGAAGTGGACGCTCTACATGCTTTCATCAAAATGTTTTTATGCATTACTTTTCACATATGAAGAAAATGTGTTGATGCAGAACATTAAGTTGCTAATATCGAAGATTTTTTTTAAACAAAGATTTAAAAATACCTTATTATAGTATCAGCAGTCCGACATGATAGTACAGTGTTGGAGAACAGTAGATGACAGTGTAATCAGAGAACAGTCTGAAAGTGGATAAACAATAGTTCACTCTTCTGTCTGGACTCTTAAAAGCAAGAATTATCATGTTTAGGCAGTAGAATTAGATCTCAACAGTGATTAGATGCCACCTTGTCAACAGTTTAGAAGAAAACTCAATTAACTGTGATGGGATAACCAGCCTTGGGGTACAGAGGTTTTTCTTTTAATTCCTTTTTTGCTTTCGTGTGATTGGATGTCTTAAGCAAAGTGTCTGTGTGATCAAGTTATCACTTGTCATCACTATTGTTATCTTTTGTTTTCACTTTTGTCCAAACGCAAAAGTCCTATTAGCTAGTGTAACTGAAAATTGTAACACAGCTCCTCAGAGAAGAGCCTGAGCTTTCACATGACCGAAGAAAAAAAAACCAGACACAAAGTAAATGAAAAATTTGCCAATTTTGTTTGAATTATATCTTATAACTTAACATTTGCTTTTAAGCAAGACGGCCAGGAGATTTGACAGGGGAAGCAGCGCAGAGCTCCCAGTTTCTTAATTTTCCTTTTCCTGTCAACAAGGAGAGGACGCAGTTGCCTAAAAGCAGGTTTCCAATTGTTCCTAAGGCAAACAGTGTGACTGCAAAAATCAACACCAAGACACAGACACGTTGCCAAAGCAGCAACCAAATATTTGGCTCTTTTAACAGCCTGTACCATTTTCAAGGGGTCAAATGAGATCCAAACGTGCAGCTTCCTTCTCTACTTTAAGAATTTAAAGAGACAAAAATAAATCTGTGTCACAGAAAGATTCAAAGCAAATGTTTAGTGAGAGTGTTTGTGCATTCCTTCTGATCTCAAGTAAAACATTTAGACTTTCGTCCCTGTTGCTTTTATCATACCTTTGACAGACTGGATGAAAGAGACTGGACTAACATTTGCCATTAATAATTTGTTCAAATACATGGGTAACAAACAGGTTAATCACCAAGTGGTTACCATAATGTTGCTGCTTGTACTTTATTTTTATTTATTCATTTGTTTATTATAAATTTATTGGATTTCAGAAGCAAACTTATCCATTATTCTACAAATTGAAATTATAATTTTCAAAGGAAAGTCAACAGCTTATTTTGACTAGGGTGGACTTAATATAAAAAACAAAGTGACAGGAAGCACATATAAAATACGGTTATTTATTAGTTTATTAAATATGTAGGGATTTCTTACTAAAGGCCATAACCGCATCATCATCACTACCGTGACCTCCATCCAAAATTATGAACATTTAAACACGTTTGTTTCATGTTAAATGTAAAGCAGCCCAATATTTTTGTGTTACTGTATGTCATTCTGTTTCTTTAACAGATTGCAGAGGAAGAGCAGCTGCCTGCTGCTCAAACTTCATCCATGGGAGGTAAAACTCAGTGGTCAGATTTTACTGATGTTCTGTATATATCACTTAATATGACAAAATAAATGCTTTTTACTTTCTCGTTTGTTCTAGACTGCTCAGCCTGTAAGAAGCTGTCAAACGTTGCCATCTATTGGCAGAAGATATTTCTCACACAGGAAAAATACAGAAAATTGTCAGGCTTTAGTTGAACTCTAGCGCCCCTCCGTGTTCAATAACAAAACAGAATGATGGTCAACCGCTCTGTTCATTTGAATGTAGAAAAATTGACAGGGACTATTACCTACTCGTTAGTTTCTAAGTTTCTAAGTTAGTAAGTTAGTTTGTTTGTTTGTCATGTATTGCTGTAGAAAAATGTATTTATAGTTTCTAACTGGCAAAGATTTTCCTCTGGTTAGTTGCTTACACCCAACCTATCCTCATGTAAATCATATTTACTATCAGTTCATATTTAATCCAAATTCACTTTAACACCCCCTTGCCCATCAAGCAGCACAATTTGAATTATATTAATTGGTGATTACCTTAATACCCTCTTTGCTTGTTGAACCATTTTCTTATTTTTAATCACAATCGTAGACAGAATATGTGACAGATATTCTCCTGTGCTACCAGACTTCATTTTAGTTGTTAATAAAGTGGGCAGGATAAATATGCTGAATCCCACGTTTTACATCAAAGAAGGTTGAGGGGCTTTTTTTAACCTTCAAAATCATTGCTATTCATATTCTCAGATTTTATAGCTATTAAAGCTACATTGGTTAACCAAAAACTGATTACTCTGCTTGTAAACAGCAGATACATAGAAGTATTAAATGCTAAAAAAAGTCTCAGCAAAAAACGAACTCCTGAAAATCTCACAAAAAGGACTCATTAAAAGTGTGACTGTTTCAATTTAAATATTTCACGCTATTTTGCTGAGTTAATTTGTTTATGGAGCAGCAATTGCTAAAAACTGTCATTATCCTCTGTATAGGGTTAAATGAGTTTGTTCAGGTGATTGAGACCCCCCACCTGTTTTCTTAAGAGGGTTATGCATGGAAGCCTTAGATGGAGGATGATCCTCTGATGATTCATTACACAAATACCACGATGTGAGGAGGAAGGAGCCTTTTTGGGATTTTATCCAGGCAGCTTAAATTAAAGAAGCTGGCCCTCTTTTCAGAAAATTCAAAGCAATCTTGGTACTGTCACTCGGGTCGCTTTAGATCAGCAAACACACTTAGACCTCAGCTTGATCTCCCCGCAGAGTCTCTGATACATGGGCTGCGGCTAATAATGATCCCTCCTAATACTGTCGATAAATTCAAAGGGGCTGGATCTAGCTAATAATGGCTTCACTGCCATCGATTTAATGCCACATGTCAGGCGGCAAAGTAAAAATTCATGAAACGGAAGAGTGTTTTATTGATTCAGCAAGACAAATATGATAAACTGTGGTGCTGAAAATCAATCCACAGTGTGCAGAAATGAGTTGATAACAGCGTGCTTATTTGTATAACTGTAAAAGGTTAACCTATCTCCACTCTTTTTTTAGATGAACAAATATGTCTCCACCTAAACCTTTTTTTTCCCAACTTCACAGGATAAGTCATAGAACAAAGGAATGGGCTGGTCTTTAACTAATGTTTTTAACCACAAGCTGTTCAAACCTGAATTAAATATTTCTGTGGCTCTTAGGGCGATAGATAGACAATAAAAAGGACAAGAGTCATCCAGTGGGCTAAGAGGCATTTGGGGCTGTCACAACCAGCTATACTGTCATTTGATATAGATTTAAACGGCCAGCAATGTGTCCTAGTGCGAGAAAATGCTCAGGGATGGCCATCAGTGTTTTGCGAAAGTGTGACTATTGCATGACAACTGCATGAAATGATACACTTGGCAAAAGGAAAAAGTTATTAATTTAAAAACCAGGCATGTCTGTTGGAAAGAATATCAGAAGTACAGATGTGGTTTGTCAAGGATAGCATTGTCCTGTACTTTTTTTATTTTCCACGGGCAGTTAATTTGACTATCCCTTCCTGCTGTGCGCTTTCATTGTTTAACGCCAGGAGCCGGGTGGATCATGGACTCCAGCTTGCCACTTCAGAATGTGTTATCATCACCAACCTAGTTAATCAAATTCATGTCACACACTGGTACACACACACACACACACACATATATAGGCTTTAGGAGATATGCCTAACTATGCCTAAAGATTTTAACATGTCTGTGGTTGCACATCAAAACAAATACAGTATCCTTCCCACTGGTTGGTGATATAGATATAAATTATATAAATCGGAAATCATTGCATGTTTAAATGTTACATGCAGGCAAAATGTCTGCTTTACGAAGGGTCTGTTGAATGTGTCAGAGGAGAATTGAAAGTAGAACGAATATATCATCCCTCATTTTCTAAATTTGTCTTCTCATCTAAATTTTCTGATATTTGCAGCTTTCTTTAATGGTGCAGAGAGCAAAATAGTCATTTGCATATCATAATTCTACCTACTAGCAAAAAAGCAAGTTGCTCCGTTGCGACCCACAAAAAAAAGCACTTAACTATTTATTTAACTAAAAGTGTATCATTCTTAATAGTAAAAGAACAGGGCAGGGTTTGATTGCATCCCTGAGGTTGAGTGGAACATTGGGGGGGGGGACCATTCAAAGTTTAAATTTTTCAAGTGAACAAATTTTGTGTGAAAAACATTTTGGATTATCTACTGTTTAGAAAAACTGCATGCAGTTTTGTGGTTAAAATGCCAATAGCTTTGAGAAGGAGGGTTAAGAGTAGTTTAGAGTGGAAGCAGTGATCGTAAAAGTAATATGCATAATGAAATGGATGACTTGAGAACCTCCAGAGGCAAACCTCAACGAACTGTATTATTCCCCATTCGATACCATTTTAGGGAAGTTGGCTGCAGTGTACGTATGCAATTGCGTCAGACAATGTCATCATTGTTGTTGTTGTTATTACTACTATTATTGTTATTGATATTATTCCTTGGACTGGTCGCCAGTCAATTGCAGTGCCTCAAAGAGAGACAAAAAAGAAAAACATTCACTCTCTCATTCACAGATAAGGGGAAATTTCAAAATTAACATTTTTGGACTATGGGTAGAAATTTGAGAACGCGGAGGAAAACTGCACAGGACACGCAAACTCCACACAGTTTGATAATGAATCTAACCGGGGTCCTTTGTGCTATGAGGCAGAAGCGCAAACCACTGCACCATTGTGCTGCCATGACAAATCTTGCAAAATAAATTTATATATACACAATAGACGTAAACCTCCTGCCTCTGCTCTTTTACTGCTACTGTTAGTTCTTCATTGGGTTCTTAAGACATTTTTATGCCTATGTCCATATACTTCTCTATACATCTCATCTATCTGTCTTTTGGTCATTAAATTTTAGCTCTTTTTCAGATTTGCCCTTCACTTCTTACAAGCATGACATTTTTAAATGTCGAAAAGAGTCCATCTACTCTATAAGTCTTCCTAAATATTTCATTTCACATAGTTTATTATGGGGAGAGTCCAGAGATGCAGTTTGTACTGCGATTGAACAAGCAATTCATGTCAATTTATCTACTTTCTAACATTTCTCATTTTACAGGGATTTTTCTGCATCATGACACAGGAAGTGTAGCAACTGGGGTTATAATTTCAACTCATAAAAGCGTGAACTGAGATAGAGGATAAAATCAGGCAGTGGAAAAATGAAGAAACTAAACTAACAAAAACATTTAAATAGTTTAAATAGTGACATTTCTGAACAAATAATTGTACCCAAAAACTCAAACTGAACCAAAATGTGCATTCTATGAATCCTCTAGCTGAAATGTTATTCCACATAAGACAAACACATAAAACGCACATGATTCTTGACAAATATCAGGGAAAGTTGGAAAATTAATTGGGATCTGAAAGAACTGTGTTAAAAAAGTGAACTACTTATCTCATTCACTCACCAGTCTGTGTGCTGATCATCTATGACCAGAAGAATCTTTGGCTTGCGGACGATGGGCTTGGGGGGTCCACTTCCTGCTGCAGCTCCCTCAGCAGATGCTGCTGCTGCTGCTGCTGATTTGGCGTGTGCAGCGGCTGCAACATTCTGAGCCATCTGAGCACTCTTCACAACACTGGAGAAAGAGCTGAGGAAGCTCCCTGTGCCCGGAGCTGAGGTTGGGGCCGGGCCCTGGGTCTGGTCGGGGGCGCTGGGCGGCTGCCGCCTCTCTGTGGCCGGGGAGGCTGGGGAAGAGGTGGATGAACCAGGAGGGGTCGGCCTCTGCAGGTCCATCATGTAGCCATTAGGAAGGTTGGCCACAAAGCTGCTGTCCGATAAGCGGCGGCGAAGGTAGTTCATGATTACAGGCTGGTGGATCAGTAAGGCCAGAGGTGGTGAGAGGAAGAACGCCTGGAGTCCTGCAGAGGGGAAAATTGGTTTAAACAACCACACAAAGAACCGGAATTTACCACAGGCTTTTATTACTTAAACAGTCGTGGCAGATTAAAGTGGGTTAAAATTGATTTTTTTTTTTTTTTTTTTTGTCTTTTCCCAGCTTGATTTCTTAATGCGTTTTAGTCTGGCATAATCCAGGACTCCATCCACTGTCTGCGTCACCACAACAGACACATTATCAGAATTCGATTACCTTTGTACTTACTTCGTTGAACTTATATTTTGTGTTTTTTTATTACTGATGGGTCTGGTTGACCCCATGCCTGGCAACCATCCAAATCAACTGAGCTGAAATTTCATTTTACTCTGTGGGTGCACCAAGCCCATTGTCTTATTTTGCTGAATCACAATCCTGTGCTTCTTGTCCCTTGTGACCCTTTAACCTATCAATATAGGTGTCGTTATGTTTCAAATACTCGAGCATTAAAAGGTGTGGGGGAGGTTTGGCTGAGCTCTCAAGGTCATGGTTCCTTTCTCGGTTGAGGACTGTCATAGGTTGATATGTTCCCAAATGACCCTTGGAAACTTGTTTGAGTCCCGTTTTCAATGCTGTGTTTAAAAATCTTGACTGAAATCAAACACATTTGGCTTATAATTGATTGAGATCCTGAAAACTAATCGGACCCAATTGTCCAGAGCTGTGAATGAGAGAGTGAATGGTGCACAATATGGCTCTATATGTCCCTGTAATCAACTAACAACCAGTCCAGGCTAGAGACCACCTCTCACTCTCAGTCAACTGTATGTCAAGATTCATTCGGTACCTTTCGTTATTCAGGTACACCACCTTATGTGAAATAATAATAATTCATACTTTATTAATCTCTTCCAGGGAAATTCCTTCTCTGCATTTAACCAGTCATGGATGAATCATAAGCAGTTGGCTGCCGTCTATCAGCGACAGAGGAACAGTTAGGGGTTCAGTGTCTTGCTCAACAACACTTGAGCCAGGAGTTGAACCGCAAATCTTCAGTTCCAAGGACAATGGCTCTTCTTCCTACAATTCAAGCTATTTAACTCTACTTTGCCAGCATAAGATTGCAATCGCAATAAAACTTAAGGGCATAACTTGTCTGTACCACGGCACACCTAAAAGATGGTTGAATCTGACTATGACTATAAACTAAAGGTAGATATAAACTAAATTTACTACAAGTTTTTTCACCATGGAGTTCAGCTATTATTTGCCAACACCACCCTCGCAACATTTTATTTAGTATAGTTTATGTGGTTAAGGTAAGAGTGAAAGTGGATGTAAACAATAAGCAGTTTCAAACAAAATGCTACTCTGTTTTGTCAGTTTGTTTTAATTGCATGTGAGAATTCCTCTGTAATTTCTCTGTGGTCACTGAAGTTAAAGAAGGTACACAGAGAGTATGTGCTCAGTTCAATAAATAACAGCTGATCCTATGGTTTAGGTTACACAGACAGGGTCTGGTAGAAGTACAGGTACACAATCCTATGACAGGGATAACGCAAAGGTTCAGAAGGGATTCACAGCTCTGTTATTTATGAGGATGCCAGGAGAAAACGGTTATATAATACATCGCACCCAGCATGGCAGAGAATAGGCATTTAAACAGATTATCAAGCATGCACTCTAATACAGCCTCAGGGATACAGCCTCAGGGCAGCACAGGCCAGTGTCTCCCTGAGCCAGCCTCAGGGGACAAGGGCTAGTGTCTCCCTGAACCAGTACCAAGTCCGGACAAATGCAGAGGGTTGCATCAGGAAGAGCAGCCAGCGTAAAACTTTTTCCAAAACAAAAAATGCTAATCAAACCTAATTATCAGATCATACCGGATCAGACGAGGTCCAGGTTAACAACGACCGCCATTGATACCGATGACCTACAGGATACCAATGGAACTTGGGCTACAGTTGATCAAAGAAGGAGAGGAGGAAGGCGTGTTTGGAAGCAGAGAGAAGAGGAAAGGCAAGAGTCTGGGACTGAGAGAAGGGACTTTGAATATCGGGACAATAACAGGATAAGGTAGAGAGTTGGTCGTCATGATGCAGAGAAGGAAGGTGGATATACTGTGTCTCCAGGAGACCAGGTGGAAAGGTAGTAAGGCTAGAAGCTTAGGAGCAGGCTTTAAGTTGTACTATTATGGTACTGACAAGAAGAGAAATGGAGTAAGAGTTATCTCGAGGGAGGAGTTTGTTAGGAACGTTCTGGAGGTGAAAAGAATGTCAGATAGAGTTATGAGTCCGAAACTGGAAATTGAAGGTGTGATGCTCAATGCTATTAGTGGCTATGCCCTGCAGGTGGGATGTGAATTTGAAGAGAAGGAGAAGTTCTAGAATGAGTAAAATGAAGTGATGCAGAACAGGCCCAGAAATGAGAGAGTGGTAATTGGTGCAGACTTCAATGGACATGTTGGTGAAGGCAACAGAGGGTATGAAGAAGTGATGGGCAGATTTAGTATACAGGATAGGAATGCAGAGGGATAGACAGTAGTAGATTTTGCAAAAAGGATGGAAATAGCTGCAGTGAATAAGAGCGGAGGTAGGAGCACGCAGGTAGACTACATCTTGTATAGACGAGCTAACCTGACAGAGATCAGTGACTGCAAAGTAGTTGTAGCTGAGACTGTAGCCACACAGCATAGGATGGTGGTTTGTAGAATGACTCTGGTGACAAGGAAGATCAAGAGGACAAAGGCAGAGCAGAGGGCAAAGGGGTGGAAGCTGAAAAGGGAGGAGTGTCTCATGGTTTTCAGGGAGGAGTTGAGAAAGGCTCTGGGGGTTCAGGGAGAGCTTCCAGATGATTGGACAACAACAACTAGTGTTATCAGGGAGACAGGTAGAAGAGTACTTGGTGTGTCATCTGGAAGGAAAGTAGATAAGGAGACTTGGTGGCGGAATGGGGAAGTGCGGGAGTATATACAGAGAAAGCTGTTAGCAAAGAAGAAGTGGGAAACTGAGAGAACAGAAGAGAACAGACAGGAGTACAGGGAAATACAACTTAAGGTAAAGATAGAGGTATAATATAATATAAGGTATATATAACAGTGATCGTCTCACACACACACACACACACACACACACACACACACACACACACACACGCCATCCAATCAAAATTCAGCAGGGCCAGGTCATGGCAGAAGGCATTGTGAAAAAAGGTGCTACCAGCGACTTCTGTACCTATGAAAATTGATCAGTTCAACATTTGCGGTAATTAATAAAAACAACTGAGAAGGGCTGAACAAAAATGGCACAGAAAAGAAAATCATATTCTGCTTACAAGCCGGAGGTAGTGAAATATGCAGCCGAAAACGGCAATCGAGCAGCAGAAAGAAAGTTTGAAGTTAGTGACAAACTTGTAAGGGACTGGCAAAAAGCGGAGGTTACTCGTACTGAAATGAAAAAATCTAAAAAAGCTAATCGCGGGCTAAAAGCTAGCTGGCCACGGCTAGAGGAACGAGTTCACACATGGGTGCTTGAATAACGTGCTGCCGGGAGAGGCTTGTCAACAGTACAGTTGCGTCTTCACACCCAGGTAGTTGCCATGGAGATGTATATAAATGACTTTGCGGGAGGACCCTCCTGGTGTTACCGCTTCATGCAACGTAATTGCCTCTCTATCAGGGCAAGGACGCCATCCTGTCGGGATTCAGAAAGGCCTGAAAAATTGGAACTGCAAGTGTCGGAGTTGGTGGAGTTGTTCAGAAGTGACACCGAAGAAGAAGATTTTGTTCAATTTAGTGATTAAGAGTGTCACCGATTGTTTGGTTGTAGCATGTGCTATATGCTATAGTTATTTGAATGACTCTTACCGTAATATGTTACGTTAACGTAGCCTACCAGGCACGTTGTCAGTTCGTTGTTAATGCTTCATATAGGCTATGCTTATTCAGCCTGTTGTTCTCTATTCCATTTTTATTTAAATTGCCTTTCAAGATGAAATGTCTATTCTTGGTGTTGGATTTTATCAAATAAATTTCCCCCCAAAAATGCAACTTATATTCCAGGACGACATATATATATATATATATATATATATATATATATATATATATATATATATATTTATTTATTTATTTATTTATTGTGCATTTTTGGCTGGTGCGACTTATAATCCGGAGCGACGTACAGTCCGAAAAATACGGTATATGTGTGTGAATTTGATAAATATCATTACATTTTGAGATACCTTTGTGGTGAGATAATGAAACATTAAAACACCGGTAATTGGGAGTTACTGTTACAGAGACACCAAATGTTGAAAGTCTCCAATAAAATATTTACAGTATCTAAACGTATTGCAAGGGAATGCATCACTTACCAAACAGGGAGCCAGGCAGTCAACTCTACTGCTTCTGTTTGGATTCCAGACATGTTTAAGGGGACATCCGTGAGAAAGGACTAAACACTAAACACATCCCCTACCAGATTATCATACTTTGACATCAATTGTCCCTTAAGCTTGTCATGTATTACAGACATTAAAATTAATTTTCAAGTAAAAGCTTATGGTTCAGGTCTCTTTGCAAAAACTAACCCATCAACCAGAAAATATCTTAATGCTGAGATACTGCAAATCACTACTTCTCAACACTCCATAAGCTGCTTTCTCTTCCAGTGCTTCTGAAGCTAAGAAATCCTTGAAGTTTCCCTGCAGAGAATCCACAGA
Organism: Fistularia commersonii; assembly: GCF_037954325.1. Lineage (NCBI taxonomy): Eukaryota > Metazoa > Chordata > Actinopteri > Syngnathiformes > Fistulariidae > Fistularia > Fistularia commersonii. The sequence continues at coordinate 14,287,888 of NC_141288.1, forward strand.
GGGGAGAATCAGTTCCATCAGAATCTACGCATTGTTACCACTGACTCGACCAGTAACAAACAGTGAGAATAAGACTCAGAAGGGAACAGCTGCTTGGATTACCCACCTATTTTTGACCTCTTTAATAATCTTTGTGTTGGAAGTGAAGAGGAAAAAGAAAGGACAGGGTTCTTTCGTCAGCTGCCAAATCTAATTTGCAGCTCCAGTGTGCCAGAGCTCTACTGCAAGCTGATGAATGGCACAGCAGGCGGTGGATGAAGGAAATATTAGAGATCTTTAAACTGTAACAGCTAGTGAGACTTTGGCTCAGATGTAATCACAGGCTTTGCTCCATAATAATGGGGAAGGGCAGGAGAGTGCCACACCAAACTGCGGGGTCCTGCTCTTCTAATCCCTCTGTGTGTGTGTGTGTGTGTGTGTGACCTCCGCAGTGTTGTTTATGGCTGGTGAGGCACGGACGTCATCACCGCACGTCTTTTTCATATTTGAACGGTAAATGTGAATTTTTTTAGTGATTTAAAAAAAAAAAACTAAAAATGGTGAAGCTCTTTGGAAAATAACTTAACAGTGCAAATCACTGAATAAATATAACCATTAAATTTATTTTTTCATGTTGCATTTTTTTCTTTTCCTGATGACAGGTGAGGCCCGGCCTCCCCTGCCTCTACTGACTGCACGTCACTGGTGTGTGTGTATCTAGTGTTGGGGGCTCATCCCTCTTAATTAGCATTTTCAGATATCTCGGAAATGTTCAATTTTTCTGTCAATTTCATTCACATTAAAATGACATGATGAAAAATGAAGCAATGAGTCAATTAAGTAATTAATCAGGAAGGCACATCCTGCCAGGATCTGACAGCAAACAACCTCGCACGCACACAATCCAGTTTTCACACTGGCGAACTAGAGCAAGTTTTGAGAGATCGGTGTTAGTTTGTCTCATGTGCGCTGCCTCACCCCAAACAATCCAACATGGCTTTTATTATTCATCACAGTTTGAGCAGAGGGGCCGGGAGTTGAGCCTGTTAGGGCTCCTGGATTCTAGGCAAAGTAAAGGGGAAAGTAAATGGAAGAGAAGTCAGAGACCAAGGATGGGAGTTGGTGTTTAACCTGGTTTTGGTGTTTGGGGAGATTATATATAACAGCATTTGTGACGCCCCCTAAGAGCTCATGACAGTTATAGTCCTGGAGTGAAATGTTTTAGCTGCTTTCGGGTTTGTTGATATTAGTGAGTCACTCCATCTGTCCCTCTGTCATTCAGACACTTACTTACAAATACATCTTGACAGCTACAGAACACTGTGAAATAACCTGATGAACTACAAGAGCACTTGTATCTCGATTTTCAAACTAAGACAAATTGTTTAAAGGGATTTCAAAAGCCAACTGCAAAATATTGTAATCTAGTTCTTGGAACTGATTTTACATCTGAAAATACGTATTTAGTTCAGTGGGTCGATTAATGTCTTTTTAATTTGTTGAATCAAATACATACATAAATAAATGACACTATATACACATAGGTCTTAAACATAAATTAACAACAAGATAACAGTAATTCATCTATAAATCCTCAAAAAAACTTCATCTTGACTGAAAAGGTGTCTGCTGAAGCTTTATTGGCTCAGATCTGAAAACACTTCTAAAGAAAAATCATATCAGTTTATTTAAGACTATCCATAATTACTACACACTCCCACATTATACATTAGTAAAATCTGTAATAATTTTCACAGGCACAAGATTTAAGATAGGATTGCTGAGACTGTAATGTTAAGGTTATTTGTCTCTGAATAAATTACATGGCGGTAATTTTTGGAGATTTTTCTCCTCGAGGAGGATGTGTGCTCTCTGAGCCCCATTAATCAGCGTGAATGAGGAGAACATTTCAAATCCTTAACTATAAACCAGTTAGCTGCTGCATTTCATCCGGCCGTTCGTAGCAACAGTCAGCAGGACGGCTGAAGAGTGGAAGAGTTTTACACACCACATTTTAAACAGAAAACAAATTCTCCTGCAGTTTATGGTGAGAAATAGTCACAGTTACTATGGTCAGCTGTGCATACTTTGATTGTTTTAACTGCATGAAAGAAAGGATTTCATTTTGTGTTACCCAGTCAAGTCAGCTTCAATAAACAAGACACTAAATTCTAAACAATCTGTGCCACTATGTAGATTATGCTTTGCCATTTTATGCATCGCAAAGTCACCAATACATGGAAAAGCAAGATAAAAAAATGTACTAAATTCTAAACAATCTGTGCCACTATGTTGCTTATGCTTTGCCATTTTATGCACCGCAAAGTCACCAATACATGAAAAAGCGAAATGAAAAAATAGTAGTGACAGTAGAAGGGATTTGCCACAGGGCAACTTAAACACATGCTCTCTCTCTTACGCGAACGTCCGCACGCACACGCATGCACGCACACAGAGTGAGAAAGAGAATTAGGCTCAATTACACCATTAGAAAATATTACCAAATGCTATTTAGCATTTTGGACTTTTCAATTACTATCAATGAGACTTTAATCCACCATCTATTATTAGTGTATGTTGTGAATATGTTGTTTTGTTTTTCTGCATGAGCACTTGTTTTGTAATTCCGTGGCCTATTGTATACAAGGTTATTTTTATGTCCACTGGTTTATTGCCTCAACCCCTCTATTTGTCAGTCCCTCTCACCACTTTCAATCCCCACCACCCCCAGCCACTGCTTGTAGGTGCCTCTTGTTTTTTTCCTTAGACAAGTGTGTATTCAAGCTTTGATGCCAGGGTTACTTTGTAGAAACCGTTGTTTAGTCACATTTGGTCCACCAATTCCAGAGTTCAACTGGAGCCTTATATGTTCCATTATGTACCACTCTGCTTCTATCTTGTCCTCAAGACTTCTTACCTCCTTGTGACATAACTTTGTTCACTCGCAAAGTAACAGTTTTGAGAGTTTCAACACAGGGAACAACTCAATAAATTGGACCCAAATTATTCAAGATTGTGGCAGTAAATTTTGTTATGTGAACCTAATAAACAAGATCTGATTGTATTTTTCCATTTCTACATGTCTTAAATTCTTCTGTTTCTGTGAGAACAAAAAAGTTTTATAACTACAGGATATTTTTTTACAGCATGAATGTTACTGTCATTAGACACAGGGGACATCATTAAATTCTGTGCGATCTCAAATACAGATAAGTATATACCATGGAGAGGTTGCAATGTTGTATTAATGGCATAATATGACCTGAATAGTCTTATACTCATGTTAAAAGATTAAAAACTTCATTCATAGATTTATTTAGTTGTGCGATGTTGCAATATTCTGGTTTCTTCACTTTTGAATACAGAAAGAATCATAGAACATAACACCTGTCTTATTTCTGTTTTTTTTTTTTTTTTATGTTATGTATACTGCCACCACTCCCTATCACACATACAGAATCTGACTACACCTAACAATTAATTGTATTTCCAAAAATCAAAGGAGTACCAGTCGCTTAGCAACTTGCTCCCTTTCTTACTTCTGGTCCTACGTGCCATGCAGAGGCTGCTCTTAGAACACCAATGGCAACAAAATAACTCATCACTATGTGTCTCATAGCCACCGGCTTGCTGTTACTGCTGTAACATCAGTAGGGATTTCGTCAGAGAGAGTCATTATATGTTAAGACCCCAATTATCGAAGCCTCACGGTTGAAACACTGAAGAAACGAGTCTTAGCCGCTTTCACAGCAACTCAGCTCAACCAATCAGATCAAACTGAGAGCATTATTTTACAAAAGTGTTAAAATTGTTGTTTTGGATTCCATAGAATCATGATTCGATTAACATATTTTCATGAGCAGTGGGAAACAATATGTCAGGAACAGTTGAAACATGTCTGCTTATGTTAGCGATACTTAGCGAGTGGGGTGCAAGTGCCTTTCGATGCCAATTGAATGCATGTTCACAGGTTGTATAGTGTTTAGAAAACTCACTGTGAAAGTCTCCCAACACATTAAGAAACAGATCTGCAAAAAAAATCAAAATACAGCTGTGACATTGTGATCTATGGCAGAAAATTTTGCATTCTCAGAGAGTCTTCTCAAATGAATGAGACTGTTCTCTTAATTTGCTCATATTTCCAACTGAAACTGCACTGAAACTGCAATGAGTGACACGATGAATAATCTGGGCAGAGAATAAGGCACAAGGTGCAAAGGGGCATCATTGATTTAGAAGAAAAAAAATAAAAACTAGTCTGGAGTTGAGCCATTGTAACAGCAGCTGACTTGTCAAAATCTGCAGTAAGGATTCAATGTTAGAGAGTGAAGAGGCAAAGTTGCTTGTTGACAAGTCTGATGCCAAAATATATGCAAAGGGTTTCCGCAGGAAAAAATGAAAACTTTCTTTTAAATATCCATTCAAAGCCCTCATTAAACAGACCTATATACCCTAACCATATTTCTGCAGAATCTTGGGAGAAAATTGACTGAATTATATGGCTCTGGAGAAGTGTCCACTTCCACCACATAGTTGAGGTATCCAGACACAAATTACAAAGACAACTATGTTGGTACCCCCCTAAAAAACAGATATTTCCTATAAAATCTCTAAACCACCATTATTCAACTGGCACTGTGAGATTAAGTTAGATCAGGAAATCAATCCAAACCTTAGCATTGGTGCAACATAAAACAAACATAACACTGAATTATTGACAACATTGTATTTAGATCAATTTGAATGGCAGACAAAATAAACACTAAGCACACCAATAATAATCCCATTCAGAAATTTGCATGACAAATGTTTTACATTTTTATGCAATTAATGCATGCACAGCACGATGGCTCAAAATCACACAATTCCATTTACAGGCACAGAGTGGTGCTCGGACCCTTCCTGGTTGCAGAACCGACCACATCAAATGTACAACTCTAAACAATATAATGGCCTCTAACTGTGAAGTCTGGGAATATAAAAATCCAGGTCACAATGATTAAGGAGTGGATATTAATCGTGGTTACTTATTAAATTAATCCACAGCTATCATATGATTCATCAGACTAGAAATTGTAATTCTGTGACAAGTATCATTTTAATCATTACTCTTAAACGGAAATAGACAATATTACAGTATCAAAATTGTATAATTACCTCTATGACAACAATCAAGATTTTTATAACCAGAAAGAAACATTTGTATGGCCTCCGGACACCACAACTAACCCAACTGCCTTTAAAAAATATAGAATTCCATAGTTTATCAAAAGGTAAATTTGCTGCATCATGCAGACATGATTTCTGGTATTGAAATGCAAAGAATTCATCCTGAATCATTGACCTCCAACAGTGTCACCTCTACAAGCTGACACATGCACTTAAAAAAAACTTCACTTAGTTTTTAGGGAGGTTGTGTTGAAGCCAGCTGCTCAGTTTAATCAGTGCAAACTCACTAAGTTCCAGCTTGTGAAAGCACTATTAGATTTAGGCAATTAATTCCAATGTGTGAAAACATGTTGGGAAATGAATTGACTCTTGACTTTGTACTGACGTTAAAAAAAAAAAAAAGTTGGAACCACACAAGTGTGACATGATGAGATTAGAGTTTTAAGGAAAAAAATGAGATGTATTTTCACACTTGTACAATCTCTCTTGAAATGAAAGAGCGGCAAACAAAAACATCAGAATGCTCTCAGCAAAACATCACAACGGGGTGCTGCAGCAGCAGCGACCTGATGAGGTGGCGTGTTACAGCGGAGCCACCAGGCAGTGACCTCATTGCACTTATCCCACACAACACATTAGTATCTAATGATACACAAACTGACACGCACCCAAATTCAAACATAAATGTGCATAGTGACAATGAGGGTAGACTAAATTACACCAAAGATCTCTGTGTCTATCTGTTTAAAACTGGAAAGTTGCAGATTAACAAATCCATTCACATTGAGGGACAGCAAGTCTAGTCTCAGAAAAGGAGTAATTTCAAAATAGAATATTCTCATTATTGGTCTAAACAGGCAAAGGGATTGGCAAAATGCTAAAAATTCATAGGTGGGGGTAAGCAGAATGCTCAATAGTGCCAAACGAACAGCATCCACAACAACACTGTCCAACTTAATACAAGATTAAGACTAAGAGGATATTGATAAATCATTAAATAGAAAGGGCTATTGTATTAATACTGATCTTCCATCATTTCTGGTGGATGTAGTTAAATGGTGAGGTTATTCAAGACATGATGGTCAGTGTTATTTCGCAGTGTCATCTTCATTTTGCCAGAAAAAAAGGGGTAATTAGTGTCTGGAGCCAATCTTTCATGCTGAGGAGCATCTGTTAGGAGACAAAGCAGATGACAGGTTGTGGAGGAAGACTTCGCTCTGATAGCCTGATTAATATTTTATTGTAGCTATTCTGAGGTGTATCATTAGCATCAGTATTCAAAGCTTACGGTGGATTCATTTCATCTAAAGGAGGACACACTCCTTGATCATTTTTCTTTCATGGAATAAAATATGAAAGGCGAAATTCAACAAAGATATCCTCAAGTTGTGTTGCTTATCGATCGCTTTAGATTTGACTGATACGCTTCTTCTGGACCACGTGTGTGACATTTATGATCTTTTATTAAATTTAAATGGTCTGATAACAAAGGCAACATTCTTTACCAAGGACTTCATGGATTCATTGTATGTATTCTACAACTAACAACATAATTACATAACAAACATAACAACAAAATCATTATGGATGAACCATGAACATTCGGCAGCCACTTAGCAGCACCAGGGGAGCGGTTAGGGGTTCAGTGACTTGCTCAACAACACTGACAGGCTTGGAGGAGGACGGGAATCAAACCAGGAATGTTAATGTTACTAAAATAGAAATTTTGCAGGGTAACATTTTTCATATAAATAATGATGATGACATCAAAAAATGAACGGATTCTAATAATAAAGAAAGATATTTTATTCATACTACTTTTATCATTTTTAGTAACAACTGTAGGGTTCAAATGGTAAGTTACGGCACCCCGTCCACCACTCAGAAGCAGGGATATGCCTGCCATTGACAAATCAAATTCTTCATTGTGCACCTACTTTTCATGCTGGTTGGAAGTAATTTGTAACTTTAGTTTACTGTGCATGACTCTGCACAAATCTTCCACTAATATTTACATTGTGTATTATCTGTATAACATAAAACATACAATGCATAATGAATTTCTAGGTCTTAGCCAGGACATTGAGTGGATCTGGTTTGGTGGCCACAGGACAAGGTCCCTCCTGATTGCAAACAATGTGGTCCTGTTGGTTTTATCCAGCAGTGATCTCCAGTTCCCACAGGAGCTGTTTGCAGCAGAGTGTTACACGGCTGGGATAAAAATCAGTACCTCCAAATCCAATCCCATGGTCCTCAGCTAGAAAAAGGTGGAATACCGGAGATCAAGAAGGCAGATCAGTGCACCGTAAGCAGTAATGGGGATCTGCATTGGTCTGCCGCGGTAAAGAAGGATCTGAGGCAAAAGGCGAAGCCCTCCATTAACCGCTCGATTTACTTTACAACCCTCACCTATGGTCATGAGCTGTGTGTAGTGACCAAAACAGCAAATCATTGATACATGCAGCCAAAATGAGTTTCCTCTACAGGGTGTCCTGCCTCTCCCAGGGCCGCTGCTCCTCCATATCCAGAGGAGCTCGGGCATTTGGATGCCACCTAGACTCCTCTCTGGTGAGGCTTTCAGGGAATATCTAGGACACTATGTCTCATGGCTTGCCTGGAAACATCTCAGGATTCCCCCTGAAGAGCGGGACAAAGTGGCTGGGGAGGGGGGAGTCTGGGTCTCTGCTTGGGCTGCTGCTGCCTCCATGACCAGACAAGCAGCAGAAGATGGATGGAGAACACTGAATGTCTCCCAACTTGCCAAAGTTCATTCTTTGTCCAAAAAATTCAGGAAATATATAGCTTTTTATGTCATAAAACTGAGGAGAAACTTTATGTTTCTCATGCAGCTAAGAATTTGGGTCAGCCTCTGCAGTAACAGCTTCTGTAGCGTTAACCTGCTACTTGCTAAGCTGCAGGTTTTTCCCAGAACAGCATGACTTTTGCTCCTCTAGATACAAACTCATCTTCTTTTTTTGGCCAGGCCAATTCAAAGGCTTGTATTTACAAGCTTAACTGAAGAAGATTTTCAGCACAATGGCGGCAAACTGGAAAAAGGTCGAGCCTCTACACTGCACTGTATTTCTTTATGCTGTACATTTTCCTTTCACATGCATATATTACACACTGACACAGTCTCAGTGCACTATAAAATCTGTTTCTTATGTAAATTAATTTCCTGAGTAACACTGTACCTGTCCAGATATGTTGGTTGGATACATTAATGCTAAAATGATACATGCAGCAAATACAGTACATTTAAATGAACAAAACCGAGGGCTGACAAAAATTAAAGCAACCGGATCAATGAACGATGATGCATTTTGATGTGATTAGTTATACTGACTGTTCCAAAATGGAAACTTATGACCATCTCTCTTCAACTTGACAATTTCAAATTGAAACTGTATTCTTTCATAGTTAGACATTGGGTCCCTGTCATATGAACGGTGAACGATAACAGGAATAAATGGAATTACCACTACGTCATCCATGTCTTTATGGTGGAGGCTGTGCATTGAGTTTTTTTTTGCCTGTTCCCTTAGTGAGTCATTCTATTCTTCCACTATTTGTGGAAAGGTCCACAGAAAATAATCATCAACCACTGAAAATACCATCCAGATGTTTAGTGTCACTCTTTATCTACATTGTTGTTATTTAGACTTTGTTGCCTGACCTTTTGGGGATTTCTTGGTACTCGGTTTCTACAAAGTTTTGTCTGTTCTGATTACCTCTCTTGAAATGTCCACACATGTGACACAAATACACTGGAAAATATTTATATTTTAACAAAATGCGATAATCAATTTTGACAATTTTGCTCTAATACCTCCTCTTTTGTAGAGTACACCATGGAGTATTTTCCCCATTTCTCCTTTTCTTTTTGAGGAATATTTAAACTCCTTCTCCCTTCAGGGTTTAGTATCCGGTTGTCTCAGCAGGAGATTGGATAGTGTTAGAGGGCTCACTGAGCTCCCTGGTGGCTACAGACAGAAATGCACACTGACTTGGAGGACATTTTCCAAACATGATACCAGTCGAAATCAAGCATTTATTAAAAAAAAAAAAAAAAATCCATAATGATATAAAACAGCAATATATGTGGAAGAAAATTACGGGGACTTGCATTCTATAAAGGGAGAAGATTAAACGTTGTCAGGAAATTGTGATAATACACGACCCCAATATGTTGTGGGAAATTCTGAACGTTTTATTTTCATTTCAGATTTTTCTAGGGTTTTCTCTAAAATGTATGAATTTGTCAAACCCTACTATGAAATCCCATCCAAGCCAGAGTTTGATCACAGTTCTTCTTGAGGTCTTTTTCTAGATCATCTCGCTTTGAACCGGAAGCATCCCCAAAAACGGACGTCGGACTTAAAAAATAAATAAAATAAAATAAAATAAAAAAAAATTAAAAAAAAAAAAAGAGTCCGACGTTAGCCCTGGTCACGATCAGGTGACTGACCCCCATCAACACCAGCACCTCTACCACGCCTCCACCCCCCCCGGCCTAAAGTACCGCGGAGTGCCTGAGGCTGGGGAGGCTGGGGAGGCATGGCTGAGGGAATCCCTGCAGAACCCGGCCGTCCATCACCCTGCTGCACCCCTCCACCCCGCACACCCCGCAAACCCACCTGACACAGCGGTACCCAAAGCCTGCATACCGAGGCTGCACTGACGAGCACCATTGTGCGAGGCGGCACAGGCGAGACAACCTGAGGCTGGGACCTCTCTCACGCACGTATACGCACTCACCCGTGCGCGCGCTCACACACACACACACACACACACACACACACACACACACACACACACACACACACACACACTAGGGGGATACACCTCCACGCACGCTGCAGCAAACAATATGAAAATGGCTTTACCTCAGCAGTAAGTCAGTGAAGAGCAAGATGATGACCCTTCCTCTTTCTCCTCTCTCAGTGATCCTGCTGCCGCCTCTTCTTCTGCGCTCAATCCCCCCTCCTTGACCAGCCTCTCAGCCAAACCCCCCACCCTTTCTCTCTCTCTTTCTCCCTCTCGCTCTCTCTTTCCTCCCTCTGCTCTCGTTTTCCACAATGCATGCCGGGAACGTGACAACATAACTGCAGTCACTCTCAGAAGCTGATTGGCCGACGAGAGGCAGAATAATCATCCCTGATTCTGAAATATCACGGATTTTAGAGCTCATTATAAAGCAAAATTATCTCTACTTTTTTTGTTGATTGAAACAGACAAAAAACAAGTTAAATGTGGTATGATAATTGTGAGCTCACTGTTCTTTTCAACGTGACTATGCGACCTCTTTGCCTTAAACATAAATGCAAATAAAATGGGATTAAAAATAGGATATACAAATACAAACAAATACATAAATAAACAAATAACTAAATAGATATTCAGATATAGTTTTTCGTTTAACCATGACACATTATTAAAATGTGAATTCTTGGAGAAAAAGAACTAAGACAATCTGTGGTCTTACAACAGTATGAAAACTTGTGAAATACAGAAACAAAAACAATTTATTTATTACAGATAAACAGACAGATAGACAGAGAGAGATAATGTCGCTTTCTAAACATTTCCAGCCCTTCATTCCACATAAATTACAAATAATAGTGGTAGTGATAGCAATAATAATGATAATGAAAAATGTAATATGAATGAATTGGTGAGTTGAAATCTCCATTTCATTTCTTCTGCGAGAAATGATATAAACTGGTGATATGTTTATTGAAGAATCCTTAACAGCACCAAACATAGCTTGAGGTCAAATATATAGTGCACAAATACACACACGATATACATCCAAAATTGTACTGAATGTACCGTATTATAAGATAATATATATACACAAATGTGTGTGTGTGTGTGTGTGTATAGTGTATACATATATATATATGCATAAATACATGCTCTTTGTTTGTACACACACACTGACACACATATTCACATAAAGTTTAAATCATATAACACAATAGGAATATTTCAAACATGTCAGGTCTTTTCTAGCATCTGCTTTTTCCAGCAGGAAAGGATAGACATGACAAGGCACAGCAGCAGCCAAAGACAGGAAGTAGCTTCTTTGGCTGTTTAATGTCAGTGGATATTTACTGTCACTGGGTGTCCTGCAGCATCCTGGCGGGCACAGCTTCGTCTCCCATCCGTTTTAATGAGCAGCAAACACATAATAATGACTAGATAGCTGAGAAATACTGACAGCTGATCCATTTTTACCCAGAGAAGTGTCTCTTTGAAACCTGCTGCACATTCGAGAGCTGTTCGGCCTGTACACACGTCAACAACAGCTTTGAGCCAAAGGAAAATAAAAAGAGGTGTAATGGTCTCTAATGTTCTTTTTAAAAGAGGATCTTTAGTAGTTAATGATATATCTGGTCTCAGAGTCTTCTTATTGACTTGAGGTTTCTTCCTAGTACAACTTTCTTGAAAGGAAAACCTTATTTGCATATACAACAGACGCAGGGCAACTCACCTTACTCGGAAGCTGTTTTGTTGTCAACCTACAACATCTTTTGGTTTTGTCAACCTACAACATCTTTTGGTTTTAGTTTTGTTTCTACCTGCCATTTGCTTGCATCTCATTTATGGAATAAAATTGGATAGGATTAGAAACACTGACTCTAAATATGCACTGCTTCTATTCAAATCTATGCAGTCACACATAGAACACTTTTTGCAATACTTTATGATATCATAGTGAAGTGTTCCTTTGACCCATTTTATTTAAATGTTTCGGCTCATGTTGGATGTTTTGGAGAGATCAGAGAAGCCATACTGAGATGGTTCGGTCATGTACAGAGGAAGCATAGTGAATATATTGGTAGACGGATGCTTGAATTGGAGCTGCCAGGCAGGAGGTCTTGAGGAAGACCAAGGAGAAGATTTATGGATATAGTGAGAGAGGATATGAAGATAGTTGGTATGAGAGGATTCAGAGAATAGGGTTAGATGGAGGTTGATTCACTGTGGCGACCCCTGAAGGGAAAAGCCGAAAGGAGAAGAAGTTTCGTTTGTTTGAGGAAAATCGAATGGACATTTTTGACAAACCTAAGAGAAATTTGGTTCATAAAAAGGGAACAGTGTGAGCTATTTGGTCTGTCACTGCCAAATTGTGATTAGGTTGTTATTGGGTTTACGTAGAATTTTTGCCATATTTGAAGGTATTCATCCAAACGCTAATAGTGTCCAAAGGTATCATATGTAATCTATAAAAAGCACCAATCAGCTATTCTAAAAAGTGCAGAGGAGAAACAAATTTTTTTTTTTTTTTTTCAAATCTCACTGACAGTAAAATTTACATGTCCTGTAGGTAATAATATTTAAATCATATTTAATAATGCACACATTTAATATTAAATGACCGCCAGTGTAGTTCTTTTAATAACTAAAGTGGAAGCATGCTACAATGCCTTGCATGTAGTATTTTTCATTTCAATCCATATAAATGAAAACAAATTTGCACACCTTGAAAATCACTATCTCATGACCGTAAGTGCCTTCATGTTGCAGTTAGGTAGAAAAGACAACAGGTGGCTGGTGTTTGTAGATGTGTTTGCTTATTTGCAAGTCCTATAATACCGGAAGCACCAGCAGCCATATTGATCACTTCGATGCCTTGCTTCATTTAGTTAGGTGACCTGATTGACAGTTGACTGCATTTCATGAACAGTGAATGAGAGAGTCAGTGAGAGAACAAGAGAGCACTACACCAACAACCATCATTCTGAGCATTAACATGAATACTTAATTTCACCTCTTTATTTATATCAAACACACTCAACTATACCAAAGTTGTATTTACCCCATGCAGTAATAATTATAACAAAGCAACATTATGCTTTTACAAAGAAAACTGTGCATTTAAAAAGTTATTTTGAAAGATTCATCAGGATAACAGCATATTAGTCGGCACATATTAACTTTTCACTCAAAGTTTATCAGCAATAGGAATTGCTATCTTGATTTTCAAGTAAGGTCTTTAGAGCTTAAGGATATGAATGCTATTTTGGTGTTTCAAAATGTACGACCTTATAGTTTGAATTAAGATTACACTTTGTTAATAACTAACTCATTGAGTTATGTTCAAGAAAAATACATATAAAATTTGAAGCAATTCCTGTTAAGCATTTGATTTAATATTATCCTCACATGATGAGACATTTTATTATCTCAAAAATCAGCAAATTGGCCAAAAGACCCTCTGTCCATTAATGCAGACAATCTCAACTATTCTTTTAAATTCAACAGTAAGCCTAAACAATAACACATGTATCAGCTTGGTCTTTGACTCGGGAGGATTTTTGAGCGCTTGGGAAATGGCTGACATTTGGAACTGTATTATAACTATGTGTGCTCCTCTGGGTCGATGGTCTGGTAGGAGGCACTGGTGGTGAAAATAATAATGTGGGAGCAGGTGTGGTGTTTCGGACACTCTGTCTTGGTGAGTCGAAGGTCCTGTACTGCAACAGGTACTCAGGGTAAATCTGGTGTTTCTCGAACACGACAAAGATCGAAGGATTAAAAGTTTGGTCCACGCAGCTGTCATATAAATTTACGTCTCCGCCGTCCTTGGAAGGAGGTCGCCGGTAGTGAGATGAACCTGTGGTGAAGTCTCCCACCAGCACCCGTGAGACAAACATGAACCTGACAGCAGAGTCACCGGTGTAATTGTGGGAGTATTTGGCATCTCGGGCAAAGTAACTACCTAGGATTGAGAAAAAAAGGAGCTTTCAGTTTCACCATCAAGCCAGGCATGTCTTACATGCTTAATTCTGAAAATAAAATGTTACTTTTTTGTTATATAGGATCTTGCTAGATCTGATAGATTAGATCAGATTGGACTGATGGATAGATGGATGGTTACCAGTTTATCTACTTTCCATGATATCTATTAAAATATGTTATTAATCTTCCTATATTTCTGTTAGCAAGTGCATGAATTGTCACATGTTACTTCCAACCTATAAAAATAATTCATAAGTCTCTATTTTGTGGCTTTCTTTACAAATGTGCAGAATTTGTCAAGAATTTGTCACACATACATATGAATATAAATATAAATATAGTAGGAAGTATCATCTTGTAAATACACTACAGCAATACACATATGTATAGAGAACTACAGAGATGGATGGATGGATGGATGGAGATAGATAGATAGATAGATAGATAGATAGATAGATAGATAGATAGATAGATAGATAGATAGATAGATAGATAGATAGATAGATAGATAGATAGATAGATAGATAGATAGATAGATAGATAGACAGACAGACAGACAGACAGACAGACAGACAGACAGACAGACAGACAGACAGACAGACAGACAGACAGACAGACAGACAGACATCTATCTCTACAGCAATCTTAAAAGTGAAAAGGTCAACCATTTTACTAATGGAGGAGTTTCTCTCAACCCACTTGGTAACCAAAAGGGTCTAACCTTGGCCATAAGCAGTTCCATGGGTTCCACAGACTCTCCAGTCAAAGTTGCTGAGGCAAATGGCGTCAACATGTTTTGGGTCCGTGCCATGAAACAACTTTCTTTCGTAACTGTTTTTCATCTGATTCTTCTGCCTGTAAAAGCAAGATGGCAAGGGTCAGAGGCCTGTGCAGATTAGGTTACTGGACTGAAATATAGTCAAACAACCAATGGTGTAATGCTAACAATATGTTTTTAGAAAAAAATTGCTAGAACAGACCACTGAAAAACCTCCCAAAGAGCCTTGTTTTGAATCCTCTCGATTTTGGCGACATTGAAGCCCCTCATGGTTCCACAGAATAAAGATTCGATCTCCTTATATTCCTCTGAGGATGGCTGAAGTGGAACTCGCTGGAATATATGGGTTAAAAGAAAATGTTTTTCCAAGGCTGGATGCAAATTCAACATTTGGTCAAAACCCATAAATACAAAGTTTTTTTTTTAAATAAAACTAAAGGGAAAACTACCTGAGAACAGCAATCACTGCTGCAGAACTTGCCATCTTTGTAAAGTGATTGAGATTTTCAGATTTATCTCTATATATATTTCACACATAATTTCCATCCACCCATTATCGATATCACTTTCCCTGCCCCCTGCATCGCACGATACTGGAGTCTATCCCACTTGTCATTGGCAACACCCTGGACCAGTCAATATAGAGAAAATACATAAAAATGACTAAAATGAAATGATACAAATTACTTTTTCTTCTCATACCTTGTATCCTTTTTCCAAAATCTGTGACTTGTCCCAGTGCCTGGGTACGGCAGATATACCCAGGGGTCTCCTTCAGATGACACAAAAACAAGTGTATGGTTTATTGAAACAAACATCCTGAGTGGCTGAGATCAAGACGCTTGTAGAACAGGATAAAATCAGACAAAAAAGGGAAAACTTCCCTGGCCCTTTTGCACAATTCCTAGCACAGAAAGCATCTGAATATTTCTTTTATCGTACATCTACAGAACTATGACAAACATACGTGCTTTTTGTTTGTTGAAGGCACCGCATTTGTGCTAACCCATTACTTTGGATTTTCAAAAATGAAGACTGCTAAAATAGAATGAAAAAAAAAAAATCCAGTATATACGTGATATCATACCTGTGTTTTTTGGCTTTGGCGTCTTCTGCGGAGACAAAGCAGGGTCGTCGCCTCACAAGCCTCTTCGTGCCATATTTCTTATTTGTCTGTATCATGTCTGCAGAGGAAAAAAATAAATTAAATTCATATTACTGGAATGCCGCTTTAATAGTATGCACAATACAACCCTGTCGAGTTGGAGACTTGTGTGCAAAGTGTGGTTACCTGCAAAACTGAGAGAATATGACTGTGAGCTGGCTGTGAAATCCACCTCATCTTTCATATTTTCCTGAAACTTCTCCTCAAGTTCGTTGCTGGTGATGTTAGATGGTTTGTGTGGATTATCCTGAAATATAGGATACTTTCACTTGACCTTTACTACGATGGGTAAATATTTATAAATGACTCATTGACTTAGTCTGATTTAACTGGATAGGGGACAAATTAAGCCCAGAATTTTTTATATTTTTAAACTCTAGATGAGCCCTCTTGATGAGACTTCTTTAGGGTGAGACTGCATTAATTTTCATTTCTCATATAGAAATAATTTAGTGGTGCAGATGAATACCAAAAATAAGGAAATCACAAACAATGACCTCAGAATAGGATATATTGGGTCAGAGGTGCACATGCAAAATGTCACTGATATGGCAAAGTGCCCATTTTTGGCACAAATCAGCTCTGCTTGGTTCACTTGAAAAGGCACACTGTCAGATGGCATGAATTTACAAAGCCTGTTGGCTGCATTTTCATGCTGCTGCACAGTTTTCTAATTCAAACTGCTTCTGATAGGAATAATCTTAGAAATGCACAGCTAACTTTGAGTAATTCAGGGACATACTGGCTCTCATTTGAAAGAACAAATATAACTGTGATTACAAAAGCAGGAATTCATACAATATTTTTTGTCATTGGACAAGAGGCAGGGTTCAGACTGGACTGGCCACCAGTCAGTAACAGGGGTACATACAGACACATACCTCTCATTCATGCATTGTATAGAGACATACAACCATTCACATTCTCATTCACACTTCTGGGCAATTTAGGTCCTCCAATGAACCTACTACATGTTTTTTGTAAACCACAAAGATAGGCTTCCTGTTGGAATTGAATCAAGGATCTATCTGCTGTGAGACAGAAGCAATAACTACTCAAGTCAGTAATTTTCCCAAATTCATTCTCGGCATTATTTTCTATGGTGTCAAGAATATCTGGGAGTTATCCAGGGTTGAAAAACAAGACAAAAAAAGAGCTTGAATGTCTTACGGTTGAAGCATACTGGTTCCACCTCCCATACTCATCCTCCCAATACCAAAGCCACTCTGTGGTATGGATAAAGTAAGGCTGCAGCACAGAGTTTATGGTTGAGAGTCGCCTCACTGTTTTCCCATCACAGGTCATTGTGTCAAAAAACACCACATTGCTGGTAGAGCTATGAGCATGACAGAAAAGGGAAAATTAGCAAATACTAATCATGTGAGCAGAGAACATATAGGTGGAAATGTGTCCAACTAAACATGTTTTATATAATAACTACCTAACATGGTGTTCTTTAAAATGCCCTCGATTTCTTTTCTGAAGCATTACACTACAGTAACATGTTGTTTTTCTAGTAAATGTTGGATGGCTGAAATCGACTCTTAGATGAACACAATTGTTTGGCATACAATTGTTTATAAGTGATTGAGCATGAATGTAAGTGATTAAGGAATATGTTGAATCCAAGTACCTGTGCGACATGCTGGGGTCACAGTAGTCCTTTTCAATGGCCTCATTCTCTGCCATGCCTGTCCACTGGTCGCCCTCTAGGACCTGCCACCGGTACGGCATCTTGTCATGGGCATTCACACACCGGTCTGCAGGTACAAAGGCCAGAGCAAGAGGATGAATAATGTCTAACTAAACTAACAAGATGGATCACACATTCATCAACTGTATTTGTGAATGTACGGGTAAGACTACATGCAAAAGCCAGATTTGTTCTTAAATCACCTGTACAAGGGACTTATGAAAATCTAATTCCTTCATTTTTCTTTAGGATCCCTTAATGTTAATATGATTCTCTATAGGATATTAAGTCAATCTATGAGGGGTAAAAAGACTATCATAACAGTTGTTACGTAACCAATCTGCCTCTCTGCAGCAATTACAACCAACTAACAACTTAATTGTTGATCTATAGGGTGTGTCCTGATCATTTGAGCTGAGTTTAGTACGGTGCAAAGACTGGTAACTAGGATGTGTTCCACAGTGG
This sequence comes from Fistularia commersonii, assembly GCF_037954325.1. Lineage (NCBI taxonomy): Eukaryota > Metazoa > Chordata > Actinopteri > Syngnathiformes > Fistulariidae > Fistularia > Fistularia commersonii. The sequence continues at coordinate 14,305,885 of NC_141288.1, forward strand.
CACTTAAGTCATAACCTATTACTTTTTATCTGGAGTTATGTGGTGTATCTGAAATGTCCTGCTGAAGGTTCTAGGCAAATCTAGGATTTGTACTTCAGCTACTGTAGCTGCAAGCTCTCCCTCTTGTTTCAATGTGACAAAAGCTGCCTCCATGCAAGCTTTTATCACCCTGGCTTGGTTTCTGTTTTATTAAAATTAGATATATTTATACATTTCAGTTTTTATGCTGTTAAATCTCTTTAATCCTTTCTCCTCAGTGGCTGTAGATTGTATCTGCATTTACTTTTTATTTTATATTGTAGTTTAATGATAAAAAAGTGCACATTCAACAATAACCATTAATTACTAAAGCTGACTTTGACCTTCTCAAACGTAGAGTGGGCTGCCTCCGCCCTAGTATGTGATTTAGCTGCTGCTAAGCTGGTTAAAGATTTGCTGCAGCAAGTAGACGAAGCAGCGAGTGAGCTATCAGATGGGGGTGGAGATGGAGCATTTTGATGATACTCTGTATTTCCGTTGTTGTCCATCTTGTATGATTTCATATTTGATATGAAGAGCCGATGCCTTTTGCTCTGTTGGGATAATTGTGTTGAGTATGCTGTGATGCTGTTTCTTCTTCGCTATTGTGTCTGCTGCGTGCGTGAAGTGACAGATAGCTAAACAGTTATATGTGCCACTGGGAAAGTTAAAGATGTCTTGGACATCCAAGTAATGTTACAGACTTTTTATGATAAATCTTGGCCAGGCTGCTCTTACAATGCTAGTAACGCTAGGGAAAAACAATGCTTCTCCAAGGCTCAACATCAGTGGATGCAAATGACAACAAAAAGTATGCTCCGGAGCACGTTACCATACTGAAACAACCATCGAAGTTGGCCTAGATCATGTGATCTGTAATGACCACTGGAAAAACAATGATTTGAAGAAATAGGGGTATCTTTCAAACCATACCATTGAGAGGCACTGAAGTGTAACATTACAGAAGTCCACTACATACATGTAACTGTATATTAATTACTGCTTTGCTTTAATTTTTTAAATATTCTGATGAATTATTAGCGTTACTTTTCAGGTCAAAGCTAGTTATTGGACACTGTTAATATGCAGGGTTGAAGAAGCTGATTCAACCTTGTTCTAACACAACTATACCAGCCACAGTGATCCATCCGCATATTTTGATGAGACGATGCTTTGCATCCAGTTTCCTGTCAAACCATAATTTTTGGCTAAGCACACAGCTGTGTGCATGACACCATGGCGTTCATGGCTTGATGTTTGCCCCATTTCCTGTCTTTCTTAAGACCTTTAGTTACAGCATTTGTGTGAGTAAAAAACACACATATGTTTTTGTTTTGAAAGTGAACAGGAAGTCAGGGGAGGTTTTCATTTGAGCTAATTCATTATACTCAGGGAAGCATGTTCACATTGACAGGTGGGTTTCATCAGGTTTATGCAGGATATTTAAGACTTTTACTGGGCAAAATAAAATATTTCATGAATGTAACCAAGTTTGTTCACATTGATCCTTTCCATGAAAAAGGCTGCAAGAATGTAAGCAAATAATATATATAATAATAATGGTATACAACTAATTACAGATAAAACCAGCAGAGCACATGCTGGTTGTCTGTTTCTTACCTTCATGTTTACAATATCCTTTGATGAAGTACATACATATCTCCGTTTTGTCTGTAAGGACACAAACAAAAAGAACAAATCTGTAATCAAATTTGTATTCAGTATTAGATTTGCATCTTGTAACATTTAGAAGCTATTTTTTTACAATCAGTATTTTCTCAAACAAAACCTGATAGTTATTTTAAACCCGATATAACTCAAAGTAGAAAGAAGTAGATAGGTATGCCTATAGTGGTAAAAGAGAGGGAACTATGGGACTTCAGCACTGATCTCAAATTTAGTAATTTAATTAGTAATTGCAGTTATTATGAGAGTTAGACGGCACTTGCAAAATGTGACTTTGTCAGATATATTGTCCGGGGTATAAAATTAACTGAAAACTTCTAGTAAAAGCCAGCCCCAGAACTGGTTTGGTTTTTAACTGCTAAAGTTAAAAAATATTATGCCCATCTTGCCCTGTAGGACATGTGGATCATATTTCTAAGTAATTATGCAAATAGAAACATACTTCTTTCAGTCAAAAACAAATGAGGCATCTTCGACAATGGTGACTGTTTACCTCTGCTGGGCTGTTTTCTTTGTCTTGTACTTGTTGCAACATCTCCTGTGACGCCAGAATTTATTGGAGTGTCAAAGGAGGAAAGGTTGTTTTGGCTGGATAAATGCTTGCCAGTGCCGCGGCTCCTGCCACAACCCCCCCTTTTTTTGGTAGAGGAAATGTCACGGTCCAAGTCGGTGTCATTGATGTCACCGGTGGACAGCGTTTCCCACCCGCCGTCAAACGGGTCATCTCTCAGCAGGCTTGAGAAACCTAGTGCATCCAAGAGGTCACCAGTGGAATCTGCACGTTGCTGAGTTCGAGGGTTGCCCTGATTTCCTCTCCTGCCTCTGCCTCTGCCTCTGTGGCCACCTCTGCCTCTGACAGCGGGCTGATTTTGGTTGAACTTTAAGCACTCTCTGTTCATGTAAATAACCTTCAAGGAGGGAAAGAGGTGACTTGGGACAAATTTACTCTTCAGGCTTTGAATTGGCTGCGGAGCTGTGAAGTCATGGTTCCGGGGGCAGTCACAGTGACCAATAAGAATCTTCTCACAGACATGCATCCGCTTGCAATCCTCGCCCTCCGTACACTGGCCACTCACACCATCACCGTTATTATAGTCATGACATATCTGGGAAAGGAAAAGAAAGATGTTATTCATAATATTAAGCAATGAAAATGGAACCTCGGGGCGGCGCACGTCAGTGTCTCCCCCCTAGCCGGTACTGAGCCCGGATAAACGAGGGTTGTGTCAGGAAGGGCATCCGGCGTAAAACTTTTGCCAAAACCAAACATGTGGATCAAACTTAACAATCTCATACCGGATCAGTTGAGGCCCGGGTTAACAACGACCAACATTGGTACAGATGACCTGCAGGGTAACAGTGGCAACTTGGCTACTGTGGGTTGAAGAAAGAAAAGAGGAAGGCGTGTTTGGCAGTAGAGAGAGAAGAGGAAATGCATCTGGGACTGAGAAAAGGGACTTTGAATATTGGGACTATGACAGGAAAAGGTAGACAGTTGGTCGGCATGATGCAGAGAAGGAAGCTGGATATACAGGATACTGTGTGTCCAGGAGACCAGGTGGAAAGGTAGTAAGGCTAGAAGCTTAGGAGTAGGTTTTAAATTTCACTATCATGGCACTGACAGAAAGAGAAATGGAGTAGGAATTATCTTGAAGAAGTTTGTTAGGAATGTTCTAGAGGTGAAAAGAATGTCAGATATATTATGAGTCTAAAACTAGAATATGAAGGTGTGATGCTCTTTATTATTAGTGTACCAGCATACAAGGCAGTGGTGAGACCGGCGATGTTGTATGGACTAGAAACAGTTACAATGACAAAAAAAAAGCGGAGTCAGAGCTAGAGGTCACAGAGATGAAGATGTTGAGGTTCTCTTTGGGAGTGACCAGGATGGATAGGATCAGGAATGAGTCTATGAGCGGAACAGCACATGTTAGATGATTTGGACAGAAAGTCAGAGAAGCAAGACTGAGATGGTTCAATCATTTACAGAGGAGGGATAATGAATATATTGGTAGACTGATGCTGGAATTGGAGCTGCCAGGCATGAGGTCTAGAAGAAGACCAAAGAGAAAATTTATGGACATAGTGAGAGAGGATATGAAGATAGTTGGTGTGAGAGAGGAGGATGCAGAGAATAGAGTTAGATGGAGAGGGTTGATTCGCTGTGGCTGGAACGAGGAGAAGAAGAAGCAATGAAAATGGAATGGTGTTAAGATAATTTGGCTTTTAAACTACCTACAACATACATACATACACACACACAAAAACACACTACTTCATTGATTATCATGATCTGAATGACTTTAGCCACTCCTTTGCTGTCAGACTCACTGCAGGCAGCAGCCAGTTATCGTTCTGCAAGAGCAGAGTGCAGAGCTCGGTCCTGGTCAGCATCTCCAGTTGATGGTTTTTAAGTATCGTTGCATTGTGGTCTGAGTCGAGCTGATGGGAGAAGCTGCATCTGTTGCTGTTGAAAAAAACAATCAAACAAAAAACCACACAGGTCAGAAGTTTGACTGCGTTTCAAACTCATGTTTGAGTACATAGGGTGGAGTTACAGGATTAGAAGGCCAAAGGTGATCATTGCAACAAAAATGTAACAAGAAAAACAAATCAATAACAACAGTGGAAAATCTGCTCCCAATTACAAGAATACATATTTTCATCTTAATTAATTTCATTTTAATTTTAAATAAGTATTTGACTGATTTGATGTCCGATTTCTTATGTTGCTTGTGAAATGTTTTTTTTTTTAAGATAAATGTTTGGAAAGAAATACCAGAATGCTGAATCACATTTAAGGGCTTGATCTATTGCTTAGACTGGACTTTTCCACGGTTCACGTCCTCATTCAAACATGTGACCAGAGGCAGTATTTTTGCTGACAAAGCACTAACCAGGACAACCAAACGACAAAAGGGGTTTTGGGGGGGGGGGGCAAAAACCAAATAAACAAACAAAAACATGTTTGTCATTTGAGATCTTCCTGTAAAACAAAGACATTGAGAAAGGAGTGGCTGCTGGGAGGGGAACATACGGGCCTCCAGCCGTTTCAGGATTGTCGGACATTATTCTCAAGTAAAATTAAGGATAGACTTACCGAAATCGGCAGGTTCCACTGAAGAGGAAGTTCACACACAAGTGTAACCTCCTGCAAGACGCCTCGCAGGCCCTCACTCTGCACAGTGTCAGTGGGGTTTTTGCCACCACCTTCGACGGCCCAGTCCGACGAGAAATGACAAATTTGGATTTATTGCGGACGGTGTCCGTCACACTGGTGTCGTCCAAGACCCTCATGTTGTGGACCAAGTCATCGGTGTTGACGGCCCCTTGATTGGCGCAGAGAAACTTCATTATTTCAGCCTCCATTTCGGTAGAGCTTCCCATCGTCGTCCCTGTCCGTCTTCCTTACAGCCTGAGCTTTCTTTTCAGATGATTGGAAACCGAAACTTAATTTTAGTACTGATGTCATGCTGCTAAAATCTGCTAGAGGGAGCCACCTTCACTTGTGCGTGTGTGTGTGTGTGTGTGTGTGTGTGTGTGTGTGTGTGTGTGTGTGTGTGTGTGTGTGTGTGTGTGTGTGTGTGTGTGTGTGTGTGAGAGAGAGAGAGAGAGAGAGAGAGAGAGAGAGAGAGAGAGACATAGAGAGAGACAGAGAAAGAGAGAGATAGTAAAATCATGCTTTTTCAAGTTTACAATTGCATACGTGGTAGAATTGGGCAAAAGATGCATGTTGAATCAACATGCATTCATTGTTCATTTTTTTGAAAATAAAAGACGGGAGTTTGATTCTTGGTCTTTTATCCAAAAGAGCAAGAATCAAATTTAGTGTCATCATGGAAGTGGGTTTTTCACAAAACTGTATACAGTCAGCAGATGGCAGTGTTCACTACAAAACAACACAAATCAGTATATTCCTGTTAAAGACTACCAAAATAATTAAGGAAGAAATGACTGCCAGCTGTCATTTTGCTAACTTATTCTGTAAAATATAATGATCGAACCAATCTGGGGGTGGGAATAAAGAGTAATATCTATTTTTGTAATACTGATTTTAAAATTTTGTAGTCATGAATGTTAGGGTTAGGGTTTAGGTTGATGTTTGTTTTCTGTGTGATTTTGGGGTTGCTGGGGTTTTTGTGGGTGTGGTTTGGGGTGCAAGGAATTCTGTTTTTTTTTTTGTTTGTTTTGTTTTTAACCTGGATTTGAGCAGGAACAGTTTGTTGTGTTTCACGCCCGCTTGTGGCGTGGCTGTGGCCACCAACAGCTAACGCTTATTAAACAGACCTTTTACCGTCAACCAGGTGTTTTCCCTGACTAAAATGCTACAATACCATTTTATCTACTTTTCATGATAGCTATTGAAATACGTTATTAATCTTCCTTAATTTCTGTTAGCAAGTGCATAATGACATGCATTGTCACATGTTACTTCCAACCTATAAAAATAATTCATAACTCCCTATTTTGTGGCTTTCTTTACAACTTTTCAGAATTTGTCAGGAATTTATCACACATACATATAAATATAAATATAAAAGTAAATATAAATATAAATATAAATATAAATATAAATATATTGGAAGTGATATCTTGTAAATACACTACAGCAGCAGTATATGTGTATATATATATATATATATGTATGTATGTATGTATAGATAGATAGATAGATAGATAGATAGATAGATAGATAGATAGATAGATAGATAGATAGATAGAGAATATAAAGCCTAAAAGATAATGAGGATGAATTGAAATATGGTTGGATGAAGATAATTCTGAGTTATAAAAGTATTCCTCCATTTTTACTTTTTATAAATATGTAGTGGTTATTGTAGCTCTACTATGTTGCCTAGATGGGCTTTTAGGCAGTTTTAGTGTTATTTATTTATTACATTAGAGATAGCAAATCAATGTAATAGAGAAAAGAACCAAGATTTGGTACCTTGTTGCTTAAATAAAAAACCTCTTGAGTGATATAGTGTTGACTACCGCATTGCTCTGTCAGCCACCAATCTGTGTCTTCTCTACTGCTCCCTGTTGGCCAAGGAGCTAACACAGTTTTAAATCTCCAGTCAACACTAAACTACAGTTGGAGCGGCAAATTCATCCTGTGTTACCAGTCCAGATTGGAGGACACCTGTTAATGCAAATACATCTATGGTGCACTATGAAAATAGCATCAGCATATTCAAATATACTGCTTACGTGGTTCAACTGAATGTGATATTTTGCTGAGTTTTGGAAAATTCAAATATTCAACCAGTACAGCACCAGAGCACCTAGTTCAAACCACCAGGTTTTGTTTTTGCTGATCCATCCATCAATCTATCCATCCATTCATCTTCTGCCACTTATCCTGCACTCAGGGTCACAGGGATGCTGGAGCCTATGTCAGCTGCCATCAGGCAAGCAGGGTACATGCAGGACCGGTCACCAGTCGATCTCAGGACTGCATATTGAAGCAGAAAGCCATTAAACTCTCATTGACACATCTGGGTATTTTTTTCCAGTTTATTCCAATTCACCTCCTACTTGTTTTTGGACTGTGGGAAGAAACTGGGGACTGGATTACTCAGAGGAAAATCCACATGGACACAGGGGAGACGGTGCAAAGGCCCCCCAGTGAGAATCGTATCAGGGTCCTTCGTGGCGCTAACCAATGTGCCACTGTGCTGCCCATTCCTTGCTGATAATTTATGAATTAAGGAAAATATGCCTCAGCACATTTGGAAGAACCTTTCACTTCCCTTATATGTAGGAACATTTTCACTAGGAATTTGTGGAATTTGAGAAATATTGAAATTTTCACCTGATTACAGATGGAGACTTTAATAAGGAAGCACCAGACAAATTCAGTTATGTAATCATAATTATGTAGTGTAATCAATTAGAGCCATGCTTATCAATTCAAATTCCATAGTTCAGCTTTGTATTTAGGGCATTCCCTAAATTTGGTCACAGGACCAAGGTCCTTTCCTTTGAAAAAGATAAAAAAAGATGTGGAATGCCAAGAGGTTAAAGATCTCTTGTAGGGGACAGGGCGTTTAAAAAAAATCACACTTTTAAATAAATAAAACATAATTTTTTGGGTTGTTGTGGTTAATGGTTGTTGTAACTCTCAGCTCCGTGTACAATTATTGTCCACACTTGAACCATTCGACAGTGAAAATATTAAACTTTTTTTCTTTCACAGAAGAAAGTTCCTTGCCCCTTTATTCTGCAGACTTCGGAGAGCCTCCCTGAAATCACGAAACGCCAACTACAATTGTTTGTACCGGGCGCGCAGCAGGTGAGTCATTATGACATGTATAAAATAAGTACCGCGATCTGAAATAACTTCCTGATAGACTTCATCATAGTAGACCTTGTCTTACTTGAGAGGTGAAGTTTTCTATTGCTAGGCAACACACAAATGACAGATATGACAGACTTGAATTAGACATGAATGTAAAAGCATGAACACTGCACATGCTCAGGTAGAGGCTTTTTCTTACTAAATAACACGCATCAGAAACTAGCTGACGTGCATTACATGAAAACCCATTTGAAAGGAAGCCTGTGATAATTCTGTGTAAACATCAAAAACAAACAAAGCTGCAAACAATAATTTTTAGTGATGATTAACTTTAAGAATGTGTTGCTTTTTGTGATGATCTCTACATAAACAGTCAAAAAGCCCCGGGGGCAGGCTTTCAAACAACAATGAATAACAGTTTAATCATATTTAATGAATTATTGAATATTATACATTTTAGACATGATCCAGTTGTGGATGCAGCCCCATTGTTAATCTGCGGTCTGGGTTATAAAGATGAACTTTCAGATTAATAGTGGACTGGTTGCGAAATCATCATTAAATATTAAAAATGTGAATACTGGCCTTTGCTCAAATAGCTAAGTAGAGCTTCAGGGCTCATGGATATTAAACATATGGATTTCATGCTTCACACTAGCGAAGGATTCACTTTCTTTCAGGAATTAGCTGAATAGACTATGACTGTGTCTCTGCACAATATATGAGGTCCAGAATTAGATTAATTCTATCTACTCTTTGCATCTTTCATGGAATGGACATGGTATGGATTACCGGTGAATAAGAGAAGTATTTATACAAAATACTATGCTAAAGGGCTATCAAGGTGATAAATGAACTGCATACTGGACTGGAAAAAAAATACCAGTTATTTGAATGGTTAGTTATTTTAGTCATGTCCATGTTAAAGGCAGCCACATTACTGACTGTGAGTATTTCATTAGACATTAAATAATGCTAATGACAATCTATTATTGTGAAAGTAATTCTCATACAATCTGTTGATTTTTAGATGTGAATAATCAAATCAGTACATAGAATGTACCTGATTATCTGTTGCTGTATTGGGAATGATGCTTTGAATATGTATGATGAAAGGCATCCTTAACTCAAAAAGAAGAAACCATCACCTTGAGCAAATATAAATCCATAAAAACAACTGAAATAGTCCAGTTGCCACAGCAAAAGCTAGTCATACAGACCATTAACTGTGTGATCAATAGACATATCAGTATCGCTGCCTCAGCTGCCTGAGTATCATTGCATTTGAGTATTCCATGAAATGCGCTGCATAGATCCAGTCCTCAAACTTTTCACTGGAGTCTCCTGACAAACCAGGGAGGCTCACCATTTTTGAAATTGATGTTAGATTTGAAAAAAGATTTTGAAAAAAAATGAAGTTTTCATTTTTCTAATACAGTCACAATTAATTCTTTCTTGTCTCACCTACCTTTTGGCAGGGAATGGAGGATTAAACTCACTGTATTTTTAAAAAATATATATGATTTTCACAAATGTACTTATTTCCTTATTTTAATTCTTTAGCTATAGTTCAAGCAATTAATAAAAATCTTCAGTGTATGAGAAATTTGTAAAACGTGGCACAAGCATCATCCACTTTTGTTTCGATTAACACTAGCAAGACTGGAGTTTTTGGGTACTCCTAAAAGAACTGAACAGGGATCATTTGATCCCCCACCCTGGAATGCAGTGGCTGAGCAGACCCTGTTGTTATTCTAATGTGCCACTAATGGCAGGCAGCCACTTGCTGGGAGTACAATGCAAGGTGTGAAATGTAGATGAGGTCTCTTCTTGGTGTCTTCACACTCTACAGTCATGGCCAAAAGTTTTGAGAATGACAATTTCACAAAGTCTGTTCCTTCAGGGTTTTTAGGTGTTTGCCAGATGTGTCTATAGTTGTGTCATTCTCCAAACTTTTGGCCATGACTGTACAGACCTGGTCGTCACATCACAATTGATGAACAGCTTTACCCATCAGACACGATGCCCTTTTATTTATTATATTGCTACAAAACCAGATAAGTTTGGCATCAAGTTCTGGCTGGCTTGTGACTCGACATCACAATATATCTGCAACATCTTTCCATATGTTGGCAAAGAACCTGGTCGTCCCAAAGAGGAGAGACTGTCCAAGAGTGTGGTAATGAAGTTGATGGGACCATTTCTGGACCAGGGTAGAATTATCACAACGGACAATTTTTTCATCTCAATTTCACTTGCAAAAAAAGTTTCTCAGCTGGAAAACTACCCTTCTTGGGACACTCAATAAGATTTGCGGAGAAATTCTCCCTTCGGCTCGAGAGATGAAATGCAATGAGCTCAGCACTCAGGTGTTTTCAACGACTGACGCCACCCTGACAATGTATGCATCCAGCTGGAAGAAGACTGTCTATGTTATGAGCAGTAAACACGGTGTGGTTCAGACTGAGGACAGCCACAAAAGAAAGACAAGCACCATCACCCAGTACAATTCCACAAAATCCGGTGTCAATGCCATGGATCAGATGGTGCGCGAGTACAGCGTACGGGCAGGAACACGAAGATGGACAGTCACTGTGTTTTATAACATGGTTGACATGGCAGCCGTGAACGCACATGTGCTGTATCAAGCCTGCACAAGAAGGAAGGAAAGGCGGCCATAGTTTCCGATGCGGCTTGCTAGTGATTTGGCCAAGTCTCATGTGAGGGCAAAGAAGATTGGATAGGAGAACTGTCTTCGCAAACAGGCCGCCACACCAGCTGAACTCGGCAAAAGGAAGAAATGCCAAGTCCAGCACCGGTATAAAAAGAAACCTGCTACTGTTCAATGTGTTCACAGCTACAAGTTTACGTATGGCAAAAGCACAAAAGAAGTGCAGTAAGAGTGCGAGGTCACCTCAGACCAAGCACAGTTTTAAAAAAGTTGTAAATGCGTGTGACTTTTGTTTGTGTTTTTGTTACAATTGTTCTCCTATTTTCGGCTTTTCCCTTCAGGGGTCCCCACAGCGAATCAACTTTCTCCATCTAGCCCTATTCTCCGTATTCTCCCCTCTCACACCAACTACCTTCATATCCTTTCTCACTACATCCATAAATCTTCTCTTTGGTCTTCCTCGAGACTTCTTGCCTGGCAGCTCCAATTCCAGCATCCGTCTACCAATATATTCTCTATCCCTCCTCTGTACATGACCGAACCATCTCAGTCTGGCTTCTCTGACGTTCTCTCCAAAACATCTACCATGTGCTGTTCCTCTGATGGACTCATTCCTGATCCTATCCATCCAGGTCACTCCCAAAGAGAACCTCAACATCTTCATCTCTGCAACCTCTAGTTCTGCCTCCTGTCTTTTTGTCATTGTAACAGTTTCTAGGACATACATCATCACTGGGCTCACCACTGTCTTGTACACCTTTCCTTTTATTCTGGCCGATAGCCTTCTATGACATAGTACCCCTGACACTTTTCTCCACCCATTCCAACCTGCTTGGACCCGTCTCTTCACCTCTTTTCCACACTCTCCGTTGCTCTGGACTGTTGACCCCAAGTACCTAAAATCCTCCAGCTTCTTGATCTTGTGTTGTTGTCACAATGCAGTTTCAATAAAATAAACAGACCATTCAAAAAAAAAGCAAAATTTCTATTTGTATATTTTTCATTGCCTTATTTTCATGTCTCTTACTAAATTGAACTCAACAAAAATGATAAATATGTGGTTATCCAGCATCAAGCGATGCAGAATATTTACAAAAAAAAACCCAACAAGAACATTCAAGCTTTCAAGAGGAAGATCAGAGTCAGAAGCAATGAAGTTAAAATTACCCTTGATTAGGTGAAATCCATGTAAAACTGGTTCACACCTCTTTCTCCCCCTCCCCCCAAGAGCTGCTCCTCTGATAAACTGCATTCAACTCCCAGCAGGAGGGCTTCCACATTATTAGAACACTGGACAGACCACATTCCGTGGCAGGGGGATCAAATGATCCCGCTGCAGTCGCCAAAGGTATATGGATCAAATGATCCATCCTTAGTCCTTCTAGTCATGTTAAATAATGCTAAATAATGACAATCTATTATTGTGAAAGTAATTCTCATACAATCTGTTGATTTTTAGATGTGAATAATCAATTCAGTACATAGAATGTACCTGATTATCTGTTGCTGTATTGGGAATGATGCTTTGAATATGTATGATGAAAGGCATCCTTAACTCAAAAAGAAGAAACCATCACCTTGAGCAAATATAAATCCACAGCAAATAATGCCACAGCAAAAGCTAGTCATACAGACCATTAACCGCGTGATCAATAGACATATCAGTATCACTGCCTCAGCTGCCTGAGTATCACTGCATTTGAGTATTTCATGAAATGCGCTGCATAGATCCAGTCCTCAAACTTTTCACTGGAGTCTCCTGACAAACCAGGGAGGCTCACCATTTTTGAAATTGATGTTAGATTTGAAAAAAGATTTTGAAAAAAAATGAAATTTTCATTTTTCTAATACAGTCATAATTAATTCTTTCTTGTCTCACCTACCTTTTGGCAGGGCATGGAGGATTAAACTCTCTGATTTTCACAAATGTACTTATTTCCTTATTTTAATTCTTTAGCTGTAGTTCAAACAATTAATAAAAATCTTCAGTGTATGAGAAATTTATAAAACGTGGCACAAGCGTCATCCACTTTCGTTTTGATTAATGTTTACCTAGCAGCAATAATAATAACAAAGATAATAACAGTAACAATAATAATAGCAGATATGAGGAGAAAGATTCCTCTTCCGCATCACTGCTATTTTTAAATGAGTTACAAGTCAAGCTATTGCTACATCACATTAAGAATTTTATTTAGAAATGAACAAATAAAGAGGAACGTAGTCAAACCTTGTGTGCGTGTGTGTGTGTATGTGTGTGTTTGTGATTTCCTGCTTCGGGTTTCCCTTTAAAAGGGGGCAAGGCTCAATGCCGGGAATTCACGTCATTTCGCCGTTTTACACACAACCAGATCAATGAGAGAGAAGGGGTCGAGAGAGAGAGGGAGGGAAAGAGAAAGAGAGAGAGAGAGAGAGAGAGAGAGCAAGAGGGAGAGGGCGAGAGAGAGCTCTCTTCCAGGAAGGGATTATTAACCAGCGCACTGCCGAAATGTGAAGGGGAAACAAACGCAGACAAAAGAAGTTTTCACGCCGACCGCCGCGCCATGGAGCCGGCCTGCAGATAGAGGAAGCAGCGGCTTCATGAAAACCCTCAACTTATCGCGCCTGTAGAATCTGTGCGGACGCACCGCCCGCCGGGGCTCTGGGGCAAAAGGACCGGACGCACCGGAGGGAAAGTGGAAGGAGAGAAGTTGACGGGCGACCATGTCTGAATCCTCCACAGCGGCGGTGGCGATTAAGGTAACACGCTGCCGCCTGTAGTCTGGCGCGCTTCGCACCTCACTCCGCCCGCCGGGGGTGTCCGCGTGTAGTGTCGCTGCGGGGATTGACTGGAGCGCGGCGGCGGCGGCGGCGGCGGCGGCAACAGAGGCGGCGGTGGCGGCGGCGCGTTTGTTTGTCCGCTCATCTGTTGCTCATCGCTCCACGCTTGCACTGCGCCTCCGCTCCGCTCGTCGTGACTTCCTCTGACCCCCTCCCATTTTTTTTTTATTTTTTTTATCGTTTCTTTGTAAAAGTCACCGAAGCCGGCAGGCGTGCGCGTGTCTCGTGCACGCGTGTAGAAATTTGACCCGGCTAAACAATGGCAAGACGCAGCTGCTCAGCGGCGGTGACTGGATGGCAGCCCGCGTTGGACGGTTACCGGACGGAAAACTGACATGTTTTCTGTTTCCGCCCTTAATTGAGTCCTCGAATAACCGTCGAGCTCCCCCCTTTTCATCCCGACAAGTGGGTCCGGGGTTATTTCAGGAAAAGAAGCAGCTGAAAATGATTCAACTGCTATTTCCTATCTGACTTTACTTATTTATCTGACTTTATGTATGTATCAAAGGTACTAGTTACCAAACTTTTTTACATTTTCCCTTCTCCTAAAGTCACGACTTAAAGTCGTGGATGTTCGAATTATTGAAAAAAAACAAAAAACAAAAAAACAAGGCACCTAGCAGTTTTTTTTTCCCCATAAGATATGATTGAAAAAAAAAAGGGAAAAAATGTTCCCCGGAGTCAAAGATGACGTCTTCACATCCCGACAACATTGATATACAACCGACTGCCATGGAAAGTAGAGGAAACCATGAAGTTTTCCATTTGCAAGACCATTTTGTTAGTATGACTAGTGTCTTTAGCCATTTATCAAGTTGACAAATTACTGTAAAAGTTATGAAATACTCAACCAATTACGGCATCTGTTGTGGTTTGTGTTTCTCATCACCTCTAAGATGATAACAGTGAGAAGATGGTGGGGAATAGCTGATTCTAAAACATTTCCAAAACTTGATGAGGAAGATTTCAACTTTTGCACCAGGATGCTGAGCTCTCCATCTTTTTGCACTCCCTAAAACCCGAAGAACACAAGCTCATCTTCGTCAGATGATGTTGAGTTTGAGCAAATTTGACCCCCAACATTGCAGCCAATTATTTTGCCCCTTTTCGTAGTTTATTTGCACTCAGCTTCATCTGTAATGTTTTTGCTTTTTGTGCAATAAGACCACACAAAGACCAACGCTGAGGAGAGCAGCGGTATACATCTCTTGGACTTTCTCTAGTCATTTCTATGCTGCCTCTCCAGGTCTTTTTCTGAAAGACTTCCTAAATGCATGGGTCAAAAAACTATTTTCACTTATTACAGATTTATGCACATGCTGACAGACCAGGGTAGAAAACAGTAAAATGAGAAGATGGTTGGCTGAATCCTTTATGTTCGACGTGTGGATATCTGCCTATATAATTATTAGACTACAATCTTGGGCATAAGTTTTACTAACTTCAAAGATGTGTCATGCACACCCCCAAGAGTCAGCCCACACATCCTCATGGTGCATCCATCACACATTGGCAAACCGCTTTGAAGTGTTTATGAGTAAAAAATTTCCAACTAGCGGTGTAAAATTGCTGCCTGTTGGATGTAATAATACACATTGTGATGAGGCACTTTTTAACCGGGGATGGAAAATTAGTCATAACCGTTTATAAATGAAGTTATGGACAAGTGACATCCCTAAAGGTAATACCTTAACTTTGCCACGGTTCTCCCCAATTATTTCACATTTTCTAAGGAAGGAAATCTGAAAAATTTCAAACGCAATATTGCATGTGGAAATTCTTCTTTTAAATTCTACTGCACCAATTTCATTTAATTTGAAAATGGAATCCATCATTTATTTATTTTCTTTTGATTAGTTGCTGCTGGTTAGAGTAAAGGCTGAAGATCTTCGGTGCTCGTGATGGTTTTGTTTGTCGCTGAGGGCTTGTCATCTGAAGGGCTGATCAGTCATGAACCGGTAATGGGTCGGCTGAAAACAAAGATAAACTTCATATATTTGCTTCACATTTGGATGGACGCTACATTATGTGGCCTCTTCAACTGAAAGCCGCGCATGATTTCAAATGTCGTGTATGAAGGTTTTATCTGTCGATCACACAAAACATGACACCGGAAGATGCCTCGAGGAACCTTCCTGAACGTACCAGCATCATCGGTTCATCAAGCAAAAGCAGGTTCAAATGAGGATTGATTCAGCCCCTGGTTGTCATAAAGGGAATATAACAGATGTTGTAGACGGCTGTGGGGTGAAAAGCTAAGTATCATGTATTTATGAGAGATCTTTGGTCTTCAGTGAGTCTGATGCCATTGTGAAGAACGATTCTCGCTTTGAAGCTTATTCAGCAGAATACAGAGAGAATTCCCTCATGCTGCTGCCCAGTTAGTTGTTTAAGTCTCCCTACATATGCAGCATCTTGATCACAATTTTTTCTTTCTTTTTGCTGAACCAACCCTAAGCTCCTTAGCACAAGCAGTGGGGTGGATGCAGGAGCTGAAGTCACAGGCTGTTGGAAAAAGTTGCTCTAGAGGTTTGTCTGGATGTCAAACAAGGCAAGGGGGTAGCCTTCGCTTCTCCAAGGAGGAAATAGACTGAAAGATGATAACTTGGCTTCCACAGGAAATTCCTCGTACACAGAGTTGGTGTGCAGGAGGTGTCTAAGTGACTGGCTCTTGACAGCAGGTTGAGCAGGAGACTCTGCAAAAACTTTGACTTAATTTCCTTTTAGAAAAAGAAGCCAGTCAACAGGGAATGAACACAAACTGGAAAACCTAATATCTTAGCCAGCTTATGTTCCATATATGTGTTGAACAACAGCGCCTGGGTTAGAGCTGCTGATATTGATTGTCGGATTACTTTAGTCACTATTATAAAAGAATAACAGGTGAATACATACTCATTGAGACGGATTCAAGTGTATTGCCTCAGATTGTTAATCGGGAGACCACATTTAAAATACCACAAAATAATTTCCACCAATGTGAGGATTGGTGACAATCACCTTAGATTATAATGGCAAATGAACAAAATAAAACATATCAAGAAACATTTACTCTTTAAACCTCTTAAGTTTTTTTTTTGTCAGTACATACTTGATTTTTGTTTGATTTCAATAAGATATAGTTGTTCCATGTCGCTGGACAGGACAATTCAGAGGTTATGGTTAAGATTTAACATTAATCAGGGTCCTGTTTTTATCACTTTTTGGTTGAAATGTTGTGTCTGTGACAAAGTGATGCAAGGTACCGCAGAACAAGGAAAACACCCACTTTCTATTCATCTATTGGTCCCAGCTGTTTACTTTATCTCTACTTCCCCAAAAAAAGGAACAGCTAAAAAGATGCATGAAGGACTTTTAAGTGTCCGTGTTGAAGTATCTTCATCAGTCTATGCAAATTTCAAGACTTCATTTTCCACCATTTTTTGGGGACACGCTAATGTGTCCCCAGTTGAACGGAGGAAATAATGCCATTTATATATTTCATTCAGTGTTGCTTGATTGTGTGTCTATTTGCATTTAATCACTTTTGCTTTCAGTCAATGCTGCAGCTGTTCAACATCTTAAAATTGGAAAATAAAACGTTTTTTTCTTTATTCTCCCTTCTGGAGACTTTTGATTGGGAATTCCCCTTTTTTTAAAAAACAAAAAAAAACAAGAACACTGTATGAAATCATCAGAAGTTTACTATGGTTAATAATTTGAAAGGTCTAAAGTCAAACTGTCCAAAGGTATGGGCATATGACGTATGTATAGTAGAAAACGTGACTGGCATGAATGGCAAGAGGAATGCCCTCAGAGACTCGTTAACAGATTTATTCCTATAGTAGAGTAGAGATTCATCAATGATTGTAATTAGTTGAGCTGTTCATTAAACTACTTTTAAACTCAATTCTGTTTCCTTGTTATGAATTAAGCAAACAGAAATTGCAACCCATTGGTGCTTCTAATGGCTGTGTTATATTTGTGTTGTATCTTAACATTTCACTTGGGCAGAAAGATATTTAAAGATATCACCATAAGGATTTTAAACTGCTTTTGTTTTTATTCCCTTTAATAGAACAAACAGTTGGTGTAGAAGATGAGACTCCAGCTGCTTTTTTTTGACCCGCCAGCATTTTTAACAACAGTGCATCTGTTATTTTTGGGATTAACTGCCCTGCAGAGCAACACATGTGCAAAAGCATGTGTGACATTATGGATATCGGTATTTCCACAGCTTCACGGGCCTGTATATCAGTTTGTTAGAAGTACATAGTGGTCTGTGTATTGAGATGAGACCCAAACCTGCTGTGGTGCGAGGCAAGTTGGTGTGTGTCGCTGTTTGGGTTCAGGACTGGTGCGTTGTAGAGCTTTGTGAGCCATGCTTTGTGTCTCTGTGTCTATTCATAGCAGGAGAGGCGCTCTTTCAGTCCTTCCGCGAACCCACTGCCAAACTCCACTTCCTCCCCCGTCCATGCTCCTGCTGCGAGGCCAGCCAGCCGAATGGAGGACACGCCTGCCAGGCTGCCTGCACACCTGCGTGAGTCACATACACACTCAGATTGATTCATGTCACTGCTTTCCTCTGTATTTAGTCGACGTGATAATCTTTTCTTTTTTTTTTGTTTTTGTTGCACTGAACCAAGACTTCACCTGTTAATTATATCTCGTGGGTGGGTCTGAGACATATTCCTTAAGTTTCCTGTAAATACTCTTCCAGCTTGAGAAGGTGCCCAAATAGCTTAGTTTAGGGTGATTGCTGCAGATACTGCCTTCTAAGTCTGAAGAGCAGACAAGAAGAAAGAGAGTTTTAAATCCACTGTAATCTTCACACTTAATATCACATTATAATCATATTGATTATACACACACATACACGCACACACAGATAAACACACTGGGGTCCTTCTCAGCTGCAAGGTGCTGAACCAGATCCAGGGTCACTCACCTGAACCATTCATACTTCCACTGGACCATAACGGGCACACATGCTACACAGAAATAACCAGCAGTCAGGAACCAATAATATGGTACAGAAATCACAGGGGAGTTGGGAGGAGTTAGCAATGGAGATGTTGAGAGGAATTTGGGTTCGCTTGTCAACATGCCATAGTGGATTCTTCTTTACTTTCGTATGTCACTCTCTTTAAATTTACTTGCTCAGTCTAAGATTACAGTTGTGAAAAGAGCTTGTCCAATCAATCAAACTTCTGTCATTCTTGACAAAGTGTGGTTTTCTGTCCCCTTTGTGATACATATACATTTGTTTTGACACTGGCGTAACAGGTGCCAGTCAACCGTTACAATACACTGACATGCCAAACTAGCCCCTGTGTATTAAATGAAGAAAAATGAAGACGATAAAATATTTGACCTTGGTGGAATATTTCAAAGAGAAGGATGAAAACCATTTTCATAGCCACATCAAAATTAGTTCACTTTTTTCACGAGACTCAGGAAATTAAAGAATTGCTCTGTGTCCTCTGGCCTTTTGTCACATATTTCTCAAGTTTTTCAAAAATTGAATTAAATAGGTCTGTGTCCAATAAATGTCCCATTTCAGTTAAAACAACAGGCAAATGCATTGTTGTGGGCAGGTGTCTTAAAAAACTGCTCAGAGGTCAGGAAAATGGTGGCAAACTGTGATTAGATTGAGAAAGTTATGTAGGTTGATGACATTTTATAAAAAAAAAAAACCTTAACATTTAAAGGGAGAATTGAGGAAATGAGAGGGTTAATACATGTTTGGATCACATAAAGCTCAAAAAAAGTTACATATGCCATAACTGAACTGGGCTGTGAAACAAGATTTTCTTTTGTTTTTTACAGGACATGTTTTGAATTCAGTGGTAGTTTACCAGTGATGTGAAAAGATGATCATTTATGACTTATATTGGCTTGTGTCAAAAAAACAGAGGATGAATATTATTGTTTGCACAACTTAGTCAATGATTCATGACTGTCTGTTTATGCCAATTTTTGTGGCTAATGCCAGGAAAGGGAAGAAATACATTGTAATATAAATGACAATAGTCCTCTCAGTCACTTTGCTTTAGCATTAGCTCCTCATTTGATGTGATATATCACTAATGTGGGCTGACACTAAAACTCTCTATTAGATTAAGATTAGATAGACCTTTATTTGTCCCACAGTGGGGAATTATGCACTAACTCAATTGAGACAGATGACTCTACTATTGGCAATTAGTGCAGTACTACTGTGCTAAATAAACTTTGTATAAAAAGGCTTTATTAAAAGGTTATGTTTGTTTGAAACATTTCGGACTGAACCGAATCTGTTACTTGTAGAAGCAAAGGTAAACACAGAGGCAAACTCCACTTTTCCATGAAATAAAGCAATTTCCACTGGAATAATTGGGATGGAGAGTAGGAAAGATCGGCTTTGGCTGAAGTTTGTACCAAGAGTGTTACTCGATTGCACCGCATGAAACATCCATAAATAAAACAAAACAAAACACCTTTTGCATCAGACCAAGGACCTTTCAGTCATAAATAAACATGACTGTATCAACACAACTTGGCCTTATCTTTGGTCATCTAGTCTAGAAAAATGTGGATCGATCGCATCTACAGGCAAGACGCAGTACAAAAAATGTTTTGAAATATCTTGTAAAGGTAAACAAAATGAAGCAACTCAGTGACGCGATGGCTTCCCTTGTATCGCCTCACCATTGCTTAACCAATGATTGAGCTGGAGGGGCTGGAGCTCAGCCAAGAGATAGGCTCCATGTTCAAAGAGTAACCCTGAGCTAGTTTGTCCAACCTGCCCTGTCAATATTTAACCAGTTTATTTTATGTTTTGTTGCTGTTGTGAACTTCAGGACCTGAGTGGGGAGTAAGGGTCGCTTGCACAGCTTTTTCTGTAATGCTGCAGAAAAAAAGAGCATTCAACAGGTCTACGCCACTCCAGTTGAGCAAACTGATGAGTGACTTTACCGATTTGTGATGGTTATTTATTTATCCAGATATATAAAAGACACTTTCAAAGATCCAACACATCCATGTCGGACAGGAAAATGTCTTTCCCGTCTATATATGGTTGATCCCTTTGGAATCCACTCCCCTACCGGGGAGACAGTGACATGTCTTTGTCACTACTCACACAGTGAAAAACACCTCCGCTTGTGCTTTCTCCTCCTTCCTATCTAAACATGCTAGTGCTGGGAAATGAGGCGTCCATTAACCCCCACACTCAGAGGGAGTTTTGTCCTGAGCGGGAGGAGAGGGAAGGAAAGGAGGAGGAGGCGAGGGGAGGTTAAGGGAGGGGGGAAAAGACAGAAAGAAAAAGAATGAGGGAGGAAATTGCAGTGTGGGCAGAAATCCGCCTTCTCCATTTCCTGGGGAGGAAGTGGATTAGATGGGGAGAGTTGCAGCTTGCTCCTCACTCTAAAGAATGCTACCAGCCTCAATATTAACCCTTTCAGACAGATATCACAGCAACACAGCGCAATGCAATAAAGGCACATTTGGAATAAATTGGCTTTTCTTATCAGTCCCTCCGAAACACACTTTTATTAACTTGCTTTATTATGTTGTCTTTTTTCCCCCCTTAGTGTTTTTAGCTGACTCTCAAGTTTGTTTCCATGTAGTTTCTTGTTTGATCTACAGGCTCTCAGTTAAATTGCTATAATAAATATTTTTGTTTTAAAGGCCTCATCATATCTAGGCATCATTGCTATTTTAACAGTTTTTGTTGACATGATCGACAATTTGGAACAAATCAGCCAAATTTGGCTGATGCGATACACAGAGATCTTTTCAGTTTCAGAAGGCACATTTAATATGGGATGTGGGGAAGTTTGTCCAATATGGCACTAAAGATGCTTATTTTCAATCTCTGTGTTTTTCATGGAAGCAGTGTGTCACAGATATTGAGTAAGAAGCTAGAAAATGTCACCAGCTGGCCAGTCAGTGAAGTTATTTGCTCTGAGATCACAACATAAAAAGCCATTTAATAACATCAAAGTATTCAGTATAAACACCTTTTATACTGAACAACATGTAAACCAAGATAACAGTAGTAAATCAACAATTAGTTTCCGTTTAAGAGAAGAAATCACTTAAGCATCCCTAAGATTTAACTTAATCTATATGTTGAGAAATCGCAACAGTAAAAAGTGAGAGAAACAATCAAGAGATTACATTAAAAAGCATTTACAAGAAAAGAGTTATCAAATTATCGATTGCAATCAAATATGGAGGAAGTTAGATTGATGATGCTGTGTTCTCACGGCTTTCTATGTCCTTTGAATAAAAGTAAGCTTCCTCTTCTGTAAAGATCAGTATGTTGTCTAACATATTTAAAAGTGATGTCTCCGTGTTTGGATGCATTTTTCCTACACACCAAGTGAAGAACAGATTACAATATTTCATCAATAAATAAATGAATAACGTAATTTATGCCAAAGGATTCAAGACTGGAAAGATCCCAACAAATAATCAAAGAAAAGCGATGTCCATGGAAACAAGACTGGCTGTGTCTGTGTGTTTGTACATGCACTTACAGCTGGGTTTGCTCTATGCATGTTTGTATGAGTGGGTGGATGAGTGCGCGTGAATCCTGTGTCTTTGTGTCAAGCTTGCCACAGGTTGTGTAGGTGTACACTGACTGTTACAGTACATGACTGCAATCGCCACTAATGTCCTTTGGTCTATTACTCTTTGTGGTCTGCTACCCTTTTTACTGTGAAAGGGAATTAGTGTCATAAAGTGTGTGTGTGTGTGTGTGTGTGTGTGTGTCTGTGTGTATGCAGGTTTTGGTGTTTCTGAGGGGAAATTTCCTGCCCCTGGAAGCGGCTCTTGTCCTCAGGAATTTCCTGTGTGGGCAGACAGCACTTCCTGAATAAATGTTGTTGTTGTTGTTGTTCTATGTGTGTGTGTGTGTGTGTGTGTGTGTGTGTGTGGTAAAACTTGCTCTCTTTTCTCCTCTGAAAGGGAAACTGTTCTTGCATGCTAGAGAGGGAGCTGAATGTAGCCCACTACTCTTCCTGTTCCCGACACGCTCCTCATAGTGTCTCAAGGGTGGGTGGGGGGTTGTTGCTTTTTTCCAAATGCTACAATGAACACACTCATTTGTTACTAATTATTTGATGCTTCAGCTTTTATAGTTTAAATCGGAAAAGCACCTGAAACTGAAAAAGGTCTTCTTCAAAGGTCTCTTTTTTTTTTATTTTACTTTATTTATTTATTTATTTATTTATTTATTTATTTATTTATTTATTTATTCTAACCACATACTCTGGTGTCATATCCTTCTGTAGATTAGCTTTGTGTTTCCAATATTTATACAGTTTTTTATTATCAGGAAAGAGGTGTTTTCTTCAGGTATATGACAGTTTCTTGAAATACACTGATGAATGCATGGAATAGCTGCAATCCTGATTCGTTAGTATGATGTATTTATGAAAATTACGCATTTTTTCACTCCTGCTCCTCCTCTATTTGCATGTGATGTGGGACTGCTTGAAATATCCACATCTCATTTAGACCAGTGGTCCCCAACCTTTTTTGTACCAGTGACCGGTACCGCTCTGTGGACGGGGGGGTTGGGGAGCGCTGATTTAGACCACAGAACTTCATATTAAAGTCAAGTGTTTTGTGATAACTTTCAGAGGAATCTGCTATGTGGCTGAGGCCATGGCTTACACTGGTTAAAGAAAATAAACAAATAATAATCCTAATGAATTTATTTAAAAAAAAAAAAAATCAACTAATTTATACCTCATTGTACAAGGTCCTGGAAATTATTGTTTGTTTGGAAATAATACATACAATACTATAAAACCACAATTCACAGTTAATATGTCATGAAAAATGCTAAGGTATGGAAAATTCCAACAATAGCATTACAGTCAATCAAATGTGAAACAGAAAGACTAATTTATCATTTTAGAATTTATAACTAAGAACATTAGACACTTAAGAAATACAATTTTTGTTCAAGATTTTCTGATGTTTCTGTGACGATTTAAAAATCATCAATATGATCCCTCAATGATTTGAAGGGAGTGTTTTTCGTGATATTTTAGGTTGTTTTTCTTTGCATTTTTGACTTATATTACATATCCAGGGTTCTTGTTTTTTGTGATAAGCAGGTTACTACATATGGTTTCTTCATCACAACTAATACAAAGGATTTTGACATTATTAAACCAATAGTGCTTTTGTTAAAGAAAAGGCTGATGATTTATGTTCTTGGTGAAAACTTGTAACACACTGAGAGTCTCCTGGTCACAGGATCGGCCCCTCTTGAAACTCAGTAGCAAATTGCAACACAACAAATTGGGGAAGAAGTGATATCATAGAACAATAGTTAACGGTTTGAGATAAGATGAGTCATATCATGTTCGAAAAGCTCAAAATATGTTGTTAATTCTTTTTTTTCTTTTTTTTTGCTAACAGATTCATTTCTCTGAAAAAAAGTTAATTATTTGAATTAGATGGGATTATTTAGTTGTTTTATTGTGCAAAGGATGACTTCAATAGAAACATTTTCTTTAGAAAAAAGGTACAGATGTGTGTATGTGCATGTGTGCCTGCGTCTTCCAAAGCTTCTGCTTTTTAGTATATAAAAAAAAAAAAAAACAGAAAAAAATGGATCTTGAACAAAAGGAAGAATGGCAGTTAAGACTAGATTCAGGAACTACCCTGCAAGAGCCGGCATGTGACTGTGCTCGACAACAAACAATCAAAAACAGGTCGCGCTACTTCCTGACCATAAATGTTGAGTGTGATTGATGATGTGTTTTATGTTTGTTTTGACTGGATGTAGTCCAGTTTTGCTGGATGGGGACAAGCACAAGCTTGCTCATGGAGGAAGTTCGGGGTGGAATTCTCTTGTTTGAAAAGTAAAAGTGTGTGTGTGTAAATGCATTTGGATTTTCCCCGCTGCACCCTCCGGAATCCTTGTGAATTGAAATGAAGTGTAAAGGAGATAGATAATATGCAAGGATTAATGGCGGAAATGTGTTTCTCTCCTACCCACATGTCCCTGAGTGAGGGTGTCAGAAGGTCATGGCCAGCGCCCTCCTCCATTTCTCCTTTCCTCCTTACTCCTCTGTCTGAAAAAAACCTTTTTCTCTGTTGAGATAGCAAGACTAATATCCGCCTACTTCTGCTTCGAGAGGAAAGGCAAACATTTACCGAAGTGAGTGACTAAGGACCACAGTTTTTTTTTTTTTTCTGGTCTTTATTTGTAGCTGATTTGCTGTTCTAATGTACATCACACACATTGCCTGTACATTTCAAGAATGTTGGAAGTTGCAGGTTGCTGACAGGAAATGTGATTTTTCATGTTCCTGTTTGATTCAAATGGCCAAATGCTTGGTTTGGTTCCAGTTTTAAGTTTGAACAGCAATAGGAAACAAGGTACAGGAAATACATGACACTGCGTATCGTCATTCAACAGGTCTTTGGCAATAATAAGAACCAAAATTGTCTGTTTTTAATAGTCCCCTCTCCCCCACAAAGTGCTGCTCAATAGCTTTTACCTTGCCCTCAATCCAACGACCCCTAAAATTATATATTTTTTAAACTCAGCATTGTGTCGATGATGACCATTACCTCAGTGTTATTTTGTATATTATATATATATATATAATATATATACAATATATATGTATATTTATATATGTATATCTTCTTAACAGTAAACGCATTTCCTTAAATAGTTCCCACAGGTGATTTAAGACTTAAGGTATTTTGCCCTCCAAAATGTTATCATTTATGATTTACCCTCACAAAGTCCCGTAACTAATAAAGATGTAGTTCTTCTTTTGTTTGTTTTTTTTTGCAATGGTGTACTGTACAGTTGTAGGCATTGCATGTCTGATACTCCAAGCATATTTGGCTTGTGCTGTTTTGACAGTTGAGTATGCCAGAAAGGAATGCTTTGAACGCATATATTTTTTTACAAACAGGAAGTTGCATCACATTTGTGTTGTACCATCTGGAACAAGGAGTAAACTAAAATCTATGAATATTTTACTTTATTACTGTCTCAATAATTAAGTGGGTAGTTGTACAAACATATTTTTGCAAGAGGGGATAACAGATATGATACTTCGGGAGTGTGACCAAATATAATGCATTATTAGCGTTATCATAATCTCAGTCTTCTGATATATTATTTGTTACCGGTTTAACTACTAATTCAACTGTGGAGGCTTTGATCCCTTGCAGGTATTCAGTTGGTTTGGAGAATAGCAGAGGTAGAATCCAGTACATATTTAAAAATGTTGCCTTAACTAATGGCTGTTTTAGTTTTGCTCTTTGCTTTATTTGTTTTGAAATGCTAAGCATGGCCCTTCTTTCACCATCTGTTGGCAGCAGTCTGTCACTCTCAGTTATGGAACTGTTTGTTACTGCCCACTGTGTTGACTCATTTACTTGTCAGGTTTATCTCCACAATTTACAAGTGAAGCTGGGCCTTGTCAAGCCGCTCATCAAATCAGAAATGTATTAATAGTAGCCTCTTCTCCTCCACTTGGTTAATGGCAGCTGTCGAGCAGCTTATGTGCATGGCCACCACATCAAACATTACTACCAGGTGCCGGTAAAACAACCACAATATAAATAATTCATTAATAATCCAATATTCCACAATCATGACAGTCCCACTTTAAAAGATATTTAATACATCACAAAATAGGGTCGCATTTGAATCGAGTCTCCACAACATGGATAGGTGGCAGATTAAAGCAGCATCTTTAATGCCTGGAGGTAAACATATTTTGCAGCTGCATATTTTGCAGCTGCAACGCCTATTCAAAACCATATGCATTCTCACCACTTGAAATAGTTGAAATACTGTCAACAAAAGTGCCTCTTCAGGCTGTTGAATGATGCAGTGAATGATGCCTAAGAATACATTGTTTTAAACAAACTAATGCCAAAAGACACAGTCCCCTAGGTAACAGAGAGGGCAAAATAGTCAAATTCAGGCAGATCTGTTGTAATAGGAATTCCGAGGACATATTAACGTTGACGTAAAAAAAAGCACCTTTAAAAGGGTAGGATGCGTAAGTTTCTGTAAAGGGAACAAAAGCAAAGCGGTCAATTGTGCCCATGTTGGTGTGACATTTAGAGATAAACTGTCATTCTGGACGGGACCTTTTAAGCTTTACAACAGGACAGACTTCATTACCTTGTCTGGCCGGCAAGGGAAGTGGAGGGCTTCTGTATGACTGCAACGAAACAAGATACTGGTGATCTCATCCTGCTCTTCCCTTCAATCACCCCAAGCGCTTAGGAGTTGCCTTGGCAACTCATGTGCTGCGTGTGTGTGTGTGTATATATCTTCATGAGCAAGAGCGGGGGCCTGAGAAACCACAGAGTGAAAATTATGTGTCATCAGAGAGGATTTCAAGCCCACGATTTAGTTAAGGGCTTGGGATCGTGCTCCTGTTGTGCCTTAGATTTTTTTTTTTTCAATGTAAATACACACACACAAACACACACATGTTATTCTATATGTGGGAACCTGTCATTGACTCATACACATTCTCTAAACTTAAATTACCCAATGTTTGAACCACAGCTAATTTGTGCCCTAAACCCAAACAACAGAGTCTTAAAGCATTTTGGATCTTGCAAGTATTTTCAATGCCAGGGGTTTTGGACCCCACAAACAATAATGCAACACACACAGACATATAAACTCTCCCAACACTTAAATTTAAGATGTTCTCTGAAAAGTCCAATGAAAAGTTGAACTAAATTAGATTTTCTGCCTTAAACTTGTAACAAATCCGGAGCAGATGATGATGATGGAAAATAGCAGAACAAGTTTCAGGGAAGTGTTTGACTGTTTCGAATGAAGTGTGTCTAAAGGGAAATGTGCCCTTGTTTTGTTTTTTTGTTTTTTTCAAGCTTTGGCTTGTGCTTTTCCTTTTCTTTTCACATCAAGGTAAGAAAATCATGATTGAGATAGCAAGTTATGTTTAGAATCAAATTCCCTTATTATAGCACATAGATATGAAATGCCACCTGATTTTTTTTTTTTTTTGATTCGGTAGCAAACATCTGGAATTGGCAGCTGAGTAACAGCATTAGCAAGCAGGACAAATACGCATATCAAAGGAAGGAAAAGATTTGTCACTTTATGACAGATGAGACTCTCAAAAGTCTACCTGTAATGAAAAAGGAGATGAATATTGTTAGTTCAGAAACCCATTCCATACAGAGGGTCCACTTTGCAATTTAAGTAATGCATCCTTCAACATCATCGCTCTGTTTTGATTAGGATGGTCCTGAATTAAGTGTGGTAGGTCAGAACTTGTAAAGGTACAGTTCATAACAAAACTGCAGTTCTTGTTAATCAGGGACCTGCACCCGCCCGTACCCAACTCCAGCTATAGATTACATCCAAGAATAGATATGACCAGTCGGAAGACTGGCCTGAGCATGTTGTACCCGCTCTGTCGGCTTCAGTTGATCACTGGCTTAGTATCTGTTTCCCTTCCTGTTTGCCTTTCCTTCCTCTTTTACATCTGTGTTTAGTTCTCTTGTTCCTGCCATTCTGTCTAATCTCTCCTTGTTTTTTTCTGCTCTCCCCACACACTATCAGCCCCCCAACCCAAACTTTTTTTCACTTTCGTCTCACTTCTGTCTGTTAAGAAAAGTCCCAGTATCGCTCTCTAACCTTCCCGCAGGAAGTTTCCTGTGCTGAAACGAAGCCCACACTGGATTGCTTCCTGCCAAATGTGTTGTGGGATGCATTTGTTTGGGGCGCTCTTATTTTTTTATTTTTTTTCGCCTCCTTCCCTCTTCTCTCCTTGTTGCTTCTTCCTCTGGGCTCCGTGCAGATGGCTGAGGCTTGCAGACCGGATCTTTGAGGGGTTTTGGCAGAGCAACACCTCTCGCTGGCCCTGAGAGAGCATACCGCAGCCATGACCTTATGACCCCGGCTGCACTGCTGCCCGACCCGGCCTCACCGTTCTCTCAAGTTGCCACAAGAGATGGATGTACAGCTGGTGCACGCAGTACAGATGGCAACTTGAATCAATATTGAAAGAGAGTCAATGATGTAGGCAGTTAGTATTCCAGAGCAGTGAAGTTCCATTTGTGCAGTGTTGCCCAGTTAAATTGTTATACAATGGCCCTTAATTATCCTTTTGATACTGTAAACAGCCCAAATTCCAGCACTGAAATCAACTTATAAGTGTTCGCATCATGCTAAAGTAAAAGCAATCACGTATTTAATACGTATTGCACAAGAAGTCATTTGAATATCATACACCCACATATTCTCTCTACAGAGGCCTTTGCAGCTTATAACATGGAAAAGTGGAAACTGGCCAAGAAGAGGAGTGCTTTTTTTTCAGCTAGAAACTAAATAGAAGTTTAATTAAAGCAATAACATCTGTTAGGCAGCAGATTCAAAGGACACAGGAACAATGCAGTTTGGCACAAAATCAGAGCTTTGGCTTTAGTTGGATATTTTAATTTGTGTTTTAACATGTTATCAATACATTCAACATGAATATAGAATTTTTCACTCAAGGCATGATCACTAAGTGTTGTTGTTATGACTGTATTGATTTAAAATAGGTGTGTAAGAGCACTAGTTGAAGTATAAACAACATGTCCCGCTTATTTGCCTTCATCTGGCATGTTAAAACATTGAATAAAATACACAGTCACCTAACTTAATCAGCGTTTTGTTCACTGATAGGAATGTTTTCGCAAAATTCAAGTGTTGGACATAATGCAAACTTTTTAATTCACATTAACATGCCATTTGGAGATAATTGAAGCCTGGCCCTCGGCCAACCCAGCTGTCGTTTAAATAATTTTCCAGGACTAATAATTCATCCAGTTTAAAAATAAGGACTATATTTCTGTATTTGACCATCACAGGTTCCTGTGGTTGTGAAACACCTGTATCTCAACCCCTGACCTTGTTGACAAGTTGAGGGCCAGTGTCTGGCAGCCTTCAGATAACTAATGCCGTACCAGGGTTTATTGCCAGTTCTTGTGCCGCCATCTGAATATTGGGATTATGGGGGAGGGAAGAAATAGGAAGCGGACAATCTAGAATCTAGACAGGGTTTCATTTTATATTGATTGTTCTGTGAAAACTTCCTTTGTTTGACGGCCTGGGATGGGAGGGGTGGGGGGGTTACAAGGCTCTTATTACTTGTGTGACAGTGACATTGGCGGCCAAAGATAACAGCTGTCCGGCTCCCCGAGGAAGTGTTTGAGGTGGAGCGATAAGTGAGAAGTAAGACATAAGTAGACGCCGTTCCACGTGGGTGTAGTGGATGTTGATCTACACAGTTGCGAGTACCTTTGCGTTTCAGTGTGTGTGTGTTTAAAAGGGAAGGTGAGGCTGAGTCATACTTCAAATTGTTGAATTACACAAAAGGCAAAATGATACAATGCAGCGGGAGATCTGTATTAACTGTGGTAAATAAGGGTTGAGGGAAATATGTCCAGCTTTTTCAGACTAGATAATGACAATCTGACAGCATTTCAGAAATCCTGTCTTGTGACGTTATCTGTTACATTCGTGTCAGTTGACGAAACCAGAGAACAGCACGGTCCTGTGTAATAAACATGTATGTGTTGTGTAAAAAGTCATGTCTGTTTAATTTTAGAGTAGCTGACCTTTCAGGTCCTGCAGGGAAAAAAATCTTGGTTGAGCCTGTTCTCAACCTTCAAAAGAAATACTTTTGAAATTTGGAATTTATTGCTTGAGGAAATTCTTACTTTTCTTACACAGCAAGTTTTTTCGCTCTGAGTTTTTTTGAAATCTTATTAAATGGCTGTCGGGGGATTTACCATTTATTTTGATTTTTAACACTTCCTCATTGACTTACCCACCCGTTTTGGCAGCTGCTGTTTCAAAGTCTCGAACTACTACGTGGTTGTTGTCATGAGACAACAGGGCACTTTTGGGTGTCACCAATGAGATGAAGTGTTTTTGGAAAAAAAAAACGCTGTGTCCAGGGTGTCCATGATGCTGAATGCGACACACCAGAATAAAAAAAATTGAGGAAAAAAAACTGTAGTTGTCTAGCTTTGTATTTTTACCCTTTTTTAAAGAAAACATGTCATGTTTTATGATAATTTATCCTTTATTGTGGGGACATTCGTTCTCTGCAATCAACCCATCATGGATGAACCATGAGCAGTAGGCTGCCATCCACCAGCGTCAGGGAGGCAATTGGGGGTTCAGTGTCTTGCTCAACAACAATTCCACACATTAGGAGGAGTCGGGAATCAAACCAGGAATGTTCAGTTCCAAAGACGATTGCTCTACTGTCTGCGCCACGCTGCCCCTTTGTTATGTATTTGGTTGTATAGTGCATAGTACATATAGAGCATGTAGTACATTTGGGCCAAAACAAGCATGAATCCCAATAAGGAAAGATGTAAAGATGAGTGAAAGTAGGTTTTTTATTTATTAGCATTTTTCTGCTAACTTGTGCATTCAAACTTGAGTTGGAACACCCTACAAGCTCCTTTTTGCTGATGCTCCTCCTTTATCACAACCCAAATTAATTTCGGACAACCCCTAGATACCTTTGTGACCTTGTTCTTTCCACATCCGAGTTTCTAAACATGCGCATCTTCAAATACCGATGTAGCATCGGTAAATGCTTTACACTGAAAAATTTAGTGTGAGAGAAGAAAAGAAAGATACTTTTGTTCAGGCTTCCTCTTTTCCTGTTCCTTCTGTGTTTCCTTATTTATCCACAGACTAATAAACTGTCCTCTGATGTGTCTGTCTTGAGTTCAGAGAGCAAAGAGCAGAGGCGATCATAACGGATAGCAGCACAATAACAGTCTGACCGTCTTTCTCATATCCCCTCTATCCATGTTAGTCATTTTGTATTCACCCTCATAAGCCATTATCTTTTAATCTTTTATTCTAACCTCCACTCCCTTTCTGACTCTCACTCCTCCATCTTTTTCCCCCTTTTATCTGTGCTGCTGTTCCCGTAATCACTCCCTCCTTTTGGCTTTTATCTCCACTTCCTCAATATCCTTTTTACTGCCTCTGCCTCCTTCCTTCCTCTCTGCTCCCCCTCCCCCGGTCTTTCCTCCCTCCCCTTCACCCTCCCCTCCTTCCGGCCTTTCCTTCTTTCTTCCTTCACCCCAACCCCCTCTTCCCTTCTGCTTCTGCATTGAACCAAGCCTTATTTTCTGAATGCCTTTCCCTCCTTCTTGCTATCTTTTTTTTTTGTGTGTTCAGTCAAAACATGGTCCCAACAACTAAGTACTCTCTTTTCCAAACTTCTTCCTCCTGTAGGTTTGCAGCCAGTCTTCTGGAGCAGAGAGGATGTGGCCCAATGGCTACGATGGGCAGAAAAAGAGTTTGCACTGCGCCCGATCACCAGCAGCTCCTTCCAGATGAATGGCAAAGCCCTGCTGCTGCTCACCAAGGAGGATTTCCGCTACCGCTCACCCCACTCTGGTACTTTATTTCAGCCTCTTGATGAACTGTGCATGAAGGAGGAGGCCCAATAGGAGGAGGTAGACCTGAAAACAAACATAAAGAAGGGGCTCTTTTACTTAACGGGAACCTTTTAGGCCCTTGACCACTCAGAATGCTCCTAAGAAATTGGTGCAAATATTTTTCAGCTTTATTTAAATGGGAAAACTAAGCCTTTCTCTTACAAAGTAGTTGGTAAGACTGCTCCTGCTTGGCAATTTCATATCCATCAACTAATTTAAGGCCAAGGTGGACATGAAGATAGTTGCTGAAATCAATGGAATCAATTTCTTGAAAGAAGAATTTAAGACATTTAAAGTCAATAAGTCAGCTGGAGCAGAGGTGTGGGGTCGTGGATGGGGGGAGGGTGGCGAGTGTCAGCCGACAGTGGGGGGAGGCGACTGTTGCAGCTCGACTGCTGAGGGAGGAAGTAGGGGACGGTTGATCAGGAAGTACAAACCAACCTCAACAGTTGCCACAGCAACAACAGCAGGCAAGCACGCGCAAATGGAACAAAGACAGTGTTTTCCTCCTAACAGTTATGTGGATTTTTGTTTTTAGAAGTTAAATGGCATTTCAAAGGAGATCATGTGTGACTGTTCTGGAAATGTCACACACGCTGCATGACGAAGCCTTTCCCGTGTTCCGTGGTTTCCTTCTGTCATCATTGGAGTGACAAATAAAGTTAAAAATGATATTGGAATGAGGCCTCTAAAAGTGGAAACAATGGTAATGGAGTTCAGAGAAGTTAATGTTCAGAGACTTATTTGACTGGAATTAAACATTAAGAAAAAAACTTAAATGAATGGTTTTCTAATTCATAAAGTATGTGAAAAGTAAATCTAGAAATAAACATAGGAAATAAAGGGGAATTTGGGGATTTTTTTAATATTGTAAAACTGATTTGGTAAAAATAGTAATATGCATTTTGTGTGTTTTAATGTATGAATCAATTGATGGCATTTCAAGCTTCAAATATGTGATCAGAAAGTATAGAGGTTTTCCTTTATTTAGTCATTTTTTAAAACTAATAACTTTTCCCTTAACTGTTATGTTTTTTCATTATTTACAAGATGTAATGTGTTGCTATTTAAAGCAATGAACACAAAGTCTGGAGCGTGTCAGTCCTCTAATTGTATGAATCATTTTCTTTTTGAGGATGTGCTCTATTCTGTTGAAGGGCAGGTTCATAAATCACAGTCTTTAGATTTCTGATTATGTTTTCCATGAGAATTAAGATATATTTCAGTATCAGGATTTGTGCTGTGATTGGTAATGTCATTTTCAGAATTTGACCCAATAGTATCTGCAATGCTTTCATTTCCTCATTTTGGAAAATTAGACAGTGCTGACAGGGCTCACCATTTTGGGCTTTTTGCCATGAAGATAAAATATTTTAGTGAGTACGTTTTAATGAGAAACACAGGGGCCTATTCTAGCTGTTACTGGGCGAGAGGCAGGACTAATCGCCAGTCAATCACTGGGCCACATATACAGACATACAACCAATCACTGTCATTTACATGTCATAAAGTGACAAGCAACTATTTATTCTCTCATTCACCAATCTGGTTAATCTGGGGTCTCCAATTAACCTACTGCATGTTTTTGACTTTGGGAAGAAACCAAGGGAAACCCATGCAGACAAGGGAGAACATGGAAGCGGAAGCGCTCACCCCTGCACAACTGTGCCACCTTTTTTTTTTTTTTTTTTCAAGATTTTGGACCAAAATTACTCAATTTGTAACAGACATGCATAGAAAACAAATTCCTCTTCCAGGAAATAGGATTCTTTTATTGTAACACAACGCCACAAGACCTGAAAGTGAGAACTGAAAGGGGTGTATGGTTATAACTTCCTTCATTAGAATCATTTCCTTTTTATGATCATGCTGAATAGACGTAATTGAGGGCAGGTTTTTCAGAATGTTATCTGTTCTACCGAAGATAACTCATTCAACCTGTAGATCTTTCACATCAGGAGCCAAGTCATTGCTTGCAGTGTTGAGGATAAAAAAACATTAATGATTGAGTAAACTTCCTGCATCAGCCATGAGCCTGCTGTAACCACCAGTGTAGCCACTGAAAGAGGACTAACATCATCGCTCACAGTAATGGCTCACATTCTTCCCTCGACATCGGGTTCATGTTGTTTGGTAAATAGGCTGTGAAGAGGTTTTAACTCACATTATGGTGTACACAAAAAAATCAACATGTAGAGTTGAACTTTTTTACCTGAAAACAATGAGACTATATATTTGTGCCAGTGATGAGGAAAAACACTTCAAATCATTTTTTGAATAATGTGGGTGAAAACTCCCTTGAAAAGTTTTGCATTGACCCAGATTGCAGGTCAATATCTCTTGTGTTGACATTGTCTAGCTCAGAGACATATTTGGGCTGCCAGACATGGATCGATGACTGTCTCTTATATTTTGTTTTAGTATTTTGTTTTTTTTCTTTTGCAAATTCATATGCCTTTACCTTTGAGGAAAAATTAAATAGAAATACATCGCTAGAAGTAAGCAAGGAAAATAATAAAGAAAAAGTTGTCTAGAACCCAAAAGATACTGCTTAAAAGCAGGAACAATTCATCTTCAAAAAATACTAAAGGACTGTGAATGGACTGGGGTTTTGTATCTGGCATGTGAGTTACATGTCTTGATATAAACAAAAAAACCATCTAAATATGGTGATATTTATTTCCATATCTCCCACCCTCTCTGGAGTAGATATTATACATTTAGGATGTGTTTTGCTCAATAACGTTAACATTTTCACATACTGATTTCTTACTCATGCTCCATGCAGCATGTAAGATAGAGAGTAGTTTATTTCTCTGTGATGGGAAACTTGATTCTTGAGGCCCTGATGATTTTTGCCTCTGTGTCAGCGTAAATTGCTACTGTCAGTTGACCTCTGACCTTTACATATCTGTAGGTGACGTCCTGTATGAGCTGCTGCAGCACATCCTGAAGCAGAGGAAGCCCCATGTTTTCTACCCGTCTTCCTACTTCCCAGGGAACTCCTTCCACTTACTGCCTGAAAGTGCTGTACAGCACCTTAAGCTCGAAGGTCGGTGCAGTGTATTGTGATGTTTGGTTGGTTTAATCTGTGGAAATTATCTAATGATATTAATGATATATATTTCCATATTCTCTTGCTATAATCCTTCTTAACTTTAGCCACTACATTCTCTTATGCTGATAAAGAATCTTAACATCAATAATAATTGTCAATAATGACTAAGACTGTCTTAAGTTCCTTTGTGCAGTTTATTGGAAAGTTGAGCTGTGTTTTACAATGTCGCAATATATGTCTTAATGTTCAGCAAGATAAGTATATAAGTACACTTTGTTTTTTATACACAATAATTATAGTTTTGCTAAGTAGTTAAGACATTAAGAAAACCAGAAACTAAAAGATTATTCTTTTTCGCTTAAGTTATTTTTGAACCACTGATGACATATGTGTATCATAGAAAGAAGAAAAAAGTCAACTATTCTTGTTTTGTTGCTACCAACATGTTATTGATGAAATACCTTAGATAGTTTTCTGTCCTTGATGGGAAGCAATGTGGCACTTGGACAGTAACACTGGTCGACCGGTGCTGGTGGTAGCGGAACCGGTTCAACAAGGATGTGCTGCTTTTTATGTGAACCGGCTTCAGTATCAGTCACCATTGAGTGCCTTTTCGTAAATGTGTTTTAGCCTACTCATGTGGTGTTTGTCAACTTGATTAAGAGTAATATCTGAGCACACCCTGCAACAAAGTTAATGTCCAAGTACAACCGGAGGGAAGTTAACAATTATTAATCCATGCAGACTCTCAACTACAGGATGTTAGTGACATCTAGTGGAATTTTCCATGTCCAGCCACTTAAAGGAGGAATCTGACATTATAATCTCATAACTTCCTTGCAGCAGGAACAATTTAGAGTAGAACTTATCGTACTAGACAATATACTATGTGATTAAAAAGGTAATTACAACAAATTAAGCTTATTTAGTCAATCAATAAATCAATCAATACAGTTATTTGTCATTGTCAAAAATCACACTGTCACATAGCAACGAGAAATCACTTTGATCATCCTCCATTGCCATAGTACCCCTATGAAGTGCAGGGAGAAAAAGAGGAAAGTACAAGAGTGTGCATGACATCAGTGTCTTGAGAGTTATTGGAGTTTTTATTGAGATCTAGTTAACAGTTATTGTGGTGGGGTGGGAGGCAGAGAGGGAGGACTGTTCAGTTAGTAGCTTCACTGCTGTTGGTAGATGCTGCTGGCTAATCTTACAGTTCTGGCGTGGATGCCTCCTCCCAGACGGGAGCAAGTGGAAGTGGTTATGTGCAGAATGGTTCTGGTCCCGCAGGATGTTGTGTACCTGCTTCAGACAGTGGGAACTATGGGTGGTGTTGATCTCCAGAAGACTGGTACCAGTGATTCTTTCCGGTGTTTTCACCACCTTCTAGATGCCCCACAGCTTGGCCATAGTGCAGCTGGGAAACCACAGTAAGAAACTGTGGGTTAGTATGCCGGTGATTGCACCCTGGTAGAAATTTACCAGAAGCTTCTGAGGGATCTTAACACTTTTGATTATTCTCAGGTAGAAAAAGCGTTGTCAGGCTTTTCCCACGGCTGAGGGGATGTTTGCACTCCGAGTCAGGTCCTCCTGTCACTTTCGCCCCCAGTAACCTACATTTTTTAGCTCTCCCTACTAATGGGGAGTGGAGTAGGGATGGATTGACCAGACTTCCAGAAGTCAAATATCTGCCAAATATCAAGAAGGCAAAAGTGAGAGCTGAGATTAAATGCAATCTATGTTGACTTACTTTTAAAGGAGAAAATGGTCAGGCTTCATGGCCAACAAAAAAATTCCCTTCAAAACAGAAAAAAAATCCAAGGCAATTTCCTAGAACCAGTATTTGGAATTTCATTTCAGTTTTTGTTAAATTGCGTTAGCTCTATCTTAGGGATTAAACATTGACATCTTATATATTTTCTTAATCCTCAGAAACGGTACGACGGGCACCGTGTGGTACAGAGCCACTTTCCCAGCATCCGCCAACCATTGAGCTGAGGCACCGCACCCGGTCCCCCCACCAAATGGCATCCCGGCAATCCCCACCAGAACCAAACCTGCCCCGTGCTGCCAATGAGGATCACCTCCAAACCTTCTCCCAGCTGCCCGACAGCAACCACCACTTGCCCGAGGACATGTACCCTCTTTCGGTGTCCCCTGCTGCGCCAAACGGCCGCTGTGTGACGCCCCGGGAGGCGCCGTGCCCGGGCAGCCCGGGGGGGCAGGAGGCCGTACCTCCTCGCGTCATTCAGCTCATGCCGAGCACCATCATGAACCCGCTGTTCCTCAGTCCTAGCAGGAGTGGTGGGGGTGCTGCCATGGACTTCAGGCACAGCTGCAGTGGACCCTTGACCCAAGCAAATGTTGAGAACGGGCGCAAGGGGAAAGTCCACAGCCACCACCATCATATCGCAGTTGCCCAACAGCAACATTTACTGCAGCAGCAAGAAGAGGCGCTGTATAGAAACATCATTTTGCCCGTTTCACCTCCAGAGGACCAGCAAATGCCAATTGGACGGATAGCAGGTATGAATGTTCAAGTTAGAAGTCATTGGTTCTTCTGCCTCCTTATTGACACTCTTTAGGTTTTGGGATGTGACATCTTAGTTTTCTTTGATGTGTGTTAGATCACTGTTGACTTTCTGAAGACCTTGATTACAGTTTTGCGTGTGTGTGTGTGTGTGTGTGTGTGTGTGTGTGTGTGTGTGTGTGTGTGTGTGTGTGTGTGTGTGCGCACTCGCACATGTATGCATCACATTCAACTTTGAAAACTGTTGCTGTGTAATTGGTCTACATTGAGATTGATTTTAGTAGTGACAACCATCCCTTTTTGGTTAATTTTAAAGAAGCAACAACTAACTGATTCATTGATATGTGAAACCAATTAGTTTTTCCTAAGAATAAGAATAAGAACAACTTTATTTATCGCGAAGGAAATTGTTGTGCCAGAGTTTCAAGTAAAACATAACAATAATAAATAATAGTAGGAAATTGTGTAAACAGCATAAAAAAGGGGGGAGAATAAAAAATACAAATAAAACTATAAAGTGTCTCAGTAACAAGTCAAGGCTGTAAAGTATTTTAAGTCTTAAGTACAAGGTGAAAGATAAGGAGTGCACAAGAGTATGAAAAAATATAGCACACGCTGCTGTTATGAAATGAAATATTGCAAGTTATGAATATATATATATATATATAGATAAATTATTACGATTTACAGTAAGTGGGTTGCTCAAATTTCATCATTGCGTGCTTACTTCCGTTCGGTCACATGACCATTTGGTGAAACCCAAATGCGCGTGTGTCCAAAACTGTTGATTGTAAGTTCTCTTGCTGTATGTCGGCAGACTGCAGGCTGCTGTGGGACTATGTCTACCAACTCTTGTCAGACAGCCGGTACGAGAATTATATCCGCTGGGAGGATCCAGAGAGCAAAGTCTTCCGCATCATGGATCCCAATGGCCTGGCCAGGCTCTGGGGCAATCACAAGGTAAATACACGCCTCAAATAACAGAATATTTTTTTCTCTTCTACTATGGTACAGGCACCTCACTGAAAAGGGAACTAGCTTATTTACATCTAAGCTTCGTTATATTTTGCCTTTCTACCTGAAAGTCTAACTTAACTGGTCATAGCTCACTTTCATTACAAATATATTGTTTATTTGACATCAAAATGTACATGGAAACTTGCGAAGATTCAAATATACTGTTAGGCTGGCATTAAATAAGCTCACCAGTGCATCAAAAGCCATCAGTAATAATCATTAGGATTGAAAATGAGAGGATAAAAAGCCCGGGAAGACAATTATGATTTTCTGATTCTATTTTCTGAATGCTTATAAAAGTGGAAATAAACTGAACAGAAATAAAGATAGAGATATTTAAAGCTATACTGCCCCAGATTGGGGAAAAAAATGATTTCCTAAATTAAACTAGACATAAGGACCAAAAGTTTCAGTTACAATTCATCTATGAACCAAGTATTGAGTTCCAAACCCAGTCTGATGTGTGTTGCGACCGTGAGTGCTGTCTATTATCCGACCTTTAACACGAAACAGTATAAACTAAGGAGGTATATCGATCTTTTACTCTCAATGTCACTTTCCCATTGTGTCTGTAAATTATGAATCTTCCAGCCGTAGAGGTTTGAAATCCAAAACATTAAAAGACCACTCACCGGGAGCTCATTGTGTTTTTGTCCCAACTGTATTAAAGAAAGAAGTGCATCAGGAAATGCACAAGAGAAATGGTCCAGCCACCATGAATTAAAAAAAAAAGAAAAAAAGAAATACATGGATAGAGGAGTGAATTGAGGTGCAGCCTTACAGCCTTAGTAGAAAATGCACATTTGAAAACATGAGTTCTTATTATTATAGCCAGCCCGTCCTGCTAGCTCTTCCTCGCCTCATGTCTAGTGCCACATCGGCATAACTTTTTTCCTCACTTGGTTCAGATGTTCAGCCTGCCTTATGGTCTGGAATGGCACAAAGTTGTCAAGCCAGTCACCTCGTGTGTTCCATCATTTCACATGTTATTGTTATGCCTGGTGTGCTTGGTTCTGTCTGATCTGACAAACATTGTGTAGTGTGAACTCAGCTTCAGGGAAGCAGGGGTTGTTTTAAGAGTCATTGTTAATTTTTATCATATTAGACAGTTTGCAATGATGTAACTCAGCCTGTGATAGTAATCAAGTACTTCAAATATCATTGTTTTGTTGTATTTTCAACAAGATCAGCAGCTTGATCGGAATTTGGAGCAGGGCGTGCATAAATCACAACAATAATACATTTGTTACCAAATTATAATTGAACAGTAAAGTGAATAAAACAGGTGTCTGTTTGAAAAGACAGAAAACAACTTTTGGTGTAGAGTGTCACAAAGTGACAGAAAAATGAATGTGAGAAAGTTCCGGGCCACAACAGTTTCAGTTTTTATGGCAGTTTGCCTCCTGGTGGTAAGGAAAATTGAAACAGTTATTGTTATTATTATTGTCTATTTTGAGGTAGCACCTTTAATAGCACTGTAGACTGTTGTTTAAAATTGTATTTTCAATACTTAATTTGTTCAAGTTAAGTCTTACCAAAAAAAAAAGTGTTAAATTCAAAAAATAGCGCGTGTAACATAGAATCAAGATATTCCCGATTTGGAATGAAAAGACTAAATGTTGAAAAGCTTCCAAATGTGTTTACTTCTTTGAAAATGCAATTCTGAGGACCACTCAAGTTTGAATTTGTCGTGTCTGTTGGCCATGACGGATGCCCGGCTCTTTGTACTGCGTCGACGGAAGTCATCTGGGTGTTTATCCAAATTAGGTCTGAATGCATCACCTCTGTCATGCAGTTATTGGAGCTCAGCCCTGTCGAGAATGAATTCATTAATGGATATATCTGAAGGGCAATAGTGATGTTATGAGACATATTTTTCACTGTCTGCTCTTTCACATCACAGATATGTAACTGAACTGTGGCAGTCAATGTTTTTGCAAAAAAAAAAAAAAAAGATCTGTTGGCTCACATTTCTTTTTTGTAAAATGTCTTACAGAACAGGACCAACATGACGTACGAGAAGATGTCAAGAGCACTGAGACACTACTACAAACTGAACATTATCAGGAAAGAGCCCGGGCAAAGACTTCTATTCAGGTATCTATATCTATACACAAAGTAATGGATTTTTTTTTTTATATCCAATCAAATGTTATTTTCCAGTGTTCTATATGTGATTAGTATGATTTTAAATTAGTGACGAAACTTAGTACTTTCTCTGTCCATATTATCAGGTTCATGAAAACCCCCGACGAGATCATGAATGGTCAGACGGACCGGCATGAGCACCTGGAGTCCGACACAGATTAACAAATTTACATCAAAGAGGAATGCTGAGGAACACTGGGGGAACAAATCAACAAACTACTACTGCAACAGCCGCTGATGCCTTTCGAAAGCAGCTTGAACAATCGTTAATGAACCCAGAGCTTGTGGACACGTCGGTCCCAATCGGAGAAACAGGAAGTTCGGTATCCCTAATGACTGCCTTGGGATATCATCCCCAGAGTTAAAAAACCGAGCCGAAAACATCATCAGTTCTGATTTTTCCTGATGGACGGAGCTGAAAGGTCACTCTGTGTCTCCATTTATTTTTAGAAATGAGCTGCAGAAGCAAGCCGATCACTTTGTGCTTATGTCACTTTTAAACAATGTTTTTGTTGTCGCCTCACATGAATTAGATTGTGGCATTTTGCTGTTTGTTTAAAAAAAAAAGAAAGAAAAAAGCTGTGTGTGTGATTATGTGTGTGTGTGCGTGCGTGTGTATGACAAGAATGTTTTCACTCTGAGTAAACATTTTGGCTCAAACTATATATTCTTACTGTGAAATATACTCCCAACTGATGATGTTTACCTGATCACATTTTAATCCTGTATTTCCTATCTGAATGTGTGATGAAATACGCATAATATCCACGTGGTGGCGCTGTCGGGCAACTGTTTGAGGGGCAGTGGATGTTGTCCAGTTGACGAAAACTATGAACAGCCTCCGAATTAAAAGCCAGAGAATTGTAGTTACAGAACATGCGTGTTGTGACAAAATGTGTGGATAGGTATCGGCACGGGGTGGGAGTGTGTTTAGGGGAAATAAAAGGGTAGGCGGGGTCTTCTACTAACTGAGCCCCGACCAGTATGATATTCGTCTTATTTTTAAGAATCGTGTGTCATACGAATGAAATCGGCAATTCCATATTGATATTTTACGAAACTAATTAGGAACACAAAATCTGAATGGTTCGCGTCTTTGCGTGTGCGAGCGCGACATTGATTTTTATAAAGATCATCAAGGGTATGCGCATTAAGGTAACTGTCCCGATTTATATATCTTAGTCGAATTTTAAAAGTCCGTTGAAGGTGATATTGGTACAGGAAAGTAATCTGATTACTGTTAGTCGCCAGCGGTGGAGCGGCGCGCCGTGCGCTCCGGAACCCACATAAAAAGTTAGTGCGCGCAGCGCGGAGTCATCAGACCGGGTTGAGGCGCGGCGGAGCAAAGACCAGAGGCGCAACTCCGCTGCTTCACACTTCGAGCACTTCCACACGTTCTCTCCGTGTGCGCGGCCGAGATCCCCACGGAGAGAGACACGCCGTCAAGGTGCGCGATCGCGCAACTATTTCCCCTGGGTCTTCTGCGTCTCGGGACAACCTGGAGTCCAAAAAAAGGAAGAAACACGCAGCGGCTTTGACCCCCGTGGGAATCTGGAGAATGTCCACGCCGGCGCACTAGATGAGAAGTCAGTGTGTCCGTCGAACCAGCTGAGCCTCCTTCACTCCACTCCAATCCACGCAGCCGCAGCCCCCACGCGTTCAGCCGCTCCAGGACGCACATGTTTACGCATCACGCAGGCCACACTGGATTGTAGTAGCAGCAGCCGCCTCGCCGATGGTTTGACAGGGCGTCGAGGTGCGGGAAGGGAGTGGGACATTGTGCAGGTAAGAGACACTCAACTTCCCACCCCTTCGAGCTGCGAGTTTCCGTGGGGCCGGTGCGCACGGCCGCACGCCGCGGGAATACCACCCACCCGCGATTTTGATACGCCGGTCATCAGCGTTTTCATCAATCATAATCCAGGCGGGAACAACCACCGCAATAAGGAGTAGATTAGATTTGAACCCTCGGTCATGGAGAGCACACTTCACGCATTATTAGCCCTGGCAGAAAAACTGAAGACTTTCCCAAGCAAAGTGGAGCAGTCAGATCTGGAAATCAGTTGACTGACTGCTAGATTTGTTTTTTTTTTTCGGTTTCAACTGCACACATTTAGATCATTTCTATTTTCTCATTTCATTATTGTCGACTCTAGCCTGCATCTCTTTGGTCGTCATCCTTGGAAAACTCATCTCCCAGATATAAAGGGGCGAGTTGTAGAAGAGCTGAAGTTTTTTTTTTTTTTACTAGGGTTTTTCCTTCACTGTCAAGGAGCCCCAAACCAAAATTGGATTTATCTGAATATAAAATGCATTTTTAAGCCGTGTAAAACAATGGATTCTGGTCATACAATTTGAATCCTACTAGATAAACCTTAAATTATGTTCATTCTGTACAAAAATATTTTCATTATTTTATTTAGATGTGGCACCTAGTTGCCTGGGTGTCAGCTAATGTTTTAAGGATCTACTGAGATCCAGAATCCGCTTTGTTTTGTCTTATCCACCACCCTCCCTCCCTCCCTAAAAAAACAAGTTTAAGAAACCAATAATGAAGACCGTGACACAAGCGGGAGGATCGCCTCATCTTCCGGCTGCCACCATCCATACACTGTGTGGAGAATGATGGAACAAATTGTACTGAAAATGGAGGAAGCACAATAGGTGGAAAAAAAACCCTGCAAACCCAATGTTCCCTGGTGTAGTTTATTTTGAGATGTGCTAATATTTGCATGCCAATTAGCAGCACATTTGTCTTTGCTTAATATAATTTAAAATAGAATAGCAGTGATCAAATACTTCAGCTCCTCTGGTCATCATAGCAGTTTTACAACTCTCCTCCTTTTCTTTGCAACTCCATTTCCCCCTAGACCTTGAATGATTGACAAACAAACAGAAGTCTAAAATGCATTGTTAAAATGCATGTTATTCAAATCAATATTTGAAGGGGAATTCCTAATTTGTGTAGTATACGTATAGAAAAAAAAATGTCTTCAATGCTTTGAGATGTAATTGAAGTTCCGCATATTGGGATGCAGCGATGACATCATCCGGTGCAGTTCGGAAACTTTCTGTCCTCCAACAGAAATGGCAGACCTGGAGGCCTTCAGTGAGCTGGAAGCATCAGCACCGGTTCTTTTACCGGGAATGACGTTTAGCGCTCTGGGTTTTCTGTCCTGGGTCAGGCTGGTCTTTCTCCTACTCAGTGGCCCAGCACTAGCAGTTGCATTAATTTTGAACATGATTAGCATTTCTTTAATCTTTTTGTGAGAGTCACATCTCTTCTCATTGCTTGCTTTGCCACTGAGCGTGGACGGACAGGCTTCATGAATTGCTGCTGCAAGCCGACCGGGCCGACTGCAGCATCTGAGCAGCTGTGACACTGGCCGCGGGGGTTCTTTGACTTCATATTTTTTTCTGGTGTCAAAAATAAGGCAAAATTTTTTAGATGAGAATTTTAGCAACCACTAAACGACCCGGGTTGCAGA
The DNA here is from genome assembly GCF_037954325.1 of Fistularia commersonii. Classification (NCBI taxonomy): domain Eukaryota; kingdom Metazoa; phylum Chordata; class Actinopteri; order Syngnathiformes; family Fistulariidae; genus Fistularia; species Fistularia commersonii. The sequence goes on from NC_141288.1 coordinate 14,350,087, forward strand.
CCATCTGGTCTTTTTCAAATCAATCCATTTTAGATTTGATCTTGCGAAATGATTACTAGCTAACACTGGCACACTGAAAAATGGTTATACCCAAAGGTCCTCAAGCGAAAGTCCTAAAAATGAAAAAGACAACCTACGGCCTTAACTTGCCTTATTGTACCTTAAACACTAAACATAATGCTGCAATCCACAGTTGAAGAGTTATATATTTTGGTAGAAAAATAGCCTAATTTTGACCAAGTAAAGTATAGGGTAATAAATGTGATGGTTTCCCCTCTGTCTACTTAAAGGCTATTGTTTTCTGCAGTTCCAGCATGAAGGGGGATTATTAAGTCAGGCTTTCTGGTGAAATAATTTTTTCATTAAAGTCCGATGACAGCAAAATGTTAAATGAAAGGACTTGGTATCATCATGAAGAACTGCAAGCGCAACGATATCATTATCACTTGATTGTTATATTTTCCTTGACTGCTCAAGGAAATAGCTACTGGCTTGATGTCAATGTTAATTTTCTTTTACTTTCTTTCATTTCATAAATCAGACCCAAACATTGATATTGCAGACTCCAAACCTTCTCCAGAAACAGTTTGTCTTCAAGAAAGCACTTTGACTTGCTTCAAGAAAGTAATGAAAATGTTGAAAGCATGGAAGTGAGGAAACTGTAATATTACCGCCTGCCTTTTTTTTTTTCCTTTCCCCGTTGTTCATTAAAAGTAAACCAAGAACGAACAGTGCTTTTAGAATGGGAAGAATAATTTTGAATGTATAAGGTATTTAGCCTTTAAGCTGTAAAAACCCGCTGGGCGTTTATTCCTGGGCTCCCCAAATGAGAGACTTCAGAGGAGGCTTGCTGCTCCCCTGTATGGCCTTGATAGTTGAGTTTGTTCTCTCATCTCCTGAAACTATTGGAATTTGTTTGAAACATCGGTGGTTGATTGGCAACCACAGTGCAGGTGTTTGATGTAACAGGGAAGAGAGTTTTTTTTTCTGCTCTCGCGCTCTCACACATTCTGTTTGATCTGCAGCTTGCTTTCCTCTCCCCCTGTTTTATTTCAAGTAAAACAAATTCAAGAGCCACTGAATATCCAGGAGCTCTGAAGAAACTGTAAAATCATGGGTAAGGCTTCCTGTCCATTTCCACGTCAACCTCTTTCTTCTTCTTCTGAATCTCCCCAACAATTTCCAATTTAACTTTTTTCTTGATTTGCCTCATGACAGGTTTTTGCTTATTTTTCACATCTTGCTGCTGTGGGCATTTCCTACCCAACACTGAGAAAAATGTGATGGTTGCCGTTTCCTCAGTCTTTCTTTAACCACAGTTCACAGAAACACACTGTGACACAGATGTATCTGGTCTCCATCAAGATGCAAAAGTAACCCTAATGTAACTTGTTGAATATAATAATAACAATAATTAAGCTGAAATTATAATACAAAAACAACAATCATTATAATAATTCTAATAATAATTGTCGGATATCTTTTTTTCTTTTTTGATATAATGATAACAATAATAAAGCTGAAATGATAATACAAAAACAACAACAATTATTATAATAATTCTAATAATAATAGTCGTATATCTTTTTTTCTTTGTATGCAGCTTTATTGCTCAGATTCATGAAGCCTCATGATAAAGGTTAATTTTAAGAATGCAGGACTCAAGTGCACACAAGGGGGAGGCGTACAGAGTTCGACTGGTTTTATATGCATGGTCCATATTTCATGCCGTCTGTTGCCATCCCAGAATCTTCCTCAGCTGGGAGCGCTCTCTTCTTTGTAGTTTTACCGCCACATTCAGAAAGTACTTCTCCACTTGACTGTGATCCTGTTTCATGCAGAGGAAAGACGGAGGAACTGAGAGAGACAGGGAGGGAAATGAAGATCCGCTAAGCTATGTCCAGGTTTTATTCCCCCTGCATGGCTGTTTTATGTCTTCAGCAGGGTATTATAGTGTTGCTCCATGTGTGGCCCTGTGGCTTATAAACATATACCCGTCATGCAGGATAACATCAGCCTCTGGAAGTCTCAAAAAATCCCCACAAATTTTAGCCAGCAAACTACCCTCTGCCCCTTTGCCTTTTCCCCTCCTATCCATACCCTTCCTTATATTTCATTTTGATGTTTTCTTTTGCAAAGCTGTAGGCCCATGTTACTTTCATGATATGAGTCAAACCCATCTGGGACTGAATATCCTGTTTACCAGCTCAGAGCACTTGAAAATTCTGAGCTGAGGGAAAAGTTCTGGACTCATTACAGTTTTTCTGGTCTCATTCAAGGTTAAAGTCCTCTCCTTTACTTCTATGATGTTTTCTCTCGTGAAAGCAAATTCTTCCACTATTTCAAATCTACATATATTTTAATGCTGTGCTTTGTGAGCAAATCTCTAAGCAACCATGACACTTGCAGCATTTGAGGTGCTGTGGATAACTAACCCGTCTATTGAAAAAAAATACATCCATCTGAAACAGCTTATTGAGTAACATGCACTGCTATTTGTCAAAGAGAGCTATCTGATTTTGTTGATTTAACTGTGACCCTGTCAGTGAAGCTCTTGGATTGCCTAACTGGTATCTTGTAATTTCCAGAATGTCCTTGAGGATCATTTATTGCATTGTGATTGCTTGTGGTCTTTTGTATTGGATGACTATCTTGGCATCCATTCTTACAGTTTCCTTTCATTGTTAACCAGAAAAAAAAGAAGAAAAATTCTGTGTTCTTTTTTTCTGACAGTCAACCAAGAATTATGTTTTGAACATAATTTAAAACATGTTGCTCATCAGCTATGGGCTGGTAAAGAGAAGACATTGGTGTGAAAGACTTTGACTTATACCACTATATTTACAGAAAAGGCTGTACATTGTCGGTGGTGTGACTAGTGTTTAATATTAGAATACGATGCATTACAATCTATATGCAGTGTGTTGAAAAATCAACTCTAAAATAAAGAACTATCCCAGATGATCCCTTTTTGCAGCAGAAAAATGTCCAGGTTACAAAGGTGAAAATAAAGATGGTGTTTTTCTTTCCTTTTATTAAAGAATACTTGTACAAGGAGTGCAAAGAGAGAAACAGAACGGATTTGATTCTTTAATGGAACAGGGTCCGGCTTGACTTGTAGCCCTTGTCTTGCCTTAAAATGCCATTTCAACAATCAGGTTCCACTTTTTTTTATTGGTTTCATCTTTGTGATCCAACTGCAAATGTCCCATAACATTTTTTTTTGTGTTGGCAGATGTCTGTCAGACAACTACCAACATTAGCCTTCAGATTAGGGTTAGTTTCAGTCAGTGTCAGCAGCTGTCGTATAGGTATATGATATTTAGCATGCATAGAGAAAAAGTTGGTTTTCCAGCTTCATTGAATAACAATGACCAAGCCGCTTGGTAGTAGTGGAGAAGTTAGTAGTTTTACTAGAGGTTGTCTGAAAGTCCACATTGTGTTATTACCAGTGTTCTCTAAATTAATGCCTGAATGTGTGGACCCTTAATTTGTAAGAGTGTAAATGTACATTCTCCTCCGCACAGTGTCCTCAAATAATCTCGATATTCTCAGAATTTTCATCATGTAGCACTGCATGTAGAACTGATCTGTCTTTTTTATTTCACCAAATAAAATGATGATAATTCATAGTTGAGTTGTTTGTAAAATATGATAAAATATTGTTGTGATTTTCTTAATGATATTGGCACTTATGGGCAAACAATAGATGAATAATTAAATTGCATGTAACTGTTTTTCTTCCAAAAACCCTTTTTGTTGAGAAGGAACAGACAAACTATTTTCCTCTGTATGTAACCATTAATGTTTATGTTAGAGTCGCTCCTAGTGTTAATTAAAAAAAAAAAAAGTACTTTAAAAAGCTTTTAAAAGCATTTAAATGAAGTCTGATACATGTAACACAGGGATGAATTCTTTTAATAAGGCCATAGGGGGCCATCGAGTTTAAATCTTCAGACTCATTGCAGAGCCGGGTTTTTTTTCCTTGCAAATTTGAGTCTCTGAGGAGAAAATATTGAGATTTTAGTTCCTGTCTCGATGATACAAATCACACCTGGAAACAGGCTTTGATGTGCAGATGTGAACGGCTTCACAAAGAATTTGTTTCATTCATTAGATTGGATGTAAATAATTAATATTTTTCATTATACCTGTCTCCTTTCACAAACATGCGAGGGCGGTTTTTGAACACTGGATCCCTTTCAGCGCACTTCAACTCTATGTAATAATCTTGTTCAAAGATTCACTTTGTGTCTGTCAGTTATTTGGGGACAGTAAAGAGTGTCCGCCCCCTGCAAACACTCAAACTGAGGTTTCTACTTTATTTCACTCACTCAGCACCCCTTGGGCTATTTAACCAGGGAACTGTAACCCGAAGACCTGATACTTGCAGCCTGTGGCTTTCAGTCCGACTGCTCTCCCCACTTATCTGGAAAATAAGCCATTTTAATTGCTTACACACAGAGTCTTATCAGGCCATGTAGTGAACACAGAGATAAGGGCTACACAGAGCCAGGCATTAGTAACAGTATGAGACGGCCACAGAAAACAGAGCTATGGGGTCCCAAGAGGAGGAAGAGTCAGGAAATAGCTATGGCCATCCTATTAATTTCAAACTCGAGCAGTTCGCTTGTTCACTGTCGGGCTCAGGAGACGGCTGTTGTTCTCCTAAATCAAAGCTAATTTTAATGATCTCTTTAAGTCGACAGCACGTGCTGGGCTGACATGACCAACAAACCAACTGAGAATAGAGAATTAGTAAAATTACACGGACTATTGTGCAAAAATTGCCATGGCAATCCTTTTTGCTTTCTTGTACTCATTCAATTTGGCAAAAGAAGCACCTAGAGATTCAAAGTACCAATTTTTTTTTTTTTTTTCATTTACAGTAAATTGCACTACATGGCTAATTTAGGGAGACCTGTTTCTTTGTTTTCGTTTTAAATTCCAAGCCCTTGGGTTTGGAATATAAAATGTAGAGATTTTACTTGTCATACATTCATTCAGCAGTACGAGCCACCCCCTCTCTAAAGGAATGTAGGTAGCTGAAGTTTCACTATGTATTGTTTTGACCTGTGTGCCCTGCATGAAGAGCTTGTCAACGCAATGGCTGGGTAAATGTCAGCTTCACTAGGCCTCTAATGAGACCAGAGACTAAGGAGAGGGCTGACACCATCATAGGCTCAGTGGAGAGGCTCATTTACATTCTACGATTCGACAGCTGGAGTTATAAGTAGGGTGGGAGAGGAAAAAGAAACATATTTTGGTGGAGAGAGTCAGGAAAACATTGGTTTCATCTATTAAGACAGAGGTGCTTTCACTGGTGAAATCTCAGTCGCTCACGCCATAGATTTACCGGGTATGTTTTGTATAACGCGATGTTTAGGTGGTATTAAAAGCATGGCCTCCAGTCACTGCTGCAAAGAGTATCACATGTGAATACCAAATTTGGGAGGTTAGTCAAGGTTATTTGTCCATGTCGTGGGTCCATAGAGCATCGATACTGGTAATATCCAATAATTTAATCTCATTGGGCATCCAGACTTCCAGTACGGCATCAACACTTTGTATCTCTCTTGCAAAAAGAGGTTATTCGCTTTGCTAAATGGTGTTTTTAGATTAACAATGGCAAAAAGATTGACACTAAAAACCCACAGACATTTATGGTTGAGCGTAAACATTTAAGAAACATTAAGACTTGGACCCTATTGCCTGATTTGTTTTGCTGACTACTTCTTCCCTTTCTTGACCTTCCTTTCAGGGGTCGCCACAGCAAATCAACCTTCTCCATCTAACCTCATTCTTTGTATCGTTCTCCCCCACTACGTCCATAAATTTTCTCTTTGGTCTTCCTCTAGACCTCCTGCTGGCAGATCCAATTCCAGCATCCGTTTACTAATATATTCACTATCCCTCCTCTATAAATGACTAAACCATCTCAGTCTGGTTTCTCTGACCTTCTCTCCAAAACATCTAACGTGCTGTTCCTCTGATAGACTCATTCCTGATCCTATCCATCCTGGCCACTCCCAAAGAGAATCTAGGCATTTTCATCTCTGCAACCTGTAGCTCTGCCTCCGGTCTTTTGGTCATTAGAACTGCTTCTAGGCCATACAGAGTCGCTGGTCTCACCACTGTCTTGTACACCTTTCCTTTCATTCTGGCTGATAGTCTTCTATCACATAGTACCCCTGACACTTTTGTTCACCCATTCCAACCTGCTTGAACCCGTCTCTTCATCTCTATTCCATACTCTCTGCTGCTCTGAACTGTTGACCCCAAGTACCGAAATCCTCCAACTTCTTGATCTCCACTCCCTGTAGCCTCATTATTCAAAGTGCTCTTTCAATCTTCCCATCACTCTGTCAATATATTTCCCTCTCTAGCCTTAATCACCCGTACCTGCTATACATTCTTTCCATATCTCTCTCGCTCTGTTTCGGCAACCTGTATAGATCATTCTCTCCCTCCTTCCTGTCTAACCAAGCCTACAAGTCATTGCATGTCCTTTTTTTACCTTTGCTACCTCTATCTTTACATTGCGCTGTGTCTCCCTGTACTCCTGTCTGTTCTCTTCAGTCACCTCCTACAGCCATTTCCATCCTTTTTGCAAAGTCTTCCACTATCTGTCCCTAGGCGTTCCTAGCCTGTATACCAAATCGGCCCATCACTTCTTCATCCCCTCTATTGCCTGCACCAACATATCAATTGTGGTCTGCACTGATTACCACTCATCTCTGGGGATTTTCTGCATCACTTCATCTGCGGGGCATAGCCACGAACAACACTGAGCATCACACCTTCAATTTCCAGTTTCAGAATCAAAAGTCTATATGACATTCTTTTCACCTCCAGAACACTCCTATAAAACTTCAAGATAACTCCGACTCCATTTCTCATCTTGTCAGTACCATGATAGTACAACTTAAAGCCTACTCCTAAGCTTCTAGCTTTACTATTTTTCTACCTGGTCTCTTGGACACTCAGTATATCCACCTTCCTTTTCTGGATCATGTCAACCAACCATCTACGTTTTCCTGTCATAGTCCCTACTCTCAGTCCCAGTCTCTTGTTCTTCCTCATCTCTCTCTGCTTCCGAACACGCCTCCTTCCTCTCCTTCTTTGACTCATAGTAGCCCAATTTCCACTGGTACCCCTTGGGTCATCTGTACCAATGGTGGTCGTTGTTAACACAGGCCTCGACCAATCTGGTATGAGATTATTAGGTGGATTCGCATGTTTGGTTTTGGCAAAGTTTTTTGCTGGATGCCCTTCCTGATGCAACCCTCTGCATTTATCCGGGCTTGGTACTGGCTCTGGGAGACATTGGCCCATGCTGCCCTGAGGCTGCATTTTTGTTTACAGACAAAAGGGTTCATTCTCATATCAAGTGGTCCAGTTTAATTTGGAACTAACTAGAACGTCGGGAGCGGCACCTCCCCCAGACTGTGGTTTGGTCCCAGAGGACCAACATTTGGTCTGACCTGAGGAGACTGGGTTGGTCTGAAGGTATCAGTTGGAAAAATGGGCAAGATAACTGTGCACTTGCATTGCCATGAAGTTGGTTATTATTTTGTTCATTACAACGGAAGGTCGTCACCTCATCAACAACACATTCATTCACAGAGCAATGCATTTCAAGTCGACTGAGACAAAGTCGATGAAGGTGGTGATGACAGATTCTGCCCAAATTATTGCAATATGAGACGAAAACTAATCAGATTGAGGTTCAAGGTTTTTCCTTTTTTCTTTTTTTTTATTCCTGTGGGAAAAACAGCCAGCGGGCTGTGTGTGATTATCGTTGGCTGTGTACCATAAATACAACAATAAATACAAAATACAACAAGTGAATTGTTTGAAAGCCCAGTGGAAACAAGTACAATTGAGTAATTAATTCTGTTGGACCTGCCTTTGGGTGGGTGGCGTCTGCTGTCGACATTGTGTGTGTGTGTGTGTGTGTGTGTGTGTGTGTGTGTGTGTGTGTGTGTGTGTGTGTGTGTGTGTGTGTGTGTGTGTGTGTGTGTGTGTGTGTGTGTGTGTGTGTGTGTGTGTGTGTGTGTGTGTGTGTGTGTGTGTGTGTGTGTGTGTGTGTGTGAATATTTAGGAAAAAAAAACAGGTTGAAATCATTTCTTCTTTTTCTGATTACTTGTTCAATCTACCTTGTTTTATCATGACAGCCAAATCTCACCTATCCCTTTTAGCCAACTATTGGCTGTTTCTACCTGAGTTCATTTTCCCCTCAGGCTATTTTGAAATAAACAATCCAGCTCCTGCCAGCCCTGTGATTCTCTGTGTTTGGTTCAGCATGCCTCCTCTGTACATTGAAACAGTGTTTGAAAAGGGAGTTATCTAGTTGACTGGCATGCTGACCTTTCAGTAACAGTAAATAATTAAATAGGTATTTTTTTATATTTTATTAGATCCTACTTTCATGTTGAAACTACTTTTCACGACATTGACACGATAAACAATATTGCAGGCCTAAATTTTATCACAGCTCACTTTCTCCTGAGAATTAAGAGCTGATGGGATGGTTCTAAAAAAAATGGACTTCAACTTTCTACCACTCCTTGCGAGAAATATAAAGTCACGATAGCCATAGGAAAGGTCTTCTTCTTTTACTTTCAGGTTTTCCCTTGAGGTGTCGCCACAGTGAATTAACCTCCTCCGCGTCTCACGATTCTCTGTATCCTCTTCTCTCACACCAACTTAATTCATCTCAACTTTCACTACTTCCATAAATCTTCTCTTTGGTCTTCCTCCAGACCTCCTGCCTTGGCAACCCCAGCATCCTTCCACCAATATATTCACTATCCCTCCTCTATACGTGACTGAACCATCTCAATCTGGCTTCTTTGACCTTATCTCCAAATTTCCACATCGAACATCTTATCAAGTTCAAGACTCTAGTGCTCGTCTACCAGGCATTGAACGGGACAGTCCTGTCTTATCTCCAGGATATGGTCGAGCAGCATGTTCCTACCCGTCTACTGTCCACCCCATTACTCTGAGCCTCCGGCTGCCGATCAAACCTGTCTCGGCTCTTCTGGCTTCTCAGTGGTGGAACGAACTCCCGGAAAAGGTCAGACCAGCGGGGTCGCTGCCCATCTTTCGCCATGAGCTGTAAACATACCTCTTCACCAAGCACTATCCCACTAATCGCACTTAGCCCCCAACCCCTCCTGAAAAAAAACAAAAACAAGCAAAAAATAAAACGAAGAAATTAATGTATGTTTGTATATGGTTTTGACATGGCTATTTGGTAGAGTGGTCACTTCTGACTTCTGACGACTGTACTTCGGATCTTCGGTGACTGAATTGCACTTTTTGTTAGTCGCTTTGGATAAAAGTGTCTGCCAAATGACTGTAATGTAACATTTGCTGTCCTTTTGATAGACTCATTTCTGGTCCTATCCATCCTCGTCACTCTCAAAGAGAACCCCACTGTCTTCATTTCTGCTACCTGCAGCTCTGTTTCTGAGTTATCTTCAATGCCACTGTCTCCAAGCCAGCAGTGGGGGTCTTACCACTCTTATATAGCTTCCTCCATTTTGACTGAAACATTTTTTTATCACAAATTACCACTGACGTGTTTCTCCATTCATTCCAACTTGCTTAAACAAGTTTCTTCACCTCTTTTCCACACTCTCCATTGCTCTGGACTATTGACCCTAAGAATTTAAAATCCTCCAGATACTTTATCGTCACTCCAAGTAGCCTCACCGTTCCACTTGGATCCATCTCACTCACAAACATGTATTCTGTCTTGCTGTGACTAATCTCCATTCCTCTCCTTTCCAGTGCATACGTCCACCTCTATAGATTTTCCTCAACCTGCTCTCTGCTCTCACTATAGATCACAATGTCATCTGCAAACATCATGGTCCATGGAGATTCCTGTCTCCCCTCATCTGTCAGCCTGTCCATCACCATGCAAACAAGAAGGGGCTCAGAGCTGATCCCTGATGTAGTCCCACCTCCACCTTGAATATCTCTGTCGCACTGACAGCATGTCTCATATACATGTCCTGTACCAGTCTAACACACTTCTCTGCCACACTAGACCTCCTCATAAAATACCATAGTTCATCTCCTGGCACCTTGCTATATGCTTTTTCTAGGTCTAAAAAAGCACAATGCACCTCCTTCTGACCTTCTCAGGTCATATCAGCATGCAAATTCCGACTCTGCAATGATCTTTCTAAGCATGAATACTGCTGATCACGAATGCTGACTTCTGCTCTCAGTCTAGTTTCCAATACTCTTTCCCATAACCTCATTCTATATCACTTTTATCCCTCTATAGTTGCAGTAAATCTCCACATCTCACTTATTCTTAAAGAATAGCACTGTTATACTCTTTCTCATTCCTATTGATAAGATCCTACAAGATCCTATTGAAGAAATTAACCAGAAACTAAGTAGACTATTCACTGCTGCCTCTACTAGAAACTTCTATTCCTCCACAGGTGTATCATCAGGACAAACTGCCTTTCCACTCTTAATCCTCTTCATTGCTCTCCTTACTTCACCTTTTCTAACCTTCCTCTCTTTCATTTTTTCTTCATTCATCAGCTCTTCAAAATACTTTCCATCTTCCCTTCACTCTTCTAGCATCTGTTCATAGATTTTCCTCTCTATCCTTAATCATCGGAGCCTATTATACATCCTTTTCATCACTGTCTCCATTTTGCCAACCTGTATAAGTCATTTTCTCCCTCCTTACCGTCCAACTGAGTGTACAAGTCATCATATGCTCTTTGTTTGGCCTTTGCTACCTCTACCTTTACCATGTGCTGCATCTCCCTCTGCCCCTGTTCTGTCTGTTCTTTTCAGTCTCCTCAGTGTCCCACTTCTTTTATGCAAACCTCTTTCTCTGTAGTAGTAGTAGTAGTAGAATAGTAGTACTTCTTGTAGTAATTTTAAAACGAACTGAAGTCACATCTCAGACAAGAGGTGAAACGTCTTCAAGGGAAGAAAATCAAGTGCAATTGATGTAATGTTGACAAGAATAAACCATGGCCTGGATGACAGGACCTTCACAGACTCTTTCTCTGTATATAGTCCTGAACATCCTAATTCCACCACCTAGTCTCCTTATCTACTGTCATTCCAGACAACCCGCACAAGTACTCTCCTACCTGTGTCATGGTTCACATTAGCTATAGTTGTCCAGTCATCTGGAAGATCTCCCTGACAACCCAGAGCCCTTCTCAAACCACAGAACACTCCTCCCTTTTTAGCTTTCACCACTTCATCCTCTGCTCTGCCTTTGTCCCCTGTATCTTTCTTGTCACCAGAGTCCTCCTACAAACCACCATGTGATGTTGTCTGGCTACGCTCTTCCAGATCACTACCTTTCAGTCACTGATCTCCTTCAGATTAGATCGTCTATATAAGATGTAGTCTACATGTGTGCTCCTACCTTATGTTACTGCCTTTTCTGGAAAAAAAGGCATTTAGTAGCCATTTCTATCCATCCATCACCAGCTGTCCCTCTGTGCTCACATCCTGGATACCTTGATGATCATACAGAAGATAGTATACCAAAAACGAGTTACAGCCATTGATTGCATGTCTCAAGTATCTAAACAATGTACACCTCAGATGTCTAAGGTTTTGTAATTCAGATTGACTGTTGAGCATTTGAGCAACTTTCACCTCATTTCATAAACACTTATATATTTAGGGGATATTGCCCTGTCACTAAAACCTAATACTTCAACATTGTTTAAATTGCATCTGTTAAAAGATTTTTGTTAACTTTTGAATTGTGATATCTCTTAAACCTTTTAATTGGATTTTGTTTAAGGACATTTTATCGTGCTCCTGGCAGCGTGAGGTTCAAAATGGTTACAGTAGTAAGAATGCTGTATTTGGTAATTCCACTTACAGCCATTCACTCCTGTTATGAATCAAAAACAAAGAAATAAACAAACCTGATATTAGTACAAAGGAAAACAAAATAGCACATAGAAAATTACAGAAACACGCATCTATGTCTATTTGACATCTCTCAAACTGAAGTTGATGAATCGATTTAATTAGTATTGTTATTCCCAGTTTTCCTCTGCACCTCCTGACTTGATATGGAGAAAATCTACAGAATTCCCCTCAATCACATCCCAGCAGGAGTTTATTTTTTCTGTTAGCTATCCGATTTCCTGGTGATTGCAGATGGTTCAACAAATGAGGGAGAAAAGGAGATGCATCCCCTGCCTCATTTTCACAGAGGGATACACCGAAAATATGATTTGCTTTGACAAAATGCACAAAACATTTCCCACTGGACACAACTAATCCAACAGTATCACCAACAAGCATTAATTACTATCGGATTCCTATTTATTTAAACCTAGTTTTTTTCATTCATTGCATTATTTTTAATCTAATTTAATTTCCGTTTTGGGAATGATTGTGTTTTTAGCTGGTAACATAAATGTTGCTGGTAACATGCGTAACATTCGATAGACTATATTGACATGTGAAGATGTTAAACTGATATTAACATTCCTCCTGTTTCTCTGGTTTCCTCCCACAGTCTGAAAACATGCAGCAGGTTCATTGGAGACCCTGAACTACCCAGACGTATGAATGAGAGAGGAAATGTATGTCTCTATTTATGTTTCTATATGTGGTCCTGTGATCGATGGATGACAGGTCCATAGTAAACTCCACCTCTTGCACAATGACAGCTAGGATGTGGCCCTGACTGCAGGACAAGCAGTATAGATAATGGAAAAATTAATAATTTAACATATTAATGCAATACATATGTTAAGGACAGATACACACGTTCTCCTAGTCGATTTTAATAAGTATGAGGTATAGTTACCCAATTATGCTACAATATCAAGCTCAAAGTACTGACAGCTAATTACAAAATCTGTAATAAAGAAACCCTCACAGGAAGCGGTCCACCCTCCGCAGCACGACTGTCAAGAGCCATCATATGCCCCTCTGCTAAATCTAAATGGCAGCACAAGCCGTCCCATCTACACTGTCAGATACAACTGATGATTTCTGTATTTAAACTATCCTCCTACACAGCTCCTTAGAAAGTAGATAAAAATAGAAAGGTACATGTATTAGGTCTTAAAGACAATGTATTGTTACTTCAAACCCACCAATTCAAAAGAAGTTACACACGTGGCACCTAAACTAATTCTAGATACTGTCCATATCATTTGAGTATATTACAATCCAGTATTTTTCACACCTAGGCCATTAGTAGTGCACCATTCATCAATCCACCCCCCAATAACCATCTTTTTATGCAGAAATGTAGTATAAAGAGCGCTTTATAAAGCCGTTATAAAGAGCCAAGATAACTCGTGATCCATCATTTTCATTTTTTGCTCGAAAAGAAACTTCCTGCTTGCCCACAGAAATGGCACAGTCTATCGGTCTTTTTAAGATTTCCCTATATTTCTTCACCTTTTAGTTGTTGAGCTCTGATTTCCCCAAAAGTTTTGGACAGCACCGTTGGTTTCAATCGTCTGGCAGTGCTCTGGTGTCTGCCTTGGTAAGCTAGTCAAATTTACAAACCCAATGTGGCTCAAAACACCATGTTGATAAGTGGCAAATAACAAGCACTCCCCAGTAATATAATTTGCGGTGTTCTTCAGTTCCTGTGAACTAGGGGTACCACTTATAGTTAGTGGACTGAAAGCGACAGACAAATCCTTCTCCTCGCTGTCAATGGCCTGCCAGCTTTTGAATTGCCCGACTTTTATTAAAAGCTTTCCTTGAAAAGTTAGTCTTGACAATAAATCTGCAATTTCTTCTCTTTCTTCAGCCATTATGGGTTGACAAATTAGCTAATATATCACCACAACTATATTTGTGTGCATGCAGCTTGCTACAGATACAGCCTGCTAATTCCGGCTAGTACACTATCTGCCTATCCAATCTGACGTTACCATACCCTTCCAGAAGGCTTAGGTGTCCCAACTCAAAATCTGATTAGTTTAAGCAACAGTTTCATTGACACAAATTTTTCGTTAGAGCATCTGTGAATCTGGTTCTACTGGCCTCCAGGCAGAATTCTTCGACTTTGACCCTGCCTGGCAACAAATAATAGCTGTGATCGGCTAAATGCTTTGATATGAAAATTCATGTCTGAAAGCAGCGCAGCCTGGGAAAAAGCTATGAAAGGAAGTGGACAGGCCATTTGGAATTATTTAATAAGTATTCATGGACAAAATATAATTAGAATTAGTCTGTGATTCAGATTTTTTTTAGGCCAGCAGAGAAGGCCTTGCTGGCCCTGATGGCCAACCAAGTGTAGTCTTGCCATTTGGTTGATTGTCAGAAGTATGAATTGATAACATTGGAATTACAATTTCATAGATACAACTAAATATACTTGAAAGGCTCTCATGCCTCCCCCCACTTCGAATATATAAGCCACTTAATTATTAGCCAGCTTAAATTCCAGACATTTTTTGATTTTATTGTGAAGATTCATATATGGTACACAGTGGCAACACACAGCATGGTGAAAAAGTTTGGGTGATTTTTTTTTTTTTTTTTTTTTTAGCATTTTCATTTCTCATATTTAGGTTTCACAATATCTTTAGATGGATGCCATGACAGCTTTCTGTTAGGCTCTCCTTAAATCATGCTTTTATCCTCTACCCTTCCCAGGTTTTATTGTGTTGTTCTATTTTCTTAGATAAGAAAAGAGACTTTATTGATTCCGTGACAGTGAATTTCAATTGCCATAGCAGCATTACAAACAGTGCAAACAGAAGTAATATAAGATAATATACATATATAAAAATGACAGAAAAAACAAAATATAGAATATGAGAGAAATAAAAGAAATGCCTTGTGATTGGAGGTTGTGCAATAATAGGGATGGAAGTAGGTCGATAGTGCAAAAAGAAAAGAGCATTTTGGGATGCTTCTGAGAAGCATCGGCACTGTGCTATATGCAGAAAAAAGGGTTTATGTGCTTGTGGTGTCGAACAGTTTCACTGCCGATTGGATTAAGGACCTGCATTAGCCCTCCTTCTTGCAGTGAAAGATCCTTTAGTTCCATCAGTTATGTTATGTTGGTACTTTTCATTCCCCATTTCAAGTTAATTCTACTTTCTTCTACTCATTCTGATGCCCTGTAAGGCTTTGCAATTTGATGGTTTGAAGGTCTATATTGAAGACTATGTTGACAATTATTGTGGTCACTTCAGTTACTTACTGAGATAATTTTGGTTTCAGTGATTATTTTATGATTTAGTATAACTACATTTAATAATGTAATTAGTCTGTTAATTTACTATTCAAAGAGTAAACTACTATTGTTATTAAGACTAACAGAAAGATAATATGTTATTCCTGGGGTATTGAATATAATGATGAGGCCATATTGATTGTTTTGACCGTACGCAACTCTTGAATCACTAATATTGTTTATTTGAATTCATGGCAGTGTTCAAGTTAGATTATGGAAGGTTGACATATGGGGGCAGATTATCAATAAAATACATCCAGTTTGCACTTTCTAAGAGCTGTTACTCGTTAAATTCATTATTAAAAGCATTTGATCAGATCCATGCTGAGGAGCATCTGTTCAACACAGTGTTTTCCATATTTGTAATGAGACTGAAGGATGTGTTTGAGCATGTGTGCAATTGAGAGTTTAAGCTGTTATTTTCACAGGAAAAAGGAAAAAGAGGAAAAACAACCAAGGCAAACAAGAAAAACAACTCAAGCAAAAAACAAAACAAAACAAAACACAAAAGGATCTCAAATTACTCTCAAATCAAGTTTTAATTTGAGGTTTGTAGTGGAATCTGTGCCATCTGGTCTGGTTTCTTACATGTAATGAAACTCTGAAAAGATGTTGATGTTGTTCAAGGCTGTCAGAGGATGTTGTTTAATGAATGCAACATTTGGTTTATGAAATATTAAGAGATGCGAATAAAGAACAGTAACTTTGTCTTTGAAAGCAGATAAACTTTTATGAAGAACCTGAAATCAGCTTCTACAGTCTACATGGAGTAGAAGATTATTTAGCAAAGGAAAAGTGACAATTTCAGAATTCACTTTGGTTTAATGTCATTTAAATTTAGATTTGAAATAAATATTGTAGAGACTTAAATAATTGCACCACAATGTCATAGACATACTCATGATGTCATCCAGTATTGTTTCCAGCAAGGTTTTTGGCAACACTTGCCTCCAGTCTGGCATCAGAGGATTCATCTTCACAGCCAAAACAGTCGAGACAATCGATTTTTCAGAGTGTTTTTTGGTCCCAGGCTAATTGAGAGTTTAATGGTGCCTCCAAGTCGCAGTGCTGTGTGCAGAAATCAAATTAGATATCAGAATTGCCTGGTTCAATAGAGGGACATGATTATGCAAGTTAATAAAGGCGCATTAAGCAATTATCACATTTGTTAGGCATTATAGTCAGCTGCAGTGGCTGGACAGACTGATGTCAATATAGATGTCATATTTTATTTACATTAATGTATTACAATCAGAAGATTTTAAGGAACTTCAATAACTAACTTATCAGTGCCATCCGGTAGATTTAAAAAAAAAAAAAAAAAAAAAAAGAAAGTCCCAAAAAACATTTTTCTCATTTTCCCATTGGAATTTCTTGCCACTTAGCAGCCGACCTATCCACATACTAACGTACAGAGATAGGAACTGGTAAGAATACTTTCGTACCAATTCCATTATTGATCCTGTTTATATGCCCTGTTCTTTATTGATTCCCCTACAGAGTCCCGATCAATTTTAACAGTGTGAAAGAAAAGGCTGCACTGTTTTGCAGGCTATTGCCTGATAGCTTGCTGAGGCCCGAGAGCTAACAATTAACTGGGAGTCAACAGAGCGTTAACTCAAGTATGAGGTATAATCGTAGCATGAAAGCTAACCATTGCAGTAGACAGTCTGTCAAATATGATTATTTAAAATTTCCATGCGCAAAAATAAACACGTCTTGATAAAAGGCAATTATTGGCTAGGATTTGAACAATTCTTATCCACTGGAGAATCAGGAAACACTTCTTATTTTACCATAAATGCATGCGCTTTAAGATTTAAGAGCACATTCAGTCACAGCTCACATTCCTTTGCAAAATGGCATCACTGTACCATGTAATTATTGGGCAATGAGTAGGTTGTAAAATGAATAATACCACCACATAAATGGATCTCTATACCATTCAGCCATTAGGGCAGAGATAAAATTATATTAATGTCTTATTTGTACAAGCCTCTCCAAAATGAGTGCAATGCAAATGGCAGCATGCAGGGAGCAGGATGGGTGGAGAATATAGTCTGAAATATTCATTGAGCTTCCCCCCTCCCAATCCCCTGCATATCCAGAATAGACAGTAGCGGTAATAAATGTATTCAAATTGACAGACACATTCTGAAGTAATTTGAAAAATCAAATGATCAAGTTTGGATTCCGATGTTGACTGACTTTTAGAGTCACATATTCAAGTTAAAAGCAATCAGGAACTGAGTGAAGGAAAAGTAAGGGTAGATTAAATGATGCCTGACTAAACTTTTTCTAAAGGGCACCACGCATTTTAGACTTTGGAAACCACTGAAGAATGAGGTATTTTGTGGTGAACTGAGCTATATATCACACAATGCACTTTTTTGCTGAACTAATCTTCTCATTTTGAAACACTTGTAACATTTGTTACAAAAACAAATTTACAAGCCGACTTTCCCGGATTTTTGTCCGGGCTTCGGTTTCAACCTCACAGTTCTTACAATCATTTATCCATTCAAATGGTCTGTCAAGAGCTGGCAGGGTAACGGGCCCTTTAATGTCAAGATTTCAAGAGATCTCAGTTGTCGCTTCACTAAATATGTGGAGCCATGTGATTGTGGAGGTTTTTAAGGGGAGGTTGTGAGTGATAGTAATGAGCTCTTGGAGACAGCAGCACAGCGGTCGTAGTCGGCACGCCACCCAATTATCCACCGGCACCTGTCGAAGTCAGCCATGGGCTGTACGGAGTGAGGGCATGAATGCGGTCCTTCCCCATGCTTTTAACTGTACTGTCCTCTACTGGTTTCTGATGAGGGAGGGGATGTTGCTCTGCTGGCACAAGCATTGAAACGGAACAGGATAGTTAAATGGTCATATATGATAGGAATTTACATTTATATTACCGAAGGATATAATTTGTAAATTTGGTCATAATCCTGAATTACTTTGTTGGGAAAAAAACTTAATCAAATCAGTTTGCTGCTCAAGTCATCTGCTATTATGAAAGTGTAAATAGTGAATATTTATCTGAAGATTTTCTTGCCAATTACTGTGCTGTTATAGGCACTGAGAATTGCACTGCTGTCAATTTTGTCCACTTTGGGCAGAAATTAAAGACATAAAAAAGTGTTTGGCCACAAATTCATGGCAAGAACACAGATGCAGTGTAACAGCTGTGGATGAGAGGAACATGGCAGTATGGAACAGCCTTCATTAAAACACAACACACCAAATGCAGCAGGCAAAATGAGAACAGATAAGCTCGTGCTGGCCTCATAAAGCTGCAGAAAGTCCATCATCACCACCGTGCTCTCTACATACAACCTGTGACCACACCTCGAGAGAAGTGGGTGATAAGTTATTAATGTCTACTTGATAGGCCCACTACTTAATAACCATGAAGGCACTCGGAGCGCACGGAACTCCACCAAGGCAAACTCTCATATCATATGCAGTTTTACATCTAAAATCATAAATGAAATTGTGGATATATGTTCAGTGTCCTTTGTATAGATCCCTGAAATATATCTTGGGAGATTGATAAAAATGTGAAGCTGTGTTGGCAACTGGCAATTTTCAACGCTGTAGAAAGACAACATTCCTTTTATGCCTCGAGCAAAACTCATTCATAAGCACCCATTAAGATGGATAAAATAACAATAACTGCCTTTATTAACATACATATACAGGAATAACAAAATCATCTTTCTTCCCTCAGGGTGGATGAAGGCCATCTTGGCAAACAAAACAACAAATAAAACAAATAAATTAATCAGAACTTACCAAATTGGCAGCTGGTACTCCTAAAAGGTTTACAATAATCAATAATTATTACAAAAACTCAAATGTGGCCAACTTTGAGCAGAGGATAAAGGGAAATCCCCCTGGCTTTTCAAGACTGGCCTTCTTTTACAACTGTTTAACCAATCTGCAAGAAAACCAAAGTCAAAATTTTGTTAAATGTATGTTGTGGCGTCAGGCAAGAAAACGCTCAATATCACGACATCATCTCATTTCTGATTATTTATCAACAGATTTTTATGCAGTCACTGCCTTTGATTGTGTTATCAATTTGGCATGGTTACAGTGGTTTGAATCCAAGGTTTGAGGTTGGATGTTGGATTCTGCATCAATGTAATTTTTGTTCATATCCTCTCTTTTTGTGAACAGAAGGCTTTCAGTTCAACACTGCAAAACCTCACCTATATCTTTGCACTTTTCCCCTTGTAGCCACAGCTGGAGGAATGCGATTTTTATAAAGGAATGATATTTTCCTCTGCATTCACAGCCCGTAATTAATGAGTGCCCGCTGTTTTGTTAACTGAATCAGCTCTCTTCCGTGAAATCACACTGCTCTTCTTTACCACTATTTGATAGCATGATCTGTGAACTTCGTCAGCCTCCAGCCAAGCAAATTTACAAGTGCAATCAAGTGTCCATGAATAATAACACTGTTTATATTAAATAATTGAAAAAAAGAGCTGACGCTCTATTGACCAAGTCATGGTATGAACTTGGAGCCCTGGAAACGTTACACAGACCATATTTAGCTCATTAGAGTGAGAAGAGGTACTTGGAGTCTTTATATTCATAGACGAACATATGGAAATGAAATATAGATGGCTGCAACATAGGACATTTTTGTATTATTATCATAAAAAAAAAGTGGGAATGACAACAAAAAGTATCATCTTAGTAAGCAAAGTTGATCAAATATGTGTCCCTTCCTTTTGAACTTGTAGAGGGTCACAGCTTTTGTATTTTACATGTAATATAAAATAGTTGGTTGAAAATCATTTTTTTCTTTTTTTCATTTTAGGAATATGGCAAAGTTTTCTGTGATATTACAAATAAAATGCAATTTTATGTGAATATGATATGTAAACACTGTCATTTTCCCTTGATAATACAAATTATAGATGAGCAATTCATGTACAACTGAAGATCAATCCTTACACTAGAAAGATATGAACTATCTTTATATTCAAAGTTTGAATTTACAAAGTGTGTATAAAAAAAGTCATATATGAAATTAACAGTTTTGATCATCCTTCCACAACCAAATGCACATTCAACAACAAATGCTGAAACAATTTGGGAGTGGCATGGTGCAGGAAGTAGAGCAATCATCTTTGGAAACGAATATTCCTGGTTTGAGTCCCGGCTCCTCCTATTGTGTCGAAGTGTTGTTGAGCAAGACACCGAACCCCTAACTGCTCCCCTGGTGCTGATCGACGGCAGCCTACCGCTCATGCTTCAGCCATGATGGGTTAATTGCAGAAAATACATTTCCCCACAAGGGACTAATAAAAGATAAATTATTATAAAACACAATATTGTTCAGTGTGAACAATCGAAATACTATTCTTTGCAAAACAGCAGCTTCATCCCAGTTATTAAAGCAGGTTGCATGGCAACTTAAGGACATTGGAAGTAGTTACAAGGCAAAGATGAATGAATGAATGGATGCCAGTAATGAGTCAAAAAAAGTTTTTCAGCTTGTTGAAATAACAACTTCTGTTTACATATCATTATAATATATTTAGCAAGAAAAAATGTTGAATTTCTGTAATGAGCATAATTCCTTGCAGATGTTATTAAAATAACGGACTCATGTTAATTTTCTGCAGTAAAAAAAAAGAAAATTCAACAAAGCTTTTTCCGCTTGGCCAAAATTTGCTGGGTGCTAGTATATGCATCATCAGGTTTCTAATTGGCTTCTGACACATGGAAAAAGAAAAAGGAACAGTTTATTACTCTGCAATCCAAAATAAAGCCACCCAATGTCACACTGACACCAGAGTCCCTTTAAATGTAAATAAGCCAGTATGAGGATAAGCCATTATGTGACATTGAACAATTTGTTGAAAATCTGTGAAAATGAAAATCAAGACTTTTATATCTCCTGAAAAGTAGGCTGCTGAACACCTGATGTCATGTCAAATTTAGAACTTGTAATTTCACAACTTTTGCACATTTGGATGTAGTTTCTCTGCACTCTCTCTGTCTCTCTCTTACACACACACACTCACAAGGAGTCCCTCAGCACTGTAGCGTTCTATTATTTTGTTGATAACTGATGTAATAACCTTGTGAAAGGTAATAAACTGTGTCTTTACATGGATTGAAAATGCAATAATTTTTGCTCAGGCAATCAATTCTCCAATAGCACAACATCACCCTATTACATTATGCACTATTAAATCCCATATGAGCCGTAATATGGGATATCATGTTAAAAGACCATCCAACAATAGCAATGTCAATACTGTGGGCTAATAATTTTCTTACAGCCCACTGTGTTATTGTTCCATCATAAAGTAAAAATATTTATTTGATAGCAGCTACTAATTTATACATAAAAGCTGACACTTTAGGCACTACCATTCATGTAGCAGTGTATATAGGCAGGAAACCCACCTGAACTACTTCATTAATTCATCAGAATTAATGTAAAAAAATTCAGGTGTTAGAAAACACCGTGTTCAAACAGAAAGATCCTGAAGATGTTTGGTCATGCTCTGATAATCTTGCTGGTAACCTCTCATCTCATCTCCTTTTAGAAAGAAGTGTTTTTATTCTTATTGAAAGGCAAGAGTTGCTCTTTTTAAAGTATCTTATGACACCATCACTCTTATCCCAGCCATATAATATTAATACGTAATAAACAAAAGTCTTTTTCTTATATCAAAAAGTGTGGATCAAAAATGTTTTCAGAATTTTTGCTTATGTCTTTGATCTACTATGGTCATGCTCTTTGCAGCTATTCATATTTTTCCCATATCTTGAAAAATATTGCATTAGACTTAGGAATTTCACAGAATTGCAGAAAGATAATTATCAAGATGACTTGATGAAAAAATTGTGAAACTGTAGCTCCCATCTATGGTACACGTATATGTTACTTTGTTTTCTTCACATTCCTATCAGGATGGAATGCGCTCAATCTCGATTTATATTTTTGAAGACGCAGTTCTAAATCATGATCTAAGTTATCTGTTGTTATTATGGCTTCTCTACATGGGGAATCATATTTTTAGCATTCATTTTCACATATTATATATTATAATATTATTATATACTACATTTCCTCTGACAAAAGAAGGACCGGGCCACTGTGTTCTTAATCACTTAAATCCATATACAATCTGGTGCAGCCATCTTAGCCAGGGATGCGGATCCATTAGTCCCTTCTCATTTTAGGGCAGAGCTGCCAGCCCATTAGCTCTGATATGCTCTGCTAGATTGCCACATCCTTCCATTTCAGCATTTTCTGCAAGAAAATGGGAAAAGTTGTTGATTAATTCCATCTAATCCTCTATTTTTCTATTGCATTTAATTACTTGTTCCGGCCACTGACACGCTGAATGGTCATCAGGAGTAAGTTTACTCTGGATGGGTCTCCTCTCATTGTTAACATAACAGGCTTCTGTCTATGTTTAAGACTATAACTTGAGTCAGACATTGATACCCGTCACACAAAGACTCACACACACACACACACACACACACACACACACACACGCTCACGATTGCCATTCTAACAGTCTCTCTGTCTATTCAGCTTTTGTCTCTTGACTGAGCTTCTATAAGCGGAGCCTCTTGTTCCTTTTGATGGGTTTTCACCACAGCAGAAAACGTAATTTCCCTTTTCAGGGACCTTTAGTTCAGTTTAACTCTCATTGTGGTATATCAACAGACAAAACTCTGTCAGACAGACAGACCAAACAGCTTGCTCCAGCACTGATGTTGCCGAGGCGCCTATTTTGAATCTTCAGCCCAATTCTTTTCACTTGTTCCCTGTCCGCAGAGGGAAGATTGAACATGGCTGTGGAAATATAGCCTCTGAGAGTTGCTATAACCCACCCCTCTCTTTGCACTTGCAGTCCCTGGCAGCCACACAGCATACAAGTCAATGTGACCACTGAGTCAAAGCAACTTTTTCATAGGGCTAATGTTCAAAGCAGGCCCAAACGACCCAATGAAAGCAATCTAATATCACAAATTAGCCTGTCACTTAGTCTGGATTATAACACTCATGAGGCCACAGCTAAAATAACTTGAGCCTTGTTGTTCCTTGATGTTAAACAGAGGGGGGAGAGAGGAACGGCCCTAATCACATCCAGCAAGAGGCTGCTCTGGCGCCGGCAGCGGTGTTACCACTTCTCTCCCTCAGTATGCGGGAGAGATTGACATTATACAGCGAAAGATAAGAAGGTGCCAGGTGATGGAGATTAATGGAGCTTGTCATTCATGACAGTTGTTGCCTTTGTTGCTATGAAGACAGGTAGGATGTAAGTACAGCTTTTGCTGGGAAGAGGAGGATCAGTCACTGGTGGGGCGATCTTTTTCCCATTTCCCTTATTTCCAGACTTTGACACTTCCATTCATAGAGAAACATATTTTACATGCTTCGCTTTAAGTTTAACAAAAGGGGTTGAAAACCTGTTTTTTATATTATTTCTTTAACTTGGTTGCACTAACAAATATCCTAAAATCATATGCATGTTTTTTTTTTACTCTGAGAGAGTGAATAGTTGTCTGCGAGTGTGTCCCTGTGATTGATTGACAAATGGTCAAAGGCGTACCCTGCCTATAAACCAATGACAGCTGGGAATGGCTCCGGCCCCCAAACCTGGCCCCCAACCACATGAATGACCTTCCTTACCAGAAATCCATCACTGATTCACGTGTGAACCCCCTTCAGTTCGCTGACAGACCCAACAGGTAAGTAGGCAATGCTGTCAGCGAAGCACTTCACTTCATCCGCCAACCTCTTGACACCGCAGGAACCTATGTCAGGATACCGTTCATGGATTTCAGCTCTGCTTTCAAAGCCATCATACCAGCACTTCTACAAGACAAGCTCTCCCAGCTGAGCATGCCTGACTTCACCCACAGGTGGATCACAGACTTCCTGTGTGGTGGGAAGCAACGCAAGTACCTGTGGAAACATGTCTCTGACCCCAGGATCCTCCCAGGGCTGCATTCTTTCTCCTCAGCTCTTATCCCAGGACACGAACACCTGCACCCTCCAGTCATCAGTCAATCAAGCTCCTGCGCCACTTCGACTGGACTCATCTCTGGTGAGGATGGGTCGGTGTACAGGTGAGAGATTGACTGTCTGGTAATTGGGTGCAGCGAGAACAACTTGGAGCTCAATTCTCTATAGAATCGAGCAGAATTTTCCTTTAATCATCCCACAGTGGGGACATTTCACAAAATGTATATGTAGACAGTTGAGTTGACTGTGGACTTGAGGAGGAGTCCAGCCCAATCCACTATGGTCAGCTTGTGTGACTTCCAATGTTGATACTGTGTAGTCATTCTGCTTCCTTGGCACTATCATAACCAATGGCCTGAAGAGGAAACTAAACATCAACTCCCTGATTTAAAAAAAACAAACAAATGTACTGCAAAGGATGTACTTCCCTGGCATGAAGAAATTCAGTCCTCCTAAGCTGATGATGATTCTTATCAAGTTCATCCTCACCTCCTCCATCATCACCTGGTAATCTGCTGCCATTGCCAAGGACAGGGGCAGACTGCAGCATATTATTCGCTTTGAGGAGAGTGTGATCGGTTGCAACCTTCCCCCCCGCCACCAGCACCTGCACACCTTCAGGACCCTGCAGCATTCATGCAAGATTTGGCCGATCCCTCCCATCACAGACACTAACTGTTTGAGAATCTCCCCATTGGCAGGAGGCTGCGGTCCATCGAAACCAAAACCTCATACCACAATAACAGTTTATCTCCAGTAGCAACTGGCCTCATCAAGAATGTTGGCATTCCCCCCCTGTTGTATGTTACTTTAGCTTAAGTCTCACGGTTACGTATTTTTACCACTGGTTTGAAAATATTTCATTCTTTGTGAGTTATTATTGATTTTCTCTTAACCTTTATTTATATTTTAACATCATGTCTATTGTTGTGCACAACAGGCCACAGAAAATTCCTTGTCAGTACAAACTTACTTGGCAATAAAAGAGTTTTTGTTTCTGAAAAAATAAATGCGTATACTCTGAAACATGGTGTCGGCCTCACAACTACTGCTCAAGATACTGAGCTTTATTCACACATATAGAATGTTTTTCTCACAAGTAATGGAACTCAATGCAAATATGTCTGTTAAATGTCTTGTAAACGTCCTTTGCGACACCTAATGTGCATACGGCAGGGTGTGATGGCAAGACTATAACCTAAATCCATGGGAATTGAAGCAGAATTGCAGTCCAAATCTTCATTATACACCTGAAGAAAGTTGAAGTAAACAGTGGAAAAAACAACATAGAACGAGCACTAGAGTCGGAAACATCAAATTAGGAAATACAAACGTAAAATAGGCAATTTTACAGACTAGAAAGTGTAGATACAGAACTTAAATGTAGAAACCTATAACACGATACCGAGGACACGATGAAAGATTTTTTGCAAAGACATGCAAAGACATGTTGCCAACAGATAATGAAAAGGAGTAGGAGGGACACAGAAAGTAGTGTCAAAAATTGAAGACGTCAGGAAATAGCTGAAATATCAAAACAACTATGACCAACAGCAAAGGAGGGAAAGGGCAGAGAAAATGAAACCAGAATGTGTATAATGTTGATTTCACTAGATTGTTAACTATCGTGTTCATAGAGGTGGTCATGCTCATGAAAGTTTACACTAGCTGGGCTTTAATGCATTCACTTACCGTAAGTTGGTTTGACAAGTGATGTAGTCTGTGATTCCTCATCAGACGCAGTCCTTACATGTGCAATCCCGAGCCCCTCTTTTATTCTTCATTAAAAAAAAAAAAAAACTGCTAAACCAACTGGTAAGTGTGTGTTCCAAGTCAACATACACAACAACTGTGTGTCTGCAGCTTAATACATAATACATCACAAGGGCATGGTGCTGGATGGTCAGACACAACAGGGCTGTGCAGTGCTAAGAGTGACTAATTAACTTGATGCTGGTTAAACATCGGGGCAGTAAAGGTGATCACACCTGAGGGAGACTAGAGAAAACAGGAGGTTATGCTTTACAAACTTTCACTGGAGGTGAGAAGTACTGAAACGTCTGAGGACACAATGGATTAACCCATTCCTTCTTTGAATCAAGATGTTGACATCTTGACGGTGTAAAATGCGTCTTGTTTAAAAAAAAAAACTTAATTGTTTTGTTGCATCCAGTTAAATTGTTAACTTTTTTCCTGGGAAAATTCAGATTGCTAATTAGTTTATACCCTCACTCTTGATGAGATGTGTCTGATCTAACATAATGACATTTCCGACTGTACAAGTCTTTTTCAAAAAGACCGTATTTCAAAACAAATTTCATACTACATAGAATTTTCTTTCTAATGGCTTGTAAAATGGTGAAGTGCTTCAAAGCATCAAATTGTATTTGCCTTTCAGGGCCGCCATAGAATCCTGCATTAAGCAGATTAAGGAAGACAAAGATAATGGCAGTCATGTGGGACACGGTGGCCAGTGGGCAACTTTAACAGGGAAAACTGTCCTGCCATCTGGAAAATTTCCCCCCTGGTGGAAAGTAATTTTTACTGCTAATCTGTTTATTATTTCAAATAACTGTGGCCAATTGCAGTTTTTATCTTATAACGTGTGCACATCACTGCTTTCTCAGCTTTAAAACATAGTGAAAACATTGTTTAAAATAATATAATTATATTCATACACAACTTGTTCAAATAATGAATTCACAATTGGTTGCCTCATGAACACATTTTCAAAACAGAAAGATATATTGCATATCAGACTGTCTTGTCGAACAATCCTGTGTGGTCAATAGTCTAGCAATTCAAGGATTTTAAATGTTTAGTTTAATATGCTCATTAAAGAAACATGGTTCCCTTTACAATGAAATGGATATTTTGCTGTCCATAGTCCGTGCAAGATAATAATGTGTTAGTAACTTAGCAAAGTTCTCTAAATAATAGCAGCACAATAATAATAGTGAATAAAATATGTGACAGAAATGTAAACTTTCCATTTCAGCATGTGCGAACTAAAAGTGCAAATATATTGTGTGAATTGACAGTAAAAAACAGTGGGTGCAGGCACTGCATGAATATTCTGACACGTCATCAATTGGATCATGAAATATCAAAAAAGTACAGGACAAAATTATTGACTAAATGTTTTCAAGGTAAATAATCAAACCTACTGCCTGCGCTCTTCGTAACACACATATGAACAAATAGACACAACTCTCTCTCCATCTTTCTCTCCTTTTCCCCTCATCTTACAACCCTGCAATACATACAATATACGGCCAAAAGTATTCGCTCACCCATCCAAAAATCGGAATAAGGTGTTTCAATCACTTCCATGGCCACAGGTGTATAAAATTAAGCCCTGAGGCATGCAGGCTGTTTTTACAAGCGTTTGTGAAAGAATGGGTCGCTCTCGGGAGCTCAGTGAATTCCAGCGTGGAACTGTGATAGGATACCACCTGTGCAACAAATCCAGTCATGAAATTTCCTCGCTCCTAAATATTTCACAGTCAACTGTCATCTGTATTATAAGAACATGGAAGTGTTTGGGAACAACAGCAATTCAGCCATGAAGTGGTAGGGCACGTAAACTGATGGAGTGGGGTCTGTGGATGCTGAGGCGCATTGTACGAAGAGGTCGGTAACTGTCTGCAGAGTCATGTCTCTGGAGGTTCTCAGTCATCCAGGTCATGGTGAATTCTTGTCGAAATCTTCTTGTCTTGGCAATTGGACTTGAATTTCTTCACTTGAGGACCTTTCATCCCTCATCCGAGAGGCTTCTTCAGTTGTAATGACCTAGAAACTAGTTGTAAGGGGGGGTTGTTATGCTAATGGGGCTGTTGTTTGTTTAGGGATAACCTGGATTGGAATGTGAAAAGGTAAAGCTAAACAAAAGAGTGAAAACTGTTGGATCACATGAACTGAGGCTCATGTGGACGTTGCCAGGGGCTGGTTCTGGTGGTGGGTCTTTCCTAGTTGTTTGGATGGTGAAGATGGGCCTGGTCTGTGCGTGCAAATGCGTCTTGGTATCGATCCCGGTACGGTGTTGTACGTTTGTGAATCAAACACCTCAAGGGGCAAGGGCCATTTGTTTGAACACAGCTTCTTCTTCTCCTTTCGGCTTTTCCCTTCTCCATCTAACCCTATTCTCTGTATCCACCTCTTTCACATCAACTACCTTCATACACTCTCTCACTACATCCAAAAATCTTCTATTTGGTCTTCCTTGAGACCTCTTGCCTCGTAGCTCCAACTCCAGCATCCGTCTACCAATATATTTTCTATTCCTCCTTTGTACATGACTGAACCATCTCAGTCTGGCTTCTCTGACCTTCTCTCCAAAACATCTAACATGTGCTGTTCCTCTGATAGAGTCATTCCTTATCCTATCTTTTCATTTGAACACAGCAATGTCTGTATTCAGGTTAGAGAGGACAGATGGTTTGAGAGAAGAGTCAAAAGAGCCAACTTTGTCAAAACAGAAAAAACATCTCTGAACAGAGGAGGGGGCCTCAGACACAACCTTTCACAAACGCACAACGCCTTATTGGGATCAATACGAAGACGGATTTGCACACAAGGACCAGGCCCTTCTGCTCACCCCCCAAACAACTAGGAAATAGTACCAACAACCATCACATAGTTATTTAGTGCTTTTCATTCCACCATAGGGTCCAATTATTGATGTCCCACATTTCCCAGCATACCTCTAAAAGACGTGATGGAAAGTTGCTACAATCACCTGCAAGTTTTAAACACACACACACACACACACACACACACACACACACACACACACACACACACACACACACACACACACACACACACACACACACCATACTGTATACTGTTTTCTTTTTTTTTTTTTTTGTTGTTGGAGAGGCTATGAATATGTTTGCCTGTTTGACAGAGAATTTACCCCTAAATGGCACTGTACCCATAATGTAGATCATTGAAACAGTTTTTGCTCTTTTGTTCTGCTGAAAATATCTGCACAGGAGGTCATGTTGCCCATGATTGCTCTGACATGAAGAAAGGACTCTGTTGCCACACTGTCTTTTGTTGAGCTCCAGATTAATCTTTTAGCACAACTGTGGCCTCCATGCCATACACATGTTGTATTTGTCCTTGTCCCTTAAAAAATATATTTATACATGTTC
Source organism: Fistularia commersonii (assembly GCF_037954325.1). Classification (NCBI taxonomy): domain Eukaryota; kingdom Metazoa; phylum Chordata; class Actinopteri; order Syngnathiformes; family Fistulariidae; genus Fistularia; species Fistularia commersonii. The sequence goes on from NC_141288.1 coordinate 14,379,492, forward strand.
ACATTTTTTTTTTAAACCTTTCATATATTTCTGTTTTATATCCTTCATTTTCTTTTCCTTCATACTCCTACTGTACCTATTTATGTGTCATACCCCAGGAGAAGCATTTACAATTTTGTTGTAACAGAAATGTTTCAGTAACAATAAAAAGCATTCTGATTCTCATTCTGATTTGGATTCTGAAAAGCCTTAGAGGGTTTAAATACAGCATCCTGCAATGATAATTGTCTGACAGAGATACAATTCCTTGTGAGCTAATTAAAAGTTTTATAATCACCTGTCATCTGTTCGCCTATCAACGCCGCAGCACTGAGAAGTTTCATTATACATCTATAAATAGCTTTCCCCTGTGTTTCAGCACCTTGCTCCTCACCTTTTGTTCTCATCCAAGAGAGCTCTTCTTGTGTGTTCCCCAACGGTTATGGGCTGCCACTAATCCGAGATGGGAAGTTTCTGATCACCTGGACCGAGAGAGGCTGAGCGCTGAGCCCATCCCCAAAGACAGCATTTAGAATCACAAATGAGATGAAGTCACAGAGGAAAATACCAGCATTTAATATTGGTCTTATGCTTGAACATGTAAAGGATGACTTCCTCTCACAAACCCATGTCTTGTGTTGTGTCGGAATATCTGTGCACACTCAGTCTGAATCCCTGCACCCCTGCTCAATTTATTACCTTACTGAGCTTCACAAAAAGTCAAGCTGCCGTAGCTTTGACAGCTACTTCACACAGACAGTGCCAGTGCCATGTTTTGAAGGACACTTCTGTGGACCCATTCGGCAAATGTTTACAGATTTTCCATTTCACTATAACTGGGAGATGTGTATTTTCTTCTTGTTACCGCATCTATGTACACAACTGATTAGTAACACTATTCAAAATATTGTCTATTGTCACAAAAGTCCTCTTCACTTGTTCTCTAACCACATGCACACACACACGTATACATGCACCACATGTACAAGTATCAAAAAGTGTCATACATAAAAGTAAAGAGGTCACTTTCTGCAGAAGCTTATGAGTGGCAAATCATAGGTTCTATTTTTAGTAACCGATTCTCACTAAACAATCGAAGCGTCACTACCACATCGGCTCTTTATATTAACTGTACGTGTCAGAGCTTACAGAGGTTTGATTCTGTTTGAAACCTGTTCACAGTTTTCTTCATCTGTATAGCAGGAAAGTGAATAATACAGCAGAAGCATTTATGTAACATTACAAAACACTGCCGAGATTAGACCAAGTCTCGGCATACATGCAGTTTGTTAATTCTAATCACCTCATGAATATGAATATTAATGGCATTTAAGATTTTAATCTAAGTTTGCTGTTATGAGAAATAAATTGAGACAAGAATATCAATAACTGGGCTCAAAAGCTCATGATAATGCATTGCCTACTATTAGAAACATAAACAAATAATGGAAGAGCAGGATTATAATGTTACAACATTGATTTGATATTTGTTGTTCCCGAAGCCAAGATGACAGCCTTTTCTATTGTGCATTTTAGGAACTCTATTCAACAGAAATTGAACATGGTAGAAAAAAAGAACATATGAAACATCTGGATTGTATAAAGATAAATGCCATTCCAAAGTTGATAAATGAATAGTTGGATGAGAAGGTTCACAAAGAAAAAACTAAAAGATGTTTAAGAGAAACCATAAAATAATAAAAAATGACGGTGTTCTGGATTTGAAGCTGATTTGACATGCCTTTTTATTTTTAGTTTCTCTTTCTACTGTCAGCTAATTAACATTTGATCAACACAAATTGTATGAAAATAATTACTAAAACCTATTTTGTTCCACATTTAACCTGGAAAGCATAGACCTATCGTAACACTTCCACTGGATGCTATTGAAGGAAAAATGACTTTACTCATGTCGGACATGTAAAATGTAGAAGGCCGTCATTCAGTTTGGATAAACTACATAAATGACAGGACAACAAAACAGACAAAAATATTTTCTGTAAACAAAAGAGGTAATAATAATTTCTTTCACTTTATCGAGGCGGTAGAATGACACTTAACACCACACCTATTTAAATGTAATCAAATCAAACTCTTAAGTGAAAATAAATCAGAATAAGCACCTGCTATTGACTCCCACTCACCCGACTGACTGTCATGGATAGATAGTATTTTTCATCTTTGATTTTCATTCCCCCACGTTTTCCGCATTCAGAGCCGACACTTTTTCCTCAGCGATTTACAGTGACATGTTTGTTTCAGCTCCCCGTGCAAGGACACATCGGGCCACTGCGGGGATCAAACCTGTGTCCTTCCTGTTACAGAACAGTCACACAGCTGAGGGGACAAAATAGTGTGACATATTATTTAAGAGAGCTGACAAAAACGCAGCTCAGTGATTTAACCTACTTCAGGCTTCGATACAGTTCTGACAGTTTGACTTCATCTGCCGCTTGTCCTTCATCAAACTTTGTTAAGGTTATGAAAAGCTGCAAGAGGCGATTCTGTGCCTTTCTTTTGCTGTTGAGCTTACTGAAAACCATCCTCAGCTAAGACATTCATTTTATAGTTTCTTTGTTGTCTTTAAGGGGAAATGACATGGTGAGATATTCTTTTTTTACTTTTACCGCCACCTCCTTTACAATGATACTGAGACAAATCAAGTTTATAACGGAATTATTTCTATTGTTTTAAAATTGCAATGAGCATTTAGTTTCAGTGCTTTTTTTCTTAGATATCTTGAAAACTGATCTGTCTGAAAAGAATTTGCATTCCAAGTCATAATCTGTAAACTTTAATGGTCACTGGTGATGACATTCAGAAAGCTTTGCAGATGTATTTATTTTTTCTATTATTATGTATATTTATGAAGCGTGGTGCAAATGACAGCTCTTATCAGAGAGATGGCCTGGAGAGCAGCTGTTTAATATTTCTTTTTTAGAGCAAATGGAGTTACAACTTCAAATAAAAACCAAATAACAACAGGCCGAGAGGTAACTTTCTAGGTTACCTCAATACTGGAAAACAAAACAACACTGTTTTGTTTACTGCTAGGGAATACTCACTATGCATTAATACCATGCATTCGTGGATTTTATCCCTAACATAAACCTCCTGGCCATATAAAGTTGATCTTAAATGACTGTGTAACTGTCAAGTAAGTAGATGGGAGATTGACCAATCTGTTCCCTATCTGCCCCAATTTCAGACTTGAGAATTTTGTTGAAGACATTAGGACATCATATCTGTCAAAACAGGCTTATAATTTTGAAATGCTGGAGCAAAGTAAGAAGCAGAGGGCTGCAGCAAGCGGACGCAGGAATAGTGTAAGAGCACCCACCTCGTCTGTTTATATGTTCAGATTCTCTGCGCAGCAGATTTACCATTGTTGATGATGGTATCAAGTATCAGGGCAGTTTTGTCTCTTCTATACATTTTGTCCACAGCAGTATGTAACAAACTGCCACTTCGGGAATCGTTTGGTTTTTGGTGTGCCAAAACTTTACCTGGCAGCTTTGACTGCACACTCATTCATGCAATCTCAAGTTATGCTACGTGGAAGCCAGGTGCACGCTTTGGTGCTTTCACAGTCCATCTGAAACTTTCAAATGAAATGCAGATTGAATTTTCAAACTTCTAACAAACACACCTTATTTTATTTGTCTATTTTGTAATAGCTACAGCTTCTGTTGATTACTTTATAATGTGAAGCAGAGAGAGAACTGTTTCTTTTGTGGTTACCTTTTTTTTCCGGGGTATATCATGCTTGACAAGTATTTCTGTGGTTACATTTCATATAGAGACTTCCCTCACAGTACACAGGTATCTACAGTATGTCAGTTTTCTGCTCAGATGTGACTCTGGATTACATATAAGAATCAGTGTGAAGAGAAAAAAAAAAGCATGTTGTCGCCGATTTCACTTTTCACACGTAACCAGATGGTTTACTCAGGTAGATCTTACCTCGTCATCATTTCCACACCGTGACAGCTGCTGTTAATGGCAACCAAAACAAACTCGGGGTCCAACAATTCATGCCATCGACATCTGTTAGAAGACAAGGGAGTAAAAAGATTTTGCTTGTGGTTTTTCCACAGAGCTGTCAGGTCATCCCTTTGTGATGTGAACAGAAACATCACAGAACACCAGATTCATGCAGTCCACAGTGACTACAAACACAGTCTTTCATCGGGATGTCCGTGTTTTGTCATTCCTCAACAGACACTCACTTCAGTCAAAAGGGCACATTAATGGGCATCAAAAGTGCCTCTCATGATAAAAATAATAAATGCCAGGTGTAACACTAGTACAACTTACTTTAAGTTTGTGTATTTGTCAGGTTGTTGTCCCTCAGGCGGCATTAAATGACAATGTTTGAAAGTATAATGACACAGCCATCCTTTGTTCTGAGTCTCGTTTTTATATTCTTTTCACAGCCAAGTCGGTTTCAAACAGGTTCTGTGGTATCCTTCCATGGACAAAAAAAATAGCATGAGGCAGGTTAAATTGTCAAAAGTATGAGAATGGGTGAATTTTGCTCTATGCCAGCTGGAATTGGCTCAAGCTCCCCCACAACCTTGTTCGCAATGGTCGTGTAGTCCATCCATCCATCCATCCATCCATCCATCCATCCATCCATCTATCCATCCATCCATCCATCCATCCATCCTCCGCTGCTTATCCTGTAATCTGGGTCATAGGGGATGCTGGAGCCCATCCCAGCTGTCATTGGGCAAGAGGCAAAGTACACCTTGGACCAGTTGCTAGTCAATTGCAGGGCCACATATAGATATAAACAACCATTAGTTCTCTAATTCACACATTTGGGCAAATTTTCCAACATGCAATTAACCTCTTGCATATTTTTGGGCTGTTGGAGGAAACCAGAGAACCTGGAGGAAACCCATGCAGACATAGGGAGTCCATGCAAACTCCACACAGGAACGGCCCCAGTGGGAATTGAACCATAATCCTTTGTGCTGTGAGGTGGAACTGCTAACCACAGTGCCACTGTGCTGCCCTAGTATAGTTCATAAGAATAAGAATAAGAACAACTTTAGTTATCCCGTAGGAAATTGTTGTGCCAGAGTTTCAAGTAAAAACATAACAATAATAAATAATAGTAGGAAATTGTAAAAAACAGTAGAAAAAGAATAATATGAATGAATAATCTCATGATCAGGTAATAGACAAAAATGTAGTTAATATTTTTTTCAGTGTTTAATGTATTCAAATTTGATATTTTATTAGCTGACCAAAGTTCATGCTCATATTTTGCTGTTGGCAAATATTAGAATATTTCCCTTGAGCTAGGTACCTGAGTATGACTATTTAAAAGTAAAAGTGTTAATTGCAAACCTTTTTGTGTTCCTACTGGTGCACTATGAATAATGAGTAAATTAGTAGTACTACTCCACACTGTTATATGTTTCAAGTCATTCCAAGATATCTTATTTTTCTACCTTTTGTATTTGCAAACATAAGTCATTCCATTAAGAATAAAGTGGCACATAATATATATTCAGTATAGAAGAGCAAAAGCATTTACTTTAGGGTTAATTGTAAATGATGGATATACAAACAAGATATAAATTCAGTGCCATTTTTTTCTGCCACTGTGTGTCACAATGTGCTAATTTCCGCTAAAATGTTTAGACACAGGCTCATTGATAATCCATAAAGACTCAGCTAAGAGAGCAATTCCAGTGAGGCCAACTAGTATTCTGAGATTTTAACTATAAAAAGAAAGCGTGCTGGATTTTTGAGCAGAACGCTGTGCTCTGGAGTCTCCTGAAGTAATTGTTGTGGGGAGGGTGGAGGGTGGAGGGTGGGGGGTCGGAATGAAATAGCACCCTGGATCATGAGACAATGATGCATGGACACTTTGATCAGAGGACCACAGGGGCCGAGACCGTTTGGCTGGTGTGGTTTTGATGAACTCGGCCTCTCGGATGGCATCTCCGTGTGTTGTTATGGAAGGTCGCTGTGGTGGTTAAAGCTCTGAAAGGGCACTCAGCATCAGTGTCAGGTAACACATATTTCCTCTGTGAGGCTTCCTTAGTCAAATCTGAAATCGAGGCCTCCCTTATTTGCAGCAGGCATAAAAAGCAATTTCTTGTCGCTTTATGCTTTCATTGATAGGGGGTTTACTCTGGTAGATATCACAATGTCATGTACATTAAATATAATGAACATTGGAAATTTTTGTTGATTTATTTTTCTATTGCAATTTTTAATTTTACTGTTATAAGAGAATTTTAGGAATGTTCTGTGTTTAGTTTTTCAAAATACTAGTTTATGTTGTAATCACTATATTTTGTTCTGAAACATTTGTCACTTTTAATCCGAAAAAACTGTGTGATTAACATTAACCCATAGAAAAAATACATTAAGAAATTAAGATAAATGATCTTTAGTTTTTTTTTCGCAATGACTGAAGAATCAAGTTTTTTTTTTAAATACACAAAGATAGACGGTGTAAAATAAGGCTGATTATTAGATTAGTGATGGTTTAAGTTATAAGATTTATTATTGTTAAGAAACCATCATTCAAATGCAACTGAAATTAAAGTACAACTTATCAGAATGGAAACACACTTTGTTTATTTTCAGTGTTGTTGAATTTGATTTTCACAGCCTTGTATGTACAGTGATTTATATATATATCAATATTGAAAAACATGCCTGTTTTTTTTTCTTGTCTCTAAAAATGTCATTGTTTGCTCCACACAGTAGCTGCATGTTAAAAACAAACAAAACAAAACAACAAATAAATGAAAGGCCAACCTTTTATTTCAATAAAATGTGGAAAACTTTGGAGGAAAGCGTTTTTGTAGGCGGTTCTTCCACAGAGTTGAAGGGTCATTGTTACACAATATGAATTGCACATGAACAGTCACCCAAAAATAATCAGATATGATCAGCAAATCAGAATTGATGGCCTTAGGAGTCACTGGAGCCACTTGGAGATTGTTACTGCCCATGTGACGTGATAGAACGTGGCGCTGCTCCGCCCCGCCGCAGGCTGGTGTGAAATGATTTGATTAGCAAGTCATCAGGACAATGTGCTAAAGCACGGCTCTTTTTATAGTCTTCAGTTCAGATTTTAGCGTAGCAGTGACAGCTGTCTTGTATTGTGAGCCACGTTCATGGCAGTTGCTTTCACTGAGTGCATGAAAAAGAGTGGGCAAACTCCCTTGTACCGAGTGACAGGGTTGCGAGTTTCCTCCTCGGCTGTCAGACGGCAACATCAGTGTTTCGCCAAATAAGTGATGTTTGTTCACTGATGGAGCAATCGGCTCCTTGCAGCCGTCCAGGGTGACAGCCTCAGTCACGGTCCAGTAGAGTGAGATAGAGATGGAAGGGAACAGGGGTAATCCCTATATCGAATCCAGCTGCAGAAACAGAGAGGGAAAGTCCAGCTTTTATGGTCCTCCTGTCTTACTGCAACCACTGTGATATTGTGGATTATACACTTGCCTCATCCATTTCACCAATTCATCTCACCCTACAACAAAAAATAAAATCTTACAATTTGTAAAATGATTACAGGCCGGGGCATAAACCACATTAAGGGTTTACTACCAAAGCAGCTTGAAAGCAAGATATTTATGGAAAATACTGGCTATGAGCATAAGTCCCCAAAAAATGGATATAAAACTGGAGGAAGTTTGATGCTGGTCAAGCCTGTAAAAAAAAAAAAAGGCTTGAGTCCCTGAAGAGAGCTCAAAAACCCTCCACAGAACATGATCAACTCTGATAGGCCCCTGGATTTACACCTGGAACCTGCTTGCTGTGAGGCAAGAGCACAAACCACTGCACAGCCATGATGCCTTATGCCTTATTATTTTGAAAACCAACAAATAAATTAGTAAATAAAGTTGCTCAAGCATGGTTAACTTTACTGTGAACCAGACCATCTTGATAAATGAAACCACATGACAAATATGCAATAATCTCACACACAGATCTATGAATAATATTTTCACACAATACATGCAGTATTTAGACCTTTAATAAACATAACATTACTTTTTTGATTTGACTCTAGTAAGCATCAGGAATGTATTCTTTGTTTCTAGCATCTAATTTATTTACAAAAACCTAGATGAGACAAATTGTGTTATTTTTAATTTTATCTTTTGGTCTGAACAGAATAGAATATGCCTCGAATCAGCTCCCAAAGTGGGTAAATTTCAAATACTGGGTTGTTACAGCTTTAATGCCTGAAACTTCAGTGTTTGCCTGCAGTAGAAGGGATCCGCTCTACAGTTAAAGTCTGCTTCTGCCTACAGAGCAGGTTGAGAGATTAATTCCCCAGTTTTCTCCTCATTTGCAGACATTTACTATTAATAGGCCAAGGTCGATAGAGTGTGTTAGCTGCTAATGAAAAGTATTGTGGCTTTTGTGTGAGCCCATCAAGGTAGAAAAATATGTGACACAAATGGGACAACAAGGAGAAAGGAGGTCAGAAACATGTCGTTCCTGATTTTACTCAAAAAATAATTCCGCCCCTCTCTTCCTCTTTATCGAATATACTTTTCATTTTGACCCTCCTCAACACTCCTACAAAGTGTCTATGGAAGCAGGTGCTACTTTTAAAACTGTAGGTTTATTATTTTTGTTCGGTTAAACTTTTAGTGGAAAAGAAATAGTTAGAAAACTTCTTTTTTACTATTTATTTCAACTGTCTCACAGCAGTTTGACCATCAGTCAAAAAATGTAGAGTTCAATCCAAAACAAAGTTGAGCTCTTACCTGCCTGCACATACAAACATGGGGTTTTCAGAAACCCTCCATCAGCGAGGAGTGATGCTGTCAAGTTCAAAAGGCTTCTGGTTCTTTACATCAGACAGCTGGGTTTACTCACAGGAAGCATTTCGGTAGCGAGTCACAATTAGCTGGTGTGTAATGCCAACTGCCAAGGAGTGAGGGCAAGACAAACGAACAGTATTGCCATTGTCGTAACCAAGTCTGATGCTTGAATTTGAGTCTGACTAGATAGATGATATTTTAAAACCATGACTCAGCTGTGAGTCAGTCACAGAGGACTCGACTCATTCTTAAGCCCTGTAATACTCCAGCTAATTGTGCAGCTTTTTTGCTGAATAAAAATGGCCTTTGCCAAACCCAACCGGACCTCTGTGGAAAGTTTGTTTTTAATTTAAAGTTTTAAAATACCTCATACTAGTTTTTGGATGACAAGATAGAAGAAATAGGAGAGGTGCAACATTTTCAAATAAGTGAGGTGAGGAAAATAATGGAAGACGGATGACAACTGCAAATCCATCGTCATAAAAATGGATCGATTCCATCAACAGGGTTTTTTTTTTCACTACAATATGGAATAAATTACAAGTGAATGAACACTAAGCATTTAGATCACCGGGGTAATGTGAGTAATTAGGGTATCCAATGTACTTGTTTTTGTATCGCGGGAAGAAACCTTGCTTAGACACAGGGGGAGATCATGCAAGCCCTCCAGAGAAACAAACCAAGGATCCTCTTGCTAGGAATTGCTCACCACTGTGCTTCCGTGATGCCCTCACGGTAACTTTACAAGCTCATTTTATTTGATCAAACCATTGAACAAACTGTTTTCAAAGTTTTCAAATGCTCCAATAATACCCTCAGCTGCTTGTCATTTATCCTGTATTTCAAAATGTTAGGAATGCGGGCTGATAGATGCATTAGCTCGCTTTGAGCTGTTTGGCCTTCAGTTTATATTGAGAAGTGAAAATAGGAAAATTGGACCTTGTTGGATTTTTTTTCTTTGGCCCTTTTTAGTTGTTCAATGTTTTTCATGCAACATTAAAACAAAAGCTGTTTTCACCATAGATTCAATAGTTTTTTTGCTTTAGAATTTAGCATGGAATCAACAGAAACTGCCACTCAATTGAAACTGCAACTTAACTGGAGTTATATGATTAAGACACAATAAGTCAAGATATGAAATTATACTTTGTGATGAATTATGAGCTGGAGGAATCTGTTGCTTCGATAGAAAAAATTGTGTCTTTCATATGCGTCCAAATAAATGACTATTAAAATACGATTTCTTTATCTGCATTTGTACCAAAAGCTTTTAAAAGCGGCTGCTTTTCAGTATATCTGATAACTGAGGTCAAGCTTCGAGTGAAGCATCTTTAAAGTGAGCCTCCTCGGTCTAGTACCACTCAATATGTCACAGAGGAGGGAGTGGGAGGGCACGACAAAATAAAGAAGATGATCAGAGTTGGTCAGAATAGGGTTTTCTTGCTTCATCCACTCTGAAACAAATTCACTTTGTACTCTTGAAAGGAAATCCAATGACTGCACCACAGGCTAATCCATTGAGCAACAGACACAACTGATAACGAAGGGATTCAAATCTCTGGATAAATCTGAGCACACAAATGTACAGAGAACATCTGAGGTGGTGCCAATTGAAAAAATGTTTATAACTCTTTAAGATAGCTGGTCAATAGTACAACTAATATGACGTTTGATTTAAATAAAATCGCTCGAATAAAAAATCACGACCAGAAAGATCTATTTTTGTGGCAACATTTACATATTTTATATTCAGTGGCATTTACATACCACAGTGTATAACCAGGAAACATTGTATAACCAGGAAAATTACACATTTTAAATTAGTACTAGGTACATTAGTATGCATTTTTGTTCAATGATATCCTTCAAAATTTCATGAGCAACTTTGTGTTTCACACCTAAAAACACTCAACAGAAACATTGTGAACATTTTGTCAAAAACAAACTATACAAAAGAATTAACAAATTGAAACATAGCAAATAAACAGATTCTTACCTGACATCATATTTTGTCTAAGGAAAAAGAGCAGGCGCTATTCTATCACATATGATAGGAATAAATAAAACCTGCAATAAAACCTTGCCTTAATGGTTTCGAAGGTGAAAGAAGACGATGACTGAAAGAAAGGTGATTTATTCATTGCATTGAACTGAAGAAAATTCATCTCCAAGACATAAAAACAACTAAATAGCTACCTAAATCAAACTTGGCTGAACTGGCATAAGTCAATTTATCAAACTTAAGCATGATAACACACACACACACACACACACACACGCACACACGCACACACACACACACACACGTTTTGGCACAAGGGCATTCGTCCTGCGGTCTTCAAGTAACTACAAGTAAAAAAAAAAAAAAAAACAACACAAGAAACACCTCAATCTACTCCAGAGCTCATTTTGCCAAAACCATGAGTAGCATATTTGACTCAGCCGTGTCTTTCTTTTTAGCATGTTAGTCACTACAGCTATGACACTTGTGTCATTCAGTATTATCCAAGTGCACCTGACATTAAATACTATGAGTTATCTGCATGGATACAGCGGGTAAGTCACACAAATTCTGAACAGAAGAATCCCAGATCTTAATAACCCCCATAAACCAGATAGATTTTTTTAACAGTTTGTCTACAAATTTCATTTTATTAGTATAAACATGGTTAATTTTTTCCTCCTGAAAATGTCAAAAAAAGGTAAAAAATAAACATAATGTCTATTAAAAAAGAAATATAGGCATGTTGAAGTACTGATCACCTCATTTCATCACCTAAACAAACATGACTTCAGGATAATGAAGTCACAGAAATGTGCATATTTGAACGCGTTTATGAAATGCAGCACTTCCTAGGTGGCACGTTGTCATAGTGATTAGTGCTTATGCCTCACAGCAAGAGGGTTCCTGGTATGATCCCCACAGGGGGTGTTTCTGTGCAGAATTTCTCCCCGTGCGTGAGTTGGTCTCCTTCCGCAGTAGTTAATTGATGTTAAATAAGGTTTCTTTTAGGGATACCCTTAATTGCTGGGATGTGTGAAATCGAGTTTGCACTTCTGCCTCACAGCAAGAAGTACCCTGGTTTGATTCCCTCAGGAGGGTCTTTCTGTGTGCAGTTGGCATGTTCTCCCCATGTTTGCATGGGTCTCCTCTGGGTTGTCTGTTTTTCCCACACATTCTAAAAATCTCACATGTAGAAGGTTAATTGGAAAAATTGGAAAAATTTGATTAATTGCCCAGACGTATGAATGAGAGAGTGAGTAGTAGTTTGTCTGGATATGTGGCCCTGAGATTGACTGGCAACTGGTCCCGGGTGTAGCCTGCCTCTCACTAAATGACAGCTGGGTGGGCTCCAGAATCCTGGCGATCCTAAATGCAGGATAAGCTGTAAATAATGGATGATATCTTAATATAAGTAAGATAGTTATTGGTTTGTATACAGTACACAGTTGTAGTCCCTGCTACTTTTTAGTTATATTTTGAGGGATTGTCTCTTGATCAATTTCTTCTTCTAATTGTACTTTGTTTAGATAACGCATAAATGACTCACAAGTGGAAGTTTTGTTTCTTTTTTTTCTTCTTTGTTTCACAAACCCTATGATTTTGTGCCTGAGAGACTTGCGCATTCTTTGTCAGAATATGTTTAGTGAAGTGAAACTTGCTGGACAGTTACATGTATTTGAATTCACATCACAGTGTTTCGGGGCTTTGCCAAAGTCAGTAAAGCTGCCAGTGATACAAGGACATGATGCAAAAGTGCCTGAAAGAGTAACAAATCTTCAGCGACCTGCTCTCACACACGGCTGCACCAGCAACAACACAACACATTCAGGGACAATGAGGTGTCATTTTTAGAATTGCACCCTTTGACAGCATCTACAGTGCTATACCCTGCACTTTGTCTCCAGTGGCAGTTTTTTTAAACCCCTCTTATTGCTGTGAATGGTGCTGCATAACCATCAACTAGCCACAATTTCAATCGAGCCTGCGATTCTGTAGGCGACCGTCACCTACAAATCTGTCTCCATGAAGGTGAGCATTAGCGGCCTCTGATATGAGCACCCGGGAGGGCAATCTGAGCGGTTACATAAAGCTCACCATTACGTTGCTATCACATTCAGTGTTTGGGTATATTTCCTCCACATGTTGCTCCACTTATCCAGTGTCATCAAAAAAGACATTCATATCAACAGACATAAAAAAATCACAACAGCATCGTTCCATTTTGATTTACCTCCTTTGTTTATTTTCCTTCCTTATCATTTCCAGCTATAGCCGCACGCCCTACATTGAAGAAATTAGGTTTCGTTATGAGTAAAGATGGACTCATTAAAATTCAGTGAGTTCATTTGATTTTCCTTTACTGTTGAGAACACCAGCTGCTAGATGCAAGGCCACAAATCACATGACTTGACTGAGATTTGGCTATTTTAATTAACTTTGGGCTAACAAAATTCAAACCATTTTTTTTCTCTTAACACCTAGTTTTATTTTGTCTGCTCCTCTTGTGTGCTTGCTTGTTTCCTGATTTCTTTCTGTTTCACCTCTCGGATCACATCCTATTCCTTTTGTTAGTGTGACACTCTTTCATGCTCTAATTATAATGCTCTGTTATTATGAAGTATAATAAATGTTATTTCTTTAATAGTTTTTTCTTCTGTGATTGTTATCTACAGCCAATACACTTTTAAATTGTGTTGTCCTTTGCAATTGCCAGCGCAAAATTTAAAGTGGTCAATTATCCAAAAGAGAATAATTTCCTGTTGTCGTTCGTGCAATTTAGTTAGTGCCGACGGACTTTGGCATCCATTAAAAAAAATCTGTGCAAAAGGTCATATTCACTTCACGGCCAAAATAAACTTAATTACACAAATCATTTGAGAATACCTTCGAGGTTTGGTCAATCTATATGTCAATGACCCGGGCAGATAAAATGCGGGGGGCAGTAAATAAGGTGTAAACACTACTTGTAACATAGCACGCGGGCGCCATACGATACCAAGCCTCTTCCAGTAATTACCAGACTGTTGCTGCATCCCTGATGGAAATGTGATAGCTGTCTGTAAATGATAACACACTGTGCCAGAGAGTTTATGCAGTGTGGTCCAGCTCCACCATAGTTCATTAGAGAGAGCTAGTGCAAAGGGAAACCAGGTACGGTGGAGTGATTGATTTGCTGCTTTTGTGCAGTCCAAAGAGGCTTATGAAGCCTGTTGGGGCAGCAAAGGGTTTTCACCTTCTGTCCATGTTCCTGCTGTAGAGTCATGTTTTAGAACACAAACAGCGGAGCGACAGGGGGAAGGAAGAAGATTTGTTGACAGTAATCTAGAGCACATTTGTAGCAGTGGTTTCTATTGAAAAGTGGGATGAATGATAATAGCCTGCGTCTCCTCTTGATAAGAGCAAAAACACATCCCAGAAAAGGCTGGAAGAACAGCCCTCTTTCTGTTCAGGGCTGCATAAAAAGCTTGCAAACCCCAACACACATAACTGGTGTTGTAATTCCAAATAAAGTTCACAAACAAATAGGTTCAAAGCTAAACTAACCTTCTGTTTTATGTTTGCTAGGATGAGTGAGCGATACACACCGGTCGGAAGCAAAGGGGCTGTACTCATCATAATGCTTGTGATCAGTGTCTTGGAGATGTCTGTACCTGCAGGAGCCTCGACAGGTGAGAACATTCACAGAGAAGCAACGTACGCTTTTCTCTTTGTCATTAAAAAAATACAATACTAAAAGTCGTCTGTCCTCAAAGATATAGTGTTCTTGTGTCAATGTGCCGTCCAATGTCTCGTTTCAAACTCACATGTATCTGATTGGCGTTTTCCACTCGTGATACGTGATTACATGCACCTAAAATGAGATTCACACACAGCCTTCCTCCCAATAAATTCATATTTAGTGTACGTAACCTTGAGCCTTACATATTCCAAACCATATTATTTAAGCAGGATAAGGCTCAACATATTTCAGATCTCACAAATTCTGTGATTTTTAATAGTGACAATCCAAATGGCCTAAAGTTGTTGCAGCAAACAGACCTGTATACCACATAACATCTTCTTGCTGAAAGATAGAAAAATAAATGTCAAAGGGTAATTTTTAGCCTAGCTTGAGATGATAGGACTTTCAAGTGACATATAGAAATGATTGTCAAGCAACAGAATCCAAGATATATAATTTTGTGCACAAACCTTCACTGCCCATGATGCATTTCAGCTGTGCAGCTTACTCTGAGAGCAGCTTGCCCAGGGTCAACAACAGGGGGCTTTGTTTCAGAAGTTGATTTATGAGTCACACTTTGTAGACTTTCACCAGTTTCAGAATGGATGTCCTGTTGAACTGAAAGATAAGATGATATTTTTACAGTCAAAGCTGTCAGGTGGCTTTATTTGTACTTGTGTGCAAGTATTGGTTGCAGACACAACAGAAAATAGGTCCAATTAGATGAATAATTGTGAAGGACAGGTGAAGAACAGAAAAGACCACTGGTCAGGAAAATACACAAAAGAAAATAATAGAATGTGCTAAAAATACTGAACCACCAAGGCACAACAGTATAAGTATGACTAGAAAATTATGCTGTAGCTCACTCACCTGTGAAATAACTGCTGTTTCCCACCCAGGGATCATAAAGCACTAGATATTGTAAGACCTACAATTTTATTTTCATACAATCATATATTTCATTGGTTACACGTTTCTTGCACTTCTGGGAAAGAACATCCAACCGTTCGTTTCATATGTCTGAACTATGCACCTGTGTTGATAAATTAGGAATGTAGAGTACTTGTAAGAAACTCCCCTCTCCTTTCTGTGTCTTTCTAACATACCAGCCGGTGTTTTCCCAGTAACCTCTTTAATCCACCTAGAAACCACATACTCCTCAACTCAGACACACCGAGAGAAGATGCTTTAACCCAACTCTGCATGGATTTTACTCTCAACAAAGCACAAAGACAAGTGTTTCTCACTTGAATTTTATTTGCTAAAAAGCCACGCATTCAACCCATAGAAAATCTGATGTTACTGTCATTCACACACACACACACACACACACACACACACACACACACACACACACACACACACACACACACACACACGCACACACACACATATATATATATATATATATATATAAACAATAATATATATGATATATTATTATACATGTTATATAATATAATAATATGATATATTATTATACATGTTATATAATATAATAATATGATATATTATTATATATAATGTATATATATTATATTATGTAAATCTAAATATATAGATTGAATGTTTTTATAATGATTTGTGAATTGTAGTTCTTGCACCCTAAATGAGCTAAATAGTCTTTTTTGTGTTTTTAAATTTGTCGGTTTATTTATTTTGAAATTTTTTTCATGAATATATACATTTGCCAGCTGAAACTTAAAACGTCTTTATGGTCAAGCTATGATCATCCTAAACAATAAACAAGAGAACAGTTTAAAAACATCTGATCTCTTACTCTTGTTTTATAAAGTTGAACTTTTCATTTAAAGATTTCTATCCTAGCAGTTTTGTAAAGTGAAGATGTTCAGGAAATACCAATGAAAGCATCCACCAATTATAGTAATGCCTAAATTTCCCTTGACTAAAAGCACTCTCCTTCACATGGAGACGTAAACATCTCTGACCGTGCTTGTTGAGTTTCCTCCCATCTGTTCTCTCAACTCTGCGAAATCGAAAGTGGAATTGTTTGAGTAACCAGCCACGTTGCCTCATGACAGGACAATATTGTGCTTCTTCATGCGAGGGGGTGGGTGACATGTTGTGGCCTAGACTGACTATTGACATTTATTGACACTTTTATAATTTTGTTTTTGAATACACTCATAATTAATTAATTACACTTTGTTAATGCTCTCACCGCATCTAATATTAAACAGTTAATTTTTAAAATCTGTTATTTTCTTTGGGCTTCTTTTGACTTGAGAGTGAAGCATTCATTTTTTTTAGCTGATTTTCAACTTTGAATCAACACATATTCATTGAACATGAATATCCTCTGAACTTTTAAAGTAACTTTTGAGTTTGTGAATATACTATGATTTTTTAGTTTGGTTGATTTTTTAAGATTTTTCAAATTTCACCATTAAGTATTTTCTCTCCCGGAGCTCAATGTACTGCAGTTTCATCTGGTCAGTCTGATCAATCCTTTATTTTACACTAGTATCTTTTTCCAGTAAATCACAATGGAAATACCTTGAAGTTATCTGTGCTATTAGAAACTTACAACTGGAAATGTAGTAATTGTTTTTTATTGTTTCTTTTTTTAATTAAGATAAGAGAATACATATTGTCCTCCAACTTTATTAAAAGTGTCCTGATGTCACTAGTAAACCCATGGAGGTCAATTACAGAAACTCAGAAGTATTTCAAGTGGAGGCTGATGTGAGTGTTTCATCACCCCACATTCCACTGACAATATTTGGCCTCAGGTTCTGGATAACAGACAGGTTTTTCTTCTGGTTGACAGGGTGTCCATATAAGAGCGGGATAAAAATCCCATGTATCACTCCTTTCTTTGTCGACCAATTAGATTGGAGTGTGGCGCTTTAATGCGTCTAGTTTTGATTGGCACAGATCCATACTCAAGGCACTCATCATTTCAGCAGGAAGTGGATCCGAATAATCTCACACACATTCAATTTCTCTCTGATAACCAACGCAGCCCCTAATTTCCCCTGGGTGTTATTTCTGTAGCAGTAAACCTGTTATCATTCAAGGGATGAAATGAACCCTGCTCACATCCAAAATATATTTCTTCCTGGAGAAAACAAGAGGAAGAAAACTACCCCTGCTATCGCAATAGCAGTGCAAATTCAGTTTATTTCAACAAATAGTGGAGATGATTTGCTAATGCACATACAGTATGAGCTGTCACTTCTTCAAAATGTGCTGTATATCAGATATATCTGCATACAGGCACTATCTGACAGGCTTTTTAGTTTCCGTTTCCAAACCAGCGGAAATCGAGAGGCACCTTTCCACTATGAGCCTGAAACAGAACAGAGTGTCCTTCACTACTGCGGATGTTTACAACTCAAACTTAATAAGAGTCAGTGGTCAGACGGCTCACCTTTGTGCTTGTTTTTATTGACCAGGAAAGAGGAAAAGAACAGAGAGAGAGAGAGAGAGATAGAGAAAAAGAGAGAGGGGGCTGACAGGACTGTGAGGTCAGCTTGACTCAGAACATATTGGACTTATTTTGTTTGGTATGTATTGTGATCAATGTTTCGAGGTTGATGCCCCAGAGTAACCAGCAGCTCCAACATTACTTTTAAAAACTGGCATTCAATTTGCTTGTCTTTAACCATGATGTGTCATTTTTCATTTATTTATCTGTTTATTCATTCATTATTTCTGTAGTATTTTTGCTGTTTTGCATTCTCAATCTCTTTGATTTTGTTATTATTCAAATGTTTTCTTTTTCCATTTTATGTATTATTCATACAACTTCAAAAATGTTTTGAGTTTTCGACTCCCCCCCCCCCCCCCATTATATCTGCGCCTGATTGTCTCCTTGTTTATATATTTTCTAAACCTGTAAAGAATTACTATTATTTTTTTTTTATTTTAATTTTTTGCTCTGGCACGATCATAGCTTCTTAGGAAAAAGGAGTGGTCATGTCAACTCAGCTACAAAATGTATGGCATTTAAAATGTTGAGGTTTACACTTCTAACATGTTTGGGGAAAGCTTAATGAAAAGTTGGGAAAAAAATTTAGTAATCATTGAATCAAATACGGCCTCTATATTTCATTGAATTAGTGACTGAAGGATAAAACAGAGCTTATCGACAGTAAAGTAAATAAGGTTGATACAACAAAGTCACAAATACTTGAAGAGAAAACAGTTTTTGCAGCAAAGCAGATGAAAAGTTTTGCCTTCGCGAAACACATTTGATGTCAAATTTAATTTGTTTTTCTTTCAAGTTGCCAGAACTTTTTTTTTAATGAGCTGCTCAGCGGAGAAATTTAGAATGCAAAACTAAACATTCCATAAATAAATACAAGTATATTCAACCATACCAATTAAAATAGATTGCCTTCTTCAGACCCTCATGTTATATGGTCAACTGGATGTGACCTTCTCATCCTGCTACTTTGAGCTCTCCATTAAAGCCTTGAATAAAAGCATCCACATCGGCACAGCACTTAGAGAAAATCACAACATACCACCCGAGTGTATCCAGATACATTCAGTGTTTAATATGCCCTGACTTGTTGCTCTCAGGCTTACTTTCAGTTTGTAATATATATAAATTCAGGCTTTTCTCCCCTCACTTCTGTTGAAACACATGACCTCGATGCCTCACTTTAAATCCGTGCTATAAGCATCGGAGATAACCTGTTCTGCACCTTCCATTTTCTGGTCTTTGTAATAAAAATAACTTATGTTGCATAAGACGCACCTTGCCAAGAATGGGAGGCTTTGGAGAGGAAAAGAGATGCTTTAGCATACCAATCTTAAGCTTCACAATCAATCCCCAGTCTCAATAGTTTAGTTAGCCATCTCCTATCTGACTTTGTAATTGTAGCTGACGTTGCTCGCAAAACGATAACTCTCCTAATGAAGAAACAAATAGTTTGAAGGGAAAATGTGTTCATCATTATACCACCAGGCGCCTACATGTTGCACCTCATTATGGGTATTTGTACAGAAGATAATTCCTCTATGAGAGGGGTGGAGTTTTCGACATACACAAAGCAAAGCAATGATTACATTATCATTCATGGCGGCTCCGTGAATGATATAAAGTATGCATCATTTGCCGTCTCCACAGCGTCTCTCGAGACCAACGTATAAAGGCTTTTCAAGCTGAGTAATTTCAGTGCTGCAGAGAGTAAAAAGCCCCATCACTTCTCACTGAGCTCCGGTTCAAAGCTTTCACTGGAGCAACACACGCCTGTAAAAACATTACACTGTTTCATGGGAAGTATCAAGCATTTGCAGTTCACACTGTGGCGTGTGTCAGAATTTGATCAAATGTGTTCTTGGATGCTGAGGTGATATAGGGCTAGTGTGAACATGACAACTAGGTAACATTTTATTGCATGCAGCCTCTTGTGCTTCAACTTTTTAAGATTGTGTGAAGTGCTGCATACCTGGTGCTGTTTTTGGAGGTGGTCAACACACTGCTTGTCAAAATTAGATTTCTGTGCCCCCTATAAAATGTTTAAAACACAACTATTTACAAGTGAAATACGAGCATATGAGATTTTGTGTCCAACCGACATGAGGATTCTAGTAAGACACTGACATCTCTCTGCTTCTTGTTATTTAATCAGACCCCCGAAAATGATTTGGTGAGGATTCTGTGATGTGGGTGGTGAACAAGACAGGATTTTTTCCTTTTTTCCTGGAATTTCAGCCAGAGTTCAGCTGGTTGATAGTACTGAGAGAAAGATAAAACAGCTGGATGCTGGACAGGAGTCTTGCACGGTAATTGAAACTTGCTATTGATCCATGACTTAGAACCAAGTTCCTAACTTGATGGCAAGTCAATTTATCTAGAATGCATCTTTTTAGTACAAACTTCAGAAAAGCTGGGAATGGTGTTATTGACAAGGTACTTACCCCTTATTATATGTAGCCTTCTCTGTATAGGGATGAAGTTGGAGTCATTTTGCAATACTTTGACAAAAATGTTAAAGATTCAATAACATTTGTTGAGTGTCTGATAAGATCAGCCTGGCTTTATAAATGGTTCCAAAAATGTTGTCATTGAACTGATTGTCCAATCAGCAATAAAGGCACACATTTCTTTCTGCTATAAAACTCTATGTATTTTCCTATACAGCATGTACCTTGCATATTTTTGTAAATATTTCTTACTATCCAAGGTTATGTAACAATGCTCACATAATAGTGTGGTACAGCTAATCTGCTCCATATACGATGCACCTGCAGGTTAGACGAACACTTTACAACAAATTCATCCAACCTTTGTCTTCTCTGTATACTTTAGAATACGGCCAAGAACCTTGAAGAGTATAAGTAAGCTTTGTCATTGAAAAAATGTTGTCAAGGGGATATACATTATTTCAGGTTGCATTTTCAAACGGTCATAAAGTGTGTCTTCGACCCCAACACACATACCTTGGTAACTTTGTTGGCAAGAAAAACAAGTTGCTGAAGAGGTTATTATTACATTACGCAGTATAGAGATATGACTCATTTAATTGCAGATTGAAAAGGCAGCCTCCTTTTTCCATAATTATGATTATTATGCATGATCTAAAATGTTTGTTGAATAAAATCATTTGGAGAGGCTGAGCTTTAATTTATCTTCTTTTCTTTTTTTTTTTTTTTTTAATTGTCACATTGTCTTTTGAAAAGTATTACATTTGAGCAATGCATCAATGTTATTTTATACAATGACACTAAATCATTGTGCACTAATGAGTTTGTGCACCAGGATTCACAGGTTGCTTTAAGTTGTGCTTCACCATGTAATGTACTCTTCATTTTTATAGAATATTTGACAGTCTTATCATAGTTTTTCTATCACATGCATCTCTTATTCACCAAATACAATTTTTGAAGAAATAATTTGGAAAACGCTGTAGTATTAAAGAACAGTATATTCATGAGATTAAAAAAAAGAATCAAAAGGCAAGGAAAATATTTAACGGCGCAATGTCAGTGTACATTCTCCAGTGTTTTGCACTCAAGGAAGTCAGAGCCTCGCTCATGTTTTTCTGTAATATTCAATGATACAGATCTTGCAAAGTATGCAGGCCTGTGTGTTTTCCAAAGTACAATACTAATTCATCGCTGCTGTTCATGAAAGCTAATTATCTGTGTGCAAAGCCTAACTGTAATATTTTTGCTCTTCAACTAATTTATAAACAGGGTTCTAACAGGATAACAAATCCCTAGAAACTCTTAAACTTTAAAAACCTTAGGCTTAAACCAAGATTATTCAAATTCCAACATCAATATCAACATTTAATCCTACTGATGAGATTTTTCACTTTTGGACATTGAACACTTTTCTGACAACATTTGCTGTTTCACACATATTTTAAATTAAGCAGCTCCATCCACTTATACTCTCTTTTTTATTTCTTATCTATTAGGAATACATTAGGTAATTAAAATATAATGTTCTATTTTTACAGCAATTGCACAATAAGCAATGCACGAGCAGATGAGGGAAGTTATTCCACGTAAGATACACACAGAACTACAAATATCCCATTGCAGTTCTTGGTCCATTAAACTGTTTGCATCCATGCCTACTGAGACTCATGCAGTTCAAAGTTTGAAGAAATTTAATGACAACAAGGAGGTTTTCCAAACATTATACTGAAACACTACATTTTACATTCGGCCCTTTGGGTATTTAATTTTCTAGCTGAGTCCAAACACATGGATGAAATGTCATCACAATTACTTTTTGAATGATTGAGTTGCTATGAAAATAACTTGTTTGAGTAGCCACACTGACCTTTGACTACATTTGAATACTGTCAGTAGATAGATAGATAGATAGATAGATAGATAGATAGATAGATAGATAGATAGATAGATAGATAGATAGATAGATAGATAGATAGATAGATAGATAGATAGATAGATAGATAGATAGATAACTGTTAAATTTACACACACACACACGCACACACACACACACACACACACACACACTTCTTTCTAAGTTTTCATTGTGGATCATGTTAATTTCACCTCAGTTGGAGTCAACAGGATCGGGAATGGCACGTGGTGCACTATGTAAATAAGCCTGTCTTCATATGTAGCTTACCATTCCGACAGGCAACATTTTATCCTATATCTGTATTTCATGGCATCATGCGTGTCTGACAAAACTTTCAAAGACAAATTTAAGGAGCACAAATACAGCAGTGTGTCCGGGTCCGGAGGGATCTTCTCTCTCTGCCACAGACCCTGCTCAGCAGGTTTAAAGCTGGACCTTTAAAGCCAGGTCTGCTTCCCCAGTGAAATGCATTTCTGTGCATCTGCTGGAGCTGAGAAGCATCCAAGTCGAACACTAAATCCAGTCCGAAACATCCTTGCCTCTCAGTGAGAAGCTTGTCCTTCAGAGACACTTCTCATACAAACATCTAAGCTGCTTGACTCACTGTGCATTTTTCTTTCAAGTTTTCCTTGTTTAGGGCAGTGTTAGAAATCATGCCGCCATTCCTTGGTGAAAACCTTATCTGTGTTTAACGTGTGAGGGACGGAAATTGTTAGATATGTGGTTGAAATTAGACTATGTGGACAAGAAAACTCATATTTTTTCAATTTTTGTCATTTTTGAACTTTTCAGTAGACATCAGTAGGTATGATTGTTCCCTGTGCCCCTCCTTGAAAAAAACAAGATGCTCCCTCACAGATATTTCCTCTGGGTACAAACACCTATGCAAGGAATTGTAGAGCACAGAATGTGACTCTGGCAGCTAATTTTAATGTATATGTCACATTTTCTGAGGTTAAAAGCTCATACATGATGTAAAAAGATCCCGGAGGTGCTGCAATACTTTGTCACTTATAATATCTCTCACCTGTCTCTGCGGCACTGCCGACTCGATCATTGCTCGTCTCAGTTGCTGCCTGTTACTATGGCTGGAAACTACAAGGCCCAGTTTACCAATATAACAACTGAAGTGAAAATGTAGTAAACAGCACTTCAGTATGGACAATTAGGACCACTTTCACACAGTCATTTCAGATTTACTGTTTATTGCAGCAGCAGTGAGTATCTCAACACAAGGACACCTCATGAAAATGTCACACACAATTAAAAAAGAAAAGGAGCACCTCAGGCTCTAAATAATTCATACAATGGAGCATGATCTGCAAATTGGCTGCAAACTCTACAGCGCTTCACCTGTCCAGTCATACAAAGGATCATTTGTAATGTGGAGGCCATCAGTTCCAATCACCGTAGTCTCAACCAAACTTATAATATTAATTTGAGGTGTTATTTTCTTGTTGTTTTCTGTTATTATCTATATTATATCAATTGTTCTATTTTCTATCTCTTTTTTAGTTAACATGCTAGCCTCCAGAATTGAATTATTCAATAGATGTTGGTTTCTCAAACAAAACATTTTAGTTAATGATGGACATATTTCTAACAAAATATGAACCAGAGCCAAACACAGACATTAACATATTAGTATCATTATCATTATTATTATTCATACAAAAACTATAACATGGGGAAGAAGGAGCTCAAACAAAAATATTTAGCATGATATATTGTTTCCTTGAAATCTGTATATGCCAAATTTTTGTCGTGAACTGATATTAGTCATCTGTTATAACAAAAACTAATATATACATTTCTTAAAGTGTTCTATCAATTGGTTATATGCATTTGTATTATCAGGTATCACAGTGAAAAGCTTCACGATGTAATGCTCATCATAAAGGGACACAATCATTTCCACTGAAGCTGTTTTTACTCCTCCACCCAGTGTGTAATAGCTCAACAGTGTATTTTGTGGATGGAAAGAGAGAAAGTAAAATTGCTGATGTCATTACTCATGATCTTTAAGGTTCTCAGTGGAGTTATCTCATCAACAAACGTTCGCTTTGTGTTTCATAAAAAGAAAACTGTCCTGTAGTTTCTTTGAGGCTTAGCAAACATGCAGCGCTTTAAAACCCTCCCTGTCTATAGACATATTTAGCCCAAAGGGCTGCTAGAAGGGAAAGAGGAAAAAAAATCACCCAGATGCCTCTAAGGCTTCAGATTCACAGTAGAAAACTATTGTGGGTTTGGATTAAATGACACTATATAGTATTGCATTGTGGGAATTGTAGGGTCTAGTGCTTTTGGATCTATAGTTTTACGCTTCAGTGTATTTTCTACTGGGCATTTAAAGACAGCTACACAAAATTATCAATAATTCTGGAAGACACTTTACTTTTTTATAGGAGTTTCTGGAAAATATTGATGATACCAAAGTCTATGGAGTCTTTAACCTGGACTCTATAATTTTCCACTGCTCTGTCTCCCCTTGCTCCCTCCACTCCCCCGCTCTCACTCACCTAAACCTGATCACTAACAACCAAGACCAGTATCAAGACCCCAGCCTCAGACTCACGCAGATCGTTCTTGGCAGCTTTGCCACCACTGCCAGCTATGTTCCCTCTGATGTAAGACTTTCAAGCGTTTCTTATGCCTGATCTCATAGTTCTGAAGTCGCCCCTTTACCTTCTCGTTTCTGTTTGCTGTTTCGTCTACACCTACCCCTTTCTGCTTATGCTGTCAATCAATTAGACACTGTGGTCCATTATGCTGAAAATGGCTCCTTAAAATCATCAGCACCACAGCTAGATGCCACCTATATCCATGAAGTGTTTGTAGCAAGTTGCTGGATGGGCATATATTTTTAATCAGGAGCAATAGTCAGATTGTAACATGTCATGCAACTCACAACTATGACTAACGAAATACATTCATATACAACTTGCACAAAATAAATGCAGATAGCCGTGACCATTTCTTCGCTTTTCTGGGTTGATTTATACAAAACTAGCCAATAGAGTGAAGGGACTCATTCGGATTATCTGCTGACAGTTGGGATTTGCGGGATGTATTAGGTAGTAAGTGAACATTTTCCTCAAAGTTGATGTGTTGAGAGCAGGAAAAATGGGCTCACATAATGATGTGAATGATGTCGACAAGCCCAAGTCTTGATGATCGGTGACTCAAGTCAGAGCACAAGTCTGCAGAAATCAGGGCCTACCAAATGTGGAGATGAGGCTGCAGAGTCGTGGGTGGCCAAGACTTAATTGTGTGTGTGCTTGTGTGTAATTGTGTGTAATGGAGGAAGTACTGTGACTCTGAATTTTTTTTTTTAAGTTAATAGTGGTTCTTATAGCAAGGTGTTTCCAACCTAAGGGAGATGCCATGGGAGGAAAACAAATTTATAGACATGTGTGTTGATGTGGAAAGTTATTTGGAAGTAACTTCGACACGTGCCATTGTTGCTGACGAAGTACATCTATCCAGGATGACAGACCCTAAAGGCAGTGACCTCTTTCATTTGGATAATGTAAACTGTCATACTGGAAAAATGGTTCAGTAATCATTTAAGAAGCACAGGGTATCCACTTTGTCCTCAAATTCTGCAGAGCCAATGCAGTCAAACATCTGTGAGATGTGCTGGATGAATAAATTCTATTGACTGGATCCCTGCTGACAACTTAATCAGATCAGAATCTCTTTAATCCCCAAATGTACAATAGCCGCAGGAATTCGACATGGTATAACAGCACCCTATAGCAGGAAATTTGAGATTAGAATTATAAGAGTTTGGGTTAGGATTATATGGGTTTGGGAAAAAAAAAAAAAAAAAAAAAAAAAAAAAATTAAAAAAAAAAAAAAAAAAAAAAAAATATATATATATATATATATATATATATATGTATAGGCAATTCAAGTTAGATATGAGATATGAGAGACACTTATAAAACTCACGAGGGGTAAAATAGATTGAAAAATAATAAATGAAAACAATAGTAATATTACAGTAATCAAAAATCACTATGAAAAAAGCAAAAAGAGTCAGGGTCTCTGTAATGCCGTGGCTGCTCAGAAGACTAAAGTAGATCTGCAGCAAAGATCTAGACATCTATGCATCAACAGCTATTTTTGAGTAAAAGGGGGTTACACACATTTTGGGAAAGTAGTAATATTGCTTTGCCTGGTAAGTGTATATTTATTACTTTTATATCTTCATTGAATTCAAGACAATTTAAGCCAATGTCTCTCAATAACATTTACAAATTCAAAGTACACTACTACTTGATAATACCCCGTCAGCAATTACAACTGTGAATATTTTGGAGACTGAGCTATGCTGAAGACAAAAGTGAGATTGTTAGACTTCAAATGATTTGATTTTGAAAAAAATACCCATGGACTACATCAACTATAAAATAGGAAAATGTAACTTACTTGATTACCCTTGCAATCTGAATGTATAGAAATGTTAACATTCAAAGACAGTTATAAACATCCATTATAAAATTGAAGTGCTCAAAGAAAATTATACATTCGTAAGAACATATAGACCATCCTTATAATTAGCCCAACAAAAGAGAGGTAAAAAAAAATGTCAATCTCATTTTCTGTAGCGATACCGATGAAAAGAGACGTTTTAGCCAATGAAAAATGAGCTGTTCTGAATAGGCTCAATACAAAAGCCATAATTTCTGTGTCAAGGCTGTATATTCACTGATTTCACTATGTTTCTCTCTTTGCTGTCCAGCACCCCACCATGTTAGAACTGGTACTTGCGAGGTGGTTGCGCTACACCGATGCTGCAACAAGAACAAAATTGAAGAGCGATCACAAACAGTGAAGTGTTCCTGCTTTCCTGGACAAGTGGCTGGCACCACCAGGGCTGCCCCTTCCTGCGTAGATGGTAGGCTCTAACAGCTAAGTTTTTCAGAGGCTTTCAGAGGCAACTCTTGATTCATATCTCTATCAAAGTTGATATTGCCAACCACCTGTCAATCTATAATAAACAGGTGTTAATGGATTTTTCACAGGATAGTTTGACACATTTTCGCTGAAGGTATTTGTACAGCCTCACAAACTGACTTTCAAGGTCATTTCAAACAAATGATTGTGCAGAACCTTCATACAGGCTGTGAAGTCAAAGACCAAGGGGATCTCTCAGCCTGCTAAGGTGTGAGCAGAAATGGATGCTATTCTTTTGGAGGAGAGGTGAAAACTTTGGCCAAGGTCTGGACACTAAAACACACTTGACCTATTACTTGACATTTCACTATTGACATTTCCTGCAAATTAGAGCTGCGAGCTGCGTGCATTAGATTTCAGCTATGCAGGATATCCGATAAAAGAATTAACAATACTTAACCTTATAATTATTTTTTCTTCTACAAAGATTACTGTGAGTGCTGTTCCGAGTCTCCTCTTTTTGATAAATGATCAGAGGGAGCTCCAGACAGCTAAACAAAAATCAAAGTTGAATAGATTTTAATGCTCAATTCAGGGGATCAATCAGGAACATTTATCTAGTAGCATGAATACCCTGTTAAATTTGTCTTTCTCATGCCACTTAAGATTATTATTGTTACATTTTAGAGTTGAGGCAGAGGAGTCGGGTTCAGGTTTTGGGGACTCTAAAAGGATAAATCAGTTACAAGAGTACAGTCACTGACTGTTGTAGAGGAAAGTACTCCCAAAACCATCATATTGTTGATTGAAGCCTCTCAAGCCTTGCTGATGCTAAAGAAAAGACATTTATAGCTTCATTTATGTTATTCAGAACAGCATTAATTAAGCACAACTAATATCTCGTTGACTTTAGGATTTTTGTTTTTGAGCCCAATGACTGAAATGCTGTTTAATCTATGGCTAATAGCATCCACATTCTTATAACAATATATCCACTAATGTTAATACTGACTAATTCAGACACTTCATTAAGTATTAGCAAACTGTAAGCAAGGTCAAAGCGAATATATGTGTAATGATTTCATTTAAGAGATAGAATATAAACAAATTATTACAAGTTTAGGCCTACCTTTTAGTCCCAGATGGTTTCAGTCTGCATAGCCATCATCTTTTCAAAGCGTCATTAACTGCAAAGTGAAACGTGCCTTGTGCATATTATGTGTGTTTAGATATCAATAAACCCTTTTTGTTTTCATGTGAATGCTTTGAAGCTTTTTAATGGCTAGTGTAACCCGACCACCAGCTGCTTGCCATTGACCTGCTGAGCATTTTACAGTGCGCTGCTGTTGTAGATTAGATCCGGCGAAAGACCCTCTTATTCGGAGAGTATCAATTCTGTGCAATTTACTCCACGATTACTACGATTAGACGATTATAGAGAATAGCCCTTCATTACTAACAATGATAATGTCAGTAGACAGGGGTGTATAATGGTGATGACTTCTTTGATATGACAAATTTAAATGATATCCTGTGAAGTAGGAAAACATTGGCTTATTGCTATTTTACTGCAAATGAGGTTGTGATGAGTGTGCATGACAAGGATGCTGAGGCTTTTGTTCTGGTACATCACTTTGATCACTCACCAGAAACAACTTTTCATAATATGACATGATGTGAGGCAGCTATGATGTACTCACTGATTCACTGATTGTAATGATGACTAAAAATAGAAACAATATCAATATTTCATTATGTGCATCGAGTATTAATTACATTGGTATCATTTTCATTAAGTTATAATGTTTTGTAGCTTTTTATGCAGCCATTCAGTGACAGATTTTCTTTTCACAAAAATAATATATCATTGGCCAGCAAGTGGTTGCTAATTACAAGTAACAGACAGTTAACATGGAAAACCTTCTCAGAAGAAACAATTGACCTGTAACCTAAGGGTTATTAATTATTCTGTTTGAGCCAATACTGATACTTTTGGCTTTTCAAATTCTGATCATGTGGAGTCGGCTGATAGCACTCATCCCTACTAATGCTCATTTAAAATTATAATACAGGTCAAAATGAAAATCAAATTGATTTTAAGTGCAACATTGGACTAGATACTTTGTTGGTTTAACAAACGAGCAAAAAATACAAAAAGGTTTAAAAATGGTAATATGTGACACTGTGCAGCACTGAAAGATGATTTTGATGAGTTGACCAAAAGCTTACAAACAAAGCAGTATAATCATTCAACCGTATCCACATCTAAACAACATCTGTGCTCAGCTGGAAGCCCTGATCTGTAACATTTTCATATCACCAAGCCTGCACACAGACAGATATTTCTGTGGAAGACTGATCTCATAATGAAAAACACTGACAGATGTATCGACCTGGCTCAAAAATGAAGAATTCAGTTTTCCACTTAAGGAAATATTTTGTTTCATTCTGTCTCATTTTTGGAAAAGCTCTTCAAAAGTGTTAACTCTCACCAAAATCCACTTTTCTGACAAAAAGCTGGCTAACTAGTGGAATGTGATCCGTGGCTTCATAACATCGTATTTTGTTCTCTTACAAAAGATACCTGCAGAGGCCTCAATGGGACCCAAAGCTCGACTGTGTTTCTCAATTACACATCAGTGGACTCTTTATTGCAGGTTGAACTATTATTATCAGATGATTCATGAAACTGCCTCCATTATCTAACAAGGAAATTGGCTTGAAATCATGAGAATTGTAGGGGTAAAAAAAAAGTGATTCTTAACACTATTCATCGAATACACATTATCTTGGGACAACGTGTGATTTAGAAAACATCTAGGGCTGTGGTTCATGCTGTGCATTCACATGCTGTATATAACATCTGTATTTTGTTTAAATGTATTTACATCATGCCACTGAGAAAAGCAAAAGAACATGAAAGATGTGGTCAAGGCAGCAAGAGAGTTGATGAAGAGGCAGGGACGTTAGAGCAATAGTGAATGGAAGGACTAAATCTTTATTTTCTGATGCTGCAGAAAACACCTGATGCTATATATGAATGTGACCCTGTAATACTTTGACTAAAAGGTTTTTGTAGTAAGACTGAAGGATAGATAGATGACTCTTACCTCATTATGCCACACAAGTCACCGCCTCATCACATTTGATGGATCAAGCTTGCGAATCCTGAAAATGAGTCCCTCTGCACTTGCATTTTTTGACCAAGGAAGAAAAGTGTAGAGGAAAAGCCAGAGCACACCAACAAAAAAGATCGCCCCCTCTCCCGAAAAAATCTGAGTTCCTTAACAAGTGAATGTATATATGCATTGTGTGTGAATGTATATATGCATTGTGTGTATGTGCATTATATATGAAATGCAGACAATATAAACTGTTCCATTGAAAATATCCCTGACAGCTATGGCCTCTTTTTGGAGGATATTGCACTGAGCCACAAAGCAGAAATTTGACCAACAACTCCCTGAACTCTGGGAGTTGCTGGTCAAATTTCTGAATGGAGGCTCCATATTGAAATTTACAGGACTTAAAAGATCTGCCGTGAAGTGTTGGTGATGGAGCTATTTAGCCATCGAAATGGGGGCCAAGATAATTAAGCAGGTGGTCGTAATTTTATGCCTGAAATATAATTATTCAATGTGTTATGATTTTCACTGGACAGCTACATCATTAATTAAAGGATTCATTAAATAGTCATGATATTGTTGGTAAGTATTGGTTCTTGGTGACCAAAAAGTCCTGAGCTAATGTTAGGGCTTTACTCCTTAAGAATTGGTCTACCTATGGTCATGAAAGACCAGTCTCCTATAATAACATAAAACCTTTGCAGAAAAAGAAAAAAGGTAATAGAAAATTAATCAAAAAAAAATATTGAGAGCATTTGATCATAAAAGCTTAAGAGAAAAAAAAAATGCAATAAACTGCACTTTTCAGAACTATTGATAATACTTTAATTTCATACAGTGCAAGTGGAGAATCGGGGAGGTGGTTACTTAACTGAATTGATTTTTCCAAATGTTTTATATATATATATATATATATATATATATATACAATTGTTTTTTTTGTTGCTATTGGCTTACTTATTCATTTTCCTTTACATTCAATCCATAAAATGAGCTACATTTTTTATTACAGTGTACAAATCAAAATACATCTGCTAAATACATACTGTTTAAATTGTGCTGTTCATAAATTATGTGGCTATATAACATCAAAAACTTAAATGTCTCCATCAAAGTTAACACTTTAAACTGTTCCAGAGAGTATCTTTCAAAATGAAACAGTAACGGACCTTGATAATTAATTAGTTACTGCGATATAAAATGTCACATAATAATAATTCATTAAAACTGATGTGTGTATGTGCGTGTGTGTGTGTGATAGTAAAATAAATATAACAGTCTACAGAGATTTGCTGATACATTACCCTGCTTAGACACACACTCCTCTTTTAGTATAGAAATGTCCAGCCAACAACCTATTGTGTCATTTACATGTGTGTATCCATACATAAAGTGTCTTCAAACAGAATTACTTTCATTGGTAATGAATAGAGCTCAACTGTACATGTTATACAGTTAATGATATAGTCAATACATCAAAAGCACAGGTGAAACAATGATGACAGTTGTTTTCAACAGCTGGAGGAAAATGTAAAAAGTCAGTGACAGGCATAGGGACATAATGCATTTGTCTGCTAATATTCCCCCAGGAGATGATTGAGATTTTTTAAAAAAGCAGAATGGAAATAAAAGCTGTTTTAAATTCAGCAGTGAATGCAATTTCCATCCTCTGTCTTTTTTCAGCCTCAATAGTGGAGCAGAAGTGGTGGTGTCAGATGCATCCGTGCCTTGACGGGGAGGAATGCAAAGTTCTTCCTGATCTGAAGGGCTGGAGCTGTGCTACGGGGAACAAGATAAAAACTACCAAGGTAAGTTTCTGACCTGTTGCACAGGAACTCACACGCTAAGTAAACTGACGAGTGCTTTTATCACAGTCACGCGCCCCCTAAAACAGCTAATGTGTGCATTTGCTCCTTGGATATCCCCAGGGACCGATAATCAATTGACAGCCGTGTCTCCTTAGCACTTTCAAGACACTTTGAGCAGCCAATCTGGCCAATTACTCACTCCAATTACCTGCTTTTAAGGTTGTAAGACGATGCTCGTATCCTTCACTGTGTTATGACGACTTCAGTTCTGCCTTTCTCATGTACTTAATTATTTAAACTGCCCACACCAGCACCATGCCTGGAGCCAGTATCCTGGAGCCAGGGAATATTGATTCTGAGACTTACAGAGACCTAGAAATGTGTCAACATTACGTGTGTATATATATATATATATATATATATATATATATATATATATATATATATATATATATATATATATATATATATATATATATGTATATATATATATATATATATATATATATATATATATATATATATATATATATGTACACACACACACACAAACACACACACACACACACACACACACAATTATATATGCATGATTGTATACACACACACACACTGTCTGATGTACACGGCCTCATCATCAGTATTAACACATGGCAAAAGCCAATTCTTACACAGTTCGACCAAAATGTCTTATTTCATACAATGAATGAACCTCGAAACAATATTGCATTACAGCACAGTAAATCATGAGGTCCCAGTACTTAGGTCCCAGCCTAAGTACATTATATTATTATTATTATTGTTATTATCTTATTATTTTTATTATATTTACACACACACACTCACTCACACCAGATATATACATACACGCACAATCTTCTATGGCTGTATTAGTAGATGTGTATAAGACCTTGATTAACTATAAAAGTTATACATCTCTCTTTTCTTTGCTGCATCCCTTTACATGGATGACTGGAAAGATTTCTGCGGACAGAGATCAACTTTGGTAACATCACATTCTTCACATTGGAGTCCAGGTGATTCGCTTCAACTCTACATATATACATTTCATTATCTTCATTTTATATCCACATTCATCAATATTTCTTTTATGATATTGCAAACTGCATTTGCATTCATGTTGCCATTCCAGTTTTCCAATAAAAAAATATAAGCAGTATAAGCAAGATGAAATACAATTCTAACAACTAACAACAACATGTTTGGAGTATCAGTCTCAGACAGCAGCATTTACTTTGAACTATTGAAAGATGGAAAAAGTACTCTCTTGAGTTTAAAATCTGTCTGTACAGAGCTTCAAGCAGAACGGAGTCAGAGTTCTCTGCACTTCTGCTGAGCTTTTGAGAAAACAGAACAATATTAACCTGGAATCTGATCAGCAGTGCATTCAAGAAGGCCTGAACACTGCAAGGCCACCAAATGATGGGGAAAATAACTAAAACACAATATTTTTGATATCACAGTCCTGGGATAAAGCCATGTGGTGCTAAATGATGACCAGAGAGGTCCTGACCCCCTTCTCCCAATTCGTATTTCAAAAAGTAGATTCTCAAGCAGCAGCAAATGCCATATTACACATGGACTACACATTTAAAGCATTTCAGAGGGGTCTCTTGCTGTCCTCTGGTAGCCACAAAAACTATTAAAAACACATAGGGTTTGATTTCCCTTCAATAAATTCAAATAACTTGAGGCAATATGGGTTTTCCCATTCTCTTAAATTGAAGTTATTTCCTATTAATCCTAGTTTATATATCTATGTATTAATTAATTGCTAACTTTCAGGTATTGTTTGTCTTTTTTTTTCTCCCTCTGGGGAATACAAAAATCTCCCCATGGTTTCAAAGACAGATATTGTTATGATGTTATGATATTGTTAAGATGCTTGGCTCTGGATAATGCGATGGAAGTCTGTCATTTCTGAAACGAAGTCAATCGCTTCCATGCTACTTAAAATATCTAAAGAAATGATGGACAGCGATGTAATACAGCCACAATCTGTGATGCCAAACAATAGAAGGTTGATATTTTTTCAGGATACTAGTTTATTTCATTCAGAGCTTATAGAGTTTGTTTTTTAAAGTCACAGTATTTAGAATTTGTATGTGATCGAAACATCATTTAAACTATTGTGAAAGAAACTTTGTGCAATTTAAAAACATTCAATAACACTCCAAATTTTGAGAAATTATGTCTGTTGAATGAATAACATAAAATGTTACCAAAATTACAGATGAAAATTTGAGGTTTAAATGTTGAGGAAAAAAATGTCACATAATGATGTATCTTGAATGTGTTTAAGGGTCCCAAGAATCATCCAATGGATAAGCTATTGCTGCAATATTTGTGAAAATAAATCCTCTAATATGGGGATGTACATTATGTTAATCACAAAATATACAATGCCTGCGGTGTCTTCTTCTAAATGCAAAGCTGCTGGGGGTTCTTCAAATGTCCTCTGAACATTGATCCTCAAATGCATTCCTGCAGCTCGTCAGCTAACAGAAAGTATCACACATCATCTCCCTGGCAATAGTTATTGGTAGCTCATGGAACGAGGCACATCATGCAAAAGTGCACTGCTCTTTACACTTTAGGTTTGCTTTTACAGGAACAGCTGTAGATAGAAAGAGCCCTCAGTTAAATTCCATTTATTTTGTAAGTTGGATGAGAACGGATCAGTGCATGGGGTTATTTGTCTGTGGTCCATATTGACACAAATATCCTGCATGCACTGCATCATTGCTGAAAATGAGTTGGGTTGCATTCCATCAGTAGGTGCTGCAGACTGAATGGTATTGTTTCTGATCATCGGCATTTGTGCTTCTTTTCTTTCTCAATCCCTTCTGCCACTGCAGTCTTTTAGATTTTCTTCTCCAATAAAAAAATACATTCTTACCTTCTAAGTCCACCTAGTGTGGCTACAAAATGGTAATATTCTAAAAAGTCCCAGCTTGTTGAATCACAAGACCGCTCACACTGCTCTGATTTTATAATTACACTGAAATTAGACAAACTTTTAAGAACCAAATGAAAATAAATCCTCCGCCAGTTAAATTAGCACCTGTCAGCCACCAGTTAACACGGAAACAACACCCACTGAAGACTCAGTTTTTCCTCATTATTTTTAGCATTATTTCAGACAGTTACTCAAAGCGCGCTAATGACTCCCCTTCCCTCTTGTCATCAAGTAAGATTCATCTCTACAGACATTTTCTTTTCTGATAAAAAACATTTCTGCTCTTTGTCTCTCCAGTGTGGAATTATTCTGAAATTAGTACCACATTAATCACAGAGACAGCCCAGAATGTAAATGACTCTGTAAAAAGAGGAATTATTGTCATCTGTTCAGCTCAACAACCTTTCAAGGGAAACTCTGTAGTTTGTATGCATACGATTACGTTGGCTTTCTTATCAAATGACTATCTGGTAGATTCAGCCTTGCTCTTATGCATAACTGAGGTTGATTTATATGACAATGTGTGGTTCTGTGACAAAGTTGTTTATCAAATGACCTATTTCTAAATTGATTGAACCAGGGTGTCGGAAATGTCTGTAACTTATCAAAGTTCAGTTTCCATAATAGAGCCTTTTGAGTTTGCATTGGCTTCTCTCAGGCCTCCAAACCTATGTGGCAGCTGACAGGAGGTTGGAATCAATAGAGGATGTTGTTACAAATGTTTTTTATGAATGCTCCTCCAGAGCCTTTTTCACTGTGTGTGTGTGTGTGTGTGTGTGTGTGTGTGTGTGTGTGTGTGTGTGTGTGTGTGTGTGTGTGTGTGTGTGTGTGTGTTCGTGCGTGTGTGTGTGCGTACGGGAAACAGAGAGAGAAAGTAAGAGCAGAGGGGCTGTCATTCAGCCACCAGACTCTATGACAAGCAATTTCAGATGAAGGAGAATTGAGGACTTCAGAGTATCTGTCAGCAACTCTGATGGAGAA
The DNA here is from genome assembly GCF_037954325.1 of Fistularia commersonii. Lineage (NCBI taxonomy): Eukaryota > Metazoa > Chordata > Actinopteri > Syngnathiformes > Fistulariidae > Fistularia > Fistularia commersonii. The sequence continues at coordinate 14,415,628 of NC_141288.1, forward strand.
CCCAACTCATTTTTTAAATTCAAATACTGGAAGCATGTCATTAGTTTTCCCCAAAACAACAAAACTTGAATGCCTGGAAGTAAACCCTTTTTCTTTTAAAATGGATGAAATTTTTGATGCTCCCTCAGCTAAGATTTTGTAAAGTTCATTGAACAGCTGGATCTCTGTCAGCTTGATAAACTCCAGATCCCTAAGGAGAGTAAAATACAGAAAATATTAAACAATATAATGTTGTAAACACTATAAACAAAATCTGAAAGTAAAAAAATCTGAAAGAAAGTAGTTAGTTTGAATAAGAAGATTGACTAAAACAATAATTACTCACATGCTAAACGATGTAACATTGTAATTGAAATAACAGCAAGAAAAGCAGAACCTCTACACAGTGCATGGCTCACATCCCAAATGAGCACAATTCAAAATATCTATCAAGACAAGTACGGAGATTTACAAATCTGGCCTTCGGGACACTTTTGAACTGCTTGTGCTGATTTCATCCATCCATTACGAGGTACTGGAACAATATTTTTATCTTAAGAAATAGCTGTAAAAGTTTTTGTTCCCTGGGACTTTGTTTACTGCTACCTTTCAACTGGTGAATCAGTCAGATTTAAATCAAATACATTTATATATGTAGGTGTATGTCTACTTACTTAATCCCAAAACATCATGCCAATTTGCTCAGCTTTCAACAGGAAAAAAATGATTTTGCCCTCACAGCATTGGGAGATTTCTTTAAGATAATATTAGATAAGATAAGATAAGATAAGATAAGATAAGATAAGATAAGATAAGATAAGATAAACTTATACCCTATAGGGGAAATTCCTTTGTCACAACAGCGTAACAGTTGTAATGCCAAAAAAAGGAGAATAAATATGAATGTAAATATAAATAGTGACAAAAGAGAGAAAATAGCAAGACAATGAAAAAAATTACACAAATAAATAGACAGCAGATAAATAGACAGCAGACAGCAACATCAGGGATAACAATGGGTAACATCAAGGAACAGTGAGGGTGAAAAATACACAACCAGAACTAAACAACAATGTAAATAGAGTGACAAAAATAAATGGCAATGAATAAAATAAATAAATTAAAATAGGCAGGATGTGCAGGGACAAACAAAGATAAGAGAGACAGCAGAGTTAGAACATGATGTGAATGGGAGAGGTAGTGAATGGGGTAGGGTAGTGAGATTGTGGAATTGTGTAAGCAGCACAAGTGCACTCAGGCCGGTCAGAGTTGTGTGCCGTCCAGACTGGTGTTGTGCTGTCTGATGGCTGTGGGCACGAAGGAGCGTCTGAAGTGTTTGGTTCTGCACCGGGGTGGGATTAACCGTTGGCTGAAGGAGCTGCACATAAGCCACAGCTTGTCATGCAGTGGGTGGGAAGGATTGTCCAGTTTGTCCTTCACCCTCCCCACTGCCACCAATTGAAGATGGTCCAGGTTCAGTTCTACTACCGAGTGGGAGGGGGTTCTGGTTGCTCCACTCAACAAAACTTATGATCAGACCTCTGTATTCCTCCTCGTCATTGTTGATGTATCTAAGGATAGAAGAGTCATCAGAGAAGTTCTGGAGGTGGCAGGGACCGGAGTTGTACCGGAAGTCGCAGGTGAAGTTGGTGAAGAGGTATGGAGACAGGTGAAGAGGGTGAAGTGAAATCATTAAATGAAATGATAACACTGTCCACTTGCTATCTGTGAATGGCTGCTCATTCCTCAGCAATGTACTGATTCTGCTTGCATCTTGCATAATAGCCATTATCTCATTTCAGCGACCCACCTTAAAAGATGTCTAAAATACTATCCATAATACAGCAAAAAAAATTGGAAACTAAAATGTCATCTGTCAAACAGATCAGTGGTAGGAAAGGATATAATAGTGGGACTGTAGCAAGCCTTAAAATGACTCAAAACCATTCAGGCCCTGCAAATAGCAATTCAGCAGGATGTTAGGCCCATCTTAATGTTCCAACTTCTAAGGGATGCTTAGACCTTTTTGCTTTTTCCTCAGAAGATAATTTCTCTAGGTGTAATACATAAAACGAAAAGCATGAAAAGATACCCAAGTGTTGAAAAATGGCTCTGACTTTCAGTTGCTTTACCAACATCTCTGACATGTCAATATCTTGATCAATATCAATGTCTTTTCAACATAATTGAGTTTATTATTATCTCATAACACACAATTGAGTTTCTTTTTTACTACTATTGGCATCTGTTTCTGCATAATTTATTTATTTTTTTCATCGGTTTTAGTTTTATTGGTATTATGTCATTACAATGAAACATGTTCTTAAAACCATGTGCTCCTCCCCACTCCCCCACAGGTGAATCAAATGGTCTTGTCTTTGTTGGATTGTCGAAAGAGAAGCGACAGATGAGAAGGACCTTCCTATATATAAATGTCCCTTCTTCTGGACCACATAATACTCTGAACGCTTCTTCTCGAAGTCCATGCACAAAAAGGGATCGGATGCTCCACAAACTGATCATTCAGAACTACTTTCAAATGACAATAGACCATACTGGACAACAGGATTTACTCAAACATTGTACTGCTTATCGTGGAAGGGCAACAGTGAACTATGCTGATATGATCATTTCTAGAGTGACATGTTCTTCAGAGGGATTCTTTTGACAAGGATGAAAGCAGGTCAGTATATTTAAATTATTGCAAATACTCTAAAAGAAAGAAATGTGATTTTGTTTTAAGAGACAGTTGTGACTTTCATCTCTAAAATCATAGCTCTTGCAAAGGTTGAAATATTGCTTATAATATGTAGCCAAGCAGCAGGTGTTCGGGGTGATTTTCAAAGAAACACAACCACATCGTTCAGGCACCAAACAAGTACTCAGAGTGTAAAGATAGAAAACCATATTGTAAGGGAAAGAAAACCAACTCGGGTATACAGTATCTGTGAGTCCAGCCTGCTAGTGTCATGCATATATAAAGTAGATGAAATAATTTACTGATGTAAATTATTTTTTAAACTATCTAATTAGACATGAATTTGAATTTGAACTGGACAAAGTTCGTGCTATGATTTACCTGAGGGAAATGATGCACTTTATGTGTTTGCAAATGAAATTAGGTCCTCAACAGATATGATGACCACCCTGTCCCCCCAAAAAAAGGAAAAAAGAAATTATGAATATAATGAAATGTTTAATATTTTTTTACAAATGAAAATTGATAAAATGTCATTTGTTTTGGATATGCTGGTGATATTTACACAAAGTATAATCAGATATTTACTCAGTGGAGTATACATTAGGGACACGGTCATGTAAACAGTGATTTTATATTGTTGAGGACATAGTCCAGGTAAGAGAAAATATTAAAATGCAATAAATAATTGAAAATCAGAGTAAGACTTGGAGGATTTTGCTCTTAACCACATTATCAAAATACCATGTCGACACACACTTAAAAGTGTATATTCTTGACATTCTTGACAGGACAAGAAATCCACAGATCCCTAGAGGTGAATGTATGTTCCCTTAGGTCAGTTAGACTTTGACTTGATTATTTGATGTTTATTTTTTAATTTTTTAATCTTTTATTAATTTCCTGAAACTGCACATTGAAAAATAATTTTCTTACAAACATAAAACTGTTCCAAATATCACTGTTACATAAAGTAATAGTTTGAGGCTTAAATTATATAGGGATTGTACTTGTATCTAAATGAATTCCCATTATGCTGGAACCGTTATTACCTTTACCATCTATAACATACTGCTTAAAGTTTAAACGCACTATGAGTATTTGCAGCATTTTGTATCTTCTATGTCAGTCAAATTGCTCATAAAACATTAAAAAAAGAATCCAAACATTTTTGGGAGGAAACTCTTGATAGAAATTGGATATAGAATGAAGTAATCCAATGTGATCAACAGATATTTGACTTCCTACTACTGGATTATGCTTGTACACTTTGCAAGAGTTGGGTAAACCATTTTAGGGAACGGCTGAGAATTGATATCCAGAAATGAAATAATACTATACTAACATATGAACATAGATCAACTAAAAATCTTGATTGCCTTCATTCAGTAGCAGATAGATGAAAAGACTGCAGTCATTTGGTTCGGCCTCTTGTTTCTACATGGGCTGTTAAACCACATTAAGCCAAAACATAATCTGTATTTTAACCAACAGCAAACCATAGAGCTAAAATCCTGAAGTTTTGCCCCTTATTTAAAGATTTGGCATACAAATGTTAGTATCTATGGACACTGCCTTTATGTATATTAATGTTCAGAGAACATGATTTGCAACTCTTCACAATTACTATCACTTAGCAGGTTCGGTCTCCTTGCTTAGAAATGAATCTGCCATAAAAATTCAACTAAACAGCTGTTAGCAGCCAGAAGGTCGGATCCAGTTGTGGTTTAGTTTTCCTCTGAAAATCACTTCATTTCCTGCTGCTTCTGCCAGGTTCAGTTTTTTAATCAAATCTCTAGAGTTCAGAACACAACATCCAGACAGCAGGAGTGTAAATTAAACACACACCATCTAATTGCTGGGGGGCTGACAGCAGTATTCGCAATTCCGATCACCTTTGAGGGGTATTGCTGACACTTCCTTTGTCTGTGTAAATGATAATGACATCACTAATAAACTATGGTTGTGGAGCTCAAGGTGTGTGTCTTTTAATCATAATGATAAGTCAATGATCACACTAAAAATCAGGATGTTTTCTCAAGTCATCTTTTCACATCAAGAGTATATGATATAACAAGATACATAACAAAAGTATATGATGCAGCATAGTCAGAGGGACCTGTTGCTTAGGTTTGCAGATATGAAAATTTTGATAATTTCTGCTATTATTGTGTTTTAAGGTTTTAAAGGTATAGGTTGTCTGAGCTGAATCTCCAAACAATGGGATCTGATTTTGAGATCCACATCAGAATTTGACTTCATTGTAGGATACAAATGATTGGTTTGGTAGATACCATCATGTATTCCAAAGAAATAGTAACTATTTCTACTGTAACTACCCTGTGGGGTTGGGTGGGGGAGTGGGGTGGGGTAGCTGTGGCTCAGCTGGGAGAGTGGGTGTCCTTCCAGTCTGAAGGTAGGACTGAAGGTAGGCTCCTTTTTAATCCATGCAGAAGTGTCCTTTGGCAAACTGAGCCCTGAGTTTCTCCTGATGGTCTGCTTGGCGCCTTGCATGACAGCTGTGCTGCCATCAAGTGTGTGTGTGTGTGTGTGTGTGTGTGTGTGTGTGTGTGTGTGTGTGTGTGTGTGGGTTAATGCAATCCATTGTAAAGTGCTTTGAAACCACAAGGTGTGAAAGTGCTATATATGTTGAGACCATTTACCATTTATACGAGTCAGTGCTATCTATACTTAGGCTCATACATGTGGTTGTTACTGAACTGATCTATACTTCAAGATGTGATCCCTCCAAAGAAAATATAGAGATGTGATTATTTTTGTGATCCCCTCCTAAATGGTAGATTATTTTGACAAAATACTTTTATATATAAGTAAAAGTACAACTATTTCAACAAATGCAATTTAAAAAGCATTTCCTCTTTAAAGGATAGTGAACCTCTTCCTTTGGGCTAAGTGGTTAAAGACCCCCTCCAGGTGTGCTCGGACGAATAACTTGCCGCTTATATGGGTTTCCTCTAAACGCAGTTCAATGATCTTGTTAAAAACATCCTTCACCTTCAATGAACATATCAGAATATATGAATACTTATATATTGCGCATTTTAGAGATGTCTCTCAGTTCTCAGAAAATCAATTCTCGTTTTTTTTTTTCTTTGTGGGATATAAGTTTTCACAGTTCATTCATTTAACAGCATGTATTCTCAGTCATTAATCCTGGGATGCAGATATCTCTTATTGGAGATGCAAAGAGTCTCTACTTTCATCTGACCATTGCGGAAAAAAAACCTGCCTTGAACAAAAATACAGGGTAAATTGTGGCTAACAAAAACAGAGAAGCCCACCAGAACAGTTTATATCTTCTCATCAGAGGTATTCACTGTCCTCTTCTTCTTCCTCTTTCGGCTTTTCCCTTCAGGGGTCGCCACAGAGTATCAACTTTCTCCATCTAACCCTATTCTCTGTATCCTTCTCTCTCACACCAACTACCTTCATATTCTCTCTTACTACATCCATAAATCTTCTCTTTGGTCTTCCTCAAGACCTTTTGCCTGGCAGCTCCAATTCCAGTATCCGTCTACCAATGGATTCTATATCCCTCCTTTGTACATGACCCAACCATCTCAGTCTGGCTTCTCTGACCTTCTCTCCAAAACATCTAACGTGCTGTTCCTCTGATAGACTCATTCCTGATCCTATCCGTCCTGATCACTTCCAAAGAGAACCTCAACACCTTCATCTCTGCAATCTCTAGTTTTGCCTCCTGTCTTTTTGTCATTGTTTCGTCACAGTTTCTAGTCCATATAGCATCGCTGGTCTCATCACTGTCTTGTACACCTTTCCTTTCATTCTGGCCGATAGCCTACTATCCCATAGTAACCCTGACACTTTCCACCACCCATTCCAACCTGCTTTGACCAGTCTCTTCACCTCTTTTCCACACTCTCCGTTGCTCTGGGCTGTTGACCCCAAGTACCTGAAATCCTCCACCTTCTTGATCTCCACTCCCTGTCACCTCACCGTTCCACCCGAGTTCCTCTCATTCACAAACATATATTCTGTCTTGCTGCGACTAACTTTCATTCCTCTCCTTTCCAGAGCATACCGCCACCTCACTAGATTTTCCTCTACCTGTTTTCTGGTCTCACTACAGATCACGATGACATCTGCAAACATCATGGTCCATGAAGATTCCTGTCTAACCTCATCTGTCAGCCTGTCCATCACCATTGCAAACAAGAAGGGGCTGAGAGCTGAGTCCCACCTCCACCTCAAACTTCTCCGTTACAGCACACCATACCACTGTCTCACAGCATACATGTCCTGCACCAGTTTAACATACTTCTCTGTCACTCCAGACTTTCTCATACAATACCAGAGCTAATACTTTTCTTCCAAATGACACACCAAGTACTCTTCTACCTGTCTCCCTGATAATATTAGCTGTAGTTGTCCAATCATCTGGAAGCTCTCCCTGACCACCCAGAGCCTTTCTCAACCCCTCCCTGAAAACCATGTAACACTCCCCCCTTTTCAGCTTCCACAACTTTGTCCTCTGCTCTGGTTTTATCTTCTTGATCTTCCTTGTCGCTAGAGTCATCCTACAAACCACCATCCTATGCTGTCTGGCTAAGCTCTCACCTACAACTACTTTGCAGTCACTAATCTCTTTCAGGTTAGTCTACCTGCATGCTCCCACCTGTGCTATTATAAGTTACCCTATGTTCCTGTCTTTTCTGGAAAAGAAATGTTCACTATAGCCATGCAAAGTCTTCCACCATCTGTCCCTTGGTGTTCCTATCCTGTATACCAAATCTGCCCAACACTTCTTCATCCCCTCTATTGCTTGCACCAACAATTGTAGTCTGCCCCAATTACCACTCTCTCATCTCTGGGGATTTTCTACATCACTTCATCTTGCACATTCCAGAACTTCTCCCTCTTCTCAAACTCACATCCCACCTGCAGGGCATAGCCACTAACAACATTGAGCATCACAGCTTCAATTTCCAGTTTCAGAATCAAAAGTCTATATGACATTCTTTTCACCTCCAAAACATCCCTCCTTCAAGACAACTCCTACTGCAATTCTCTTCTTGTCAGTACGATAATATTATAGCTTAAAACTAACTCCTAAGCTTCTCGCCTTACTACCTTTCCACCTGGTCTCCTGGATCCATAGTATATCCACCTTCCTTCTGTCTCTGCATTATGTCAACCAACTCTCTACCTTTTCCTGTTATAGTCCCAATATTCAAAGTCCCTACTCTCTGTCCCAGACACTTTCCTTTCCTCTTCTCTGTCAGTTTCCGAACACACCTTCCTCCTCTCTTCCTCACACCTTCTTTGACCCAGAGTAGCCCATTTTCCATTGGTACCTCTACCAATAGCAGTCATTGTTAACCCGGGCATTGACTGATCTGGTACGATCTGATTATTAGGTTTGATTTGCATGTTTGATTTTGGCAAAAGTTTTATGCCGAATGCCCTTCATGATGCAACCCTCTGCATTCATCTGGGCTCGGGACCGGCTCAGGGAGACACTGGCCCGTGCTGCCCTGAGGCTGCATTAAAAGTTAGCAGTTCTAATATGTAGATTTAATGCATATTTATTTACCCAGTCTTATTTTTCAATAAGTCCAATCTTTGTAGATAGTAGTCATCTTGCATGGCAATATAATGGGCCATGAAAACTAGTGCTTTTGAGATAGTATAAGCATATGAAGACTGAAACAGAGAGTCACAGAACTTTAACAGAAAATAAGAGTAATCAATTTTCATAGATTTAGTTTGAAGTGACAATTGCTATCAAAGACAATCCAACACTGTAAATGAGGAAGAGAAAGAAAGGCAAACTAGGCGACGTCATTGGTTTACATTAGAAGGGTAGATTACTCATGTCAAGCACAGTAGCTATAGAGAGAAATATATGCAGGGATTTTTGTTCTTCTATATAATTTGTCCAACAGAGACAGTGATTTACTCTAACCTTTTGATGTATGATGTCATTCTGAAAGGTCTTATCAAATATGTGGCTGATTAATAATATAATAAAACATACAATATATAGATAAGATATAATAAAAGATGTTGAATGGTGAATGGGAAAATGAGAAAACTACAGCCTAATACTTTTCACATCAAAATTTGCAGACCAATGTCCCCGAAAAATATACATAAAATCGCAATATCAAATTAATTTTTATTAAACAATATTTTTCTCCATTAATTGTACTTATTCCAAGGCATACTTTTGTAAATCCAATCTTCAAATGTTAAATCACACACGAGAGTCGTGATGAATTAACTTTTTACACGACATCATATGTGTTCAAAACCTGAACCTATATTTCAACCCTTATTCAAAAAGGAAAAGGTATCCATGTGTAAAAATAGTATCAGTTGTCTTAAAGGAGTGTCTGATGCAGAATTCATGGATCCATGGCTTGGAGACTTTGACAGCTGCAGAAAATTCCCGAGATAACTGTCTGAGAGTCCAATCAAGTCCAATCAACTGCCTCTCTGTCATTTTAAACACCCTGGCTTAAGGCATTTGTCACCTCAGAGGGGGTGCTGAAAATATCAAATCTGAGGGCAAAGATGGATTTCAGCACCTCCTGAAAAAGCTTTTCATGACTCCTGTTATCACAGTGGGGGAAATCACACAGTCTTGAGGAGTCTTGAGGGGGTTTGCCTTGATGTAAATCAGCAGGCAAAATGTTGAGGTTTATTTTGAAATGCACTGACGTGCCACAGATTTATCCCTGTTTTGCACAATCTTTTGAAACACTCTCAAATTATGGTGTTTTTAAACTCATCCTGCCTTCTGCTTCTAGTGCAGCATAGATCTTGTATCATCACATCAGCTTGTTATCAGTCCAATGTTTCAATGGAAAATGAAACAATCCTGAGAATAATAATTTTTTTTTGGTAGGCCCTTTGAGGTGAACAATGTTTTCCTGCAAATCTCGGGTTGTCAATCATGGAAAGATCCTTGCTAGATGTTAAGAGGCAAGAATACCATGTTATTTTGGACGCACATGTTTATGAATGTGATGCTGAAGTAGTGCCCAGCAGACAGCCAAAGTGCTGAGTAAAGGCAGTTTATTTAGCAGTTTACTGACTGATTGATTAATGGACAGTATCAAATACCTCCTCTCGTATAACTCGGGCAGTCTAATGACAGCCCATCTTTTGAGAACTCAGCAATTATAGAGCAGATCGAGCAATTATAGTTTTCTCGTGTTGGATAGCCCATCTGTCCCACAAATCACAAATACCGAAATATACACAACATAAAATTTAAGATGTTGTGCAGATTTCTCAGATATATGTGTTTGGCCAGTGTATTAAGTGAAGAAAGCTTTGCCAACTTTGTTTAGATTTCCAACCAATTCTAGTTACTCTTTAGCATATTTCTAAAATGCTTAGCTTTTTCATGTCAACTTATTCCTAGATTGGCAATAAATCAATTTCATATTCCAGTGTTCAAGAACAAGACATCGCTCACTGAGGGTTCTGACAATGTATGGTTTTACCAAAGTGCTGCTGAATTCATAGATAATCTGACTTCTCTGTAATCAGGACACAAAAAGTGTCCAGTCTTTTCAGTGTATAAATGTATATGCCATGAGAAAAAGACATCACAGCCTTTTATTTTTTGAGCCCCTGTTAAAATTGCATGGTCACGATATAATTTCCATTGTAAGTTACATTGCATTATCCACTTACAGGCAAAGAACATGGCATCACACCTGTAGTGGATGTTTTTTTTTTTTTTCCCATAAGTATTGCTATGCCCTATAATTTTTGCACACATATAAGGGACAATGTCTCCTGTCCAAGGACACAGTAGCAATTCAGAATGTCATGTAACTAATGGAACATGTGTCATTAAGCAGCAGTTTCAAAAAAGTTGAGGTGCCGTTCTTCTACATTGTTTATGAGGAAAGACCTGACCGTTTCAGTGGTGACATGAAATAGCTAGGCTTTAGGAACTTTCACAGACTCAAAGGCAGCTATGATCTACAAGAACTGAAGGATTGGATGAAGTTTCAAAATCCATCATTCCAAGTGTAGATGAAAAACACCATTTTCATCATTGTTGTCACAAAATTGTAACGGGTGGCACCAGCCAAATTTCTCATCTCCCATTATGGCTAAAGTTGCGAGAAAAGCATTTGTGTCATCACATGATCATGTTGATTGTCAGTAGTTAATCTTACTTCAAACTCAGTTATTTGTAATTTTGCTTGAACGGCAGCAGCAGAAAAAAATATGTCAGCAGCAAAGTAGTTAAGAGACAAAATAATAACTTTCAACATCAACTGGCAATTAAAATCCAGATCATAATACTTATTGCCGACGGTTTTGAATCAGAACTGAATCACTCACCATTTAAATAGGCTGCTGACTGAGTGGAAGTGCATACAGATCCTTGCAGGGTTGGGCTCAGTGGAAATAAGAGTGTTGCATATAGTCAGTTATGTTGGTTCAGTCCTCAGGGAGTTCTGTCTGTCAAAATAACTGTTTCTTCATGATTCAGTTGAAGCACCATTCACCTTGAGGGAGGAAGTGTAATTGAAACATAGAGGTATTGGTCCGAAAGGACATTTTGAAATATCTCCTTTTTTTTTCTTCTAAGAATATTGTTATCCCTTAAGTATTCACATTATTACATTATTTCACAAATATATTGAAGTTTTTTTTCTCATATCTAAGCAGATATCTGCAAGATGGCAAAAACACTCACTGGATGAACTTATATAGCAGCACTGCTCTGCAATCTGTAGGTGTGAGTTTCTAAATTAAACTTGAAATGAATTGTCTTCAGTTTCAACTGAAAGAGTTTTACAGGCCACTTTTTGTCACGTAAGGTTTGATGATAAATCAATTCTCAAAATATTGATGGTATCAAAGGGAAAAAATTTAAGGTTAATGCAAACCTCTACATGAAATCATACCACACCACTAACCAAGTAAGTTATATCAACTTATCTTGACATAACTTACCATTAAGATAAATTGCAGGATAAGAAGGTGTAGTCATATGACAATAATAAAAACTTTATCAACATTGAGTAGCACAAAAATTGAGGAAATCAGAATCATGACAAAATATTTTTTGATTAAATGGGGGTTGAAAGTCAGTGGACAATAGGCACACAGTACAGTAATCTCTGCTGGGAAGTCTCTCCATACAGGGATTAAGTCAGTACAAACAATCCAAAACTGGCCAGCGTGCAGGTGACATTTTGAGAAGCTCTGTGGCCCTTTTTTTTTAAATGTTATATTCAGCTTAAGTCTTTATTTAGAAAAATGACACAATGGAAACTTTATGACATTGAATCAAGCAGCTGGGTTTTGATAATACTGTTTTAAAGATTAAATTCAAGGACCTTATTGTGGCGAACTACTGTACACATAGTTAAATTCCAAATAAAGAACCTTGTGGATTAATGCCAGCTACTGCAGAGAAGTGCAAGGACGGGGATTAAGCAAGTGCCAATCTTCAGTGACTGTGGCCAATGCCTTTCCCACATTGAGTGAGAGAGGGGTTTGGATTTGCTCTTGGGCCACAACTCACAAAGTCACAAGTACACTGACTACTAAGGTCACCCTGATGATAGGATGATGCCAAAAGCAGGGATGGGCAAAATGTTCCAGTGCTTCCTGTCTCATTGTTCGTACTTGACGAGATCTGAGTAAACAATGTAATGATCCTCCCATCGGTGATGCTGCAGAGCTATAGCACGGGGGCTAAGGAGGAGCTCTTACATGGCCTCACTGACCTCATGACCATAGTCTGCATCTTGAAACAACATATCTGGATGAATGGGCAACATGTTCATAAGTGCCTCGGACCCAGTGATGTGGACCCTGTTATCTCACCAAGCCATGCATACAGTATGTGACAATTTTGCCAGTGACAAAACCAGCTCTATCTCATGCTGCATACCCAACCATGTGAGGTAACCACTGAATAACTTATTCATTGAGTTTCTTCCTGATTTGGTATATTGTAAACAATGCTCACAAAATCAATGTTTGCTGAGCTGTCAGAGTTTTCCTGGAGTTGAACCCCTGATTGCTCTCCTAACACCCAGATTTTTAGTCCTTTACCCAGCTGTCTATAGCCATGATGATCAGATTGCTCTGGAAATCAATATCTAGATGTGTACCTCATTACTGTAGAAGTGTTGCATTTACATCCCTGGTATTCTGGACAATGTGACCCAAAATTGCTTTCTATCTGTACAGTCTGCAGCACAAGGAGGAGAGTAGGAGGTGGTTTAGCCCAACTGAAAGTCATTGTGAAGCGAGGCAAAGCAAATCTTTGACAAGTTTTGTCGACCATTATTGGGGAAATTGCAGATCTGATCTCTTGTGTTATGCAGGTACTTGGATTTTGTCAACACAGAATGATCAATGTGAAGATTTGAATGTGAAATATCAAATTGATTTACTTACTTTTCAGCTTCTCCAGCTATCCTCTAACAGTTTGTGACATAGTGATTATTTAGTAACAGCTGTAGTTTATTTATTCCTAAATATTTCCAATGTATTTAAGTCAGGGTGCACAACAGCTCTAAACTTCCATTTAAAGACAGGAGATGAGCTAATACAGTGCACCTCTCATTAACAATCATGATGCAGTCAAAAAAACTTTTTTTTTTAATATGTATGTTTGACATAATTGTTGCTGTTTTTGAAAAATGTCACCCATGGGTGTTAAGACAAGGCAATAAAGATATTTCAGTGCTGCCGAAATTGACTCATTATTGCCCTTCTCTATACTGAGAATATCTATCCATTGTTATTTCATCTTTTTGTCAAAATACATCTACAAAATCAGGTCTTGTTTGTTTTCAGTTCAAGATTCTCTTCATGGCTTCATGCTCTTCTCACTAAGATTGAACAGTTTATTTGTTTCCTACCTTGTATTTTTCTCAGCAGAGTACAGTACATAACCAGCAACCAGATTGGATGGATGGCAAAACAACCAAACATCAGAAATTAGAATCCCAGTTGTTTTTTATATTATTCAGTGAAAGAGGACAGCAAACTTTGTAACTTGAATACTCAAAAAATAGGATGCTGTTAATTTAATACAAAAACATTCTGAATCACATTTTTAAACATGAAACAAAGTAGATCCTATTACAACCAGAGAAGAGGGAACAGTTTTGGGATAGTAGTTAAGGAATCAAAGAATTGCATTTGTACTTTGATAAGTTGAAGAATAGCTTTCATTTTTATTTGTCTAAAAATGCCATTTCTCAATGGAGCGATCAAGATCATATCATCAATAAAAGCATAAAGAAAGATGGGATGTTTATGAATTTGTCTTAGACATTTCAGAATATTCAACAGTTATGTTGCAGATAAGAACTATTCCAGCAGAAGACCCCAGGTGAGAAATTTACTTTTCTTCTTTGGGAAATAAACTTATTAAAAAAAATCTCACCTGCTTTTAATAAAGGGACCCAAGACCAACAAGCTGGTAGGTCAATTCGGATCTCAGCCCACTCCAGATTACCATTGAGGATTTTCTAACCCTTGTTTTGTTTTTGCTTTGCTGACATCTCATCTCTGATGTTCCTACTGGCTCTCTGTTGGGAAATTATGAAAACAATTATTACAATTATAATTTAAAAAAGAACATTCGCTATAGATAAACTGTCAAAAAATTCTGCTCCAACATTTCCAAGCTAAGTCGTTGGTTTGAAAAGTCTGGACGTGCATTTACCTCTGATTCCTTGACAGAGATCAAAATAAAGTTGGAGACAACTAAGTATCCCTCTTTCTTTTTATTTACAGTCATTACAAAACACCACCAAACGCACCATTTCTTTTCACTATATGTTCCGTAGTCTCATAATGTAATGAGGATCTTGTAAATGTATAGTCCACCAGGGGACTGGAGCTCATGGGAGCTTCTTTTGGAGATGAAATTTCATTACAGTCTCACTGTAAACCATCAACATTATCAACAGCTTTGTACTTTCATTTTGAGTAATTGTTTTGCGTTTCTCATTAAGAAGTAATACATTCATGTGGATCACATGCTCACAATGGAGGCATAGTAGAACAGCTTCATGGAGCAGGTGGATTTGTTGAGTTTCGGCATATTATAGTCGAATTATGTGTCATATTATACTACAGTTTAGGATATGCATGATATATATTGATTGAATAGCATTTTTATGTTCTAGAGAATGTTAAAGATGAAATTTTCTTTAAAAAATGCATATTATTGACAGGTTTCTGCTGGTAAAATAGCTCAAATCACATTTCTCTCAGTTGTTTTGAATAAAGCCTGTCTGAGGACTGGAACATCTCTGAGTCATGACCTACTTCAGCAGAGCTTGTTCTTCGTGTATCATTGTTTCAGAGGGATGTTTCTGTGACACAGTTTATGATGTAAAAATGCTGTATGTGCCATTAAAGGGCTCATGTGAAAACATTTGCAGGTGTCCTTTTGCTTCAAAATATATACAATTTCTGTTAGTTTTGTATGATTCAATATGTTGTTTCCGCTGATTCATGTTTTTAAATTAATTTTTATTTGTTTAAAAGCAACATAATTTCTCTCCACTCATCAAAAAAATCGTAGAATATATGAATACACAGACATGTTTCATTTTTCATCATTTTGAGACCGGGAAGTTAAGTTCTCACGGACAGTAACATTTATATGATTCTATTATTATAAATGTCTTTTGCAGTTTTATATTGTTATATATGAAATATTGTTATATCTGTTGCATATACATTATATTTTGTTTTGTCTTGTTTTGTAAAGCACTTTGAAACTATATCGTCTCAAAATTATTATTGCCTGCAATGTAGTTTAAAGGACAGTTACGGTCTTCTAAAAGTAAGTCTAAAAGTGATTTGCAACTATTGGAAGATGTTTAGAACCGGTGGATTATATGTTTTTTAGATCAGAATAATCTCCATAGAAATTGTTTTACAGCAATTCCTTTTTTTCTGGCTATCCTTGACTTTATCTTGTGTGTTTTCAATCAAACCGCAAAATGATCAGTGGGTGACGACAGTGCAATAAATCTTGAATGTAAAAATAATCAAGCATGATAAATGTAATTCCTGAATTTCAGAAAATTTGCATAGACGCACGTTCTGTACTGATTTATCATTTATCCCTACTTGGTGGCTTCCAGCTTCCCAATCACTTTGGTGCTGCAGTGGTTGGTTGTCTCACTGTGTAAAAATGTCACCCTGTGCCAGATATTATCATGTTTATGTTGTAACATGCTCTGGTTATTTACAGTTAAAAACAGAAATAAGCACCTATGAGCACATGTTTGGCATCATGGTGAGCACGCCATCAATTTAAATCAGAATCTTAATTCAAATTTAAATCTAAATTTAACAAATTATGTTACTAAAAATAAATAGTAAATTGTAATTGCAGTTACTTATAGAGGCTGTTATCACTCTAAGAATTTACCTCACCTGTCTAAGGTGAAGCTTCTCTCTGTTTATGTTCAATGAATTTCCTTTGTTTATTTTTGATATAACATTTTAACTTAATTTTCAAAATTCAAGAAAATTCCCCTCCGTTGTCATGGTCAATTTAAGCACATACCCGAAATTACAATCTTGCAAACTGTGAGAGGGCTGACTTTGAGCACTTCCTCATGATACCATAATCCAAAGCATTCCATGTCAGTTCTGGTAGGTTTTGATTGCTGTTGTTTTTTTTTTTTCTGTTTATCGTCAGTTGCCTCTGCAGATGGAATGCATAGGTTTAGTCAAGTACATCCAATGACAGCGCTTCAACAAATTGCAACATTATTTAGGAGCACAGGTAATGTTTAACTTGACTATGTTTACACACACCATGTAATTTTTTTCGCTTTTTTTTTTTAGATGGCACACCATCCCTTTACCCCTCTGATGAATCCAGTGTCTTAATATTACACGGCATAACTTTTTTTTGTTCAAAACTATTCAATTGTGTGGCAAATTGAAAAAAATGTATCTGACTGGAAGATTTTAAAGTTATCATTGCAAACCCCATGTAAATTGAAAAGTGTAGGGGACTTTAAGTAATTAGTAATTAGCTGCCTCACAATGAGAAGGTCCCAGGTTCAATTCCAACAGTGGGCCTGTCTTGCTGAAATTTTCTTATTCTCCCCCATGTCTGCATGGTTTCTCCTCCAACAATCCAAAAACTTGCAGTAGGTCAACCGAAGACTATAAGTTGCCCAGGCATGTGAAGAAGAGGGTGATTGGCTTTATGTCTCTAAAGTATATGTGGCCATGTGATCAACTGGTGACCAGCTCACGGTTTACCCCGCCTCTTGCCAAATGACAGCTGGGATAGACTCCAGCACCCTGTGACCTTGAGTGCGGGATAAGTGCCATAGATAATGAAAAAACAAATATTTTCACTTACATACCTCTTATAGCAGCAGTCAACATTATTTTATAACCGCATAAAGCAAGGGTGAATAAGGAGCCCAGAATAAACGTAAGTCAATTTGGATTTTACTGTCAGGTTCCACAGTTTCAAGAAAACTGTAATATGCTAAAGGGATGCTCACCAAACATATGTTTTCTGTGCATGCAATTACAAAGAAAACTTTTCTATGCAACCACATTTGCATGTGGTGTATACTGCAAACCACCCGAGGGCATTCTTTACTGTTTTTATCATAGGTGCTACAGTGATGCATCTCTGTTGTAGCCATTAATGCTGCTAAGACCGCCCTCAGGAGTGTTATCGCTATATTTGGTTATTGGAAATCTGATGAGCAATAGATATCCGAGCATGCACTGACCAATGCTGACGTTATAAATCCGGTGCTTCTCACGCCAATAAAACACAGACATCTCTAATTAGCGCCAAGATGGATTACGCCTGTTTGGCACTTTCCCCTGAGCTCTGGAAAACATCCCTCACAACGTGGGCTTGGATTACATGTGGATGAGACAAAGGAAAGAGGCTTCCATCTCGGATGTAGATGGTACACTTTACTTCCTGTACCTTTGTGACACACCTAACATTCCCTTACGACCTCCTCTGATCTCAAATGCAGACAGACAGGGTGCTAAATAACTGCTGAGAAATATGTGACACATGAGAGACAAAGATTATTGAGACTGGTTATGATACCCTTTGCTCAGGAGCAGAAAATCCCCTATGCTACATCTGCTGGGCCCAATTAAATGGTCAGACACAACAGAACTCCAATTAAAGGTGCCCTGTGGAGGTTTTTGTAAAAACAAACTGAAATCATTTTTCTGTTCAGTGTTACCAATTAAGACACAGAGTTTATACTCGAACAGAAGTGTTTGGTGTGTTATTTAATTTGAAAATATACATATACATATAACCAAAATAAGCCCAGTTGCTGAGGCCAGATCTGACAATGACAGACCCCATGACCTCGCCAATTGAGAATCTTCACAGATATATCTAAAATATTTAATATTCATCTAATCTGACACTATTTGATCACTGGAGTGAAGTTGAAATCATTAGCACTGTTCTGCAACACACCGTCATTGGGATAAGACTTATAATAGGTTTGTAATTATTTTAAAAGAGGCCATTTAGCAATTTTAAGAGATCAGACACACTGCTGGACCATTTTTTAGATAGTATGCGTCATAGAAAATTGAATTCAGGCTAAAAATTACCAAAGATTGGCGGATCAGTGTATTAAAGGTATATAAAAAAGTTGTGTCATCCAAACCTATTGCAAGTTGTTGCAGACGTCAAGACGGCATTTCCAAGACCTTGTCCAGACTGGTCATCAAATTCATTACATAGCACTGATACTAACAAAAACAAGACGGGGGGGGTCAATGTTCTAATGTCCACTGCTGTTTTGTTGAGAAAGGTTACTGCAGTTTTTATTTGCAATTTTAGTATGAAATAATTCCAAATGAATCTGTCCAAATTCAGCTATACCCAACTTTAGCAAGGAAGAATTTTTTTCACCATACTGTATGCTCATATATAATTCATTCTTTCATCAATGTTTTCCCACCAATTGTATCAGCTGATAATTGGTGTTGATGTTTAGAATTAAAGACCATACCACAATTTTCATTTTGCCAATCACTGTAAACTGTCCACTGGAATTTCAATTTTGTTCCATTCTCTCACCATCAAATGCTCAGGTCTGAGCTCAAGAGGAACATTTCTCACTCTTCAGCATTTATCACCAGCCAAATTGTTCAGGTCTTGACCCCAAACCTAAAAAAAGAGTAAATGCTCTGCATCTCTTCCCCTCACTGCTCTCAACATTTAACATTTTGCATTAGTAATGCACAAAAAAAAAAAAATTCTCTCAAACATGAGTGTCTACTGACTGAAGTAGTTTTATTGTCACACTTAAACAAGCACCGTGTGAGGGGCACAAACCCATGTTTGAAATTGTAAATAAGTGCTGCCTTGAGGATTGTGATTCCTCATGATAACATCTATTAAGGTAAAGCATTTTGTGTACAATTTGGAATAAAAACAATATATTGATTAATTGTCATATCTAATTTAACATTCACAATCATGTTTGATCTGTATGTTTAGAGATGATATCACTATCAGCTCTATTTATGGTTGTGTGTGCTCAAAGTAAGTGCTAGGGTTTATAGTCTCATAATTTGAATTGATAAACCTTGCTTTACATGATGACATCATAAAAGACCTTACGCTGGAAAGGACCATAGCAATAAAATTATTTTTTATGTATCTCAAAGTACTTGTAATATGATCAAGAAGTTTTTCTAAATTTTGGTAGCTTTGCATTTGGGCTTGCATTTTGACATATGGTGATGCATAATGTCAGTGGAACCCTTTCTTTTTCTTCTCAGAGTGTCTCCTGACACACAATTCTGAATCTATCGTAGAGCAAAAGAGTTGTTTAAAAATTAGTGAAAGCAGAGGAAAAAGGTGTTCACTACAGCCATTTCCATCCTTTATGCAAAATCTACCACCATCTGTCCCTCTGCGTTCCTATCCTGTATACAAAATATGCCCTTCACTTCTTCATCACCTCTATTGCCTTCACCAACATGTCCATTGAAGGCTACACCAATTACTAATCTCTCATCTCTGGGGATATTCAGCATCACTTCATGTAGCTCATTCCAGAACTTCTCCTGCTCCTCATATTCACATTCCAACTGCGGGGCATAGCCACTAACAACATTGAGCATCACATCTTGTATAGACGAGGTAACCTGAAAGAGATCAGCAACTGCAAAGTAGTTGTAGGTGAGAGTGTAGCTGGAATTGGAGCTGCCAGGCACGGGGTCTTGAGGAAGACCAAAGAGAAGATTTATGGATGTAGTGAGAGAGGATATGAAGTTAAATGGTGTGAGAGAGGAGGATACAGAGAATAGGGTTAGTTGGAGAAAGTTGATCGGCTGTGGGGACCCCTGAAGGGAAAAGCCAAAAGAACAAGAAGAAGACGAAGAAGAAGAGGCAAATGAGATGCCTCTGAACATTACATATGCCGCTATAAAGTTGACAGACAGCTTACATTGATGTTTCCAGTGAGCCATCGGTGTCATCAAACTTACCTCAGTGCAAGGTGGAGAGTAGATTAAACTCGCTCCTTGAGTTTAATTCTCTCTGCTGGTGTGTTTTTAAATTATAGCTTCTGTTGGATTATCTGGGCAGCCTGAAATGACTTTGCTATCGTAACGCCAACCCTGCAACAATCGTGAGATTGAGAATAACATGACGCGTGAGTGAAAAAACACTGGCTTTCCATGAAAGCAAGACATTTTAATAACCGGCATGCAGAATTCTGAAAGCACATCACAAATGAACAAATGTGTCTTTTGTCAGTTTGTCAGCCTTTTTGTCTCCTGACAATGTCTTTATCTTACAGATGCAAGCATGCCATCTTGCTTATCAAAGCTAGACTGAGGTATTTTCTCCCAGTTTGATTCGCTTCTGTTGGTGCCAAGCTGCAGAATCACTGAATTTCTCAGAGGTTGCTTGTTTTACTTAACTTTTCAAATAATTAAAAATAAAACTATCCACACTGAATCATCATTTCAAAGCCATTT
Organism: Fistularia commersonii; assembly: GCF_037954325.1. NCBI lineage: Eukaryota > Metazoa > Chordata > Actinopteri > Syngnathiformes > Fistulariidae > Fistularia > Fistularia commersonii. Next base: position 14,436,320 of record NC_141288.1, read on the forward strand.
TCTTTGAACCACAAATCATTTTAGTCCCTCTAATTTCGGGCTTTGTGGAATTACAAACTCAGAGTTCCTTAATTGGGTCAAGATAACAAGGGTCACTGCATCTCTGGACTAAATGACCTATATATAGTACAAAGAAAAACCTCACTCTTCGGCATTTGAAGAAGAAAAACACCTCCGGAGGCCTGGCCCTTAGTGTGCAGCGTCAGTGGTCCCTGTTTGATCTTAGCTCGCTTTTAACATGATAAACCCTCGACTGACAGTGACCTGAGATGAAAGAAAGAGCCACAAAGCCAGCAAGAGTTCAGGGAAAGTTCTCGAATGCCCCACCTACCCACCCACTCACCCCATCTAAAGCCCTCTCAACCCCAGTTCCAGCTTTGCAGAGACACTGATATGGGAGGAAGTGGGCAGGGCTGCCAAGAGCAGTGATGCACTAGAAAAGTTCCTTTGCTTCTATTACAACTTTGTGGTTGATCCCACAAGGAGGCCTTGCTTTGTGCTAAAGATGCCAGGATTGACAGCTCGAATCTCACTGACTCTCTCCAGCTCGCTCCAACTCGGCCCCTCTTCTTTTGTTCTTTAAGCCCCAGATTCTACTACAACTCTATTTGGACGCAGTGCTGGTATGTGCTGAGGAGAGGCGGCAAGGTTGCTGCTGTGGGTTAGGCTACAGAGATTCATTGTTCAGACTGGTGCTGGTCAACCCATTGTTCCATGTTAATGAGGTGTATGTGAATTGTTGTTTTAGCTGACTTGACCTTATTTAGAATCTAATACAAGCAAATAAATGAGAAAATATTCATAATGGCGGAGTTCCAGCTTTAATTGAACACTAGTGGTAATTCAGTAGTTCTCAGTATAGCTGTTTTAGGTTTTAGTGTGTAATAAAGGAGCATTCTACATGTGGGATGCAATTAACTACCTGCAGTGGCAGGATGAAACCACAGCAGCGAATTGGGATTATGTGCATTAATAACATCCCACATAATTAGTTTTGGCCAACTTTTGCACATTTTATAAATGGTTATTTGTTTCAGGGCACCAAAGAATTGATCCAAGCAGCCTTTTATGATAAATAGCTAAGACAGTAATTAATGTCTTATCTTGAATAGATGCCACCTCGTTGGCCAGAAATAGATCATGTAAGTTTTTTTCCTGCACGTAATCAATTTTTTTTGACAAATACTTATCAATTAAGATGACAATCCTGACAAAAAGATAATTACTGTTCAGTCTTCAAGATTTGTAGTTGACATTATGGTGCTTACATCATATGGAACAGAAAATAAATTAATATATATATATATATGCATGTATATATATATGTTTTTTTTTCTTGATGCATGTATATATAGATTTTTTTTTCTTGTTTGTCTTTTGTGGTTTTAATTAAATTATATATAAATTTGTAATTAGAGAGAGAGAGAGAAGGAGAGAGAGAGAGAGAGAGAGAGATGTATGCAAAGATATAGATATATGGATGCAAAGATATAGCTATAGATGTAGCTATAGATGTGTATGAATATTGTAAACAGTAAACTGTGCAATATGCATTCCTGTAGTCAGGACTGCTCGTTACAACAGCATCAGTTGGCTGTGACCTTTCGCACTGTGTAGAGGCCAAATGTATCACACTAGGTATATGAATCCCTGTGCTTTTGTTGTAGCTGAACAGCTCTTTCTTCCTCTTTTATCAAATTTCTTTCTTACTCTTCCTAGACTCTCCCACAGTTCTAAGCCCTTGTCATCTTTTGCATGCAAAAATTATTTGTACATTTGTACTTAATGTTTGCTGAATATTTTCTTGAGTGGAGGTCTCAGTGGAATCGGTTAATTAAGTGTGTGTATGGAATCATTTAGCCTTTTTTTTTTTGCATAATGTCCTCACGATTCATTTGCAAGAAGTAATAACAGACCTTTTAGAATATAATATAATTTTAGAAATGTGATTGTTAAGCAAATTGAGATAATAAATGAGGAATTAAAAGAACAGCAACTTTACAACACATTTAGTCAATTCCAAGTATGATGATTTTATCATTATTTATTTATTCATATTTATCAGTTTTGTTGAAATATTTTGCTGTCCTTGTGTCCATGTTACTCATAAATGCCAATTCTATGCTTTTGAATGCAACGTTTTAAGTGTTAGATTGTGCTATATAACACATGCAACTGAAAAAGAGGGCAAGAGAACAGAGCTTTGGTTTAAGTGTGATAAGGGGGAGAACATTTTTCTTTTAATTCCCCAAAAAACATAATAGTGTAACATAATTCATTTGACTCACTGTCACCTCTTGAAAACAAAGTGGTGTTACAAGCTCACCTTTAAGGCCACTATATGTTTTGAATTAAAAAAAAACATTCAAGAACTTTACCATCAACTGTTAAGCAGTGGAAATATCCTTTGGGACTGTCATCAGCTTTTATTCACACTTTTTAGCCACCTATAACACTACATAATTTTCTTTGTCACCTAGGTAATTGGTTGTATTAAGTCTGTAAAACCATTATCAAGGGCGTTTTCACTTTGACTTTGTTGAGTCTAGAATTCCTTCTGAACAATTTGGTTTAAAGCATTATAGCAGAGCTGAATGGTTCCTTAGATTATGGTTGTGTGCAAAGGACAAAAATTGGTGTCTGCCTCGCCCAAAGTGACACTTGATTCAGCTAATTTGCTTAGTTCAACCATTTTGATGTTTCAGACATGCTATCGTTGCCCATTAATGAGATCAAGATGGGAAACTTCTTTACGTCCCTAAGTGTAACTCTGGGAAAGTTTCATTTCTATCATATTAGTGAAAGACTGAAAACGTAACAGTTCACCTTTCTCTCCTGGGATGTCACCAAGACCAATCCAGGCAATATGATGATTCTTGCATTCACCTGCAAAGTATCCAGGTCATGCAAAGTTTACAAAAGTGATGATGGTTGTATAAGTATAAGTATAAGTATAAGTATAAGTATAAGTATAAGTATAAGTATAAGTATAAGTATAAGTATAAGTATAAGTATAAGTATAAGTATTTACAAGAATAAATATAATTCAGCTTTAATGTACAAAATAAGTCATTTTTTAATCAAATGTATCAATTGTAATTGCAACTCTCTTTTGCTGCTTTTGTTCAACTTTCTGGTAAAATGTTGCACTCATACTCAACACTAGCTGTATGAGGTGCTAGCTCGTTTTCAGTCCTACATATTATACTTCGAAAAACCGACAAAAAGCAAAAGCAAAGCTTGCAATTTCTTGGCTGTTCTTGAAATGCCATGGCTTCTCCGTTCTTGAGCAGCTGTCCTGATCTCCATGTCTCTAGGGGTTTTCTTGTCTCTTTATCATATATACTGCCATTGCAAGGAACATGGAGTCAAGAGGGTTCAATAGGGATGGTGGCACCTCATAGAAACCAATTATTCACAGGCTCTGAAGCCTTCATTTCTCTGCTGGAACTTTGAATGGCTTTGATATTCTGTGATGAATTACCACAACCAAATGAGAGGGAGGGGGAAGCAAGAAAGTGAGAGGTAGAGAGGATAGAGAGAGAGAGAGAGAGAGGGAGAGAGGGAGAGAGAGAGAGAGAGAAATCTAGGCAGAATTTTTTGCCTTGACTCCCTCCGGGTGTTCAGTGTGTTGGTGGAATACTGTAAATTTCTCTGGCAAGTGTGTCTCCTCTTTTCCACCCACACAACTCTTTCAAATCGAATGAAGTCCCTGCGGAGGAGTTCCTTAATACAGCATGCTTGCTCTCATGTAGCACACCTCCTCTTAATTAAACAATGGCAAGCGCTGAAAACATTGTTTGACTGAGAAAGAAATTATAATAAAAAAAATGCAGGCGCAAATCTCACAGGATGCATGATCATTAGCAGGAAGAGATGGACCTGTTCTCTCATCAAACCTCAGTGCTGAAATGGAGTATTGACTTCCATCAAACCGACCGATGTCTGACTGAATTTAACATGACCTCTCGTTTTACGTTTTTTTTGGGGAATGTAGGATACATATGTCAGTGAACACATAGGTCATTGACCGTGAAGTATATTAATATAAAATCAAAGCATGACTATCTGTATCCAGGCGACTAGAGTCAGCACACACATGACCCAGTGCCTTCAGGAACATTTTAATCAAGTAATTAACACAGACCAAGAAGTAATGTCTAAATCCATATTTTTTTGGTGCAATTCTGACTCAAAAACCGAATGGCCTGGTCACTGGATGTAATCTGCTCTAGGAAAGGATTTGTTGCATTCCTGATCACTACAGGATTCAAATTTTTTTTTAATTTTTTTATTTTTTTTTACCAGAAATTATTATTGATTTTCATCACAACTGCTCAGTTCACATTTAAAATCTTGCATCTTGATGAAACTACATCCAAGACAAAAGCCCCACACTAATTCAGTGCCACCATGAATTCCCCTGTGACCACTTACAACTGGTTACAACTGGTTACAACTGCTCTAAAATCCGGTGTTTCAAAGAAAAAGAATCCTCACAGTAATGTTGCGTTACTTTGTGCCCTGATACTAAAACTGGGATGATAGGAATCTGAAGCAGGATAGTCCAACCCTTTAATGAGCAGCTGTAGCTGCATGGAGCTGTGAACATTTTATACTGATTGGTGAAGCTGCAGCAATGTTTTACAAGAAACGCAGCTATAATTTTTCATCTCATTACTTATCTTTCTACTGAGGCTGCAATTAAATTATTAGTAAAATGTTCTTTTCAGGTTAATGAATGCTCGTTATCCAAAAGCTCTTATAGTATTTGTACGACTGCCCCTTGAAATTGAAATTGAATAGAACTTCATGAATACAAGATACACATAAGAGAGATTGAAGCTCGCCATAACACTGTCACCCTTTTTAATGACTAATGACTCTCAAATCATCTAGGCAGCTTCAAAAATAGGATCTCACTGTCAATCAGAATATAATTATTAATTTTTTACATTAATGGCTGTTCACACTAAATATGACAATTCATTCTAAATCATACAGTAGATACATGAAATTCAATAGCTACTTAAGGCAGACAAAAGAAAGATAATTTTAATGACAGCTTTTTCTTTTTTCACCAAATGAGAGCAGATTTTTAATTTGTTGCATTTTTACCCATATTTAATAGGATTTCTAAGTGTTGAAGGTTCAAGTTTAAACTGCTAAAACTCAGAGAGTGACCGTATAATGAGGTGGGCTGCTTCACAGATTCTGGGCGACGTCTTTGCAAATGTGATTTATGCTCACAGCACAGCAAGGAGCTCAAATCTTTAATTACTGTGCAAATTACTGGCCACTGTAATTCATCAGTACACAACCACCAGAACCTTGTTTCCACACTAATTTAATGAATAATTGCCTTCTTGGAAATCCTGCCTCTTCTAGTATAATGACAAAGGCCTCGGAGGATACTGACGCAAATGTGAAGCTCCGAATTCTACCTGTGTTAATGAAACGCATGACGGCGCTCTTTGGACGAACTGTCTTTAATTGCATTGATGTTCACATCTTCATGCCGGTGAATTCGCCTATTGTAAAACAAGTTGTCTGAGATATCTGGTGCTTTTTTTTTCCAATTCAGACAGCACAAGATGCAGGAGGCTCATTGACCATCTGCCTTAATTTGTTCCCAGCTTCTGTGTGGCCCCCTACCATAATCTCCCTTGAGTATGTGCAAGAGGAAGCTGGATACTTTTCTGTTCATGAAATATATTACAGTACCCATGAGTCCAACTTATATCTGTAAACGGAGAATCATGTTATGTACATAATGTATTTTGATAGTTCTTTACTATTTTCTTTTTAAAGATAATGCCTTGGTTTTTGTGTAAATATTTCACTTTGACAAAGAAAAGAAAATCATCTGAAATCTTTATCTTACTGTACAGACAAATTACGTAAAAAAAAAATATATATATAGTCCAGCATTTCTGATTACAGCAATCTGTTCTTTTACACTCAGAGAGACCCCAAAATATAATCCAATCCATTCTCTATTGATTCAGACCTTCATGTTAACTTCACTTCCTACAATAGAAAATGTGGATTACCAAAAGAAAAACTATAAGAATGTACTGACCTTCAGCCGCTCCAAAAGCACGAGCTCCTGTGACCACAAACTTGTAACCAATCAATTACTGGGTGGCTTAATTGATTTGCAAAGGTAATCACTGGGCACACATCCACAAGGGCTGAGTATTTGATGTTTTAATAAATGGTTTTACAGCAGTTCTCGACAGCTGGATCGATCCAGCCTCTACAACCTTGATTATAGCACAAGTTGGGGGGGGGAAAGCATTGTAACATTGGGAAAAGCTAAATTATGCCATTGGTTAGTCTTACCTTTATTATTCTCAGTGGAATGTTGTAACTGCAGCGCGGTAAAGATCAAAGCTAACCGCATTATTCAATTTCCTTTTACAGGAAGGAAACTGAGACCCTACGCCCAATGTAGATCTTATAACACTGTCCAAAATGCAATAAAATATAAAAATAAATAGGAAAAATAAATATTAATGTGCAGTATCAAAGTCAGTCCGTTAAAGGTCTCCTACAAATGACATTTTCTGCGAAGGATACATTTCATGAGATACTTTATATTTCCCATTGTAAATTATGAGCCAATCCATTTTTTTGACCTGAAAAGTAAACAAATGTTTAAAGAGCTTTTGCAAGTTTTTATTTGAGACAATGTAGCATGTGATTTTATTCTTTTTTTGTTAGTTCAGTTTAATATCAGGAGACAGTAGAAAAAAAGACAAGCTAATAGTCTTAATAAAGGTGAAAACACTGCAGAACAACATCCAAGTCAGGATTCACTCTCCATTTTCCCATCATTATTTACCGATTCCATAAAAAAATTACTGACATATTGCATTTAAATGTTCCTCTGCATGTAATAGCATTGATTAATCAATGATCTTATTTTGAAAATATAAAACATTAAGGTATGCAAATGAGAGCGTTCCTTTCTTATTTATAGAAAACCTCAATATTTATAAAAAAAAGCAATCAAACCATTAAAATTGCCATTTACGATTTCTATTTTGGCCCCTCTTTTCTGACCAACAACAAATACTTTCTCTGAATATATTTGGTAGCTACTTATAATTTGAGAAAAAGCTATGAAGATATAAAATACTTAAAGATGAATGACAAGGTAAAATAAACATTCGCGCGCGCACACACACACACACACACACACACACACACACACACACACACACTACTCCAATTTTACTGTAGTAGTGGTATTAGTCCTACTTGAGTTTAATTATTAATTATTTTAGTAGTTTAGTTTAGTTAATATTTTTATTATTTTATTCTCTATTTTTTTCATTTCTTCCTAGGAAGTTAAGGGAGAAATCTGTGTTACGCTGGATACAGGTTTTTAACACATCCTTGCTATCTACTCACATCACAATGTGTTGTCCCAGTTGGAACAGTCTTATCCATTCTTATAGCACTTGGCTTAATTTCATAGCCAAGTGGTGCTGATAGTGGCCTGGCAAGTGGATGATATGTGTTCCCAAAAGCTTCTTCACAGACAGAGGAAGAGTTTGGTCTCTCAGGCTTTTCAAGAACAAAACATTACTTTGGAGTACTACTTGCAAATGAGGGCACATATATGACTCAGAATATCTGTCAATTTTGTCAATACGTACTGATTGTAGAGATGAATCAAAGTGTACTTAAGAATTTGTTGCATTTGTCATTTGTGCCAAATTAAAGCATGATCATTTTGCAAATGGGATACTGCAGTACAAAGGAAAATACAGTTATAGAAAAGCAGAAATGTCTGTATCAGGACGGAAGGCACTAAAATTCTACCATTGAAACTTAAAATAAAAACTTTATCAGCTCAAATGGAATGATTCCGGCCATAATTAGCCTCCTGCAATCTCAATAGCATTGATAGATTTGTAGGAAACATTTTGCTTAGTTCACATGACTTTCTGTGGGACCACAACCTATCATCATTAAAAAATAAGTATAATTACATAGAGAAGAAAAGATTCAAAACACCAAATCCGGCATGAGCTGAGACCTGTGATGAATCCATACTTTATAAAAAGGATACAATTAGAAATATTTGTGTTACAATTGGCGATTCCTTTATGCACCTTTTATGATTCTTTTCACCCATGAAGTCTAAACAGATGGAGAAACAATAAATGTCTGACAGAAATAACCAAATTGGCATGCAATTCATAAGGCAAGACTGACCTAAACTGAAGCAGACATAAAGACAAGCCCAAGATAAAAAAAAGCAAAGAAAAAAAAGAAACAGAGCAGTGAGGGAACTAATGAGACCTGACTGTAGGTAAAAAAATAAAATAAAAAATTCTATGGAAACAGTAATGTACTGTTGCATGGCTGTGCTCTCAGCTGCATCCGTAGCTGCACCAGGCCCTCAGAGAGCTGCAATCCACCGTCACCTGATTATTTTTCACCTTGTTTATGGCTGCACTCCTTCATGGCACTGCCTCCATCTCCCAGCCTGCACGGACCTGTCTCATTACGTCCATCTCAACGAGTCACTCAGCCGAGAGAGAGAGAGAAAGAGTAAGAGAGCGAGAGAGAAAGAGCGAGAGAGAGAGAGAGAAAGAGGTGGAGACTTAGACAGCGTATTGAGAAAGGAGGGATGGGCAGGGGACAGGTAAAGCAAGGGCAGGTTAGGAAAGGGGATTAGAAAGAAATGAATGTCGCAGAGAAACATTGTCTAAATCTGTCTTGACAAGAGACGAGAATGTGTTTAGTGTGAGAATCACTCTCAACGTGTAAATTCATCTGAAGCAGGACGGGCAGGGAAGGACAAAGTAACACCTTAAATAAAGTGCCTCAGTTATATCAGGAATTATGGCTGAGAGGAGTAAACAGTTGCTGCAGCTCACTTCCATAAGTAGGGAATCTAACAATACCTTTTGAATCTCATTTGTCTCTCCCGCTGCAATGTTAGTCACAGCCATGAGTTTCTGTGAGCTGACATGCAATCTTCATGGAATGAATGTGTGTCACACTCACTTTGCAGGGAAACTGTCATGTTTTAAATGTCGACATGCTCAGACTTCCAATGCAGCGAAGGCAATAAACTATAATGAAATTCTTTTTTAAGATCGGCTTTATTTTTACAGGGGCTCACATTTGTCAGCCAATTTAACAAGGCTCACTACTGTCGCGGGCATCGCTGTGCCTCCACAACTAATTACAGCAAGTGAAATCCCCAGACCTATATAGACCAGTCTGATGGCCAGGCAAAGGTTGTGTTAGTACAAAAAGTGGTATTTTGTTGGTGTTTGAGGAACTCTACCAGTTACTTTTTCCTCTCATCATTTGTTCCAGTCCTCATCTCAAGCTGAACTCTGTGTCGACGCAGAAACACTTATTGCTTTCTTACACCTTTGGAATATTCAGAAGGGGATCTCTTAGTAATTCCTTCATCTCAACACATCTTCATGCTTGATTTATAAAATCATTGACAGACATACAATTTACATACAAGTTTGCAGAAAAAAAAAACCAAATTAGCATTGTACAAAATCAGAAACTTGTTTGTAAGAGGAAACATTCACCTACAACAAATGGAAAAATGAATGAATATGGCTGGAGGTCACACTTCAGTTTGAATGCTGACATTCATTGAACACTACAACACAGTGCAAACAGAGCATTGGTAGCTGCCAGCAGGCAATAATTGATGTTCATCTATTTTTTTTCCCCACCATGCTTGCAGCACTTCCAGGCCATCCACAAGATTCCAGGGTTGGGCTTTCTGACTGGAGCCCCCCAGTACATTAAACTGCTAAAATAAAACATTGTGTTCTCAACAACTGAGCAACTTAGTTTAAAACAGATGGCAACGCTGAAATCAATAGTGAGACTGGGGCATCTAGTGAGCAAGCAGCTGCACTGTGGACATTTTTCCCCCTGTTGAAAGTCATGTTTGGAGCATCATCTCTCTTTATGTTCCTGGTCGTAGCAATCCAGCTAATCCAGTCTGCCAGCCGGCACTCAATGAGCAATGAGTACTGTATCTAAACTGAGTCACGCGACACTCACTGTGGAACCAAGGCTGCAAGTACAAGGCAGGACTGTCAACCTAATTTGTCTCCTAGAGTTTAAACTTGGCGAAACTGAGCCTGACTGCAAAAATAATGAATATATCTACATAAAAATATAAATAAAAATACCCTTGGTTAATAGTATCTAAGGAGAGGAACCACAAATCAACACTCCCTTCAATGAGCATCATACTGGTCAATCCTTTCTCCATGAAGCAACATCGAATGTAAAGGGCAAAAGATTTTAGTAACCCTCGCCACAAAAGACATATAATAGTTTGCTACATGCAGGAGATCTGTACAAGTTATTGCATTTGTGGTTGGCCACTCCAGTTGAGATTTAATGTGTGCACCAAACAATCAATGTAACACTATATAAACAACCAATCCCCTTTAGGGTTTTGAGCCAATAGAGAAAGACAGAAGGAAGGGAAGAGGATGTTAGCCATGAACAGGCTATTCAACAAAATAATAGTTGTGTTCTGACTGCTGACTAATTTGCAATGAACGTGCAACTTTATTTTGTGTCCTTATGTTTCCTTTTTTTTAATCTCGTAACTTTTTTAAACGCCTCCACTCAATTTCTGTACCACTTATCCCTTTCAGAAGGTCACTGGAAGCGAGGGCCAATCTCAGCTGACGCTAGGTGAGACAGTGGTAAGGACTGGATTGATTCACATTTGATCACAGACTCATAAAGACAAAGAATGTTTACAGTTAAACTAGGATTTGGGTTTTTAATTCACCTGCGGAACATTTTTGATTTTGGGGAGGAAGCAGGAGAACTCTGAGAGAATGGGGGGACAGAGGGAGAGGAAGCAAACTCCACAAAGGAAGTTACTTCTCCTGTTGACTTTTAATTGGTGCCACCCATTGGTGCATCATCATGTATGTACATTACAACCAATTGCAGATTTTCAAGTGAAGGCATGCATTGGTGCAGCATGAACACTCTGGTAATCTGTCAACTTTGAAAATTTAATGGTGTGAATAAGGCTTTAAATATAAAAGTTAAATGGGAAAGTGCCTCACAACAGAACACCCTTCTGTGCAAACATGCAGATATAACTATTATACATGCATACAATACAATTTTGAGAACATTTCAATATGGCCACTGCTGGCTTAGAAGATTGTTTCTGAGTTGCTAATGGATATTGACTTTGTCCTGCTTATAATTTGATGATGTAAAAACAAAAAATGAAAAATATTCTTCCCATAAACAAACACGGCAGCAGTCCCATTACATCATGGGATATATATAGTGAAGTCATCTAAACCAATAATTTGTCGTCTGTGTTGTTCACGTCAGATTCTTCATCTTGGAATTGTTTTGGATGGAGCTATGCATCACCTGCTGTCTCCAGGCCCGTGGAATCATCGATCTGTCCTTTTAGTTCCTCAGAGGCCTTCGTTCACAGCTGTCACAGTTGCGATTAGCTCGTCACTCTCCACATTTCTGGAGCAGAACTGATCAGGCTGGAGAAGAGACTTGCCCCTGTGCTATCCATGCATGACGTGTCTTATCAATGTATGCAAGAGGCAAACAGAGACACAGCAGAATTGGATTTTATATCCTGAATCTCTCTGGTGAGCTGATGGGAAGGTGATCTGTTGTGCTGTTAGAGACATGTGGAGTTCATCTGTCTTCTGTGTAATTGATCTGAGTGTATCAAGAGATAATTATACAGCAATTAACAGGTTTAGACAGGTGCATTCATCTGTTTGACACTGAGTGTCAGCCAGGCTTGTTAATGAAGTGAAAGTGAACTGAATCTAATCTAAAAACATATAGGATTTTTTTCTATTGTGATTGATTATTTTACTTATTTTTTTTAGAATATGATTTCACTTTAAACACATGTACATTTGGCCCCCAAGGGCAAAAGTAATCAACCCATTGGCAACTAACACAATCTATACTTTACTTGTACTTTACCTAGTGATCATTCTTAAGCTGACATGTAAATGGTTAAAGTGGAGGAAGACTTAAGTCAGAAACCAATTAAATTGATCTGCTATTATTGTGAAGAGCCATCAGCATTGACTGTATATATCTTCACTTTTTACCTAGTAGCGGGGTTAATATGCATTTATCTGGCTCAGACATAGTCCTTGTTTACTACATTTGGATTAGAGCACTGTGTGGTCTGTTACATTCAGTTTCTGTATACTATTTATCTTATGTGCATCTGCAAGATTACCATATTGTAAAGACTGGTGTATAAAGGGGGTATGCGGAGGGCAGTGCACTGTATGTGTGAACAAATGGAAGTCTGTATACAGTATTGATGCATGTAATTGTATTTTAAGAGCATGTTTATGCAAAAGCTCATATGTGCACAAATCGAAAAAAATTCTCCTCAATATAACAGACAAAAAACTGGGATGTTGTGCATCTGATAGATTATAATAGAAACCTGTTGAATGTAAATATTACATGATACACCTTGCAATATATACATGTAGTTTTATCATTTGGATATTATTTCACATCAAGATTTGAAATGTCATGGCATAAAAAAACGGCAAAAAGGATTATCTCCAAGTAATGAATGAATGTTGTTCAAAATTCTCATAAGAAACTTCTTATTCTCCTCACTTCAAGATAGATTGAAAAAATAACCTATAAATAAACTGAGAATTGATAAACTTCAGATATATTTGAAATAAATTTGAATGAAAACAAAAAAAGTTCATTTTATAAAAAGATGAAGTGTCTAGACTGTATTTTCCTTGTAAGGCACATAATGAAGCTTTCTGTATTTTTGTCCTAATTTTTTACAATGAATCTTGTAACATATTGGGATTTTATAAAGAACCTAACTCTGATGACTGCTGCGCAATTAAATAGCAACTCATTGAAAGAAATGAAGACTTTTGTGTATATCTTTACACTCATTAGTTGAAGGTCAAAGATCGCAGTGGAGCTTGGTCGGTAGAACTAAAGACTTCAGCCACTGATTACATTGGCAATTACTGAAGTTTTATATCGGTTTAGTTTCTCGTATGATTTTTGAGGTGAATTCTAACAGGATTGTCACACAAAAAGAAAATGTGTGGATAGACATAAGAGCAAGTGTTTGGGAGAAGGACTGATTTTTTCCTTAAAGCAATTGCATTTTCCGGTTGTTTCAGAATGACATACGAATGTGTCTGTGGAGGGATTTCCCGGTGAGAGATTATGCTAATGGGGTAACACCACTTTTTTGTTGCATGAACAAAAAACTTTTTTTTTATTATAAAGCTTTTTCTTTTTTTACATATAGCACCTTACTCATTGCAAACACTTTTTAAATTAATTCACTCCAGCATATTTGGCCACATAAAATATTGATAGTATTTGAATATTTTAGAGCAAATAATGAGTGCTCTTGACCCCTATATATAAATTTAATCATTACATGAAGAATTTATCAGCTGCATTCTCCCTTGTCTGTCTGGAAAAATTTCACCGTAATTTTCCTGCGGAGCGCCTGACGACGGGCTGATCTTTCCATAATAGATGAACGCAACTGAAAAATCAGTGTTCAAAAATGGCCTTGAAGTATGCACAGGGAAAAATGAAATCAAAAGACATGCCAAACCAATTTTGATTTGATCCCTCTGTTCCCCGGGGATCCTGTGTTGAACATAAGAACATCGAGATTATTTCCTAATGTCAGGTACATTTTTATTTTTTTTGTCAAAGCAAAAAATCCCTGTCATAGTTGTAGTAATTGCCTTAGATTACTCAGCTCTGCCTGGTTTTATTGTCTGGCCCCACTCCCAAAAATCTTCAAAATAGGATATGATACATATGGTATATTTGTCTGTGCCTCCTGCCTCTCCTACCTTGCTTTCAGTACTGGACAATTAAAGTACAGCTAAACCCTGACTAATGAATACATTAAAAGTCGCACACTATAATGTTAAGGGTTTTCATGACCCAATTAAAAAAAAGAAAACATTGCACCAGTTGAGATTAGTTAACTACCAGATAGTGTTCCTACAAGAGACCCACCTATCTGATGCGGAACAGGAGAAATTAAAATCAAAAAGCAGATAACATGTACTATTCCTCTCACCGATCAGGGAGAAAGAAATGTGTCTCCATACTTATATATAGGCAAATTAATTTCACAAAAACCTTGTTGCATAAAGACACAGAGGGTAGATACATTTTTGTTAACAGATTAATTGAAGGGGTAGAGAAGTCTCTAATAAATGTCTATGCGCCCAATGAAGATGAGCCTGGATTTATTGAGACACTGTTCAACACAGCACTGATCATGCACCTGTATTATTGAAATGGGAAAAAGGACAAAGACTAACAACTGAACAATGGTGGCTCAATTCATCTCTTCTTAATGATAAAGAATTAATTTCGTTCATCACAGAAGAATTAAAGAAGTATCTAGATACCAATACCTCACCAGAAACCAATCCCCGGATGCTATGGGACTGTGCAAAGCATATATAAGAGGCTGTATGATTTCATTTTTGACTGCAAGGAAAAGAGAGAGGCAGGCCAAACAGTGAGAATTGAAAGACAAAATCAAAGAATTAGAACATATACATTAATAATCCGCAACACTTAAGGTTACAGATGGTTCAAATACAACCTGGAAACAACTTAACAGCTTACTATTGGATGATATTGAGGGAAGCTTAAGATTTACCAACCGAAAAAAAAAAAAAAAAAAATTTTTAAACATGGCAAGCAAACTGTTGGCATTCAGACTGAGAAAGCAACAATCCTCTAACATAGTAAAGAAAATAAAATCACAAGTAAATATTGCCAAAAACCAAATGAAATAATAGAGACATTTGCAGGCTTTTACAAAAGATATCAGAGTCAATAATTGTATCCATAGATGCGCAAAAAGCATTTGATCGGGTATCATGGTGATATTTATTTCAAAAACTAAAATGATTTTGATTTGGTCCTAATTTCATAAATTGGGTTCAAGCATTTTTTTGCATCCCCCACAAGCAGCCGTTAAGGTTTATGGATACAGAGCAGAGATTCACACTGAAACAAGGACACAGACAAGGCTGCTCCTTATCATCCCTGCTGTTTGCTATCAGTACTGAACCGCTGGCCCAGCTCATTTGAGACAACAAGTTAGATGGAACTATAATTAATCAAGAAGAACACAAAATTTCACTGCACGCAGATGATGTTTTACTATATTTAACAGAACCCAGGTCAACAATCCCATATCTAAAGGAGCTCATATCTAGTTATGGATATTATTCTAGATAAAAGGTAATGTACTGTAGATGATCTAGTCTTAGAAACTGTTAAGCTACAGAGCAGATTCAGATAGCCCAAAGAAGGCATTAAATATTTAGGCATCTACATTCCCCCAACTCTCCATAACCTCTATAATGTAAACTACAATAAAAAAAAATCCAACGTATTAGTAGTGGCCTAGAAAAATGGGCCCCTTTCCCACGCTCCCTACTGGGTTGAATAGAAAGTATTGGTATGAATGATGATTGCTTTATTTAGTTCAGATGTTACCTGTGGAAATTCCCTAACCAAATTTTAATCACTTCACTAAATTATTATCAAAATTTATTTGGCAAAATAAGCGTCTTAGAGTTAGACTTAAAACTTTACAATCAATCATGTCTGAGGTGGAGGTCTAACACTCCAAAACCTGAATTATTATTTCTGGGCTGCACAAATTAAGCCGATGATCGCATGGATTCAGAACGATACATCCACATGATGTCTTAACATTGAAAAAAGCAGGTGCAAAGTGTCTCTGGAAAACTTCTTGACATCCCTGTAAAAGAAATGGCAGCCTGGATATAATTTTGGAATAAAATACAGTCAGCTTGTCAACTACCAAAAGTACTTTCATCACAAACATCACAAACAAATATTGGACTTATGAAGACCTTTACCCCTAACAATTTAGATACGGGTTTTAGAAAATGGTCAGAATATTGTTGAATCTATTTGCATCAACTGATCAGGGATGACAATCTTAAAACATTTGAACAGCTGACAAAGGAATTTGATCTCCCAAAAACACACTTTTTTTTAGATATCTACGATTATGATCTTTTCTGATAATGCACAAGGAGTGGGAAAAACTTAGAAGAACCACTTCCACAGAAAGGTCCCTAATAGCACTAATAAGCAATAGGGACAAGAAAATAATCGGTAAGCTATATAATATATTTTTATCTACGAATATATATATAACTCCCAACAGATAAGACAGAGATGAGAGACGGAATTGAACATTGACATATCAATGGACACCTGGGAAGAGATATGTATTGAGGCACACCGGACCACAAATTCAAACACTTGGAGAGAATTCAAGTGGAAAGTAATTATTAGGTTTTTCAGAACAGCAGAAATAATAGGTAAGATGGAGCAGACACATTGTTGTTCTTGCTGGAGGAATTCTGGAGAGATATTGCCAACCGCAGACATACGTTATATTTTGGAAGGAGATTTTTGACGGCCACAATTCGGTCTTCAAACATGACATTCCACAAAGCCCTACAAATGCATTATTAGGAGCAACCCCTGACGATATAGACAGAAAGGATGAAAAATACCTCCTAAACATAATGCTCACAGCAGCATAACTATTAGGTAGTTAACCGGATCCCCCTACATAAAAAACATGGATCCAAAAAGAATGGGACATTTAACAGATGGAGCAAATTACATATTCAGAGACTCCAGAAGCCTATCTTTATGAGACGATGGGCCCCTGCCATGTCTTTACTTAAACAATAAGGTTAGACCCAAAGATTTTTGGAGTGCCATTGGAAATAAGCATCATATCCTTTTAGATTGCCTATGTGGAGTGGATTTTTTTGTTTGTTTTTGTTGTTTTTTTCCAGCCCCCCTCCCCTTTTTTTCTCATCCCGATATTTATGTTATCTCATGTCATGACATGATCATGTCATCTCATTATATGTGGTGTATGTACCTGTCATTGATGTAGAGAAAAACTAAATAAATATCAGGTTAAGAAAAAAAAGATACGCTGAACACAAAAGCCTCCAACAAACCAATGAATCAGGCTACATTATTAAGCATCAAACCACATAGGCATTTTAGTTGGAAACCCTGTGAATACGATACAGTAAACCGTTCCGAGCAAGAAGCAGTCTGACAGCTCTATCGCACTGAGACGATGAATGCATTCACCGAAGGTCGACCACGTCATAATTGCTGCCTCACCGCTAAACATGCGCTTGCCCTCAGAAATCCGTAGCAGGTGAAAAGGCATTTGGCTGCTTGTCATCCTCTGTCAACTTCATCCCTGTGAAATATCTGTGCAATGCTGCAACATGAGGTCACAGGTAGAACTGCAGCTCTTATCACCAGACAGAAAGGCATTCCACCTTCAATATTCATTCCATTTATCTATGTCACGCATAAACTGAATTGCACAGCACACCAACACAAGAAGAGGCCAATCATTGCAGAGCGCAATACGCAGCCCCTGAAAAACACAAATACATACAATTATGTCAAACTATTATGTACCAGATATTTGAAAAGAAATGTGTGATACTACATTGATTAAACATAGGTTAACCATAATCCCAAGTCAGAATATGTAAGCACTTATATGCATGATTTGGCAAAAAGATAATACCTATGAAAATTGTGTTGCCAAACAGATGACCAAACTTCTAAAATGTGTTGCATGTTGCTTTCATTGGCCTACACATCTCCTCTTTTCAACAAAGGGATTGAATACTGGTGAATGAAAATTGATGAAGTAAAAGACTAAACGTATTTAAGAGCAGGTTTTACATGTTAACAGGTTTTTACAATTCAGTTTAGACACTAATGAGTTTGTTCTTCAGTCTGCAGTTTCAACTTCGGGGACTTTTGCACGCCTACGTTTTGATCAAGGTCTGATGCAAGGACAATTGTTTTTACCTCAGGCTTTTGTGAAGGTCAACTTCTTAGCACCAGGCTGAGCCTTATTTGTTGGTATTTGAGTTTTGATTTTAGAGGGGCGTGCATATGACATACATACTATGATTATAATTAATATGCTTGTCCTTTCGGCTTTTCCTTTCAGAGGTCGCCACAGCGAATCAACCTTTTCCATCTAACCCTATTTTCTGTATCCTCCTCTCTCACACCAACTACCTTCATATCCTCTCTCACTACATCCATAAATCTTCTCTTTGGTCTTCTTCTGGACCTCCTGTCTGGCAGCTCCAATTCCAGCATCCGTCTGCCAGTATATTCACTATCCCTCTGAAGACATGACTGAACATCTCAGTCTGGCTTCTATGACCTTCTATCCAAAACAGCTGTTCCTCTGATAGACTCATTACTGATCCTATGCATCCTCGTCACTCCCTAAGAAAAACTCAGCATCTTCATCTCTGCGACCTCCACCTCTGACTCCTGTGTTTTCATCATTGTCAGCTTTTTTAGGCCATACAGCACCGCTGGTCTCGCCACTGTCTTGTACACCTTTCCTTTTATTCTGGCTGATAGTCATCTAGTGATTAGTATCCCTGACACTTTTCTCTACCCCTTCCAACCTGCTTGAACCCGTCTCTTTACCTCTTATCCACACTCTCCCTTGCACTGGACTGTT
The DNA here is from genome assembly GCF_037954325.1 of Fistularia commersonii. Taxonomy (NCBI): domain Eukaryota; kingdom Metazoa; phylum Chordata; class Actinopteri; order Syngnathiformes; family Fistulariidae; genus Fistularia; species Fistularia commersonii. The sequence continues at coordinate 14,454,972 of NC_141288.1, forward strand.
GACCCTAAGTACTTGAAATCCTCCAACTTCATGATCTCAACTCCCTGGGGCCTTACCGTGCCACCCGGGCTCCTCTCATTCATACACTTATATTTTGTCTTGCTGCAACCAACATTCATTCCTCTCCTTTCTAGCAGATACCTCCACCTCTCTTGATTTTCCTCAACCTGTACCCCTCCTCTCAATACAGATCACAATGTCATCTGCAAACATCATGATCCATGGAGATTCCTGTCTAATCTAATCTGTTAGCCTATCCATCACCACTGCAAACAAGAAGGGGCTCAGAACTGATCCCTGATGTAACCCAACCTCCACCTTCAACTTCCAGTTTCAGCCCCATAAGTCTATCTGACATTCTTTTCACCTCCAGAACATTTGTATCAAACTTCTTCAAGATGACGCCGACTCCATTTCTCTTCCTGTAAGTACCACGATAGTAAAACTTAAAACCAACTCCTAAGCTTCTAGCCATACTTTCCACCTGGTACCCTGGACACACAGTATATCTACCCTCCTTCTCGGCGTTATGTCAACCAACTCTCCACATTTTTCTGTCATATTCCTCAATATTCAAAGTCCCTACTCTCAATCACAGACTCTTGCTCTTCCTCTTCTCTCTCTGCTTCTGAACACATCTTCCTCCTCTCCTTCTTCAGTAGCCCAATTTCAACTTTTATCCTGTCGGTTATCAGCACTAATGGCAGTCGTTGTAAACCCAGGCCTCGACCCTATCTGGTTTGATTGTTGGGTTTGATTCGCATATTTGGTTTTGCCAAAAGTTTTACGCCGGTTGCCCTTCCTGATGCAACTCTTTGCATTTATCCAGGCTTGGGACCAGGTCAGGGAGACACTGCTGTTCTCTGCTGTACCACTTTGCTGGTACAGAGAGGCAATGCCCTGTGACGTCCTGACGGTGCATATTATGATTATAATTAATAAAAATAATAATTATTGTGAAATTGCTTCCTGATATTTGAATGTATTTTCTTGCAAATTAATTTCTTTCCATAACTTAGTTAAATTCAAAACATGATAAAAAGACAAATGAATTAATACATCTCAAAAACAAATAAAAAAAACACTATATGGATTTCCTTTGTATATTTTCTTCCATTAATGTTTGGGGGTTATGGAGCCACACTGCATACTGCAAATCAGTCAAATGAACTTTTGCCTGACTCATAAACTTGAATTTGAAACTGTAGGTATTTTACTGAGGCTCCAGCTTCCCTTGTGACCCTCAGAGCAGGATAAGTGGCAGATGATGGATGAATTGATGGAAAGTATTTTACTAATCTCGACATTGGTTTCTTAGCATGCCCTTGCATAGCAGCTTTGTATAATTCTTTCAAATATTGAATCATTCAGCAATCACAGATTCTCTCAAATGAGCATCCAGTCAAATGTATCCATGAAAGTAACTGGACCCATCCTGCAGCTCTGTGTCTTTCAGACTGGCTACAAAACACCTTGTCCTCAAACTCTGAACTGTAAAAAGAGAGCAGAGCAGAAGAGCCAGAGAGATGTTTAAAACCAGAATGGACCTGACACACAGTAAGCCCCATTTATCTTTTAACAGGCTTATGAAATCTGAGGAAAATTTGAATTTGTGTATTAAACCAAACTGAGTCTGGTAGACTAAGTTTTATAAGATATTATATATTGTTCTTTCGGTGAAACAATTTCTGATTTATTTTGAAACATTTTCCTTCTTATGTTTCTCGTCTTATCTTACCTGTGTCTTATCAGTTAATTAGTCTCCATCTGTCCTGCCCCTATTGTGTCACTACCTGCTCTGTATGGCCCAATTAATTCTGTAGTTTATTTCCATGGTTTCTCCTCTGTTCACTTTGCTTGTTCAGCCTTTGATTCAGTTCTGCTCGAGTTATTTTCCTCAGAGTCTACTTTTGTTCTGTGTTTATCTGAGTCTGGATACCCCAAGGTTCTCTTTTTGTTTGTTTAATAAACGTAATAACTGCTTTAGTCCCTGCTTGCCTCGGCTGATTTTTGCAATTTGGTCCACCTGCGTCTGCCAAAGCTAACATAAACAAAGACAAAGAGAAGCAAATATGCTTTAGTTATTTGCCTATTGACTGATTGTTCATATTATCTTACCAATCAAATAATTAAAACATCATCTAAAGAATTCAAATTCAAACAACCTTTTAAAACTTGCCTGGGCTCTCTGATTCATGAATGTAATTCTAATTTGTCAGTATAATGGCTGGTGTCTCCCTGAGCCAGCCTCGGTGGGGCACGGGGGAGTGTCTCCCTGAGCCACTCCCAAGCCCGGATAAATGCAGAGGGTTGCATCAGGAAGGGCATCCAGCATAAAACTTTTTGCCAAAACCAAGCATGCGAATCAACCATAATAACCAGATCATACTGGATTGGTCAAGGCCTGGGTTAACAATGACCACCATAGGTACAGATGACCTATGCACCTATGGAAACTGGGCAACTGTAAGTCAGAGAAGCAGAGGAGGAAGCCGGAAGCAGAGAGAGAAGAGGAAAGGCAAGAGTCTGGGACAGAAAGTAGAGCCTTTGAATATCGGGACTATGACAGAAAAAGGGAGAGTTTGTCAACATGATGCAGAGAAGGAAGGTGGATATACTGTGTGTCCAGGAGACCAGGTAGAAAGGCAGTAAGGCTAGAAGCTTAGGAACAGGCTTTAAGTTTTACTATCATGGTGCTGACAGGAAAAGAAATGAAGTAGGAGTTATCTCAAAGGGGGAGTTTGTTAGGAATGTTCTGGAGGTGAAAAGAATGTAAGATAGACTTATGAGTTTGAAATTGGATATTGAATGTGTGATGCTCAATGTTGTTAGTGGCTATGCCCCGCAGGTGGAATGTGAATTTTAGGAGCAGGAGAAGATCTGGAATGAGCTAGATGAAGGGATGCACAATATCCCCAGAGATCAGAGAGTAGTTATTGGTGCGGACTTCAATGAACATGTTGATGAAGGCAGTAGAGGGGATAAAGAAGTGATGGGCAGATTTTGTATACAGGAGAGGAACGCAGAGGGACAGATGGTGGTAGATTTTGCTAAAATAATGGAAATGGGTGTAGTGAGCACTTTTTTCCAGAAAAAACAGGTACGTAGGGTAACTTATAATAGCGGAAGTAGGAGCTCGCAGGTAGACTACATCTTGTACAGATGAGCTAAACTGAAAGAGATCAGTGACTGCAAAGTAGCTGTAGGTGAGAGTGTAGCCAGACAGGATAGGATGGTGGTTTGTAGGATGACTCTGGTGACAAGGAAGATTAAGAGGTCAAAGGCAGAGCAGAGGAAAAATAGGTGGAAGCTGAAAAGGGAGGAGTGTTGCATGGTTTCCAGGGAGGAGTTGAGAAAGGCTATGGGTGGTCAGGGAGAGATTCAGGATGATTGGACAACAACAGCTATACTGTATATTTATATATATATATATATACACACACACACACACACACACATATATATATATACAGTCTCAAAGAAAACCATTAGTAACACACAACGCTATCATGGATTAAAATCCTTCAGCGCACGCAATATCTTCGGAGGGAGCTGAAAGTCCATATTGCCCAGCAACTGCCCCAAAACCAGACGGATAGAAATTAAAGATCTATATGAAGGAGTGGAACAAAATCCCTGCTGCCGTGTGTGCAAACCTGGTCAAGAGCTAAAGGAAAAATCAGCTTTCTACAGGTCTAATTCTGTAAATCTCAAACTGTCAACTTAGGAAGCAGCACTGATTCATTTTGACTTGTTTTACTGACATTACATTAAAGTTGGGTCAGCCTTTAGTGTGTTTTCCACTTTAATTTTGAATGCGACTCCAAATCCAGAATACTTAATCCAAACACTTAATTTTACAACATATTTAGTTTTACATATGATATGGAATATACATAAAGTAGATAATGGTAGGGAATATTCATGTGAATAGACATTGAAGTTGCCTCAAAATCCATAAGCAATAGGATTGTTGAGTGTTTTTGTGGATTGTTTTGCAGTTTAATTCCTTTGTTTTTGCACCAAATTATGCATATTTTTAGGTTCTAATGGGTTTCCATATTGATAAGTAGTTCTATACTCATAGCAAAGACTAGCTATGAGACCTCAATTCCACAAGAAACAGTAAATGAGGAGTATTGATTCACCTGCACTCATAGACTGTACAAATAGCTTTTTCTCCATTGGTATTTGCAAAGGTGAATGATTTCCTGAAGAAGACCTGCTACTGATAAAATTTGCTTTTTGCTGTTACTAGAGTAGTAGTGTGAGGAGAAGGGGGTGGCTTATATCTAAATAATTGACTGAAGGGTGGGGGCTTTCTCTGGCAGAAGTATGAATATCATCTTAATAACAAATCACAGTGAGTTGAACCGGACAGTGTTACGCTTGTTGTGAACTCATTTTCATCTCAAGCAACATGAACTCAAGACTGCAACTTAATCTGCCGCTAGGGAGGGCAAAAATAGAATACATCGTCCAAGTGTGAGGCTTGGGCTGCTGTCAGAGACACAATTATGGATTTAGATTTAATTGGCCCTCTTAAAAAACACGCATACTGTGTGCGCTGTAGTAAATAGAGTGCACATGATGTCTTTATTATGCTGGCCACTCCATCACAAACGAGACCAGTGATGTTTATTTATGTAAATAGATTGCCGGATGATGAATTTTGGTCCTAGAATGTAAAAATGTTCATTCTCTCCCACTGAGACTGGGATGAAATCATAAGACTGCCCTGCTGTGGGCCTCTGCTTCTTGAATAAGCTATGCTGCTAATGCAGTCTGTAATTACTGCATTAGCACATAATGGTGTGGAAAAGAAAGTAAAATGGCAAAGGTGATAGTTCCTCCATTTTGGCTGCTCTGGCCATTCAGAGTGAGATAAAGTCAGACCCCCACAGCACGAGTGCTTTGCGTCCCTTACGCCAAGTTTATTTACCATCTAAAATCAGGGATTAGTTTTATTATAGGCTCTTGAAGTGGAGAACACAGTTGGTGAAAATTTAGCCCTAAGTCAAATTTACAACTCTGTCAAAATAATACCTGAAGCTGAACCATTTGTGGAAGGAGGCTTTTAAAATATTCATTAAGCCACCATTGAGAAGAGCTAATTCACCACTCATGAATGTTTGTAACGTCTTTAGATGCAAATATAGTAACTTAAACAAATTCACAAGTGTTATTCATAATGTGGTGTGCCTTGTGCTTAATTTGTAGTGTGTGTCTTAGTAAGTTATTATATGTATTGGGACAAATTGTAATGTTTTCAACCAGCCAATCAAAAATGAAGATGTTCCTATTTGTAGAGAGAGTAAGAGTTTCTTCTTATTATTATTTCTCCTCCCTTGCAGTCGTGCGTGAGAGAAGCGAAGATTGAAAATGTTTTTTTGGGCCATTTGGGCCATTTTCTCCACTCACCTTTTTCCGTATATGTACTTCGTTTATTTAGTTTGTGTCTGTCTGTGTTTTATCTGTTTATGTTCCCGAACTTTTGATTACTTTGTTCGATTGTTTGGTCCTCCGAGCCCCCCCCACCCCGGTCTCGCCAGTACAGAGTACGGATTATGCCGCCTGACAGCACGTAGTCTATGGAGGGTATACTACTTGCAGTCAGCGAGCAGGTAGGACACAAGAATCTGACGTACGCGCCCAGAATGAACCGAGTGGTGGTTGTCTTCCTGAAGCCGGAAGCACTTGTCCATTAGCTGATTGCCTGCGGCATGGTCATTGACAATACCTACCTACAGGTGTCCCCCCTCTCTGCACCCTCAATGCGGATCACCGTCTCCGTTGTGCCGCTGTTCATTCCAAAAGGTTTGTTGGAGAGTGAACTATAAATGTTTGGAAAGTTTGCCAGTGTGTTTAAAACTTTGAGCCTGGGTTGCAAGGATCCTAAGCTGAATCATGTTCAGTCCCTGAGGAGGCAGGTCTCATGTTTTTGGAAGTGCTGTCGCAAACCCTGGAGGTCTCATTCCGGGTGAAGCATGAAGATGCCTCATATCAGGTATACGCCAGTTCAGGGCAGGTGAAATGTTTTGAATGTGGAGATGTGGGCCACAGTTGAGTTGTTTGTCCACACAAGAAGCCAGAATCAGAGAGAATTTTGGTTATTGATGGTGAACTGATGGCGCCGCAGGCACAGCCGTAGCTTCTCTCGCTGTGCCGACAGAGGGGACGCAGCCGATAAAGCAGCGTCTGGTGCGTCCGCCGGTGCCGCCGGTCAAGAGTGCCCGGCCCCTTTGTCTATCAATGACAATTTGGTGCGGAGACTCAGTGATGACTCAATGTACTGTGCCCCCTCGTTCTCATCACAGAGTGAGCTGCAGCTGCAACCTCTGTGGCGACAGCCAGGACAGGTGAGCTCCCCAGCTTTTCGGGTCAATAAGCAATAAGGCACAGAAAGATCTTTATTCCTTAGAGGACATTCATGACTTCTGAGGATGTCTCAGATTACTTTAGTGACACTGATAAGTTTATTAAATCTGTCAGTACCATGAACAAACTGCAAGATCTGCACCCTTTGGACTGGGGGTCTCAAACTCACAGCCTGCGGGTCAATTGCGGCGCACGAGACGATAGTTTGTTGCCCCCACCTTGATATGAAAGTTTAATGTTAGTGAGGTCGTTTGATATGTATGTGCCTGTAAAGTGCCATTAAGCCATTCCAACAGAAATGAGGGCTCATGCACTCACCTTCTACACAGACTTCTTTGGGAGTGGACTGCGACTGTGGAAGCCGTGAAGATCTCCTGAAGGACCTTTCCCAACTCAGCATGGAGGAGAGAGACACTCTGGACCAGGACCTGACCATTGAGGTTCTCACCACAGCTGTAAACCAGATGCCCCTGGGCCAGACTCCAGGACTTGATGGGCTCCCAGCTGACTTTTTTAAACACCAGTGCTGGTGGAGTGCAGTTGGACTGGCTCCCTGTCGAGCATGTGCCATAGGGCGATCCTTGCTATGCTTTCAAGGACAGGAGACCCGGCCTTGCTGGAAAACTGGAGGCCTGCGTCCCTCCTGTGTATGGATTACAAAATCTTTTCCAGGGCACTTTCTAATAGGCCAAAGGGTTGTAACAATTTACACAAATGGCCACAGGGCTGAGCCAGCTGTTCGCCTTTAGACATGGAATAAGACAAGGCTGCCCTATCTCTGGCTGTATGCTTTAGCCATTGACCCTTTGCTCCCATGACTCAGGAACCGGCTCCATGCCTTCCCCTTGCCAGGGTCAAGGGAACAGGAGCACTCCTTTAGCTTGTGTGCTTATGCAGACGATGTGCATGTGTTTGCTTCCAACCAGGATGATGTCCAGCGCCTTGTGAATGCTCTCTCCCTATATGAGAGCGTTAGCTCAGCAAAGGTGAGCTGGGAAAAGATCAAAACTCTACTGCTGTGCCAATGGAATGGCTGCACCTTGCCCACCTTACCAGTGGCCTCAGCTGGGAGAGGGAAGGCCTTAAGGTGCTAGGGGTGTACCTCGGGACTGACGCCTTTAGGGGACATAACCCCTAGCCACAGTCCTCTGTCTTTCGGTCGCTGAGTGAGGCCAAGGTCTCACTCACATTTCTAGCAGGGTATCAGCTTTCAGACTGCTCACAGTCAGGAGGATTTTGTATGAGTGTGAACCCAGCTGGCTGGTCTGTGCGGAGCTACTCTTGTGAAAGGTTGGGTAGCTGGGGTTGAATGGATAGCTCTTTTTGATGCAGCTGGAGGTTCTCAACCTGGCCGAATTCACATTGTTTTATGGTTCACTCCTCAAAGCTTGGCAGGTTCTAGCATTTCGGCGGGTGATGGATGATGGAAGAGCCTCTGGTCTTTCAACAATTTCCTGAGGTCCCAGTCCCCCGCATTCCCCGCACAGGCCTGGGCCTCAACCTCAGCAGGGCGGGTCTCACGAAGCAGGGTCCCCTTTTGCAGTCAACTCCCTCATACCAGATCACACTGAGGGAGTCTGGATGTGCCACCTCTGCCATGCTGATCACCAGGGTCAACAGGGAAATCTGTGACGCTCTCCCTCACCGCCTGAAACGTTTTGTGTCAGATCACTCCCGCCACTAGCTAACGAATGAGAAAATCGACTACAGGTTCTCATCCCTGGCCATCCTGCCACAGGCTGGGAGGTGGGAGGACAAGGACGGCCTTCTACTGGCATTCAGAACCCCAAGCTTGAAAACGCTTCACACTACAGACAAAAAAGACCTTTAGACAACTTGTGTCAAGGTTCTTAACCTAAAACCCATATCAGAGGTGAAGGACTCAAAGTGGCAAAATTACTTTGGACCGGACACCCCTCCAAGGGGGAGCTGGTGGGCCCTGTGCAAGCTATCACCGGAAAAGCAGGCAGGTGACCTCCAGTGGACGATTGTGCACGGTGCTATAGCCACAAACACATACAGAGCACATTTGAGCCTGGGGTGACCGGAGACTGTTTGTTTTGTTCACGCCTTGAAACATTGCCTCATTTATTGATTGAATGCCCCAGGCTGGTGCCACTGTTTAGTTTCTTAAAGGGTTTATTCCTCGATTTGAGGGTTACCTTTACCTTCCAATTTATTTTTGGTTCGAACATTTCGAAGACCAACAAGAGGGTGTTAGTTGAGCAGAACTTTTTATTGGGCTCTGCCAAATTAGCCAATAGGCTGACCCAGAAGAAGAAGGTCTGTGATCAAGGGAATGAGACTCCAGTGACGGCCTTAAAAGCACTGATAAAGACTCGCCTCAGAGTGGATTTTGATTTGTTTTCTTTAATCGGCAACTTGGGGGACTTTATTTATACTTGGGAGATAGAAGGCGCTTTGTGTTCTGTAAACAACCATGGCGAGCTGATGTTCTCATTCTGAGTTGATCCCCTTCCACTGAGCTACAGTATATTGAGTATCTATTCATGTTCTGGAGGCGTGTTATGCCACAGTATACTATGATGAAAAACACAGGTTCTTCTGTTCTGACTTTATTTTGGACATACAGTGGGGAGAACAAGTATTTGATAAACTAATGATTTTTCAGTTTTTCCCAATTACAAAGCATGTAGAGGTCAGTAATTATCATCATAGGTACTTCAACTGTGAGTGACAGAATCTAAAACAAAACTCTAGAAAATCCCATTGTATGATTTTTAAGTAATTAGCATTTTATTGCATGACATACCAGTAAGTATTTGATACATCAGAAAAACAGAATTAATATTTAGTACAGAAACCTTTGGTGGTACTTACAGAGATCAAGTGTTTCCTGTAGTTTTTGACCAGGTTTGCACACAATGCAGCAGGGATTTTGGCCCAATCCTTCATATAGATCTTCTCCAGATTCTCCAGGTTTCGGGGCAGTCGCTGGGCAATATGGACTTTCAGCTCCCTCCAAAGGTTTTCTATCAGGTTCAGGTCTGGAGACTGGCTAGGCCACTCCACCACATCTAGATGCTTCTTATGGCGCTCCTGAGCTACCCTCGCTGTGTGTTTCGGGCCGTTGTCATGCTGGAAGACCCAGCCACGATCCATCTTCAAGGCTGCTACTGAGGGATGGAGGTTGTTGACCAAGATCTTGTGATACATGGCCTTATCCATCCTCTCCTTATTATGGTATAGTAGTTCTGTCCCCTTTGCAGAAAAGCATCCCCAAAAAATGATGCTTCCATGTTTCACGTTGGGATGGTATTATTGGGGTTGTACTCATCCTTCTTCTTCCTCCAAACACAGTGAGTGGTGTTTGGACCAAAAAAGCTCTATTTTTGTCTAACCAGAGCACATGACCTTCTTCCATTCCTCCTCTGGATCATCCAGATGGTCATTGGCAGGCCTGGACATGTGCTTGAGCCAGGGGACCTTGGGTGCGCTTCAGGATTTTAATCCATGACGGCATAATTTGTTACTAATTTTTTTTTTTTTTTTTGAGAATGTGGTCCCAGCTCTCTTCAGGTCATTGACCAGGTCCAGCTGTGTAGTTCTGGGCTGATCCCTCACCTTCCTCATTGTCACTGATGCCCCATGAGGAGAGATCTTGCATGGAGCCCCAGACTAGGAGGGAATGACAGTCATCTTGAACTCCTTCCATTTTCTAATACCGGTAATTGTGCCAGCAGTTGTTGCCTTCTCACCAAGCTGCTTGCCTATTGTCCTGTAACCAATCTTAGCCTTGTGCAGGTCTACAATTATATCCCTGATGTCCTTACACAGCTCTCTGGTCTTGGCCATTGTGGAAAGGTTGGAGTGTGTTTGAGTCTGTGGACAGGTGCCTTTTATACAAGAGCAGAGAACAGGAGGGCTTCTTGAAGAAGAACTATATCTGCGAGAGCCCAAATCTTACTGGTTGGTAGGTGATCAAATACTTATGTCATGCAATAAAAAACAAATTAATTATTAAAAAATCATACAATGTGATTTTCTGGAATTTTGTTTTAGATTCCGTCAGAATACAGACCTCTGCATGGTTTGAAAGTGGGAAAAGCTGAAAAATCAATGGTGTATCAAATTCTTTGTCTCCCCACTGTAGTTTAACCTGTAAATTTGATTAAGTAGAAAGTTACAAAAACTACTGTACTTCTAATCAATATAAGTACACATTGCTTGTAGAATAATGCAGTGAACCGCAAATCACATGATTCTACTAGCCATAGCAGATCAATGAATGGCGTGGGCATACAATGCACTATCTGACACAATGAAATGAGCATTCTGTGATCCATACCCCTGTAAATGATATATACACGCTCTATATACAAACATTTTTACTCAGATTTTTCTTTGCAGAATTACACTTGCCACTTTACACATTTTGTATATTACTTGACTAAGTTCGCACTTTTCATATTGCATCATTACATTGTTTATCATGTCCTACTACTCAGTTGTTGTCCTTCCTACCTGTACAAGTTGTGACCGAAAACTGGAGCAAAATTCCTTGAATGTATAAACATATTTGTCTGATAAAGCTTATTCTGATACTGAGCCAATGAGTATATTTCTATGTGCTGGAACTAATTTCAAAGCCATGTACATTTTCTGAAAACTGCTCCACACCAAACTCATGAAAATGCACAATCAGAAACACACCCAGACGTCATTCATGATTTCACTGCAGTAAAGATGTTGATTTTGTTGTGAAATATGGATGCATTTGTCCTTTATTTGTATGACAGTAAAGAATTCTTGTTTAAAGCCCTCAGTAATGGAACAGTTAATCATAATGTTTAACACTAAGCATTATGATGAAGAGTTCTGCAGAAACTGCAAAGACAACCTGTAGGAATGAAAAGTAAACATTACAGCTGAGCTCAAGGGCACCAACAAATATTTTTGTCATTGACACAAAACCACTTCATGTCAACAGTCAGTTTAGCAACATACAACATAAAAACAAGGGAATTAATTTAGATCTTTTTGATTCATCTAATTACAATCTCAATTATGATGTCTCTCATGACTGCCAGAGTCAAGTAAAGGCAGCTGAAACAGCCTTTTCCTTGTGAAACACAAAGAAAACGCTGCTCATCCAGTACATCTACATATGCATACACATATACATAGGAAAATATTTTAATATGAGTGAAAATGTTTGAAAGTTCTGCTGTTCAAAGCAGAGTCTTAAGCATAACAATGAAACAGGGGGCAGGGGCAAACAGAATAGGAACGTTCAAATAGTGACTGGCATGTCTACTCAAGTGTAAATAGACACATGGTGTCTTGTTTAAGCATGTTCGAGTTAAATGCTACTGTGAAAAAAGAAGTCAAAGATCATCAAAGATAACAATTGACTATCTAAAAATTTCATAGACAATCATCAGCCCCCAGGGAGCAATACTGACATTCAGGGTCACCCTTCTGGAGAATTATAGAAGCTGTCATGCCAGTAATCAAATTCACATGAGATCCCATCTCACATAGTGAGAGCATTATGCAAGAAAAACACAATCTTAGATGATGGTCTGTGACATATATGGCCTCTCACAAGAAAAGGAAAAGTGCATGCACGCAAACATGTACATGCACACAAAACAATGGTTGCAATCATAATGATTGACCTGCAATAAAACAGTAAATCATAAATTATAATACAGGGCATCTGTACTCAATCTGACTCACCATGAATACACCTAAGTGGACTTTACCTGTCTTTCTCTAACTACATAAAATAGATCAGGGTAGAGCTGCACCCTCACTGCTCTGATGGGAAACAACGCATGGTGCGACGCATCCTACTCAGTGCTGTTCACATGGCAACAAGGCCCTCCAACCTCAAGAGGTCAGCCACACGGGAATTCTGGAGAGCTGGGCTGTCAGATCCGGCAGCCACTCAGGCGTAGTGTATGAATTAGCCAGGGAAAAGAGTAATATGCACACATTCACTCAAATTCCCAAAATCTATCAGCATTATTCACCATTGCACATTACTGTAACACCATTCTGTGTCTGATCCCAGAGATTCTACTCCTACTGGCAGCCCTCTCAGAGTTTTACTCAGGTTAAGCTGATACTCAAAGGCTGTGGGGGGGTGAGAGGGGGTGAGGGCCGAATCTGGCAGTTGGGAGTCTGGATTTCAAGGGATGCAATTAAACTCATTCAAAATTTCCCCTTTAAGGTGTGATTTGGAATAAGTCAAACTCTGGGGACAACATTTTCCAGTATCAGATCACAGGCAAACAGTGAGGAAAGCAATAATTTGTCCCTCAAAAAGGGGGTTAATATTGATCTGGAAGCAGATACTGAGTTTAAATCATCTCAATAACATTTCTGTCTGACATTGATTTCAAATGACTGACCGGGCCCCTCATGCAAATAGTGTGATACTTTGGCTTGGTTTAGGATTGTATAATTTTATGTTGTGTGTTATGTCCATAGGGGTCGTTGCGTGTTTTGTTTTCTTCTGCAGGCAAAGTTTTCTGAGCTGTATGAGTTCAAGTCTAAACTTAAAACTTAGTGACACTGATTATGTAATTCACACACCTGAAAGGAGGCGAAAAAACAATATCTATCATACAAACATGTTAAAACTGTATGGGACGCTGAGTCACTGGGGGAGTGAAGTGCTTGTACCTGAGTCTTCTGTGTCTGCGTCTGTGACCTCCTGTGCTCCTGTGGTCTCCTGAATGAGTTTTCGTGATGTAACAGAGTCCTCCCGTGTCTCAAAAATTCTGAAATACTCACAAACTTGTCTATTTTCTTTCAGATTTGCTAGACTGTCGTGCTAAGGATGTGCAAAGGCTGATCAAGTCTTACTTGGATTTATTTTCAGATATACCGTCTCAGACTCAAGTCCTTAGCCACAACATTGATGTTAACAGTAACCCCCCTATCAAGCAGCACGCTTAGTGTGTTAATCCATTAAAGAGTAGCAATGGCTTCTGAGGTCCAGTATTTAGTGGATCATGGGTTAGCGAAGCCCGTGGAGCTCTCAATCTATCCTGGTTCCGAACCAGACGGAACATTTCGTTTTTGTACAGACTTCAGAAAAGTCAATGCAGTTACCATGCCTGATTCGTTCCCACTCCCCCGTACGGAGGACTGTGTGCATCGAGTCGGTGCTGTCACGTTTGGTACTAAGCTCGACCTTCTTAAAGGGTATTGGCAGGTCCTGCTTACATCTCGTGCTGCTGAGATTTCCGCCCTCGTTACCCCCTACAGTTTCATGCAATATGCTGTTCGGGCTTGGGAATTCCAGCACTTAATATACAAAGTTTTAGCTGGGATTCAAAGTTGTGAAGTGTACCTAGACAACATTGTTTTGCATTTGTCTTCTTGGTCAAGTCATCTCACCTTAGTCGGTGCTGTGTTCCAGTGGTTACGTGAAGCCTCTCTGACCTTGAACTTAACCAAATGTGAGTTTGGAAAAGCCACCTTAACTTACGTAAGCAGGTTGGACAAAGTCAGGTTTGTCCTCTTGAAGCAAAGATTCAGGCGATTGTTGAGTTTCTCAAGACTAAGCGCGGGGTCCCAGCCCTTCAAACTTGAGGTGTATGCAAGCGCAACAGGTACTGGTGCAGTCACTCTATTTACATTTTTATCTAGAGATTTAGTACAAGAGGGGTAGTGATAATATATTGGCTGACATTGTCACACGCCTTCAGTGAATAATGCAGTTTTTTTTTCCTTTTTATCAACAAATGGTTTGTATGGTTTTCTCTGAGCAGGTGCAATTGTCTCCAAAGTAGCAGACCAAACATCAACCATGTGTTTATGTGCTGCTCATTGATCTTCCAATGTGTTTTTTTTTTTGGAATTTTAAATCTCAGTGCCAGCTGGGGAATAGTCTTAAACTTAACACCTTTGGTGTCATAGCAGTTCAAAGCCAGGGCATGGTGCAAAGTATGATGTTTTAAGGACAAAAGGCTCAAGCGTGAACAAACCACAATTGCAAATGCTGAGTTTCGCTCCTTTCAACCGCAACACACTTTTATTCATTTAGCACAGGTCAACATAATAATCAAATCACAATTATTGACCTAATGGTGGTGCAAAAACCACCATACTAATACTACTTCTCTTTTTGTGACCTCAGATGCATCTACCCATGCAGGCAACATACATCTTTGTTCCCCAAAATCACTGCTTGCAGCTTTATTGTTGTGTTATTTTCGTGCTGGTGCTGTAGTCGTCATTTTGTTCATGCCAGACACCATCACTCTCACTGCAGCAGCCCAATGCCCCTCCAGGGATCGATACATTTTTATAGCATTTCATGTTGTGTTTAGATAATTGATTCAATACCAAACACTGAGCAGACAACTATAGTAGCTTGTACGATAAAGGCCTTGATCCCTTAGTGTTGAACCTTCCATGTCTACCCACACTGATGTTGTACTATCAGCACTTGTGTTTTGATCATCATGTCAACAGTGATGTACAGTTCAAAGTAAGAAAGGAAAATAGGATAGGGAGATACAGAGATGGTATTTTAGTAATTAATAGGATGTTCCATATCATGTGTATGAGTCGGCCACATGAGGTTATTTAAATGCAAAAAAGCCCAGGAGCCCTTGGCAATTCATCTCTTAAACCTGGCTGTGAACTAAATGTTTGATTCATAATCTCCCAGTAATGAGTTTGCTGTCAGAGGGGCATCACATTTCTTTTGTGTTCATATTACACTGCAGGGTCCGACCAGTAAAACTCAATAACAACAATCCATAACGAGCCATTATGTTTCTAATGACAGCATTCAAGGTGCATCCACTGGCAAGTGATTTACAGCTTTTTCTGTGTCCTACTATATGTAACTATATTTTGAATGGGAATGGCCAGTAATCTATTTACTTTTTCAAAGGGAATTTTAATGATTGAGTTGCTGATAACAGATTTAGAAAATGTATTCTTAGTTACAGAATGTCTAGTTGATCCCTCTTCAAAATTTGTTCTCCAAGGAGGACATGCATTGCCTTGGATATACTGAGAGCTGTGTTGGTTTTACCATTCATTTTTAGATACATTTAGAAAATGGGTGAATACAGTTTCTGAAGATAAATCATTTGGGAGAGAGAAAATAAAAAGATTGTTCAGTATGGGGGATTGCAAACGTGTTGTTCAACTGTCATGAATTTCTTACGGATGACTGCTGTCCACATATAGGAGCACAAATCAAGACAGAGTATAATAAATTATAATTTAATATATTCAACAACTCTAAGGGGTTTCTGAACAAGTTCAAGTTTTTTACAAGAAACTGGAACACATGAAGCACTGCATATGAAATAAAGACTTTCGCTTATTGTGTGACACCACTAGGGAAGTCAGACCTGACTAGAAAACCCATAGAATTAGGATGATCAAACTAACTAAACTAGTGCCCTTTGTAACTTTTTAGAAAGCACTTATTACTTAAGATTTGTCTTGTTTTTTCAATTTCAGGGTGGAAAGTCTATTTTGCATCATAGAGATTCTCATGCTGAATGAAAAAAGTGAGGTTTTTAGGAGACTAACAAGTTAGGTCAGAGGTCAGCTAGACTCGCATCCCCAGAAAGATAATAAACAAAAGAAAAAATACCCAATCTGGGGGAGTGTACGAAATGAATACATGGCTCAAAGAACCTGGTCAGATAGTGGAATTAGTGTTTTAAAAATTGCCATCCATCTTAATTAACAGCAGGTCTCACGCGCCACATGTCATCCCTGTCTATTCAAGTTTTTCCATCAAGTTTTGCCATGATATTATCAGAGCTGGGAGTGTGTCCTGACAGAGAGCAAAGAATAATTAGGAGAAAAGCTTCACTCATTTATGCTCTTGAGGACCGAGGATGATGTACAGTGAAGTTTAATGAAGGTATTGTACAGAATGATTTGATCAAAGGAAACATTTTCTGGAATAAAGTTGTCTCCAAAGAAAGACTGACTTAGAATTTCATACATCAGAAAAACACCTGCTATACTGGAGACTGTAGATGTTAATTAGAAATAAAGGTAGGGGTGGAAATATACACCACCCAGATTGAAGCAGCTCCATTTTGAAAAAAAGTAGACTTATTGTGTTAAAATCAACATTGGAAAAGTGTTTGAGGTGACATGTCCAATAGCTAACTGATTCCAATGTGCTGTCCCGCCCCTCGCATGAAAGTAAAGCGATCTCTAACGTAGACAGTTGAAAAGCCTTAAAGCATATAAAACACAATGATTCATTCCATTGCTATTACCTCGTGACATAATTTGTTACTACATTTGTATTTCAAAAGTCTAACAAAGGAGCAGTGGATTTTCCTGGAAGGGGGAAGATGGTTGAAAGTATTATTTCCCCACTATGCCAAAGGCTGTTTGATTTCTATCTACTCCACAATGGCTGGATTTGTCTGAAGTGCCAGACTGGTGTGGGACTTTGTAGCACAGGTGATATGGAGATCAAATGGCCTGCCAGCCAGCCAAGGCGACCTGTGGCAGCCACCACCACCCCCAGCCACCCCTTGAAAGGAGACACAATCCCGATAAATGTATTCCTGTCAACATTGCTGTGATTCCTTTTTAATACAGACCCCAGAGGATTCAGGGCAAGAGCAGCCTGAGTCAAACTCCATTTCTTGAGGCAGAAAGAAAGATGTGGCATGAGCTCCATGCAGGTCAGGGACAGTCTGGCAGCAAGCAACCATGGAGGACAGATAAAGCCTGTTAGAAAGCCTTTTGTTTTCATAGCTGAGTAAGGCCAAACTGGCCTGAACAGAGTAGAGCTGCACCTTCAGAAGCTCACTTGCCAACGGCTATTAAAGCCTGATTGTTGCAAAGAAAACTAAACAAGTTTAGTAGTTTGCAGGGTCAGACTGGCTCCATGAAAAGTTCAACTGAGAGTGCAGTCCAACAATTACAGATCTCATTGGTTGCAAAGTGGAATTTTGTCTGCCTGGATTGATTCTAAAATGTAAGAAAAAGAAGTTGAAAAACAAAATTCTTTGTCTCTCTGCTGTGGCCAAGAAGCTGGCATGGACAATTAGCAATCTAAAATACTGTAGCGTTTTTGTCAGGGAAACACCCCGCGTGACGGTAAACGTCAGTTTAATTGGGCAATAGTTGTTGTGGACCACGGCCACACACACAAGCCTGCAATACAACTCACTGTTCCTGCTCAATTCCAGGTAAAACCCCCAGAATTCATTCACACAGAAAACAAACATCAACATAAACCCAAACATTCATGACTTGCTACAATACCTATCGAAGAACTACAAATATACACTTGATTCAATTGCTTGAAATCAGAAATTCATGAAAAAAGATTGTAACCCCTATTGATATAGGGCTACTAAAATGTTATAATAGAGGATTACATATACATGGCGCACTACGTTGCACAGAGAATAGTAATTAACTAGGCTGTTATACTTCTTTTTTTCCCTCTTCAGCCCCGCTTTGAACGTGAGTTAATGAGCTCCCTGCTCTTGAATTGAAAAAAGATAAAGACTACTTAAAAGATGATTATTTTCCATCCACTTAGTCTTTTAAGTTACCGTTATACCCAAAATGAAGGTTGATGCAAGAAAGCAAGACTGTGACATCGAGTTTTATTGTATTGAGAACTCTGTGAGTTGATCGCATTTTCGTCCTCTGCTAAATAAGTCCATGGTAACCACAAAGGGGGATTAAAATTTAGCTTACTGACGAGAAGGATTCCTATATAGCCAGTCAGAGTAGATGTTGAGAATTGTGTCACAGTTACAAATGCACCTTGTTTCTCAAATTAAAAAATGCATTTTATTGTGTGATTTATGCATGCATTGTCTTTACACTGAGCAGTACGTTTGCAAGTAATGCAAATGCTTATATCATAACATTATGGGTTAATGTGACGAGTGCCTAATCTCATTGTTAAAAAAAGGGGTGTATCCTTAGTTATTGGTTACACAAATGTATGACTATAATTTGAAAGGAATCACTCATTAGTCTGGACTCTGTGTAGATTGGTTTTATGGTGAGCGACAGATTCCGATCCAAGATGGCGAGCCCGGCCCAGTGGCCCGGAGGACAGTCAAGATAGCGGAGTGGCCAACCGTTGGATTTCCTCAGATGAACCTAATATTGGATAATTTCAACAACCGATAAGACACCAAATAAGAGTACTCCCACTGACTCAACTCAGTCATTGGATAATACACAAGTTTTTGGGATACTGTTGGAATTTATTTTTGGACTAAGGACTTAGAGTTATTTTGAAGAGATCTTTTTCCTGTTTCATTTAACTTTTTAACCTGAACTTTTAACTAATTTTTACCAGTTTCTATTACTTTCTACTACTTTCGTGAGACACCTATGCCATACCTCTCTCTTGAGCCCATGTAGATATTTAGTGCTGACAGTCCAAGTCGACGAGATCAAATACCAAAAACAGCCTATTGAGAAAAAAAAAAAATCTGTCACTAAAGGCCAAGAACTCAACTATAGTCTAGAAAATTACCTTTAATGATTAGATAGTGTTACGGGTGATTCAAAGACTCAGGTGCGGAACAACAAGACACGAGCAGGACTCAGAATTTAGAAATAAATATTTAAAGATACCAAAAATACAAACATAAATGGAGCCAAACAAAAACTGACTAAGGGACAAAGGACAACTAGCAACACTAGTGAACAGATCAGACTTTTTAAATTCCTCTTCCCTCAGCCGCAGGGAATCTTCAATCTTTGTAGTTACTGCTAACAGCTAAGACAATTTATATTTCTTATTCTTCCTCCTTTTCACTATTGTCTATTACTGTTGTGTTTTTACTTGAAACTCTGGCACAACAATTTCCTTTGGGATTAATAAAGTTGTTCTCATCTCATCAGGTCAACTAAAGGCGACTAGAAATCTAGTGAACAGGTTAAACTGAAGACAACTAGCTTTAACGCTAGTGAACAGACCTAAGTGGCAATAAAAACTAACGTTATCAATTATCAAACAGGCTACGAACAAACAGGCGAACAAATGAACTGGCAAATTCAGTAAGGCAAGGATTCCTAATCTAAACAATCCCACGGTACTCAACTGGTGGGAAGGCAGTGAGTCAAGCAGGGGGTTCCAGGCAGGCAGAGCACGGTGGAGTTGGATGACAGGGTAGCAGACCGGTGGAATGATCCAGGGGTTCTGACAGACAGAAGCTGAGCTGGCAAGGGGGAACTAACAAAACCAGGTAGTCACATGTGTGACCCAGTGATCATTGTTGTTGAATGTAACATTCCAGCGATTAGACATCCGGTGTGTGCGGCTTTTAAGCTGCACAGGATGGGTGTGGCCAATCAGCTGCGCCTTGTTTGCTGATTGTCAATTGCTTCCACCTGTCTGCCTCACCGCCACACAACGTCACATGCCCACCTAGAATCAGAGAAGGGAGGAACAGGGAGAGCACAACAGACATTGCTTCTAGCGAACATTCCTAGTGGACGTAACAGATAGATTTTTTTTATACTTTTCTCACAAATCAGCTTGGCATGCGACATGCATTTCATTCTTGATTTATAGTCATTTACTCGTGCAGCTAAGCTTATCCAAGCTAAATCAAGTTGATCTTCAAACCACCTGTTACTGAGTGTGGTAGCAGTGGTACCGCACAGCACTTACATCTGCCCTTTCATCTTTTTAAACTATAGGATACTGAGACGGAAAGAAAAACCTCTTCCCTCAAAAGCTTAGTGGAGATCCATCAGCTATTGGTGGATAATGTGCTGTGGATGTCATGCCCCTGCATTACAGTAGCTCTACTTTCATGATGGGCCAGCCATTGATTTTACGTCGGGACTGGAAACAATAAGAAACTGATTATTATAGGCCCTTAGACCTTTTAAGTTCACTAATTGTATGTGTAGCTTTATGCGATATAAGATAGATTACTGTGACCACTAAGGGTTCACCCTATCCCATCCGTTTATTTCCACTCTTGACATTTATTGCTTTGCGATTTTCGGTGTCAGCCTTGAGCTTTGCAGATGAAACACCAAAAAATAAGAAAATGTTTTCCCACCGTAAAAAAGGAATCAAAAAGGAATCTGCTGACACAAGGACCAGCCTCACATGAAGCTATTATTATTCATATTAGTTGTAGCAGTAGCAGCAGCAGCAGCAGCAGTAGTAGTAGTAGTACTGGTATTCATTCATTCATTCATTCATTCATTCATTCATTATTGCTCACTCTGTACTAAGGGCAGGGGCTTTAGAGTTGGAGCCTATCATATTGACGATAATAATAATAATTTATTATATTTATTAATAATAATTACTGTTATTATTATTATTATTATTATTATTATGTTTCTTTCTTCTTTTCCCATGAAGATATATGTCATAATGAAGTGTATTTTGTATGTCTGAAAAAGTCCTGATCAACTGTTACATACATATTAGCGGCAAGCATACCCCCACCCCCAATCCCTGGCTGCTCAACACAACATAATTAGTTATCTAATGTTGCAATCCATATTCAACCAAGAACCCACTTTAATACAACATCCTCCCAATCAAGTGGTGTGGCTTTGTTGATAACCGAAGTCTTACTAAAACTTTTTGACAGATTTTTGGGCGCAGCGTTCCACAAAAAATTAGTTTGAGGTCAGTAAGCACAACAAGACTCATAAGGAGCATTGCTGATTTTTGAGAAAATTAAAGGATTTCAAGTGCGCCTTATAGAGCCAAAAATACGGTACTTATGTCGCCATGAAAGCTAGCTGATCTCTCGGTGTAGTTATAAAGTTAGTAGATGTGCAAATAAATCAGCAACAGATGCAGCATCACAAAACCCCAGGGCATATTTCCCCTGCTTAAATTGGTTCCTAGTAAAGATTTAACTAAGCAAGACAAAATAAAGACATGATGGTTTTGTCTGTTATTTTCTCATGTGGATGCAAAAGAGCTCAGTTGAAGATTATTTTCTTCCAGTGGAGACATAAATATTGATAAATAATGATGAAAATACAGTTGGCAGAGATTCTTCAAGATCTTAAATCCCCTCTAGCCTAATGTTCCACAATGTTGGATGTGGATCAGCTTTTTAAAAAAAAAAAATCTGTTTTAATAACTAGCAAGTCAAATTGGAGTATTACATTTAATTTTGACAAAAAGGGTGGGATTTGCCAGTCTCTATTGTTGCCTTACATTGCAGGTTTGGAATCTGAAAGTTGCAACTGTTGAGGACCAAATCTAACTGCTGCTTGGGATTTAAAATGAGGTTTAAAATAGAGCTGACTTGTGCATCAGTTTTATGTAACAAGATCTGAATGAAGACATCGTTCGATGTGTTGCATGTGATATGATCACACGAAGGAACAAGACCCTGCAAAGCAGCAAGCAGGTAGGAAGTAGGAATCGGTGATCTTTATGAATATGAAACAACAGCAGGATGTAGAAAAATAGACAAAAAAGCTGATACTGAAAAGTATACGATGACAGAAAAAAAATCAGATGAAATGGAACTATTATATGAAGACCACAACACCGGAGAGGGAATACAGGGGATTTGAGAAAAAATTGAAATACAAGCAGAACTAAATTCACGACAAGTGACAGGTGATCAACATCAAGGCAGTTAGGGAACAGAAATAATAGAAATTAGGAACAAGTGGTGCTGTCCAGATATAATTGACTTACAGGAAAAGACAATTAACAAGTAAGGAAGTTAAATAAGCTGAGGCAGAATGGGCGCAGGGTAACCAAAATATGAATGGACAATGACTGAACACAAATTAGAAAAAAAAATACAGAATAAATGTAAATGAATAAATACATTTTGCTTTTCTTTTCTTTCCTTTTCTTTACAGAAGCTGCAATATAATAGAAACTTCATCAAACATTGCATACATGTCAGTGTCCCCAAATACAATGAAATAAGTCAGTTAGGTCTAACTCACTTGCCCTGTGCCTACTATCATTTATACACTGCATGATGGCTTCAGGCAAATTAAAATTTTAAAGTTTTAATTGTTTTAAAAAGATATAGCATGTCATGGCCTTCCCTTACTTTTCTCTACATCATAGCAGGCTGTTGCAGTTTTGACAGCTTTGTTTTGAAATTCAAATCTTGTTTCTGCACTGCCTTCCAAGGACTCATTTTCTCTTGGGAGCTGAGGGGACAAACTTACTGCAGAAGTGTCACAAGTTATATTTCAGACAGCTAATTATTAGCTCAATTTGGTCTGTCTCTTGAGACCCTTTATGCTACAAGACATAATAATGTCCCATCAAATTGCTTAAGTAGTTAAAATATGAAATACTAAGTAGATATACTGTTAAAAACATTTCTTCTTCACTGATACATTTGAGATATTTGACTTTTTTCAACACTATAACCATAACTTTATCATGTATGGGAGAGTGCTTACATTAGTCATTCTGTTGCCCTTTTCAAGATTTTTTTTTCTGTGACTCAAGATTTTCATACTATACTTTAATATCTATGGAAACCGTGAGAATGGAGGTACAGAGCTTGTCTGTTTCCAGATCAGCGATGGAATCTTCCTTTTATTCCACTCCAAGTGTAACTTCATCTTGGAGAGGCCTGGCCATGTTTTTTTGGAGAGCAACTTGTAATCAGCATCCCCACAAACTAAATATTTCACCTCTAATTTCAGCAAACGATGTACTGACAAATAATACACAGCCTACAAATGCATTTACATATAAATTAAAGCCAGTTGAAGCTGCACTGAGAGGTTGTGTTATGAGTGAATAATTCAGACTAATGACAGCAATAATGTCTGCATTACTGTAAAACTATGTAAGAGGGATTCCATTTATGAAGGCTGATGCCTGTAACATGATGACCACCAGCATCAGTCTTGTGAATATTTTCCTCATGATTCAGAGAATGATGTGGGACAGATGTAATGAAACCCACCCGGCTTCAAAAACTTTAAATGAAATCTTGATATTGTTTACCAAAGTTGATACCTGTCAGAAGGCACAGAAACATGCCCTCATTAACCGTCATGTTCACCCACTCCCAAAGAGTTAATTAATACTGTGTCACAATTAATACAAAAATTACAGTTATTAATCATTAAGAGGTGTTACCTAAATACCTACCCTTTTCTGTGTACCAGTGATATTGTCATTTTTACTTAATAGAGGGATGGAAAAGGCTAATAAAATGTGTGTTGGATGCAACACAAAGATCATTCACTAACATAAATGTAGAATAAGTGTGATTGAAAATATTCAATAGCCCTTGAGTGAAAGAGAGAGGAAAGAGCATGTGTCCACAGTGCTGTGTGTGTGAGTGTGTGTGTGTGTGTGTGTGTGTGTGTGTGTGTGTATAGCTTGATCCTTTAAAATACCATTAAAAATGTAAGAAATATGAATACACTCAACAAACAAAAAAGACGTATTGGCATTAATTTGTGCTTATGTTCATATCATGTTAGAAGAGGACATATTAACGTTGTTTGAATATCACAATATCATGGGCAAATGATAGATAACTGTGTTTCTTTTTGTCTTTTTTATCATTATCAGTATCAAATACTTAAAGGGGGAGAGTGTAAACCACAGGTCTAAGTGTGTGGGCGAAATAATCAGTAAAATCAAAATAGTCAGTTTGTCAGTGAGGCAGGAGAAGCTTCAGCAGATCATTGTGCAGCTTTCCTCCTTCTGCCTCTGTATGTTTGCTTGTATTAATTTGCCTGACTCAGGACTGGATATTAAAAAACAACAAAAAAAGCACAAAGTGTTTGGAAGTCAAAGGTTATAGGGGTGCATAACAAAGCTGTTCTCACTTCTTCCCTCTGCCTTCACAGAAGTACCTCCACTTCCATTGAATTCTGCAAAAAGGTTAATGTGTTTTTCAAATGCTACCAGTATTATTAAAGTTTTTGAGTCTGGTGAGTCAATCTGTCTTTTTGACAGCGAGCAACATCCAGATCTCCATCGGGGACGGTTTGAAACATACAGTACATTTCACAGGTTGTTTCTCAACACGGTTTGGCTTGTGTGGTTCCATTTTAGAATTAGCCACTTGTTTTTTCATGAGGAAAAATAAAGCATCCTCATTTCCTCTCTGACTTAAGACAGAAAAGCAAAGATAAGATAGCTTCTTTCTCTACGAATAGTAATATCATTACAGCAAATTGTTTTGGGGTGTTGTGGCGCAAGCGGTAGAGCAATCGTCTTTGCAACCGAACATTCCTGGTTTGATTCCCAGCTCCTCCTAGTGCGTTGAGCCCTTAACTGTTCCCCTGGCGCTGGTGGACAGCATGCCTACTGCTCATGGTTCATCCATGATGGGTTAATTGCAGAGAATCAATTTCCCCACTGGGATTAATAAAGTATAAAATATAATTATTAGAACACATACAGAAAGCAAGTCTTTACAGATCTTACAAGGACAGTGAAGGGCGGCTGAGGTTGGACTGTTCTTTTGTGTTTTTACCTCTGGACTGGATTGTGATCAATGATTATGAAAGTTTCGTTAATATAAATATGTCATTTAAAATAATCATTCATTCTTTTTAATATTTGGATGAATAAGTTTCAAACCCAGATGAATGCAAACATTTCCTGGTGTCTTCTTGAAGATAATTTCAACTCATCATGTGAAAAAAAATGTTACATTTTTCAACCAAAAAGAAAAATCTTCAGGTAAATTGAAAGCAAAAAAACAGTTCATCTAGTTTTTACAACATGAAAAAAAAATGTTTATAAAGTATTTTATGATGTCTGCAAAATTCATAGCCTTTGGTTTATGTTGATTAATGAAATAAAAAAATCAAGTTCAGCTTTAGTCTTAGTAAGTGATCTGTAAATTCAAAACATACCTGAGGTTAATGAGTTTTTACACTTAACTTTCAATTTTGTTTTCAGTCCTAAACTTGCTACCCTTTTACCTGAATATTTATGTGTCTGAAGTCTTCACCATCGTGGAAAAGGCTGCATTAACTTACTGGTTTCATCAACCGTGTATTTTTCCAAGCAAATGGAGGAAAGTGTAACTGCAATTATATTATGTTTTGCAGGTATGATGGAGCTTTACATTTTAAAAAGGAATCTTGAAGCATAACTTCTCACTTACTTTCTTCCAGCTGAGAAACTCAACCTATTAAGGCAGAAGCATAATTTCAACAACAACCAATATGCCCTCTCCTTATTCCTTTCATCGAAGCCTTTTTTTTTTTCTTTATAACTACCATACCCCTATCCGTATCAGCCTTTTTTTTTTTTTGGAAGGAAGATGCTGCTCCAGTAAATCATTTCTTCCCTTTTTGCAATCCACCCCTCCATGGGACCTTCACATGCCCAGCAAAGGCAATCGTTAAGACCGCCTTTTTCTGCTGCCATTAAGGTCTAATATATCAGTTGTTCAGTCAATTGTACCTGACAGGCAGCTTCTTGAACTTGAACCGGGTCATCTGGTGACAGATAACATGGCCTGTTTGTTCAATTTCCTCCTCTGAAATGGTATCGCTCCGAAGTGAGCTATTATAAATCACTGTGGATGTGTTCATCATGTATCTTGTCAGTGTAGTGGAGAAAGTGGCGCAGTACATTATTGTGTTCACACATGTGTGTGCGTGTGTGTTATTTCGTATGTGTGTTTGTGTGAGAAAGAATGAGAGACAGTGCAGTATGCAAAGGGAACAAATGAAAAAGGACAAATAGGACATGTTAACACTTGTATTGTATGTTAACACTTTGTTTGTATTGTAAGACTGAATTTACATAGGGAACAACTGATGAAACTTCAGTTTTGGGTGCCTCTGTGTGTTTGACAGTGTATTTGAGGGTGTGTGCATGGGGGCGGGGGGATACCAGGAAGGGGATCATCTTTGGTGGATGTAACTGAACAAGGTGACCCTGAAGGGAATATGAATATCGGAGCTATGACAGGAAAAGGTAGAGAACTGGATGACATGATGCAGAGAAGGAAGGTGTATAAACTGTGTGTGCAGGAGACCAGGTAGAAAGGCAGTAAGGCTAGAAGCTTAGGAACAGGCTTTAAGTTTTACTATCATGGTGCTGACAGGAAAAGAAATGAAGTAGGAGTTATCTTGAAGGAGGAGTTAGGAATGTTCCGGAGGTGAAAAGAATGTCATATAGACCTATGAATCTGAAACTGGAAATGAAACTCAATGCTGTTAATGGCTATACCCCACAGGTGGGACGTGAGTTAGAGGAGAAGGAGAAGATCTGGATTTAGTTAGATGAAGTTATGCAGAATTTAGAAATGAGGTATATTTGGTAGAAATGAGAGAGTGGTAATTGGTGAAGACTTCAATGGACATGTTGGTGCAGGCAGTAGAGGGGAGGAAGATGGTCTGATTTGGTATACAGGACAGGAAGGTGGAGGGACAGATGGTGGTAGATTTTGCTAAAAGAATGGAAATGGCTGTAGTGAACACCTTTTTCCAGAAAAAACAGGAACATAGGGTAACTTATAAGAGCGGAGGTGGGAGCACGCAGGTAGACTACATCTTGTATAGACAAAGTAATCTGAAAAAGATCAGTGACTGCAAAGTTTCTGTAGGTGAGAGTGGAGCCAGACAGCATAGGATGCTGTGATTTGCAGGATGACTGGTGGCAAGGAAGATCAAGAGGACAAAGGTCAAAGATGTGGAAGTTGAAAAGGGCATGTTGTATGGTCCTGAGGGAGTAGTTGAGTATGCCTCTGGGTGGTCAGGAAGAGCTTCCACATGACTGAACCACTACAGCTAATGTTATAAGGGAGACAGGTAGGAGAGTACTTAGTGTATCGTCTGAAAGGAAAGTAGATAAGGAGACTTGGTGGTGGAATAGGGAAGTGCAGGAGTATATACTTGTATATACTTGTATATATTTGTTGCTATGCCAATGTTTAGCATTTCCAAATTATTTTGGTTCAGGGGAACCATGATAGTTATCCAGAATCATTAATTTGAATAATAATATGCCAGTGTATGCTTCATAACAAGGAAACTGCTGGTCTCAGTGACAAAATACAACTTCTTGTCGCTAAACTTATGCAAACACGCATAGAACTTTTTATGGGATTTTGTAAAGTAATTTAACTTTTTTCATAGTATTTGTTTTACAGATTCATTAAACATTTCATTTTACAGCATGTTTTCTTGCTTTGAATATGTCTGTTAATTCTCATCACATCTTGTGCTGGTGGGAATTGAATCTGGTTGGTTAAATTTACCCAGTCATTTGCTTTTTCTTTGAGGAGAATATCGTTATCGTTGTTCCAATTTGGTTTTATTTATTTTTGTATTCTCTGCACTCCTTCCCGAGAAACCATACCTGATTGCTGTCAAATACTGTAATTTATATGACACAAGTGTAAATTTTGTAACTGAAGGACACAAGAGCTGTTTTTTGACAGTAACTACTATAAAAGCTTCTGTTAAAATATTTTGAAAGCAAAGTTTTCCTCTTTGAGTTCCTTTTTCAGAAAGAGAAGGTATAAGGCTCACAGACATCAATGCAATCACCTTATGTATCTTTTTTTTATTTGATTGATTGGCTTTAAAATGATAGCTGAAGATACACTGTGTTGTGATGATCAGACCTCGTCAAGCAGAGGACAAGAGGAGCCGGCTACCATCCTTTAGGTGCCAGATTGTTGATTGCTCATTGCTACTTCATCCCCCCAACACCCCTCAACCCTCCTGATATGGTTGATGCCTCTCCTTGCCCCAGCACAGCTCTCAATTCCTCGTCAAATAAACCCCTTATGACACCCTACCTCCTAAGTGTCCTTGCATTTGGGTCGGGCTCACCTACCTTGAACATGATAGAACAATCTGGCCATTCTGACCCAGTTGATACTCTCAGGAAAGCCCTATCCGAACACAGTTCTTATCCACTCATATGACGCTGTTCTCAGGTCTCTGTCAACAACAAGATGGCACTAACCAGCGCTTGGATCAGCTCACTCAGCTGCCTCTGAGTCTCCAGTCTAACCCATCTCCACCTGGCTCCCAGGCCCTCGCCACCTCCTGAGATGTCAGCTCACCCATTCCAAAGAAATTCTCAGGAGTGGAAGGCCGATGTGGGGGTTTTCTCTTGCAGTGCACCCTGGCCTTCAACCGCTCCCCAAATTACTTCCCCCACAATGACGCCAAGATTTCATTTGTCCTGGGACTCCTTTCCGACAAAGCCCTAAGATTGGCTTTGGTTGTACCCTCAGGGAGTTCATCCAAGAATTTAGGCAAACCATTGGCGAGGATTCCAACCACACCTCACGGCCCAGATATCTTGGGATGCTCAAACAAGGTCAGTGAACTGTTTCCAACTTTGCCATCGAGCTTAGGACGTTTGCTACTGAGTCTGGGTGGAAGTCTCCTATGCTGAAGATTGTCTTTTTCATGCCCTCATTGAGACCTTGATGGACTAATTAGCCCCCTTGGACTGAGCCTGGAGACCTGGAGGGGCTGATATCCTTGCCCACCCCCTCGATAATCGTCTGATGGAGAGGATCAAGCGAAAAGGCAAACAGTGGGTTGGGCATGTCTGTTAACGGCGGTTCTCTCGGCGTCACTGCACAAGTTGATTCCGGTGGGGAGCAGAGTCTGACTGACCGCTCGTTGGTCCTGCAGCCAGGGATTGAAACTATACCTGAGCCCGTGCCATTGAATGTTTCTGCCGTGAACGGTAGAGCCTTACCCTGGATCGCCCACCAAACCAAGCCCTTAGAGAATTGTAATTTTGCGATTATCCATTTTAAAACCTGTTACCATATAACATTTATGACTCATGACAAAAAGTACAAGTGGTGCTAATTCACTGTTGAAATCACATTATTTTATTGGCTCCACATGCAAATGACTAATGTTAAAATCACAATGCCCATGAAAAATACTCAAGCAAACACTGATACAATGTGCATACCAGGGAAGCCATATGATGGTGATTGATATTAAGCTTGTCACCTATAATCTAAACTTCATTTAAAAAACAACACATTCATTCTATCGTTGATCAAAGCCTTTGTATCATTCACATGAAAAATGAAATGTTTAAATATAACTGAAATTGAAAAGCAATAGATCAATGCAATTAAACAATTACTGAGTAAGAAGATATGTTGACATCATACCTCTGAAAAAAACACCTTATTAAAGTGTTATAACTAAACTGCACTTCATATCAGTTCATTTGTGACCGTCCAAAATATGCTGTTAGATCAATGGGTTTTAGTAACTTCCATGAAATGTAAAAGAAGAAGAAAAACAAGCCATACTGAAAAATCTCACTGAAAAAGCACAACCTATAACAACCAAAACACAACCTATAAAGACCAAAGTGAGTTAAAACGCAACAAAGAGAAAGAAGAGCCAGCAACTCGGGAAATCACAGCAGCTCTCATTTTTTCTCATTAGCTTCCTGGATTCCTGTGACAGATCTACCTGTACATCACAGAGATTGTGGCGGTTCTTAGGGTGACTTCCACGCCAATTTGTCTTGACATGTTAAGTTGTGACTTGATCAGATTTCCAAAGAAGTGACCATTAATGGATGTGCTGAGAGTTTGACTTTCCACAATGAAAGCCCCGCCAGATTTTGTTACCTAAAGGCGCCTGTGACCTTGCCAGTGCTCATCAAAAAGCAGAGTATAAGCTGATTCAGTAACACATTTCAGTAAAGCATTAGTTGACAGCATCACTTGAACTGTATCAAGAATACCCCACAGTATCTCATTTAGCAAGATAAATTGAAGAGCATTTTTTTATATTTTTGGAAATGGTGTTTCAAAGAAACGGTCAAAATGTTTATATTACTTTTTTTTATTTTAGTGACTAATTCCTTTTGAGTCCACAGCTTCACTATATATCCACAAAAGTAAGAGGGAGCAATATTACCAGAGAGCTGTCCTGACAACCACCCTTATTATGTCAGAAGCAAAGAAATGCTAACCTTGGAAAAAGCAAAATACACAAAGAGTGAATATGTTGCCAGAAACAATTGCAAATTTAATCTCGGCAAGGCTGTATGGTTAAAGCTTCCTCACAAACCTGTTGCAACAGTTAAAGTGAGAAAAACTAGCTGTGACGCTGCCCATGGTGCTGAAAAGGCACGGTGTGGAAAGTGCACTGTCTATGGTGCTGAAAATGCCTATGAATTTTTATATATATATCCTTTATTAATCACTCGTGGAGAAATGAATTGTCTGCAATTAACCCATCATGGATGTACGCTGCCATCCACCAGCACAAGGGGATTCAATGTCATACACAACAACACTTCGATACACAAGAAGGAGACAGGAATCAAACCAGGTATGTTTGGTTCCAAAGGTGAGTGTTCTACATCCTCCACGCTTCAGAAAGACAGAGAGGTGGAGAGTGAGATAAAATACTAAAACTTGGAAATATTAGTTCTCTTGTAACAAAATGATAGCTGGAGTTGAACAAATTTAAAGTTAATTGAAAAATAAGAGCATAGATTTTAAAACTAAAATTTGATTGAGTTAGATTATGCGGTAAAACTATAAATTATTTTAGCAGCTGCAATACATTATCTGAGATTTTCTCCACTTGGCAGATTACAGTAAGCACAAAATAAAATGAAAATCCACTTTAAATATAGTCTGCCCTTCATTTGAGGAAAATTTTCACAGCAAGCACAAACATGGGGGACAGACATAGGGACTGATAGTTTGTGTGACTGAGTGTATAGCAGCAGTGGTTTTACTTATTGCCATCATTAAACGTCTTCACTTAAGTGCAAAGGGACCCAAGTGTGATTTTGTTTTCAAGTCTTTAGCTCAAGAATTCCCTGATAGGAGACACTGGTTTGTCCAGTCTGGTATGGATGTTGCATTAAAGCTAGATATATCAGTCTGTTATTGCAATAGGTACTTCCAAACCATGATCTCAGATGTCGAAGGCCGGAGAACAGTCTTTCAGATGAGGCAGATGACCTGGGTCAACACTAATCGAGTTGAGCAAATGCTGAAGTAAACCTTATCTGTGCTAAATAAGGGAGTGAAGCAAGGATCTGTGTTTATATAAGTCTGTAATGGGTACAAAACTCCTTGAACAAAATTCATTGTGTCTGGAAGGAGTCTCACTTCTCTCCAAAGTGTTGGTTACTCCAATTGACATAAAGGAAGTCTCCTATTATCTTTAACTGAGCAGGCAAATATCCAGACAGATTTAATACTCCATGAAAACAATTAATTAATGACAGAAAGATTAATGAAATTGTTCTTGATACATGAACCGAAGGTGACAACTGCATTAAGACATAATGCAGAGACAAAGGCTGTGTGTGAAATTCAGACCCACAATTAATAATTTGTCTCTATATAAAACAGTAATAGAGTAAAAATAACTATCTATCTTCTGAAGTTTGTGTTTAAATTAACATTTCTCTCGTTTTTTTCCAATTTATTTTCTTATTATTATTTTTATTGTGTGCCATACATACCAGGTAAATGAAGGGATCCTGTCTGTATCTAAGATGAAAGACTGCACTTTAAAAACTGGGCACAGATAAAAGTGTCTGAGGCACAGATTACATAAATGTGCATGGGTTTTATCTCAATATATCCATACTATACATCTATGGAATATTAAATTTAATTTTAAAAACGTGTTTCTTCTTGTTTTCTGATTTACATCAACCCTGATTCATGTCCAATTCAGGTGTTGCTTTTGTCTTTTTTTTCCATTACAACCTTGTTTTTTTTGAGTTGCAAAGTCAATGAGGTTTTTTATGAGACTGCTGTATTTGGACAAATAGATTCGCAGGTTGAGGATACCAGAGGTACTTACCATTTCTCAAAGTGCCCAGCTGGTTATAGAAAGTAATGAAAGTGTCCTGACACAACACACCAATGCAGGCTACACACTTGCTGCCGTCAGCGTTTACTGAAGCCAAATTCTAGCATTACTAATTGTTTTCCCAATTGCTGGTCAGCTTCACTGTAACCACCTCGCTAATATACACTAAGTGTGATACTGCCAGCTGTCTCTTTTTATCGGGTGTTCAGGCACCTGTTGTAAACCAGATGTGAGCCTACAATAACGATTAACATACAACCTGTACTATATGCACTTACACCTATAACTTATAACTAAAACTTATACTTGTATTCACAAATATTTCCTTCTGGGATTCAAAACAAGACAGTATGACAGTATGTATGTGTGTGTGTGTGTGTGTGTGTGTGTGTGTGTGTGTGTGTGTGTGTGTGTGTTCATCTTTCATACATCATACATACATGTAGTGGCCAATGCTATTCAATCTATTATCAATAGAATAGAATCTCTGCATTACATTAGAATTTTTAAAAACATTTTTTAAGATTCAAATTGTAAATATACAACAATACATACAAAAAATAATTTGCAAAATTACACTTATGTGTGAATGAGTGAATGATTGTTTGTCTCTGTGTGATCCTGCAATTAACTTGCAACTGGTCCAGGGTGTACACCGCCTCTGGCGCCAGCATCCCCTGCAACCCTAAGTGTAGGATAAACAGTAGATAATGGATGGATGGATACACTGTAAATAACAGCACGGCAATAAAACACTGAATAACACATCATCTTATTATGGTCTGTGCTGAAATTAACTTCTATTCTGTGAAACAAGCCAAGTATAAGCTACACCTGCAAAAGACAATACACCGTCCAATCAGGGATGTTTCCTGTTCAGCCTGCTCCCATCTCATAACATGCATTCCAGTGCAATATGTGATCAATTCCTTGGCACACAATACTTCAATGACACTGCATTAAAACCAGAATAGTTAGGGTAAGGGCTAGATCTCAAATAAAGTTCATATAGCCTACAGGTCAGTCTGTGACAGAAAAGAAGCACTTTTCAACGTATTTTACAGTAAATTAAAAAGTGACAAGATGTCTTCACCCTGGATGTGTAAGAGATATTTTTATTTCTATGAAAACAGCTCAGTCAAGCATGATACATGTGACCCAAAAGGTAGGCATGCTACAGACAGCTGTTAACCTCATCAGTCTTAGAAAATGTGAATCCAAATTGATAATCTTCCTCTTGGAGAATGTCTTTGCTTGAACTTCGTTCAAGTAATGAATGATGATATTTCACTGATTTGATGGTATGATTGTGATACTTTCTCACTTTCTCAAAGGGTGTATGATGACTTGTATGCTTGGTTAAACAGTAAGGGGGGAGAGAATGATCTATACAGGTAGGCAAAATGAAAAGATAAAGATGGAAAGAATGTACAACAGGTCCAGGTGATTAAGGATAGAGAGGGAAATGTGTTGACAGATGGTAGAAGAGTGATGGGAAGATGGAAAGAGTATGTTGAAGAGCTGATGAATGTGGAAAATGAAAGAGAGGCAAAGGTAGAAGAGGTGATTATTGTAGACCACAAAGTAGCAGAGATTAGTAAAAGTGAAGTGAGCAAGGCATTGAAGAGGATGAAGAGTTGAAAGGCAGTTGGCACTGATGATATACCTGTGGAGGTATGCAAGTGTCTAGGAGAGGCAGCAGTAGAGTTTCTGGCTAGATTATTCAACAGGATCTTAGAGAGTGAGAAGATGCCGGAAGAATAGAGATGGAGTATGATGGTGCCCATTTTTAGAATGAAAGTGGGATGTGCAGAATTGCAGCAACTATGGAGGGATAAAGTTGATGAGCCATACAATGAAGTTATGACAAAGAGTAATGGAAACTAGAGTGAGAACAGAAGTCATCCTTTGTGAACAGCAGTATGACTTCATGCCTAGAAAGAGTAATACAATGCAGTATTTGCTTTGACAATGCTAAGAGAGAAGTACAGAGAAGGCCAGAGCATTGGCACTGCTGCTTTGTGTTTTTGTAGACCAAGAAAAAGCATATGACAGGGTGCCAAGAGAGGAACTCCGGTATTGTACGAGGAAGTCTGGAGTGGCAGTGATGTATGCTGGAGTGGTACAGGACATGTATGCTAGCAGTGAGACAGTGGTTAGGTATGCTGTGGGGGTAACAGAGAAGTTCAAGGTGGAGGTTGGACTTCATCAGGGATCAGCTCTGAGACCCTTCTTTTTTGCAGTGGTGATGGACAGGCTGACAGATGAACATCACGTTAGATGTTTTGGAGAGAAGATCAGAGAAGTCAAACAGTTGTGTCATGTATAGGGTTAGTGAATATATTGGTAAAAGGATGCTGGAATTGGAGCTGCCATGCAAGAAGTCTTGAGGAAGACCAAAGAGAAGATTTATAGATGTAGTGAGAGAGGATATGAAGGTAGTTGGTGTGAGAGAGGATACAGAAAACAGGGTTAGATGGAGAAGGTTAATTCGCTATGGCAACCTCTGAAGGAGAAAGCCAAAAGGAGAAGAAGAAGATATACAGTATATATACACATATACAGGTCCATATGCCATATGTATCCATGGTGATTGGTGTGTCTCAAGAGAAATTGGTTCCTTATAAAATTCAAGTCTATTAATTATCTAGAGTAATCAGATCATAATTTCAGAAAACAGACATTTCTGTTGATTTTTTCCAAAAGAAATATATTTGCATCTTAAGCAGCTCAAGAATACTGTATGTGATTCATTTCTGCTGTGTTGGAGAAGACAGATTTGTTTTTGTAGGATATTTCTTAAATTCTGCCATTCACACCAAAATGTGACTGATGGATAAGCCAATTCTAGATTGTTTTGTCCCTTTGCTTTGAATTGTTCTTTTAACTTAACAAACAACCTTTGGTGTTTTGCTGATTGGGAAATGTCTAACATGGTAAGAATGATCAGTGAAATATAATATAGTCATTTTGAATTTGTAAACATGCTGACTGTCAAGTATAAGGACTGGTCAGAGACCCCACAATGTTGGATCTGTTCACAATAAACAAGACATTACATCTGATAAATGGAAACGCAATCCATTCATCAAACCAGGCTCGATGAACATCAACAGCATAGCATTACCATGAATCAGCTCTGACTTATTTGTTTCACAGCTGCAGAGAAGGCAGTTGTGTGCTGGAATGAAAACACTTGCACCTAAATTATTCATGTGATATAATAAGGAATTGTTGCTGTGGAGAATGTTTGTCCAAGAAAACAAGACTTGGGAAGATAAAGCTGAGAAGAATCTTCTATGTGAAAGAGATCTTTGGGTGAGATTGAAATTGGCATTTAACAGTCAAACAGGAATGTATATTCCCATGTTGCACAAAGAGGCAAAGCCTTTCTGAAGAGGAAAATTATCTTTTCAAAATAGCGAGACCTTGGTTTTGGCTCACTTCAGGGACCTTGTTTGTAGTGTAATGTTATTCTGGCCGTTGGATACCTCTTGTTTTGCCACAACAAAAAGAAAATTATTGAGGGAAAGAGAGAGACGGCTTTCAAACGGCATATATCAAATGTCTTCTTTTAATGCTTTCCCTTATCACATTTCCTGCTCTTTGAGTTTGTCTTATTTCTTCGGGCTACATCACTAACAAGACCCCCTGCTAAGTGCAGATTAACCACTAAGCAGGTGCCTTGGAGCCTCCAGCCTCTTGGGGCCTTCAAAATTTGTCTAACTCTGGCATTGTGGTGTCTCTTTTTAATTAACACACAAGATAATTAATTGCATCCATCCAACCATCCATCCATCCATCCATCCATCCGTTGTCTGCTGCTTATCCTACTCAGAGTAACAGGGGATGGGTGAGCCCATCCCAGCTGCCAGAGAGGCAGGGTACACACTGGACCGGTCGCAGGTCAATCTCAGTGCCACAAAAACAGAAAGACAACCATTCACTCTCTCGTTTCCACATCTGGGCAATTTTCCTCAATTTTTCAAATTACCCTGCTTCATGTTTCAGGACTTCTCGATGAAACCGGAGAAAGTGGAGGAAACCCATGCAGATAGAGAACATGCAAACTCCACACAGAAAGGCCCCCTGTCTGAATTGAACCAGAGTCCTCTGTGCTGTGAGGCTGAAGCATCTCACAGCAGTTATGATATAAAGATAGATATTTTGGTTGCTTGGCTGCCTGAGAATCAAAATGTTAATGACAGTGAGATTATTATGATTACTGATTATGAGATGGCAGAAGACGGTGAAGCAGCTGAACTAAAGGCAAATAAGGAAGGAACATCTTGGTCTAGTTGGGAGAAAATACTGATCTTTTTAAAACTCAGATGAGGAAAAGCAAAATAGCAAATGAGCATGTCAGTGCTCTGAAATAGAGTGACACAACAGCCAAAACTTAGGCCCATCAATACTGGGAGGCAAATGACGCAGTGAAGCTTCCAACAGTGTGTCGACTCAAATCTGGCACTCATCCATCTGTCAGGAACAACTGCATGGCTCCTCCGGCTGAGGGAACAGTGATCTCCAGGTTCTGACACAGAGGAGACCATCTCTCTGCCCACTGTTCTCCATACTGACATACAGTGGCTGTTTAGATCAAAAGTGTTACTCTGACAAACTGATTATACATAATGGGTATTCTGGTTGCAATCTTTTCATGGCATGTGGACTTAGGTTTTTTCACACCAAACACCTATCCATGCCCTAACTGCCTGCTGGCCAGGGAGGAACATTCAGATGAGTCCTTATTAAAGCTATCCCACTTTTGTTTCTGTCAAACGACATGGGCCAGATCAATTATTTTCTTTTCTAAAAGGAAATTAACAGGAAAATGGGAGGACATTTTCTCCCAATCAGCCTTACAAAGTCCATACTATTACTAATCTGCCATGCAGTTTTGGTTCCTCCACATTCCAAAACAGAAACATTTAAGACAGTTTTCAAAAATAGCAATGTTTTCTCATTATCTACAGTTGTATGTTTCCTCTATGCTCAGTTGGGGTATGGGTGACTTTACTAGCCCACAAAAAACTATTGGAAACACAGTTGCTTGTCAGAAAACTGTAAGATAGTTTGAGCAATGACCAGTTTCTGACAGAGCAACTGTTTAAACACACACACGCACACACACACATACACACACACACTGTTTTGCTGGTGTACCCAAGTCATGGAATGGAACAACATGAAGTTGATAGGGACACTGAGTTCTGTTCATTTGGATTTTCTTTCTTGGCTCATGATTTTTTTTGGACTGAGGTGGTGCAGAAGCACAGTGAAAAAAATCGTAACAACAACCGTATTGCATCAGGGTGACTCTTCCACTTTTTCAATCTCGTTGTACATCCAGTATAGTGACAATAGAGAGCATTCTATTCTATTCTATTCTATTCTATTCTATTCTATTCCACTCTTTACCATCTTAATCCTATGAATACCCTCAGCATTATGAACATCACAAACTATCTGTTATTTCTCTTCTGTACTATCATGTTTTTAATAATGATAACCTATTCAACCAGCTAATATGAGGGATCATATCAATATTTTGAGAAAACAAACTTTTTGATATCTTCCCTACGGTAATATGAAAACATAGATGGGCTCGAACTACAAAGGGTGTCTGTGGTCAACCTTCAACAATCATCCAGTTCCGAGTCACATTTCCATACTTACCACGCTCTATAGATGATAATCTGATAGTACAAGATATTGCAATTCTCAGACATATACACACACACACACACACACACACACACACACAAACACATATATTTACTGTAAATCTATATATATGTGTGTGTGTATATATATGTTTGTGTATATGTATATATGTATATGCATGTGTGTGTATGTATGTATGTATGTATGTGTGTGCACATATATATATGTATATATATATATATATGTGTTTGTGTGTGTGTGTGTGTGTGTGTGTGTGTATATATATATGTATATATATATATATATATATATATATATATATATATATATATATATATATATATATATATATACACATATATTATACCCCTACAGATTGTTAGAGATGAAGAACATGTGTGGCCTATCCCAAAACAAACACAAGAAAAAAAGGCCCTGTTATGTATTCCAACCTCAAAAGGTCCACTGGTATCTGTTGCAGTTCACTTCAAAGCATGGAAAAGGACTGTTTACGCTTTCACACTGACTGGATTCTGAGGCAGGTGACCTTTTTACCTCATGTCAGGGAATGAAAGATGCAACCTGCTGCTGTATGAATTCTGGGTAACCTTACCACATAGTCAGGACATGTCTAAGTATAGCTGCCCGCAGTATTGCAGGTCATGAAGTGTCACAGAACTAACTCTGTGATTACTGCATCTGCTGTCCAGTTTTAAGCTGATGTTTGCATCCAAAAAAAATGCTGAATTCATGAGGTGTATGGTCAGGAAACACTGTATGATGATGTGAAGTGACATTAAGTGAAGCTAGATGTGCTCTGAAGTTAAGAGTTGGAAAGAGGTGATATGAAAAACTATGTTGGCACCTGAGCCTGGAATGAACCCTCCCTGTGGTTTCAAAATTCCCATGGTGACACCCCTGCAGGGCGAACAACAATCATTATATAAGCAGCTGTGTGCACACCTCAGTCTTCCATTTACACAACTTGTCCAAGTCACAAAAACTTGATAATAATAATATTTCCATTGTTAGGAGAGCAGTCTAATAGACAATCTCAGGAACAAGCATTTTTATAGAATTTCATTGGGAAGACAGAGAAACACATGAGGCGTCAGTGAAACTGCTGGGTCTTGCAACACAAATGCTTGAATGTAGGGCACTTAGATTGAAACTGAATGCCAAATTGAACACTGGAGCAATAGCTTTGCCAAAGCCTGACAGCCAAGCAGATCTCTTCACAACTTTAATAAAGGACATTAAGTTATGTGTTATTTATGATGTATTAAAATTATGTGTGTTTATACATATATATAAAACATCTGGTTCCTCGGGACTGAAAGCCTTGCCATGAGCACAGTAATTTGAAAAGACATCCTTCATAATATACTGTTTGTTTGTTTGTTGTTACTGCTGCGGTTGCTGCTGTTGTTGTTATTTTGGTGCTTTGAATAAGGGCTCATTTCAGTTTTCAAGAAGTTTTTGGGTAATAGTGAACAATGCCCACAAAAAACCCTAAGCTGACCTTTTGTGACTATAGGTGTGACAAAATAATGGCTAAATTTTCATTTTTGTGTGCCGTTTAGAGAATAAAACACATACGGTTAAAGAGCACAGACATCCAATACTTTTTGTCCTTCTAATACATCTGTGTACAATCTTCTATTATTTGGGAATTAGAGAAAAATCTCAAAAGTGGAATAGGTCCTTCTCAAGCCCAACTTCACAATAAAAGTTCAGTTTTCAGTTTTACATAATCAATCAAAACACATAAGGAAAGCAAATTGCCCATCCTTTTCCTGTAAATTGTCATGAACCTTGCTGTTTCCATTGTGTATCAGCCTTACTTTCTTTTTGGTTGAATATAACAGATATATTTCTCAGTATTAAGCAATAATTTTGTTAAGTTCCCTGTGTTTTTTTTATTGAGAAACATTACATTTTATCTTTCAATAAGTTGGTAGAACAAATATTTTCAGAACAAGATACTGATCTTGTATTTAACAAAATGGCAAAATGGAAAATCTTCCATTCCCTCTGAATAAAAGTTAAAATGACTTTGTTTTTATTGAATAGCTTTGGATAGGAGTTCACACTTTGAACACCAAACACTTTGCAAACCTTTGTTGTTTAATTATTTCCTAAAATAGCACTCTTTAGATAATAATCTTATATTAATTTGGCCAAAATCATTCTCCACAATTGTCTAAAGATCATCATAAAAAACCACAACAAAAAACCTCAATAAAGACAAATAACTGCATGCTTTTCCATAATTAGCAAGGAAACTGGCCACAATGTAATTATATACAAGAAACTACCTGCAAAAGTTTTAAGAACAAGTTGGGCTAATTGTTGTAAAGAGAAAAAAACAAAAAAGTTAACAGATTTTAAACAGAAAGTCTGGACAACTGACACTTTTCTGATTGCCTGTTATGATCAGCTTGATAATTACTGATTTGCAGCCTGATGGTTTTTAACCCAAAGGACGATTTGTTGTTATTTTAAGTTATTACATTCAAGGATCAATTCCTTTTAAGCTTGACAGCTTGACAGAGTGATGAGATATCCCCCAAACCCAAGAGACTCTCACTGAACAGTGACAGAGTCCACAAGTCTGGCCTTGCAGTCACTGAAGTGTCCAAAGTAAAAATGAATCTGTCAGGGTGGAAGTATCTCTGCACTGAGAAAAACGAGACATTTCTAGACTTATAAAAAACAAATAAATGTGAATGCAATACAAAAACATCACAACTGATTTCAGCTTTTTGTGATTTTTCATGTCCCAAAATAATTACCAATAATTCACATTTACAAAATGTGACTAAAGGTGTTTCCTCGTGTTCCTCACACAGAGCAAAAGTTCCCACCTATTTTCAGGTCAATATTAATAGGTTCTCAGTGGTGTGAGACAAAACTGTGCTAAGAGTGCCCTCTATGTTCAGCTTTCAGCTTGCAAATGTGTCTTAATCATTTATTAAGGTAGAGGCATATAGAGTATGTGCAGAATCAGACATCTTAAAAGGGATCACTTTTTTCACTCAGGTTTATGCATGTTTTTTTTCAATTCTGATGTATGAACAGTAGCATTTTTGCCTCTACTTACTGACATTTGCCATTTGGGCTTAGTCATGGGCTTTTCTGCAGTAAAAGTAAGAGGGAAAGCTTCATCTTCGTGCCGTCCTCCTTGCAGTGACATCCGAAATTTAAAGGGAAGACAGGCCACATCAAAGCGGTAAAATAGATCTTCACTGTCTAACTTTATATCTGCTCA
Organism: Fistularia commersonii; assembly: GCF_037954325.1. Lineage (NCBI taxonomy): Eukaryota > Metazoa > Chordata > Actinopteri > Syngnathiformes > Fistulariidae > Fistularia > Fistularia commersonii. The sequence goes on from NC_141288.1 coordinate 14,496,043, forward strand.
AGGTGGAGAAAACCATGTAACACCCTCCGGTATTTAAAAAAAAAATAAGATTCTCCTACTGGACTCATTATTCCCTCCAACACAGGATGATGATACACTCATCAGTAACGGTTGTGTAACCCAAATCATAGCTCTCGTTTGAAGTCCTGTTTGCTTAACAAGTCTATTACATGGCATAAAAGCTGCAATTAGATTGGAAATCTGGACTCTAAATGAACTGAAGGCACTGAAGGAATTAACGGTTATAATACTGGAGCGACAGTAGTTCCCCCGAAATAGAAGCTACAGGCTGTGGGCCTGTCACTCTCCGGCCATTTGCTGATCACTAGACTGCAGGTTTGTCAACTAGAATGGGGCCTGGTGATTGTTGGAAAGAGCACGGAGGGACAGGCGGAGGGGGAGGCGGGTTGATGGGGTTAGAGCGGTAAGATGGGCGAGGTAGTGATGTGGAGCGTGTCTAGTCCGGTTATATCAAGTGAAGTTGTTGGGAATAAAGTGACGACATTTGGAGTGAAAGCTTCGTTGTAGATGTATTCATTGAAACTTTACAATTTGATTAGATATCCACCACAGCAGTGTACCTATACTTGGAGTAGTATGTCATTCAAATCTGTATAGTCCATTGCATCATAATGTTTTGCTTATTCTGTCTTCTGAGTGATATAAACCCTTTGATGATTCATTCATTTATTCTGAACCTGTACTGCTGAGGCCACACTCAGGGTCACAGGGATGTTGGAGCCTGTCCCAGCCGTTATTAGGTAAGAGGTAGGGTTCACCCTTGACTAGTCGCTGGTCAATCACAGGGCTACATATAGAGACATACAACCATTCACTCTCTCCTCCACACATCTGGACAATTCAAAGTTTCATATAAATCAGCTGCATGGTTTTGGACAGCAGGAAACGAGAACCTGGAGGAAACCCCACATAGACACTGGGAAAATGCAAACTCCATATAAAAAGGTGCGCTGTTAGAAGTAGTCGAGGCGCTAATCATGACGACACCATGCTGCCCATGAACCCACTTTTTAAACAAAAGTTCAGCAATGATTAGACAGAACTACAACTCTGGCCAAAAGTAAACCAGGTAATCAGAACTCAGAAATGGGTTAACAATTGTAAAGACATTTTCATTAAGTGGGGTATTGCTATGGAGATAAAGTTTAGAATTTTGATTTGATTTCTGGTTGACGAAATATCTTATGTCCCAGAGAAATGATGCAGTCTCATCGGTGTGTTCAAGTTGAACTGTTGATCCTGAAATTGAAATGTTAATTATTAAAAGGAAAGACTGAACGAGAGAATACCACTTGGAACCATACTCTTGATTAGGAGTTTTGCTGGCTATATTTTTGAAGCTGACTAACTTCATGAAAAAGTTTGACTCATGCTTGAAATTATCTTCCTGACACCAACCTGCAGTAACACTCAGGCAGTGGCAGGAACAGACGAACAAACAGCCAGTTTCTCACTCTACAACCTGGTGATGGAGCAGACAGATGTGCTGATATGCCATCTATAGCCGCAGGCCTATTCTGACTTCTAAAGGCTTCTGCTGTCAAAAAGGGGCGCCTGGGAGTGCATGACACAAAAGTTAAATGAAGGTTAAATGGAAGCACTTCAAAGTGTGAGATCTCCCCAGAAAAATAATGGAGTAAAGGTTAATGTGTGTCTTGTTGAGACACCAGAGCAGCTTGTAGCTTTTGGGCATAACGGCTTGGGGTCCAGTCTGGGTCAGAGCGCCTCGGGGCTGCCGTTTATTGGTTTCATTCGCACAGCTGCTGAGTGCAGTGTGATAACAGGGGCTTTTAACGGATGCTCAGAGAGCCATTTCTTCCTCTATTATTGTGTAAGAGAAAAAGAGACAATAAAGCTTTGTGATGTCCAAGTTCAGTACTTCCCTTTGATATGATGTGTCATGGACAATCTGAAACAATACAAGCAGGATTTGCTGCATCACAGCTTAATTTCTTAAGATTGAATTATTTTTGAATGTTTTTTTTTGCATGTCATTTTAATCTTATATGGAAAGCAAAGAATTATCTGGTAAGTTGCAGGTTGAAAAAAAACCACATGGCTTCTGCTTATATCCAGACACCTGTAAAGAAATATCTTACATTTTGGGTCATCAAATAAGGCAAGAAATAGTGCAATAAACGACAAAATAGCCTCAGATTTATTAAATACAAGACAATAATAAACCCTGAATAACATCATCAGAGTGGTAAAATTTGAGGCACCTGCTACCCCTCAGTATTTGACCCTTTACGACTACTTTAATGGTGAGGTGAAGTTAATGTGACAGCTAATTGTTGTCCACTTGTATCCAAGGGCACCCAACATGAAACTCACAGCTTTGCAGTGAATAGATTTTGACCTTGTTTTGAAGGTCCAATTCTTGCATCAACAACCCAACAGGATTCCCTCTGGGGTGCCTAGTCCTGCTGAAACACTGATCACAGGGAACTGCACCAGCTTATTGTTCTCCACTCGCTGGTTGACCCTTATTGCCCCATTAAAATCTAGCCTGAAACGCTGCCTGAGGGTGTCCAGCCATCACTTGCAGGCTTACCAACCTACTGAAGACAATTGAGAGAGATGGGCAGGGGAGAGTCTGTGTTTATAAGAAATGTAAGTAAAAAAAAGGTGTTACGGGTTAGTTGCATGACCCTTTTTTTCCAAGGTCAAATTAGAGGATACATTGAATACAGTTGTGTTTTTCTTGAGGTAATTTAAGTAATTCAATCCTAAAATATGAAGTTTTATCAGCAAAATGCAGTCTTTAAGAATGTGATGATGTATTCATTCATGCATTTATTATCTATACCACCTGCACAAAGCATTGTACAGATTGTATTGATAATTCACAACGCTTTGTGCAGGTGGTATAGATAATTCACACAACAATTCACTCTCATTCATACGAGCATTCTGATAAGTCATCAATTAACATTATACATGTTTTGAACTGTGAGAAGACAGAAAAACCTGAAGAAAGCCCATTGAGGCACAAGTAGAATATGCAAGTGTCACACACAAAAACCACAGCATTGTTACTTGAATCAAAAACCGTCTTGCTAAGAGAAGATTAACCATTGTGTGTAATTTTCAGAGAAAGCCAGCAAGTGTTATAGATTAAAGATATTGACACATAAGGTGTTCTTGGATTTTGATAACTTCAGACATGATTAAACACTTGAAACTTTATTTGGATTAATACTTTATTGGTCTACTGTGATGTTACAGAATTACAAAAACATAAATCAGATAGACTCTTCTAATACCGGTGTGGTACTTGTCGCCACTGCCACAATGGCTGCAGAGGTAGCAAATAGCGAAGTATATTTGCCCTGACAAAAGAGAACCCCATCTGATACTTCTTTGGTCTTCATAATAGACCTAGATAGCTGCTGAGACTACGGCTATAATTTTCATTTTTCTACATCTGTAAAATGCAAATATATTACTTTATTAACCAAGCAAGTTTGTTTCTCCCCAAGTCTAGATTTCTTGACACAATTTCCCATATACACACTTGTCCTAGTCAGTCTTCATTTAGTGTTCATTTCAATCCTGGACTGGATTTAATCTGTGCCAGGGAATACATTTGTCCCTATAAGTCTTCTAGAGTTAATTAGACTTGGATGACTGTTTTTATTATTTAGATCCAAAAACAAGCAAAATAAAAGGAAAAGATTGGACCCAAAATGTGAATTAAACAACATATGATCACAAACAGCTGTTTAGAGGGATCACTCTAACATAAGGCACATTTCTGCAACCAAGCATAATTGACAGTTTGTCCTATAGGAATATACTTTGTATACAGCCACCACTAACACACTGGTGCATTAACAAAATCATGTAGAAACAAATAATACACAATACTGGAGCATTTTCAATCATCAGAAATTGGTTTCACAATGGGGGCAGCTTTGTGTTTAAAGGTTTAGTACTGGGTTTTCAATATTTGATAAATTAAAGATAAACTAGTAAAATTAAAAATTAAGCTTTCATGTCTTATGCAAAATTATCTAAATTTCTGTTTTCCTTCATAGCCGCCACTTGAAACAGCATGAATTTTGGTTGTGAGTGAAACAGTCTGGATGATAAAGGGGCTCCCAGCAAAGCGTCGGATGGCCTTAATAGATTTGGTGCTGTATTTCAACATCCAGCAAAGTTTGACTTGAGGTAAATGACAAAATGCTCTGGTTTCATTCAAAGTTTTTAAAAACTGGTAATCCACTACATTCGGCAGCTCCATTACATCAGGAAAATTATAAATTAAATAAATACAACGGACTACAATTTTAATTAAGTGCAGTTTCATTTAGAAATCTTAAGGTTTAGAATTGTAACCACAAAAACCTTAAATCATATCCCCACCGTCCCCCAAAAAAAGACCCATTCTAATAATTTCATAAATCAACTGATAAATGTCCATTGAAGGATTTGACTTAAAGGTCAAAATGTGGTATTATGGTATTTATTTATTGGGCGGGGGGGGGGGTATTCGTGATGTAGGCGTATTGCAGTTTAACATGCATAGATCATTTAAAGCATGATACTGGAGACCCAGGAAGTTCACAAGAGGGACGACGACACCTAACACTTGGCTCTCCTGACTCAAAAGGGTCTCTGGACAAAGGATGCCCCCCCCCCCTTTCTGGTGTAGACAGAGTGAGCCCAGCAGGGGGCAGTGTTATGTGGTAGAAGTTGATTGTAGTTTTTTTTTTACCTCCAATGTACATTACAGTGAGACAGGTGTGGCTTGCTGAATGAAAGGATCATATACAAAAAGTAATTCAATCAACAATGCAGAAAAGTTACAGCCCAAAACACTAACAATGGCATTGAATGCTGTTTGCACACTACAAGATTAAATAAGAGATGGCCTACACAAGTGATAAAGTTCATCCAATTTGGTTAAACCCAAATGTAATTCTGGAAAATCAAAAGGTATTTCAAAACTAACCTTGAACTGTTTACAAACTGCTACAAAACTAACAGTGTAATAATGGATGACAGGGGAGAAACATAACGCAGTGGGTCCAGAGCCTTTACTATACTGGACATTTAGATTATAGAATACATCTTGAGAGAAAATTGTTGTTCACAATGACTGGACAAGCAGAAGGTTTCAGGTTTAAAAAAATCAAAGCTGTAGGTTCAGACAGATAAATGGAATTGACTTAAGCAGCCATTTACAGCAGTCAGATATTTACTATAGCATTTGAAATCAAACATGAGGAACCACCTCTGAGCTTGATCCTTTACACAGTCATGTTTCTGAATTCCTTCAAGTGGATGTCACCACATTAACACATTCTTGAAAGCAACAGCTTAGGCCAAAAGTACAGAGGACAGAAGCGCAGAACAGATCACTGGGGAAAGTGGATAAACAATATACACTGCTTCTGTAGCAGACATTCACTGTACAATTCCCCTGCATTTATCCCATTACCTTCAAGGCAATGAATCAAAGAGATGGCTATACTGCAATGCATATGTACTTTGACAAATGAGTCTATTGCTAATGGGACCGATGGAAGAAAACAAACACATGCCTTTTTGGCCAGGAACAGGATTAAGGCCCCAAGTTAATTGCATTCAGTAATCAAAGTCAGTGTCTGACAGCAGTTTCAGGTCAAGTGTGATATTTCGCAGTTCAAGTGCAGCATAAACGAGTGCAACAATTACAGCAGTTTTTTTTATTAATGCTAAATGAACATTTTAATGACACATTACAGTGCTCAGACAAGAAGCTTAATACACAGGCTCCAACATCAGCCTTAAAACATCTTTTATAGGGTTGGAATTTTAGGGTCCTCAAATGCAGTTAACAGTGCAACTGCCTTTTGTGTTATGGCTCATTACTAGATTGACCAAAAACGCCAAGCCTGCTAAGATTGATAGCACTGCATTAAATTTAGCCACTTTTGTTTCCTTCAGAGGAGCTGAGGGTCAACAACTGCAAAACAGAGTTGATCAGTTTAAAATGCAAGCAATCAAGTCATTTTCCAGATATTTAGTACTCCGTAAAATTTGAAGACAAGACATTTTAAATAATTTGTCAAACCCTAAATAAAGTTTTTGTTCTGGCTGATCAGCTGTTACAATCACTGCCTCCAACCACAACACAAGGTTACATATGAACCATTTGAATCAGTGCTGTCCAAGGACAGACACTGACTTAAAGCAGCTCAAAAGGCTTTCCAACCACTAAAATGCTGTTGATTAGAACCTTCCTCTCCACAAATCATGATCCCCTGCAAGAACAGTCAATCTCAACCCTATGGATTCACTTTACTGTGAGTTACACAAGAAACTGATGCCGAATCCATGTTGTGAACTGACAGAACATTGCACTGCAGCTTGAGTGAATTATCTGCCACATTTACTAAACAGAGGCTGCAGATCAACATGAATGTGGCAAGAAAGACTAATACTTTTCTCCACATTAAGTAATTCTGCCTCTTTACTTGCATACAATCCGTTCCATGCTGCTCTTGCTACACTTCACATCCTACAAGGGTTGTTCTTTGGCATTTTAAACGGAGGGCTGTGAATGGAGCCTGGTAAACCCCATGAGGCACCTTGTGGCAAGGTTGAGCAATCTAGATGTTTGTTTCCCGTTGCATAGGCTCCTCCTCTTCAGTTTTGTTGACAAGCTCCTCTTCTTCTGTGGCTTGGGCTTCCTCATCAGGCTGCTTCGAATCGTCATCATGATGATCTGGATCTTCCGTGTCAGTCGGCTTGTACATCTCTTCACATGTTTGCTCAAGTTTCCGCTCACGGTCCAAGAGTCTGTAGTTAATGAAGTTTCCAATGAAGAGCCAAATACTGGCAAAAATCACTATAGCACCACAACTGAAATACAGGGCCTGGTAACTCTGCGTCACATCAACGAGTTTCCCTGCAAGACAGCAAACAGGTGTTAATTCATCTGCAAGTGAGGTCACTTAGACCAAACACACACGCATGGCAAGCGTAATAAGACAATAAAAACAAAAACTCTGCTAGAGATTAGTAACAGTACCTGCTAGTGGAGGTCCGAGGAGGACTGGGCAGCATTCCACAATAGTGGTGAGGCCAACAGCACTGGAGAACCTCTTAGGTCCAACCAGATCCATAAGTGTTTCAAATAGCACAGCGCTAACCATGCCAAAGGCAAAACCAAAAAACACAGCATATATAACAAGACCAGTGTAATCTTTGGCTAGTGGGCAGAAAATATGGCACACCCCATTGTAAAAGACTGCAAAACTGAAGAAATATTGGATCCTTGGTCGGACCCAATGGGAGTTTGCCAGTAGCCCCATGGTAGGCCTAGCAACAATGTCAACAAACGCCAGGATTGAGAGCAGGAAGGCAGCAGAGTAGTCGTCCACACCCATGTCCTTTGCAAAGGCCGTAAGGAAGACTATAGGCGCAAAGAAGCCCAGGAACATTACGACATTCCCTGACAGGTAGATGAGGAAGCCACGATGCTTGAAGAGAGACAAGTCCAGGTAGCTGGTTACCAATTGCCAAGCTGTGCATTTCTCTTTTGTTGTAATAATGGCAGTGCATTCCTCTTTTTTGACCTTAGCAGGTGGAGGTCCAAGGGGTCTCATGAGAGAACCAGCCACACAGCAGTTTAGCAAAATACCACCTAGGATGAGGAAGCTTCCTCTCCAGCCAAACTGATTGAAGAGGTACTGGTTGAGCGGTGCTAAATTGCTGAGAAATACTGGACTTCCTGCCATTGCTAGCCCATTAGCAATCGGACGTTTCTTTAAGAAGTAGATGCCTATCATCGTCAATGCTGGCTGGAGGTTGAATGCCAGTCCAAGTCCTATGGAGAAGGATGATATTAGACTATAGATAGCCCCAAAAAAAGTTTGTGAATAATACTTTTACACCATATCCATACTTCCATTTCCCCATAAGTAATTCTAAGCCTACTTTTGTCCACAGCCCAGACATTTAATACAACTACTCCTTCAGTAAACTTCATATACTGTGATTTGTTCAACAAAAGTTTTATTTTGCAGCCAAGGGATACTTTTGCCATTTATGGACCAATTAAGGTTCACTACCCTTGCAAATTACATAAAGTGTGCTTCTACATTTCCCAAAAATGTTGCCATAAAAATTCTTAAAAATTTACGATACCAGATAAGAGCTAGGATAACAAATACTCTAAAGGCTTGCATTTACCAACCTTCTGTTAATATAAGAAGGCTTAGTTGGGCTCTAAGATTTGAGCTTTCAAACACTCCTGTTGCAAAGAGTTTGAAAGCTGAAACTGAGGAGTCTTAGCAACCATCTACTTTTTGTAAAAGTAACAGATTGTATTTTTGGTATTTTGGTGATAAACACCAATTACACTTGCAATTTAATACACACTAAGAAAGGTAAATGAAAGAAGGGACTTTAAGACTCACCACCAATAACACCAATGCAGATGTAAAGCTGTGCCACACTGGTGCAGAACGAAGCCAAGATCATCCCACTGGAGGAGAGAATACCTCCCATTATGACAATTGGCCTGCAGCCAAATGTGTTGACGAGTATGCTGCTGACAGGACCTGAAATAGAGGGGAGAGATTTAATGTTTACTGCAGTCAGATCCGCAAAAATGTCTACCTGATTATTTGATCAGGTCTTGCGAAGTTGCATATAAGTGGCAGCCAGGTTAAATTGAACACCGTGAAACAGGAGTGCCGTGTTCCAATGTGGAATTATACGTTGATACTTGAACCTCACCTTGCACTAGGTTCAGCAAAATCTTGTCCAAAAGTAAGTCTTAAAGCTGTGCTGACACATCTGCCCATGACTTAATTTCACATGAGATGAGTGGAGAGCTCAACACTTTAGTGAGAGCCTGTGGTGTCAATGAATCTTAAACACTTGCATGTAACATGCATGTCAGTTCAAAAATAACTGAACAATTGAACCAGTCATTTGTTGCGATTAAAAACTCAATGCCCATATACTGTTCCTTAATTTATGAAATTGGAGGATTTGAAAGTTACGGAGCTTTAGGTCTGTTCTTGAGCGAAGCAGAGTGGTGGTTTTGCCTTGTTGCTTAGGAGGAGGGGGCCATTTAAAAAAAAAAAAAATTTGGATAAGTATTACCTCAAATTTCAAAGGGCTGTTTAAGAAAAGTTCAACAGCAACAAGTGAAAATGTATTCAATTATAGTATGCTCTTTTTACCAGACACGATAGAATTTCTTCCATGCCCTGTGGAATTTCAGGCTACAGACAACCTGAGTCTTCTGCTCAAGGTCAAAGATTAAGGAAGAGGCGCAATCCCTCATTTGCATCCTCAGCAGTGATCACTATTCTCCTAGGCTTTATAGAGCCTAAATCCAGACAATGCACATTACTTATTTGGGGGCGGGGGGGTAATTTGATACGATAGTTTGAGTCCTATTGCTAATGGTGGGTTTAGTTTAATGCAATATCAAACACTAGTATAACTGGGGGAATTAACAGCACAGTTTGAGTGGGTGGTTAAGCCAAATACTGTGATTTGTGAGCCTTGATACTGGAGGGATGTTGAGGCTAAATACTGGAAGGGTGTTAGGGTCGCTGACTGATACTTTTGTGTTTTCCACTTCCAGGTAGTGTGGATAGTTTCCTTTTGTTGTTCTACTGGCAGACATCTAGGTAGTGGAACAGTCTCCTTATGAGGACTGTTTTATTCCTTTCGTAGATTTGAGCAGCAGCCAAACAGACCCTTTTCCCTTATAATTGTATCTCCGCACCCTGTTTTTCAAGCTTCCATAATAAATGATTTTATTAAATACGAATTACATTTGGTTTTAGACTGCTTCCCTTCCAAGTCAGAACGTAACATAGGTGATAACTGGTTAAAAAAAAAAAAACTTTAGTCTGTTTACAAAGCACACCATTTTATGATTGATAGTTTACATAACAGATTTCCATGCTGCCTTGCTCAAGGTCATGTCTCCCAGGATTACCAACACTGATCCCACACTGACACAGCATGCAGATTAAAACGTCATCCTAAGGCGACCATGCCTCCCAGCTGTCTGATTTAATCAAATGCAGGATCACATTGTAGAACCAAAAAGTGCCCAAGCCATCTCAAGAGAAACTAGATTCTTGGTTTTGCAACCCTCAAGTTTTAATATTTAAAACACAAGGTCTCATTTGTAAGGTTTGCCCTATATTCAAACATCTCAGTATCAGCGTGAACGATATGAAAGTCAATGCTTAAGTTAAGCAAACAACAAAAGGCTTTTTTTTTAAATTACGTACCTCAAATTGTGTTAAGACCTGAAAGTGATTGATTACTGACCTTAAGACTAAATAACCGGATCTATGAACGTTGACATTTTGAATTACTGTACTTCATTTCACATGACTGTGATACAAGTGCTTTCATGCCTTGATTTCATGTGCTCGTGTTTAATTGTTGAATGCAATTTATCGTGTTACCAATTTCACCTTGATTAAAAATTCTATTATGTCAACTGCCTCCTGTCAGGAGAACTTTAAAAAGTGACATGTATTTTCCAGGTTTAGCCTTCCATGCCACGATGCTTCTATTGATAGATAAGTAAGATCTTCCATTTACAGTAGTTGAATATAGTGTGGAGCCTTCCAAAAGACTTATCCCCACCACAATTTTTTTTTCTTAAACTTAAAGTGTTGGCATATCTCCAGCAGAAGCGAGAGTCATCTATGGCAGAATACCATACAGAATGCAACTCAAGTAAAAATAAATGTAGTTTCAGTGGTCAAGATAAAGCTTCAGTCTGTGGCAGACAACAGACCAGCTAAAATCCCAGTCTGAGGTTTCAGACAATGTTTGTAATAAGAGAAGTGATAGCTAATAAAAACAAAAGAAAGTGAACTATTGGTAAAATTGTATCCTAATACACCACTGACAAATAGTTTTAATTCAATGGAAAAGGTGCAATGGAAGGGGACGAGAAGAGGAGGGAGTGAGCTCATGAGAAAATTTCTTTAAATGTAGGTAGGCTATCTACAGCCTTCCAGAAAACAAACATACTGCAAAGGTTATCCTGTGTGTGTTTCCTTTCCATTTGAATCTATTAGTTACAAGCTCAACAGAAAACATGCTGTCACTAACAGATCTTTTAAAATGCTACCTAATTTCTGTAAGATTTGGGTTGTAGCATCAAGTTAAAATGCCCGGACTTCTGCTTTCCAGGTCTGCTGATGACGAGCACAGATGGGATAACAGCAGTAGATAGAATGACAGCCGGATTACCACAGGGACAGATGGCAGCTGTGGCAATGCCAAGCAAAAGGCTGCAGCCCAAGTAGGGAGGGATATATACCAGGTGAGCGCCACAATATGGGGACATCCCTTCAGATCACAATTGAGGATTTAATTACATATTCCTGTCAAACGCAACTCCTGGATGATCACATGAAACTACATCATCCATCTGTCCTGTATCCAGTAGTCCATACATTGCAGCATAACAATTTGTACAGGAAAGTTAAGTCTCTTCCTGATATCCAGTGTGCTTTGAGTAGTTTAAGAATCTTAGTTCATTTTTAAATGATTCAGTAAACCTGTTATTTAGGATTTGCAGCAAGATATGCAGCAGCAATGTCAAACAAAGATTAAGAGTGCACATGTTCAAATTCCAATCCCATGCAAACAAAATGTTTTAATAGATGCTTTCATGTTTGAGCTCACATCTGATTTACACCTCTGAAAATTAAGACTTACAGTATTTGCCTTAAATTTCAAGCCGGCAACCCTTAAGTGGTACGTGTAGTCTAATTACATTTGCAAGGAATAATTTGTCACAGTAATATGGAAAAGATAAATTCAGGGAAGGCAGGACAAGACCATTGTACACATGTTTCATAGCAATGACAATTAAGAGTATATTTGATAAAGTACATTCATTTTTATGCTTGACATTAAAGTGTCAAAAATAGTCCTGTACACATCTAGAAAGTTACCAGTTCAATGTGCTAGTCACAACAAGAACACTCATATCTTAATTTAAAATAACCATATATTACACACAAACATCCCATGCCGGTAGCTTAGTATTCAACTTCACTTTCTTCTATCTTAGTGATTTATTAAATTCAGTTGTCTAAGAGTTTCTATGCACAAAGAAATGCCTTCCAAAATGAGATTTCAGCAGCACAATTTAATGATGCCAAAGAGAATAACTCACCAGCTGCATACATGACTGCAAGCATAATGGAGGAGATCCATGCAATCTGACTGTAAGAAGCATTGAAGATGATCTGGATTTCTTTGAAGAAGACCGTGATGGCTTTAGGGAAGGCGTAGGAGAAGCCTATGGAGATGAATGATGCAAACACAACAGCCCATCCCCAACCACCATCCGGTGGAGGCACAGGTTTGTGACAGGTTTCAGGTGGGGACATTGCTGGTCCACCTCAACGTTGACTAGCTGCAGACAGAAAAACAAAACACACATTCAAATCAAAATGGTAATAAGTGCATATGCTTCTATTATGGTGGTGAATTTTAACCACACTTTCTTAAATCAGAGCAAATACCTGCATACCTCTAAAGGTTAAAAAAAATCTACATTGTAATGAGTCAAAGCAAGTTGCTGTGAGTTATCAAAAAAAAAAAAAAAAAAGAAACAAGTGTCACTCCTTCAGTAACAGTCTACCACAGGTCCGTATCCTGTAGGGGGGGGTGGGTGGGGCATATGCAAACACTGGCAGCTGGCATGCATGAGTGACAAGATGGCTACACCCACAAGTCACCTTGAGCCCATCCCAAAGGAAGAAATGGAAAGGGTTGCACCTGCATTCAGGCCAGGTGCTAATGTGTATGGTAGAAACAACTGTGTTGTGTCTGAAGCAGCAACATTCAGTACAAGATCAAGACTTAAAAAAAAAAAAAAAGGTCTTTTTACATGTATGAGCACACAACTACTTTAGTAGCCTTTTCCACCAGCCCACAATCCTCTAATAAAGGAATGTTGCGTAGGACTACAGTGAGGGAAAAGAGAACCATCCCCCAAAATAGTTTCACCAGAAACAGGTTCTCTCCTGCCTACCACAACTAAAGGTTATATACAGAAGGGTATTCAAGACACCAACAATTTAGCAGTAGCTAGAACTTGTCAATATTCATTTATAAGAGATACCACCCTCATAAGATCAGAGATTCAAATATTTCCCTAACTGAACCTAATTGTATTGTCCACTGTTGACTTAGTGAATTCTGTAAGAAACTTTCTGCCAAAAATCAAGGAATGTAAAACCCCAACCTTTACTTTAACACAAAAGGTGATATCACTTTACTGGAGCTAGAAATTCCTTAGTTCAAAGTTATCCCCGTCATATGCTAGAGTAACCATTTCATCTTTTGAAGGTTACAGGTTTATTCCCATAAGCACCATACTTGCAGGAAATGCTCTACAGTTACACAAAGGGACCTAAGAAATGTAGCCCCCCACCCCAGTGATTTACACTTACAATATTGTGTTCGTATCATAAACCCTATTGAATTATGCTCCTGTCCCTACCCAGGTCAGGCTACAGTGTATGGCATGCTGAGTTAATGGGGCAAAATTTTGGGGAAGAATTACTTGAGTAAATACATTTGTCATGTTAAGGATAAACTGGAAGTATCTGACTTCGTTTATTTTAAAACTAGCATTGATGTAGCTGTATATCCCAACATCTAGATTTGCCCAAAAGAGTTATTCTGTAAGTCACTTGCAATTTGTAACCCTTCTTTGTGAAGAGCTGATCTAATTGAATTACAAGCCTATTGATGGAAGTGGCATTAAGTGTTTATCCTTCAGTCCCTGTCAATAGAGAAAATATTGGGAAAAAAAAATGCAATTTCCTCCTTTTCAAAAAGGTCCAAATGGCAAAACTGCCACAATAGACAACGACTTCACATTAACTCAATCTGCTGTTACCGGTTTGAGACATGTGCGCCTTATAGTTGCATGCAGTCCAGTACAATCTTAGTAATTTCAGCTAGCCATACAGCCCAACGGATTTCAAAACCAGCCTCTCAAAAAAAAAACACTCAACTCTTCAAATGTTGGATGCTCAACTATACTAGCCCTTGCATTCAAAAAGGGCTGCTTAATGTAAATGTCTGCTGAAGTTCTTTGGCTTCCATTCAGGTTTTTCCTCCCCTCAAGTTTTATCCATCTGTTAAGAGTGAAGCTCCCCCCCCCCCCCCAAAAAAAAAAAAAATCTATTATAAAAGCAACTTGCATTAGTAGAGTGTGAATTTTCATGATTATGAATAAACAAATGTTCAAGTCCCAATTACTGAGCAAACACCTGGAAACTTCCAGAGACAACTGGGGATGGTGCTGCAATTAGACCTTAAAGCAAAAAGTCAGGTATAGAGAATAAGCAAGTTGAGGCATGAGTGAAGCCTTTTAGCTTCCAAGAATTTCAGTTGTCAGTTTTTGGATGATACAAACCTGAGGCACAGTACCATAAATTAAAATTTGTTTAGTGCAATGGGGAGGGGGGGGGGGGGGGGGTTAAAATCAGAATAAGTTTAGGCCAGTTGATCATCAATATTCATAAATAAGAGCACTGAACATTAATCATAAGAGTAGTCATAAAAACTGTAAATTCTGCATCAGTTGTAGGATATTGAAATACAGCTCAAAATACTGCAGCCTAGATCATTGAAAGCTTGGACTAGAGGAATTCAGCACCAACAAGTCTTCAAGAGGAAATGACCTCTAACAGCGTCCGCCAACATAATCAGCTGAATGACCGCCACGCCACCCAAGTCCCCAAGAGTTATGGCAATGTAAGATTAGTGTGAAGGTAATCTCACTTATACAGACATTAGGTAAATGATGAACCAATTGTTAAACAAATCAGGCAGCTTTTTAAAGTGTTGAGAATCATTTTTAAAAATCAAGATATGTAGTCTAATAAGTAATAAATTTAATTAAACAAATACATCTAGTAATAAAACACTTTCCAAACAAAATCTGAGGGGGAAAGAAACAACTTCTCTACAAGTCACTTTACACTTTGACCATGAACAAAAGGTTGATTCAAAACCAGAGCATGACAAAAAGTGGATGGAAAGCATATTTTACAGAGACACAGGCAGAATAAGAAAAGGGAAAACTCCCCACTAATCCGTAGTGTGATGTCACCTTTTGTGCAACAAAAAGAACAGTAAACTGAGGTCAATTTAGCAAAGGCAGGGCATAACTAGTTTTAAAATGTCTGATAACCACTGTCATTGAAGCCCTTTCAAGAACATCATGTCTAAAGTTTGCTCAAGATTTTATGGAGAGACAATTGAGCCATAGCAGATGGAGTTTGAGACACCTTGACATGGGCATAGTAAAATGGCAAATCCCACAGCTAAAATTATTCGGAAAAAAATAAGGAAAAGAAATGCAACAAATCTTTAACTTTCCAATGGGGATTCTTAACATGGACATTTGTGGCATTTGTTCAGATTAAGAACAATTTTGTTTTGCATAAGGTTTGTTCTACAAGCATCCCCAGGCACCTCAAATATCCCCAGGGAAGTGTGGAAAGTCACTAATCTTGAAAACTGAGTCAAAAATGTAAAGAAGCGCCGCCTGTCAGATCACAAATATGGACGAACTTTTGACAAGAAACAAAATCAGTAGATTGAAGGTAGTCATGGGTTGGTTCACCTGCTCTTGCTTCAAGTCATTGAAATTAGTCTCTATAGTACTGAAAGGAATGACTTTGACTCAACAATTATTCCAATTATTTCCTTAAATGCACAAGTCAGGTTTGGGACGGAAGGTTAAGCGGACACCATTCAGTTCAGTAGAAATTAAAGTTGGACTTGTCTTCATCTCAGATATGACTTAACTGTTGTCTATTGAAAGATTTTACTGAATTAAAAAAAAAAAAAAAAAACTTTGGCAGTTACTAAACATAACTTTCTGGGTATTCAAGTGGATGCTAAATTATATACTTTAAGAGCACTTTTTTGAACACCCAATATGGCACCTGCATAGAATCAGCAATAAAATGGAAGTAAAGGAACTCCAACACCTCCATGAAAATGAATTACACCTATTGCATCATGTGGTCTTCAGGGCATATACACATACAGTGCTAAAGGGGGGGATATAAAATAAAAAACCCACACATAAGCACTCAGCATTGTTTGCAGCGTTAGCTACTGTCCTCCTTGGATGTTGCATTAGTCTAGAGCCCTTTTTGACAAAAAAATAGGCCACAAGCTTTAAAAGATCAAGGATGTTTCCCTGACTGCAATGCTCCTACACAGGAGTTACTCTTTTTGACCAGGGGCTTGTTTGCTGATAAAGAGACAAACTCTCCAGGGAAAACCAAACAGACTTGTATTCATTACAGACAGCTGAGTCACAGGTGAGTTTCATGCCTTGTCTTTGTGGGGGTTATGACATTGACAAAACCTGCAAAAAAAAAAGAAATGGAGGGAGACAACAATGTGATTCCCAACACTGCTGTCTAATCATATGATGCAGCTGATTTAAGAACAGGGACCGGATGAAGCCGGTCACAACGCCCCGAGCCTGCGTGGGCCAAACCGAGTCAGACGACCTCTAAAAATAGCACCAATAAATATTTCATTCATTAGACATCCATATCTGTGAAGAGGTTACCTGTTTTAACTAACTAGCCAGTTGTCACTGACCGCAACGTGGAGAATTTACACCTGCACTAACACGTCCCAGGCTGAGGCTGTCATTCATGCAGCATATTCCCATCGCTGCAAATTATAGCGCGTTGAAATCGTCCTCATATCTCAATGACAACCACGGTCAGTATTACTATACCTTAAGCGCAGAGGACGGTACTCGTATCTTGGTCAGACGGCCGCTCCGCGACCTTGGATCCGAAAGATGCGTGTGACTGCTGTAGACTTGTGGCTGTTTAAATTTACTCGCCATTGCCTGACGTGATCGGCGACCGCGCTGAGGGGCGGAGTCTGCCGTGCTATTTTAGACGCGAGTAGCTCCGGGGATTGATCCAGATTCTGAGCTCTGCTGACTGATGCATGTATTGTCTCTTCTCCTTTGTCGTGAAGCTGAAACGGCACACGAAAATGAATGTTATCTTCATGATAAAAACGGTGTCGAAAGCAAAGAGAGCGATCCCTATTTATCAACACATCATTTATGTAAATGGCGGGGAGGTGGGGTAGACATTTTAGCAAAAACGAATTTATTTTTTTCAAAATAATATTAAAAATGAAAAATAATATTTTCTTTTTACAAAAAAGAAAGAAAGAAAGAAATAGCCGCCCTAGTGACGTAACACACGCGCAGATGGGCGGGGCATGCTTCAATTAATGGCAGGTGCAGGTTATTGTCCATCAAGGTCAAGGTCAAGGGCAAGGACAAGACCTGTCATCTATAAACAGAAACTAAAGCCAGCTGTGGGGAAGAGCAGATCGGCTGGGAAAATCTCCACAGAATAGCTATTGTGGATTATTTCAGCCAAGATAGTCAAAAGCAGGAGATGCAAAAGCCCCATATGACAATTGTGTATTTTAACTTTGGACAGCTTGAATCACCAAAGTTCAGCATCTCACAGTAAAATACCATGGAAGCATGAGAAGCGCTCCAGGCGGGGGCAGAAATATGCTCCCCATGGTGTTTAGGGGGAGAATGATCCTTCTCAGGTTATTGGGAAAAGAAAAGTGATCGTGTTTTTTTTTTTTCATGAAATTTGTTCAACTTTTATTTTTTGTCCCCTGTGAAAACCATGTAAAATCAGGGCAAAACATGTATTAACTGTCCTGCAATCTGCCCCGCATATTAGCATAAGTGAATATATATAATGTGAATAGACCAAATATGAATAAGTGCCATTATTTCTTGGCACTTATTCAAATTCAGGGAATTCCTTAAGATTTCCTGAGTTTATTTATTTTTTTATACTGAAGGACCGAGGCTCTAGTTGTGTGAGTGAAGAAAGACACCTCCACTATGTATACACAGGCTGGCTTTGTAAAACTCAATTTTGGCCGACAGGATAATTGAAATGATACTATTCACTTATTCTATGAACTTTCATTTTATTCTGCTTGACAGTGATAATTGTAAATACAACCTTTCCCAAAAGAGAATTTACTTATGTTTCTTTCCCAAACCCAAATGAAGGAAAAGTTCAACTTAAAGTTGAAAGTGCACTGAATAGGTCATCTGTGACGGGCTGTGTTGCCTTACAGTTAAAACTGACATTAAGATGAGGTGAAATGGGTCCAAAAGAGCCAGGATACATAAAAAAAACAAGAAAGGGAATCACATGATGCTTTGTTGGCCCAGGGGTCTTTCAAAACTGCTGATTAAGTATTTAGGCATGGAAAGAAAAGCAACTAAAAGGTGCACAGGAACTTTCAGGCGGGCAAAAATCAAGGTCATGAGGTTTACAAGTGAAAGTAAGCTCTACAGAGTATTATTGAAATTAATTTGAAATACAATATTGAGGTTCCTTTGTGATTTCATCAGTGAATACAAAATCCTCTGCCCGCCCCACTTAACCGCTCTATCCCATGCTGTTATGTCATACTCAGGGGAAGCACATCGGGGAGAGGTGGAACTACAAATTAAACAGTCTTTTAAAATAGTTGAATAAAAATGTATTTCAGAAATTTTTTCAAGTCTTATCAAAAACAAAATTAAATGTGCAATTATTTTCTTAAAGTGATTTTATACTGGGTATTGTGTTAATATGTATTTGTCTTATATTTAGTTGAATTGTAAATTTTAAGCAAACCTTACATTCTTTTAATTCTCTTTAAGTAACTGTCCTCTGCCATCAGTCCTCTGTCAGATGCAGTTTTTCTGTCTAGCGTGCATGAAGCTGCTGATGTCTCCTCACCAAATTCAATCTGGATTATTTGAGGGCATGTCCACGGGATTAATTTTAAAACGTCAGAGTGAAGCCTCTGCATATGTTTAGGGAGGCTGGCTCAATGTAAGGAGGATAAAATTTCAAATGAGATTACAGAAATAATGCATCTTAAGCTACAAGGAGGATTTTTTTTGAAACCCCAGCTATATATTGAACTTCTTTATAGATAGATTTTCAAAAATTAATTAATGTCACTGTGGGTGTTATCATGGCTAACAGCCAAGCCTTGTGTGCTTGTTTTGCATCATTATAACAATCAGGTTTACTGATATATTACACAAAAAATGCAAAACAAATTCACTTTACCCACTTTACCTTTTGAAACCCAAAACTCATTAGAAAAACATTGAAATAATTCATTTTTGAAATTCCACAATATATACTTTTTTAAGGGAATACGCAAAACAGAGGAAAAAAAACACATATTTATCTTTTGTCCTCTCAATAGTCCTCAATGGTCTGGTTTTCAACCTCTAAAATTTTTCAAAAAGCATGTGTGTGTTTATATGTAATTCATTTTCCTTGAGAAAAAATACAAAAGTATAAAATTACAACCAATAGATTTGTCAAAAACGACAAACCAACTTTGTTGATAAGATTCACTATGAAGTGAGTAATGTGTAATTATATTGTGTCTATCCTCTCACTACATTTTGAATTAGCATTGATCAGTTTCCCCCTACCTGTATATTTGAAGAGAAATTACTGTTAAATTACAAGTACAAGATCCTTATCATTCATATTGGTCATCTCAGAAGAATTCTGGGCTATATCTTCTGCCGCCTACTGGATCACCTCTGTACAACAAAGATCTCAACAGGTTTATTCAGGAAAAAAAAGGAAGATCTTACTGAGACAATAAACACGATCACAAAATCTCACGAATACCAAATTACTTTCTTGGCCATTTATTGGTGATTCTTGGTCAATTCCTTAATCAATGTGCTATGCTATGTCCTTTCAACACCACAATGCGGAAAAAAAAGAACTACAAAAAGTTAATGTAACTCGTGTTTTCCCACTTCTTTGTTTCTGAAGGCCTCTTAGTGACATTTTGGACCTTGTCATTTCAGCTGTTCAGTGCAATATTTGTATATAAAAGTAAAATTTTGGTTGGGCACCTCTATTCAAACCAGTTACAGTACCACCATGCACTATAACTGTTTCCACGTTTTTCACAGGAAAACATTGACCCTCCAAACATCCACTTTCATCCAGTTAAACAGGTTCAGGTCTCTAGTTCAAGATAATATAGCACTTCTTGGGGGACCCCGAAGTGTTCTGAGGCCAGAAAAGATACACTGTGGGTGACCGCATGGCCCTCGGCCAATTGAATGTGCCAAGAACACTGTGATAGAAGGCACCCTGAAGAAGTCCATACCAAATGCCAAAACCACATCAGATGACTTACTTGGATGCAGCTGAATCTTATCATTACTTGAGGAAGAAATGGCTTTACTCCAGACTCGCCTCAGATGTCTGTGCTGGTCACTCTTTCAGTGGGCCAGCCACCCTGCAGAAAATTTCAGATATCACCTCCATGACCTCGTTATTCCAGTCATGGCCTTGAGCATGAGACCAAAGATGAGAGTTGGAACATAAATAGAGTGGTAAAATGAGAGCATTGCTTTCCTGCTCAGTTCCCTCTTCACCATAACCAACCCCTGCATTGCCTTCATCGCATTTGATGCCACTCTGATCCACGTCAGACTCCTGCTCTATATTATAAACAACACTCCTCGATACTTGAAGTTCTGTGCTGATAAATATCCCCACCGATTAACAACGTGACATTTGACTGAAAAGTGCCCCAGGGCCTACTGCAGTCCATGATGGGATGAGGTCAACAGGACCTTATCAAAAAACAGACAAGAGATCTTGAGGTTCCATACAGGACATATAATTCCATAATCATACTGCCAAGAATCTTAACATTTGTTTGGGGGTCATGCCATCGAGGAGTTTCTTAAATCCTCAACAGCCCGTACTAGCAATATGGCTAAAATGTCTTGAGAGTCCATTCACCTCTGTCACCTCCATGAAGGGCATATCACATGGTTTGAGGATTTCGTAAATGTTCTCCTTCACCCAACCGACATGATTAACAGCTCTCCTTCTCCATTGTAAGCTGCTTGTGCCAAGCCTTGCTTCTTTTTTCTGAGCTCCCTGACAGTTGCCAGAATCTCTTTAGGACCACCCAAAAAGGTTTTTCAGCAGCTTCTCCAAAGTCTCCCCTCACACAGGTTTGTTTGTTTTGTAACCTCCAAAACTTGTGTAAACTGTAATATTCAAGTATTTGGGACTCACCTTTTGGTAACCAGACTCAGGCACCCACTACTATCAACCAAAGAATACCCAATTCATCCATAGACAATTGGTTTCAGCCCGTCCAGTGATGATGCAACACATTATCAGATGGTGATCAGTTGATTGATTTTTGGCCATAGGTGCTCTGGTACTGTATGAAACAAGATACGCCTTAATATGCTGGAGGACACATTGACTGCCAGTTTAGCATAATAACTCAAACAATCATCAGAGATTTGTTCCCCTTTTCACAAAATAGAGAACACCCCCCAAAAAACACAGGCACCCAGCTGGTGACTCAAGAGTATCCCCATACCCGCCAAATATTTACACCCCTTGTGACTCCTGGGCAGACAGTCAAGCCATTCTTTCATAATTTGGATCCTTAGCCGAATCTGTCCTCGAAGAAGAGTCCATTAATATCTTTCTGGGTTTGCGCCTACTTCCACAGAATGCACCTCTGTAAGAAGTGACATTATAAGTCCAGGAAATTAGTTTACCCCACACTAAGTAATAAAACACATAACTCTGTCAGACCCTGTCATCACTCAGATGTGGCTTTACAAATATTGTCATTGTTTGATTTGATTTGTGTCACCGTTGAAGAAAACAAAAGTGGAATAAATGCTTGATAAATAAATAACTTGTGAAATTTTGAAATTTTTAGAAAATTACCTTTCCACACCAGCAAAGTTCAGCCCCTGATTTGTGGAAAATATAACAAATTAAAAGTGATTGATATAATGGATAACTGTTTGCCATATATATTGTTGAAAAGTGTTTTATAGAAATTGAAATGTGTCAAAATTGAGTTAAACATTACCCCAAGGAGTTGTTGCCAGTTCTTACCAGTTCGTTTCTGTGTTTGTTTGTGAATTTGTTTGTTTGTGTTTCAGTTAAAGATGAATTGTGTTGACATATCTTATATGTTTGGGGGTGTTCTCCGTTAACTATAGTAAGAGAGGATTATTAAGACTGGGTTCCCCAAGTCTGAGTGAATCTGGAAGTCATGTGGTTGTTATAAATGCACATATGACCATTTGCTTGAATATCCCTCCTTGATATTTTTGTTTTAATGCTGTTGCACCTCATGTAGCTGGATTGAATTACGCATTAATTTCGCGTCAGTCATTGGTGTCTATGACCCACCCGAACAGCAGGAGGCACTGCTGTAAAGGCATCTACAATGTAACAAATTATATACAGTTCGGCCCAGAAATATTTGGACAGTGACATAAGTTTTCTTATGAAAACATATGCAGAATACAGTTGTATAATCAATATGGGCTTAGGTGCAAATTCTCAGATGTAATTTGAGAATTTTCACATCCAAATTGGAGCAAGGGTTGAGTAATTACAGCTGTTTAATATGTGGCCGCCTTTTTTTCAAGGGACCAAAAGTAATTGGACAATTGACTCAGAAAGCTGCAAAAAAATAAATAATATTCTGCATAGGCTCTCGCCAGAGTTAATCCCAAGTGAGGTGTTTGCATTTGGAAGCTGTTGCTGTGAACGCACAACATTTTGTCAAAGGAGCTCTCAATGGAGGTGACAGAACGGAACATCCTGGTCTGAAAAAAGAATAAATCCATCATAGAGATAGCAGAAATGTTAGGAGTGGCCAAATCAATATGTTTGATACATTATGAAAAAAAAGACTGCACTGGTGAGCTTGGGAACCCAAAAAGGTCTAGATGTGCACAGAAGACAACAGTGGTGGATGATCCAAGAATCCTTTCCATGGTGAAGAAAAAAACCCCTTCATAACATCCACTCAACTGAAGAACACTCCAGGAAGTAGGTGTATCAGTATCTAAGACTAGCATAAAGAGAAGTCTTCATGAGAGCAAATACAAAGGATTAACCAAAAGGTGCAAACCATTAATCAGCCTCAAAAATAGCAAAGCCAGAACCGACAGATGAGACTGAGATCAACCTGTACCAGAATGATGGGAAGAAAAAAGTTTGGAGAACAATTGGGACAGCACATGATCCAAAGCACACAAAATCTTCTGTAAAAAGTGGTGGAGCCAAAGTGATGGCACAGGCATGCATGGCTTGTGTTTAGTGATCATGTGACAAAAGACAGAAGCAGCTGGATGAATTCTAAAGTGTATAGGGATATACTTCCTGCTCAGATTCAGCCAAATGCAGCAAAGTTCATTGGACAGTGCTTCAAAGTACAGATGGACAATGATCCAAAGTATACTGCAAAAGCAACCCAGGAGTTTTTTAAAGCAAAGAAGTGGAATATTTTGCAATGGCCGAGTCAATCGCCAGATCTCAACCCAATATAGCGTGCATTTCACTTGCTCAAGACAAAACTCAAGGCAGAAAGACCAACAAACAAGCAACAACTGAAGACAGCTGCAGTAAAGGCCTGGCAAAGCATCACAAAGGACGAAACCAACCGGTTTGGTGATGCCCATGGGTTCCAGGCTTCAGGCAGTCATTGTATGCAAATGATTTTCAACAA
This sequence comes from Fistularia commersonii, assembly GCF_037954325.1. Lineage (NCBI taxonomy): Eukaryota > Metazoa > Chordata > Actinopteri > Syngnathiformes > Fistulariidae > Fistularia > Fistularia commersonii. Next base: position 14,519,713 of record NC_141288.1, read on the forward strand.
AATATTGAAAAGTAGCATTTTACTTCGGGTTATGTTTATTTGTCCAATTACTTTTGAGCCCCTGAAATGAGGAGCATTTGCATAAAAATAGCAACATTTCCTACATGTTTGATCATATGTTTTTGTTCAACCCCTTGAATTAAACCTAAAAGTCTGCGCTTCGGTTCTGTTGTCGTTGTTTCATTTCAAATCCAATGTTGTGGCATGCAGAGCCCAAATCATGAAGATTGTGTCACTGTCCAAATATTTCTGGGCCTAAGTGTAGTTCATGGTCCTTGAGTCTCAACTGACTTTTTTGCCTTGTTTCATCAAAATTCATCTTTCCCATCTGCTGCTGGTCAAAGCATATCCTCAAGATGCAAGTACTTATTTCGAATGGATGTGCAAAACAAAAGATTTTTTAAAACCAATGAATTACAAAGCACAATAACATAATAACATTAAAAAATATGTCTTGACTAAGAGTTCAAAGTTAGTGGTGTTTCGAGGAGCCATTCAACGTCATTCACTGATTCTGATTGTAACATCACAAACTACTGTATAGCAGTGAGAAGAGACAAGAAAATAGACAAGATAAAAGATAAAACAAAGAAAAAGAAAGGGAAAACATTTGTATATTTTGCAACCTTGTTTCCATTTGAGTAAAGACACCTTATAATCACAGATTGGAAAGCTGTTGTCTTTCAGTCAACCACCTGTCAGTTGAGCAGTTCTGTTTGATTCTATCCAAACAAAGAAGGCGATATAGACAAGGAGGCAATAGCTGGTGTGAAGCGCTCCTCCACTGTCTTGACCCCCAGAGGTCACTGTGTACCAGAACACAAAAGACGAGCAACCCTGCCCTCTCATATCGTCTTTCACATCATATTTTTCCTCTCTGTCAGCCAGTGTTTAAGTTGACCGCCTGCAACACTGATTTAAAGCTGTATTTAAACCAAGAAGAACCATGTGAGTGATGAGACCACTGAAGGAAGAGGTTCTTTCCACACCTTGATGTTTACCTTTCCTGTCGGCTTGTTTCCACAAAAGCAGTGAAGCCCCTGACTGTTTTGGTCAGAGAGGCTGCAGCTGGGGGAAGACTGAATTCTCAGCTCAACACCTTCCTCTGGGGAGGGGGGCAATCACGCTGCCTTTCACATCCATCACTTTGTTTATTAGCTATGTGTTTGTGTGTGTGCACATGCATGTGTGTACGCCTTTTAGTGAATTTACCTGACTGCAGCCACAGTTCCAACTTCAAATTGTGGGTGGTTCAACAAAAGCTTTAAACACGGAACAGAATTTATGTTTTTCCTGCTAGATTATGGAGAGTTTGATGTTCTTTTTGAAAAGAAGAATAGTTTTGAACATAGTTCTTTATCATGACTAATGGAATTCCACACTTTGCCTCGAAGTTATATTACTTTAAAAAAATGAGATGCGGTCAGCACACAATGGATGGAAACTATTTAAAGCTGATCATCACATTCTGCAGATGAAAGTGACTCCCACAAATATCAAATTATATTATGTTTCTTGTTGATAAGGAAAGCTACAATAGCAGTTTTGCTGGGTAATTTTCAGCATGTCACAATACAAGCACGTGCACCACATTGAAATATTGGTCTTCGAGAGCAAATCTACCTTCATCAAACAATATCAATGTGTTTTATGTTACTACAATTGAGGAAAATAAATAAATTACCAATGAACTTGATGAACCTATAGCCTGCCTTTTGTTGGATTCAGGCATTTCCAATTCTGTCAAAACTTCAGGCAGCATTATTTATTTCTGCTGAGCAGCCTCAGCTTACAGAAGTCTGAAAATATTTTGACAGTTATGAGAATACTGCCCTGATTTACAACACTTTAGAGGTGAATGACAGATTTTGATATAGTTGTGAAAGGAACCAAAACCGGTTTAGAAATCACATGAACAAATATAAAGGCTTACCTGTGATGATGTTCATATTTATGATCAACTTACTAACATTGACAGTCCATTGACCTGCACCAGTCGTTCTCTACTTACTTTTAAAAAAGGCAATAACAATATAACATGAAAAAATAATGCAAGCCTCTGATACTTGCCTTTTGCAGAGCTGTGAAGGGTAGTGAAATATGCACCGTTCCACTGAGTCACATCTCGGGGTACCAACGTATTAACACATTAAAATTGTGTGAGCGGAGAATTCTACATAAAGTGGTTGACTGCAGGGAGGATGCCGACATTCAGATGCAGGGGGCCCCTTAAGGATGGGATATGGATAACATTCATATTAGAGACGATGGTGCTAAAGTTGTCAATGACTTATAGATATAAGAATAATAAAGTTGAAAAAAAAAGGTTTGAATGACTGTCACTCAACTGCTTCTGTAATGTCTTATTTACGTGTTCGCGTTATTAAATATGGATGGAAGAAGTCAATAAAAGAGATGAATGAAAAGACGCCATTATTTTTTGGTTTTGTCACACCAAGTGAGGAGTTTGCACATTCTGCACTTTATTTCAAGAGGTTAACCGGCAGTGTGAAGATAGTCTGGTCTTGACACTATTTACCCATCAAAGTATTTGTCTTGTCTTATTATATACATCTGGTCTTAAGCTGGGGCAAAGAAATCTATGTGAGTTGGGACTTCAAACAGGAAATAACCATGAGTGATAACTGATTGTTTTTTTCATCCCAAACACCTCAATACGTGTATACGATTCTGTTTCATGCGCTATTTATAGTTTGTTTGTACGACTTTGTGTTTGAGCACATCTGTGTTTTGCATATATGGTTAGGATTTGTAAATGTACCGGGTGCGGTATGACAGAATACAAACAAATCAAATCAACCTTGTAGACAATTCTGATGAGCTGTTTAATCTTGATGTTGAGACAAATAAACACTGTATAAAGGTTATTGTTTGGGTTAAAGTAAAGTTCTGCTTAGAATGGTATAGCTTGAAACCTTTGAAAAAACCTTTAGTTTTTCATATTACTTTCAATTCTCATACTTTGGATACTTGAAAAATTGCATTTCAAAAATAAATAAATGAATTAAAATCCCTTTTGCCTTTAGTTGCATAAAAGGCTTTTTCATCAGACAGGTATCTCCTGCTGCTCTGGAACAAAAACCTCAAGCCAGGCATGAATGTTGTGCATCATTGGTCACCAAACAATAGGCCAGGGTTCAGAAACAGAGGAGGTGCGAGGAGGAGGGTACGCATTTAGATGACAAGCAGCAGGAGGTTGGAGGGGAGGGAAAAGTTGAGTGGGGGTGGTGAAGTTGAGTCATATGAATCCTGATGTGTACCCCCTCCAATGACAGAGGCTTCTGTCATACTAGGGTCAGAATTACCCCCTGATGTTAATGCTGTTTTTAATTTTTACACTATATATGTAACATATAGAAAAGTTTTGTTGAACAGCTGGGTTATAACAACAAAGGCATTCAAATTCGGATTGTAAACTCTCTGTCTCATAATGTCTGCATTAAAGCAGTGGGGTTTTTTTGCACTGCAAATTTTCCCCTGTGGATTCGCTTTTTGTTATCTCCCATCAGATATGTTAGCTTCCTCTTTTTCATTCAAAATCAGTCACCTATTAACAACATTGTTTTCAGCAATGACCCTTTTAACCCACGCCTGACCTGACAGCTATGTGGTTTAATCTAACAAGTGCTCTTTCAAATGGTAATTTGATGTCCCAAACATATCTTTGTTGCACTCTCCTACTCAGACCTGACATTAATGCTGGTCAGAAGTGAACAGCTCAAATTTCTGAATATAGTGACTCATACTGACATCCACCACATCCGTCAGGAATTGGCAAGCATTTAAATATTCTGATATGAATCTGAATAAAAAAATGTCTTCGCAACCTGATCGGCAACTTAATTTAACCTTAACCGCATGAATAATTCATTTTTAAATTTTAATTTAATTTAGAATTCATACGCAATACCAAATAAATACAAATACCAACAGGATGAGGAGCATGTATCATTTTTTGTGTCTCAGTCTCTGTGTCATTTAGAGTGTGAGTTAAAACACACACACACACGCACACAAGGACACAAACAGACAGAGTGGGAGAGAGAAGTTCTAGGGTGAGTAGTCTTATGGAGAATAGTGATATTTATTTAAGTTGGTTTAAAAATAAGAAAAAACATTTCAGAGAGTGATGTTTTTCATTTTCTGATATTACTGAAAAAGCCTATACAAAAATTGCCAGACTTTCCCCTAACAGTTTTACTGATATCCAATCAATGAAAATATTGTTTTTCATCTTTTCTGGTTAGTCAGTTTCACTATTCCCACCACGAGACCCAGCCTCACCCGCCCCCCTGCTCCACAGGCGTCCTTGGTACTGTGTAAGGTACCCTCAGCAGGGATACCTCCATGCGTATTTGGTTTATAGAAAAAGTGTATGTTCACAGAAGTCATTGCTTTTCCCAAGTTCGTACATCTCATTCTCACTTTACTAAAATGTGAATTTGTATATATGTGAATGATGTTTCATCTTTAAATTCTATTCACCGTTGTTCTGTCTCAAAAACAGATGAGATGCATCCCCAACAATGATTTGAAATTACAACATAAGCATTGATCCTAATTTGGTCTTATAGTTTTGACCTTCCATCTTGAATGACTAATTCATATGCCGTGTTAAACCATCTGTTTCATGGGGGGGAAGAAAAGTGAAAACAGAATGCACAAAAAAAAGTCATCAATCATTGAATGAGGGCAGATAAACAGAAACAATCATATAGTGGTAGACATGGATAGATTTACTTTAAAATAAATCAAATTAAACCCACTGTGTGTGAATGTAGCCCTGCAGCACAAACAACGCATGCATGTTATTGCATTTCTGAATGAATGCTCCTTTTCCACTGACAAGCATGTGAGATCATGCATTTAAGATTATATGACATTTACTGTTTTGTCTACTGCATGGCCTTTTTGCAAGCAAATACATGGTCTTGTATCGATATGCTGTGGTCTACTGTGGAATTTGTGCCACCTACAGCTTATCTTAAAACACATTATTTGATTAAAAGAAATTAACATTAATCTAAATTTGGAGGGCAGGGTCTATTCATGTGGTGAAACACAAAACACACCTATTTTTTGAAAGTCTAACACAGCTTCAACACACTTTATTTTCAATCAACTGACATTACAAAACTAACCCCAGCTTACTGTTCTGTATATTTCCTGTGCATCTTGTATTTGCAAGTGTTATTTGCAATGCTTATGTCCTCTATTGTAAGTCGCTTTGGATAAAAGCGTCTGTCAAATGTAATGTAATGTAATGTAATGTAAATTAAAGAGCCTTCATTAAATGTGATTGTATTGTTACAAATGTATTTTTATCTATCACTGTAGTAAAGTACATATTTAAAATCACATATTATTGTACATATAAACAAAAAAATCTGTATTTATGTTCAAAAGAACAAAGAAAAATATATTAGACAAATCATTTTATGCTCTTTGTGTTTCCTGCCAGGGAGAAAGGGCATACAACCAGAATCTAAGTCGGATTTGAGTAACACTATATTTTATGTTTCACAACCACATGTGAGGTTTGTTTTTTGCCTGCGTTATCAGGTATTTCTGTTAATGTGCAAGGATCAATGATTTAAATTTGTTGGTGTATCCTTTAGCTGCCCCCACTGTGCTCCTCCCAACTGTTTAAACAGCTGTGCTTTCTTTATCACTTCTGGGACCCACCACTGATTCTTCCTGGAAGGAGGGGTAAGTGAGGTGAGTGTGTGAAGGTGGGGGGTCTTGGCGTTGGAGGCTCCCAGCAGGGAAGAGGTCTGGTGTGACTGCTGCCTTGTTCAGCTGGGCTCAGATGTAGCCCAGGGAAAGACACAAACTGTCACCAGTAGACCTCCAGCATTGAAATACTCTTTTTTTTTTTTTTTAAATAAAGGTAGAACTCAAATTATGGTCCAATAACACAAACGTATCAGTACACTTCTATGAAAGGTGAATCCATCTCATCTAATTATAGCTGTCAGTTGATTCCTATCATTGACTGTAACTCCATGTTTTATAGTTGGCTCTAAAATCATTTATGATTTCTGAGTCAATTGGGCCACTGCCCAATGGCTTCTAGTCTCTTGTAATGACACACAATTTTTGTGCATTTTTTACACACCAGCATTGGTTCTGGTTTTACTGTTTGTTACTGGTGAAAAGGTAATAGAGTGTGTCTTATTTTCAGGGATGAGGAGATGGAAGCAGCATGTGGGTGAAAAATAATAAGCAGCACAGGGGGTCACAAAATATTCAAGATTTTAATAAAAAAAATAAGGAAACGCTTGCTTGAGAAATGCAAATAATTACTAAGGTGACTCCCTCCAAGACTCATTCAGATTATGTAAATCCTAATGCTTTTAGATTCATAATGTCAATTTTCAGTTATTTATAGGTATCGTGGATAATGAAAAATAAAGTTGTCAAACTTCTAAAAACCGCTTTAACTCGATGTAAAGGTTGGAACCTGAGTGCGTCTTTATAGGACTTTTTTCACTGATGCTTATCATCAAGAAATGTCATTGCCACTAACCTAACAATTAGTTTCTTTTAGATTTCTGAAAAATATTCAGTCCAATGGACTTCACAGTATTTTCTGTCCCTCTTCTTCAATGGGAAACACATACACACTAAATTGAGTTCCAGAGCATGTTTGAAATAAATGTCAGTAAAACAAAGTGCAAAAGGTTGATTAGGAATTTAAATTGGATATTGAACGGACTTTTCTGTATTTCTGTGAGTGTGCCTGGCTGCAGCATAGTTATTATTGGATAAAAGGCATGCCAGTCTAATAGGAACTGAAAAAAATACAGGACAATCTGGTTACAAATGAGCTGCAATTCCACCTCAGGGTGCATGATAATTATAATCAATAGCAACCCCAAGCTAATGTCCTATATTCCCTGACCTTGCACCCAAGGTGAATGCATCGGTTTGCTGGTCCTTCTCACATTTAGATAAATGGTGTTGATAACGGTAATGATTTCCATATTGGGATTTCCTGATTTCCCTTCACTCTTGTGTAAAGAGCAAGATAGTGAAATTCACAGACTTGCTAAAGTTGAGCAGAGAACATAGAGTAGTCAACAGCGAGTGTTTGTGCCAGTGTGTGTTTTGGGTGGGGGTTGAATTATAAGTTGAAAGGACATGTTGACAAATCACCTGGCCATCAATCTGCAGGCCACCACAGTACATGCCAAAGTTGGTCATCCTATTAATTATGTGAGGCAGGAATCTTATTAGAGCTCCAAACACTACCTCATTTATCCCACTGACCAGTTCAGACAGCAAACATTTTGTTTTGTGCTTACATACTTTAAATTGGCAGTGGCCACACAATGTGGACCTTGACACGGGCCACTTTGGAGCCTCTCAACCACCCGTCAAAATCAACGCCACACAAGCACAGCCTTGACAACACATGCACTGTGCTGACACTCAGAACACTCCAGAGTTGTGCTGTTAGAGCACAGTCATGACTCAGCACCTGGAATTAGGCTCACAGCAAACCAGTCTAAATGAATTCTCCTCAGACATGACGCATGTGTACTTAAAGCAATAAACTCAAATGTTTTGATGCAAATAAATGATTGACATTGATATCCAATGTTTCTCACAGGTGGTCTTTTACAATCAGCTATTTTCTCGTAAATCGAGGAAAACTAATACATCTCTTTAAATTTACTGAAGTGATGACTTCAAGTATTGAATGGAATAAAGGAAAGAAGGTAGGAAATATTCGGGAGAGACTAAACAAAGGGGAAATGTTGGTGAAAACAATGTTCCAGACTAATGTGTATTTAAATTGTGCATTATCTCTGCTCTTCAGTGTCACAAATACAGTAATATTATAAACGTGTCAGCATTTGCAAGTTACTGTGTTGTACATTCAGTTGTGACAAAGTCACACTTTCATCGACATACTCCTCAATCTGGTTTCAAGTGTGTTGAAAAAATGGTGCTCAGATATTTTGCTACAGCAAATATCTCAGACTTTTCCGTTACTATTTTTTATTTCTATCATAAAAATGCTTTTTTTTCTTATTTTTTTACTCTCAGTAATCAACTCTCAACACCCCATCTTCCACCTTGGAAGACTGCCCCCCATTTCTGGAACCCCCTGAAGTCACTTTTCCGTTTCATGCATATGCATGACTGTGAATAGCTCTTCATGTCAACAGGTTGTGGCAGTCTATTTATCATTCAAAAGGAGAAAGCAGAAGGCCTTGCATTGCCAATACAATCAAAGCAGTGTTTGCAGACAAGTCTCAAACCTCACTTCAGTTCAATGTAAGGAGATGAGAAGGCAAATTATATTTAAAATGGGAAAATAGAACATAATAATTGAAATTAAAAATTAAAATAAATAGAAATAGAGATTGATGATCAGAGGAAATAGGACACTGAGAGGAGCCTTTGGCCTTATGCCTTGTTACTGAAATGTTTTGACTTCCTTGTTAACTCCTATTCCTACACTGAGCACTAACACTGAGCAGGTTCTACAGTAAGAATGATTCCTCTCATGATGACCCCTTGGTCAAATTAAAGTCTCTTAACCAGAAGATCCACCTAGACAACATAGAGGCACAACACAATGACATGAGTCACTGTGCCTACTGTTTGTTTGTCCAGGTCTTCAATTCTTGCATCTTTTACCCTGGATTGCACTGTTCACTGAGCCTTGACATCTTCGTTCCTTTGACATGTGTTAAACATATTGTGGGTGGGAGGGTTTCATGTTAAATCCCCCCTTCACAGAGCTTTCCAGAGCAACAAAAGTAAGGCAGTGGGTAAAATAACACCTCACTGTAGCTGTATAGAAATGCAATTACAGTTTTAAATTATTGATATGTAAACTGACCCACATTTCTCTGGAAAGTATAATTTTTTAAGCATGTGGTTCCTGCACTATGTTCTGTGTTCAAATCTCTTATATCCATTGAAAATGTGCATACACACACACACACACACACACACACACACACACACACAGCCTCAAGCACACACCTTCAATGCCACTCTGGCTCTGTACTGTATGTTTTAACTGGCAGAGAATGACACCTGGAGCTAAGCATACTGGGTAGCATTTTTCAGCACTGTTACTATTCTGAGTATAATTTCTGGCAGCCAGCCATGCGTAGCCTGAGCAGCTCGATGAACTCCTTGCAAACATCTGTATTTGCTTCACACAGACTGCAGAGGCTCCGGCACGCTTACATTACTATCCAATGGACGTTCCACATACCTCCAGACTATCCTCCAATCTGTCTGGGTTTGGGTTGGGGCTGAGTGAGGGGTACGGGAGGTGTTTCGCAGCCAGAAAAACATCTATCATGCAGGCGCCGCTGTGACCAAACAAATCAGTGGTGGCTAGAAAATATGATTTCACCAGGAGAGGAATGTGAGAGCTGAGGCCCACTGTGAGGCCGCTGTACTCCGTATATGTTTTGCAGACTCAAGCGGGATCAGGGGTGTCACTAATGGAGAAAGGTGACAGGTGATGATGATTGTGTAGTCCAGCAGCTGGTAAGATTTTGAAAAGAAGCTTTGATAGAATCCTATGCAAATTTTTAGGTCTGGAATTCTCTGAAAAGCCCAAAATACAGAAGCATTACAAGGACTGACTTTATACCCAGTGAATGAAAGTAAAATCATTCTTAACTCCCAGATCTACTTTGCGCTACTTCATTTTCTTTTGCATCTCTAGTTGGAATGACTCATCAAGCTCAAAGCATCATTGCTGTGTAGCGTAGTTTGAGTTGCATGAGGCCTCGGTAAAACCAGGCCATAAGGAAGCAATCAGCTGCCGATGCTCTCCAAAATCCTGCAGGAGTCTGCAGGGATCTAATCAATCACTACAAACAGGCAAAACACTCCAGCCTGCCATTCCTGCCTTGGATTCCCGCAAAGCTTGTGTTTTTGTTTGTTTTTTCCCCACAGAGAAGTCAGCACACTGAGAGCGCCGGGAAAAACCAACCATCAGATTCTTCATGTTATTATGAATAGTGTTCATTAGCAGAGTCAAGGATGCATCTAGATTGACAGCAAGTTATTTAGGTGAAGACACTAAATTTGATTTTCTTACGTCCCAGGCACTTTATGCTGGATGATGGATGCCAAATGGAATCAAAACAAATAGCTCAAATGTCAAACTGAATCAGATGGGCAAAATTTGATTAAACAAATATGCTAATAGCTGATGTAACAAACTATTACAAGAGCACATGGGAATGAAAGCTATTAGTTTTTTAGAATAAAACTAGTGTATACCTGTGTATACCTCATCCTGTGTGTAGAATCAATACACTCTGCAATGACCCAGTTTCTTTCTAGCACTATCCAATTTACTGATAGCGTCTTTGTAAAATATTTGATGGTCAGGTATTGGGGAAAATTTTAGAAGCCTTGTTGTTTCATTAGAACATTAAAAAAGTTTGGAAGACACATAAAAATAAATCCACCAGTGTAGTATTGTTCAGGCTTTAACTGATAAAAAATAAACATAAAGAAATTTCAAAGTCACATTTTAGTCTGATGTGCTTAATGGAGATACTTTTGTAAGGTAACTGTCTGCCAAACAGAGTGGAGCTCAGGCTTAATATCAAAGTTAGAATAGAATAGAATAGAATAGAATAGAATAGAATAGAATAGAATAGAATAGAATAGAATAGAATAGAAAAACAGATGGCAGAAAAAGCCACAGGCACACTGTAATATGTATAAATGTCTCAGATGTATTCAGTGTTAGGTAGACAGCTTTGTGATAATTTAGATTAAGCCTCTTATCACACAGGCAACATTAGAATTTGCAGTATAGTTATTTTTTTTATTTATCTAATCTGATAAAATAGTAATTGCATTGTTAATACATTTTCTGTCAAATACTACAAAAGAATGATTTGTGTGAAGACTTTTTACCATGCCTTAGTGAAAGAATGGTCTTAAGCACAGCTCATGTTTCACTTATAGCTGAAGGGTGAAAGCTGCTGTGGTGAAATGTTAAGTTGACCCGTAATTAAATACATGTACTGTTCTTTGTGTTTGGTGGACCATTATATGGATACACAAGTGTAGTTGGGAGTTAGATTTAATTCATGTTTGAATGCTGATTTGGGAACTGGGGAAAAATCACCTACCCACATAGTTCATGTTTCAAAATAAAAGACCATTTAACTTTCTCAATTTTTTGTCATTCATCTCAACCTGCAAGACCAAGCGTATCTTAATTTGCTAAATATATTTCCTCATTCTCACAGTTAGTAACCACACAGCATCCATTGCATGCGGAGGAATATACTGATTGATTTTAAAACGCTTACCATTAAGATCCATCTGACTTTCATCTGCATGTCAACAGCCTAATTAGTGTGTTTCCTCACTGTGAAGGACGTGTCAGGGGACAGTGAAAGTATGACCTTGGTCAACAGGAAACAATTGAACAGTTTGCCTGAGGGGAGCCTGGCACATCTGCCTGTGAATGAATATCCCATGAAGGGCCTTTTCATGTGGAAATGGGAAAAGAGCACACACCTTTTAAATTGCAAATTAGAAAAGATCAGCCTCTTTTGAGGTGCTGAATGCCAATTAAAGCCTCTGTTAGTGACTTTACCAGTTTGGTCTGGAAATTGTGTCCTGCAATAAGGAGAAATATAGCCTTTGGTAGAAATCAGCACTATTGCTACTTATGCAGATTGAGCACAAGATGGAGGCATAGATTTCCCTCCTGATTGGTTTGTTTGTCTGTTCTATTTTCTATTCTGCCAAAACATGTCTTCCTCTTTCAGCTGAAAAGAGAAAATAATACTTCAAATATTCATAAAATCTCTTGTGTCTTCTCAAATACGCACACGGAAGTTGCCAGTAACATGCATGAATGTTAGCAGGAACTTTGTCAGACTTATTTGCCATGGAAGTGAACGATCCCTAAGGCCTCTGACAAGGTTTCCAAGGATTTCAGTGAAAGGAAACAAAATGCGTGTTTTTTTTGTTTGTTTCACTAGTAGCCTGGAAGACATAAAGAACTCTATTGACGCCACGTTTAGGTTGCAATATGTAACATAATACTCTATGGAGTGTCTTGAGTTTATTTTAATAACCCTGATTGATATGCCATGTCTAAGGCTCAGGTATTTGGCATGGTAATGGTGCTGAAAAGCACCAGAAAATAGCTAGTGTGAAACTTTGGGTTTTATGATTTATCTTGCAGGGATTACGATGAAGATTTGTAAATGTTTGTATGTAACATTTACGCATTCCAGCCTCAGCTATGGAAATACAACCTGTTGAAATACAACAATACTCAAAACAATATGTCAAAACTTACATACATCAAATCATGTCTCATAATCTGATAAGGCTTATTGTTGGACAAAAAATGACAAAATTGCCCTTATTACCCCCAAACAAATCAGATATGTGAAAATTCTATGACAGTTTCTCAGTTTAAAGTGTAATAAGTACTTTAAATGTCACAGTCAAATTTGTCAAGCACAGAGGTTCTTAGTTTTGGTTCATTATTAAAGTAAATGGCGCAGTGATTGACTCCAAACATCGGGTATCGTTTGCTTGGCCCTAATCAACAAGCGCAAACAACATTAATAGATCCTTATCAAGTTCTAGAACAGGGCTCCCCAAACTTTTTCCTGCAAGGCCAAATAACTTTTCCCTTTTCTGTCGATGAGCCGAGCCAGTTTGTAGAGGTGTCTAAACCTAAACATTTGTTGAATTTCCAAAAAGCCACACATAACCAAAAATTAGCCATTTCAGGGATCTTGACAGGAAAAAAAAATCGGAAATAACATTATTAATGAATAATGCAGCCTTTTCTTTGAATTTAACAAAAAAAATAATCGTTTGTCCACTTCAGATTAAATACTCTGCATTCTGAATCTATTTTTCTCTTACTTAATCTTTTTGCCATTATTCCGTGTTATTTGATAGGGGTGTGTCCAGGATTATTTTTTTTTTGGAGTGACCAGGATGGATAGGATCAGGAATGAGTCTAACAGAGGATCAGCACATGTTAGATGTTTTGGAGAGAAGGTCAGAGAAGCCAGACTGAGATGGTTCGGTCATGTACAAAGGAGGGAGGAGGGATAGTGAATACATTGGTAGACGGATGCTGGAATTGGAGCTGCCAGGCAAGAGGTCTCAAGGAAGACCAAAGAGAAGATTTATGGACATAGTGAGAGATGATATGAAGGTAGTCGGTGTGTGTGAGGAGGATACGGAGAATAGGGTTAGATGGAGAAAGTTGAATCGCTGTGGCGACCCCTGAAGGGAAAAGCCGAAAGAAGAAGAAGAAGAAGAAGAAGAAGAAGTTCTATGCATGTACAAGTCACGAGTACGTAGCCACAATGGAAAAAAAAAATCATAATGCATTTCTGGTACTGTTCAGGGGCCGGGCAAAACGTTGAGGCGGGCCGTATCCGGCCCCCAGACCGTAGTTTGGGGCCCACCATTCTAGAACCTGAGGAAGAGTGTTTATTTTTCAGTTGGGTATTGAAAAGGTTAAAAAAAAAAGGTATACATCATCAGCGTCTGTTATTATAAATCAAAACTGTAGAATATTGACTGTGGACTCATACTGAACAATTAACCATATATGTTTACTTGCAATCTGCACATGCGCAGAAACTCTGTAGGCAGGCTCATGTCTATTGGTACGAATTGCTATCATTACCTGTGCCCTGCTCTTCAGTAAAAATAACTAAGTGCGACTGTGATATCCCCGGTCGTCTTTTACGCAACACACAACAAAGACAAAGTAACAGGTTCCTATACTAGTTGTAGTGGCTAAAGTTCCCTCTAAGTATTTGCCAAAGTATTCACTCATTTAACCACTCTAAGACGGAAAGAACGAGTCTCTACGCGTGTTTACTGTTGACGACGGTAGAAAACAGTGTGTTCGCTCCGTCCTTTACTGAATCAGCCCCGGTATCCCAACAGTTTTACCTTTATACACATTTGAACGCCCGCTCAGCGCCCGCTCCGAACCTTATTTGGTTAACATAAACATAAATACATATGCCATGAATAAGCATGTACTCAACAAAAAAGCAAAATTAAATACAATAAAGTAATTATAAATAATTATGCTATAATCAACAATCACCAAAATATAATGCAGTAATATTATATCCAAATCTGAGACTAAATTACAAAAAATGGACTAACACTAGTGATTAAATAAGCAGTGAAAGAATGTAACGTCTTCGATGTGAGAATTTTGTGGTGTGTTTAGCAGATAGCAAACCGGGCTTATCCTCGGTGGGCGGACTGATGAGGTGTGGTTTGCACTTGCTTTCCGAGAGGATAATTGGACTACAGTACCCAGGCGCCCCTCCGGTCCCGCCCCCTGCATACCTCCGCTCGGCACTCACGCTGCTCTGTGGGGATCCTGCGCTGCACACAACAGCCGCGGCGAGAAGCACAGCGGAAAAAAAGTTTCTCCAGAGGAATGGCCAAGTCTGAGAAGATCCCTTTTTCTTCATGTTTCACAAGTTTGATCCCGAGAACAGCGAGGGATCGGATTTAAGGATCTACCTGGTTGAACGGCCGCAGATTTGGGATATTCGTTGGCGGTTCGTCCCTCTTTAGGATTTGTTGAGCTTCAAAGTTGAAGATCAAACTGACGGGGTGTTCTGCCGTGTGGCCAGAGAGAGAATGCGTTTCTCCACGCAGCCCTGTGGGTTCGCGAGTTTCGCCGCGATTTTCCTCTTGTTTTTGCGACTCCAACGCGGCTCCGGCGCGGAGTCCAAGACGTGCCCTTCTCCGTGCGCCTGTTTCGGGGAGCTTTTGGACTGCAGTCGGCTGAAACGGGCGCAAATTCCAAGGACGATTCCCGAATGGACAGTTCAGCTGTGAGTCCACTTAAAGAACTTGTCATTTATCATTGTTTTACTTCCTTGTTTTGCATTTAATCAGAAACACCTAAGTACGGTGTCCTCTCCACACATCTGCAGTCTGAATCGCCCGCAGTTTTGGCACCGGTGGGGATGATCCACGTTCCTCTATTCAAGTGAAAACGGAACGGGTTGTAAACCACATGAGGAGCGTAGTGTTGCACAAGAAATCCACTTGGTCGAAAGTGTTTTCAGATGCAGTGAACTGAATTTCTGTGAACCGCTCGCAAAGCATGTGCGTTCAAGGTGGCAGAAAAGTTTAGGATTTTAAAACTAGAGAAACGGCCCAGATCATTAGACCCTAACAGCTGGTCATAGATCTATTTTATAGGATTTCTTTATTGCCTTGGTTTTGTTCTCTCAGCAGTATGAGAGGTTGCTAGGGACTTTTTTTGTTTTCTAAACTGTGTTTTAGTCACTAGTGTGCCATTGTCACAGTTTATTAAAGTATGATCAATACTGAACCAATCCACTCAGTGTACTCTTAATTGTGTTAATAGGAGGTGGTAGTTTGAGTTAAGGTGTCAGGAGTGGCGCTTTTTAGAAGTAATAGCAACACATTGAGTCTCCCTCCTCTGGCTGATCTCTCATGTTGCTTACAGTTACGTTCAAGAGTTGTTTATGTTGGTTTGGCAGTCTGACATTTCTCAGAAGTTTGTGTAATAGTTGTAGGTCTTCAGATTTCAGCTCCTCGGACCACAAGGCCTTCAAAGGCAGAAAAAAAAGCATTACATAGAAATAATTTCTTTCCTGTTTTCATCTGGGCAGAGTGAAGGCCTGAAAGCCAGTTGGACTGAAATCTCAAATATCATTTTTATGTCCAACTCTATAGATAACTAGTATTACTGGATGATTACTATCATACATACTATACTTTATTCACAGTTTAGATATACTGCGTGTGTCCCCAGTCTAAGCCGAAGCTCTACAGTTGAATTTAGTTTTTCTCTGTCTAAAATGTGCTGCTCTGGAAACTTGACGTTGCCAGAGAAAACAGACCCAGCCTGCACCTCATAACCAAGGCTTGCCTCCAAGGAAAATGAAAAGAAAAAAAAAAGTTCTACATGGGGGGAAAAATTCTTTTCACTCTGGCATGCTAATTTACGAGTGGCTCTCCAGCACATCTTAAACCCCTTAAACTGGCCGACCCTTTGTTTTCCAGCACCCCATTATTTCTGCTGAATTAGCAACACCAGAGCCAGCAATGGTACTGATTAAGGAGGAGCATGTAGGATTAGTTTGAAACAAACTCACTTGGGGAAAAAAGAGGGAGGAGAAAGTTGTAGGGTAAAGGAGAAGAAGTGGGATTAATCTATGAATATCAGAGAGGTTGGTGGAGGAAAGAGCCGGTTCATGCCAAGATTGAGCATCTGTTTGCTTTTTATGGTCCTAAGATGAGAACCTTCTTTGAAACAATGTGCACAGGTCTAGAGGTTTCCCAGACATCCTTGCAAAGCTTCATCAAAGGAATGTGATTATTTCTGCAAATAATGAATTTGGCCACCTGAAACTAATGCTCTGTGAACAACAGCTGGAAAGGGTAGGTGATTGGCACCGCAATCCAAAACCTTTGAGTTTGGATCTAACTAACCCAAAGACTCAAGACAATACCATTATAAAAGGGATGGGCTTACACAAGCCATTTTTACAGAGGTAGCTTATACGTTATCTCTTCTGAATGAGCACTGTTCTGTTCAATGTTTGTTTGTGTTCTTTTGCTATGCCAAGAATGCGCCTCAACACTTATGTATGCACATAAACCAAACTTTTGTGACATCCTCACTTTCATGTCCTCACTTTCAGAGTTGTTTAGCCCACCGAGCAAGTGCACTTGAGACCTTCAGACTTCCAGTTTAGCCTGAAGCTAATTTGAATGGGAATTAAATGATTTAAGGTTGACATCCAAATGCCCTGTTTACTTAACATTACATGCATAACAATCTTTGCATTTAAAGTTTGCATTTGTGCTTTTTGACCAAATTAAAAGGTTTAAAGACAGCTGAGACGGAAACAATAGTCCTGTTGAGTGGCCCATGCCATCAGTTTCAAAAATAAACAATACGTTCTGTTAGTCAGCAACTAATACGTAACACAGACCATGTGTTGCTTCATGTTAGGAACATGATGTCAACTTTTAAAAAAAGTAATTATTTGCATTTTCACAATTGTGTGATTTGCTTTAACATCAAAATTAATATAAGAAGTTTAAATTGGCGGATCCATCAAAATGAGTCAACGCCTTTTCAGTTATTCTTTATTCATTTAGTAATTTGTCAAAATAAAAAAAAGACAGTCTGGCCAGTATTGGGTAAGTGTTGTCAAACATGTTTGTAGCTTTTAGTGGATCTGTCTCGCTATTTTCTAACTTTGCTTTTTATCCCTTAGCATTGAACTATTCTGCAAATATGTGACCTAGGGAGTGAGAAATTCTCTCTCTTTGAGAAACAGATATTCATGGGAAATCTTCTACCATTATTTCAGATGCATTTCCTAATCTACAACATTAATGACAGCTCTTTTAGCCTGAAGTGCTGCTTCTTTATTCACTTCAGCTCCCGATAAGAATGTCACGGAGTGCGCAGGAGCAGATACAGGCTGCAGCCTGTACACAGCACATTGTTATCTTGCTCTACTCCCAGTCCGCTTTGTGAGGGAAGTGGAAGTGTTAGAGCTACCAAGGGTTTATCTAAGGAGTATGATAGAACACCTTTCCCATATGGCCCTCGTGCTGGAACTAAAACAACAACAACAATGTACAGCTGGTTGGAAAGGGGTGGGGGCTAGCTTTAGTCCTGCATGTAAAACTCTGGTTGAGCGCTTGATGAAAGTTTCCACTAAAGTACAAAAACAGGCCCAAGAAAATTCGACAGGGGTGTTTCAAATGTATGAAAGGCGTACCTTACGCTTTTCCCAACATTGTGAATACATTACCAGTTGTTAGGCTCTGCCCCTCCCCCCAGAGCAACTTGATGGATTCCAGATGAGGGAAATAAGGAGGGCTGGAGGTGGGGGGTGTAAAAAAGTGTCTGGCACCACAGTGTTGATCATGCGCAGCAGCGTCAATAACTCCACCACTTTACAGTGCGCAAGGCTCTGCTTGCCAGACTTCTGGAGCTGGATTTCAGGCGCCTCTTCAAAACAGCCAGTGAAAACAAGACTCACCCCCTGTGAGCTGCAGCCAAGACTAAGCTCAGACAATTCTGAGTCAAGTCCAGATCCAGAGTAGGATCAGACAAAATCCAGAGAATGACTGAATCTAAATAAGTTTGTAACACAAAAAAGGCAACAAGTTCAATGTACCATAGGTCAAGAAGTTTACAGAAGTGAACATAGGTTTTTCAACAGGTGCACCACCTGTTTAAAGCTTTTGACAAATTAAGATTTTATTTTAGGATGTGAAACCATTTAGTTGTCTTTTATTGGCCAACAGAGGAGAAACTCAACTGTAATTTTAATATGTTGACTATAGATTATCATGTTTAAACAAGTCTTCATTCGGGCTGTATAATAAGTCACATCTTTTTAATCAGCAGTTATCTTGGCAGGATGATTGAGACAAATATAATTAAAGCATATTACATTTTGGAATGATATTCTTCATTTTTAATGGAAGGGCAGAGAACCATTGTGCAATAAGAAACTAGTCCAGGTATGTTGAAACATTCTGGTTTTTGTAAGTCAGACAAGAAAACAACAAGGATCTGCGTTATCTCAATTTGAAAGTCTTGTTACATCATACGTGATGATTTCTATCTCCATTTAGACTTATAATTTTTTAAACGCAGCACATTTACAATGGCTTCCCCAAACTAAAGCACACTTGGCCATTTCCATCAGCAGGTTTCAACATCTTTTTCCGGCCAAAAAAAAATCCCAACCTCCTACTTATAGGGTTTTGGCTGTGTATGTCAGAAGAGCAGGTATATAAAATGCACTGTTTAAAACTGTTAAAGTCTGCCTTTATTGTTCTAAATTATTTTTGGGGTTTTAATGAGAAACTAGGGAACATTGTCAGATGTTGTTGCCACGAACCCATTTTGTTGTCAGAGAGGTCGGAGATATGCTTTAAGTAGTCTGGATTTGTTTCAAGACACTGTTGTGAAGCATCATATCTGGAATGAGATCCAGGTTTAAACACAGTCTTGGGAAATTGCCAATCTAAAGTAAGAGGGGGGTTATTATGTGGATATATGTATTCATGTATGTATGTATGTATGTATGTATGCATGTATGCATGTATGCATGCATGTATGTATGTATGCATGTATGTATGTGTGTATATGTATATATATATGTGTGTGTGTGTGTGTGTGTGTGTGTGTGTGCGTGTGTGTGTGTGTTTCTACATATGCATTGTATCAATGCATCGACACCAAGCATCAATCAGCCTCTTCTCATGTTTGTGAGCTCTGCATACATTAGAAAGTATTTCTGATCCTGAAATAGTGGGGAAAAAACGGTACCAGTTATGTGAAACATCACTTAAAGGTTGTATGTCTTGATCAGTGTCTTTGTTTGGATGAGATATCCAAAAAGCATCTAAAAATATGTTGACAACGTTTTTTAGGAAGAGATAATTTGTTGCAGAATATGTATTGTGTCACTTTAATATGCTAATAATAATATCAACATATTGTATCATTACTATTATTGTATTAATCTTTTATTATGGGGCCTCTGTTCACCCCTACCACTAATTTAAGGGTTTCTTATGACACTAACTGTCAGTTTGTGTAATCTCTTGGTAGTAATGACACTTAGGTTTGGTAATTTTCTGACCTCGCTGTTCCATTTTATTGCCTCTGATTTTGCAACATCTCTGAACTCTATGGTTTCATTGCCTCACTGTCTTTGATCCACTTCCTCTGTGCACAGTGTTAATTCACGATAACAACAGGGAGGTTGGATATAATTATGTTTGGACTACAGTATCTAAAAAATATGGTCTATGGCGTATACTGGCAGTGTATACTTTTCCCTTAATTTTTGCCTTTTTCTTTTCTTCAGGGACCTGAGCCACAGCAAATTAAACGTGCTTGACAGCACGTTGTTTGCCAAAATACAACATCTAAGTGAATTGTAAGTATCCCTTGTACTCATGGCTTTGTAAAGTAAACACATAATTTTGTAAACAATCTTTCCTACTTGTGACAAACTTTTTCGCTCATCCATACAGAAAGCTAAACCACAATGAACTAGAGGCGATACCTGACTTGGGACCTTCTGCTTCAAACGTCACAACTCTCCTCCTGTAAGTCAAACACTCAGGAACACTGCTGGGGTCTCGTACCTCCAGCTGGTCTGGAGGATAATCCTCCGCCAGGGTTGTCATTGCTGGTTACTGTAGCTCGCTCCTCAGCTCCTCCTCCCTTCCCTCTTGAGAACTGCCCTTTTAGCTGAGCTGGTTCCCAGACGGGGTAGTCAGACATGGCAGCCAGCCCCAGACAAGTCACATGGTCAAAGACAAATGCCAATGGAAATGTTTTGTTTAGTGGCTATTGCTGCCGTGGGTGTATTTTTAACCTGGAAGTCTTGACATGATGCTGGTAATCTGTCATGTGAAAGTGGCAGAATTTTACGTTTAAGAGGAATTTTGGTGTGGCCCTGCGTAGGAGTCAGTCACTGTGGTTAATCTGGATGCAAGGCAGCAACTCTTTGCACCTAAAAATACGACAGTGTATCAGTTCACTACTTTTAAAGAGAGCGATTAAGTCATATTTTGTTGTTCATGCACAAGTTGCATAAACATAGATTTTTTTTCTCCTTTTTTAAGTTTTGGCTCCCCTGGTAATGTTGTGATGTTAAAAATGCTCGCCTTGACTACAACCAGAAGACTCTGTGGAGTATTGTCATGCAGTACGTGCTTTTTGAACACCACCAGATATTAGTTTGTGAAACCTCAACAATTTTATTTGCTTATTTTGGCATGTCTCTTCCAACCAGCGGACATGAAGTTATTGCAGAAGAATGTATCTGTCTCTCAGCTTGACGAGGCATATTGCTCATCAAGCCCTGACATGATGCTTCGTGGCAGCCGTAGGGCGTTGAGTTTCCAATCGACCATTTGATTTACCCACATTGCAACAGTGTAACCTCCAGTCATGAGTACAGAAACAGGGATATGGTTGTCCAGATTCAATTTTTTCATCATGTCACAGTGTAAAGAAACAAACAGAACACCTTGTTTTTAGGTAACCTCATCAATTATTTTGCTCACATATTGCGATTCTTATTGCTACAGGCTCTCAGCTAGCTACTTGGCTAGCGAGCCATGGATCAGTACATTATATATACACTTGATGTGGCTTTAAAAGAATGGTACCCTACTCAAACAAGATAGATGGATGGTTCAGTGATGTAATGCTAGAGAGTTGACGGTGAGTTTCTATAATTAAATATGCAAAACCTCAGTTTGGCTATGATTCACCATCCAAAAAGTCATTTATGGTTAAAAACATGTTGATGTAACAACATTAGGCTATAATAATAGTGTAATAGCTATAATTACTGTTTTTCTTTTAATTTTGTATTTTTTATTTTTATTTAAAGCACCTGAAAACACTACATCATTAAGTGTTACCCAGTTAAAATGGCGTCTTTTCCTTAGAGTGGATATTAGCACTTGTTTTTGACATTGAACGGGTATGAAAATGTCATGGTTATTGATAAGGGTTAAGATTGGTGCCTAGCAGCATTCTTGATTGATCCATATGACACATCCCTGTCAAAGGTTGCAACATTTCATACAAAATCTTCAAACACAGTAGAAAAAAAAGATTACTCAATTCTGTCATCAGGACGTGTCATGGCATTCTTTGATTTTAAAGCAATCAATTGAACATATGCCGAGTTATGGCTCTTGGGCGCTTTAGTATTGAAACCTTATCCCCGTTTAAAATTTGAACTGCTGTGAAGACAACTCCTTGTGAAGTCAGTGGTATCAGATCAAGGGGGGCAGGGGAATGGTTTACAAATTTGTCAAAAGTAAGTAGTCAGAAAAAGTAACTTGAACAGAAGATCCAAAAACCCAGACCCTCCTGTAGTCACTGCCCGTGTTGCATGATCAGATTTTTTTTCTCTCTCAAATGGAATATTTTTCCTAATTTTTTTCTCTCTCCCGAAGCTGGGAGGGTAGTAAAGAGAAGAAAAAAGCCTCAGGGTATCAAATACCGCTAATTCAAACAGCAAGTCAGACATCGCGGCAACTCTTGCCGACTTCTATGACCTCGTAGCTCCGAGTAAAAACAAACGCCAATAACCCTGCAGCTGGTAGTAATTGAGTGATGATCATCTTAATTAATTGAACAATTTCCCAGGAATTTATGGAGGGGGCAAACCCAGCCGCCTCTAAATCCCCCAGACTGTGTTCAACAAATGACCTGGAGATTCCAGGTCAGATTAGGAGATGTGACTATGTAGTGGGGAAACCTGGGGAAGATGACAATCACACAACAAATAGGGCTGAGTTGTACTAGTTATTGGCCACATTCTATTAATCCAACACAGCCAAACTCATATCTTCTAAATTCACAATGATATACACCTGAGTAGAAAAGATGATTAGTCTTCCAAGGAGCTGGAAATGTATTTTATGTATTGCCAAACTTGCTATTTAGTGATATTTTCATCCTCATTACAGCTCAAGATTATGTTTAATCTTGTGAAAAAGAGTTGTTTTGCACAAAAGATGAAATGATTATGAAACAGGACACCGTTATTGAAAAAAGTATCTAACTAGATTACATTGCAGGATTTTTCACTTTGACAGGTGAAAGCCAGGTCTGAAACATGACAGAAAAACTGCTTCAAGGGAAAGAGGAGCCAGTAGGAAAAATACATCCAAATAGATTCAGACATAAATTGCCGTCCAAGAATAATATGTATTGCTCACACACATTGTGTTCCTCTTGTCCTTATTGTGGAGCCAGCATGTTAAGATGGTCAGCCATCTTAGTGAGATATGTGCAGAGATTAATATGGTGTCTTGACAGCAAACGCAGCCCTGGTTTTCATTACAGGCACTGCTGCAGAGAGAGCAAGACATCGGGGATTCTTACAACTCCCTTCTTCTAATAGGGAATACCATGCACAAAACACCGCCATGCATGTGTATGGCACTCATTCACACACACCATGGAAAAGACAGTTTTAGAAGAAGTAGCTTTTCCTTTTAAAGAGGTTTAAATGCATTTCAAAGTTTTATTTTGCTGAAACAAAACTCAAAAATGACAATTGCTCTGCAAATATAGTGAGTTTGTTTTTGGTTGAGGGTTTATATATTTTTTTTCTGTGCTGAAAGATTTGCAGGTATGTGTTGAGAATGAGCGCGTGCAGCTCCAAAAGTAACATCACATTGACCAAAATGACCTAGTGCTCATGCAGTAAATTAAACTCCACAGCTTCCCATGGTTGTGAGTATCTTACTTGATACACTTTACATGTTGTTTCATATCAAAATGTTAATTGTGGATACATTTACCATAGGTTTTATTATCATCAAAACTTGTTCAATCTTCAAAATGCCCCTGGCAGTCATTGACACGTTTGGCCTGACAGGCACTAACATATACAATCACATTATCTGATTGGACGAATGTTAAACAAATTTGTTGTCTTTTACCAGTGCACGTTGCTTGGGAATATGTGTGTATGCTTATGTGGTACAGACAAATATTCCCCATTTAAGTTGGCCTAAGCATTAACAGTTTGTTTGTTTGCTGTGCTGGAGCCCTTTTTTTAATTATAATAACTTGGCCAGTCTTTTCACCATCAAGTCTGACTTTCTGGGTCAAACTTCAGAATCCCCTCATCTGCGGGCCTCAAGCCCTTTTCCCCCTGAGAGAAACTGGAAAGACTGGTTCAGCCCGCCCTCTTCCAGCCATCAGTCAGGCTGAACATGAAAACTGAGATACAGGTGGTGTGTGGTACTTTTGTTTGGGACCTGGGGGCCATGGTGCGTGGAGAGCCCTTTGCAAATCTCCTAACAAAAGAGCTGCCTGTGCAGTTTTTATTGTGAACAATGACCTGTATTTACGCGTTGTTGCTGTACACTTCAGAGATATTTAGACTTTTTTAATCTGTGCACTTTTAGCCGTTTAGTTCTTGGCTTGCTCTCGGGATAGAACAAGGAAAAATATTTTATCACAATGACGCCAAGTTTTGCTCTATTAGTGTGTCAGCCTTCTGATAATAGCAATATCATGATTCAGTGATTCAATTCTTCCAGCAGTCCAAAAGCCTCCTAAAATCTCTTGTTCATTTGGAAACATAAAGTGATTTTATTTTAACAGTCATACACTATCACCCTTCACTCTGTCAGATTGCCGTCTTCTCTTGGCGCAACAGCAAGATCGAGTGGAGGTTCTCAGCTCAGAGCCAAACTCTCCATATGGAGTCTTTATTTTTTTTGCCTGGTGAATCTTGTCCTCTGCCTGAATCCCAGGATTACCACATGGAGAGTCTGCCTGTGTGGAAACAGTAAAAAGAAAATGAGTCAGTGTGAGCACACTCTTTTGAAATACATGCAAAACCTTAATTCACAGCACAGCACACTATCTAAGCATTGAATAGTTAAAAAGGAATGTCACCTGAGTTTCGTTTTTGCAGTGCATATTGCTCAAATGTGGATTTAATTCCTGATGCACACGGCAAAAAATGTTCACATCTGACCTCTTTCATTTCTGAAATGAAATTAGCCTCTTTTAAAACTCAAAATATGATAGATTTACAGTCACAGTCTTGTTAGGCCAGGAATATTTTATCCTGTTCATCTGTCTGTCATTCTGTATCTATATACATGTATATGTTATCTATGAATAACCACCAATAGCATACTGAATCATTGTAATACATCTTAAAAAAATTATATTTAAACATGCAGGGCAAGCACATTGTACCCCAACAAGTTTACTGCACCCTTACTATTTACATTAAACTTGACATTATGATTTTGTCCTATTGTACCAGAACTGTATCAGAATGGTACTCCACTATTATCCACCTGTTGTATCATTATCATTATATTTTTTTCATTGTCATTGTTTGAGCACTAAATCCAGTAAATGAACACAGGGCCTTGCCATGTTCACAAATAGATAATTAATTTGAAAGTTTGATGCTCACAATCAGCATTGTATTATTTCAAAACCCCCACATCCCACGAACTGGCGAGATATGTCCAAGTGGAGCCTTTATGCAGGGAAAAAAATCAATGTAGGTAATAATAGGTATAATGACAGTTGGAATATCATCCAGCCATCTATCTTCTACCCCTTATCCTGCGCTCAGGGTCGCATGAGATGCTGGGCCTGGGAATAGCATCCAATATCCATAGCATCCATTTGAACAAATCGGAGTTCAATATATACATACATATTTAATCCTGTATATATACCTAATATATATATATATATATATATATATATATATATATATATACATACAGGATTATACATATATATGTGTGTGTGTATGTGTGTGTGTGTATATATGGGTGTATATATATTGATATATACATATATATGTATACACACGCATGTGTGTGTGTAGAATTTAAGAATGAATAACTTTTTAATCCTTAAAACTTTTTGAATAAAAATATGCAATATTTTCTTAAAAGAAACTCTACTGGGATTTATTATTTAAGATCTTTTAACCCAAGGTATTGTGAGGATCAGTTGATGGAGAAAAGCCTTGAAGAGTAAATGCTGTATCAGCAGTATGCAGTCACCAGAAAGGCCTTCCTCTTTCATTTACCAGCTGATAAATAAATGCTTATAACTATGACATAAAAATAAATTATACAACAGTCTAACTACACACATCTTGGACACTTTCTGTTGAAGAGCAATAGATTGAAATTTCAATGATTTGACTATTCATGACCCCTGTGGCTTGCTAATTTAAAAAGTATATTATAAAACCTTCCTATTCACTCAATTTTGGAGTGCTACAGCAAAACTGAAAAAAAAACTTGCTCTTTAGCAGGTCAGGTGTAGCTTAAGAGGAGGTGTCACCATCGAAATGAATGCTGAAAACGAGGCCTGTTGTCTGGTGCATAGGAGGGAATTCCTGCCTCCCCCTTCACTCTCTCACTACAGCCGAGCCCGATACACAAAGAGGGCACTGTACAGCCTCTGTTTATAACTAAGCAGTCCCTGCACTGCAATTTAGGAGGCGTGCAGCTCAGGAAATTGCTGGCCTCTGCCAAGGCATGCTTTCACTGAGGGAATGGTATTCATCAGCCAAGTAATTGGCAGGTTACTTTTTTAAATACCTTGTTAGTAATTACCTTATAAACAAAATAACACATCACTAAACCGAGCGGTTGTTTGGACCTGGTGTGAAGACCAGCGAGATTGGTCATGTTAAACAATTAGTTTTTTTAAATAACACGTGTGCAACATCAACAAAAAATGGGTTTCACACTGTTCACACTGGGTGGTAAGCTTCACATGGCTATGACAGTTTGTCTTTTTTTTTTTAATACCGCAAGCTAATTGAGCTGCTTGACAGTTTGTATATCTGGGAAAGTGAAACCGGTGCACGCCACTAGTCAAATACACACTATTTTTGTCATTTATTGGTGTGATGGTGTCTGTATTTTCAGAGCAAACAACAGGATCTCCAGGATCTCCATGGAACAGCTCTGGCCCTTCCTCACCCTGGAAACGCTTGACCTCAGCAACAACAATATTGTGGATGTAAAAGCCAACACTTTCCCTGCTTTGCCACTCAAGAACCTGTGAGTGTAATTTTTTTTAAAATACTTAAATTATGAAAATTCCTCACATCAGTGGAAATCATCATTTTTCTGATGCAGGGTGAAAAAAATCATGACAAATTGTCCTTCAGTGATTTGATCAACTCAATGTTTCCATCAAATTAAATCCAGGAAAAGAAAAAACGTTCTTGAACCTTTACAATCAAATACATGTCTGCCAAATAAATGATTTGACAACTGCATTAATTTAAAGGTCTTTACTTATTGATATTAGTCGTAATTTACTAATCACATTTTCCTTTAACATTTTCAGTATCACGTATAAAAGTATTAGAAAAACTGGGATAAGGCATGTTTTTTTTTTATTATTTTAAGTTAAGTTTGCAAAAAATTGCATGAAGATAAGTAAGAATATTAAAAGGGAAAGCACCAATTTATATTTCAAATATTTTGACATTTGAAAAGTTTTTATATATACTTCTTCTCCTTTTGGCTTTTCCCTTCAGGGGTCGCCACAGCGAATCAACCTTCTTTATCTAACCCTATTCTCTGTATCCTCGCTTCTTCTCAAATCAACTATCTTCATATCCTCTCTCACTACATCCATAAATCTTCTCTTTGGTCTTCCTCGAGACCTCCTGCCTGGCAGCTCCAATTCCAGCAATATATTCACTATCCCTCCTCTGTACATCTGTGTGTGTGTGTGTGTGTGTGTGTGTGTGTGTGTGTGTGTGTGTGTGTGTGTGTGTGTGTGTGTGTGTGTGTGTGTGTGTGTGTCTGGAATTGAAATCAGCCATAAGCTGACATCTTGGCATACATTATAATGGAGTAAGACTTTTTAAAAATCAGGATATTCATTTTTTTTCCATATATCATTGGGTACTATATATTAAATGTACAAACCTAATTCATGCTAGTATATTTTTTCCTGAATTGACTCCAGGGCTCTACAGAGTCAGTTTTCAGTGTTCGTTGTTCAGATTCTGAATTTTGAATCTGGATTTGCGTCTAATTCTGCCACAGGTACCTGAACAACAATCGTATTTCATCGCTTGAGACTGGCTGCTTCACCAACCTGTCCAGCAGCCTGCAAGTTCTCCGCCTCAACCGCAACCGCCTCCCTTCCATCCCACCCAAGATCTTCCAACTGCCCAACCTCCAACACCTGTAAGCTACTTTTCTTTATCATTAAATTACAGGAATAAGACTTGAAATTGTGAATAGATCCATTACAACGCAAAGGTGCTGCAATTTTAAAGATACACAAACAACTCAAGCTATCTTTTTCCTGTTATACCCTGGTAGTTTAGTGCCGTTATGTATCATGAATTAAAAGGGTGCATGCCTCTTGCCAACAATAGGAAACATTGTGATTGTTATCCTATACTACCAACATTTTCAAACAATTTAGACTTAAAAGTTTGGCTTTAATTTGTATTTAAAGTCCTTTCAGAAGTCTAAAAAGTCAATTTTCTTTTTCTTTTAGTTCTACATTCAGCATCAAGTAGGACTATTACAGCATCACTGATATTGATTTTTAATCACTCTTGTTTATTGTAATGTTGCTCTTTAATTTTGATGAGTGACACAATGAATGCCATAAATCCTGTTTGCCTTTTGGTGTTGACTGCTGGCTGGGAGATTCCAAGAGAATTTTCTGGGCAGTGGTTGGCACAAAATATGCGGTCCAGTTGAGTTTCATCACATTGGCCTTACTTTCATTTCAGTTTGCATATGCCCCGAGACTGAGGGATGTGTTTGTGTTTCAGGGAGCTGAGCAGAAACCGTGTCCGCAGGGTGGAGGGCCTGACGTTCCACGGTTTGCATGCCCTCCGCTCTCTGAAGATGCAGAGAAATGGTCTGAATCGCCTGATGGACGGAGCCTTCTGGGGCCTCAGCAACATGGAAGTCTTGTAAGTTTGTTTGGTTCAGGTCCTGCTCTTGAACATAACTTCAAAACTGCAGTCTTACACTCATTTGCATGACCTTGTGTGTTTGTGTGTGTGTGCGCAATCATGTTGACCCGTAGGCAATTGGACTACAACAACCTGACGGAGGTGAGTAAGGGCTGGCTCTACGGCCTACTGACTCTGCAGCAGCTCCACCTCGGCCACAATGCCATCAGCAGGATCCGACCTGACGCATGGGAATTCTGCCAGAAACTCAGCGAGCTGTAAGTCCACCTTCTTTCTCCCTCCTCTCTTTCCATTCACACTGTGAACTCCCAACACCTCTCTGTGTTGCCAGCTCCTCCTCTCTGGCACCTCCGACTGCCCTTCCTCACACTGTATTTCCTCCTGAGGCCAGGCTGCGTACACACAGACACACACGCACACAGACACACACACACACACACACGGACAAAGCACCGTCTCTTTTGCACTGCCAGTCAGTGCCAGCGTTAAAGCACTGCCAAAAAATTATACAGCCTTTTGCCTCGTCTCTGCTCTGTTGCCACTTGCACCACAACATCGGCATCCACAAAGTCCTGTTTCTTTTTCCTGTTTGGAAATTTCCTTACTCATTGTAGTTTCTGACAAATACCTTGACAGCACTGCAATGTGATGTTCCAACTGTCAACCCACATTCTAGTTTGAATATTCTTGATTGCCTCTGTTGTGGTTGTTGTGTACGCCAGTGGTCAATTCAGTTTTTGTAGTTTCAGAACCCTTTCTCCCCCAAAGAGCTTGTTTTTCTTTTCTTCTTTTTTTTTTTTACTTTGGTCTTATCACATAAATCTGATAGTAAACAAGTTGTCTGTCTGCTGGGAGGGTGCCTGGCTATCTGCTTTGTTTTGTATTCGATTTTATTTTTCAAACTAGCGTCATGCAATGATTTGTTAATCAAACTATTTCTTATGATAAAGGGCAGAGAAAAATAAAACATTGTGACATACCTATACATCAAATACTGTTTATCATATTGAATTTTACTGTCTAGATCTGGATTTTAAAATGTCTTGAAAATATTTTGACAATAGTAATTCTTTGCCCAAGTATATTTGTAAAATTTAAATCTTTCAAGATATTATCGAAACATCAGCAAATAATTTTCCCCAAAATACTCCTCATGTTGCTTATGAGATTCTCAATTTATTTCCAGTATTTGTTTTGTTTGTTTGACTAAAATATGATCTTCTTTACTTAACTAGATTTTGTGATAAATCAGTATAAAAAGTTCCAATCCATTATGCTCGTTTTTTTTTGTTTTGTTTTTGTTTTTTTCCCCATATCCTCAAGCCCCAGTTAAATTATATCAAGAATGTCTGGAACTATGTGGTTATTTTTCTTTCTCTCAGAGATATTTCATTGCTTAACATTGCATGAGTGTTTAAATATAAAAACGCACATTTATTTATTTATTAATTGTACATTGTCCTAAACTTAATGGCATAAAATCGGGATACAATAGAGTCCTTGCACGAAAACACAAGTACAGCCAAGAGGGACATCACACAGTAAAGACAGGATTAGATTTTGATCAGCTTGCCCAGATTTCCCGAAGATATCTTTAACTGGAAGTACTTTAGTGTTTTTGAGGTCAATTTATAAGCCACCAAAATTAGAAACCACTAATGCCTTTAATTTGGATGTTGCTGGAAGATGTTCTGAGGAACAGAGGGCGCAGCGTAAAGATGGATGGGGCTTTGTGTACTGCTTTTTTTCACATAATTCTCATCCTTGTCTCCTGTAGCAATCTCTCCTCCAACCACCTCTCGAGACTGGAGGAATCCAGCTTTGTCGGCCTCAGCCTCCTCGAGGAGCTGCACATTGGGAACAACCGTGTCAGCTTCATTGCAGATGGAGCCTTTCGGGGCCTCTCCAGCCTGCAGACACTGTGAGTTCCCAAGCAAATGGAGTCAAAAAAAAATAAAAACCAAAGCGAAGCAGATGTTTTTACCTGCACTGGAACCATCTTGAGTATTGTTTGAGCCAAGGCAGGAACCTCACCATCCCCCTGCACTCTTCGGTGAACTGCCCATTATTTTCTAGCAGTAGTGTAACTTAGTCTATTTAAAACAAATGTCAAAAGTTGATTAATTGTAGTTTCCAGCAGTATGACTCCATATTCCAGTCTTGTACCCATACATCCCACTGGGACCTGATGCGCCACAAGCCCAGATGTGCAATGGAATCTCAAAGAATCATTTAATTTACACAACCCGCCACAACAGATAGGTAAAATAGATTTAGAGATTTGTTTACTTGTTTCTCGAAAGCCATGAAACAGTTATACTCTTGATCTTATTTTTTGGTTAATAGAATATCTGAGATGACACATGAGGCCACAGTGGCCATTTGTTTCATTGGGCTGATTGAAAATAGGAGTAAAATCCATTTCTGGACAAGTGGTAATCAATATGAATTTATTTCACCCTTAACCCCAAAAATGTAACCATGACTCAGAAAAAGGGAACAAACACCAAACGAAACCGCATCAAAATAGATCCAGGAATTGTATCTGAAAAATCATTGGAGGAAGGGCTGCTATTTAAATCTCTTGTGGAAAAGGCTTTGTGTTATCTAAGCTCCAGCTAACCATAACATAAAACATGCATATGAGTTCTTGAAAGCGGTTGCTCAGGCTACTACTCCTCTGCCCCTCCCTCTCACACAGAAACCCACCTCAACCATCAATCCTCTGCCTGAGTGGAAATATCCTGCCTGATTTGTTTTGGGGATATGATATAGATTACTGCGTTGAGGTCTCTCTGTACACATAAAAACTCAGAGAGGCACAACTCCGACCTCAACTACACCAACCCCCACCCCTCCCTTTCCTCCGCTGAATCCCCCTCTGAGACCTGAATACGCCCTTCCCCCGTTTCTCACAGAGGGACTGCTTAACATTTTTTCTGGTTTGGGACTTTTTAACTCGAACCAAATGTGAGCTGTGGTGCTGAGGTCACCGTAGGGCAGGTGTGCAGCTAGGTGGACATGGATTGCTCCAGGGCTTCAACCACTACATGCACGCACGCACGCACCCTTACTCAATCTCAATCAGGCATAGCCAGGCAAACTGAGGAGGGAAAAACAACTGTTTGAAAGCATTAGAGTGGCTGAGGGATCAAATGGTATAATTTCTCTCCAAAAATCTCTGTGTTTAGATCTTCATGCTCTGCAACTTTGTGAATTTAATTGTTCAGAGTTTTCTCTCTTGCTGGGGATTGAATTGAAATCTGCCCCTCCCTTCCAGTCAAGCACAGTTTGTTTGATAGCAGTAACTGTCATCTTCTGGCACCACCAGCCTGGAATCGGGGTGCAACGGCCCTCCACACTAATGCTGCTAATTTCATGATATTCAAAGACCATGTGGGAAAGTAATCACTGTGGGAAAGCAATTTTTTATTTTTTTCTGAAATAGACTTTTCTGAAATTTTCTGAAATATGCAGGTTAACATGATATTGCCAGGCTATATCCTGGCAAAGTACATTCTGGTAAATATTAGAAATAACAGTCATGTTACTGAAAAATGTTCAGTATCAACATATGACAGCATTTAAATTGAATGCTGTCATATTTACTGTCTGTAAAACACATATATTGCAAAACCCCCCAATGAAACCTTTTTGTTTTATACAACAAAAAAATGTCAGTGTAAACATTAAAGATGTGCTACAGAGGCCAGGAAGTTACTTTCTATCTGCCATGGCAATACTTTGAATATGATTTTAAAGTCCCTTTACGCAGAACGAAAATCTACATTAAATGTAAATCGCATCTCAAGCAAAATTCCTTTGTGTGGATTTTTTTTTTTTTTTTTTAACTTAACAGCCCCCTCCATCTTTTTTTCTCCCCTAAAACAGGGATCTCCAAAATAATGAAATCTCCTGGACCATAGAAGACATGAATGGGCCTTTTTCTGCTTTGGACAAGTTAAAAAAACTGTGAGTTTAGCATCAATTGTCATGCTTGAAACTGAGCTAAAGTGGGATTTTAAGGTAATGGTAGTTTGTATTTTCTTCAGATTTCTTCAGGGGAACCAGATCCGCTCTGTGACCAAGAAGTCTTTCTCTGGCCTGGATGCGCTGCAACAACTGTGAGTTGGCCTCCTATTACGCTTATGGTTTCCAAAATTCTGAGTTGTAAACAAAGCCAAGTGAATCACACAGACAGACGTTGTTTGATAGGGCTAATTATCCAAACTGACTCCCCCATTTTTGCACTTTGATGTGGAATCAAGAAAAAAAGTCCTCTATTAGTATCTTAACAAGCAAGCCAATGTATATCGATAGCCAAGGTGAGAGCAGGGATGGGCGTGCGTGCCTGCGTGCCTGCGTGTGTGCGTGCGTGCATGTGTGTGTTTTTGTGTGTGTGTGTGTGTGTTTGTGTGCGTGTGCGCACGCGTCTGCATGTGTGTGCGGGTGTGTGTGTGTGCACGCATGTAGCAGGATGCACAGCTGCATTTGATTCTGATTAGATTTTTTCCCAGCCAGCACTGAAAGCAACCCAAAGTCAGGCCTCTCTTGATTAATGCTGCAAACTGCTATCCAGAGTTTTATTGTTCTGGAGCCCAGACTTTTCTTCATCTTCTTCTTCTCTTTCTTCTTTCCCTCCTCTGAAGTTTTCGCAGCCTTCACAGGCTCGGTGCTGGCAAGAAAATCGAATGTCTTCATCCTACCCTCCTGTGAGAATCCTGCTTGCCCTGATTTGTTTTCTTTGGTCTCCACAGAGATTTGAGTAATAATGCGATCATGTCCATCCAAGCCAACGCCTACTCTCAGATGAAGAACCTGCAGGAACTGTAAGTGTGATCACGATTCAGATACATTTAATGTTTTGATGTGGTGAACGACACCAGTAGAAACTTACAAAAGCCAAAAGAGACAATCAACAACATATCTTGCAGATTGCCTGCTGTTGCATGAGCCCCCTTTATATCTATAATGAGATATAAATATCATTACTTTAATTGGACACGGAATGGAACTCTTGCTTTGATAAAACTACCTTTCTTATATTTATTTATCTTTACCACAGTGGTATCCATACATGTCTAACTTAAATCCTAAAGGAAATCCAGTGCAACATTTCACAAAGCAAAACATTTACGGTGATATAATCACATTTCAACAGAGATGTGCCTGGTCTCCTTTCTCCCTGCAGGCGTCTGAATACCTCCAGCCTTCTGTGTGACTGCCAGCTGAAGTGGCTTCCAGTCTGGGTGGCAGAACAAACCTTCCTGCCCTGTGTCAACGCCAGCTGCGCCCACCCGCAGATACTGAAGGGCAGGAGTGTGTTCGCCGTCAGCCCAGAGGAGTTTGTGTGTGGTGAGTGGTGATGCATTCACTCAGCAAAACACCTTCACACACGTGTGAAAACATACCGTTATCCATGGCAAACTTTCCATTTACAAACAGATTGTTCAGTATTTTCCCCTCTGACTTCTGAAATAATGAATGAAAGGACGCTTATGAGAGTGTACAGTTTTCATCTTTCCTAGACACTGTTTGAAAGGTTGAAGTGGTAGAATATTGCTTTTCCATCCAATAACTGAAAGTACACTTTTGATATGACGGACTGTGATACATCTGCTAATTTCTCCAACAGATGACTTCCCAAAACCACAGATCACCGTGCAGCCGGAGACCCAGTCTGCCCTCAAGGGGACCAACGTGACATTCGTCTGCTCTGCCGCAAGCTCCAGTGACTCCCCCATGACGTTTGCCTGGAAGAAAGACAACGAGGTCCTGAATGATGCAGAGATCCACAACCAGGCTCACCTCCGTGTGCAGGGAGGAGCCGGTGGCGAAACGGAGGTGACAGAGTATACAACCACACTGCAGCTGCGCAATGTGCAGTTCTCCAGCGAGGGAAAATACCAATGCGTCATCTCCAACCACTTTGGATCTTCTTACTCCACCAAAGCCAGACTCACTGTCAACAGTAAGTTTGGGCGGATATAATTATTTCCATGTGTCTATCTGCTGAGGGTGAGCAGCCTGGAGTATCAACACCGATCCGATGTATGTAAAGATCGAAATAACTTTATATACATGTTTTTATGTCACCTCTAGTGCTCCCATCTTTCACAAAGACACCAATGGACCTGAGTATCCGGGCTGGAGCCACAGCCAGGCTGGAGTGTGCCGCGGGAGGTCACCCTTTCCCACAGATTGCCTGGCAGAAAGATGGAGGAACCGACTTCCCAGCAGCCCGGGAACGTCGCATGCACGTGATGCCCGAAGATGATGTGTTTTTCATCGTAGATGTAAAGACAGAGGACATTGGTGTTTACAGCTGCACAGCTCAGAACACAGCTGGAGCAATCTCTGCCAACGCTACATTAACAGTTCTTGGTAAGGTTTGGAATTGTGTTTTCTTTTCCTTTTGTCTTCTTTTTAAGAGAAATCCTGTTCAGTCACAATGACCCACCTTTGCCTTTCTCCCTAACAGAAACACCCTCCTTCCTACGGCCCCTTATGGATCGTACTGTTGCCAAGGGTGAGACTGCAGTCCTGCAGTGCATTGCTGGTGGCAGCCCTCCCCCAAGGCTGAACTGGACAAAAGACGACAGTCCACTGTTGGTGACAGAGCGGCACTTTTTTGCAGCTGCCAATCAGCTCCTTATTATTGTGGATGCTGCTGAGACAGACGCTGGGAAGTACACCTGCGAGATGTCCAATGCTCTTGGCACTGAAAGGGGAAACATCAGGCTTGCAGTCATACCCAACCCTAATTGTGACTCTGGTGTTCAGAGCGTGGCTGGGGTTGGAATAGTTGGCGGAGCAGGATCAGATGACGATGACTGGGCCACTGTTGGCATTGTCATCATAGCTGTTGTGTGCTGCGTAGTCGGTACATCGCTGGTTTGGGTGGTAATAATCTACCACACTCGAAAACGCAGCGAGGACTGCAGCGTAACCAACACAGGTGAGGTTGGATCTCGTCTTGTGGAGGAATTAAAAATGGAAATGTGTACAGGTTTTAATTTAATCGAGGTTGTAATATCATAATGAATTTTCATGTCTTTATGTTCCAGATGAGACCAATTTGCCAGCAGATATCCCCAGCTATCTGTCCTCTCAAGGCACACTGGCAGACCGACAGGACGGCTACATCCCATCCGAAACTGGTAGCAGCCATCAATATATGCCATCGTCGATTGGCGGCTTTTACCTGCAGCCCAAAGACACGAACGGTAAAGTATTGGTCCACTCTGTCTTAAAACTAAAGCCTTTAGTGGCATTATGACTCATTATATACTTCTCATTCATCTGTACAGGTCTTTGTCAGCTGGATACCGGAAGTGAAGCAGACATGGAGGCAGCCATCGATCCTCTGCTCTGCCATTATCAAGGTCCAATCAGCTCACTGCTCCGCCGAGACAACGTGTACTCCGCCGATCCATCAGAAACATATACAGGTCTGCTTCTTTTCACGCACTTGTCAACATTTTCTATCAGTTTACTCGTCTTTATTACTCTCCAACAATCAGACCAAGTTAGCTGGCGCTGTTTGAGTCGGATCTAGAACTCGCACAGACTGATTTTCTTCTTTTCATCTTCAGGGTGTACCACCGACCAAAGGCCCGTCTGCATAGAGTCTTACTGCGGCAACCTGACCCACTCTAATCGGAGAGATTGCTTCCTTTCTGAGCCCTTTGACCTCTGCTCCTCCACCGTCCTGATGCAGCTCCCCAATGCCAGTCTCCATCACAGCCCTTCATACCAGCAGACTGACCGCCATCCACCCATGGAGGAGGGAGATGGCATCAACTATATACGGCACGACTGCCCACCTCCTTATAACACCTTCATGGGTAGGGTTTCACATCAAGGAATGTCCAAGATATGCGTAATGTTTGAACTAACCTTTCTGAATTTCTCATCCAGGTACATTTGGTAAATCTCCCTGGAGGTATCAGCAGGACCTGTACACGGAATTCGGCGCCCCGCCTGCATTACATAGTGGAATAACTCTCCATGAGGACCCTTACGCTGCTCTGGATATTGACTCTGACCATGAGGAGAACAGCTCCAAAAAGGACACGGCATCGGAGCAAAGCAACAGTGTTTACGAACAGCCATTCAACAGCAGCAGGACAGATCCTGCCTCACAGTGCAGGACGAGCACCTAGCTGAGGGACTGAGCTCTTATATGCTCTTTTTTCATGAAGAGGATGACCAAAAAATGGAAAATTTCTACCTCACTGAAATTGACCCTTTTGCAATAAAGAACTCCTCAAATGTGCAACAAGTGAATGTAAAGGACAATTTTCATATATGTTAAATGAAAGCTGATCCTTAAGGAAAAAGCTTCAATTAAATAATATAGATGAATATAATCTTTTTAGATATAAATTTTATTAATTTGTAAATTGTATATAAACAGATTAC
Source organism: Fistularia commersonii (assembly GCF_037954325.1). Classification (NCBI taxonomy): domain Eukaryota; kingdom Metazoa; phylum Chordata; class Actinopteri; order Syngnathiformes; family Fistulariidae; genus Fistularia; species Fistularia commersonii. Next base: position 14,556,696 of record NC_141288.1, read on the forward strand.
ATTATTTTTGCTTACCTGTTTTCATTTATGAGTATTTTGCAGCCCTGCCAGTTCAGTTATTCCAGCCTGTTTTTTATGCTTTGAATGAAGCAATGTTTTGCACATATGTAAACAGAATAAAAACACCGTAATGTTTGCTGCTACGAGACTCTTCAATTATGTCACTGTTTTCATTACACATGAGAAATACAATAAATAAAAAAAATATATATTAAACAGATTACTTGTGATTGTCTCAACTTCAGACTGTCAAGGATGAATGAAATAAAAGAAATACCAAATTTCATTGTTTTCTATCATGCTAATGCATTATTAAATTCATATATTGCAGATAATTCCAATAATATGTATGTCAATAATTTTGTTGTCTAGCATAGTGCTTCTTTTATGTGGTTTATAAAGCAAATTTAGTGAATCTTCTGATCTTTACTTATCATTCTGGAGACACATCAGTTATATTAATTAGAAACAACTCTGTAAAGCAAGCGTATAGATGAAAAGGAACTAGAATTCTGGTCTGATATCTGCAATGTTGAGGCCATAGCTAAAAATAATGAATCATCAACTTAGCTCCAATTAAATTTTTATACTCTAAGGGAAACAAACAACACCAAATGTTGCATTACTATGTTAAGTACTATGCTGAAGCATGTGTTAGACTCCCAGCAATTAATAAGCCAACCATTTTGAAGGCCGTTTCCATGACTTTCAACAAGTTTGTCAGTGTCTGTGTGTTGGCCAATGAATGACGGTACAAGAAGTTCACAATGATTACGACGTAAATGTGTTATTCTTTTTGTAAGATATAAATTGAAACTTGCTGCTTGGCTGCGTCAGAGTTAAATATTGCTATTGAATTTAATGTATTTATGATTGAGGCAGCTAGGCAGGCAAGATGATACCCCAATCCAGTTTTGAGTTACTCATCTATAGGCAGATTGGAACACAAATTGGAGCAATGAGAAGCAGCTGAGTGCAGCTACAGGCCTTGTGACAGTAAGAAGAATCACCTGGACCATTCAGGTAACACCTGAGGAGGTAAGTAAATTCTGCTATTGCAATTGATACAAAATAATTTTTTTATTTGAAATCTAATCTCACCTGGAAAGATCCCTTTACAGGTGAGATTAGATTATGATAGGAAGTGAAAAAAAGGTTTTTAAAAAAAGACAACTTTCGAACAAAACTTGAAATGTCCTATAGCTAATATCAACAACTCTACATGAAAATGACATTGTTTTAAATATTTGGGTGAGCATTAGTGTTCATGAGTGCATCAGACCAAGCACAACTTTTAATATCTAGCTATTATTACTCACTCATTGAAACAAACTAATCCATGTATACTGTATATAAATAACAACAATGATCATCATAGTAACCATGGCTTACGAACCTTTCTGTTGCTGCTATGATTTCTTATGAATGTATATTTTATTAGAAACTTTGTTTAATGACAAATTAAATGAGACAGAATACAACACCTCAAGCAGTTCTATATACATTATGTCTAACACAAAGAAAAGCATTGCACCAAATTCCTTAACCCAAGCTAGGCTCTGTGTTTGAGGATGACTCATCCTCTCCCACCTTCATTCTCAGCCTTTCTCGCCTGGTGGTTTGTTGTTTCAGGCCTCTCTTCTTCAACATGAGGGAAAAAGGTGTGCTTGTGCACAAGGTTAGTTGTTGGAACTTGCACTTGGATAGCGTCTCACACTTCCCTCATTGGTAGGGAGGAACTGTGTTTATGAAAAAGCAGATTTATGATGATGGTGCCAGCATTTTGAAGGGAATTGCACCATATGATACCATATTCTATCCCTGTTTTCTCGCTCAAGGTTTGATGTAAAAAACAACTGGAGTGAAAAGCAGTGAGATTGATTTAATTTGTTTCACTTGTGCACCCAAGAGTTTTTCACAATTCAAAGAAATGTGTATGAGATTTGTTTTTATAGCTTGACTTATTTAGTTCCAATCCTTCTGCCTGACTAATGTTTAAGTACACCTGGCTGTTGGCTGCACTGCAATAGTTTGTATGCCTTTGTCCCTCTGTAAAGGAATAGGGGGATTTGTTGGAAGTCCTGCCAGTGCTTTGAGAAGGCTGCGATTAAGACAACATGGTAGAGCCACACACATCCAAACACCTGGGAAACATCTGCTGCTGTTGCTGCTGGAGAAACACTCAGAACCCAGTTCTCTATCATATCTCAGTGCAGTGTCAATGAAGAAGTTTGAACCAAAGATGACCAGGAGCCCTGGTATCACCCTAATCACAGTAAATGGCTGTATATATATGTATAAAATATATATATATATTTTATTTTTTTTTAATTTTTTAATCAACAAAAAAATAAAGGCTGATCAGGAATTAGAGGCGCACTACCATGTAATTTGCCTTCTTTTCAATTTTGGCATATAGGCAGAGAAACAAATGGCAATGGAAACACATTTGCACATATGTTACCCATGAGTTATCTTCAAATCAACTATAGTCCTCTGAATAAACTTAAAATATCCTGGATGTTCTGCTTCTAGACTTGGATTGGGGATCTTTATAAGGAGGATTAGTGCTATAATCGCAATGTAGAACATCTTTAAGACTGGGAAAGAGAGCTCATAAATGTCTAATTTAGACTTTTTTTCCGTAATGGACAAATCAAAAACAGAGAATGCTCCGGTAACACAAAGGTTCAAGCACTAAAAGCATTTCAATGTTAGTGTCATGTGTGTTATACTTTGGTTGCCTTCTTGTAATCTTCCAACCAAATATGCACATTTTATGACTTAACAGATATGGAAATTTAGTATTAGATCGAAAATAAATGGGCCACATGTGCAGTTTACCTCAGCCAATCGTCTTGGAGGTACAAACTCTCATAAGGTAAGGTACATCTACTCATCAAAGGTAAAACTTTAACTGTGAGATGTTCAATGCTCACTAATACTTGCATTTTTTGTCTTTCTGTGTTTGATCAATTCATTGAAAACGGGTAAAATGGCAAGTTTTACAGAAGATGAAACCAACCTAATTGCTTGAAACTTCCTTTACATCTAATCTTTTTGAAGGAGCCATAGTCGCAGTTCTCGGTTACCATATCTCTTTATGTTTATCAAAACAAAACAGCTATAGCTTCATATTCCTCATACTGAACTGAGAGCAGAGTAAAGCCAACCCCAAATATTGCCATTTTGTTTAAGGTCGGTTTATTAAACCGATGCAAACAATGAAAAGGTGGAAAAAATGTATTCATGTATTGTTTTTATTTCATTTGAGTCCTATGGAAAGTGCTCTATAAATATATCCATATTGTATTATTATGGAACATTTGGCAAAAAGTTGAATAGTCTCCCCTCTCAACATGTTCAACTATAATATTTAGACTGTCAGAACAGACGGATGTCAACTTCTCCAGTTCCCTGAAGTCTCTTAGGGGAACTTCTTATTAATAGCAAAAGGCATAACTGTTGATTTTTATCTATTACCTGTTGCTCTAATCTTCTCTTTCCTGAAATTATTATAATTGTTTCATATACATTATGTTGAACATGTAGAAGTTCAAAGCAAATTTACTAGTGTTGTCATCATCACATTGGACATCACGTTGGATCACATCACTTGATAAAATAGAAGACATTTAAGTTGTGGGGGAACTTTTTTTTTTAATGACACCTGTATTATGTTGTAAGAAACGCAGACAGAAGACTTGATCATGTAAGAGGATCTTTTGCCTAAACAACCTCGCCTGAAGTCATGACATGCTGTGGGAAGAAAGTGTTTTTCCTTTTTGTGATTTTCACAGCTGCCGTGATAGATTTAATCTTCCATCTTGATCAAGCATGATCCTTTTCTTGACGGCACGGTTTTACACTTTACTTAACTATGTGTGTTACAATTAAGTTGGTGGTTGTAATCCACTTTGAAACACAGGAATAGTTTATTTACTCCTTTAGGAAAGTCTCTGAAATTGCTGCAACCAAAAACAATTTGTGGCCTAACAAGTGACAGAGGCTTTCAAGGTTTCCACTTTTAAAAGACGCTGCGGATCCAGGAGTCTCCTGTTGAGTCTGCATCAGAAACAACCTTTGCATTTGCAGCCAGGGGGAAAAAGAAAACACAGGCCAGATTGCAGAATAATTTCCTCTCTTTGATTATCCGTCCAGAGAAATGAGACAGGAAGTTGACTATTCCTCCAGACCACCAATGACTGGCAGACAACTGATGGAGTTTACTACCCCCTGGTCAAAGATCAGTTACTGATCTCTGTAGCTGAAACTTGCAGTGTTCATGTAAGCAGTCAGACTCTGGTCTGGGGTCAGCTCCCCAGGACATCTTTGCTTTGTGCACAAAAGAGACTGAGCCAAGACAATGAATTAAGCATGCCATTGGCTTATCTCATTGCCAGACACTGTGAATTTTGTAGCTAATTTGCTTTCATTATTGCCAGATGTGGTGACATTGAGACAGATGTTTATACTATTAAATAGCTGCAGGCGACTCAAAGACATGATTATTCCAGTGTTATGAACCTCAGGAAATCTGCTAGGGGATCGTGTCTGACTTTTACGACCATTGAACTCATTTCAAGCTTTGTTAGTACAGGAATACAGATTAAAAAAAAAAAAAGATGTGACCTATCCTTTTGGTATGTGAGTTTGCACTCACTTTTGGGTCAGTGTTCATAACTGATGGCAGAAAAAAAATTCTGAAAGATTTGTGTTGCACTGTGTTGTGTTTGCTGGTGGTTTGGCATTTCTTTCTATGTAACAAAGCATTTTAATCCTTTGCAGGTTGAATTCAGACTTGTGTTTTTTGACCATATTAGAACATAGAAAACACCATTTGCTTGGCACAACCACAGTTGAAGTCAAATTTAGCTCTGTACCATTGAGCTGCAGGAGTCCCACAGTCATATAATGTGTTCACTCAAGTTGTCTTAAGTGTGAATCTAAACCCCCCTCTAGACCATCTCTTTTCAAACTCCAATTCAGCCATGCCTCTTTGTATGATTAAAAGCATATAGAAGGGCTTTGCATCTTGCAGATGTTGCAATAAATCACCAGTTGCCTCTGCAACTGGCTGCCTGACAAATGTTCCACAATAACGACAGCCCCCACCCTACCCTTCCAGTAAAAGAGAGTTAAAAAAAAGAAAGGGGTTAGAGGAGAAAGAAAAAAAGGCTGGAATTTCTACCCAGCTGCTTGTAACTCTTTCAGAACTATTGTAAAGTCTCAGCCATGTCAGCACAGGTGGAAACCTGAGGGTCGTAAAAGCAGAGAAAAAAAACAGCCCACGCCGCGCTTTCTCTTTCCCAACTATGTCTTAAACTCCCTGCTGTTGCAGCCAGCACTCCACTGTGACTAATTCCACACAAATCTAAAGCGCTAAATCACTCCGCCTGCCTGTGTGTCGGTAGACGGCAGTAACTACACCCCCATGTCTGTAAAAGACAAAGGCATAATGGTTGAGACGGAAACCAGGTTGTGAATCACAGTCATGGAGGCATTTGAGAGAGGCGGTGTCTAAGCTCAAAGATTCATTCTCATCCTGAGATTTAAAAAAAAAACAACTTTTTTTACACTGATAGCGATAGGAGGGAATGCCAATTTGGCCAGGCGGAATCGGATGGTCCAGTTTTATATTTTCCAGAGGCCATTTCAAGTTGATGAGGCATGTATGACAGTTTTAGAACATGATCAATACAGAAAGTTAACACCAATTCTTGAAAGAAATACTTGATTAAAGGACATACCGACATGAAATGACTCCAAAAAGTGTTGGGAAACGACAAGCAGTTTTAAACCAACATTTTTTTTTAACTCAACTGGAGGTGTGATCCCAGTTTGGGGTTTTGATGGTAGCATCAGCTATTTAAAATACAACATTGATGGTTGGATTGAAATTGTGTGACTGCAAAAGCCACTGCTCACGAGAGGCCATAGACCTCATCAATTACCCTTTGCGTCTCACAGGAGCTATGACTTTGGACATTTGCATTGTACTGTTGGAAAAAGCTCCATGCTGCTGCAGGTATTAAAATCTGTTTAAAAAAAATCCTGCACTCAGGGTTGCGGGGGATGCTGGATGCCTGTCTCTGCTGTCATCGGGCAAGAGGTGAGGTACACCCTGGACTGGTCACCGGTCAATCCCAGGGCCACACATATAGACAAACAACCATTTATTCACTCACTCGTGCGGGGCAATTTTCCCAATTTGTTTCCAATTAACCTGCTGCATGTTTTTGGACTGTGGGAGGAAACCGAAGAACCAGGGGGAAACCCACACAGACACGGGGAGAACATCCAAACTCCACACAGAAAGGTTCCTTGTCAGAAACAAACCAGGGGGCCTCATGCTGTGGGGCCAGAGTGCTAACAACTGCACCTAAAATAACATGCATGTTATGAAAATTTAATGATGTTGCAAATATCGTCTACAATGCATCAGCAACAGAAAATGCATATTTATGCAAGATTACATTCAAGAGTCTGATGGAAATGTTTAAACATCTGGAAGGCAAATGCTGACTTTCTGGCTCTTTGGATTTAGCAAAGAAAAAATAGTGCCTACTAATCAAAGTCCAGTGGCCATGATAAGAGTTGACTGATCATTTACTACATTTCAAAACAATTTAAAGTTTTAAAATCAAAACTTGAAATAATTACAAATGGCCTTTATTACTTTATTCATCCTTAACATGAAATTATTATGAGGTTATTACCTAAAAATCTGATATGAATTGCAGTAACATCAGTCTTTCATTTGTTTCAAAGACATGACCACAGACTAGTGATTATGGGCAGTATCAATAATATGAAATTACAATGTCAAATGATTGAATGGTTGATTACCTTTACCGTCTGTTCATGCTATGTCACTTAGCATTTCCTCATATCTTTGAAAAAGCTTTCTTCAAATATAGTGTCCTCTGTTTGGAATGCATTTAAAATAAAAATTATGTCATTTGAGATGACACATTTGCTGCAAACCCTACCTCCATAGATAGTTGTTAGAGTTTTTAATTCATTATACCAGAACGATACCATGTTTTCGCTCTTTCCAGTCCAGCTTCATTGCAAACAAGTGTTTGAGAGTCTGGCCTGTGTGTTTCTTGAGGGTGAGATCTGAGAGCTGAAGTGATGAGATTGTAGATTTACAAACAAGATACTGACAATAAAGCACCAGAGGCCAAGCAGCTTGCCTGCACCTGGGACAATGAACTTTTCTTCATTTATTTATTGTTTAGTTTTACAGCTTTAGTTAAAAGCTTTTCTTAATTTCCTTTCAGATACCCCACCATTTCAAGGCTATGCTATATACTGGGAACAGCCAGGGGATCAGGTTATACCGAATTGAATGTTTGACTTTCTTGGATATAACATTTTCAAAAGGAATGCCTTTTTATTCCAGAAGATACCCAATTAAAAAAAAAAGTAAAGAAAGTAAAAGAAAGTGAAAGAAAAGCCTGACATGGTGGTCTTTAACCAAATCAAAACATACAAAGAGCACAGCATTCTGATATAGGGATAATTTAGCCACATTTCCTGTGGATTGAGAGTCAATTCACTCCAATATAATCCTAAACAAATTGCCAGTAAGGAGGTAATTGCTGTCTGTGGTTATAGTGAGTTAAACATTTGTCCTGGATGAGTTCAGGCTGGTTAAGTGTTGACCCCTGTTTTTTACAAGCCACAGAAAGAGAAAAACAGAGAGAGGTGACCTTGCACATTCAGTTTATACACCAGGTGGTTTCCGCTCATCCTGTCAACACGGTTTGACACGCCAGCCTTGTTGCATTCCTTTGGTGAATGCAATCAGAAATGTGAAATGGTGGCTAGTTTAATTAGCACTCAGAAATTAAGTTTTAAATTTCTGGGAATTTGAACAAATATATTTGACAGTGTCAGGACCTACGAATGAAGATTGATAAGTTACTCAGAGAGATACTCAAATTTTATTCAAGGTTTACAGACTTGTTTTTATTAGGATAACATTTCATCACATCATTTAGCCCTTTTGGCATATAGTGTGAGTGCAGTGATGTGTTTCTACATGCCCTTAACCTGTATTGTGATGAGAATCTGCATTTAGAAATTTGGATTAGTGCTCCACTTTTGCACTGCTGCTCTGGATCCCAAGGTTTGGGAAGAATAGCCTGCATGCAGTAGGAAAAAGTGTAGAAAAGGTAAAAAAGGGGGGCGGGGGTATAATGAAAGTGGAGAAAACGAAAGGGATAAAAGGGAACATTGGGGAGGAAAGGTTTTAACTGTTTGAATTTTGAAATAACTGCTAAAAATGTAAAATTCTTGCTCAGTGACGGGAGATCGACATGGATTCATGGATATTGGGTTCACTCCTCTCCATCACACCAAAGAAAAAAGGATCCCCATAATTACTCACATTTTGAATGAGTTGATATTGATTTAAGGACTAAAAGACAGTTTAATGGAATGAGCTCTTTGCAGTTTAATGTTCACACCAGCAGCAAAAGATGGGAAATTATCAGATGAACAACAGTTGGTAATAGTTTAACATGTATTGTGAAGCACTAGTTTAATCCGCATTAATGAACACAGATCATTAACATGTAAAATAATACTTAATTCTGCCACATGGCAGCAAGTGTAATGCTCTGTAACTTTGTTCAACTTTATAGAATCTCATGTCAAATTAATAATAAAATTATAACTCGTGAATGACAGTTTATAACCTAATTCATGGATGCAGAGGAAATAAACATACATTTCAAAAACAGAGTAAATAAAGCAGAACAGCCTCAATCATCAGTCTCTAAAAAACCTTTGACCCTTTGAAGAATCAACACTTGAAATCCGGGGCAAACACACTAGAACCAAATGAGTGCTTGACCCCAGGTGAGCCTCAAGACACACTTATACTCAAAACTTCATAAAGACTTTCTGTTTTCTCTTTTTGTGTGTTAGTCTAAGCTTAATTACATAAAAAAGAGATTTCCTAAGGCAAACATGAATTAATGTATTGATGAAAATGAATCTGTGATGAGACACTGACATCAAATTAATCTCTTTTCCTTGTTTTTCCTTGTCCATCATTTTTTAATTTGCCAAATCCAGAATTATTACACCTCAAAAAAATAGATATTACCTTTGTCCACAGAGAGAAAATCAATAAACCAATTTTAATACTAATTTATTTTAAACCTTCAAACAAATAAAACTCTACTGGCACTCCATCAAATGTAGCTGTCAGAGAGCTTGAATGATGGTGTCTGTGGGAATGATGGGAAAAGCCTTGTGTTGACGATAAGTAAACAAACAGTAGAGGTTTTTAATTTCAGGCTAAGCTGGCTGTCAACAACTCAAACAAATGAAAGCAAAGCAATGAAGATGTGGGGGGCGGGCATCAGAGAGAAGAGACTAACATGACACAGTGCAAATTGAGCCTCTTTCTTTAAAAAGAAGAAATTCCTTCCCCTTTGTTACTGATGAGGGGTCTTTGTAAAGACCCAATCTGATAAAAAAGTGTGAGGGTTTTCAAAAGTTAACCTCTCCACTGTTTACTGAGACCACAAGCCGCCAAATGTTATTTGTGCAACCTGATGTGCCACATAAATTCTCAGTGAAGGGGATACCACCAAACAATGTTCCATCGTTTACCTTTTTTTTTTCAATCCAAAATCTCAATTGAATTTTCAGTTAGTACCCTGGAAATAAAGGTTAGCTCGCTGTAATTTATATGTCAACTGGAATATCATAGCAATTAACTCATACTTTCTTCATACTTGCCAGTCATTAATGAGTACAATATGCCCCATTCCTCCACATGCAATGATTTTTGTCTTGGCTTGAGGATGAGTGCAATTTTCTGATCTGGATACCAGATTAGAGCGGAACAGAAAAATTGTATTTTTATGAGTTCACCAGCCTCTGGGATCTCAAGAAGTCTCCAACCTGCACTCTGACAAAAGAAAAACACAAACGTCACACTGCAAACCCTACGATCGTGTCCTGGCAAGCTCTGATATGCAAACAGTGCTTCTTTTTACAGCAACTGGGCTGCTGAATATTTATTGTTCGGTTTAACTTTCAGAGCGAAAAGAACATCATTCAGCAGAGCTGCTGTAGGAATGGGGATTTCCCACTTTGCCGTTAGACAAGTGCTGTTTGAGCCTGATCACTGTCGAGACCTGTCTGGAGCTGCATATGTCATCTCTGGATGATTTGATTTGATTGTTTCCAATCATGAAAGCATTGTTTTATTGAAGCTGATGTCAAGCAAACCTTAAAACAAAATTTACACTATATATCAAAGTGCTAAATCAGCCCATATAAATTACATCTTGATAATAAATGAAAGTTTGCAAAACTCTACTAAAACAGCCAAATGGTGGTTGACAATATGGACTCAGATGCATCATTTTCGATTGGACTTGCTGTGACTGACCTTACCCTTGATTTAAAAATTTTCTTAATTTACCTATTTCTTTGGAAATGGTCCAGTTTTGAGGACAGTCCTCGGAGGGCTTTGAATATTTTATTTACATGTTGCCTGACAGTTTGTCCATTTTGACAGTTTAATAGCAATGTGTGTTACATATTGGTATGGATGTCCGTATGCTGAGCAGACGCTTTGATCAGAATTAGTCAATGACTATTCCAGTCATGATACAATTGCCCATTTCTCTATATATGTGTCAAATTTTCACATTCAGAGCAAAATGACCCACAGTGTCATGTGAAGAACTATGTGACACAAGGAGGTGATTTTGAATTGACATCTTCATCGATGGATGTTCATTTTTACTTGCATTTGCTACTTTCACGTTGTTATGGGGTGCAATTATATAAGCAAATAAGTAAATAAAATAAGTTAATCAAATGAGAATAGTGCGCTCTGCTTTTTTAAAAACATTTTCATAATCTATGAAGTGTTGACTAAACCAGGACAAAATATATCACAAATATGTCACATTGCCTCCAACAATCTCTGCTGGAGGCCCAAGATCCATGCGCACATTTATTTTTCTCCAAGTAGTAAGAGGAAATATATTTAGATTATGGCTGAGCTATATTGTGCCACCTTTTGACATGACCAGACTTATAAGACCTATTGTTCTTTGAAATATAAATGATGTAGCTTCAAAATGGCTTAGAACATTGCTTAACTTCTAAATTCTTCTTTCAGAAGAGAAAAATACAAGATAAAAAGTTGTGAATTTTCATTTCATTTTCTATAGTTTTCAGGGGTGGGGGGTCCCCTAAACTGCTGAGTTTTAGAAAAAAATTCTTTCAAAACTACACTAGTCATGAACTTGTGGGCCCACCCAGAAGACAAACTGCAGCCGTTTGTCTTTTTTCATAAACTATTTTATCATCTGTTCTGTTGTGCTGAAATGTACACATGTCCTCCCACACTGACACTGCAAGCTCCAGATGGAAACTGGAGCCATGTTTCCGCGAGGAACAGCATCACGCGCTTTCTTCATAACAAAGATTTTTAAATGTTTTCCAGACTGGATGGCAGCAGCGCTGTGTGGCCGCTCCGTCAGTGTCTTGGATAACATCTTGGCACTTGTGGGCTCAGTTTCTAAGACAAATAATTGTTGCCTGGCAGAAAGGGTCACCAGCCCTCCCATTTTTTGAGGATTTTTATGTCTTGTAATAATCCTGCAATATTAATGTTTGGTGTGTCTTGAATGCTGTATGACTGATTTATCAGCCTTTAAACCTAAGTAATACAAAGCCATTAATAAAAGAGACCATTTGATATCAGCATATGATTGCAAATTTTCAAGAGATCCTGATCAATTGTGATTTTGACACAGACAAAGTGTCAATATAGTGTAAAAAAGGATATGATTCAAAGTCAAGGTATAGGTGGGAGAGGAAAGAAAGGAAGAGGGGGGTGGAGAGATGGCCTGCGGAGTCTATATCTATCTTAGCCTGAATTACTATCATTATTGTAATGACTCTGTAATGTTTTCTTTCCTGGGCCAGTAATTGTTACCAAGCCTGCTGTTCAGAGGTGCAGGTGGACAAATTGCTCCGGAGTATTCCATGATAGTGAATGAAGCGCAATCATTTCCATTATCTAGTTTCTAAACAAGATCTGTCTTTTCTTTTGTCTTTTTCAACTGAAGTATTTAATTTGGAGAAAGACAATGTTACTCTGTCTGTAGTTATAAATGAACAAAAGGGATTCAAGTAACCTTGATTTGCCATGGTAACTGCAACATTTACAAAATTTCGCTTGCGTGAAACGTTACCAACATTAAGTACCGGATCACTGAAAGTCTTTTAAACATAAGAGCAATGTTGATTTCTATTTTTTTTTTTTTTCAGAGACTTTGTGTAGCTTCAAGTTCCCCAGCAGTCTGTGAGTTGAGATTGTGACGTGTCTGCATGAATTGACCCTTTTAAACTTGTACGGTCCATATAACACATATGAACCCCCACCCACCGCCACCTGCAGCAAACTGTCCATGACTTTTAAAACTGTCCAGATGTTTCTCTTAGTGTGAAACTCCAATGTTGTTTTATATTTAAGACTTGCACTTTCTGTACAAACAAGTGTTTCATTTAACGGACAGATATTTACTGGTAGATAATACGTATGACTGCAGTGATAATCTCAGAGCAAATAATACATTGACTTATTTTAATGCATGATGGAGAGGGAAAAGTAAGCCCTTAAATTATCTTGCTGTGGATGGATTATTGGATTAATGTTTGAACTTTACTTTACCGTGTCCTATTCACTTCTACCTTCTACTTCGTTTTCATCAATTTCCCAGAATTCTCTTCCTCAACCCCTGTAAGAAGTTAACCTCACCAGTATTTTTCAGTAGTTTTTAGACTGAAAAATAGAGAATATGTCAACAGGCTCAAAATTGGATAGTAACAAAAACTTGAAAATCGAACATCAAGACGTGCCGTACAAGTGCATCCTATGTAAACATAAACAAATCTACTGGCTGCTGGGTGGTCAAAGCTCAGTCATAGCTGGCTAGTGGGCTTTTTTGCCATAATACGGCAACTAATTGTTGAGCTCATTTTAAGACTGATTCAAAACAATAATGTTTTTCAACACCAAGTGATAATTCATCCATCCATCTATCTTCTTTTGCTTATCCTGCACTCAGGGTTACAGGGGATGCAGGAATAGCTGTCGGGCGAAAGGCAGGGTACACCCTGGACTGGTTGCCAGTCAATTGCAGGGCCACATATATAGACAAACAATTGTTCACTCACTCATTCATTCAGGGCAATTTTCCCAATTTGTTCCAATTAACCTGCATGTTTTTGGACTGTGGGAGGAAACTGGAGGGCCCGGGGAAAACCCACGCAGACGTGTTAATCACTGCGCCACTGTGTCGCCCACGGACAATCCAGTTTTGCATTAATGCATACAATTGAATAAAGAAAATTAACAAATGGAAAATCTGGTATTTATAACAAAATATGGGCTGTTATGAATGTTTCTGCTTTGTGAAGCATTTTACAAATCATAATGAGAATTTGATGTTATGATTGGGTATGACCTCATCCAAGGTTTCAAATCACAAACCCTGGGCTCTTCAAAGAAAATGGTAAATGCTATATCCAGTTTTCCAGCACGGTGCCACACAAACAAAGTGATTTGGCCCCAGATAGTCCCTTGTTGAGTTCTATAAAGACTTTGCAACAAATACACATCAAAAGGAGAATCCCACATCGTTGAAAGTGTTGTAATTACCATGCCGACAGCGGCCCATATGTGGCACACACTGCATTTCTCATGAAGTAACACCTGATTTTAATCAGCTGGCCCAGGCTAGAGCAATCACTCTGACACCCACACAATATTTAAGTTAAGTTCTTGAAAGTGGAAAAGTAGGGTGATAAAAATGGCAGTGCTGAAGATAAGCACTCCCCTTGTTGTTTTCCTAAATGAAAAATATGTCACCATCTGAATTTTGAATAATGGCTCATGAATTTATAACAATATATCTTTTGTCATTGCCATAGTCCATGATAACCACAAGGTTTTCTACAGTTCGACAACAGTTATAACTTAAGGAGAGCTATTTTTAATTCTTAAGCCTTGATCCCAATCAAAGGCTCTAAACTACCAATATTAAAAATGAACTTCTTAAAGCATCTGCAGGGCTCCTATTAGCCCATTAGTTTACTACTGTAGGTGGCCCTGCTGTTTTTACACGTTTGTCTATAGAGGCTGTCACTAATAGTTCTTAGTGTCACAAAGACTCAGTTGGAGAAATACATGTGGGCAGATTTTCTCCAACTGAACACCACTTTCATTAAAAACATCTGCACAACAGACTAACCACAGAATTAGACACTTATCATAAATTGCTTGTTGCAAAATATTGAACGGACAAGACAACAGACTTATGAAACCTAGCTCCAGTGCCATAGAGGTCAGAGAGGAGGCTGAGAACTGGATGTGAATGTAACTTTTACCTGCTGTGCTGCTCCTTTCCTCTACATGACTTGCCGCTACTGACCCAACCTGCATGTAATAAATACTTATTTATTTTCTTTATTCTTAATCAAACTCCAATCCATTCTTCAAATTTAATGAGCCTTACTGGTTGATATTCTCAGTACTGCCTGGTACAAATCAAAGTTTTCTCTGAATAACAAATGCACAGGGTACAAGTTAAATAAAATGTGGTTTTTCGCTGTGCAACCAGTACAAAAATTATGAGACAACTAACAATATGTTTGATTGCTAAAGGCTGAATTAAACAAACAAAACAAATTAAATCATACCATGAATTCTGTGGTTTGCAGTACTCTATACCCTCCTCTTTAACAGGGTGGTTTGATGTGCTCTGGCAATATTAGGGTGATGCAGATCTTGTGCACAAAAACACAATTCACACAGAAGTTTCTGGTCCTAATTGTCACAAACTCAAATTTCCACACAAGCTCCTTCTGAGGGTGGCACAGGCCCTCAATTTGTGTTCTTCAAGATTCAAAGCATTTATTGTCACATGCATAGTGTAGAAATGTATTTCTCTGTACAGTGAAATCCCTACTTTGCTGTCTGCAGAGCATTTGAATATGAATTGATGGCAAACAATGATAGTAAACATTAATATGAATATTATAAATACGAACAGTATGGCAGTGCAAGAAGACATTTTGGTGCAGCTTGGTGAGCAACTCACAAAGTGCAGGTGCAAGGTCCTTGGCAATTTCAAAAGCAGTTTGAATTTTAAGTGCTTAAAATGTCTATGGCATAGGATCTACTTTGAACAAATGCAAACAACTGAATGATTAAATGACGCTATAAAATGAAGAGAGCACTGCTGTTCATATCTTCATTTCTATATAATGGCTATGTAATGTGCTTATGATTTCTATTGCATCTTTTTAAATTGCAGTTTTATTATTTATTTATTTGTACACTGCTCAAAAAAATAAAGGGAACACTTAAAAAACACATCCTAGATCTAAATGAATGAAATATTCTTATGAAATACTTTGCTCTTTACACAGTTGAATGTGCTGACAACAAAATCACACAAAAATGATCAATGGAAATCAATTGTATCAACCCATGGAGGTCTGAATGTTAGGAATCACACTCAAAATTAAAGTGTAAAAACAAACTCCAGGCTGATCCAACTTTGATGTAATGTCCTTAAAACAAGTCAAAATGAATCTGTGTTGCTTCCTGAGTGGACACTATGATTTCACAGAAGTGTGATTGCCTTGGAGTTACATTGTGTTGTTCAAGTGTTCCCTTTATTTTTTTGAGCAGTATATATTTGGCCTTTGGATAAAGATCTATAACATAAACTGTGAATGTCCAACAACGTCCCCTCACAAAAACCATTATCCAATAGGAAATTATTAAAAAGTCCCATCTCGGACCATTACAAGCAGACCTCAGAATCTAAAATGAACCACTTTTCTGTTTGATAAAAAAAGAGAGCTCTGTGTCAGTTTTCAAGTTAACGTTCTAACTTTTTTTTGCATCACTGTATTTACAGGGGTTTTCATTGTGCATTTTTGGAGTGCATCATTCTTATGTGTCATGCAAACTCTAGCATGCCATGTTTGGTCCTCACCCACCTCGGAGTAAGTCACCCATCCTAACCGAGTAGTGGGGAGACACATGTTTCTGGTGAGTGAGTCATGCAGCATGTTGAACCATGTGAAACCACAGCTTTGTGCCCTTGTGTTAGACAGCCAGAAGACAAGCAGTGGAGTCTAATCGTGCCTTACAAGCCGTTTCCAGGCTCTCTGAGTTAGCAAACTTGCAAACAGCTGCATTTTCCATCAGAAGTGGGTTTTGAGTATGGGATTTATTTTCTGTCCCCTTAAATGGAGAGAGGGGAGAAACAGTATCACTGGAATAGAAGAAAAAAAAACTTGCAGACACAAGTGAGACATACCTCATACTTGGAAAAATCAGTCCTGCTCATAAAGTCTTTAATCATTCAGACTAAGATTTACGGCTGGCATAGACACCATGGCCTTTGGGGCAAAACCAATCAGTGTGTTTTCCTACCTAATGAACTTGAAGATGAGTCACTCATGTTTAAGTAATTAATTTTTGTGTAAAAGAAATATTAAACATTGTTCAGGACCAAAATAAAATGTGTGGTTTGTCAACACAATTAGATAATTAAAACAGATTATGCTTTTCCATGTATTGTTCTGTGTCACACACAGACTTGCTCATTAAATGTTGCTAGTTCCACTATTGAAGATACAGGTTAACAAATTGAAATGAATTCAGTAAAAGACCAAGTGTTATCAGGAAGCTTCTGTGGAATAGCATGCAGCACCGCAGAGACCTCTAGTGGCTCCACACACCTCTGATCATGAACATTCTCCAAAGAAATGTTAAATTCATGCAATTATTTTGCAGGTATCTATGAAGACTGTGTTGGTCACATATTTGATATCGTGTCAAGTGCAAAGCTTTCCAAACTATCTGAAAAATATCCCCTGATCAAACTTCATATCATCATAATTTGACTTCAGTGGTTCTTATTTCTAATTTGTGTCATACACAATTACAATTCAAATATGAAAAAAAGAAAAGAAACACAGAAACACATTGATGTGAAAAATACCACAAAATTATTGGTTGGCCAGTGGCTTTACCAGCCTCCAATCATCCTCTCTTATTGAACTATGCATAAACCATCTTGAAAGACCACATCCACTTGCTGTTGAAGAGGTATGAGTTCATAAATTAACCAATATTCAAAAATGCACATGAATGGAATCCAGTTGTTTCCACAAAAACGTTTAAATAAGTTGACTGTTAAAAGACAATCTCATTGCACACTTGGAGCTGGAAAAAAGGACCCTGTTAAGCAAGACAGATGAGAATAAATCAAGAGTAAAATGTATTTTGAAATGTCTCATGTCTACACCTAAGTAAAAGGCAGACATACATCTGTGTGTTCATTTGACTATCTTCAAATCAATAGATTGTGACAAGTCCATCTTTGGCAGCTATCTGTCTTTGTCATGTCACTAACTTTGTTATCTTTACTCAAATAATAAATGTTCATTGGAAAATCAAAGGTGTTGCTTTCCCCAGTTGTCAGTTGATATCCACCATATGTGATATTTAAAGTGTGATTGTGGGCTGATCATGATTTATTCAATGTTAACTGATAAAATTAAATGGCCCAGGTTTTGAAAGGGAAATTGAAGTTATTTGGAGGTTTGTAAGGGTTAAAGTTGTGTTTTTGTTGAACTATTTTTCTGGTAAATACATGTTTATATTCTTCCATAGCATTAACACTTGTACAAAACAAAATTTTGCTCAAAATCATGATGGTAGGTTTTCAGGTTAACTCATATCTGTCGAAAATCTCAAGATCATATCAGTCATGCGACCGTGGTTTGATTTTTTTAAACCTGGAATTGCTATAATAAAACAATGAAATTGCCAGCATGAATTTAAGTTGGGATGAACACTTAAAGATGTAGTTGTTGCCTTTTTTTATCTCTCTTGCTTAAGGACACCTTGAAGATAGCGAAAATAAAAACCTTTGACCTTTTTGTGACAGGAAAGTAGGCCTTTCTCTCACCAGCGGCACATTTTAAGATGAGCAAATGTCAGCATAAAGGCATCAATCCTCCTCTCAAATGAGTCCTTAGCCAGACACGGTAATCCCCCCGGTTGTAGATGTTCAGGCTGACCTGGTTCGCTGCTGTCGGAGCTCAACCACAGAGCTGTGACAAAGCCACCAGATTGGTGGACAGTTATCTGGACTCACAACGCAAGAAACGAGATGAGAGGTCAAACTAAATTGGCTCGCCAGAGAACAGAGTCCACCCTTTAGGCAAGCCTTTGCTTCTCCCCTCCATAAATTGGAAGTCCCAATGGCCCCCTGCTTGGCTCTGTGAGGGTCCACCACATCTCACAAATGGGGCAAACCAGAAAATGAGGTGATACTCTGATGTCCTTGGAGTTCCAAATGACAAAGAATTTCAAGGAAGCAGTTGCATCTGTGGTGACAAGACTTCAGGAATCCAACCCAAATACTTCTCTGACTTTCACCAATTGGGCCCGCAATAAAAAGTTAGTCTTGTGTTTGGTCTGGTCAACGCTTTACAGCCAGAACTTCATTCAGTGAATCAATTCTACTCTTCAAGTACAGAAATGTATAATAACAGTTGGCTCCTGTCATTCTGAAAGCTGTGAAAATAATATAATTCTGCCAAATGACAATACTCAAATGGCCTGAAAGATTCTTCAGGCTTTTTTTTCCTCATTTCATGCGTATTTCATTCTCACATTACTCGTTTTGAGGAACCACACTAATCAGTATATTTATATTAGTTTCCTGAGTTTTCATGCTGAAGCCATTCTTTCTGTGAAGCCACACCAATCAACAAGAAAACAGCACAGGTCTTTTTTTCTTCTCAAAAACAAAAGGTCACCTCACAGAGAATTGTTTGGAACCAGCAAAAGCTGTATATCAATAGATAACTTTTCTTACTCATTATGTATCCTATCTATCCTTCATACAGGGGTAGATAGGATACTGGATGGAGCAAATTCCCATTGGCAACCAAATAATCTGGAAAGAAAATATGCAGACATGAAGAACCTGCTAACTCCACATGTAAAGGCCCCAGTTGGATTTCAGTGTAGGACCTTTGTGCTGAGAGGCAGTGGTGCCTACAACTTGGACCTTGAGTCACTTAGTTAAAAATCTGTTACCAGAAATGGAGAGCAAACCAACCATAGATTTTTCTGTTTAATGGCATGACTCAAAATATATGAATACCGGCCTATATTCCGTGGTGACAATCAGCTGACAGATGCTGTGTTAACTTTTAATGCATAGCTGCATGTATAGCTCCTTTAATAAATATTAGAGCGGTGTTTTACATCTTGCAGTGTAAGTGTCCCGTGGCAAAGTGATTGCTGAATTTGGAAGTTTATAAAATAACAGTATGCATCGCTGTTCATCAGCCGCGGAATTCTCCCAAATGACGATGCAACTCCTGGACTAGTAATTACAAAACCAGTTTCTCTCATTTTTCTTTTTGTGTCCCTGAGTTTGAGTTTATAGTTTCTACTTCCTCTGTGTCTTTTTTTTTTTTTTAATATTTTATTCTATATTTTTTCTACTTTTAATTCTCCTGTCTTCCCCCAGGTACTTTGCATATTTCTTAGCTTACTATTCAGTCTTGAGAGTTCACTGCATCATTTAAACAAATATAAGACTGACGATACTTGTCAAGGTTAGAGTAGAATGCTGTCGGGGATTCATTAATGAGCTTGTGGCTTTAGGGAGAGTTAATAAAAAGAAAAACAGCCATGCTCTTACCCCAGGACATTGTCCAGCGCTTGTTATGTTAATCACTTAGGCCTAATTAATATCATGCATATTATTAACAAAATGAAGATTCAAATGCCAGCATGCGTTAATTACCGTGCTCGAAGTCATCTACATTTCTGCAGTGAATGTTAACAGTCTGTCAGAACTTATTCTCAAAAAGCCTTCTCATGTGATGGAATGATACCAAAGTGATGGCGAGAGGTTCGGGAAAATGTATACAGTGCAGTAAATTAAAATAATAACTATCTCTGATTTAAACTTTTTAAGTAGGGGTATGACAGTCAGACTTAAGTCACCAATTCAATGTTCTCGGACTCAACCCTTAAAATGAATACAAGATTAATACTTGATTTTGATACTGATAGTATGCAAGAACAAAATAAGTAGAAGTTGCGAATTTTCTACCACAAACCAGTATATCACTGCAGCCAGAAGCAGGGTAGTTTTTAGCTGTGCATCTTGTATAGTGTGGGCATCTTGCGTAGTGTAGGCTGGAATTGAAGCCTAGACAGGGTTGCAAAATTAGACTTACAATTTCCGGGCCTGACGCCAATCAAAACTGAAGCAATCCTGTAAAAGGAGGCCAATTATTGCCAGAAATCAGAGCACATTCATGAACCCCCCACTTGTTCAACATGAAACATCTTACAAATGTAGAGAACCTCATATCAAAACTTCAGATTACATTTTCCACCACGTGACCTTAGAATGAACCCCAGCCTTGTTATAGTTAATTAGGGGTTTTATATAGTACAACTCCTCCTCTTCTGTCTTTACAGTTTTGGACAGACTTTATCAAAGAAATACCTGTCTTTTCGCTGAAGACAAAAAAGAAACCAGTATTGATCTATTTGTCAAGTCCATAACATTTTAGGACAATATACTCTTACATCAACAATCTAAATGAAGAAAAGAATGAAGAAAAGCTCTAAAAAAAATTAGACTTGGGATATGCAAATCCCATGCATTAAACTGCATAACATAAGTAACTAAGATAAATATTCATATTCATTTAATTACATGTTAATTTGGTTGCTATTGTGTGAAATGATTAGCTGTCTTTGTTTTCCAATGGGCCAGTGTTCCCGGAAGATTTGAAGATACAATATTTGGCCTCTTCTTTTCCCAAAACCCCATTTAATGTATCACTGCTTTTTAAAGTTAATATTTTCATAATGTTGTAAAGGATGCGTAATTAACTCGCTCTTTCCTTTTCTGTTTAACAATTACAAAATCGTGGCTACAAATGAAAAAGCTTTAATGTGCCAGTTAATTAGTGGCACTTAGTTCAGGTTTTTGTGAGGAAATGTCACAAAACTATTAAATTTCAGGATATGTCCTAAGAGTAGTTTGTTTTTCAGCCCACATAGATTTCTGTTTTTGCAGTTGGTCATTATCTCAGCTACAGAGGTTATGTTTGGTTTGTGTCCCAGCAGGATTATGCAAAAACAACCAATTTTCATGAGTCTCGGTGGATGTTTGGAGTAGTGTTGAAGTTTTGGCCAAGGATGAACTTATTATATTTTAGAGTAGAACTGAATCAAGGCGCAGATTAAACTGTAACACTAGGCATTTTTGGATATTCATTCATCACTGTGGATCTAATAGCCCTTTAAATATATACAGTGTTGGAAGTTGCAGATTGACATATTTTAAAAGAGTGGGCTTCTGGCCTTGGTGGCAGTCTGAAATCCCGCATTTCTTCTTTATAAATCACAACTTTCACATAACCACAAAGTATTCCAATATGATTGCATGCAGACGGTGGATGGTAATGTTGTATGCACTTTGCCATGGCAACGTGCTGAATAGCTGTCATCACAACAAATTCATTCCTGTTTTTCATTCTGCTTTTGTATTAGGCTGAGCTGCTATCTATACTTTAAAACACTTGATGGAGGGAAATTTGGGTTGAGAAATGGTCTCATATCTCTAAGTCTTACTTAGTGGTCTGGTCTACTTGATCAGTGGTTTTTTGGTTAACTCACTGTTTTTTAAATTGAAAGCATAGATCTCTTAATAGGTTAGTATTTCAAAAAGCATCATGCTCCATAAGTCAATGTGGATACAACTATATTTAAGGAAACGCTCACTGACATCATCACATATGTAGTTCCCCTTCAATTGGCATGTTTAGACTTTGTTTTTGACAAAAAATGGAAAAATATGGTTAAAAAGATGGCAGAACTGTGCCATACCAAATATAATTACAGCATTCAACTACATACTGCATCCATATAGAGAGAGGAATTTAAAACTACTATAAGCACTACGTGTGCCTTTGAGCTCTATGAAAAATTAGGCAAATTAAAATATTAGCATTGTTACAGAGCAGAGATAAGCAGGATTTCAATTTGTGCTGACTTAAATTATAAAGATTACATTGGAAAAAAATCCAAATCAAACAAAAGACACTTGAGGGGGATTATTTGTCTAGTATAAAATTGATTTGTTTGAGGGAAAAAGCTAACATTGACTACAGACTAATACAATCTCAAGGTGGTTATAGTTTGGGAATTTAGGTCTTCTGAGACTTCTAAATTACACACAAGTTACAAATGTTTAAAAGATGGTCTCTGGCAGCATTACCTAAGTCCTTAATTAATCCCCAACTTGCACTCATAATTAATTGATTTGCATGCATTTCACCACCAACTCAACCCCCCACAGGGGGACCCCAAACAGAGAATCCCTGCTGGGGAAGTTAATTGTCAGGTTAGATGGTTGATTTGGGCATGCAAATCAGTCTGCCCCAAGAGATTTTGTGCTGTGAATCATAATTATCTCAACTTTTTCTTTTGACATCAGTATATTTCACTATTTCCCATACATTGAGTAGCATTTAATTTTATCTGTATTGGCTTATACCTTTTAAAAGGGTAAATTAATCAGGAAAACAGTGGAAACGAAATTAGACTAAAACAGGCACTTTAAAACATCCTTTTGTAGGAACATGATTTATCAAGCAATTTTTTCTAAAGTGTAGTTCAATAAACAAGACCTTGGAATGAACATCAAAATCAATATTGTTGTCCAAATCCAACAACAATGGATGTAAACTTACAATGGGTAGCTTTAAGGTTACCAGAGTGAAAAAATTCCCAAATGCTTACATTTAAATCAAGACATGAAAAGCAAAAGTCAAATTACCAACATTCATCACTTGATCGCAAACCTCTGACAATTTTATCAATTCTGATAATACTGTAGCGTTTTAGTCAGGGAAAACACCTGGTTGACAGTAAAACATCCGTTTAATAAGTAATAGCTGCTGTTGGCCACAGCCACACCACACAAGCCTGCAATACAACAAATTGTTCCCGCTCAATTCCAGATTAAAAAAAAAACCAACAGAATTCCTTACACCCCCAACCACACCCACAAAATTCCAAGCAACCCCAAAATCACACAGAAAACAAGCATCAACATAAACCCCAACATTCGTGACTTGCTACAATACTAAAAGGACAATGTTACCCAAATCACACGGTACCAGCAGTTTCATTGCTTATTATTAAGCTCGCTGTTCAGTATACATTATGCTATTATGTCTATTGTTTTTTCTCATAGGAACATTAATCAGGTCGGCGCTCAGCCATCATGCTCGCTGAAAAAAACAGGATTCACTGTGGCCATCTCTAGACATGCACTTTTGTCCTCAATCAGCCCAATGTGATTGTTCTCCTCGGGCTAAAGAACAGGAAACTGGACTCAATATATTTTCTTTGTTCAAGTGTTTCCCCTGAGAGTGCTGAAGATGGGGTGACAAAAAATTACCATCCGAGCCAAAGATTGCCATGCTGTCCAGCCTCTCCCCAGGTCTCTCCTCTTCTTTCTCTCAAACTCATCACAAAGTCATCCAAGACCTTGAAGGAAATGTGTGTGTCAAAGTTGTGCAGTAACATGTGTCGTCTTCTTTATAGGGAAAGACTGACAATACTGATAACTCAATCCTTTTAATATTCACAGCTAAATTATTCAGCATTCCCACATTATCAGCTCCACCCCATGAAGAACAGACGCCTTCAAATTTCACAAAGGCAAGAGGGTGTCCTCGCTCTTTATTGCCTGTCCATGCAACAACTAAATCTGGCATTTTTCTAATTAATGGGATGAGTTCATTAGTGCTCTTGGGGTTAATGTGTTGTCCTACAGCAAATTAGTGAAGGAATTTCAGTGTTGCCAGAGCATCCTAATTAGATCACTGTGGGTGCTGCCTGCTAAAATAGATAATAATGAAATAATGAAAGTTGTCACTCTTCACAGCAGCGGCTTGATTACTGCACTGTGTCTCTGATAATAAAGGACCCAACATTCACCTGGAGTTGGACTCCATGAAATATATTCAATTATAAATCCAACTATAACAGCAGGGTTTTGCGCTGTCTTGTCCTGATGAGGATTTGTAGTCTGAAAGTGCCATCTCTTGGTTAGAATTGGTAATGCAGTTTTAATTACGTTTTTGATTGCTGCACTTGTTAAAAAAAAAATGCACTCATCCAAAAGCATTCAAAAATTGTTTTGAAATGAATTCTAAATATTAGACAGGTAGTTGAGGTATTGGAAGCTTGCTGAGAAGGACAGCTATGGGTGGGTTAAATGTGATTCAACACTGCAAAAATGACTCAACACTTACATAGGCTACAGTCCTGTTTTTAGGTCTCATGCATGCATTGTAATTCATTTTACATGAACCAATCCTCCACAGATAGCCAGCACTTAATTTTACATACTATGTTTGAAGAAGCCCTAGAGTGCATCCAAGATCCATTACTTCCGTGCTTGTTTTTACCATTTATCTGAAAGTTTGCCGGCGAGAAATCTGATGGCTTTGTCTCTGTTCTGTTGTAACAGAAAAAATATATTTTTACGGAAAGATTTTCCATTAACTGCAATGGAGCTCATACAGATAAACAAGATAAAGCTGCCAAAAGCCAGGTAAATACAGTGAAACTAGAGCACAGATGGTATAAAGCAAGTGGTTATATCCACATTGATATCTACCAGAGGTTTATTGGCCACTGTTTTGGAGCCCCATATTTCATTCTCTTCTTTGACTTGTCTATGTTTGTAGAACTAGACATGTCTCTTGCTCAGCCTCCATCCCAAATGTCAGTTTGTAATAGCTGAAAAATTTTGAGACGAATGTTTTCATAAAGGTTAAGAACACGTCACACTCTAATCTTTGTACCAGTGACTATACAGTCCAAGAGAAGAGTTGCATATGACCCAATTGAATGGTGCACTGACAATGGAACAGTGCAAAACCTATGCTGCTGCCAGGCGGTAGCCAGAGCGGGTGACCTTGGTGGTCTGACCCTCGGCTGCAGAAGCTGGCTCTTGGAACATGGAAGGTCACCCCTCTGGCGGGGAAGGAGCCCAAGCTGGTGTGTGAGGCTGAGAGATTCCGACAAGATATAGCCAGGCTCACCTCGGCGCACAGCGTGGGGTCTGGATCCAGCTTTGTCTTGACCCTCCGCTTTCAGGTGAAAGTTTTGTTTACCCACCCTTCTTGGGAGTCCCTACAGGGGCTGCTAGAAAGCTCTCCTACTGGAGACTCCCTCGCTCCATTGGGAGACTTCAATGCTCACGTGGGCAACGACAGTGCAGCTTGGACGGGTGTGATTGGAAGGAACATTCTCTATACCCTCAGCAGGGTCCTGGAGGCATCATGGGAGTTTGCCCAACCAGTTTACGTTTGTTTTGTTGATCTGAGGAAGCCATTCAACCGTGTCTCACGAGTATTCCTGTGGGGGTTGCTCCAGGAGTATATGTCATATGGGCTGTTCAGTCCCTGTATGATCCGTGTTGGCGCTTGGTCCACATTGCCGGTTATAAGTCGGACCCGTTTCAGGGGTGAGTTGGACTCCACCAAGGCTGCCCTTTGTCACTGATTTTGTTCATAACTTTTATGGACAGAACTTCTAGGCACAGCCAGGGTGTCGAGGGAATCCGGTTTGGCGATCGCAGGATTGAGTCTTTGCTTTTTGCAGATTATGTAGTGCTGTTGGCTTCATCAGGCCATGATCTCCAGCTCTCACTGAGTGTGGAGTGGCCGGGATGAGGATCAGCACCTCCAAATCCAAGACCATGGTGCTCAACTGGAAATGGGTGGAATGCCCACTCTGGGTTGGGTAAGAGATCCTGCCCCAATTGGAGGAGTTTAAGTATCTTGGGGTCTTGTTCACAAGTGAGGGGAGGATGGAGCAGGAAATTGACAGGCGGATTGGTGTAACATCTGCAGCGAAGCAGACTCTGTACCGGTCTGTCGTGGTGAAGAGGGAGCTGAGCAAAAAGGCGAAGATCTCAATTTGCCGGTCGATCTACGTTCCGACCCTCATCTATGGTCACAAGGTGTGGGTAGTGAACAAAAGAATGAGGTTGCGGATATCAGGGGCCGAAACTGGGGGGATGACTGGTCGGGATGACTCCTGAATGCCTCCCGGGGGAAGTATTCTTGGCATGTCCATCTAGGAGGAGACCATGGGGAAGACCCAGGACACGCTGGAGAGACTATGAGATAAAAATTTTGTTTTTATGCTAATCTGAAGCCTACTGAGCCCAACTAACCAGTAGCCATTAAAACAGACATGAACTAAACCTTGGGTATCAAAGGGTTATGGCATTCCCTTATTTGCTTCACTTCTTTTTTTTTACAGTCTACATTAAAAAATGAATCTTTCCCTCAGCAGTTGCAAGTAAAACTCCAATTTTGAGTTTTGGTTCCAGCTTCAGAACTGCAATGCCAAAATTACCTCTATAAAGCTTATATTTGGGGAAATTAGAGCTTATTGATGGATATATTACAGATCTCTTGGATGCTTGTTCAATTTCACAAGTGTTAAAAGAGCAATAGATATTTTCAGATTGTCTCCTAAACTTGAACACAGTAATGGAAAAATAGATAATTAATTGGAGCTATAACATCTTGGCTATATTCCTCGTAACAAAACAAGAGCATGAAACAACCCCAGTAATAAATTTAGATTAGTTTGGCATTTACAACTATTATTTTTTACAGCTGGCCTTTAATGTTTACTATTGCACTTGTAATTCTTTTGTTCCAACATGATTCCTCTATTTTACATTACATTAAATTACATTTGGCAGACACTTTTATCCAAAGCCACTTAC
The DNA here is from genome assembly GCF_037954325.1 of Fistularia commersonii. Taxonomy (NCBI): domain Eukaryota; kingdom Metazoa; phylum Chordata; class Actinopteri; order Syngnathiformes; family Fistulariidae; genus Fistularia; species Fistularia commersonii. Next base: position 14,583,638 of record NC_141288.1, read on the forward strand.
AATAGAGGACATAAGGACTGCAAATAACACTTGCACACTTTCTATTTAGCTTACTTGGTTCTATGACATTGCACAAATCCAAATATAATTTCCCCCTTTTGTTTCCATCTAAGGGCTTCACATTAATCCCACTGCTTTAAAGTGGTTTTCATAATTTTTCTTCTAAAATCATCTTTGCACGTCAGTGCTGCCCACCCACCTTGTTGTTCTAACCACACACTCTTCTTTGTGGGGTTTTCTAAGCAGTGAATGTTGAAATAAGAGGCATTTTAGATCCCACCAGCAGAAACACCAAGGGACTGTGATTGTGATGCAATGCATGTTGTCTTTGAGATAGTAAAGAGGATGGGATTGTTGGATTAAAGCTTATACACTGCTAACATTCCCCCCTCAATCTCTTTTGAAGGAAATGAGATTTTTCAAACGCTAATGTGCAATGAAGATGTCAGGAATTGTATTTTATGGTGACAGCGCATACGTAAATAAAGCTGATGTAATTGTTGTGTACTTTAACCATCTGACACAATGAAATGTTAAAAAAAGCATTCAAATGACATTTTTTTCTTTATCAAGGTTGGTTATTCGCAATTGCAATTTATCAAGATTAAGGCAACTGCCTGAGTTTCACAAACTGGCGGATGAGAAGCAAAAATGCTTTCTAGTTCATTTAGAACATTTTAATTTAAACATAATCAGTTCTATTTACAGTTGAACAAGAACTCATAAATGTGTCATCTTGTCATTAAATTACACAAAGCAATCAAAAGACTTGGCTTGTTATATAAGTGCCTAATCACAGTAACTGAGTGTGCTTCCCCTTTCAGATACCACCCAAGCCCCAATTCTTCCCATGTTATGGCTCCCATGTGGTGACACAGCTTTTCCCCATATGAAAAAATGTTGGCAGGAGCACAGTGAAAAGCTATGTTGCAAGAAAACCGCCTATGTATCTAAAAGTAGGGCATTGCACAGGGACATAGTTTCAAAGTCTCCTGAAAAGCTGCAAAAGGGGGTACTTCATTGTCACATGGGGGTAATAACATCATAGATGATGACATTGAATGCTGACTTACTGTGATGTCACTTTCACATGGGTGGCGTCACATCCAATATTTATTGTCTGTGTTGTCACTGAACAGGCACTTCCCTAATTTCCTTAAAAGCACCATCTGATCAAATTATACCAAAGAACTATGACAAGACTTATTGAAATGACCAATGCTTTTGCATTGCCTTATAGCTTAGTCAAATGAAACAGTTCAATAGTATTTGTTCAAGAAGTAGCGTCCCTACACTAAAACCTTACGTGTTAACCAATTAACCAATCTGAGCAGGATAACTGTAATTCTCGACTGAAAATTTTGACCTGACCTCAACCTTGAAAGATGACTAGGGATTCTGCAATGCAGAGGGAGAAAAGCCTTGCTGGCTGTTTCTCAATAAAATATGTGATCATGCCTGAACTAAACATCAATTCTTTTGTCTGGTTTTGAATTTTGCAACCATATCTTTTTTTGAAATTTATATTGATATTTCATGATAACATATTTGAAAATGCTTTAACTTATTCAACAGTTTTATCTCACTGCAAATGTCAATACAAAAAAAAAAGACATCCCTTTGAAGATTTCGCTTGCAGCACCTTATAAGTGCAGAATGTGTTTATCCAGAATAAGCATTTGAGAGTCAATGAAGTGGGCTGGTTCTTGGGCTTCAAATTGTCACTAACAATCTCTTCTGTAGGAATATGATCAGTTTTAGACAAAGTCATTTGTAGATGCCTTTCTAGAGACCTCAGTCTCATTCTGGCAAAGCACCATAGAGATAAATTTAAATATGACGACATTAAAGGTTTCCATAATAGCGACCTCTGTTCTCATACTCTCTGTTGGCAAACTTGGCATCCTTATTACTGTGAGGGATTCTTCCAAATGGTGCATGATCGTTGAAACATGGGTCAAAGACTTCGTCGACTATTTTCTCCGCCTCCTCTCTGCTAATTTTCCTAACAGCCAGGATGGAGCGAAGGGCACGGCCTCGGACGCACTCCTGTGCAAGCATAAAGCATATAAAGGTAAACGGTCTCAATTTATAGAGCCCTTTCACACCTTCTCAACAATTCACCCATTCACACAAATGCTCACACACCAATTGCCATGCAAGATGCTAACCAGGATATCAGGAGCAGCTTGGGTTACAAGTCTTGCCCAAGCACACTTCAACATGCAGCAAAGAGTTAAGGATCAACCGCCAATCATCTGATTGGAGTGATGCCTGTTTTTTTTGTTTTTGTTTTTGTTTTTTTGGGGGGGTTTATTAAGTTAGTTGGAGGATACAGAGAATAGGGTTTGATGGAAAAAGGTTGATTTGCTTTGGCAACCCCTAAAGGGAAAGGCCGAAAGGAGGAAAAGAAGATCCATCTGACTCCCTTTTAGTCAATCAAAGGTACCTGATGATGCTGCTTCAGGCCAAAGCTGAATCTTGCCACTTCTGTGACAAAGGAGCAGTCTCCACTGAGGTTAGCTGCCCGAATCTGAAGAAACAACAGAATCAAATCTTTGAAGAAAAGCAGATTTTCATCAAAATAACAAACATGTTCACATTCTACAGAAATAAAGTATCCACAATGTCCCTAAAGAACTCCCCCATTCGCCATATGCATCTATTAACTATTAAAGTTACTCATTGATTCGAGAATTCTAACCATTTTAAAAAAATGTAATCTTAATATTTAACACATACAAATATAGATACAGCTGTTTACTTTAAAGGAAAAGTTACCTTTTTTTTTTTTTTCCAAATATTTCAAACTGCTAAATGCCAATTGCAAATACTCCAGGGAACCTTCAGCTAATTGTCCTCCTTTCTAAAATCAAATATTCCATCTCAGTCGTGCCTTCATCTATAGCAGGGGTTGGGAACCTTTTTGACTGGGAGAGCCATAAAAGCCAAATATTTCTAAATATATTTAAATCGAGAGCCATATAGTATTTTTTACGTATATAAATTGAATAAGTCTTACTTTTAATGGCACTTCTGGTGCTGCAATGACTCAAAGTGCTGCTTTATATTTGATCGTTTCATCAATGCAATTTTATCATAGCATATTAGACATACCGCAGATCCAAATGCAAATTCCTCTGTCAACGCAACCTAGAATGCACGGTAATAATCATAGTTTTTTCTTTTCGCCATCTTTTCCGTTACAAGGGTTGACACAGTATTGTGTCAAACTGATTTTTTCTTTTTCAATTCAAAATTGTCTGTGAGCCATTTGCCGTCACCAGAAGAGCCATATATGACTCGCCAGCCATAGATTTCCGACCGCTGATCTATAGTTTAGTACCTGTACCTTAAACAATACTCCTTTTGAAGTGCCTGCATCTACTTTGCATAACTATAACACTTCTAGTTTTTTTATCTGTTTTTAGCTTAGTTTAAACACACACAGACACAAATATATTCCTTTTTCCAACCTAAATTGGCAAAGTATAGTCACAAACACATTATTTATCACTGACTTTTGTGGAATTATTAATTACAAGAATTAGCTATTTTACTTACTTCAACAACAGCATATATACAAACATAAATGTTTGAGTGTTCAGATAAGAAAATGACTGGAGAGTCACACTAACTAAAGGGGCACCAAAAGAATTGCTGCTCACCTCAGAACAAGCCAGATGTCTGAAATTGTTGAACCAGTCCACATGGGCACGACAGTGGTCAAAAGCATGGATAAGTTCATGTGTGACCACTCGGTTCATATGGGACTGCTGGCGGATGTTGTTTTGACACAAAACAATCTACAAACAAATGTGATCCTCATCACTTCAGGCATTGTAAGATCCTCTACAAAATCTGCATCTTTGTGGTTGTTTAAAATCATTCTATAGTTCTTACTTGAGAGGAGGCTGCATCGAAGCCACCACTTACTGTCCCGTCACAATCTTCACATGAGAAATGTCGCTCTTTAAGAACTTTACTGTCAAAAACATAAAAAGACGACAGTGAGTTTTTTAAGTGTACTTTAGTGTGGGGCTTTGGTTAAAGCACCTAATGTATCAAACATGTAGAATAAAGTAGTAGTTCACAAACAAATACGACACTAAATGTCATGAATCAACCAAAATTTAGAGGACAATGTCAGGACTTGTTCTTAGGGTCATATGTTTTCCGAAATACAAAAACAATTACCACCCCGAATTCTTCATGGCACTGAGGAGGAGTTTGGCATACGGACCTGCAAGAGGCAAAATAGAGTGTCCAGGGGTTTAAATTCTGCTCTCCACTGCAAGCAAACAGAGCTATTTTACAAACTAGCTAGGCTAATGAGATTTAGCTCATTGATGCAGTGCAAGAACGTTCACTGGGGACTAATTTAATAATATAATATACGCACAAGAGATTACATTATTTTCGCATGTGTAGTAATTTAGCAGAAGGCTTGATACTCACTAGTTTCCACTGCTAACTGCAACATGAGCTGACACTTGTGGTTGAAAGTGAACAGGCTCTCTGAGACTAAACCCTTCTTGTACTTCCTCGAATTTCTATCAGGGTATAAGTCGTATCCATAATAATCGTCCTCTTTATTTGTCTGGTCCATTGTGCGAAATGTATCACAAAGTTGGATTTATTAGCATATATCCCTTCGGGTACCTCTAGCGCTAGCTAAGGAGAGGTCATCGCTGTTTGTGGATCACGTGGTATGGGTCAACGGTAATAGATAAAATCATTAACGAGATTAAGATGACAAAATAATTTTCTATTTTTAAAATCAAACGATCATCTCCTACTTTATCATAAAAGGGTTAACTCAATAACATGACAAGCTTTAAAAGTAACACAGTTTAAATGCAAAGGAGCGCTGTAAAAGGCAAAGATCGATTATTTAGAACAATGTTAACTCTGATGGTAGTAGGAGGTCTACAAAACATCCCGTCTCCGAGAGTAACAAAAAATACGATATCGAAAATTTTGCCAGCAGACAAATCAACACGAAAATCTTAATGCATTTTTTTAATTTACTGAGAAACGTATGATGTACTGAATTTGTCTGCAAACTGAATTTTGAAATATACCAATATGGGTGATCAGGTGGTATAGACGATCTTGAGTTACGTACGGCGCAAACTCAGTGACGCAAAGGCGATTGGTATATGGTCATGGCTCCAAACATAAACTTACAGTTGTGAGGACGGCACTATTTAGCTAAGTCAACCGCAGTCCATCTTTATTGAGATTATCCGCTGGCGAAAGAAGTTAAAGGTACCATTCAGGTCTCCGGAATCCGTGGAGTACTTTGCTTCAAACATTTTTCGCTGAATTTATCCGCCAATGTGTCCAAGCTAACGTTAGCATGCTGAAGAGTAACGGCGTTATTGTCGTATTTCCCTGGGCTGCACCAGATTGACAACAAGAATTTAAGAGGTCTTGCAAAATAATGTCTGTTTCTCAGGAGGGGCCATGTCTGGGGGAAACAAAGCCCTTGAGTTGCAACTTCAGATGCGACAGAATGCCGAGGACCTGCACAGCTTCATGAAGGATCTGGAGAGCTGGGAGGTTGATATGAAGCGAAAGGAAGAGCAGCTGAGGACCGGAGGCTCAGATGAAGCTCAGGTTTGTTTCATCTGAAGATATTCAATTTACTAATTTCGAGGTGAGTTGACAACTTTTTAGGAATCATCACGTTTCTTTTTCGTTGTAGAAAGAGCTCCCACCTGTACGAAATAAGGACTACAGAGCAAAGAAGAGAGAAAAAAAGAAAAAGACAGTTCCTACAAGCAACGGTGACAGAAACGGAGACGCACCTAAGGACGAAGCAAGGATAAAATCCTATGACTATCGATCATGGGAAACGTTTGACGTGGTAGCTAATCATTTGCATTACTTGCATTTTTTAATCGTAATTTCATGTGATGGGAAGCGTCTTTGTTTGTTTGTTTGCTTGGGATTGACACAGAACAATGCTCTGGCTGAACTGGACAAGGACGAAAGTCCTGCAGAATCAAATGAGTCGGACTCAGAGGAAATAGCAGTTGATAAAGACAGTGCACTAGCTGAGAAAGAAAAGGTAAATGTTTGATGGAAAGTCCTCTATTGTATTGAATATATGAGGAAATTAAAGAAGAATTTGTCATCAGGGCAACAAGTTTTTCAAAGAGGGGAAATATGACAACGCCATCGAATGCTACACCAGAGGAATGAGTGCAGATCCTTACAACCCTGTACTTCCCTCTAATCGAGCCACCGCCTTCTTTAGACTCAAGAAGTAAGCATCAAAGATGAAAACCTGACTACACAAAAATGATCTTTTCTGTTTCACCATTTTGAGAATGGATGTTTGGTTTAGCATCTTTATGGCAACTCTGTGTGTGTATGTGGACTGTCTTAAAATGCAGACTCATGTTATTTCCCATTGCAGGTTTGCTGTGGCAGAGTCAGACTGCAACTTGGCGATCGCTCTGGACAGCAATTACTTCAAAGCAATTGCACGAAGAGGAGCTGCAAGATTTGCACTCAAAAAATACGACTCTGCACTAGAAGGTAACAGATAATTTATATCTGCTTCTTTCATCATTTGTTTCTACATTTCTTTGTTGCTATTACATTGCTTATCATACCATGTAATCAAAAAGTGTTCTTAGTAATGATAATTGGTGTACTTGGGTTTACTGTCTACATGTGGAGATGGCTCGCTACCTATTGAAATAATCTGAAAAGTTTAGCATTTTTCAATGGGATTAAAGGTAATTCTACACACGCATACTCTGTAATTTGATGTTTCATATGTCAAGGGAATGTGCTAGTTGCGTATTGATCAATAGTTACCCTTTGAAAGGGATATTCCTTAAAGTTACCCCAAAACTGTTTTAAAGAATTGAAATAATGCATTTATAGATAAAAGGTCATTATCATGGTACAATGGCAAATTTAATCTTTAAATATCAGAAAAAGCACATTGAAATCCTCACGAAATTCCTATAAAATATGTTCTTTCACTATGATAAGTCATCAGATTTTTACCTTTGGTACTGGATTTCACTGTATGAATAAAAATGTAAGTTCACTCAAATCTCAACGCCATCATTATGTTTCCATAGATTATGAGAGGGTTCTGAAACTTGACCCCGGGAACCTGGAAGCACAGATTGAAGTGAAGAAAATCAAAGAGGTGAGTATAAAACTGTTTGAGGCAAGTGCTGATTTTAAATACATATACTTCTCATCTGTTTTTTTCAATTTGTAATGTACACATAAAAGGGAAATGGAAGAGAGCAACATTTGTATTTTTGCACTCTTGTGCACAATATTGGTGTGAAAGTAGCAAACAGGACAAAAACAAAATCACTCCTGCCCTTCAGGGCCCTTTTGGGTTCATGTTCACCTCTACTCTCTCTGCCTCTATTCTCTGTCTGATTCCAGGTCCTCGAACAGCAACCATTGTGCTTCTCAAGTGAAGCAACTCAGGCCAGGGAAGTCTCTTCATTCGATCCGCAACACCAGAGGCTGGTGGAGGAGCAGCAGAGGCGACAGGAGGCGGTTGTTCAAAAAGACAGAGTAAGTTCTTTCCTGCAAAGAAACAGCTGATTTACCCTTGTTTACCAGATGAGCTTGTCTATCTGTACAAACTATTGCTCCATCAGTGAAAATACTCATACTTGAACCCCCAAAGTTGTATTTTAATATCCTTAGTCATAAGTTTTTCTCCAATGGTAAAGGTTAATGACTGTTTTCTCAGGGCAATGCTTATTTTAAAGAGGGGAAGTACGAAGCAGCAGTTGAGTGCTACAGCAAAGGCATGGATGCGGACAGTATGCATGCGCTGCTGCCCGCCAACAGAGCCATGGCCTACCTCAAACTGGAAAAGTAAGAGCAACTCACACCCACAAACGACTATTTTTCTCTCTCAACTTGCAACAAGTTAACTTCTACAAAGCTGAAGACTGTGAAGTTGTATTCTCCATACACTTTGAATATGTGATGCAGACTTTTTGCTCACCTGGTCTAATTTACTCAAAAATATTTTCTTTCTTCTCTGGCATTTAATTATCTGTTAGTAACAAGTTCCCCCAACTATGAAACCCGGAATATGCAGCTTACCACTTTTTTGTCATTGCAAACACAGAATATTAGGAGGATTAGAAGGACAATCAACCTAGAATAAGATATTACTGCCGCAGATTGTTGCTGGAATTATTTTTGGAAAATTGTTTACCAAAAGAGAATTAGCTATCTGCCATATTGATCTCATCATTTGATTTTTTTGTTAAAGCATTACCTCTTCAACATTTTGTCATAAGTTACCTGATGTGTTTTTTCTTTGTTTTTTTTTTTTTTGTGTTGACAAATTTGACCAAAGAGTAATTTGTTCTAAATTGTTACATTCACCCATAATGTGTCTCTTGGAATTGGCCCTCTACTCTGATCTTTTACCACACAAACCTAATCAGGTTACCACTGGAAAATAGAAAACTTAGCTAGATTTGAAGGATATGAAGGGCTCCTTTATGATTTAAAAAAAAAGCAGTCATCGAAATTATCTATCACCTTCTCGTGTTTTTTTTTTTTTTTTTTTTTACATTACCTCACAGCCTTCATCTCTACTTTGGACCGTTATCCTTTCAATATTTTTATTTATATGACACTTGTACATTCTCTGCGACTTATTATCCTTTCATTTTCAATACCCACATCATCATATTGACACCTGTCATTTCTGGAATCATTTTCTGCAGAATGGGTTTCCTTTGTTTGTTTGTTTTTTTAATATATATTGTACATAGCACAGTTTATTTGTATCTATATCTTTCATTGCATATTCTTTCTGTTATTACTATTTGCACTCTCTTCTGCTGTGATTGAAATTCCCTGCCGTGGGATCAATAAAGTTGATCTTATCTTTCCTGAGATGTCCAGTTCTTATGGAACTTCTTGTGGATGGATGCCAAAGTCATATCAACTGTCAGAACGCCCCAACATTTTGTTGAACACAATGAATGTTGTTGTTTTTATTTGTTTTCTGTAGATACAAGGAGGCAGAAGAAGACTGCACCAAAGCTGTTGCTTTAGACAACACGTACTCCAAGGCCTTTGCCAGGCGGGCCACTGCCAGAGTGGCTTTAGGAAAGCTGGAAGAGGCAAAGCAAGGTGATGCAGAACATTTTCAGGTCATTTTATTGATTAGAAAGAAAGGGTTTGACGGATGTTATGTGAACAGTGACTGTTTTGCTGCAGATAATCATAATGTATGTCTTTGTTGCAGATTTTCTTGAGGTGTTGAAGCTTGAACCAGGAAACAAGCAGGCCCTGAATGAACTTCAGAAACTTCAAATTGTATGCAAAGCCACTTTTTAACTTGATAGGAAAATCAAGTCTGTAATTTGTAACAGTAATTCAGGGGAACCAGCTTAAATGTTTTAATCAAATAGTCATATCAACCTGTTTTAATCTTTTTTTCATCATCTTGTGTTGTGGCAGGATGTTGGTCTCAGTGTGGCTCTTCAACCATCAGGCAATTGTCAGAGAAGAACAATTGAGCCAATCAACAAACCTGCACATCTGCATTCAATGGTCAGTTCTGCAAGTCATAAAAGTAACAGGCTGGGGTCTGTTTGTCAAACAGTCTGTCATTCAGAGTGTAGTCATGCAAAACCTTTAACAGAAATAAAATGTATTAACTAGAATCAATTTATCAAAATGAATCATGACTGATCTATATAACATTAAAGTAAAATGATTATATTGCGAGTTTGCAGTTATGTTTAATGTCAAACTAAGGACTTCTGGCTGGCTGTTTAAAGATTTGGAATAATAAAATGTTTCACATAATGTGTTAAGAATGTCCCATAGGTGTGAGGTACCTTAAAGCATCGTTGGCCAATTTGATAAGCATTCAAAAAAGACCATTATGAATTGAAAAATATTTAAACATATCAATTCTGAAGGACACAGAAAAACCCAATGCTGAAACATATCTGCTGTCATGTGGTCTCTTGTCCTCATCAGTGGAAATTGTAACAATTACAGTTCTGAAGTATATTTCTTAAAGTGATCTTTTACACCAGAAGGGTTCTTTGTATGCTGACAATTGGGAATTTCATAACTTAACAAATTCAATAAGAATTAAATCAGTATTACATATGTTGCAATATTATGTATGAAAAAAAATGTATGTAATTTTGGCATTTGTCTAACAGGACAGAATTAAGTGTCTGTCAGTAATCTAAGACTTTATTGAAGAAAGAAAACTTACCTACATAAATGCTTGTTCATTTTCATTCAAATGAGTAAAATAAATGTAAATAAAGTTTACCACATTTACTAATTGTGAACACTTTGTTGCAAAGAAACCGCTAAGGAGGCTTGACATTGAGGAAGTCACTGAGAAGATGATGGCGCCTGAGCTGCAATCAAATTGCACCCCATCGCTTGTCCGGGAAGTCAAGGGAGAGGGTGAATCCTCACCTCTGTCAACATCACCAACCGCAAAGATGATCAAGATTGAGGAGATAACTGATGTTCCCTCATCATCCTCTGACCAGTCAGTCAGACTGTTTTTTTTTGCCTTTTTATGTAATGATTTCCTCCCCTTTAATGATTAATTTGTTAAGCACAATGTCTGTGAGAGATAAAAATGTTTCCCAACCTTGGAAAGGGAGATTGGTTTTAATGGGAGACAAAAATAGACATCACCAGATCTTTCAATGACATATTTTTTGGCTCAGAGAGTATTATTTTTCTTCTCCACAGAATCTCTACTAGCAAACAGAAAAAGAAGGCAGCCCAGGAGGAAATCCTTCATCACACAGGCTCAGCTGTCACCCTGCTCCCTACACCCCCCCCTCCAACAAACAGCTTCCAGTTAGAATCAGACCTCCGTAAGATAGGAGGCAATCCTGAAGGGGTTTACAGATATCTGAAGGTGGGGCTGTTCTTCATGCTGAGTTTAAACTGTTGGCAGAATTATATTATTTGTTGCAAACCAGTTCAACTTATGCTTCCATAATCATAAAGTACATATATTTTTTTATGTTATTTACATCAGCCCATAATGCTTAAATTTGTCAAATTCATAATTTTTATGCAGCCATGCGCATGTATATGCTTGTATGTAGGTTGGATTGATGGTCAAATATCAGCTGGTTAATTGATTGGGGAATCCCCCCCCCTTTCCCAAGCATTGATATCACCCTCAAATATCAGTATTGCCAATGGCCGACGTCTCTTCTTCATTTTTTGCGACATAACAAATTAAAAACTGATTTGGGGAAAAAATAATTAATTACTATATTAATTGAAAGGCTCTACTAAGCCCCTGCAATTCCAGGGACTCTTAGTTTTACATTCTGTATTACAATCCTCGCCATCATGCATCATGTCAGCAATAGCAGCAGTTAGCTGTTAAACATATCAAAGCATGTTATTAAGAAACAGCTTATAAACATTTATTCTTCAAGTATAAATCTTATCAATACAATGCCACTTTCAAGTACTTCAAAACTGAATTTCTTCTGTTTTTTTGGTACCATCTTACAGCAAATAAAGCCAGAGGAGTATGCAAATATTTTCCAGAACTCTCTTGAGCCTGACATTCTCAACCAGATCCTGAACACACTGCATGGTTTCTATATCCCGTGAGTTTTGAGAAAGTAAAACTAGAACGACCATCCTCAACATGCCTTGCCTGGTTTTGATTGTTAACACAAGTTTCCTGCAGTTATGAAGAATCTGCCCTCACACTGGAGATTCTAAGGATTCTGGCGAGCTTGAGGCGCTTTGACATGGCTATCATGTTCATGTCTTCATCTGAACAGAAAAGTGGGTTGTTATCTGATTCACCAGAAGAATCATACTTTCTCACTTATAATTCTTCCTGACAGTCATTGTTTCTCTATTTTTCTATCCCCAGAGCTTAGAGAACTGTTTGACTTCCTGCACCAAGCTATTCCAGAGGGATCATCTGTAGCTGCTGTTCAGAAGAAATATGGCCTGTGACATGTGGCATTTAAATGTGGATAAAACCTTCCAAATAATACAGACAACCTACACCAAAATGAATGTCTTGATTTATGTTTTTTCTCCATAGTAGTTAAATAATAATAATCAAAAATGGAGCCATATCTTGTAATAAAAAAATCTAAAAACTAGAGGAAATTATCAGTTTGAAAAAGGGAGAGTCTTTGGTCTTATAATCATGGATTATAATGGTGTGAAAAATCAGACTAAATATCAATTAGCATTTTTTTTTCACATATTTATTATTTACCATGTTGGACATGATGAAAGTTTATAAGGAAAAAAAAAAGTCAAACTGGAATATTAATGTTTTCTTTATAGCAATTTGTGGTCAACAAAAATACAACTTTCTCATTTTTTAATCTGAGTATTTTTTTTAATTAGGTCTATTTTTAGGCAAATGCTTTTGTGTTAAATGAAGCTTTTTTTTTCACCCTTTTTTCATCAACACCAATAATATCCAAACACATAGTAATGTTAAATTACAAACTTGGTCAAAATCGATGGAAAATCACTTCTGGAAAACTGCTTGGTAAATAAAGGTGCATTTTATAATTTTATTTGTCATTTTCTGTTTTCAGGAGATGAGGTAAATTGCTTAACATCACAGTAACATGGTCATCAAATCATGTCTCGCTGAGTTTCTACAAATGGAAAAAAAAATTGGGTACTTTAAATACTGTGTGTGAACATTTTAAAAAGATGCATATGGATCATGATGCAATGTTAATGTAGAGAACAGTTAAAAAATAAATAATTCTACTTCTTAGAATTACTCTTAAAATGTTGACCACTAAAATGATGTGATTGTTCAAATGACAAAAAGGTTGTCTACAAACTAAAATGTATGAATGTGTTCTTGCTCTTGGTCCCTCTTAATGCAATTACATCATAATGTTAACAAAATGATAAAACCCCACACAATCACCGCTGAAGTCTCTGCAGGACGGATGGACACGTTGTGCTCCAAATCTGAGAAAAGATATAAAGAAAGATCATTGTCAGAAACAGAAAGCTTGCTCATTGAGCATTACTGAGTTGACCTACCTTTAAGTTTGATGGTTTTAAACACTGTGCTCCTTTTCTTTGTAACAGTGTTTTGCACCTCACACTTGATTGTGACCAACTTCAGGTGAACATCCACAGTCACCTCCATTGTGTTGCCTCTCACAGTCTGACTGCCGATGGATAAGACGTAGTGGCAAGAGGGCGTACACTCGGCAATGCATTCAAATTTGGTTGTTTCTGCAACTTCTATAAAATCTGGGCCCTTTATATGAATCTTTGTTGGGCCAGCTAAAAGAGAGTTAGCAGAGATATATTGGGAATTACTTAATATTAACATACAAACATAGCATATAAGCTTTTGGGAAATTCCACATATCAGCAAACATGTTTTTTTTTTAAGTTATGTGTTGTTTTTTTATGTATTATGATTATCTAGAAAGCACTATTACAACTCCAGGGTTCTGGGAAAAAAATCTATTTTTTCTCCTCTAGTAATTCAGATTCTCCATTTCGAGAAAGAATATTCTCCATAGAAATAAATTCTTTCTATGGAGAATTTCTCCATAGAAAGAAATTGTGGAATTGTTTCATCGGGTTTAGATAGAATCCTCATTCCAAATGAAAAGTGTTCTGTCTGCAGTACAGCTGCTTTCCCAATTCCATCCATTATCTATCGCTTTTCGTGCACTTAGGGTCACTGGGATGCTGGAGCCATGTGGCCGTTGAGATCTTTGGTCACACTTTTAGTTGAATGTTTTCCCTTCTCACTCTTTTTCATACTTATTTCATGATGCATGTTTTTTTTTTTAAATTTTTAAACCAGAGGCAAATTCTCTTGACTTACATGTCACGGTTAGTTTTTTAACTGTCGACACAAACATTCCTGAAACTCTATTGGTGGCTTTGCAGATCAGAGTCTTTGTGCTGTCCATTTCTTGAGGAGTCACTGAAACAACGTTTCCTTCACCACTTATCCATGGCCCTGTATCCATCATCCAGGCATATGTACAAGATGGCCGGCAGTATGCGTAGCAACTAAAGGTGTGGCTCTTTGTGGGATTCAACATGTCAGGGCCTGTGATAGAAAGATTGGCTGGTCCAGCTTATGTAAAAAAGGCAAAGAAGGGCAAAGAAAACTGGATATTAGAACTGGATTAAAGAATACAGTACAGGATATTTTAGTTTAAAATTTATGTCATACCTAACACTTGCAGGCGCTTGTTTGCTGTGTCTATTTGCTCTCCTTCGTCATCCATGACCGTACAGGTTACTGTTAAGGAATCCACCCATCTCTCAACAGTGAAGGCTAACGTGTTGCCATGACCTTGGCTAGTTTGTTGATCCAAAGACATGGAGTAGGTACATTCTTGGCAGTTTGCCTGACACTCAAAGCTGGTAGGCACACCCACAGTTACATAGTCCAGACCAACAATCTTTAATTCCAGTCCTTTCAGAAAATGTCAACATTTAATTTTATGATAACAAACATGCAATATAATGTTTGTGTTCTTATGTTGTACTTAATAAAAATGAAATGTCTTTAAGATAAGGTTTATTAATTACCATCATCGGGGTTATCTGGTCCACTGTCTTCTGCATTTGCAGGTAAAAATGTGAGTTCTAAACAGGGAGATAAAATGTTTCACTGTATACAAGACAATCGTGATGGGTGGGATGCAGAAATATTTTGTCTAAACTCAATATAATTTTGAGTAAATTAATCAACTCAAATAAAAAATGAATTTTCAATCTAATCATGTGGCAAAACTTTTGCTCATTTGAATAGGAGTAATGTCACTATTAGACTTAGGTAAACAGAAGATTGAATCATCAGTGGTATTTGCACCTTTACACATCCATTTACAGGGCCACATACAGAAAAATAAGCATTCATGGTTCCTCTCACACCTGCAGAGACTTAACACACTTCAATATCCTACAATATGATTTTTTACTGAAAGAAACCCAGAGATTCTAGAAAAAAAGGGAAAAAATACATGCAGGTACAGGGAGAACATGCAGTCTCCTCACAGAAAGAGCTCCAGATACCTCCAAGCCAGGATATTATCATGCTGCAAGTAATTTACCAGAAATCATACCAGTAAAAGTAAAGAAATGCCAGTTTTTAGTTATTCACCTCTTACCAGCCAATCTCATAAAGCAGGATGAACTTTAGTTCTCTATAAACAGAGGGTAATCTTACCCCTCCCCACTTCAATACGCTCAGTGCAAATTCATCCTATCAGTGGCATCACTAGCTTGCTGTGCAAAACTTCCACGACACTATTTTGCACAATAACTGACTCATACTTTTATCAAATTATAAATAATAATGTGAGGTTATGAGTCATTTTCAAAGCAAGTATGACCGTAGTTAACCTTGACACACCACTGGGTGCTGTGATTGTGCACAGGTCTCAGTCAGGATTGGATTCACTACGAAAACATTAGCTATACAGGGTTTTTGACTAACAAATAGGTTGAACTGATGCCAACTACATCATGTATTTATGTCTGTGTCTCAAAATGGACTAGGGCTGATCAAACCTGACAAATACAAAAATAAAAATATCAGCCAATTTCCTTTATAGACTTAATAAACTAACTGATATTATAGTTTCTCGGCATGGGATCTGTATACATGCGGGTTAGCAAGGTAAGGGCAGGGCTTCTGTGAGCAACACATGTTGATGCATGCACAGCAAATCAGGGAGCAAAACAACAGGAGCAGAACTTATAAAGTTTGAATTTCAGTTTCAGTTTACCATTTAATAGTTAAGATACAAATAACAATAAAGAAACATACTAAAAACAAAGATTTCCAGTGTGTCAAAATATACACGACATTCCAAAAAAGGTTTCACCAAGTCACGCTCATTCCATGTCCACATTTCTGTGACTACTATATAGTTTATAAAGAACATAATGGGATGTTAGGGTAGTAAAGCTCATCACTTATTTCAAATATATATTCTTGATTTTAATTGCGCAGCTGTAAAAGTACAGCACGTTTTCACAACAATATTGATAACTTCAAAACAAGTAAAAACTTAAAAACTTGTCACAGCCAAATACTTTTGAAATAACTGTATTTAGCGTTAATGTTTACCATAACATTTTGTCTCACTGTTGTAATTTTCATTAACAGAATCAGTTCCATTCCAGGTATCATTTTAAACAAAATCAATGTTACCTGCCAGAAAAAGAAGCAACAATATTCTGCGGAGATTCAAGTGCCCTCTTTTATGTTTGGTTCTGTAGGTTGTTTCCATCGCCATAATGTGAAGTTGTCGGCTGCCGGGGAAATAATCAACTGGAACTGTTCCGTCACTATCAGCCTAGTTGCTCTTATCAAGTGTTTGAGGTCTTAGTCATTTTGACTAATGGCAGTTAAATAAATACTTGGTTCACTGTGACTTCCAAAGCTATAAAAAAAAAAAAAAACTTTTTTTTTTCAGTTTAAAGTTTAAAAATGTTTAAAAACTTTTGTTCCTCATTTGAAATGCTTGTGAGTGGCATCTCAGCATAGCACTCTGACCTTTCAATAACTTTCATGCCCTTTTAATGATAATAAAATGTAATTATTTTCTAAATTTTCAGCAGATTGTTTTGCTGATTTTAAAAAATGTTTAGCAAATGTTGCTTACTAACTTTTGTTAAAAAGTGGACCTCTTTTATCTTTATTGGTTTTTAATAAGACTGAAGTTGTTCTACATGCGTTCTACTACACCAACATGGGAACTAGAGCCATGTGTCACAGAGAAATTCACCTTACTGTTGTACAACAGGGAAGTTTCTTCCATTAATATTTTCTCTTCTTTAACAAATTAACTTTACAAAGAACAACTGCTGGAAAGTATAGAAGACTAACTTTCAAAAACCAGTAAGGTATAAAAGACAAGGTTTGCTGTACACAATAAAAGAGGCAATAATTACAAATACAACACAGCAATTACACTGACTGAAAGTACATAAAAAACAGTGTATATTCCTTCTAAATCTGTGTGTTTCTTTTCAAAGAGATGTTTCTCTTGAGTCCTTTGGTTGCCTGAAAGTCAGTATCTCTGTGACTGTGTGACCTGCATGAACAAAAATTTAGATAAACCAGCATGAATTTACAATAGAGTTCCTGTGAATGACAGCGAAATCACCTCTAATCAATAGAGTAATAATAAAAATGTGCTACATTTAGAACTGTTTAGACATGAATGATAGCAGCTATATATTCAACATTAAATTACCTGCATTTCACTCATTTACAAAGACCTCCGGAGCAGGTCACGGGTCTATTGCTTCATTGCAACAGAGCTTTAAATATCACTTACGTTTCCATTGGTCCAGTGACAGGTCTGTGTTGTCCATGGTTTGATCGTAAGGCTGTGCCTCTGTCTCCTCATCTGTGTCTCTGAACTCAGTGAAGAGAGGATGCTCAAGAGCCTCGGATGCACTCACCCTTTGGTCCGGGTCCAGAAGAAGCATCTTTTCCAGGACACACACTGCTGTGAAGCAGAAATAAATGGCATATACTTGAAAGGTCTGACGAGTTTAAAAAAATAACTGAGGAACAGCAATCTGCACTTACCATTTGAGCTGGCTTTGGTAAAAATGGTCTGCAAATCTTTTTGGGGCACTTTTGTCAGATTTCTAATATAGTTTTTTGCCTTTCAGAGCAGAAAAATGATGATAATTATTACAAATAAAGATGTTTCCTCAACCATCAAAATTCAAACGGCGTTTATCTTATTGTAAATACTACTGAGCTTGGTTGGGTTATTCTAAAATTTCAGGATTTTCACACATTATTGGGCACTCATTTGATAATCTTTTTCAGTTATTTGGCATTAACATGTACATTTACATCTGCCCAAATATTGGCATCGATACTTATGTCTGATTGTCAATTTCACAAAAAACAAACAGAAAAAATCCTGTTAATCTTCTCCTTGATCTGGACAGTCCCTCTTACATTACACTTAGATGTCCATGTGCTTTAGATCTTTCAAAATAATTCAGGAAAAATAAATAAGGTTCCCTGACTTACATCTTGGCTTTGTAACTTCACCACAAAGTCAGCAGATGGCGTTCCCGTGACCTTCATGATTTCTCTGAGCTGGTCCAGGTCTTGAAGCCGTAAAGGGTCAAGGGTCATATGTCATGTGTATTAGTAATAGGTAATTGGCTTATAAATGTGATTAACATGTTGAGACTGGTAAAACCCCCATTACAGCTTATTCAGGTGGTATTGCTCATTTTTTATCCAAAGAGACTGTAATAGATGACACGGGCACATTAATGATGTTGAATAATGAAACAATAGGACAAAAACAGAAACTAAATCTCATCCACTGACCATTATAATGGCGTTGATCAATGTATTAAGCAGGCTTACTGGCATTAAAAATGAATGCCTTGTCACAATTCCAAAATGGTCACATGTGGGGCAGCACAGGGCCTACTGCACTCCCGTGTGGTACTCGGCAGAATTGCATGTTGGGACTTTACATTAAGTTTCTGTATACTTAATAGGAGCAGAGAAAAATATGTATAGTGTAACCCCATGCCAGAGAAGAACGTACAGAAAAGGAGGCCTACTTTGAGCTCAGACTGAAATATATTGAAAATATGCAAAAAAGGAAATGTTTTTTCAAAAAATCTCAGCATATTAGCAAGATCATTGCATAATGATTGTTTGATATTTTATATTGTTCATATAGTATTCCAAGTTACTCATATGTACATGGAAGGCGATGTGTGAATGTTTTCTCACATACCCTAGATAAAAACGGAGGCTGACTCTTAGGGGAGGCGACCCTTTTATTGGAAGGTTGAAGGTTCAATCCCCATCTCCTCCCGTCTGCATGCTCGAGTGTCCTTGGGCAAGATACTGAATTCCAAGTTGCTTATTATGGCCTGTCTATCGCTATGCATTGCATCTCCTGCACCATTGGTGTGTGTGTGTGTGTGTGTGTGTGTGTGTGTGTGTGTGTGTGTGTGTGTGTGAATGGGTGAATGCTATCTAATGTGAAGTGCTTTAAAACCACAAGGTATATAAGTTGAGATCATTTGCCATTTGAGATTGTTTGGGAGGCCACTACCTCACAGTGCAAACTGGGTTTTTGTATCAAGTTTTTTTTTGTCCACACAAATGAACGTATTGAAGACAGTTAAGGATACGGTCATTTCCCTTAAACAGTGGTTTTCCCAAAAGCATTTCAGCCATAATACAACCAGCTGACCAGATGTCCACTGAAAAACAAAACGTCATTAACTGGTTTCGCCTTTTAAGATAACTATGAACATTAACACTGTTCGGGCATGGCGTTTGACACTCTTACCAGATTGTGTGTAATGCATCCAGTTGAGAATAATCTCAGGTGCTCTGTACCAGCGGGTCACAACGTAGCCTGTCATCTCTGCATCAGCCTGCCTTGCCAGACCAAAGTCAAGGATCTGAAGCAGACAAAGAGCAGAAGGCAATCACGAAAATATATCGACATGAACCTCAATGCATTAGTTTATAGAGTTGTCATACCTTTAGCTCACAGTCTGGATTAATGGCCAGGTTTCCTGGTTTGAGGTCCTACAGAACACAATGACAAACAAACACTCAATACCTGCTTATAATCTATACATTTGCAAATGAGCACAATTTAAAACAAAGAGTCTAAGCATTTTGATTCCTGTAATGCACATTAAAGTGACTAGAGCATCTGATTTCTGATAAGAATCCAACTGATACTGGATTTTCAGAGCTAATACAAATATTTTAGGGGTGTACAAATTCACCTACAAAAGTGGGTGTTTTTTCATGTATATAGATATATTATGTAAGAGTTACAATAATTGTAATTGTAGTCACTAGTCTTCTACGACTATGTGCGTACTATGTGTTTATGACTTAAATCAGAAATGAGCAGCATGGAGATGTAAAACTCAAGTAAGATTTATTTCAATCTAACGTCAACAAGAGACTCAAGAGTGAAATTAAAATACAGACAGAGAGAGGGAGAAAGACAGAGTGACAACAAAGCCTGTGGTGTGGGAATCAGCATGAATGGTACTAAAGAAAAAAGCAATAGCCCCAACCCCCAAAAGCTGCTAGCCTGAAAGGTCAAAGGCCACGTACCCGGTGGATGATCCCTGCAGAGTGAATGTACTACAAAGAAAGGAGAAAAAGAAAACATCAGTGACAGAAATCAGTTGTTGCAGACAACTGTAACCGGAAAAAATCAGTCTGGTATGTTTTGGTTTCCTGAGAATAAGAGTTGACTTATGACAACATTCCTGTGAATAATAACTTAGTCCTACCTTAAGTCCCCTCAGCATCTGATAGACCAGGAACTGAACTCTATCCTCTGATAATCTCTCCAGCTTCATCAATTTACCAAGGTCGGTGCCCATAAACGGCATCACCAGGTAACTTTGCACAAAGGGAAGGGAGCATCGTCATCATTATACTGGAATAGACACTTATGCATAGCAGCAGGAGCAGGATTAGAGCTTACAAGTCACGAAGCCGGTCCAATGAGATTTCAGCAGTGAAAACATCGAGGAGGCCAATCACCTGCTCGGAGCAAAGCAATGAAAATAAATTTTAATTTTCTTTTCAAAACATGTATAAAACAGTTAACATTTTTCCTTTCTCCGTCCAGCCTTATTATGCTTTTCTACCAAACCACAACCACATTGCAGTCAATTTAAAAACCTAAAATAGGTTCTTTAATTTCACAAACTGAAGATTTATTGCACAACTATAAAAGCGTCCCTCCTTTGTCCTACATTTTCATGCTTCATGTGTTTCAGAAGTCGCAGCTCTCTGAAGGCCCTCTTGGCGAACAGTTTGGATTGGAAAGGACGGTGGAGTTTTTTGATGGCCACCTGTGTCCCAGTCCGCCGGTCTGAGGCTGAACTGAAACAGAACGATATCAAAACTTTAATCCAAAACTGATAATACTTTACTCCTCAAACTGAAATACTGAACATTCACAGGTGTTTTGAAGAACTTTCTTGACACCTAAATGGAGCACAGCTGTCTTTAATATATGTGGTGGCCAGCTTCGGGAGGTGCTCTTTCTGCACTTTAATAGGGGTTCTGAACTCCTCCCAACAATGATACCAGGGGTAGTTTCCTTTGTTGACCCTCATCCACACAAAACAATGCCAAGAGAGGCCCTGCAGAGCCAGCTGTGGAGACTGAGCTCGCCATGATATCACTCACAGAAAGAGGTTAGTCAGCTGCTTAGAGCCTGATAGTCAGTACAAGCAAAACTAACTGTGAAACTATATTAAATAAATTGTGTTATTCTACCTTTTGATAACATTTACACACCTGAAGTAAATAAACCATCAATTTCATCTGTATAACGCTGAGGAGCAGCTGATTATGAATAAGAATAAGAATAAGAATAAGAATAAGAATAAGAATAAGAATAAGAATAAGAATAAGAATAAGAATAAAAATAAGAACAACTTTATTTATCCCGAAGGAAATTGTTGTGCCAGAGTTTCAAGTGAAACATAACAATAATAAATAATAGTAGTAACAATAATAATAATAGTACTACAATAAATTATAGTCCCCGGCTGACAAATGTTTGAGTTCACTTAAATTTTGTCAATCTATTACTTCATTTTTTGGCAGGATACCAGTTTACATTAATAATTTAGGGAAACTCCCTTTAGTTATGCATTAACTGGGTACCAAACCTATGTTTATGAAACATATACTAGAGATCTAGCCAGTGATGCGCGTCAATACCGCACAATACCGGGTAACGATTTCTATCAGTTATATAGAGTCAAGCAACACCTGAGATTAATTTTGTTTGTTTTCATTCGATATATACACTCGACAACAGCCTGTTCTTTGGTTGTAAAGACAAAAAATCGTTATAAAAATGCCAAAAACCGAGATCTAGCCAGTGATGCATCTCCAAAGTCTGGGCACAATACCAGGTAACAATTTATATCAGTTATATAGAGTCAAGCAACACCTGAGATTCATTTTGTTTGTTTTCATTTGATAAATACACTCGACAACAGCCTGTTCTTTGATTGTAAAGAAAAAAAATCATTACAAAAAATGCTAAAAGTATTATAGATGAATATCTGAGCAGTGTGAGTGAGATTGCCCTCCTCACCATACAGTCCCGTAGGCCCCCGTCCCGATCTGCTTCAGTTCTCGGTAGCGCTCCGGAACATCCCATATTGTCCTGTTCACCTCCTGTCGATAAAATCCCGTCCTGGACCGCACAGACATTTTCCCCACTCCTTCCCGGGAGCGACGTATATCGGATTGCGCTAGGCTGCCGGTTCCGATCTGGTTTCGGACGGTCATGTGACAAAACCAATAATTTTAGATGCGTTTTTGCGCGTTGTGGAGTTCGATGGGGGTCTAATTACAACCCAAAAAAAAAAAAAAAACACACACACAGGCCAGACTATTGTGGTCCTGGTCGCCCCGGGGTCTCAGTGGGTGTGTCTACAATGAGGGAGAAAAAGCCACAAAACATCTGCCACCCCACGTCAAAGCTTTCAGTTTGACCTGAAGGGTTTCCTGCAGAGGTACATTTCCTCCCATGGCATCACCCAGGATCATGTTCACTAACAAGAATTACCACTTTTCTACTTGCATGCTGCAGTGCAACGGTTTGACTTTGGTACAGTTTCTTTAAATAAATGAAAACAAAACAAATCAGAAAACAACTCCTATATCTCAGTGGGCTTTGTATCACACATCAGATCAGCCGGCGTCCAGTAAAGTTTTAATAGTTAGAAGCAAGGGACTCATCAGAAAAACACACTGTTGAGAAACTTGACAATCTCCTTATGTGATTTTGAAGCAGGATATAATACCTGCTTGTATTCGTTGATCAGGTTTTCCCTGTCCATCCAGCCTTAGCAGTACTCACAGTCATGTTAAATCTGGCTCAGAGGGAGGGAGGAAGGAAGGGACAAGTTACTGGTCCTGACTTGCAGGCGAAAAAGAAACCTCTCTTCTGTGTTGTCAGATGAACAGTTCATCTGTCTACTAACACCATCGCCACAGGAGCTCTGACTAGTCCGACTTCTGTATTTTTGTTTCACTGTCACTATGAAGCTGACTTCTGAGGCAGGGATAACATAGTTTACCTGTGAAATTGAATGTAAAATTCAACTGTTTCGCAGATGGTATTGAATTGGAGCCATCAAAATCATAAGTATTGTAATTACTCAAGTGATTTGTCTCCCTGACAAATCAATCATCTGCCCAACACCCTTGGAACCGCAGCAAAGATAATAAGAAATCTAGTATCTGAAATCACTTAGTATCAGATTTTTTGAAAAAAATAAGAGGTACATACAACAACTTATAAATTACCATATTACATAATACATGTGTCTGCCCATGGTATATATCTGTATGTGCTATATATCTGAGATGATCCCTTAGAGAAAATTTGTGCTAAATTTCATATTTTTTTTAATGCAGATGAAACTAAATCATTTCAGATATCTCAAATTGGTTAGTCACTGACCTATTTGTGAAGGTTGTTTGCTGTGGTTTTGTTGGATTTTATATCGCATTCTTTGGGTAGACTCACAATAGTTCTGCAGAATACATTTTACAATGTAACACTGTAATTTGAAAACACTATACTAAATCCTACACTATACAACACTATACTTCAAACTTAACTGGTGTGTGTGTGTGTGTGTGTGTGTGTGTACACACTCAACAGGTGGTGTAGTATAGAATAGAATTACATATTATCCATGGTGGGAATTGACATTCCTCCACCTATGTGAGAAGAGTATAAATACTCTCATACAATAGATTTAAATAACCCCAGCAATAATCATGTTGTGATCCAATCATCACTTATGCAAACAGGCTTGTCTGGGAGTAAGAAGAGACAATCTCGCTGTAAAATCATTACCAAAACCATGGTATTTATTCTCGGAAGCCAGGACAAGTTGCTACCTGTTGATGATGAATAAGAGAAATTAATCAAATCATTCGGAAATCGTGAGTTGACATTCAGTTTAGAGAGGTAAACTTCATGGCAACTGTTGAATAACATGCCATCATGTGTTCAGAAGACTGTTAACTCTTTACGTACATACATTTTTCTTTTACATTCATTTTGAAATTTGCTATTTAAATCAACTACATGTACAATATCCATATAAGCACATACAGAAACATTTCAACATTCAGAAAGTGACAGAGCCCTAATAAGCTTTGACGAACTCGTAAAATTCATTGGGAGTGTAAATTTAACATTTTGTATCCAGTTTGAGGAGTCGTGCAAAAGGCTACATGAAGAACTCCAACGTGAACGTCGATTGAAAAATTGTCAAATGTTTCTTGGAGACAGTAAATTCTATTTTGGGAGAGATGTGGGTGGAACCAAACCATCGTAGTGTACCCTGGATGACATACAATGAAACACAATGGATGTAAAATACAGTATTTAAGTTGTAGTTATGCTACTCGATACTAAGAAGTGAGCAACTGATCGTATGCCTGCTGTTGGTAATCATCTTGTTAATATTCAGATTTATGTCTAATCCTGTGATATTTCCACTGTGTGCCTTAAAATGCAAACTGCCATGTAACGATGAGCTTTGTCTGTGGCCCTGAACACAGCGTGGCTGATGTGTTAGGTAGTCATTACTATTGCCTTACTGTTTGATAATAAATGGAAGCTTCTTGAACATTATGAATTTTGACCTTTTGATAAGAATTCACTTCTTGAACCCTTCGTTTTTTGTACAGCCCGGCCTATATATTTGTTCACCCGATTTTAGCAACCAGTAGTTGCCTCTTACTAATGTATCTGTGTCAACATATTTGTTGTCAGAAAATCTTTAAAGATCTATGTTTTGAATGTCAAATATCTAAACACTTATCTGTTTTCCAAGCTGCAAGCTAACACTGTTTGAACAGCGTAATCACAAACAACATTCAACCAGATGCAAATGTCTTGATATCTAATGCCAAACATTTGCTTTAGAATACTGATGAAGATTTGAGATAATGAGATTTCTTTTTTCAAGTTTTATCCAAATCAAACTCGAAAATATTTTAAACAATTAATTATTAAATGTCCACACAAGTTGTGTTGCTTTAAAAACCAGTACTGTTTCATTTGTTATTTTCAGTTTCAACCTGGTTAGGCTCATGCTATATGGCTTCGCACATAGGTGTATAACACAGCAGCCACTTTTAATTTCTTGAAAAAAAACAAACAAACACTGAACTGAACTGAAACTTCAGTCAGGAAGGATGTCAGCTGTTTCCAAGATTCAGCATCTACCAACACTGTGCTCTGTGTAGGATGCTATAACTGCAGCAAATATTAGGTTCCTCTTTGTTTTTCAGTATCACAGGAAATCAAACCTCACGAAGTTTTGAATCACTATTATTTAACATACACTTGCTATATCAGAAGTGTTTGAGGAAACATCCTCAATTGAAAACAGCTTTATGGGAATAACCAGCTAACCAGCTGAAACCGAGTTACCTAGATGCTGCTGTGATTTAGCTATCAGCTGTGGGACATATAATGATTTATAACTCATTGCTTTTGTCCATCAGCTAAATGATTTTAAACACAAACCAGGGCTGCAATGGGCACTGTGGAGAAAGATGGAAAACCTGATGGGTGAAGTACCAATCTAAAAAATGATCACGAATCACCCATCAAGAAAGGTCACGTGGTAAACAGAAATCTGAGTCACTCTCTTCAGCTTTGTCATATTAATCACATCACTAGTTGATGACAGTCTCTGTATTACATAAACAGTAAATTATTCTTGGCCAGGGAGGATCTGCACTAGCTTTTTATATGATTTTTTTAACAGGACATAATAAATAAATAATCCAAGATGATACCTCAGTCTGACAGGCTTGTTTACACCATTGTGGCATATGAAATCAGATGTAATAAGCTTTATAATACATGTATAAAGCATTATAATACAGTACCAGTTATATTCTGTAATCATAAATTTCACAAAAGTCATGCAGTAGTATGCTAGCTCAAAGCTAAGCTGAAATAGGGTGTGCATTGCTGCAAGCCTTTAAACATGAATTTCATATGTGAAAGCAGAAGCAGTAGTTGCTCACAACATGTGCAATGATGAAGAACCAGAATCTGTCTTTGGAAATCCTAGTGCACTCATGTAGTTCCCCTTGAAAGCCCTCTGTCCATCTGCAAACAGTTCACTTCTTTAAAGTTGCTTCTTCTTGTGAATCATTGTTCCATTCCAGCTTCACTAACTGGAAACATAAGATGAAGCAACTTCACAGAGAGACCATATTACCATTCTAGACCATTCTGTAATGTGAAGTGTGCATCAGATCTGGGCAACTCCAACTTGCCCTGTGCATGAACATACAACGGGCAAACTAATATAATCACGCTGAGCAAAGTGGTAAGGGCTTAATGAGTGCAATTCCTCCACCAGTGTTTGTGTATATGGTCCACGTCAAGGTTGAAGTCTGGCAGAGGGAGCCTTACTGCTCCACCTGAAGGCTATCATTCTTGCAAACGGCTGGTTTGAAGCTTTTCACCTCATCAAATACTAACTCTGAAACAAGAGGAAGAGAAAAGAAGCAATGTTTAAGGTCATGTTAATATCATCAGAAATGAAAAGGCATGGGTACATTTCAAACTAAAATGTGAATAGTTCTTAAAAACAAACATTTCTAAGCCCAGTGAGAGTAGCAATAAACTTCTTTTGTTAAGACGTACTTAAAAGATTTCTTACATAGTAGTTCTTAAACATCAGCATTAAGACTGTTTATAACCATATAAACCCTGGCATCTTTAACACTAAATCCCATAAAAATGGGGAAAAAAAGGTTGACCAGATTAGGCAGTGCTCCAACAGCAAGGTATGCGTGGCAGCATGCATATCACTCTCTGAACCTCTGTTGCGTATTGTTTGAGCAAATACCTTTGATTCGGGAAAAAAAATTCTAAAATCCCACACTGAGGTAGCTTTTGCCAGCTCTGTTGAGTCAGTCAGAGCAAACAAACAATGTTGGCCCAGTGAAAGAGCCTTAATTTTTAATTTCAGCAACTAAAGATAATTTTACATTGATCTGTAACTCATGCCTATGCAAATCAAAACCTCTGCCCGTGAAGTGACTAATGAGAACGCAGGATCGATAAGACAGAACAAAGTTTTTCAATAATCTCAAAACAGTGGAATTGATGTGTGTGTGTGTGTGTGTGTGTGTGTGTGTGTGTGTGTGTGTGTGTGTGTGTGTGTGTGTGTGTGTGTGTGTGTGTGCATGTGTGTGTCTGTCAAAAATGAAGCTTTATGAAACAGAATACTGTATACCCAGAATCACATGCTTAACAGCATGGAAACTTTATTGTTTTGTCTTTAGTCATGGAATCAACAGCATGATCAACTATCTTTTGTAATTCTTCACAAGAGGAATTTTATCATGTCATTTACGACTGTTAGACTCTTCCATTTTTTCTGACTTTTATTGTTCTCATTTTTCTTTCTATGTATATCAGATGTCTACAATTGAGTTCAGTTTTTTTCAAAAATGTCCCTTATGGTATTTATAAAACACACTAATATACATTTTATTATCTTTTCTTTCATTTCTGGTCATTGTTAACAATTGGGGAGTTCTGTTTTCTGTGTTTGATAAGAAAAAAAATACAGCGAATGCCACCTGAGGGTGTTAGTCTGATGTCATGGTTTGTGGAAAACAACTTCACCTTCAACATGGACAAGATAAGGGGGATGATGGTAGACATGAGGAATGAGAGAAAACGTCATCTGGCAGCCTGAGGTAGAGAGGGTTTGCATCTTATAATACCTAGCTCTCCACATCAGTGAGGACCCCACATGATCACTAAACACCACAAAGCTAGTTAAGTAAACTCAACAGCAGCTGTACTTTCTGAGGTGGCTGAAGAAGTTTGGCATGTCACCTAAAATCTTAAGCAACTTCTGCAGCTACATTGTTGAGAATATCTTGACTTGTTGCATCACTGTGTGATACGGCAGCGCCACTGCTTTGGACCGTAGACGCCTTCAGAAAGTGGAGAAGACTGCAGAGATCACAAGGACTCAGCTGCTCTCTCTGCAAGACATCTATCACCACAGACCACAGCCACTCCAGTCATTGACTGTTCACACTTCTACCCTCTAGCCGGATGTACAGAAGCTTGAGATGCAATTTGTATTTTTCTCTGTCTGCATATTTAATTTGCAAACTGACCATTGCACAACAGTTGTCAAACAACTATGATCTAGGGAGACAGGTAGGAGAGTACTTGGTGTGTCATCTGGAAGGAAAGACGATAAGGAGACTTGGCAGTGAGGAAGTGAAGGAGCATATATAGAGAAAGCGGTTAGCAAAAAAGAGGGACACTAAGAGGGCTGACAAGAACAGATGAGAATAAGGAGATACAGGGTGTATTTTGAAGAGCTGATGAATGTGGAAAATGAAAGCGAGGCAAGGGTAGAGGAGGTGACTATTGTAGACCACAAAGTAGCACATATTAGTAAAAGTGAAGTGAGGAAGACATTGAAGAGGATGAATAGTGGAAAGGCAGTTGGTCACGATGATATACCTGTGGAGGTGTGGAAGTGTCTGAAGAGGCGGCGGTGTAGTTTCTGAATACTTGATTCAACAGAATGTAAGAGAGTGAGACGATGCCTGAAGAATGGAGACGAAGTGTGATGGTGCCGATTTTTTGGAGAATAAGGGGGATATGCAGAATTGCGGCAACTATAGAGGGATAAAGTTAATGAGCCATACAATTAAGGCATGGGAAAGAGTAGTGGAAACTAGACTGAGAGCAGAAGTCAGAATTTGTGCCATATGGCTTCATGCTGAGACAGAATCCAACAGATACAGTATTTGCTTTGAGAATGTTAACAGAGAAGTACAGAGAAGGCCAGAGGGAGCTGCATCTAGTTTTTGTAGACCTAGAAAAAGCATGCGACAGGGTGCCAAGAGAGGAGCTCTGGTGTTGTATGAGAAAGTCTGGAACGGCAGAGAAGCATGTTAGACTGGTGCAGGACATGTATGCGAGCTGTGAGACAGTGGTGCAGTGTGCTGTAGGTGTAACAGAGAAATTCAAGGTGGAGGTGGGACTCCATCAGGGATCAGCTCTGAGCCCCTTCTTGTTTGCAGTGGTGATGGACAGGCTGAAAGATGAGGTTAAACAGAAATCTCCTTGGACCATGATGTTTGCAGATGACACTGATCTGTAGTGAGAGCAGGGAACAGGTTGAAGAAAATCTAGAGAGGTGGAGGTATGGCCTGGAAAGGAGAGGAATGAAAGTTAGTCACAGAAAGACAGTGTATATGTGTTTGAATGAGAAGAACTCGAGAGGAACGGTGAGGTTACAGGGAGTGGGGATTAAGAAGTTGGAAGGAGGATTTCAGGTACTTAGGGTCAACAGTCCAGTGCAACAGAGGGTGTGAAAAAGGGGTGAAGAGATGGGTTCAAGCATGTTGGAATGGGAGGAGAAAAGTGTCAGGGGTACTATGCGATAGAGGACTATCAGCCAGAATGAAAGGAAAGGTGTACAAGACAGTGGTGAGAACCAATTGCTGAATGGCGATGCTGAATAAGAATAAGAACAACTTTATTTATCCCGAAGGAAATTGTTGTGCCAGAGTTTCAAGTTAAACATAACAATAATAATAATAGTAGGAAATTGTTTAAACAGTATAAAAAGGGGGGGAGAATAAGAAATACAAATAAAACTATAAAGTGTCTAAGCAACAAGTCAAGGCTATAAAGTATCTTAAGATCCTAAGTACCAGGTGAAAGATAAGGAGTGCACAAGAGTATGAAAAAATATAGCTCATGCAGCTGTTATGAGATGAAATATTGCACAGTTAGGAATAAATATACAGATAAATTATTATGATTTACAGTAAGTGGGTGAGATATTTTTTTTTTTTTTTTTTACAAGACAATTCAAGACAGGGGTGAGACCAGCGATGCTGTATGGCCTTGAAACAGTTCCAATGACAAAAAGACAGGAGGCAGGGCTAGAGATTGCAGAGATGAAAAAATGAAAATGCTTGGGAGTGACCAGGATGGATAGGATCAGGAATGAGTCTATCAGCATGATGGCTCGTGTTAGATGTTTTGGAGTGAAGGTCAGAGAAGCCAGACTGAGATGGTTTGGTCATGTACAAAGGAGGGATAGTGAATATATTGGTAGATGGATGCTGGAACTGGAGCTGCCAGGCAGGAGGTCTCGAGGAAGACTAAAGAGAATATTTATGGACGTAGTGAGAGAGGATATGCAGGTAGTTGGTGTGAGAAAGGAGGATACAGAGAATAGAGTTAGATGGAGAAGGTTGATTCGCTGTGGGAACCCCTAAAGGGAAAAGCCGAAAGGAGAAAAAGAAGTAGAAGAAAAGGAAGCCTGTTTCCTTACTCTGAATATGAAAATAAACGCTTTGAATCCTTTATCTACACATTAGGTCTATAAAGACAACTGCCATCCATTGCACAAAGGTCCCTTTTCCCACATGAAGGAATCCCAACACGTTGTCAAATAAAACAGTAATGTAAAAAACTAAATCATATAACTTGATGAATATACATTGCACATTCTTTATTCACTATATTTATATTATAGCTTTACCTTTCCATTCTTCTAGTGTGCGGTCTTTACTCTCCAGTGTTTGGTCGTAGGGTGGCGCCTCTGGTTCATCATCTGGGTCGTGGTACTGTGAGAAGTAGGGGTGGGACAGGGCCTCACTGGCTGAGATCCTACCATCACAGTCTAGCACCAGCATACGCTTCAGTAGGTCAACAGCTAACATAAAGAAACAAACAATCATTCCAAGGCCAGTGTAACTTGCATCAATAATGTATAATTAAATTTGTGATTTCCAATACATAGAGAGTAACTCAAGCTTTTTCAGCCTCTCACATTCTCCCAATTTGATTTAGATGATGGTAATGCAATTTGTGGTGCATCACTAACCAAGTGGATTTGCTCCTCGGAAGATCTTTTCTAGATCTTGCTGTGGCATAAAAGGGAGAGACTGGATGTACTTCTGTGCCTGAAAATACAAATCATGTTGTAAACCAATCCATCAACAACAGCATCATCAGCATTGTTTGGATTGGTAACTCATGCATTTTTGTAGAAAATTACCTTTTTCTCTACACAGAGCAAGGAATTATCCATTAACATACTTTTATAATTTACCAAAGTTCATTTTTACGTAATTCGTGCTTTTGTTTTATTTAGTAAAAAAATTGATTGTGAGCAATAACCATCAAATATTTCACTAAAAAGTAACCATACTTCTACTATTTTTCAAAATTCCTTTATTGTTGCTATCCCTCCCTCTATCCTCTACTTATTCTCACATGTTCAGAACAAATCTTCTTTAAGAGCTCCGGTGTTGGTGTTCCAACCATCTCCATAATTCTTTTCAGCTGGTCAATATCTAGGATTAGGGTCAGTGAAGGGACCATCAAAATTTTTGAAAATTCATAAAAATACTCCTGTTTCACTAGGAATGCTTAGCACTGTAGACTGACAGGTCTGAAAATACTGATCAGTTAATCAGTTTTACTTGCAACCGATGAATACAAACAACTCAGATAATCCAGTTTGTTATTCAGCCTTTTCAATCAAAGCTTCTTTTAGTCCTGCTTGTTTCCTTAAGAATAGTTGGACATTGTAATGCTAAGATGTCTGCATCCATGGGGCACATTAGAGGGATAATGGAAGTTTACTACTGAGGTGGAAAAAACAGCAAACTCCAGTGGGTTCACACTTTGCTGATAAAGGATACAGTCAGTGCCAGGAAAAAGAACCTTTCCCTTCAGCAGCTCTCCCATGATGCATCCCACTGACCAAATATCAACTGGAACACAAATAAAAGATTTAGTTTCTAACCTGGCTTCTCAGACAATATGTACAAATCCATATCTCTCACCATTCTGATTGTAGTGCATCCAGTTCAGCATGATCTCAGGCGCTCGATACCAGCGAGTAGCCACATACCCGGTCATCTCGTCATCTGTTTGCCTGGCCAATCCAAAGTCAAGGATCTGGACAGGTTGATAATTCTCCTGAGTTGAGGAGTTTGAGGGGGAGTATAGGACTGTTTTTGTTCAACTATCTGACCTTACCCTGAGTTCACAGTCTTCATTCACTGCTACATTACTTGGCTTGAGGTCCTGGAACAAGTATTTATCCAGACAAGGGGGGAGGCGTTTTATGATGCACATTTCTTATAAATTCAGACCAACTTAAAAAAAAAACAAAACTTTTTTTACATTGATTTCTTCCTGAGAGATATGTAGGCTTCATGTTGTTGCTTAAAATTGATGGTGTAAGTCACAGGGAGGCCAGAGACCAGATACTTACTCTGTGAATTAGTCCAGCTGAATGAATGTACTATTCACCAGGCAGTAGAGAAGGAGCCAAGGGAAAGAAGAAGGAGAGAGGTGACATAAAAAAGGTGACGGGGTCAACACAGCAGTCCCACATAGCCCCTGCATGGAGGGAAACTAATGTTTCCCATGGTAACCAGGCCAGCTAAACCGGACAGTGGAAGCAACATGAATTCCCCAAATCCTTGTTCATCATATTTACACTTAATATTTAATATTCAATAAAATAATAGATAAGATAATAAAATAGTGATAGAAAAATAGAAAAGTGCAGATTTATATAAAGATGTCTATCCTGCCATTATCTGCTGCTTTTCCTGCACTTCGGGACATTGGAGCCTATCCCAGATGTCATTGGGCGAGAGGTGATTACTCGTCAATCGCAGGACCACATATAGACAAATAGTCCTTCACGCTCTCATTCACATGTGTTCAATCTTTACAATGCATTTTAATTAACCAATCACTTTCAGTTAACCTCCTGCTGCTGTGGAAAGAAACCTGTTGGAAACCCACACAGACGTAGGAAGAACATGCAAACTCTACAAACTGAACAGACTAAGCGAATATTATGAATACAGAAAAGGGAACTCCGTTAAATTTGTAAAGGCTATGTGTTATCCATAGGTATGATAGAGAAATGACTAAATAAACTGACTAAATAAAAATAGTTTGTGTTTGAAATCAATTTCTATGTAGTAATAACAAGTGAGAAACTTAAAATAAAGGTAATCTTAAAAATCCTGAAGTAGCTACCTATCACAGTAAATGTAAAAGGCAACCAGATTCATATATGTAATGGGTAAATGTCCCAAATTCCTAGGACATGTTTCCTGATTCTGTCTTTTTTATTGATTGTGGGGATTAGCTCTTTTTTTCCTGACAAGGTCCAATTGTGCATTGCTTTAACAAGCTGTGCTCCCCCATTGCAAGGTGCTGCCATACATTTGATTTCTGGTGTTTTGGCAAAATTTACCATATTTTTTGTACACCTAAGCAGTGTGTCTTGTTGACTAAACTTCAGAGAAATCCAAGCCTTTTTTCTAACAGACATGCTACTTAGCATTTGGATGGATAGTTTAAAATGACAGACCAACGAACCAGAAACCTCAGTCCAGATTGTTATTCAAATATTGTGTTCAATGTAACTAAGAAATTATTCAAATATCCAACTCCTACCATTTGAATGTGGCAACCATTTAATCAAACTAAATCAACCAAAGAAAGAGGGGATGAATGTACCACATTTCTGCCATCTGGTAGTATATGAAATGAATGTTTCACTTATTGTGGCTGCAGAGCATGAATATTACAAAGTGAAATTACCTTTAGGCCACGGAGAAGCTGGTAAATTAAGAACTGCACATGCTCATCTGACAGCCTTTGAAATTTGACGATGTTATTGAGGTCTGCACCCATCAGGTTAGTCACAAGGTAGCTGCAAAGGGGGAGAGAATATATAGGCCTGTGAGTGTACAGAGGGTACGGGGGGTTGGAGGAGAACCTTGCAATGCTGCCATGGCAACCGTCAGGACTCTGCAAGCTTCTAATCCCCCAGGATCTTCTCCACCAAGACTACCATCCCTTCTGTTCACAAAAAAACTGCCATTTTCTTTTTTTTTGTTGGTTTACAGTAGACAGATTCTCACAGTAAAAAAGATTTACAGTTCATTGAAGTCTTCCAATGTTGAAGCAGGTGTGAAGACATCCAGCAGACCTATTACCTGTGGAGACAGAGACAGACACAGGACAAAGTTGATCAATAACATGCAAAGAAACACACAGAGTGCCTATGTCTCTGGTTATTAGATACACTAACATTCTCATGTTTCATGTGCTTGAGTAGCCTGAGCTCCCGGTATGAGCGGCGGCTGTGGATCAAAGACTGAAAAGGCCTGGAGAGCTTCTTGACTGCAACCTTTTGCCGCAAGACGACATCATATGCTGAGCTGGAGAGAAAAACAAGAAATGAAATAATTTTATCATTAAAAATGTATCTTTATTAAATTATAAAAAACAAACATTTGCCTGGTGAAATGACATAGCAGAAATGATGAAAACAGCCCATCTTTATCACCAATATCCAAAATTATTAGGACAGTATATGAGCTATTTGATTCATTTCAACATCAACTCATTTAGAACATCATCTTCCTAAGGGACATCTTAGGATATATTTCTGAATACAGAAAGAGATGCTTGGCTCTTAACAAAGGCAACCAAATATCAAATATTACAATCCTCAAAGCTGAATTGCCTTTACAATATTTCAGATTTCTCTAATCAAAACACTAACCATACAGTTATATAAAGTGACTAAGGGAATAGTATCTCCAGGTAAAGTAACTTTCTTTGATTTGGTTTGGAAAACACTGGAGAGAAGATTTAAAACTGTCTTCATAGGACTTGAATGTTCTAACTAAGCTCTAAGTATTGCAACACATGACACAGAACTCTCAGCAGGAGAACAAATAACTGCAGTTTCCAAATTAGCCAACAATTGCTTAAAACCCAACATCATAAAATCATCTACATTTTTTTTCTAGCTGGTATTGTGATATGTGGAGAGACTCAGGCAGCCTGAAAATAGAGAAATTCAAAATGAAGAGTGGCAAAGGACGAGGTAGAACAAGAGGTAGTGGGAGGTCAGATGTTGTCAGAGCCATTCATTTAACATCTGCCTCTTTGGAATTACAAATGTCATTTCACAATATTAAAGACCAAGTCCTGCTTTTGTGGATCTGATCTCTTTATTGTTTATTGCCTTTATTGGCAGCTTTTTGAGCACTTGCCATCAGCTATGTATTACAGCCATCAGGAACAGACAAACATGGAGGAAGCATGGAGTTGGGAAATGCAGTAATGCACTGGTGAAGCACAGTAAATGAGAAGTTACAACATCAAGTGACAAAAAAGGAAGAAAAGACAGGCTATATGTATGTTGATAAGTCTTTGATTTTTAGTGTAGTATTGGACATATCATAAAACTTACCATTTGTTGGCTATACAGTTTTTGATTCTAACTTCTTTTTAAATGAATGGCTGAATTTTAAATCGAGAAATTCTCAATTAAAACAGCATTAGTACTTGCCCTGCTCACCTTTTACTTGAATGTAGGACTTACTTCATTTAGCAGCTGAAGCAGCTTTCAACCATTCCTATAACAAACTGCAGCAAAATACTTGCAGTACTCAGCTGTTTACATGGCCAATTCCTGTGAGAATAAAAAAAGTGACCTAAAATGTCATGCCAAAGACAAACACATGTGTGTGTGTGTATGTGTGTGTGTGTGTGTGTGTGTGTGTGTGTGTGTGTGTGTGTGTGTGTGTGTGTGTGTGTGTGTGTGTGTGTCCTATACCAGTAGGTAAAATATGGGAGAAAAATCAGAGCCAAAACTAAATTTTCTGTCAACTTCAAAAGTGACTACGGAAATAGGAAACAACATCCTGGTTCTCTGTATGTTTTTTTACACCCATGCATGACTGAGTCTATGGATGAAATCACCTGCTGTCGGTTAGAAGGCCCCTGCCACGTCCCATCCAGGACAGTAGCCAGTCCCTAACAAGAAAGGCTCTCACATACCTTGCAGCCTGGCATCTTCCATACATGGCTCTGCCCTCACTGCACATAGTGCAACAGAGCAAAGGCATTGATTTCTCTCTTTTGTTTCAGGATTTTTTACAGTGTCTCTTAATCTACCTCTGGTTTCAAAAGGATAGAATGGGAGGAGAAACAGATACTCATCTCGAGATGACTCATCATGGAGAACTGTCATCCTGTATTTTCTGATCTGAGCATTTATTGTGGTTCATTGCGCCAGAATCAATAAAAGATTCGGACAAGAGAAAAGACCCCTCAAACTACAGAGACCTGTGTGCACAAAATGAGAAGGCCAAATTCATTAGAAATATTGTTTTACATGTGGATTCTATTAATAATGTCATTGCATTTGTGTATACGACGTTACATCTTTTTGGTATCTTTGAACATCAATAAAGATATACACTGAGCTAAGCTTTGTTCAAAACAAAATCCAACTTTCCTGGAACGCCTCATGCCAAAAAAGTATAAAAATTATGATGGTGATACATTTCATCCAATGTATGTATTATGCTGAATAAAGTGCTACAGCAACACACCATGCATAGCTACTGGAAAATTGGATACAACATACACAGCTGTGCTAAAGTAAAATACCACAACTGAAACCTCAAAATTTGTTTAAATAACATGTAACTGTAAGTGTAGCTTTTGTAGTCAGGGGCTGTCTACACGCTCCCAAGGAGGCTGAACAACCTTGGCACTAATATCTATTACTGGTTTGACTACAATTACACTCATTCTCCTTTGCAATTTCAAAGAATTATTCTACACACTGCTAATGACCTCAAGACTGCCAGAATCTAATGATGAATGAATAGACATATGCTGTATGTTTTCAGTATAATGTTCTGTATTACTACATTCAAATTCTTATCACAAATATTTACGCCTGCATACAGCACACACTGTCATCGTAATTTGTTAAGTCTGTAAATGATTAAGTCACACAGCCACAATAATAATTGATCTATGCATGCAGTAAGGGTAGCTGGAGCAAAAAAAGAACCAAAATACCAAACTTATTTTCTGCCTGTTTTGTCATTTATACAATCACCAACCTTCTACAGTTTCACTTATGTTGCTAGGAGAGACTAAAAACAGCCATGTGTTTTCATCCTCGGTTATTATGAAGAGAGGGGCATCACGCTAGAGTTCTGGTCCACTGAAATTATGTTAAATATGCTGACACAAGAGGAAAACAGCTGTATCAGCTAAGCATATATATCTATGTTTTTTCCAGAGGAACAGAGCCAAAAAGATTATGTATTCTGTGACTAGGGCTTTTTGGCAAGATTTCTTGGCAAATATTTTGGGGTCAAGATAATTTCAGTTATGTATTTGTGAGACTTCTAATACTGTATGTGTTATTCACATACATCCCAGTTTGTAGTTTTTTTTTTTTTTCTAAATTCTGCTTTTCTCTACTCTCAAAGAAACAAACATTTCTGAAAAAACCTGGTCACAAAGGGCTGATTTCCATTATGTTTCAGAATTTGAGAGGGTGGAAGTGCTACAATGGCACAATAGCCATGTTAAGAAACATTGGGCAGGACTGAACCAGCTGCTTAGCGATCTGACATCTGGAATATACAGAAATTTGTATCCAACTGCTAAAAAATAATGAACGTTGATTTACCAAATATACTTGGAGAATGGAGCTTGAGAAAAATATATACTAAAATTTATCAGTTCCAGTCTCCTTAGGACAGGCTACCATGGATTTAGAGCAATGATTCCAACCATAAATGTTTGGAATCGAGACTTTTAAAATCATTTTGTTTCTTGCATCTGGCAGTGTTTTCCAGAATCAGGATATAGAGCTTCCTAATTAATCAATATGTCCCAGTATTATTTTATTTTTTATATTATCCATACCTGTTGACAATAACATTATGTGATTATCATCTTTAAAGGACATGCAATTTGTGAGTTATTGTGAAATGAAGGAGGGTCTACAAAGCCATTTTAGAGAAAGACAAGTTCATACCAGTTTCATTGTATATTCATTTAACTAGGCAGCATTTTAGAGAAGTCTGTGGTTAAGTAAGGCCTGTGAGTATATGACAGCAGCTGTCTCCAACATTAGTGCTAATTTTGGGAGTTTCAATTTCACGTGTCTAGGCTTTCAGTCCATAATAATTCAGGCTTGAATAGAAATAGTGAGTACAAAGCAACACTAGCTCTCTACTTTTATTCTCTGAGCTTTGAGGAAGCTATTTATGCAAAGATTATTATTGATCTAAAAGAGCATCACATCTTATTATCCTGCAACTGACATGACAGAAGACAAGGCTTCTCTCTAAGGATGCAGGCGATTGCAAAGACAGGGTGTGGCAATCAGCTTCCACATTCAACACAGCATTATTGTCAATGTGTGACCTGACAATGCAAATATACAGTTATACAACATATTTCAGCTAAATGTTCCAGGTAATGCAATCATAAATACATTGTTTGATCACAACAGCTTCCCCCCTGTCATTTGGTTAATTGTAATGACTGTCATAGCATAAGCTATAAAAAGGTACAACTGTGGCTCTCTCATATGACTGTATCTTAGCATAATGATGGAGTCAGAATAAAATGTTGTGCACTTAGTTACCCAAAGGCAAATACGTAACTCATCGCTTTCACAGAGGCAGACCAAGCACAAAAAAAATAATCATTCAAAAGCTTTCAATGGAGGGGACTACTTACCAGATGGACATATCAACATATGATAAAGGTTTATATTTGTTTAAGATGCAAAAGGATGAACAGCTTGGGTGAGATATGCTTTAGATCAGAACATGGACTTTTAAGGCCTGGGGGCCACATTTAACCCTTTGGGTGTCCCTGTTTTTCTGTCATATGATGGGGATAGAAGTAGTATTTACAAGCCATCTCAAACAACTCAGACACAGTACATGTGCCATGGAATTCCTTGGCATGCTTTTTATAATTTTGTAAAGGATCCCAGGTATCATATATTTCCAACTTATTGACTGTCCTGACATGTTATGATGAGTATCGAGTTACATTGCAAGTTTTGATTTCTGAAAAGAATTTTATTCCCAGATGATATCTAATTGAATTTCAGGCAAACATTTGGGATATTTCATTTCTTAATGAATCAGTGTAATATGAGGTACTTTGACAGGTTGTACCAAAATGTTTTTGGATATTATATAACTATTGTGTATATATATATATATATATATATATATATATATATATATATATATATACACACAATAATGTATATATATATATAGGTCAATAATGTTGCCTGGATCTACCTTTAAGCAGTTCTTTTACGAATTACAACCCAACACAGAAGAAATTGTCATGCTAATCAGTGACTGCTAGCTACTGTCAGTGACTATTCAAAAGGTAAGACTCACTGACAAACAATTTAACCTCTATGATTTTGGCAAAACCCCATAGGATAGCATAGCCACCTCTTATCCATGTCTGGAAATTATCTTCAGTGGGAACAGTAACATTGGTATACATTTCATCCCCCTTTAAGTTCGATATTATTAGCAGTCTGCTATGGTTGCCTAACCATGGTTGACTGTCAGAGGTGGAGATCGAAAACACATCACCATGGCAACGGGATCCTACTAGAAAATGTAAGAGCAAAATGAAAGGATGGCGTATTGCAAGGCTCACTGCCGCTGCATCCACAACAGAAGGGTGTGTGCGCGGGCGCGGGCGTGTGTCTCTGTGTGTGAATGTGTGTATATGTGAGTGTGTGCTGGGAGGGTATTTTTTTGACATTTTTAAGATCATAATTTCCAAAATTAAATTCACTTCCTTACAAAGAGAAAGCGTTAGACATCATACCAAGCAGGAGCACCTTTAAGCTGTTCATGATAA
This sequence comes from Fistularia commersonii, assembly GCF_037954325.1. Lineage (NCBI taxonomy): Eukaryota > Metazoa > Chordata > Actinopteri > Syngnathiformes > Fistulariidae > Fistularia > Fistularia commersonii. The sequence goes on from NC_141288.1 coordinate 14,623,537, forward strand.
AATATCAACCATGTAGTGATCAAGATCTAGTGAAGACAACAATGACAGTTAAGAAGCAAGCCTGATGAAACACAAGACAAAAAAAATTAGTTCCTATTTTACGGAGAGCCGTAACCCACACACGCATACACACACACATACGCGCACAAGCACTCACCACACGGAACCGTAGGCACCGGAACCGACTGGCGTCAGATTCTGATACCGTTCTGGAACCTCCCACACGGTTTTGTTCAGCTCTAGTCGATAAAATCCCGGTCGGGCCGACATTCCTCCGCACTGACAGTGTATAACAAATAATGGAGCACAAACTGGAAGCAAGGACGTTCAATCTTGAGTGCGAAACAATCCGGAAAGGATCGAGGGCTGGACCGCCGTCTTCATACGTTGCCAGATAAGCCTACCAGTTTCCGCCCAATTTTATAAAAAAAGAAGAAAAATAATTCCTCGTCCAAATCTTAACCTGGTGAAACTTGGTGAAACCATAAATGCGTAACAAGAAACACGTCCAAAGCTGCTTAAATGCATCAAATGAATCAATACAAAGAGTACAGTTAAATAACCAAATATGTAGAGCATCCCAAGAAATGAAATAACAGAGGAAAAGCACTAATCAAGCCGTTTCAATTGAAAGGGACAAACAGAAAAAAGAATAAGGAAAGACGTTATTCGATACATGAATTCAAATTCAAATATTTGTTCTCGAAAATACCAATAATGTGCGGATAATTGAAAAAAATGTGCATCAGAGGCTATATTCTTATTGATTGTGCTTTTAATAATATTAATTCATTTATTACCTTTTTTTGCCCCACTACTCTATCACTTTTATTGTTTGTATCTTCATTTTATCTTTTGAATCTATCATTTTTGTCTGTATGGTGTCCTTGTGTGCCAAGTCAGGCACCTTAAATAATATATATTACTCTTATTATTATCATTACCTATACCACTTATCCCTCACTCAGGGTTACAGGGCTGCTGTATGCTATCCTGGTTGTCACTGGTTCATTGGTGAGGCTTGGTTCAGTCTAGTCAATTGATCACAAGGCCAGATATACAGTATATCAAGACTAACATCCATTTATTCTCTCATTCACGTCTAGTAATTTTAAATAACCTGGTGCATGTTTTTGGACTGAGTGGGGGAACTTGAGATCCCAAGGGGAAACCCATGCAGACTTGGGGAGGATATGCAAACTCCTCTGTCATGATTGAACTAGGGATTTTTTTGCTATGAGGTGAAAGCATTAACTACTGCAACACTGTGACACCTTCAATTTACACTTGTGGCACAGGGACTTGACCAACAATGACACCCGTTGTTTCCAGGCCTCTCTCAGATCTGACAATGTTAGACAGTACTCATGACAATCAAACATTTATTTTGATAGTAGTGTGACACCTTTTGTAATAAAATTGTTCCCTCAATATTTCCAAAAAAAACTTATGTATTCATCCATCCATCCATCCACTCATCCATCATCTATTGCTTATCCTAGTTAGGCTCACAGGGGATGTTGTCCCTGCTGCCACTGGGCGAGAGGTGAGATACACACTGGACTGGTCTTCAGTCATTCGCAGGGCCACAACTATATATGGTCTCATACAAACATCTGAGCAATTTCCCCAATTTTTTTAGTAAATCTGCATCAGGTTTCGGGACTGTGGGAGGAACGCGGAGAACCGGGGGGACACCCATGCAGAGAACATACAAACTCCACAAAGAAAGGTTCGCCGTCGAAATCAAACCAGGGTCCTTCGTGCTGTGAAGTATGGTACACTGTCATTGTTAGATTATTTTCTGGTACCATTCAGCAGTTATGTATGCCAAAGCAGTTCAATTTTCATCTTCACCGCCCGATGTTTTTTTCTTTCCGCCCAAATTCATGAAAAAGAAGACTAATTGGGCGTAAACCACCCCAATCTGGCAACACCAGCACCGAGCTGTTGCTGATGCATACAGAGCCGGTCAATGACGGTCTCTCTGTCTGTCTCTGCCAGTCTTAGTCTCTCTCTCTTTCTGTCTTCCTTCCTCTCTTCTATTCTATTCTATTCTATTATATTCTATTCTATTCTATTCTATTCAGAATCTTATGAATCGCCAATTGTACCATGTACACAGAAATTTGACTTAATTATGTAAGCCTTAGGACTTCAAGTACTATAAATGTTGCCCCCAAAAAAAGTTGCTTTCTCAACTGAAGACACATGTATAATGCCCAGTCATGATATCAGAGTAGAGATTAGTAAATCAAATTATCTGATTTTCATAGGTAGTCTTCACATGACAATATAGAGTAAATGTGACCAAAAAAGAAGGACCCACTTTGCTTCTGAATGCTATAAGTGTAAAGGGTTAAGAATTAGAATAAGAATAAATAAGAATAAGAACAACCTTATTTATCCCAAAGGAAATTGTTGTGCCAGAGTTACAAGAAAAACATAACAGTAATAAATGATTGTAGAAAATTGTAGAAACAGTAAAAAAAAAAAAAAGGGGGGGATTAAGAAATACAAATAAACTATAAAGTGTCTTAAGTAACAAGTAACAAGTGAAGACTATAAAGTGTCTTAAGGTCTTAAGTACCTAGTGAAAGATAAGGAGTGCACAAAATGATGAAAAAATATTGTACATGTAGCTGTTTTGAAATTAAATATTGCATAGTCATGAACATATATACAGATAAATTATTACAATTTACAGTAAGTGGGTGAGATTTTTTTTTTTTAAGGTTTAAGATTTTGAGATTCCCTCCGGCTGAAGGGAGGGGAATCAAAAAGTCTGATGGCCTCAGCTAGGAAAGACCTTCTGTGGCATTCAGTGGAGCTCCTCGGTGGTATCAGTCTACGGTTGAAAGAGCTCTGATAGAACGTCAGTGTGACATGCAGGGGGTGATGAACGGGTAATATTGGTAATATAGGCAGGAGGTACTATTGGTAATATTGGTAATATTGGTAATATTGTGGAAAGTTAGAGTCAAAGAATACCTAAAAGCAGGATATGAAGAAAAATGATTGTTTTTCACTACTGTTCCAATCTGAATGCCCAGAACATTTTGGACAATATGAATCCTATAGCCGCGATAAGCGCTATACCCTCTAATAGAGTTTACTGAAGCTCGTAATGATTTGTCAACAACATGAACCGGGAGCACTGGCTGTTATTCAGAATACAGTCAGAAATGCCTGTTAGGGCATATATCCTCACACAAGATATGCTTTTCAAGAATTTTGAAGAATGCTCGACAATTTCGGTAGAATACAATTCTCCAAATGCGATTGAACATTTGAGTATCAAAAGTATAAAAGTATCCAGTATCAAAAAGTCAAATTTTGTCTGACAATTGGAACAGGATATAATAAACCGATTATGACAGTGGGCTGTTGTAGATCTCTAGAACTGCCACTGTTTTGGGGGAAAACTTTTGGAACAAAATTGACTGGACTTTTGAAGTGATTCCATAGCCGCCACTCTTTGGAGAAAACTTATACCAAAAAATATTGATAATTTGTCTCTAATGCTACGCTAGAATTTGCACTCACTTGAGTTACTGAATGCAGTAAGTGCTACATGTTGGGGTAATATTGTGGACCACTTGTCATACATCTCCGAAAACCATTTTGAAATTCAACATTTTCTCAATCACCAAATCCCAATACAAGATGTCATTCCAAGCACTCGAACAAGAGCACCAACTTGTCTCAATTGAATTCAGTAAGTGCTCCTTGTTGGGGAGTTGGTGAATGATGCAGTTTTCCTGAAGCATATAATCAAGCCATAATTGTCATTTGGAAGGTCTCCCTCACGTGCCAAACAGAATCCAATAGGTCTTCCGCTTGTCATCCTATCAATGCCCAGTTTTGTTTTCCAAACAAGTCATGAAAATGTGTTTTGATTGTTACCTAAACATTTGCCATCACTTGATTTACTATTTTCAGCTTGTCAGATATGAAAAATCAAATTGTCAGACATTGGGAACGGGATATAAATGCCCAATTATAACAGTGGACTATTTTAGATTTCCAGAATTGCTGCCGTTCCTAGAAAAACTTGTCAATTTGTCTGAATGTTACCTGAACATTTGCACTCACTTGAGTTACTGAATGCAGTAAGTGCTACATGTTGGGGTAATATTGGGGACACCTGGTCAAACATCCGATTGCCTTTTGAAACTAAGCATTTTCTCAATTACCAAATCCAAATACAAGATGTCATTCCAAGTACTCGAACAAGAGCACTGACTTGTCTCAATTGAATTCAGTAAGTGCTCCTTGTTGGGGTGTTGGTAAATGATGCAGTTTCCCCAAAGCATATAATCAAGCCAGTTTTTTCATTTGGAAGGTCTCCCACACGTGCCAAACAGATTCCACAAGGTACTGCGCTTGTCATTCTATCAATGCTCAGTTTTGTTCTCCCAACAAGTCATGAAAATGTGTTTTGATTGTTACCTAAACATTTGCCATGACTTGATTTAGTGCATGCAGTAGGGGCTACTAGGGGTACTAGGTGGGGATACGAACAAATCAAAGGTTTTCGATTTTGTTCAATCTTTTCTTTTTGAAAATGCAAATTCAATGACTTCCCGAAACAGTTGCCTTAAATCGAATTCATTTGTCAATCTTCTCCCGATCATTTTCAATGTGTTGACATAGTAGTCACGGATTGGGCCGTGAAAATGTCTGTGACATTGAGATCACGTTGCTATATGCCTCAATTGTTTTGCGAAATTCTATGGAGCCCAAACGTGCAGGCTATCAACAAAAGCCATGATCACCCAAACTTGCATATTCGCTTGTAATTAATGAATCATAAAGCCCTGCTAAACAATAGAGTGAGAGCTCAATACAAGTAGGAAGAGTAGTGCTCCTTGTTGGGGTGTTGGTATATGATGCAGTTTCCTCCTGACCATATTATCTAGCTAGTTTTGTCATTTGGAAGATCTTCGTCACATGCTAAATAGAATCCACTAGTGGCATTTGGTCAAGTAACAGTTTGTGTTTCCTGTTGGGGAGGTTTTGCTGATCAGTGATCAGAACAAATTTTTAGCCTGTCATGTATCAAAAAATCGAATTTTTCTGACAATTGGAACAGGACATAAATGCCCAATTATGACTTTGGGCTGTTGGTGATTTCAAGAGCTGCCGCTGTTCATGAAGAAAACATTTACCCCAACCAACACTGATAATTGGTCTTGAATGTTACCTGAACATTTGCACTCACTTGAGTTACTGAATGCAGTAAGTGCTACATGTTGGGGTAATATTGGGAACACCTGGTCATACATCTCTGAACGCCACTTTGAAATTCAAAAATTTTCAATCACCAAATCCAAATAGAAGATGTCATTACAAGTACTCGAACAAGAGCACTGACTTGTCTCAATTGTATTTAGTAAATGCTCCTTATTGGGGTATTGGTAAATGCTGCATTTTCCTACTGACCATACTATCAAGCCAGTTCTGTCAGGGTTCACACCTGATCCCCATTGTAATCGGCACCAGCTGCAGCAGATGCCGCTAATCAAGATCCCTATAGAGGGCAGCGGCACGCTCTGCCTGGCGCCGGGGGAATGTGGCTCTCAGATCACTGCAGAGCCCTGCCGCGACCGGACCCCATCCCTGCCACGACCGGACCCTGGTGTAACCTCTGTCCCCTCCCTTCTTACGACTGGACCCAGTCGGCCGGTGTAACCTCTGTCCCCTCCCTTGTTATGACCGGAACCAGTTGGCCGGTGTAACCTCTGACGCCGTTCTGCAACCCGTCCTGGTGAGACCCAGCCTCTGCAGTCCCGTCTGCAACCTGTCCTGCCATTTCAACACAATAAAAGCGCTTTCAACCCATCCCTGCTCTGAAGTGTGGTTACCTGCTCGAGTCCGCCCCAGCGCCACGTGACAAGTTCTGTAATTTGGAAGGTCTCCCTCACATGCCAAACAGAATCCACTCTGTCTTTACTGTCTGATTAGTTCACTGAAGATTTGTAAGTAAATTCCCAAAAGGCACAGTGGCATTTTGTCAAAAAACAGAATGTGCCTCCTGTTGGAATGGCTTTGCTGATAACTGCAAACAAATTTTTAGCCTGTCATGTATCAAAAAGTTAAAATTTGTCTGAAAATTGGAACAGAATATAAATGCCAAATACTGCCTTTAGGCTGTTGGTGATTTCAAGAGCTGCCTTGTTTATGAAGAAAACTTACCCCCAAAAAATACTGATAATTTGTCTTGAATGTTACCTGAACATTTGCACTCACTTGAGTTACTGAATGCAGTAAGTGCTACATGTTGGGGTAATATTGGGGACACCTGGTCATACATCTGATTGCCTGTTGGAAACTAAGCATTTTAGTTTAACTAAGCATTTACCAAATCCAAATACAAGATGTCATTCCAAGTACTTGAACAAGAGCACCGACTTGTCTCAATTGAATTCAGTAAGTGCTCCTTGTTGGGGTGTTGGTAAATGATGCAGTTTCCCCAAAGCATAAATCAAGCCAGTTTTTTCATTTGGAAGGTCTCCCTCACGTGCCAAACAGAATCCACAAGGTATTGCGCTTTTCATTCTATCAATGCTCAGTTTTGTTCTCCCAACAAGTCATGAAAATGTGTTTTGATTGTTACCCAAACATTTGCCATCAATTGATTTACTGCATGCAGTAGGTGTTACTGGGGGCACTGGGTGGGGGTACTAACAAATCAAAGGTTTTCGATCCCGTCCAATCTTTTCCTTTTGAAAATGCAGGTTCAATGACTCTCCAAAAGAGTTGTCTGAAATCCAATTAATATGTATGTCTTCTTCCGATCATTTTCAATGTGTTGACATAGTGGAGCCTATGGAGCCCCAACGTGCAGGCTATCAACAAAGGCCATGATCACCGAAACTTGCATATCGCTTGAAATCAGTGAGTCATAAAGTCCTGCCAAACGATACAGTGAGTGCTCAATACAAGTAGGAAAAGAGTTGTGATTTTCATGGTAATTTGAAGTCAATTGGAAATCTTGAAAGCTCGAAGGCGGAGTTAGAGATGAGATACTCAAAATTGTATTTAAGTCTGGCATTTCCTTACCAGATGTACAATTCCATCTTCCTACAAAGATCTTGGATGAGCCAGGGAAATGGTGATCATTGCCATCAAATGGAAACTGGTCATGCATTCCCCAGAATGTTTTGGAGCATATGAATGCTATAGCCGCGGTAAGTATTATACCCTCTGATACAGTTTACTGAAGTTTGTAAAAATTTGTCAACAACATGAACAGGTAGCCCTGGCTGTTCAGAAATGCCTCTCGGGGCTTGTATGGTCAGCTAAGATATGCTTTTGAAGAATTTGGAAGAATATTTGACAATTACCGTAGAGTACAAGCCACTGAAGAAAACTTATGCCGACGAATACTGATAATTCGTCTTGAATGTTACCTGAACATTTGCACTCACTTGAGTTACTGAATGCAGTAAGTGCTACCTGTTGGGGTAATATTGGGGACACGTGGTCATACATTTCCGAAAACCAATTTTAAATTCAGCATTTTCTCAATCACCAAATCCTAATACAAGATGTCATTCCAAGTACTCGAACAAGAGCACTGACTTTTCTCAATTGAATGCAGTAAGTGCTCCTTGTTGGGGTGTTGGTAAATGATGCAGTTTCCCCAAAGCATATAATCACTGATCAGACCAAATTTTTTTGCCTGTCATGTATTTAAAAGTCAAAATTTGTCTGACAATTGTATAAGGATATAAATGCCCTCCTTTGACAGTGGACTGTTTTAGATATGCAGAGCTGCTGCTGTTTATATAGAAAACTTTTACCCCCAAAAAACTAATAATTTGTCTTGAATTTTACCTGAACATTTGCACTCACTTGAGTTACTGAATGCAGTAAGTGCTACATGTTGGGGTAATATTGGGGACACCTGGTCATACATCTCCGAAAACAATTTTCTCAATCACCAAATCCTAATACAAGATGTCATTCCAAGTACTCGAACAAGAGCACTGACTTGTCTCAATTGAATTCAGTAAGTGCTCCTTGTTGGGGTGTTGGTAAATGATGCAGTTCCCTCCTGAACATATTATCAAGCTATAATTGTCAGCAAGGAGGTCCACTTTATATCCAAAAGAGATATCGCTAGCTCTTGTTTTTTTCTGATCAGTTCACTTAAGATCTGTCAGTAAAATACCTAAAAGCAAGGGTGGCGTTTGGTCAAGTAATAGGTATGTGTCTCCTGTTGGGGCAGTTTTGCGCAGCATTGATCTTACCCTATTTTCAGCTTGTCAAATATGAAAACGCAAATTTGTCAGACATTGGGAAAAGGATATAAATGCCCAATTACGATAGTGGACTAATTTAGATTTCCAGAATTGCTGCTGTTCCTAGAAAAACTTCCCAATTTGTCTTGAATGTTACCTGAACATTTGCACTCACTTGAGTTACTGAATGCAGTAAGTGCTACATGTTGGGGTAATATCGGGGACACCTGGTCATACATCTGATTACCTTTTGAATTTAAGCATTTTCTCAACCATCACATCCAAATACAAGATGTCATTCCAAGTACTCGAAAATGAGCACTGACTTGTCTCAATTGAATTCAGTTGAATTTCCAAAGAAAAATCCCTAGGTCTTGTTTTTTCTGATTAGTTCACTAAAGATCTGTCAGTGAAATTCCCAAAAGAAACGGAGTTTAGTCAAGTAATAGTATGTGTCTCCTGTTGGGGCAGTTCTGCCGAGCACTGATGTGAGCTTATTTTCAGCTTGTCAGATATGAAAAATCAAATTGTCAGACATTGGGAACAGGATATAAATGCTTATTTTTGACAGTGGACTGTTTTAGATATCCAGAGCTGCCGCTGTTTATCGAGAAGAGTTTTACCCCAAAGAACTGACAATTCGTCTTGAATGTTACCTTAACATTTGCAGTCACTTGAGTTACTGAATGCAGTAAGTGCTACATGTTGGGGTAATATTGGGGACACCTGGTCATACATCTGATTGCCTGTTGGAAACTAAGCATTTTAGTTTAACTAAGCATTTACCAAATCCAAATACAAGATGTCATTCCAAGTACTTGAACAAGAGCACCGACTTGTCTCAATTGAATTCAGTAAGTGCTCCTTGTTGGGGTGTTGGTAAATGATGCAGTTTCCCCAAAGCATAAATCAAGCCAGTTTTTTCATTTGGAAGGTCTCCCTCACGTGCCAAACAGAATCCACAAGGTATTGCGCTTTTCATTCTATCAATGCTCAGTTTTGTTCTCCCAACAAGTCATAAAAATGTGTTTTGATTGTTACCCAAACATTTGCCATCAATTGATTTACTGCATGCAGTAGGTGTTACTGGGGGCACTGGGTGGGGGTACTAACAAATCAAAGGTTTTCGATCCCATCCAATCTTTTCCTTTTGAAAATGCAGGTTCAATGACTCTCCAAAAGAGTTGTCTGAAATCCAATTAATATGTATGTCTTCTTCCGATCATTTTCAATGTGTTGACATAGTGGAGCCTATGGAGCCCCAACGTGCAGGCTATCAACAAAGGCCATGATCACCGAAACTTGCATATTCGCTTGAAATCAGTGAGTCATAAAGTCCTAACAAAACGATACAGTGAGTGCTCAATACAAGTAGGAAAAGAGTTGTGATTTTCATGGTAATTTGAAGTCAATTGGAAATCTTGAAAGCTCGAAGGCGGAGTCAGAGATGAGATACTCAAAATAGTATTTAAGTCTGGCATTTCCTTACCAGATGTACAATTCCATCTTCCTACAAAGATCTTGGATGATCCAGGGCAATGGTGATCATCCTTGCCAGGCATTGCCATCAACTGGAAACTGGTCATGCATTCCCCAGAATGTTTTGGAGCATATGAATGCTATAGCCGCGGTAAGTATTATACCCTCTGATACAGTTTACTGAAGTTTGTAAAAATTTGTCAACAACATGAACAGGTAGCCCTGGCTGTTCAGAAATGCCTCTCGGGGTTTGTATGGTGAGCTAAGATATGCTTTTCAAGAATTTGGAAGAATATTTGACAATTACCGTAGAGTACAAGCCACTGAAGAAAACTTATGCCGACAAATACTGATATTCCTCTTGAATGTTACCTGAACATTTGCACTCACTTGAGTTACTGAATGCAGTAAGTGCTCCTTGTTGGGGTGTTGGTAAATGATGCAGTTTCCCCAAAGCATAAAATCACTGATCAGACCAAATTTTTTTGCCTGTCATGTATTTAAAAGTCAAAAGTTGTCTGAAAATTCTATAAGGATATAAATGCCCTCCTTTGACAGTGGACTGTTTTAGATATTCAGAGCTGCCGCTGTTAATATAGAAAACTTTTACCCCCAAAAAACTAATAATTTGTCTCGAATGTTACCTGAACATTTGCACTCACTTGAGTTATTGAATGCAGTAAGTGCTACATGTTGGGGTAATATCGGGGACACCTGGTCATACATCTGATTACCTTTTGAATTTATGCATTTTCTCAACCATCACATCCAAATACAAGATGTCATTCCAAGTACTCGAACAAGAGCACTGACTTTTCTCAATTCAATTCAGTAAGTGCTCCTTGTTGGCGTGTTGGGTAAATGATGCAGTTCCCTCCTGAACATATTATCAAGGCATAATTGTCAGCAAAGATGTCCACCTTGAATCCCAAAGAAAAATCGCTAGGTCTTGTTTTTTCTGATTAGTTCACTAAAGATCTGTCAGTGAAATTCCCAAAAGAAACGGAGTTTGGTCAAGTAATAGTTTGTGTCTCCTGTTGATATAAATGCCTATTTTTGACAGTGGACTGTTTTAGATATCCGGAGCTGCCGCTGTTTATCGAGAAGAGTTTTACCCCAAAGAACTGACAATTCGTCTTGAATGTTACCTGAACATTTGCACTCACTTGAGTTACTGAATGCAGTAAGTGCTACATGTTGGGGTAATATCGGGGACACCTGGTCATACATCTGATTACCTTTTGAATTTATGCATTTTCTCAACCATCACATCCAAATACAAGATGTCATTCCAAGTACTTGAACAAGAGCACTGACTTGTCTCAATTCAATTCAGCAAGTGCTCCTTGTTGGGGTGTTAGGTAAATGATGCAGTTCCCTCCTGAACACATTATCAAGGCATAATTGCCAGCAAAGATGTCCACCTTGAATCCCAAAGAAAAATCGCTAGGTCTTGTTTTTTCTGATTAGTTCACTAAAGATCTGTCAGTGAAATTCCCAAAAGAAACAAAGTTTGGTCAAGTAATAGTATGTGTCTCCTGTTGGGGCAGTTTTGCCGAGCACTGATGAGAGCTTATTTTCAGCTTGTCAGATATGAAAAATCAAATTGTCAGACATTGGGAACAGGATATAAATGCTTATTTTTGACAGTGGACTGTTTAAGATATCCAGAGCTGCCGCTGTTTATCGAGAAGAGTTTTACCCCAAAGAACTGACAATTCGTCTTGAATGTTACCTTAACATTTGCACTCATTTGAGTTACTGAATGCAGTAAGTGCTACATGTTGGGGTAATATTGGGGACACGTGGTCATACATTTCCGAAAACCATTTTGAAATTCAGCATTTTCTCAATCACCAAATCCTAATACAAGATGTCATTCCAAGTACTCGAACAAGAGCACTGACTTGTCTCAATTGAATGCAGTAAGTGCTCCTTGTTGGGGTGTTGGTAAATGATGCAGTTTCCCCAAAGCATATAATCACTGATCAGACCATTTTTTTCCCTATCATGTATTTAAAAGTCAAAATTTGTCTGACAATTGTATAAGGATATAAATGCCCTCCTTTGACAGTGGACTGTTTTAGATATGCAGAGCTGCCGCTGTTTATATAGAAAACTTACCCCCAAAAAACTAATAATTTGTCTTGAATGTTACCTGAACATTTGCACTCACTTGAGTTACTGAATGCAGTAAGTGCTACATGTTGGGGTAATATTGGGGACACCTGGTCGTACATCTCCGAAAACAATTTTCTCAATCACCAAATCCTAATACAAGATGTCATTCCAAGTACTCGAACAAGAGCACTGACTTGTCTCAATTGAATTCAGTAAGTGCTCCTTGTTGGGGTTTTGGTAAATGATGCAGTTCCCTCCTGAACATATTATCAAGCTATAATTGTCAGCAAGGAGGTCCACTTTAAATCCAACAGAGATATCGCTAGCTCTTGTTTTTTTCTGATCAGTTCACTTAAGATCTGTCAGTAAAATACCTAAAAGAAAGGGTGGCGTTTGGTCAAGTAATAGGTATGTGTCCCCTGTTGGGGCAGTATTGCGCAGCATTGATCTGACCCTATTTTCAGCTAGTCATATATGAAAACGCAAATTTGTCAGACATTGGGAAAAGGATATAAATGCCCAATTACGATAGTGGACTAATTTAGATTTCCAGAATTGCTGCTGTTCCTAGAAAAACTTCCCAATTTGTCTTGAATGTTACCTGAACATTTGCACTCACTTGAGTTACTGAATGCAGTAAGTGCTACATGTTGGGGTAATATCGGCGACACCTGGTCATACATCTGATTACCTTTTGAATTTAAGCATTTTCTCAACCATCACATCCAAATACAAGATGTCATTCCAAGTACTCGAACAAGAGCACTGACTTGTCTCAATTCAATTCAGTAAGTGCTCCTTGTTGGGGTGTTGGGTAAATGATGCAGTTCCCTCCTGAACATATTATCAAGCCATAATTGTCAGCAAAGATGTCAACCTTGAATTTCAAAGAAAAATCCCTAGGTCTTGTTTTTTCTGATTAGTTCACTAAAGATCTGTCAGTGAAATTCCCAAAAGAAACGGAGTTTAGTCAAGTAATAGTATGTGTCTCCTGTTGGGGCAGTTCTGCCGAGCACTGATGTGAGCTTATTTTCAGCTTGTCAGATATGAAAAATCAAATTGTCAGACATTGGGAACAGGATATAAATGCTTATTTTTGACAGTGGACTGTTTTAGATATCCAGAGCTGCCGCTGTTTATCGAGAAGAGTTTTACCCCAAAGAACTGACAATTCGTCTTGAATGTTACCTTAACATTTGCACTCACTTGAGTTACTGAATGCAGTAAGTGCTACATGTTGGGGTAATATTGGGGACACCTGGTCATACATCTGATTGCCTGTTGGAAACTAAGCATTTTAGTTTAACTAAGCATTTACCAAATCCAAATACAAGATGTCATTCCAAGTACTTGAACAAGAGCACCGACTTGTCTCAATTGAATTCAGTAAGTGCTCCTTGTTGGGGTGTTGGTAAATGATGCAGTTTCCCCAAAGCATAAATCAAGCCAGTTTTTTCATTTGGAAGGTCTCCCTCACGTGCCAAACAGAATCCACAAGGTATTGCGCTTTTCATTCTATCAATGCTCAGTTTTGTTCTCCCAACAAGTCATGAAAATGTGTTTTGATTGTTACCCAAACATTTGCCATCAATTGATTTACTGCATGTAGTAGGTGTTACTGGGGGCACTGGGTGGGGGTACTAACAAATCAAAGGTTTTCGATCCCGTCCAATCTTTTCCTTTTGAAAATGCAGGTTCAATGACTCTCCAAAAGAGTTGTCTGAAATCCAATTAATATGTATGTCTTCTTCCGATCATTTTCAATGTGTTGACATAGTGGAGCCTATGGAGCCCCAACGTGCAGGCTATCAACAAAGGCCATGATCACCGAAACTTGCATATTCGCTTGAAATCAGTGAGTCATAAAGTCCTGCCAAACGATACAGTGAGTGCTCAATACAAGTTGGAAAAGAGTTGTGATTTTCATGGTAATTTGAAGTCAATTGGAAATCACTTGAGTTACTGAATGCAGTAAGTGCTACATGTTGGGGTAATATCGGGGACACCCGGTCATACATCTGATTACCTTTTGAATTTAAGCATTTTCTCAACCATCACATCCAAATACAAGATGTCATTCCAAGTACTCGAACAAGAGCACTGACTTGTCTCAATTGAATTCAGTAAGTGCTCCTTGTTGGGGTGTTGGGTAAATGATGCAGTTCCCTCCTGAACATATTATCAAGCCATAATTGTCAGCAAAGATGTCAACCTTGAATTTCAAAGAAAAATCGCTAGGTCTTGTTTTTTCTGATTAGTTCACTAAAGATCTGTCAGTGAAATTCCCAAAAGAAACAAAGTTTAGTCAAGTAATAGTATGTGTCTCCTGTTGGGGCAGTTTTGCCGAGCACTGATGTGAGCTTATTTTCAGCTTGTCAGATATGAAAAATCAAATTGTCAGACGTTGGGAACAGGATATAAATGCTTATTTTTGACAGTGGACTGTTTTAGATATCCAGAGCTGCCGCTGTTTATCGAGAAGAGTTTTACCCCAAAGAACTGACAATTCGTCTTGAATGTTACCTGAACATTTGCACTCACTTGAGTTACTGAATACAGCAAGTGCTACATGTTGGGGTAATATTGGGGACACCTGGTCATACATCTGATTGCCTGTTGGAAACTAAGCATTTTAGTTTAACTAAGCATTTACCAAATCCAAAGACAAGATGTCATTCCAAGTACTTGAACAAGAGCACCGACTTGTCTCAATTGAATTCAGTAAGTGCTCCTTGTTGGGGTGTTGGTAAATGATGCAGTTTCCCCAAAGCATATAATCAAGCCAGTTTTTTCATTTGGAAGGTCTCCCTCACGTGCCAAACAGAATCCACAAGGTATTGCGCTTTTCATTCTATCAATGCTCAGTTTTGTTCTCCCAACAAGTCATGAAAATGTGTTTTGATTGTTACCCAAACATTTGCCATCAATTGATTTACTGCATGCAGTAGGTGTTACTGGGGGCACTGGGTGGGGGTACTAACAAATCAAAGGTTTTCGATCCCGTCCAATCTTTTCCTTTTGAAAATACAGGTTCAATGACTCTCCAAAAGAGTTGTCTGAAATCCAATTAATATGTATGTCTTCTTCCGATCATTTTCAATGTGTTGACATAGTGGAGCCTATGGAGCCCCAACGTGCAGGCTATCAACAAAGGCCATGATCACCGAAACTTGCATATTCGCTTGAAATCAGTGAGTCATAAAGTCCTGCCAAACGATACAGTGAGTGCTCAATACAAGTAGGAAAAGAGTTGTGATTTTCATGGTAATTTGAAGTCAATTGGAAATCTTGAAAGCTCGAAGGCGGAGTCAGAGATGAGATACTCAAAATTGTATTTAAGTCTGGCATTTCCTTACCAGATGTACAATTCCATCTTCCTACAAAGATCTTGGATGAGCCAGGGAAATGGTGATCATCCTTGCCAGGCATTGCCATCAAATGGAAACTGGTCATGCATTCCCCAGAATGTTTTGGAGCATATGAATGCTATAGCCGCGGTAAGTATTATACCCTCTGATACAGTTTACTGAAGTTTGTAAAAATTTGTCAACAACATGAACAGGGAGCCCTGGCTGTTCAGAAATGCCTGTCGGGGCTTGTATGGTCAGCTAAGATATGCTTTTCAAGAATTTGGAAGAATATTTGACAATTACCGTAGAGTACAAGCCACTGAAGAAAACTTATGCCGACAAATACTGATAATTCGTCTTGAATGTTACCTGAACATTTGCACTCACTTGAGTTACTGAATGCAGTAAGTGCTACATGTTGGGGTAATATTGGGGACACGTGGTCATACATTTCCGAAAACCAATTTTAAATTCAGCATTTTCTCAATCACCAAATCCTAATACAAGATGTCATTCCAAGTACTCGAACAAGAGCACTGACTTGTCTCAATTGAATGCAGTAAGTGCTCCTTGTTGGGGTGTTGGTAAATGATGCAGTTTCCCCAAAGCATATAATCACTGATCAAACCAAATTTTTTTGCCTGTCATGTATTTAAAAGTCAAAATTTGTCTAACAATTGTATAAGGATATAAATGCCCTCCTTTGACAGTGGACTGTTTTAGATATGCAGAGCTGCTGCTGTTTATATAGAAAACTTTTACCCCCAAAAAACTAATAATTTGTCTTGAATGTTACCTGAACATTTGCACTCACTTGAGTTACTGAATGCAGTAAGTGCTACATGTTGGGGTAATATTGGGGACACCTGGTCATACATCTCCGAAAACAATTTTCTCAATCACCAAATCCTAATACAAGATGTCATTCCAAGTACTCGAACAAGAGCACTGACTTGTCTCAATTGAATTCAGTAAGTGCTCCTTGTTGGGGTGTTGGTAAATGGTGCAGTTCCCTCCTGAACATATTATCAAGCTATAATTGTCAGCAAGGAGGTCCACTTGAAATCCAAAAGAGATATCGCTAGCTCTTGTTTTTTTCTGATCAGTTCACTTAAGATCTGTCAGTAAAATACCTAAAAGAAAGGGTGGCGTTTGGTCAAGTAATAGTATGTGTCTCCTGTTGGGGCAGTTTTGCGCAGCATTGATCTGACCCTATTTTCAGCTTGTCAAATATGAAAACACAAATTTGTCAGAAATTGGGAAAAGGATGTAAATGCCCAATTACGATAGTGGACTAATTTAGATTTCCAGAATTGCTGCTGTTCCTAGAAAAACTTCCCAATTTGTCTTTAATGTTACCTGAACATTTGCACTCACTTGAGTTACTGAATGCAGTAAGTGCTACATGTTGGGGTAATATCGGGGACACCTGGTCATACATCTGATTACCTTTTGAATTTAAGCATTTTCTCAACCATCACATCCAAATACAAGATGTCATTCCAAGTACTCGAACAAGAGCACTGACTTGTCTCAATTGAATTCAGTAAGTGCTCCTTGTTGGGGTGTTGGGTAAATGATGCAGTTCCCTCTTGAACATATTATCAAGGCATAATTGCCAGCAAAGATGTCCACCTTGAATCCCAAAGAAAAATCGCTAGGTCTTGTTTTTTCTGATTAGTTCACTAAAGATCTGTCAGTGAAATTCCCAAAAGAAACAAAGTTTGGTCAAGTAATAGTATGTGTCTCCTGTTGGGGCAGTTTTGCCGAGCACTGATGTGAGCTTATTTTCAGCTTGTCAGATATGAAAAATCAAATTGTCAGACGTTGGGAACAGGATATAAATGCTTATTTTTGACAGTGGACTGTTTTAGATATCCAGAGCTGCCGCTGTTTATCGAGAAGAGTTTTACCCCAAAGAACTGACAATTCGTCTTGAATGTTACCTGAACATTTGCACTCACTTGAGTTACTGAATGCAGTAAGTGCTACATGTTGGGGTAATATTGGGGACACCTGGTCATACATCTGATTGCCTGTTGGAAACTAAGCATTTTAGTTTAACTAAGCATTTACCAAATCCAAAGACAAGATGTCATTCCAAGTACTTGAACAAGAGCACCGACTTGTCTCAATTGAATTCAGTAAGTGCTCCTTGTTGGGGTGTTGGTAAATGATGCAGTTTCCCCAAAGCATATAATCAAGCCAGTTTTTTCATTTGGAAGGTCTCCCTCACGTGCCAAACAGAATCCACAAGGTATTGCGCTTTTCATTCTATCAATGCTCAGTTTTGTTCTCCCAACAAGTCATGAAAATGTGTTTTGATTGTTACCCAAACATTTGCCATCAATTGATTTACTGCATGCAGTAGGTGTTACTGGGGGCACTGGGTGGGGGTACTAACAAATCAAAGGTTTTCGATCCCGTCCAATCTTTTCCTTTTGAAAATGCAGGTTCAATGACTCTCCAAAAGAGTTGTCTGAAATCCAATTAATATGTATGTCTTCTTCCGATCATTTTCAATGTGTTGACATAGTGGAGCCTATGGAGCCCCAACGTGCAGGCTATCAACAAAGGCCATGATCACCGAAACTTGCATATTCGCTTGAAATCAGTTAGTCATAAAGTCCTGCCAAACGATACAGTGAGTGCTCAATACAAGTAGGAAAAGAGTTGTGATTTTCATGGTAATTTGAAGTCAATTGGAAATCTTGAAAGCTCGAAGGCGGAGTCAGAGATGAGATACTCAAAATTGTATTTAAGTCTGGCATTTCCTTACCAGATGTACAATTCCATCTTCCTACAAAGATCTTGGATGAGCCAGGGAAATGGTGATCATCCTTGCCAGGCATTGCCATCAAATGGAAACTGGTCATGCATTCCCCAGAATGTTTTGGAGCATATGAATGCTATAGCCGCGGTAAGTATTATACCCTCTGATACAGTTTACTGAAGTTTGTAAAAATTTGTCAACAACATGAACAGGGAGCCCTGGCTGTTCAGAAATGCCTGTCGGGGCTTGTATGGTCAGCTAAGATATGCTTTTCAAGAATTTGGAAGAATATTTGACAATTACCGTAGAGTACAAGCCACTGAAGAAAACTTATGCCGACAAATACTGATAATTCGTCTTGAATGTTACCTGAACATTTGCACTCACTTGAGTTACTGAATGCAGTAAGTGCTATATGTTGGGGTAATATTGGGGACACGTGGTCATACATTTCCGAAAACCAATTTTAAATTCAGCATTTTCTCAATCACCAAATCCTAATACAAGATGTCATTCCAAGTACTCGAACAAGAGCACTGACTTGTCTCAATTGAATGCAGTAAGTGCTCCTTGTTGGGGTGTTGGTAAATGATGCAGTTTCCCCAAAGCATATAATCACTGATCAGACCAAATTTTTTTGCCTGTCATGTATTTAAAAGTCAAAATTTGTCTGACAATTGTATAAGGATATAAATGCCCTCCTTTGACAGTGGACTGTTTTAGATATGCAGAGCTGCCGCTGTTTATATAGAAAACTTACCCCCAAAAAACTAATAATTTGTCTTGAATGTTACCTGAACATTTGCACTCACTTGAGTTACTGAACGCAGTAAGTGCTCCATGTTGGGGTAATATTGGGGACACCTGGTCGTACATCTCCGAAAACAATTTTCTCAATCACCAAATCCTAATACAAGATGTCATTCCAAGTACTCGAACAAGAGCACTGACTTGTCTCAATTGAATTCAGTAAGTGCTCCTTGTTGGGGTTTTGGTAAATGATGCAGTTCCCTCCTGAACATATTATCAAGCTATAATTGTCAGCAAGGAGGTCCACTTTAAATCCAACAGAGATATCGCTAGCTCTTGTTTTTTTCTGATCAGTTCACTTAAGATCTGTCAGTAAAATACCTAAAAGAAAGGGTGGCGTTTGGTCAAGTAATAGGTATGTGTCCCCTGTTGGGGCAGTATTGCGCAGCATTGATCTGACCCTATTTTCAGCTAGTCATATATGAAAACGCAAATTTGTCAGACATTGGGAAAAGGATATAAATGCCCAATTACGATAGTGGACTAATTTAGATTTCCAGAATTGCTGCTGTTCCTAGAAAAACTTCCCAATTTGTCTTGAATGTTACCTGAACATTTGCACTCACTTGAGTTACTGAATGCAGTAAGTGCTACATGTTGGGGTAATATCGGGGACACCTGGTCATACATCTGATTACCTTTTGAATTTAAGCATTTTCTAAACCATCATATCCAAATACAAGATGTCATTCCAAGTACTCGAACAAGAGCACTGACTTGTCTCAATTGAATTCTGTAAGTGCTCCTTGTTGGGGTGTTGGGTAAATGATGCAGTTCCCTCCTGAACATATTATCAAGGCATAATTGCCAGCAAAGATGTCCACCTTGAATCCCAAAGAAAAATCGCTAGGTCTGGTTTTTTCTGATTAGTTCACTAAAGATCTGTCAGTGAAATTCCCAAAAGAAACAAAGTTTGGTCAAGTAATAGTATGTGTCTCCTGTTGGGGCAGTTTTGCCGAGCACTGATGTGGGCTTATTTTCAGCTTGTCAGATATGAAAAATCAAATTGTCAGACATTGGGAGAAGGATATAAATGCTTATTTTTGACAGTGGACTGTTTTAGATATCCAGAGCTGCCGCTGTTTATCGAGAAGAGTTTTACCCCAAAGAACTGACAATTCGTCTTGAATGTTACCTTAACATTTGCACTCACTTGAGTTACTGAATGCAGTAAGTGCTACATGTTGGGGTAATATTGGGGACACCTGGTCATACATCTGATTGCCTGTTGGAAACTAAGCATTTTAGTTTAACTAAGCATTTACCAAATCCAAATACAAGATGTCATTCCAAGTACTTGAACAAGAGCACCGACTTATCTCAATTGAATTCAGTAAGTGCTCCTTGTTGGGGTGTTGGTAAATGATGCAGTTTCCCCAAAGCATATAATCAAGCCAGTTTTTTCATTTGGAAGGTCTCCCTCACGTGCCAAACAGAATCCACAAGGTATTGCGCTTTTCATTCTATCAATGCTCAGTTTTGTTCTCCCAACAAGTCATGAAAATGTGTTTTGATTGTTACCCAAACATTTGCCATCAATTGATTTACTGCATGCAGTAGGTGTTACTGGGGGCACTGGGTGGGGGTACTAACAAATCAAAGGTTTTCGATCCCGTCCAATCTTTTCCTTTTGAAAATGCAGGTTCAATGACTCTCCAAAAGAGTTGTCTGAAATCCAATTAATATGTATGTCTTCTTCCGATCATTTTCAATGTGTTGACATAGTGGAGCCTATGGAGCCCCAACGTGCAGGCTATCAACAAAGGCCATGATCACCGAAACTTGCATATTCGCTTGAAATCAGTTAGTCATAAAGTCCTGCCAAACGATACAGTGAGTGCTCAATACAAGTAGGAAAAGAGTTGTGATTTTCATGGTAATTTGAAGTCAATTGGAAATCTTGAAAGCTCGAAGGCGGAGTCAGAGATGAGATACTCAAAATTGTATTTAAGTCTGGCATTTCCTTACCAGATGTACAATTCCATCTTCCTACAAAGATCTTGGATGAGCCAGGGAAATGGTGATCATCCTTGCCAGGCATTGCCATCAAATGGAAACTGGTCATGCATTCCCCAGAATGTTTTGGAGCATATGAATGCTATAGCCGCGGTAAGTATTATACCCTCTGATACAGTTTACTGAAGTTTGTAAAAATTTGTCAACAACATGAACAGGGAGCCCTGGCTGTTCAGAAATGCCTGTCGGGGCTTGTATGGTCAGCTAAGATATGCTTTTCAAGAATTTGGAAGAATATTTGACAATTACCGTAGAGTACAAGCCACTGAAGAAAACTTATGCCGACAAATACTGATAATTCGTCTTGAATGTTACCTGAACATTTGCACTCACTTGAGTTACTGAATGCAGTAAGTGCTACATGTTGGGGTAATATTGGGGACACGTGGTCATACATTTCCGAAAACCAATTTTAAATTCAGCATTTTCTCAATCACCAAATCCTAATACAAGATGTCATTCCAAGTACTCGAACAAGAGCACTGACTTGTCTCAATTGAATGCAGTAAGTGCTCCTTGTTGGGGTGTTGGTAAATGATGCAGTTTCCCCAAAGCATATAATCACTGATCAGACCAAATTTTTTTGCCTGTCATGTATTTAAAAGTCAAAATTTGTCTGACAATTGTATAAGGACATAAATGCCCTCCTTTGACAGTGGACTGTTTTAGATATGCAGAGCTGCCGCTGTTTATATAGAAAACTTACCCCCAAAAAACTAATAATTTGTCTTGAATGTTACCTGAACATTTGCACTCACTTGAGTTACTGAATGCAGTAAGTGCTACATGTTGGGGTAATATTGGGGACACCTGGTCGTACATCTCCGAAAACAATTTTCTCAATCACCAAATCCTAATACAAGATGTCATTCCAAGTACTCGAACAAGAGCACTGACTTGTCTCAATTGAATTCAGTAAGTGCTCCTTGTTGGGGTTTTGGTAAATGATGCAGTTCCCTCCTGAACATATTATCAAGCTATAATTGTCAGCAAGGAGGTCCACTTTAAATCCAACAGAGATATCGCTAGCTCTTGTTTTTTTCTGATCAGTTCACTTAAGATCTGTCAGTAAAATACCTAAAAGAAAGGGTGGCGTTTGGTCAAGTAATAGGTATGTGTCCCCTGTTGGGGCAGTATTGCGCAGCATTGATCTGACCCTATTTTCAGCTAGTCATATATGAAAACGCAAATTTGTCAGACATTGGGAAAAGGATATAAATGCCCAATTACGATAGTGGACTAATTTAGATTTCCAGAATTGCTGCTGTTCCTAGAAAAACTTCCCAATTTGTCTTGAATGTTACCTGAACATTTGCACTCACTTGAGTTACTGAATGCAGTAAGTGCTACATGTTGGGGTAATATCGGGGACACCTGGTCATACATCTGATTACCTTTTGAATTTAAGCATTTTCTAAACCATCATATCCAAATACAAGATGTCATTCCAAGTACTCGAACAAGAGCACTGACTTGTCTCAATTGAATTCTGTAAGTGCTCCTTGTTGGGGTGTTGGGTAAATGATGCAGTTCCCTCCTGAACATATTATCAAGGCATAATTGCCAGCAAAGATGTCCACCTTGAATCCCAAAGAAAAATCGCTAGGTCTGGTTTTTTCTGATTAGTTCACTAAAGATCTGTCAGTGAAATTCCCAAAAGAAACAAAGTTTGGTCAAGTAATAGTATGTGTCTCCTGTTGGGGCAGTTTTGCCGAGCACTGATGTGGGCTTATTTTCAGCTTGTCAGATATGAAAAATCAAATTGTCAGACATTGGGAGAAGGATATAAATGCTTATTTTTGACAGTGGACTGTTTTAGATATCCAGAGCTGCCGCTGTTTATCGAGAAGAGTTTTACCCCAAAGAACTGACAATTCGTCTTGAATGTTACCTTAACATTTGCACTCACTTGAGTTACTGAATGCAGTAAGTGCTACATGTTGGGGTAATATTGGGGACACCTGGTCATACATCTGATTGCCTGTTGGAAACTAAGCATTTTAGTTTAACTAAGCATTTACCAAATCCAAATACAAGATGTCATTCCAAGTACTTGAACAAGAGCACCGACTTATCTCAATTGAATTCAGTAAGTGCTCCTTGTTGGGGTGTTGGTAAATGATGCAGTTTCCCCAAAGCATATAATCAAGCCAGTTTTTTCATTTGGAAGGTCTCCCTCACGTGCCAAACAGAATCCACAAGGTATTGCGCTTTTCATTCTATCAATGCTCAGTTTTGTTCTCCCAACAAGTCATGAAAATGTGTTTTGATTGTTACCCAAACATTTGCCATCAATTGATTTACTGCATGCAGTAGGTGTTACTGGGGGCACTGGGTGGGGGTACTAACAAATCAAAGGTTTTCGATCCCGTCCAATCTTTTCCTTTTGAAAATGCAGGTTCAATGACTCTCCAAAAGAGTTGTCTGAAATCCAATTAATATGTATGTCTTCTTCCGATCATTTTCAATGTGTTGACATAGTGGAGCCTATGGAGCCCCAACGTGCAGGCTATCAACAAAGGCCATGATCACCGAAACTTGCATATTCGCTTGAAATCAGTTAGTCATAAAGTCCTGCCAAACGATACAGTGAGTGCTCAATACAAGTAGGAAAAGAGTTGTGATTTTCATGGTAATTTGAAGTCAATTGGAAATCTTGAAAGCTCGAAGGCGGAGTCAGAGATGAGATACTCAAAATTGTATTTAAGTCTGGCATTTCCTTACCAGATGTACAATTCCATCTTCCTACAAAGATCTTGGATGATCCAGGGCAATGGTGATCATCCTTGCCAGGCATTGCCATCAACTGGAAACTGGTCATGCATTCCCCAGAATGTTTTGGAGCATATGAATGCTATAGCCGCGGTAAGTATTATACCCTCTGATACAGTTTACTGAAGTTTGTAAAAATTTGTCAACAACATGAACAGGGAGCCCTGGCTGTTCAGAAATGCCTGTCGGGGCTTGTATGGTCAGCTAAGATATGCTTTTCAAGAATTTGGAAGAATATTTGACAATTACCGTAGAGTACAAGCCACTGAAGAAAACTTATGCCGACAAATACTGATAATTCGTCTTGAATGTTACCTGAACATTTGCACTCACTTGAGTTACTGAATGCAGTAAGTGCTACATGTTGGGGTAATATTGGGGACACGTGGTCATACATTTCCGAAAACCAATTTTAAATTCAGCATTTTCTCAATCACCAAATCCTAATACAAGATGTCATTCCAAGTACTCGAACAAGAGCACTGACTTGTCTCAATTGAATGCAGTAAGTGCTCCTTGTTGGGGTGTTGGTAAATGATGCAGTTTCCCCAAAGCATATAATCACTGATCAGACCAAATTTTTTTGCCTGTCATGTATTTAAAAGTCAAAATTTGTCTGACAATTGTATAAGGATATAAATGCCCTCCTTTGACAGTGGACTGTTTTAGATATGCAGAGCTGCCGCTGTTTATATAGAAAACTTACCCCCAAAAAACTAATAATTTGTCTTGAATGTTACCTGAACATTTGCACTCACTTGAGTTACTGAATGCAGTAAGTGCTACATGTTGGGGTAATATTGGGGACACCTGGTCGTACATCTCCGAAAACAATTTTCTCAATCACCAAATCCTAATACAAGATGTCATTCCAAGTACTCGAACAAGAGCACTGACTTGTCTCAATTGAATTCAGTAAGTGCTCCTTGTTGGGGTTTTGGTAAATGATGCAGTTCCCTCCTGAACATATTATCAAGCTATAATTGTCAGCAAGGAGGTCCACTTTAAATCCAACAGAGATATCGCTAGCTCTTGTTTTTTTCTGATCAGTTCACTTAAGATCTGTCAGTAAAATACCTAAAAGAAAGGGTGGCGTTTGGTCAAGTAATAGGTATGTGTCCCCTGTTGGGGCAGTATTGCGCAGCATTGATCTGACCCTATTTTCAGCTAGTCATATATGAAAACGCAAATTTGTCAGACATTGGGAAAAGGATATAAATGCCCAATTACGATAGTGGACTAATTTAGATTTCCAGAATTGCTGCTGTTCCTAGAAAAACTTCCCAATTTGTCTTGAATGTTACCTGAACATTTGCACTCACTTGAGTTACTGAATGCAGTAAGTGCTACATGTTGGGGTAATATCGGGGACACCTGGTCATACATCTGATTACCTTTTGAATTTAAGCATTTTCTCAACCATCACATCCAAATACAAGATGTCATTCCAAGTACTCGAACAAGAGCACTGACTTGTCTCAATTGAATTCAGTAAGTGCTCCTTGTTGGGGTGTTGGGTAAATGATGCAGTTCCCTCTTGAACATATTATCAAGGCATAATTGCCAGCAAAGATGTCCACCTTGAATCCCAAAGAAAAATCGCTAGGTCTTGTTTTTTCTGATTAGTTCACTAAAGATCTGTCAGTGAAATTCCCAAAAGAAACAAAGTTTGGTCAAGTAATAGTATGTGTCTCCTGTTGGGGCAGTTTTGCCGAGCACTGATGTGAGCTTATTTTCAGCTTGTCAGATATGAAAAATCAAATTGTCAGACATTGGGAGAAGGATATAAATGCTTATTTTTGACAGTGGACTGTTTTAGATATCCAGAGCTGCCGCTGTTTATCGAGAAGAGTTTTACCCCAAAGAACTGACAATTCGTCTTGAATGTTACCTTAACATTTGCACTCACTTGAGTTACTGAATGCAGTAAGTGCTACATGTTGGGGTAATATTGGGGACACCTGGTCATACATCTGATTGCCTGTTGGAAACTAAGCATTTTAGTTTAACTAAGCATTTACCAAATCCAAATACAAGATGTCATTCCAAGTACTTGAACAAGAGCACCGACTTATCTCAATTGAATTCAGTAAGTGCTCCTTGTTGGGGTGTTGGTAAATGATGCAGTTTCCCCAAAGCATATAATCAAGCCAGTTTTTTCATTTGGAAGGTCTCCCTCACGTGCCAAACAGAATCCACAAGGTATTGCGCTTTTCATTCTATCAATGCTCAGTTTTGTTCTCCCAACAAGTCATGAAAATGTGTTTTGATTGTTACCCAAACATTTGCCATCAATTGATTTACTGCATGCAGTAGGTGTTACTGGGGGCACTGGGTGGGGGTACTAACAAATCAAAGGTTTTCGATCCCGTCCAATCTTTTCCTTTTGAAAATGCAGGTTCAATGACTCTCCAAAAGAGTTGTCTGAAATCCAATTAATATGTATGTCTTCTTCCGATCATTTTCAATGTGTTGACATAGTGGAGCCTATGGAGCCCCAACGTGCAGGCTATCAACAAAGGCCATGATCACCGAAACTTGCATATTCGCTTGAAATCAGTTAGTCATAAAGTCCTGCCAAACGATACAGTGAGTGCTCAATACAAGTAGGAAAAGAGTTGTGATTTTCATGGTAATTTGAAGTCAATTGGAAATCTTGAAAGCTCGAAGGCGGAGTCAGAGATGAGATACTCAAAATTGTATTTAAGTCTGGCATTTCCTTACCAGATGTACAATTCCATCTTCCTACAAAGATCTTGGATGAGCCAGGGAAATGGTGATCATCCTTGCCAGGCATTGCCATCAAATGGAAACTGGTCATGCATTCCCCAGAATGTTTTGGAGCATATGAATGCTATAGCCGCGGTAAGTATTATACCCTCTGATACAGTTTACTGAAGTTTGTAAAAATTTGTCAACAACATGAACAGGGAGCCCTGGCTGTTCAGAAATGCCTGTCGGGGCTTGTATGGTCAGCTAAGATATGCTTTTCAAGAATTTGGAAGAATATTTGACAATTACCGTAGAGTACAAGCCACTGAAGAAAACTTATGCCGACAAATACTGATAATTCGTCTTGAATGTTACCTGAACATTTGCACTCACTTGAGTTACTGAATGCAGTAAGTGCTACATGTTGGGGTAATATTGGGGACACGTGGTCATACATTTCCGAAAACCAATTTTAAATTCAGCATTTTCTCAATCACCAAATCCTAATACAAGATGTCATTCCAAGTACTCGAACAAGAGCACTGACTTGTCTCAATTGAATGCAGTAAGTGCTCCTTGTTGGGGTGTTGGTAAATGATGCAGTTTCCCCAAAGCATATAATCACTGATCAGACCAAATTTTTTTGCCTGTCATGTATTTAAAAGTCAAAATTTGTCTGACAATTGTATAAGGACATAAATGCCCTCCTTTGACAGTGGACTGTTTTAGATATGCAGAGCTGCCGCTGTTTATATAGAAAACTTACCCCCAAAAAACTAATAATTTGTCTTGAATGTTACCTGAACATTTGCACTCACTTGAGTTACTGAATGCAGTAAGTGCTACATGTTGGGGTAATATTGGGGACACCTGGTCGTACATCTCCGAAAACAATTTTCTCAATCACCAAATCCTAATACAAGATGTCATTCCAAGTACTCGAACAAGAGCACTGACTTGTCTCAATTGAATTCAGTAAGTGCTCCTTGTTGGGGTTTTGGTAAATGATGCAGTTCCCTCCTGAACATATTATCAAGCTATAATTGTCAGCAAGGAGGTCCACTTTAAATCCAACAGAGATATCGCTAGCTCTTGTTTTTTTCTGATCAGTTCACTTAAGATCTGTCAGTAAAATACCTAAAAGAAAGGGTGGCGTTTGGTCAAGTAATAGGTATGTGTCCCCTGTTGGGGCAGTATTGCGCAGCATTGATCTGACCCTATTTTCAGCTAGTCATATATGAAAACGCAAATTTGTCAGACATTGGGAAAAGGATATAAATGCCCAATTACGATAGTGGACTAATTTAGATTTCCAGAATTGCTGCTGTTCCTAGAAAAACTTCCCAATTTGTCTTGAATGTTACCTGAACATTTGCACTCACTTGAGTTACTGAATGCAGTAAGTGCTACATGTTGGGGTAATATCGGGGACACCTGGTCATACATCTGATTACCTTTTGAATTTAAGCATTTTCTAAACCATCATATCCAAATACAAGATGTCATTCCAAGTACTCGAACAAGAGCACTGACTTGTCTCAATTGAATTCTGTAAGTGCTCCTTGTTGGGGTGTTGGGTAAATGATGCAGTTCCCTCCTGAACATATTATCAAGGCATAATTGCCAGCAAAGATGTCCACCTTGAATCCCAAAGAAAAATCGCTAGGTCTGGTTTTTTCTGATTAGTTCACTAAAGATCTGTCAGTGAAATTCCCAAAAGAAACAAAGTTTGGTCAAGTAATAGTATGTGTCTCCTGTTGGGGCAGTTTTGCCGAGCACTGATGTGGGCTTATTTTCAGCTTGTCAGATATGAAAAATCAAATTGTCAGACATTGGGAGAAGGATATAAATGCTTATTTTTGACAGTGGACTGTTTTAGATATCCAGAGCTGCCGCTGTTTATCGAGAAGAGTTTTACCCCAAAGAACTGACAATTCGTCTTGAATGTTACCTTAACATTTGCACTCACTTGAGTTACTGAATGCAGTAAGTGCTACATGTTGGGGTAATATTGGGGACACCTGGTCATACATCTGATTGCCTGTTGGAAACTAAGCATTTTAGTTTAACTAAGCATTTACCAAATCCAAATACAAGATGTCATTCCAAGTACTTGAACAAGAGCACCGACTTATCTCAATTGAATTCAGTAAGTGCTCCTTGTTGGGGTGTTGGTAAATGATGCAGTTTCCCCAAAGCATATAATCAAGCCAGTTTTTTCATTTGGAAGGTCTCCCTCACGTGCCAAACAGAATCCACAAGGTATTGCGCTTTTCATTCTATCAATGCTCAGTTTTGTTCTCCCAACAAGTCATGAAAATGTGTTTTGATTGTTACCCAAACATTTGCCATCAATTGATTTACTGCATGCAGTAGGTGTTACTGGGGGCACTGGGTGGGGGTACTAACAAATCAAAGGTTTTCGATCCCGTCCAATCTTTTCCTTTTGAAAATGCAGGTTCAATGACTCTCCAAAAGAGTTGTCTGAAATCCAATTAATATGTATGTCTTCTTCCGATCATTTTCAATGTGTTGACATAGTGGAGCCTATGGAGCCCCAACGTGCAGGCTATCAACAAAGGCCATGATCACCGAAACTTGCATATTCGCTTGAAATCAGTTAGTCATAAAGTCCTGCCAAACGATACAGTGAGTGCTCAATACAAGTAGGAAAAGAGTTGTGATTTTCATGGTAATTTGAAGTCAATTGGAAATCTTGAAAGCTCGAAGGCGGAGTCAGAGATGAGATACTCAAAATTGTATTTAAGTCTGGCATTTCCTTACCAGATGTACAATTCCATCTTCCTACAAAGATCTTGGATGATCCAGGGCAATGGTGATCATCCTTGCCAGGCATTGCCATCAACTGGAAACTGGTCATGCATTCCCCAGAATGTTTTGGAGCATATGAATGCTATAGCCGCGGTAAGTATTATACCCTCTGATACAGTTTACTGAAGTTTGTAAAAATTTGTCAACAACATGAACAGGGAGCCCTGGCTGTTCAGAAATGCCTGTCGGGGCTTGTATGGTCAGCTAAGATATGCTTTTCAAGAATTTGGAAGAATATTTGACAATTACCGTAGAGTACAAGCCACTGAAGAAAACTTATGCCGACAAATACTGATAATTCGTCTTGAATGTTACCTGAACATTTGCACTCACTTGAGTTACTGAATGCAGTAAGTGCTACATGTTGGGGTAATATTGGGGACACGTGGTCATACATTTCCGAAAACCAATTTTAAATTCAGCATTTTCTCAATCACCAAATCCTAATACAAGATGTCATTCCAAGTACTCGAACAAGAGCACTGACTTGTCTCAATTGAATGCAGTAAGTGCTCCTTGTTGGGGTGTTGGTAAATGATGCAGTTTCCCCAAAGCATATAATCACTGATCAGACCAAATTTTTTTGCCTGTCATGTATTTAAAAGTCAAAATTTGTCTGACAATTGTATAAGGATATAAATGCCCTCCTTTGACAGTGGACTGTTTTAGATATGCAGAGCTGCCGCTGTTTATATAGAAAACTTACCCCCAAAAAACTAATAATTTGTCTTGAATGTTACCTGAACATTTGCACTCACTTGAGTTACTGAATGCAGTAAGTGCTACATGTTGGGGTAATATTGGGGACACCTGGTCGTACATCTCCGAAAACAATTTTCTCAATCACCAAATCCTAATACAAGATGTCATTCCAAGTACTCGAACAAGAGCACTGACTTGTCTCAATTGAATTCAGTAAGTGCTCCTTGTTGGGGTTTTGGTAAATGATGCAGTTCCCTCCTGAACATATTATCAAGCTATAATTGTCAGCAAGGAGGTCCACTTTAAATCCAACAGAGATATCGCTAGCTCTTGTTTTTTTCTGATCAGTTCACTTAAGATCTGTCAGTAAAATACCTAAAAGAAAGGGTGGCGTTTGGTCAAGTAATAGGTATGTGTCCCCTGTTGGGGCAGTATTGCGCAGCATTGATCTGACCCTATTTTCAGCTAGTCATATATGAAAACGCAAATTTGTCAGACATTGGGAAAAGGATATAAATGCCCAATTACGATAGTGGACTAATTTAGATTTCCAGAATTGCTGCTGTTCCTAGAAAAACTTCCCAATTTGTCTTGAATGTTACCTGAACATTTGCACTCACTTGAGTTACTGAATGCAGTAAGTGCTACATGTTGGGGTAATATCGGGGACACCTGGTCATACATCTGATTACCTTTTGAATTTAAGCATTTTCTCAACCATCACATCCAAATACAAGATGTCATTCCAAGTACTCGAACAAGAGCACTGACTTGTCTCAATTGAATTCAGTAAGTGCTCCTTGTTGGGGTGTTGGGTAAATGATGCAGTTCCCTCTTGAACATATTATCAAGGCATAATTGCCAGCAAAGATGTCCACCTTGAATCCCAAAGAAAAATCGCTAGGTCTTGTTTTTTCTGATTAGTTCACTAAAGATCTGTCAGTGAAATTCCCAAAAGAAACAAAGTTTGGTCAAGTAATAGTATGTGTCTCCTGTTGGGGCAGTTTTGCCGAGCACTGATGTGAGCTTATTTTCAGCTTGTCAGATATGAAAAATCAAATTGTCAGACGTTGGGAACAGGATATAAATGCTTATTTTTGACAGTGGACTGTTTTAGATATCCAGAGCTGCCGCTGTTTATCGAGAAGAGTTTTACCCCAAAGAACTGACAATTCGTCTTGAATGTTACCTGAACATTTGCACTCACTTGAGTTACTGAATACAGTAAGTGCTACATGTTGGGGTAATATTGGGGACACCTGGTCATACATCTGATTGCCTGTTGGAAACTAAGCATTTTAGTTTAACTAAGCATTTACCAAATCCAAAGACAAGATGTCATTCCAAGTACTTGAACAAGAGCACCGACTTGTCTCAATTGAATTCAGTAAGTGCTCCTTGTTGGGGTGTTGGTAAATGATGCAGTTTCCCCAAAGCATATAATCAAGCCAGTTTTTTCATTTGGAAGGTCTCCCTCACGTGCCAAACAGAATCCACAAGGTATTGCGCTTTTCATTCTATCAATGCTCAGTTTTGTTCTCCCAACAAGTCATGAAAATGTGTTTTGATTGTTACCCAAACATTTGCCATCAATTGATTTACTGCATGCAGTAGGTGTTACTGGGGGCACTGGGTGGGGGTACTAACAAATCAAAGGTTTTCGATCCCGTCCAATCTTTTCCTTTTGAAAATGCAGGTTCAATGACTCTCCAAAAGAGTTGTCTGAAATCCAATTAATATGTATGTCTTCTTCCGATCATTTTCAATGTGTTGACATAGTGGAGCCTATGGAGCCCCAACGTGCAGGCTATCAACAAAGGCCATGATCACCGAAACTTGCATATTCGCTTGAAATCAGTTAGTCATAAAGTCCTGCCAAACGATACAGTGAGTGCTCAATACAAGTAGGAAAAGAGTTGTGATTTTCATGGTAATTTGAAGTCAATTGGAAATCTTGAAAGCTCGAAGGCGGAGTCAGAGATGAGATACTCAAAATTGTATTTAAGTCTGGCATTTCCTTACCAGATGTACAATTCCATCTTCCTACAAAGATCTTGGATGAGCCAGGGAAATGGTGATCATCCTTGCCAGGCATTGCCATCAAATGGAAACTGGTCATGCATTCCCCAGAATGTTTTGGAGCATATGAATGCTATAGCCGCGGTAAGTATTATACCCTCTGATACAGTTTACTGAAGTTTGTAAAAATTTGTCAACAACATGAACAGGGAGCCCTGGCTGTTCAGAAATGCCTGTCGGGGCTTGTATGGTCAGCTAAGATATGCTTTTCAAGAATTTGGAAGAATATTTGACAATTACCGTAGAGTACAAGCCACTGAAGAAAACTTATGCCGACAAATACTGATAATTCGTCTTGAATGTTACCTGAACATTTGCACTCACTTGAGTTACTGAATGCAGTAAGTGCTATATGTTGGGGTAATATTGGGGACACGTGGTCATACATTTCCGAAAACCAATTTTAAATTCAGCATTTTCTCAATCACCAAATCCTAATACAAGATGTCATTCCAAGTACTCGAACAAGAGCACTGACTTGTCTCAATTGAATGCAGTAAGTGCTCCTTGTTGGGGTGTTGGTAAATGATGCAGTTTCCCCAAAGCATATAATCACTGATCAGACCAAATTTTTTTGCCTGTCATGTATTTAAAAGTCAAAATTTGTCTGACAATTGTATAAGGATATAAATGCCCTCCTTTGACAGTGGACTGTTTTAGATATGCAGAGCTGCCGCTGTTTATATAGAAAACTTACCCCCAAAAAACTAATAATTTGTCTTGAATGTTACCTGAACATTTGCACTCACTTGAGTTACTGAACGCAGTAAGTGCTCCATGTTGGGGTAATATTGGGGACACCTGGTCGTACATCTCCGAAAACAATTTTCTCAATCACCAAATCCTAATACAAGATGTCATTCCAAGTACTCGAACAAGAGCACTGACTTGTCTCAATTGAATTCAGTAAGTGCTCCTTGTTGGGGTTTTGGTAAATGATGCAGTTCCCTCCTGAACATATTATCAAGCTATAATTGTCAGCAAGGAGGTCCACTTTAAATCCAACAGAGATATCGCTAGCTCTTGTTTTTTTCTGATCAGTTCACTTAAGATCTGTCAGTAAAATACCTAAAAGAAAGGGTGGCGTTTGGTCAAGTAATAGGTATGTGTCCCCTGTTGGGGCAGTATTGCGCAGCATTGATCTGACCCTATTTTCAGCTAGTCATATATGAAAACGCAAATTTGTCAGACATTGGGAAAAGGATATAAATGCCCAATTACGATAGTGGACTAATTTAGATTTCCAGAATTGCTGCTGTTCCTAGAAAAACTTCCCAATTTGTCTTGAATGTTACCTGAACATTTGCACTCACTTGAGTTACTGAATGCAGTAAGTGCTACATGTTGGGGTAATATCGGGGACACCTGGTCATACATCTGATTACCTTTTGAATTTAAGCATTTTCTAAACCATCATATCCAAATACAAGATGTCATTCCAAGTACTCGAACAAGAGCACTGACTTGTCTCAATTGAATTCTGTAAGTGCTCCTTGTTGGGGTGTTGGGTAAATGATGCAGTTCCCTCCTGAACATATTATCAAGGCATAATTGCCAGCAAAGATGTCCACCTTGAATCCCAAAGAAAAATCGCTAGGTCTGGTTTTTTCTGATTAGTTCACTAAAGATCTGTCAGTGAAATTCCCAAAAGAAACAAAGTTTGGTCAAGTAATAGTATGTGTCTCCTGTTGGGGCAGTTTTGCCGAGCACTGATGTGGGCTTATTTTCAGCTTGTCAGATATGAAAAATCAAATTGTCAGACATTGGGAGAAGGATATAAATGCTTATTTTTGACAGTGGACTGTTTTAGATATCCAGAGCTGCCGCTGTTTATCGAGAAGAGTTTTACCCCAAAGAACTGACAATTCGTCTTGAATGTTACCTTAACATTTGCACTCACTTGAGTTACTGAATGCAGTAAGTGCTACATGTTGGGGTAATATTGGGGACACCTGGTCATACATCTGATTGCCTGTTGGAAACTAAGCATTTTAGTTTAACTAAGCATTTACCAAATCCAAATACAAGATGTCATTCCAAGTACTTGAACAAGAGCACCGACTTATCTCAATTGAATTCAGTAAGTGCTCCTTGTTGGGGTGTTGGTAAATGATGCAGTTTCCCCAAAGCATATAATCAAGCCAGTTTTTTCATTTGGAAGGTCTCCCTCACGTGCCAAACAGAATCCACAAGGTATTGCGCTTTTCATTCTATCAATGCTCAGTTTTGTTCTCCCAACAAGTCATGAAAATGTGTTTTGATTGTTACCCAAACATTTGCCATCAATTGATTTACTGCATGCAGTAGGTGTTACTGGGGGCACTGGGTGGGGGTACTAACAAATCAAAGGTTTTCGATCCCGTCCAATCTTTTCCTTTTGAAAATGCAGGTTCAATGACTCTCCAAAAGAGTTGTCTGAAATCCAATTAATATGTATGTCTTCTTCCGATCATTTTCAATGTGTTGACATAGTGGAGCCTATGGAGCCCCAACGTGCAGGCTATCAACAAAGGCCATGATCACCGAAACTTGCATATTCGCTTGAAATCAGTTAGTCATAAAGTCCTGCCAAACGATACAGTGAGTGCTCAATACAAGTAGGAAAAGAGTTGTGATTTTCATGGTAATTTGAAGTCAATTGGAAATCTTGAAAGCTCGAAGGCGGAGTCAGAGATGAGATACTCAAAATTGTATTTAAGTCTGGCATTTCCTTACCAGATGTACAATTCCATCTTCCTACAAAGATCTTGGATGAGCCAGGGAAATGGTGATCATCCTTGCCAGGCATTGCCATCAAATGGAAACTGGTCATGCATTCCCCAGAATGTTTTGGAGCATATGAATGCTATAGCCGCGGTAAGTATTATACCCTCTGATACAGTTTACTGAAGTTTGTAAAAATTTGTCAACAACATGAACAGGGAGCCCTGGCTGTTCAGAAATGCCTGTCGGGGCTTGTATGGTCAGCTAAGATATGCTTTTCAAGAATTTGGAAGAATATTTGACAATTACCGTAGAGTACAAGCCACTGAAGAAAACTTATGCCGACAAATACTGATAATTCGTCTTGAATGTTACCTGAACATTTGCACTCACTTGAGTTACTGAATGCAGTAAGTGCTACATGTTGGGGTAATATTGGGGACACGTGGTCATACATTTCCGAAAACCAATTTTAAATTCAGCATTTTCTCAATCACCAAATCCTAATACAAGATGTCATTCCAAGTACTCGAACAAGAGCACTGACTTGTCTCAATTGAATGCAGTAAGTGCTCCTTGTTGGGGTGTTGGTAAATGATGCAGTTTCCCCAAAGCATATAATCACTGATCAGACCAAATTTTTTTGCCTGTCATGTATTTAAAAGTCAAAATTTGTCTGACAATTGTATAAGGACATAAATGCCCTCCTTTGACAGTGGACTGTTTTAGATATGCAGAGCTGCCGCTGTTTATATAGAAAACTTACCCCCAAAAAACTAATAATTTGTCTTGAATGTTACCTGAACATTTGCACTCACTTGAGTTACTGAATGCAGTAAGTGCTACATGTTGGGGTAATATTGGGGACACCTGGTCGTACATCTCCGAAAACAATTTTCTCAATCACCAAATCCTAATACAAGATGTCATTCCAAGTACTCGAACAAGAGCACTGACTTGTCTCAATTGAATTCAGTAAGTGCTCCTTGTTGGGGTTTTGGTAAATGATGCAGTTCCCTCCTGAACATATTATCAAGCTATAATTGTCAGCAAGGAGGTCCACTTTAAATCCAACAGAGATATCGCTAGCTCTTGTTTTTTTCTGATCAGTTCACTTAAGATCTGTCAGTAAAATACCTAAAAGAAAGGGTGGCGTTTGGTCAAGTAATAGGTATGTGTCCCCTGTTGGGGCAGTATTGCGCAGCATTGATCTGACCCTATTTTCAGCTAGTCATATATGAAAACGCAAATTTGTCAGACATTGGGAAAAGGATATAAATGCCCAATTACGATAGTGGACTAATTTAGATTTCCAGAATTGCTGCTGTTCCTAGAAAAACTTCCCAATTTGTCTTGAATGTTACCTGAACATTTGCACTCACTTGAGTTACTGAATGCAGTAAGTGCTACATGTTGGGGTAATATCGGGGACACCTGGTCATACATCTGATTACCTTTTGAATTTAAGCATTTTCTAAACCATCATATCCAAATACAAGATGTCATTCCAAGTACTCGAACAAGAGCACTGACTTGTCTCAATTGAATTCTGTAAGTGCTCCTTGTTGGGGTGTTGGGTAAATGATGCAGTTCCCTCCTGAACATATTATCAAGGCATAATTGCCAGCAAAGATGTCCACCTTGAATCCCAAAGAAAAATCGCTAGGTCTGGTTTTTTCTGATTAGTTCACTAAAGATCTGTCAGTGAAATTCCCAAAAGAAACAAAGTTTGGTCAAGTAATAGTATGTGTCTCCTGTTGGGGCAGTTTTGCCGAGCACTGATGTGGGCTTATTTTCAGCTTGTCAGATATGAAAAATCAAATTGTCAGACATTGGGAGAAGGATATAAATGCTTATTTTTGACAGTGGACTGTTTTAGATATCCAGAGCTGCCGCTGTTTATCGAGAAGAGTTTTACCCCAAAGAACTGACAATTCGTCTTGAATGTTACCTTAACATTTGCACTCACTTGAGTTACTGAATGCAGTAAGTGCTACATGTTGGGGTAATATTGGGGACACCTGGTCATACATCTGATTGCCTGTTGGAAACTAAGCATTTTAGTTTAACTAAGCATTTACCAAATCCAAATACAAGATGTCATTCCAAGTACTTGAACAAGAGCACCGACTTATCTCAATTGAATTCAGTAAGTGCTCCTTGTTGGGGTGTTGGTAAATGATGCAGTTTCCCCAAAGCATATAATCAAGCCAGTTTTTTCATTTGGAAGGTCTCCCTCACGTGCCAAACAGAATCCACAAGGTATTGCGCTTTTCATTCTATCAATGCTCAGTTTTGTTCTCCCAACAAGTCATGAAAATGTGTTTTGATTGTTACCCAAACATTTGCCATCAATTGATTTACTGCATGCAGTAGGTGTTACTGGGGGCACTGGGTGGGGGTACTAACAAATCAAAGGTTTTCGATCCCGTCCAATCTTTTCCTTTTGAAAATGCAGGTTCAATGACTCTCCAAAAGAGTTGTCTGAAATCCAATTAATATGTATGTCTTCTTCCGATCATTTTCAATGTGTTGACATAGTGGAGCCTATGGAGCCCCAACGTGCAGGCTATCAACAAAGGCCATGATCACCGAAACTTGCATATTCGCTTGAAATCAGTTAGTCATAAAGTCCTGCCAAACGATACAGTGAGTGCTCAATACAAGTAGGAAAAGAGTTGTGATTTTCATGGTAATTTGAAGTCAATTGGAAATCTTGAAAGCTCGAAGGCGGAGTCAGAGATGAGATACTCAAAATTGTATTTAAGTCTGGCATTTCCTTACCAGATGTACAATTCCATCTTCCTACAAAGATCTTGGATGATCCAGGGCAATGGTGATCATCCTTGCCAGGCATTGCCATCAACTGGAAACTGGTCATGCATTCCCCAGAATGTTTTGGAGCATATGAATGCTATAGCCGCGGTAAGTATTATACCCTCTGATACAGTTTACTGAAGTTTGTAAAAATTTGTCAACAACATGAACAGGGAGCCCTGGCTGTTCAGAAATGCCTGTCGGGGCTTGTATGGTCAGCTAAGATATGCTTTTCAAGAATTTGGAAGAATATTTGACAATTACCGTAGAGTACAAGCCACTGAAGAAAACTTATGCCGACAAATACTGATAATTCGTCTTGAATGTTACCTGAACATTTGCACTCACTTGAGTTACTGAATGCAGTAAGTGCTACATGTTGGGGTAATATTGGGGACACGTGGTCATACATTTCCGAAAACCAATTTTAAATTCAGCATTTTCTCAATCACCAAATCCTAATACAAGATGTCATTCCAAGTACTCGAACAAGAGCACTGACTTGTCTCAATTGAATGCAGTAAGTGCTCCTTGTTGGGGTGTTGGTAAATGATGCAGTTTCCCCAAAGCATATAATCACTGATCAGACCAAATTTTTTTGCCTGTCATGTATTTAAAAGTCAAAATTTGTCTGACAATTGTATAAGGATATAAATGCCCTCCTTTGACAGTGGACTGTTTTAGATATGCAGAGCTGCCGCTGTTTATATAGAAAACTTACCCCCAAAAAACTAATAATTTGTCTTGAATGTTACCTGAACATTTGCACTCACTTGAGTTACTGAATGCAGTAAGTGCTACATGTTGGGGTAATATTGGGGACACCTGGTCGTACATCTCCGAAAACAATTTTCTCAATCACCAAATCCTAATACAAGATGTCATTCCAAGTACTCGAACAAGAGCACTGACTTGTCTCAATTGAATTCAGTAAGTGCTCCTTGTTGGGGTTTTGGTAAATGATGCAGTTCCCTCCTGAACATATTATCAAGCTATAATTGTCAGCAAGGAGGTCCACTTTAAATCCAACAGAGATATCGCTAGCTCTTGTTTTTTTCTGATCAGTTCACTTAAGATCTGTCAGTAAAATACCTAAAAGAAAGGGTGGCGTTTGGTCAAGTAATAGGTATGTGTCCCCTGTTGGGGCAGTATTGCGCAGCATTGATCTGACCCTATTTTCAGCTAGTCATATATGAAAACGCAAATTTGTCAGACATTGGGAAAAGGATATAAATGCCCAATTACGATAGTGGACTAATTTAGATTTCCAGAATTGCTGCTGTTCCTAGAAAAACTTCCCAATTTGTCTTGAATGTTACCTGAACATTTGCACTCACTTGAGTTACTGAATGCAGTAAGTGCTACATGTTGGGGTAATATCGGGGACACCTGGTCATACATCTGATTACCTTTTGAATTTAAGCATTTTCTAAACCATCATATCCAAATACAAGATGTCATTCCAAGTACTCGAACAAGAGCACTGACTTGTCTCAATTGAATTCTGTAAGTGCTCCTTGTTGGGGTGTTGGGTAAATGATGCAGTTCCCTCCTGAACATATTATCAAGGCATAATTGCCAGCAAAGATGTCCACCTTGAATCCCAAAGAAAAATCGCTAGGTCTGGTTTTTTCTGATTAGTTCACTAAAGATCTGTCAGTGAAATTCCCAAAAGAAACAAAGTTTGGTCAAGTAATAGTATGTGTCTCCTGTTGGGGCAGTTTTGCCGAGCACTGATGTGGGCTTATTTTCAGCTTGTCAGATATGAAAAATCAAATTGTCAGACATTGGGAGAAGGATATAAATGCTTATTTTTGACAGTGGACTGTTTTAGATATCCAGAGCTGCCGCTGTTTATCGAGAAGAGTTTTACCCCAAAGAACTGACAATTCGTCTTGAATGTTACCTTAACATTTGCACTCACTTGAGTTACTGAATGCAGTAAGTGCTACATGTTGGGGTAATATTGGGGACACCTGGTCATACATCTGATTGCCTGTTGGAAACTAAGCATTTTAGTTTAACTAAGCATTTACCAAATCCAAATACAAGATGTCATTCCAAGTACTTGAACAAGAGCACCGACTTATCTCAATTGAATTCAGTAAGTGCTCCTTGTTGGGGTGTTGGTAAATGATGCAGTTTCCCCAAAGCATATAATCAAGCCAGTTTTTTCATTTGGAAGGTCTCCCTCACGTGCCAAACAGAATCCACAAGGTATTGCGCTTTTCATTCTATCAATGCTCAGTTTTGTTCTCCCAACAAGTCATGAAAATGTGTTTTGATTGTTACCCAAACATTTGCCATCAATTGATTTACTGCATGCAGTAGGTGTTACTGGGGGCACTGGGTGGGGGTACTAACAAATCAAAGGTTTTCGATCCCGTCCAATCTTTTCCTTTTGAAAATGCAGGTTCAATGACTCTCCAAAAGAGTTGTCTGAAATCCAATTAATATGTATGTCTTCTTCCGATCATTTTCAATGTGTTGACATAGTGGAGCCTATGGAGCCCCAACGTGCAGGCTATCAACAAAGGCCATGATCACCGAAACTTGCATATTCGCTTGAAATCAGTTAGTCATAAAGTCCTGCCAAACGATACAGTGAGTGCTCAATACAAGTAGGAAAAGAGTTGTGATTTTCATGGTAATTTGAAGTCAATTGGAAATCTTGAAAGCTCGAAGGCGGAGTCAGAGATGAGATACTCAAAATTGTATTTAAGTCTGGCATTTCCTTACCAGATGTACAATTCCATCTTCCTACAAAGATCTTGGATGATCCAGGGCAATGGTGATCATCCTTGCCAGGCATTGCCATCAACTGGAAACTGGTCATGCATTCCCCAGAATGTTTTGGAGCATATGAATGCTATAGCCGCGGTAAGTATTATACCCTCTGATACAG
This sequence comes from Fistularia commersonii, assembly GCF_037954325.1. NCBI lineage: Eukaryota > Metazoa > Chordata > Actinopteri > Syngnathiformes > Fistulariidae > Fistularia > Fistularia commersonii. Next base: position 14,663,857 of record NC_141288.1, read on the forward strand.
TTTACTGAAGTTTGTAAAAATTTGTCAACAACATGAACAGGGAGCCCTGGCTGTTCAGAAATGCCTGTCGGGGCTTGTATGGTCAGCTAAGATATGCTTTTCAAGAATTTGGAAGAATATTTGACAATTACCGTAGAGTACAAGCCACTGAAGAAAACTTATGCCGACAAATACTGATAATTCGTCTTGAATGTTACCTGAACATTTGCACTCACTTGAGTTACTGAATGCAGTAAGTGCTACATGTTGGGGTAATATTGGGGACACGTGGTCATACATTTCCGAAAACCAATTTTAAATTCAGCATTTTCTCAATCACCAAATCCTAATACAAGATGTCATTCCAAGTACTCGAACAAGAGCACTGACTTGTCTCAATTGAATGCAGTAAGTGCTCCTTGTTGGGGTGTTGGTAAATGATGCAGTTTCCCCAAAGCATATAATCACTGATCAGACCAAATTTTTTTGCCTGTCATGTATTTAAAAGTCAAAATTTGTCTGACAATTGTATAAGGATATAAATGCCCTCCTTTGACAGTGGACTGTTTTAGATATGCAGAGCTGCCGCTGTTTATATAGAAAACTTACCCCCAAAAAACTAATAATTTGTCTTGAATGTTACCTGAACATTTGCACTCACTTGAGTTACTGAATGCAGTAAGTGCTACATGTTGGGGTAATATTGGGGACACCTGGTCGTACATCTCCGAAAACAATTTTCTCAATCACCAAATCCTAATACAAGATGTCATTCCAAGTACTCGAACAAGAGCACTGACTTGTCTCAATTGAATTCAGTAAGTGCTCCTTGTTGGGGTTTTGGTAAATGATGCAGTTCCCTCCTGAACATATTATCAAGCTATAATTGTCAGCAAGGAGGTCCACTTTAAATCCAACAGAGATATCGCTAGCTCTTGTTTTTTTCTGATCAGTTCACTTAAGATCTGTCAGTAAAATACCTAAAAGAAAGGGTGGCGTTTGGTCAAGTAATAGGTATGTGTCCCCTGTTGGGGCAGTATTGCGCAGCATTGATCTGACCCTATTTTCAGCTAGTCATATATGAAAACGCAAATTTGTCAGACATTGGGAAAAGGATATAAATGCCCAATTACGATAGTGGACTAATTTAGATTTCCAGAATTGCTGCTGTTCCTAGAAAAACTTCCCAATTTGTCTTGAATGTTACCTGAACATTTGCACTCACTTGAGTTACTGAATGCAGTAAGTGCTACATGTTGGGGTAATATCGGGGACACCTGGTCATACATCTGATTACCTTTTGAATTTAAGCATTTTCTAAACCATCATATCCAAATACAAGATGTCATTCCAAGTACTCGAACAAGAGCACTGACTTGTCTCAATTGAATTCTGTAAGTGCTCCTTGTTGGGGTGTTGGGTAAATGATGCAGTTCCCTCCTGAACATATTATCAAGGCATAATTGCCAGCAAAGATGTCCACCTTGAATCCCAAAGAAAAATCGCTAGGTCTGGTTTTTTCTGATTAGTTCACTAAAGATCTGTCAGTGAAATTCCCAAAAGAAACAAAGTTTGGTCAAGTAATAGTATGTGTCTCCTGTTGGGGCAGTTTTGCCGAGCACTGATGTGGGCTTATTTTCAGCTTGTCAGATATGAAAAATCAAATTGTCAGACATTGGGAGAAGGATATAAATGCTTATTTTTGACAGTGGACTGTTTTAGATATCCAGAGCTGCCGCTGTTTATCGAGAAGAGTTTTACCCCAAAGAACTGACAATTCGTCTTGAATGTTACCTTAACATTTGCACTCACTTGAGTTACTGAATGCAGTAAGTGCTACATGTTGGGGTAATATTGGGGACACCTGGTCATACATCTGATTGCCTGTTGGAAACTAAGCATTTTAGTTTAACTAAGCATTTACCAAATCCAAATACAAGATGTCATTCCAAGTACTTGAACAAGAGCACCGACTTATCTCAATTGAATTCAGTAAGTGCTCCTTGTTGGGGTGTTGGTAAATGATGCAGTTTCCCCAAAGCATATAATCAAGCCAGTTTTTTCATTTGGAAGGTCTCCCTCACGTGCCAAACAGAATCCACAAGGTATTGCGCTTTTCATTCTATCAATGCTCAGTTTTGTTCTCCCAACAAGTCATGAAAATGTGTTTTGATTGTTACCCAAACATTTGCCATCAATTGATTTACTGCATGCAGTAGGTGTTACTGGGGGCACTGGGTGGGGGTACTAACAAATCAAAGGTTTTCGATCCCGTCCAATCTTTTCCTTTTGAAAATGCAGGTTCAATGACTCTCCAAAAGAGTTGTCTGAAATCCAATTAATATGTATGTCTTCTTCCGATCATTTTCAATGTGTTGACATAGTGGAGCCTATGGAGCCCCAACGTGCAGGCTATCAACAAAGGCCATGATCACCGAAACTTGCATATTCGCTTGAAATCAGTGAGTCATAAAGTCCTGCCAAACGATACAGTGAGTGCTCAATACAAGTAGGAAAAGAGTTGTGATTTTCATGGTAATTTGAAGTCAATTGGAAATCTTGAAAGCTCGAAGGCGGAGTTAGAGATGAGATACTTAAAATTGTATTTAAGTCTGGCATTTCCTTACCAGATGTACAATTCCATCTTCCTACAAAGATCTTGGATGAGCCAGGGAAATGGTGATCATCCTTGCCAGGCATTGCCATCAAATGGAAACTGGTCATGCATTCCCCAGAATGTTTTGGAGCATATGAATGCTATAGCCGCGGTAAGTATTATACCCTCAAGTATTATACCCTCAGTTTACTGAAGTTTGTAAAAATTTGTCAACATCATGAACAGGGAGCCCTGGCTGTTCAGAAATGCCTGTCGGGGCTTGTATGGTCAGCTAAGATATGCTTTTCAAGAATTTGGAAGAATATTTGACAATTACCGTAGAGTACAAGCCACTGAAGAAAACTTATGCCGACAAATACTGATAATTCGTCTTGAATGTTACCTGAACATTTGCATTCACTTGAGTTACTGAATGCAGTAAGTGCTACATGTTGGGGTAATATTGGGGACACGTGGTCATACATTTCCGAAAACCATTTTTAAATTCAGCATTTTCTCAATCACCAAATCCTAATACAAGATGTCATTCCAAGTACTCGAACAAGAGCACTGACTTTTCTCAATTGAATGCAGTAAGTGCTCCTTGTTGGGGTGTTGGTAAATGATGCAGTTTCCCCAAAGCATATAATCACTGATCAGACCAAATTTTTTTGCCTGTCATGTATTTAAAAGTCAAAATTTGTCTGACAATTGTATAAGGATATAAATGCCCTCCTTTGACAGTGGACTGTTTTAGATATGCAGAGCTGCTGCTGTTTATATAGAAAACTTTTACCCCCAAAAAACTAATAATTTGTCTTGAATGTTACCTGAACATTTGCACTCACTTGAGTTACTGAATGCAGTAAGTGCTACATGTTGGGGTAATATTGGGGACACCTGGTCATACATCTCCAAAAACAATTTCTCAATCACCAAATCCTAATACAAGATGTCATTCCAAGTACTCGAACAAGAGCACTGACTTGTCTCAATTGAATTCAGTAAGTGCTCCTTGTTGGGGTGTTGGTAAATGATGCAGTTCCCTCCTGAACATATTATCAAGCTATAATTGTCAGCAAGGAGGTCCACTTTAAATCCAAAAGAGATATCGCTAGCTCTTGTTTTTTTCTGATCAGTTCACTTAAGATCTGTCAGTAAAATACCTAAAAGAAAGGGTGGCGTTTGGTCAAGTAATAGGTATGTGTCTCCTGTTGGGGCAGTTTTGCGCAGCATTGATCTGACCCTATTTTCAGCTTGTCATATATGAAAACGCAAATTTGTCAGACAGTGGGAAAAGGATATAAATGCCCAAATACGATAGTGGACTAATTTAGATTTCCAGAATTGCTGCTGTTCCGAGAAAAACTTCCCAATTTGTCTTGAATGTTACCTGAACATTTGCACTCACTTGAGTTACTGAATGCAGTAAGTGCTACATGTTGGGGTAATATCGGGGACACCTGGTCATACATCTGATTACCTTTTGAATTTAAGCATTTTCTCAACCATCACATCCAAATACAAGATGTCATTCCAAGTACTCGAAAATGAGCACTGACTTGTCTCAATTGAATTCAGTTGAATTTCCAAAGAAAAATCCCTAGGTCTTGTTTTTTCTGATTAGTTCACTAAAGATCTGTCAGTGAAATTCCCAAAAGAAACGGAGTTTAGTCAAGTAATAGTATGTGTCTCCTGTTGGGGCAGTTCTGCCGAGCACTGATGTGAGCTTATTTTCAGCTTGTCAGATATGAAAAATCAAATTGTCAGACATTGGGAACAGGATATAAATGCTTATTTTTGACAGTGGACTGTTTTAGATATCCAGAGCTGCCGCTGTTTATCGAGAAGAGTTTTACCCCAAAGAACTGACAATTCGTCTTGAATGTTACCTTAACATTTGCACTCACTTGAGTTACTGAATGCAGTAAGTGCTACATGTTGGGGTAATATTGGGGACACCTGGTCATACATCTGATTGCCTGTTGGAAACTAAGCATTTTAGTTTAACTAAGCATTTACCAAATCCAAATACAAGATGTCATTCCAAGTACTTGAACAAGAGCACCGACTTGTCTCAATTGAATTCAGTAAGTGCTCCTTGTTGGGGTGTTGGTAAATGATGCAGTTTCCCCAAAGCATAAATCAAGCCAGTTTTTTCATTTGGAAGGTCTCCCTCACGTGCCAAACAGAATCCACAAGGTATTGCGCTTTTCATTCTATCAATGCTCAGTTTTGTTCTCCCAACAAGTCATGAAAATGTGTTTTGATTGTTACCCAAACATTTGCCATCAATTGATTTACTGCATGCAGTCGGTGTCACTGGGGGCACTGGGTGGGGGTACTAACAAATCAAAGGTTTTCGATCCCGTCCAATCTTTTCCTTTTGAAAATGCAGGTTCAATGACTCTCCAAAAGAGTTGTCTGAAATCCAATTAATATGTATGTCTTCTTCCGATCATTTTCAATGTGTTGACATAGTGGAGCCTATGGAGCCCCAACGTGCAGGCTATCAACAAAGGCCATGATCACCGAAACTTGCATATTCGCTTGAAATCAGTGAGTCATAAAGTCCTGCCAAACGATACAGTGAGTGCTCAATACAAGTAGGAAAAGAGTTGTGATTTTCATGGTAATTTGAAGTCAATTGGAAATCTTGAAAGCTTGAAGGCGGAGTCAGAGATGAGATACTCAAAATTGTATTTAAGTCTGGCACTTCCTTACCAGATGTACAATTCCATCTTCCTACAAAGATCTTGGATGAGCCAGGGAAATGGTGATCATTGCCATCAAATGGAAACTGGTCATGCATTCCCCAGAATGTTTTGGAGCATATGAATGCTATAGCCGCGGTAAGTATTATACCCTCTGATACAGTTTACTGAAGTTTGTAAAAATTTGTCAACAACATGAACAGGGATCCCTGGCTGTTCAGAAATGCCTCTCGGGGCTTGTATGGTCAGCTAAGATATGCTTTTGAAGAATTTGGAAGAATATTTGACAATTACCGTAGAGTACAAGCCACTGAAGAAAACTTATGCCGACAAATACTGATAATTCGTCTTGAATGTTACCTGAACATTTGCATTCACTTGAGTTACTGAATGCAGTAAGTGCTACATGTTGGGGTAATATTGGGGACACGTGGTCATACATTTCCGAACACCATTTTGAAATTCAGCATTTTCTCAATCACCAAATCCAAATACAAGATGTCATTCCAAGTACTCGAACAAGAGCACTGACTTGTCTCAATTGAATGCAGTAAGTGCTCCTTGTTGGGGTGTTGGTAAATGATGCAGTTTCCCCAAAGCATATAATCACTGATCAGACCAAATTTTTTTGCCTGTCATGTATTTAAAAGTCAAAATTTGTCTGACAATTGTATAAGGATATAAATGCCCTCCTTTGACAGTGGACTGTTTTAGATATGCAGAGCTGCCGCTGTTTATATAGAAAACTTTTACCCCCAAAAAACTAATAATTTGTCTTGAATGTTACCTGAACATTTGCACTCACTTGAGTTACTGAATGCAGTAAGTGCTACATGTTGGGGTAATATTGGGGACACCTGGTCATACATCTCCAAAAACAATTTCTCAATCACCAAATCCTAATACAAGATGTCATTCCAAGTACTCCAACAAGAGCACTGACTTGTCTCAATTGAATTCAGTAAGTGCTCCTTGTTGGGGTGTTGGTAAATGATGCAGTTCCCTCCTGAACATATTATCAAGCCATAATTGTCAGCAAGGAGGTCCACTTTAAATCCAAAAGAGATATCGCTAGCTCTTGTTTTTTTCTGATCAGTTCACTTAAGATCTGTCAGTAAAATACCTAAAAGAAAGGGTGGCGTTTGGTCAAGTAATAGGTATGTGTCTCCTGTTGGGGCAGTTTTGCGCAGCATTGATCTGACCCTATTTTCAGCTTGTCATATATGAAAACGCAAATTTGTCAGACAGTGGGAAAAGGATATAAATGCCCAAATACGATAGTGGACTAATTTAGATTTCCAGAATTGCTGCTGTTCCGAGAAAAACTTCCCAATTTGTCTTGAATGTTACCTGAACATTTGCACTCACTTGAGTTACTGAATGCAGTAAGTGCTACATGTTGGGGTAATATCGGGGACACCTGGTCATACATCTGATTACCTTTTGAATTTAAGCATTTTCTCAACCATCACATCCAAATACAAGATGTCATTCCAAGTACTCGAAAATGAGCACTGACTTGTCTCAATTGAATTCAGTTGAATTTCCAAAGAAAAATCCCTAGGTCTTGTTTTTTCTGATTAGTTCACTAAAGATCTGTCAGTGAAATTCCCAAAAGAAACGGAGTTTAGTCAAGTAATAGTATGTGTCTCCTGTTGGGGCAGTTCTGCCGAGCACTGATGTGAGCTTATTTTCAGCTTGTCAGATATGAAAAATCAAATTGTCAGACATTGGGAACAGGATATAAATGCTTATTTTTGACAGTGGACTGTTTTAGATATCCAGAGCTGCCGCTGTTTATCGAGAAGAGTTTTACCCCAAAGAACTGACAATTCGTCTTGAATGTTACCTTAACATTTGCACTCACTTGAGTTACTGAATGCAGTAAGTGCTACATGTTGGGGTAATATTGGGGACACCTGGTCATACATCTGATTGCCTGTTGGAAACTAAGCATTTTAGTTTAACTAAGCATTTACCAAATCCAAATACAAGATGTCATTCCAAGTACTTGAACAAGAGCACCGACTTGTCTCAATTGAATTCAGTAAGTGCTCCTTGTTGGGGTGTTGGTAAATGATGCAGTTTCCCCAAAGCATAAATCAAGCCAGTTTTTTCATTTGGAAGGTCTCCCTCACGTGCCAAACAGAATCCACAAGGTATTGCGCTTTTCATTCTATCAATGCTCAGTTTTGTTCTCCCAACAAGTCATGAAAATGTGTTTTGATTGTTACCCAAACATTTGCCATCAATTGATTTACTGCATGCAGTCGGTGTCACTGGGGGCACTGGGTGGGGGTACTAACAAATCAAAGGTTTTCGATCCCGTCCAATCTTTTCCTTTTGAAAATGCAGGTTCAATGACTCTCCAAAAGAGTTGTCTGAAATCCAATTAATATGTATGTCTTCTTCCGATCATTTTCAATGTGTTGACATAGTGGAGCCTATGGAGCCCCAACGTGCAGGCTATCAACAAAGGCCATGATCACCGAAACTTGCATATTCGCTTGAAATCAGTGAGTCATAAAGTCCTGCCAAACGATACAGTGAGTGCTCAATACAAGTAGGAAAAGAGTTGTGATTTTCATGGTAATTTGAAGTCAATTGGAAATCTTGAAAGCTCGAAGGCGGAGTCAGAGATGAGATACTCAAAATTGTATTTAAGTCTGGCACTTCCTTACCAGATGTACAATTCCATCTTCCTACAAAGATCTTGGATGAGCCAGGGAAATGGTGATCATTGCCATCAAATGGAAACTGGTCATGCATTCCCCAGAATGTTTTGGAGCATATGAATGCTATAGCCGCGGTAAGTATTATACCCTCTGATACAGTTTACTGAAGTTTGTAAAAATTTGTCAACAACATGAACAGGGATCCCTGGCTGTTCAGAAATGCCTCTCGGGGCTTGTATGGTCAGCTAAGATATGCTTTTGAAGAATTTGGAAGAATATTTGACAATTACCGTAGAGTACAAGCCACTGAAGAAAACTTATGCCGACAAATACTGATAATTCGTCTTGAATGTTACCTGAACATTTGCATTCACTTGAGTTACTGAATGCAGTAAGTGCTACATGTTGGGGTAATATTGGGGACACGTGGTCATACATTTCCGAACACCATTTTGAAATTCAGCATTTTCTCAATCACCAAATCCAAATACAAGATGTCATTCCAAGTACTCGAACAAGAGCACTGACTTGTCTCAATTGAATGCAGTAAGTGCTCCTTGTTGGGGTGTTGGTAAATGATGCAGTTTCCCCAAAGCATATAATCACTGATCAGACCAAATTTTTTTGCCTGTCATGTATTTAAAAGTCAAAATTTGTCTGACAATTGTATAAGGATATAAATGCCCTCCTTTGACAGTGGACTGTTTTAGATATGCAGAGCTGCCGCTGTTTATATAGAAAACTTTCCCCCCAAAAAACTAATAATTTGTCTTGAATGTTACCTGAACATTTGCACTCACTTGAGTTACTGAATGCAGTAAGTGCTACATGTTGGGGTAATATTGGGGACACCTGGTCATACATCTCCAAAAACAATTTCTCAATCACCAAATCCTAATACAAGATGTTATTCCAAGTACTCGAACAAGAGCACTGACTTGTCTCAATTGAATTCAGTAAGTGCTCCTTGTTGGGGTGTTGGTAAATGATGCAGTTCCCTCCTGAACATATTATCAAGCTATAATTGTCAGCAAGGAGGTCCACTTTAAATCCAAAAGAGATATCGCTAGCCCTTTTTTTTTTCTGATCAGTTCACTTAAGATCTGTCAGTAAAATACCTAAAAGAAAGGGTGGCGTTTGGTCAAGTAATAGGTATGTGTCTCCTGTTGGGGCAGTTTTGCGCAGCATTGATCTGACCCTATTTTCAGCTTGTCATATATGAAAACGCAAATTTGTCAGACATTGGGAAAAGGATATAAATGCCCAAATACGATAGTGGACTAATTTAGATTTCCAGAATTGCTGCTGTTCCGAGAAAAACTTCCCAATTTGTCTTGAATGTTACCTGAACATTTGCACTCACTTGAGTTACTGAATGCAGTAAGTGCTACATGTTGGGGTAATATCGGGGACACCTGGTCATACATCTGATTACCTTTTGAATTTAAGCATTTTCTCAACCATCACATCCAAATACAAGATGTCATTCCAAGTACTCGAAAATGAGCACTGACTTGTCTCAATTGAATTCAGTTGAATTTCCAAAGAAAAATCCGTAGGTCTTGTTTTTTCTGATTAGTTCACTAAAGATCTGTCAGTGAAATTCCCAAAAGAAACGGAGTTTAGTCAAGTAATAGTATGTGTCTCCTGTTGGGGCAGTTCTGCCGAGCACTGATGTGAGCTTATTTTCAGCTTGTCAGATATGAAAAATCAAATTGTCAGACATTGGGAACAGGATATAAATGCTTATTTTTGACAGTGGACTGTTTTAGATATCCAGAGCTGCCGCTGTTTATCGAGAAGAGTTTTACCCCAAAGAACTGACAATTCGTCTTGAATGTTACCTTAACATTTGCACTCACTTGAGTTACTGAATGCAGTAAGTGCTACATGTTGGGGTAATATTGGGGACACCTGGTCATACATCTGATTGCCTGTTGGAAACTAAGCATTTTAGTTTAACTAAGCATTTACCAAATCCAAATACAAGATGTCATTCCAAGTACTTGAACAAGAGCACCGACTTGTCTCAATTGAATTCAGTAAGTGCTCCTTGTTGGGGTGTTGGTAAATGATGCAGTTTCCCCAAAGCATAAATCAAGCCAGTTTTTTCATTTGGAAGGTCTCCCTCACGTGCCAAACAGAATCCACTAGGTATTGCGCTTTTCATTCTATCAATGCTCAGTTTTGTTCTCCCAACAAGTCATGAAAATGTGTTTTGATTGTTACCCAAACATTTGCCATCAATTGATTTACTGCATGCAGTCGGTGTCACTGGGGGCACTGGGTGGGGGTACTAACAAATCAAAGGTTTTCGATCCCGTCCAATCTTTTCCTTTTGAAAATGCAGGTTCAATGACTCTCCAAAAGAGTTGTCTGAAATCCAATTAATATGTATGTCTTCTTCCGATGATTTTCAATGTGTTGACATAGTGGAGCCTATGGAGCCCCAACGTGCAGGCTATCAACAAAGGCCATGATCACCGAAACTTGCATATTCGCTTGAAATCAGTGAGTCATAAAGTCCTGCCAAACGATACAGTGAGTGCTCAATACAAGTAGGAAAAGAGTTGTGATTTTCATGGTAATTTGAAGTCAATTGGAAATCTTGAAAGCTTGAAGGCGGAGTCAGAGATGAGATACTCAAAATTGTATTTAAGTCTGGCACTTCCTTACCAGATGTACAATTCCATCTTCCTACAAAGATCTTGGATGAGCCAGGGAAATGGTGATCATTGCCATCAAATGGAAACTGGTCATGCATTCCCCAGAATGTTTTGGAGCATATGAATGCTATAGCCGCGGTAAGTATTATACCCTCTGATACAGTTTACTGAAGTTTGTAAAAATTTGTCAACAACATGAACAGGGAGCCCTGGCTGTTCAGAAATGCCTCTCGGGGCTTGTATGGTCAGCTAAGATATGCTTTTGAAGAATTTGGAAGAATATTTGACAATTACCGTAGAGTACAAGCCACTGAAGAAAACTTATGCCGACAAATACTGATAATTCGTCTTGAATGTTACCTGAACATTTGCATTCACTTGAGTTACTGAATGCAGTAAGTGCTACATGTTGGGGTAATATTGGGGACACGTGGTCATACATTTCCGAACACCATTTTGAAATTCAGCATTTTCTCAATCACCAAATCCAAATACAAGATGTCATTCCAAGTACTCGAACAAGAGCACTGACTTGTCTCAATTGAATGCAGTAAGTGCTCCTTGTTGGGGTGTTGGTAAATGATGCAGTTTCCCCAAAGCATATAATCACTGATCAGACCAAATTTTTTTGCCTGTCATGTATTTAAAAGTCAAAATTTGTCTGACAATTGTATAAGGATATAAATGCCCTCCTTTGACAGTGGACTGTTTTAGATATGCAGAGCTGCCGCTGTTTATATAGAAAACTTTTACCCCCAAAAAACTAATAATTTGTCTTGAATGTTACCTGAACATTTGCACTCACTTGAGTTACTGAATGCAGTAAGTGCTACATGTTGGGGTAATATTGGGGACACCTGGTCATACATCTCCAAAAACAATTTCTCAATCACCAAATCCTAATACAAGATGTTATTCCAAGTACTCGAACAAGAGCACTGACTTGTCTCAATTGAATTCAGTAAGTGCTCCTTGTTGGGGTGTTGGTAAATGATGCAGTTCCCTCCTGAACATATTATCAAGCTATAATTGTCAGCAAGGAGGTCCACTTTAAATCCAAAAGAGATATCGCTAGCCCTTTTTTTTTTCTGATCAGTTCACTTAAGATCTGTCAGTAAAATACCTAAAAGAAAGGGTGGCGTTTGGTCAAGTAATAGGTATGTGTCTCCTGTTGGGGCAGTTTTGCGCAGCATTGATCTGACCCTATTTTCAGCTTGTCATATATGAAAACGCAAATTTGTCAGACATTGGGAAAAGGATATAAATGCCCAAATACGATAGTGGACTAATTTAGATTTCCAGAATTGCTGCTGTTCCTAGAAAAACTTCCCAATTTGTCTTGAATGTTACCTGAACATTTGCACTCACTTGAGTTACTGAATGCAGTAAGTGCTACATGTTGGGGTAATATCGGGGACACCTGGTCATACATCTGATTACCTTTTGAATTTAAGCATTTTCTCAACCATCACATCCAAATACAAGATGTCATTCCAAGTACTCGAACAAGAGCACTGACTTGTCTCAATTGAATTCAGTAAGTGCTCCTTGTTGGGGTGTTGGGTAAATGATGCAGTTCCCTCCTGAACATATTATCACGCCATAATTGTCAGCAAAGATGTCCACCTTGAATCCCAAAGAAAAATCGCTAGGTCTTGTTTTTTCTGATTAGTTCACTAAAGATCTGTCAGTGAAATTCCCAAAAGAAACGGCGTTTGGTCAAGTAATAGTATGTGTCTCCTGTTGGGGCAGTTTTGCCGAGCACTGATATGAGCTTATTTTCAGCTTGTCAGATACGAAAAATCAAATTGTCAGACGTTGGGAACAGGATATAAATGCCTATTTTTGACAGTGGACTGTTTTAGATATCCAGAGCTGCCGCTGTTTATCGAGAAGAGTTTTACCCCAAAGAACTGACAATTCGTCTTGAATGTTACCTGAACATTTGCACTCACTTGAGTTACTGAATGCAGTAAGTGCTACATGTTGGGGTAACATTGGGGACACCTGGTCATACATCTGATTGTCTGTTGGAAACTAAGCATTTTAGTTTAACTAAGCATTTACCAAATCCAAATACAAGATGTCATTCCAAGTACTTGAACAAGAGCACCGACTTGTCTCAATTGAATGCAGTAAGTGCTCCTTGTTGGGGTGTTGGTAAATGATGCAGTTTCCCCAAAGCATATAATCACTGATCAGACCATTTTTTTCCCTATCATGTATTTAAAAGTCAAAATTTGTCTGACAATTGTATAAGGATATAAATGCCCTCCTTTGACAGTGGACTGTTTTAGATATCCAGAGCTGCCGCTGTTTATATAGAAAACTTTTACCCCCAAAAAACTAATAATTTGTCTTGAATGTTACCTGAACATTTGCACTCACTTGAGTTACTGAATGCAGTAAGTGCTACATGTTGGGGTAATATTGGGGACACCTGGTCATACATCTCCGAAAACAATTTTCTCAATCACCAAATCCTAATACAAGATGTCATTCCAAGTACTCGAACAAGAGCACTGACTTGTCTCAATTCAATTCAGTAAGTGCTCCTTGTTGGGGTGTTGGGTAAATGATGCAGTTCCCTCCTGAACATATTATCACGCCATAATTGTCAGCAAAGATGTCCACCTTGAATCCCAAAGAAAAATCGCTAGGTCTTGTTTTTTCTGATTAGTTCACTAAAGATCTGTCAGTGAAATTCCCAAAAGAAACGGAGTTTGGTCAAGTAATAGTATGTGTCTCCTGTTGGAGCAGTTTTGCCGAGCACTGATATAAGCTTATTTTCAGCTTGTCAGATACGAAAAATCAAATTGTCAGACGTTGGGAACAGGATATAAATGCCTATTTTTGACAGTGGAGTGTTTTAGATATCCAGAGCTGCCGCTGTTTATCGAGAAGAGTTTTACCCCAAAGAACTGACAATTCGTCTTGAATGTTACCTGAACATTTGCACTCACTTGAGTTACTGAATGCAGTAAGTGCTACATGTTGGGGTAATATCGGGGACACCTGGTCATACATCTGATTACCTTTTGAATTTAAGCATTTTCTCAACCATCACATCCAAATACAAGATGTCATTCCAAGTACTCGAACAAGAGCACTGACTTGTCTCAATTGAATTCAGTAAGTGCTCCTTGTTGGGGTGTTGGTAAATGATGCAGTTTCCCCAAAGCATATAATCACTGATCAAACCAAATTTTTTTGCCTGTCATGTATTTAAAAGTCAAAATTTGTCTAACAATTGTATAAGGATATAAATGCCCTCCTTTGACAGTGGACTGTTTTAGATATGCAGAGCTGCTGCTGTTTATATAGAAAACTTTTACCCCCAAAAAACTAATAATTTGTCTTGAATGTTACCTGAACATTTGCACTCACTTGAGTTACTGAATGCAGTAAGTGCTACATGTTGGGGTAATATTGGGGACACCTGGTCATACATCTCCGAAAACAATTTTCTCAATCACCAAATCCTAATACAAGATGTCATTCCAAGTACTCGAACAAGAGCACTGACTTGTCTCAATTGAATTCAGTAAGTGCTCCTTGTTGGGGTGTTGGTAAATGGTGCAGTTCCCTCCTGAACATATTATCAAGCTATAATTGTCAGCAAGGAGGTCCACTTGAAATCCAAAAGAGATATCGCTAGCTCTTGTTTTTTTCTGATCAGTTCACTTAAGATCTGTCAGTAAAATACCTAAAAGAAAGGGTGGCGTTTGGTCAAGTAATAGTATGTGTCTCCTGTTGGGGCAGTTTTGCGCAGCATTGATCTGACCCTATTTTCAGCTTGTCAAATATGAAAACGCAAATTTGTCAGACATTGGGAAAAGGATGTAAATGCCCAATTACGATAGTGGACTAATTTAGATTTCCAGAATTGCTGCTGTTCCTAGAAAAACTTCCCAATTTGTCTTGAATGTTACCTGAACATTTGCACTCACTTGAGTTACTGAATGCAGTAAGTGCTACATGTTGGGGTAATATCGGGGACACCTGGTCATACATCTGATTACCTTTTGAATTTAAGCATTTTCTCAACCATCACATCCAAATACAAGATGTCATTCCAAGTACTCGAACAAGAGCACTGACTTGTCTCAATTGAATTCAGTAAGTGCTCCTTGTTGGGGTGTTGGGTAAATGATGCAGTTCCCTCCTGAACATATTATCAAGGCATAATTGCCAGCAAAGATGTCCACCTTGAATCCCAAAGAAAAATCGCTAGGTCTTGTTTTTTCTGATTAGTTCACTAAAGATCTGTCAGTGAAATTCCCAAAAGAAACGGAGTTTGGTCAAGTAATAGTATGTGTCTCCTGTTGGGGCAGTTTTGCCGAGCACTGATGTGAGCTTATTTTCAGCTTGTCAGATATGAAAAATCAAATTGTCAGACGTTGGGAACAGGATATAAATGCTTATTTTTGACAGTGGACTGTTTTAGATATCCAGAGCTGCCGCTGTTTATCGAGAAGAGTTTTACCCCAAAGAACTGACAATTCGTCTTGAATGTTACCTGAACATTTGCACTCACTTGAGTTACTGAATACAGTAAGTGCTACATGTTGGGGTAATATTGGGGACACCTGGTCATACATCTGATTGCCTGTTGGAAACTAAGCATTTTAGTTTAACTAAGCATTTACCAAATCCAAAGACAAGATGTCATTCCAAGTACTTGAACAAGAGCACCGACTTGTCTCAATTGAATTCAGTAAGTGCTCCTTGTTGGGGTGTTGGTAAATGATGCAGTTTCCCCAAAGCATATAATCAAGCCAGTTTTTTCATTTGGAAGGTCTCCCTCACGTGCCAAACAGAATCCACAAGGTATTGCGCTTTTCATTCTATCAATGCTCAGTTTTGTTCTCCCAACAAGTTATGAAAATGTGTTTTGATTGTTACCCAAACATTTGCCATCAATTGATTTACTGCATGCAGTAGGTGTTACTGGGGGCACTGGGTGGGCGTACTAACAAATCAAAGGTTTTCGATCCCGTCCAATCTTTTCCTTTTGAAAATGCAGGTTCAATGACTCTCCAAAAGAGTTGTCTGAAATCCAATTAATATGTATGTCTTCTTCCGATCATTTTCAATGTGTTGACATAGTGGAGCCTATGGAGCCCCAACGTAGGCTATCAACAAGGGCCATGATCACCGAAACTTGCATATTCGCTTGAAATCAGTGAGTCATAAAGTCCTGCCAAACGATACAGTGAGTGCTCAATACAAGTAGGAAAAGAGTTGTGATTTTCATGGTAATTTGAAGTCAATTGGAAATCTTGAAAGCTCGAAGGCGGAGTTAGAGATGAGATACTTAAAATTGTATTTAAGTCTGGCATTTCCTTACCAGATGTACAATTCCATCTTCCTACAAAGATCTTGGATGAGCCAGGGAAATGGTGATCATCCTTGCCAGGCATTGCCATCAAATGGAAACTGGTCATGCATTCCCCAGAATGTTTTGGAGCATATGAATGCTATAGCCGCGGTAAGTATTATACCCTCAAGTATTATACCCTCAGTTTACTGAAGTTTGTAAAAATTTGTCAACAACATGAACAGGGAGCCCTGGCTGTTCAGAAATGCCTGTCGGGGCTTGTATGGTCAGCTAAGATATGCTTTTGAAGAATTTGGAAGAATATTTGACAATTACCGTAGAGTACAAGCCACTGAAGAAAACTTATGCCGACAAATACTGATAATTCGTCTTGAATGTTACATGAACATTTGCATTCACTTGAGTTACTGAATGCAGTAAGTGCTACATGTTGGGGTAATATTGGGGACACGTGGTCATACATTTCCGAAAACCATTTTGAAATTCAGCATTTTCTCAATCACCAAATCCTAATACAAGATGTCATTCCAAGTACTCGAACAAGAGCACTGACTTTTCTCAATTGAATGCAGTAAGTGCTCCTTGTTGGGGTGTTGGTAAATGATGCAGTTTCCCCAAAGCATATAATCACTGATCAGACCAAATTTTTTTGCCTGTCATGTATTTAAAAGTCAAAATTTGTCTGACAATTGTATAAGGATATAAATGCCCTCCTTTGACAGTGGACTGTTTTAGATATGCAGAGCTGCTGCTGTTTATATAGAAAACTTTTACCCCCAAAAAACTAATAATTTGTCTTGAATGTTACCTGAACATTTGCACTCACTTGAGTTACTGAATGCAGTAAGTGCTACATGTTGGGGTAATATTGGGGACACCTGGTCATACATCTCCAAAAACAATTTCTCAATCACCAAATCCTAATACAAGATGTCATTCCAAGTACTCGAACAAGAGCACTGACTTGTCTCAATTGAATTCAGTAAGTGCTCCTTGTTGGGGTGTTGGTAAATGATGCAGTTCCCTCCTGAACATATTATCAAGCTATAATTGTCAGCAAGGAGGTCCACTTTAAATCCAAAAGAGATATCGCTAGCTCTTGTTTTTTTCTGATCAGTTCACTTAAGATCTGTCAGTAAAATACCTAAAAGAAAGGGTGGCGTTTGGTCAAGTAATAGGTATGTGTCTCCTGTTGGGGCAGTTTTGCGCAGCATTGATCTGACCCTATTTTCAGCTTGTCATATATGAAAACGCAAATTTGTCAGACAGTGGGAAAAGGATATAAATGCCCAAATACGATAGTGGACTAATTTAGATTTCCAGAATTGCTGCTGTTCCGAGAAAAACTTCCCAATTTGTCTTGAATGTTACCTGAACATTTGCACTCACTTGAGTTACTGAATGCAGTAAGTGCTACATGTTGGGGTAATATCGGGGACACCTGGTCATACATCTGATTACCTTTTGAATTTAAGCATTTTCTCAACCATCACATCCAAATACAAGATGTCATTCCAAGTACTCGAAAATGAGCACTGACTTGTCTCAATTGAATTCAGTTGAATTTCCAAAGAAAAATCCCTAGGTCTTGTTTTTTCTGATTAGTTCACTAAAGATCTGTCAGTGAAATTCCCAAAAGAAACGGAGTTTAGTCAAGTAATAGTATGTGTCTCCTGTTGGGGCAGTTCTGCCGAGCACTGATGTGAGCTTATTTTCAGCTTGTCAGATATGAAAAATCAAATTGTCAGACATTGGGAACAGGATATAAATGCTTATTTTTGACAGTGGACTGTTTTAGATATCCAGAGCTGCCGCTGTTTATCGAGAAGAGTTTTACCCCAAAGAACTGACAATTCGTCTTGAATGTTACCTTAACATTTGCACTCACTTGAGTTACTGAATGCAGTAAGTGCTACATGTTGGGGTAATATTGGGGACACCTGGTCATACATCTGATTGCCTGTTGGAAACTAAGCATTTTAGTTTAACTAAGCATTTACCAAATCCAAATACAAGATGTCATTCCAAGTACTTGAACAAGAGCACCGACTTGTCTCAATTGAATTCAGTAAGTGCTCCTTGTTGGGGTGTTGGTAAATGATGCAGTTTCCCCAAAGCATAAATCAAGCCAGTTTTTTCATTTGGAAGGTCTCCCTCACGTGCCAAACAGAATCCACAAGGTATTGCGCTTTTCATTCTATCAATGCTCAGTTTTGTTCTCCCAACAAGTCATGAAAATGTGTTTTGATTGTTACCCAAACATTTGCCATCAATTGATTTACTGCATGCAGTCGGTGTCACTGGGGGCACTGGGTGGGGGTACTAACAAATCAAAGGTTTTCGATCCCGTCCAATCTTTTCCTTTTGAAAATGCAGGTTCAATGACTCTCCAAAAGAGTTGTCTGAAATCCAATTAATATGTATGTCTTCTTCCGATCATTTTCAATGTGTTGACATAGTGGAGCCTATGGAGCCCCAACGTGCAGGCTATCAACAAAGGCCATGATCACCGAAACTTGCATATTCGCTTGAAATCAGTGAGTCATAAAGTCCTGCCAAACGATACAGTGAGTGCTCAATACAAGTAGGAAAAGAGTTGTGATTTTCATGGTAATTTGAAGTCAATTGGAAATCTTGAAAGCTTGAAGGCGGAGTCAGAGATGAGATACTCAAAATTGTATTTAAGTCTGGCACTTCCTTACCAGATGTACAATTCCATCTTCCTACAAAGATCTTGGATGAGCCAGGGAAATGGTGATCATTGCCATCAAATGGAAACTGGTCATGCATTCCCCAGAATGTTTTGGAGCATATGAATGCTATAGCCGCGGTAAGTATTATACCCTCTGATACAGTTTACTGAAGTTTGTAAAAATTTGTCAACAACATGAACAGGGAGCCCTGGCTGTTCAGAAATGCCTCTCGGGGCTTGTATGGTCAGCTAAGATATGCTTTTGAAGAATTTGGAAGAATATTTGACAATTACCGTAGAGTACAAGCCACTGAAGAAAACTTATGCCGACAAATACTGATAATTCGTCTTGAATGTTACCTGAACATTTGCATTCACTTGAGTTACTGAATGCAGTAAGTGCTACATGTTGGGGTAATATTGGGGACACGTGGTCATACATTTCCGAACACCATTTTGAAATTCAGCATTTTCTCAATCACCAAATCCAAATACAAGATGTCATTCCAAGTACTCGAACAAGAGCACTGACTTGTCTCAATTGAATGCAGTAAGTGCTCCTTGTTGGGGTGTTGGTAAATGATGCAGTTTCCCCAAAGCATATAATCACTGATCAGACCAAATTTTTTTGCCTGTCATGTATTTAAAAGTCAAAATTTGTCTGACAATTGTATAAGGATATAAATGCCCTCCTTTGACAGTGGACTGTTTTAGATATGCAGAGCTGCCGCTGTTTATATAGAAAACTTTTACCCCCAAAAAACTAATAATTTGTCTTGAATGTTACCTGAACATTTGCACTCACTTGAGTTACTGAATGCAGTAAGTGCTACATGTTGGGGTAATATTGGGGACACCTGGTCATACATCTCCAAAAACAATTTCTCAATCACCAAATCCTAATACAAGATGTTATTCCAAGTACTCGAACAAGAGCACTGACTTGTCTCAATTGAATTCAGTAAGTGCTCCTTGTTGGGGTGTTGGTAAATGATGCAGTTCCCTCCTGAACATATTATC
Organism: Fistularia commersonii; assembly: GCF_037954325.1. Lineage (NCBI taxonomy): Eukaryota > Metazoa > Chordata > Actinopteri > Syngnathiformes > Fistulariidae > Fistularia > Fistularia commersonii. The sequence continues at coordinate 14,683,540 of NC_141288.1, forward strand.
AAGCTATAATTGTCAGCAAGGAGGTCCACTTTAAATCCAAAAGAGATATCGCTAGCCCTTTTTTTTTTCTGATCAGTTCACTTAAGATCTGTCAGTAAAATACCTAAAAGGGTGGCGTTTGGTCAAGTAATAGGTATGTGTCTCCTGTTGGGGCAGTTTTGCGCAGCATTGATCTGACCCTATTTTCAGCTTGTCATATATGAAAACGCAAATTTGTCAGACATTGGGAAAAGGATATAAATGCCCAAATACGATAGTGGACTAATTTAGATTTCCAGAATTGCTGCTGTTCCTAGAAAAACTTCCCAATTTGTCTTGAATGTTACCTGAACATTTGCACTCACTTGAGTTACTGAATGCAGTAAGTGCTACATGTTGGGGTAATATCGGGGACACCTGGTCATACATCTGATTACCTTTTGAATTTAAGCATTTTCTCAACCATCACATCCAAATACAAGATGTCATTCCAAGTACTCGAACAAGAGCACTGACTTGTCTCAATTGAATTCAGTAAGTGCTCCTTGTTGGGGTGTTGGGTAAATGATGCAGTTCCCTCCTGAACATATTATCACGCCATAATTGTCAGCAAAGATGTCCACCTTGAATCCCAAAGAAAAATCGCTAGGTCTTGTTTTTTCTGATTAGTTCACTAAAGATCTGTCAGTGAAATTCCCAAAAGAAACGGAGTTTGGTCAAGTAATAGTATGTGTCTCCTGTTGGGGCAGTTTTGCCGAGCACTGATATGAGCTTATTTTCAGCTTGTCAGATACGAAAAATCAAATTGTCAGACGTTGGGAACAGGATATAAATGCCTATTTTTGACAGTGGACTGTTTTAGATATCCAGAGCTGCCGCTGTTTATCGAGAAGAGTTTTACCCCAAAGAACTGACAATTCGTCTTGAATGTTACCTGAACATTTGCACTCACTTGAGTTACTGAATGCAGTAAGTGCTACATGTTGGGGTAACATTGGGGACACCTGGTCATACATCTGATTGTCTGTTGGAAACTAAGCATTTTAGTTTAACTAAGCATTTACCAAATCCAAATACAAGATGTCATTCCAAGTACTTGAACAAGAGCACCGACTTGTCTCAATTGAATGCAGTAAGTGCTCCTTGTTGGGGTGTTGGTAAATGATGCAGTTTCCCCAAAGCATATAATCACTGATCAGACCATTTTTTTCCCTATCATGTATTTAAAAGTCAAAATTTGTCTGACAATTGTATAAGGATATAAATGCCCTCCTTTGACAGTGGACTGTTTTAGATATCCAGAGCTGCCTCTGTTTATATAGAAAACTTTTACCCCCAAAAAACTAATAATTTGTCTTGAATGTTACCTGAACATTTGCACTCACTTGAGTTACTGAATGCAGTAAGTGCTACATGTTGGGGTAATATTGGGGACACCTGGTCATACATCTCCGAAAACAATTTTCTCAATCACCAAATCCTAATACAAGATGTCATTCCAAGTACTCGAACAAGAGCACTGACTTGTCTCAATTCAATTCAGTAAGTGCTCCTTGTTGGGGTGTTGGGTAAATGATGCAGTTCCCTCCTGAACATATTATCACGCCATAATTGTCAGCAAAGATGTCCACCTTGAATCCCAAAGAAAAATCGCTAGGTCTTGTTTTTTCTGATTAGTTCACTAAAGATCTGTCAGTGAAATTCCCAAAAGAAACGGAGTTTGGTCAAGTAATAGTATGTGTCTCCTGTTGGAGCAGTTTTGCCGAGCACTGATATAAGCTTATTTTCAGCTTGTCAGATACGAAAAATCAAATTGTCAGACGTTGGGAACAGGATATAAATGCCTATTTTTGACAGTGGACTGTTTTAGATATCCAGAGCTGCCGCTGTTTATCGAGAAGAGTTTTACCCCAAAGAACTGACAATTCGTCTTGAATGTTACCTGAACATTTGCACTCACTTGAGTTACTGAATGCAGTAAGTGCTACATGTTGGGGTAATATCGGGGACACCTGGTCATACATCTGATTACCTTTTGAATTTAAGCATTTTCTCAACCATCACATCCAAATACAAGATGTCATTCCAAGTACTCGAACAAGAGCACTGACTTGTCTCAATTGAATTCAGTAAGTGCTCCTTGTTGGGGTGTTGGTAAATGATGCAGTTTCCCCAAAGCATATAATCACTGATCAAACCAAATTTTTTTGCCTGTCATGTATTTAAAAGTCAAAATTTGTCTAACAATTGTATAAGGATATAAATGCCCTCCTTTGACAGTGGACTGTTTTAGATATGCAGAGCTGCTGCTGTTTATATAGAAAACTTTTACCCCCAAAAAACTAATAATTTGTCTTGAATGTTACCTGAACATTTGCACTCACTTGAGTTACTGAATGCAGTAAGTGCTACATGTTGGGGTAATATTGGGGACACCTGGTCATACATCTCCGAAAACAATTTTCTCAATCACCAAATCCTAATACAAGATGTCATTCCAAGTACTCGAACAAGAGCACTGACTTGTCTCAATTGAATTCAGTAAGTGCTCCTTGTTGGGGTGTTGGTAAATGGTGCAGTTCCCTCCTGAACATATTATCAAGCTATAATTGTCAGCAAGGAGGTCCACTTGAAATCCAAAAGAGATATCGCTAGCTCTTGTTTTTTTCTGATCAGTTCACTTAAGATCTGTCAGTAAAATACCTAAAAGAAAGGGTGGCGTTTGGTCAAGTAATAGTATGTGTCTCCTGTTGGGGCAGTTTTGCGCAGCATTGATCTGACCCTATTTTCAGCTTGTCAAATATGAAAACGCAAATTTGTCAGACATTGGGAAAAGGATGTAAATGCCCAATTACGATAGTGGACTAATTTAGATTTCCAGAATTGCTGCTGTTCCTAGAAAAACTTCCCAATTTGTCTTGAATGTTACCTGAACATTTGCACTCACTTGAGTTACTGAATGCAGTAAGTGCTACATGTTGGGGTAATATCGGGGACACCTGGTCATACATCTGATTACCTTTTGAATTTAAGCATTTTCTCAACCATCACATCCAAATACAAGATGTCATTCCAAGTACTCGAACAAGAGCACTGACTTGTCTCAATTGAATTCAGTAAGTGCTCCTTGTTGGGGTGTTGGGTAAATGATGCAGTTCCCTCCTGAACATATTATCAAGGCATAATTGCCAGCAAAGATGTCCACCTTGAATCCCAAAGAAAAATCGCTAGGTCTTGTTTTTTCTGATTAGTTCACTAAAGATCTGTCAGTGAAATTCCCAAAAGAAACGGAGTTTGGTCAAGTAATAGTATGTGTCTCCTGTTGGGGCAGTTTTGCCGAGCACTGATGTGAGCTTATTTTCAGCTTGTCAGATATGAAAAATCAAATTGTCAGACGTTGGGAACAGGATATAAATGCTTATTTTTGACAGTGGACTGTTTTAGATATCCAGAGCTGCCGCTGTTTATCGAGAAGAGTTTTACCCCAAAGAACTGACAATTCGTCTTGAATGTTACCTGAACATTTGCACTCACTTGAGTTACTGAATACAGTAAGTGCTACATGTTGGGGTAATATTGGGGACACCTGGTCATACATCTGATTGCCTGTTGGAAACTAAGCATTTTAGTTTAACTAAGCATTTACCAAATCCAAAGACAAGATGTCATTCCAAGTACTTGAACAAGAGCACCGACTTGTCTCAATTGAATTCAGTAAGTGCTCCTTGTTGGGGTGTTGGTAAATGATGCAGTTTCCCCAAAGCATATAATCAAGCCAGTTTTTTCATTTGGAAGGTCTCCCTCACGTGCCAAACAGAATCCACAAGGTATTGCGCTTTTCATTCTATCAATGCTCAGTTTTGTTCTCCCAACAAGTTATGAAAATGTGTTTTGATTGTTACCCAAACATTTGCCATCAATTGATTTACTGCATGCAGTAGGTGTTACTGGGGGCACTGGGTGGGGGTACTAACAAATCAAAGGTTTTCGATCCCGTCCAATCTTTTCCTTTTGAAAATGCAGGTTCAATGACTCTCCAAAAGAGTTGTCTGAAATCCAATTAATATGTATGTCTTCTTCCGATCATTTTCAATGTGTTGACATAGTGGAGCCTATGGAGCCCCAACGTAGGCTATCAACAAGGGCCATGATCACCGAAACTTGCATATTCGCTTGAAATCAGTGAGTCATAAAGTCCTGCCAAACGATACAGTGAGTGCTCAATACAAGTAGGAAAAGAGTTGTGATTTTCATGGTAATTTGAAGTCAATTGGAAATCTTGAAAGCTCGAAGGCGGAGTCAGAGATGAGATACTCAAAATTGTATTTAAGTCTGGCATTTCCTTACCAGATGTACAATTCCATCTTCCTACAAAGATCTTGGATGAGCCAGGGATATGGTGATCATCCTTGCCAGGCATTGCCATCAAATGGAAACTGGTCATGCATTCCCCAGAATGTTTTGGAGCATATGAATGCTATAGCCGCGGTAAGTATTATACCCTCTGATACAGTTTACTGAAGTTTGTAAAAATTTGTCAACAACATGAACAGGGAGCCCTGGCTGTTCAGAAATGCCTGTCGGGGCTTGTATGGTCAGCTAAGATATGCTTTTCAAGAATTTGGAAGAATATTTGACAATTACCGTAGAGTACAAGCCACTGAAGAAAACTTATGCCGACAAATACTGATAATTCGTCTTGAATGTTACCTGAACATTTGCACTCACTTGAGTTACTGAATGCAGTAAGTGCTACATGTTGGGGTAATATTGGGGACACGTGGTCATACATTTCCGAAAACCAATTTTAAATTCAGCATTTTCTCAATCACCAAATCCTAATACAAGATGTCATTCCAAGTACTCGAACAAGAGCACTGACTTTTCTCAATTGAATGCAGTAAGTGCTCCTTGTTGGGGTGTTGGTAAATGATGCAGTTTCCCCAAAGCATATAATCACTGATCAAACCAAATTTTTTTGCCTGTCATGTATTTAAAAGTCAAAATTTGTCTAACAATTGTATAAGGATATAAATGCCCTCCTTTGACAGTGGACTGTTTTAGATATGCAGAGCTGCTGCTGTTTATATAGAAAACTTTTACCCCCAAAAAACTAATAATTTGTCTTGAATGTTACCTGAACATTTGCACTCACTTGAGTTACTGAATGCAGTAAGTGCTACATGTTGGGGTAATATTGGGTACACCTGGTCATACATCTCCGAAAACAATTTTCTCAATCACCAAATCCTAATACAAGATGTCATTCCAAGTACTCGAACAAGAGCACTGACTTGTCTCAATTGAATTCAGTAAGTGCTCCTTGTTGGGGTGTTGGTAAATGGTGCAGTTCCCTCCTGAACATATTATCAAGCTATAATTGTCAGCAAGGAGGTCCACTTGAAATCCAAAAGAGATATCGCTAGCTCTTGTTTTTTTCTGATCAGTTCACTTAAGATCTGTCAGTAAAATACCTAAAAGAAAGGGTGGCGTTTGGTCAAGTAATAGTATGTGTCTCCTGTTGGGGCAGTTTTGCGCAGCATTGATCTGACCCTATTTTCAGCTTGTCAAATATGAAAACGCAAATTTGTCAGACATTGGGAAAAGGATGTAAATGCCCAATTACGATAGTGGACTAATTTAGATTTCCAGAATTGCTGCTGTTCCTAGAAAAACTTCCCAATTTGTCTTGAATGTTACCTGAACATTTGCACTCACTTGAGTTACTGAATGCAGTAAGTGCTACATGTTGGGGTAATATCGGGGACACCTGGTCATACATCTGATTACCTTTTGAATTCAAGCATTTTCTCAACCATCACATCCAAATACAAGATGTCATTCCAAGTACTCGAACAAGAGCACTGACTTGTCTCAATTGAATTCAGTAAGTGCTCCTTGTTGGGGTGTTGGGTAAATGATGCAGTTCCCTCCTGAACAAATTATCACGCCATAATTGTCAGCAAAGATGTCCACCTTGAATCCCAAAGAAAAATCGCTAGGTCTTTTTTTTCTGATTAGTTCACTAAAGATCTGTCAGTGAAATTCCCAAAAGAAACGGAGTTTGGTCAAGTAATAGTATGTGTCTCCTGTTGGGGCAGTTTTGCCGAGCACTGATGTGAGCTTATTTTCAGCTTGTCAGATACGAAAAATCAAATTGTCAGACGTTGGGAACAGGATATAAATGCCTATTTTTGACAGTGGACTGTTTTAGATATCCAGAGCTGCCGCTGTTTATCGAGAAGAGTTTTACCCCAAAGAACTGACAATTCGTCTTGAATGTTACCTGAACATTTGCACTCACTTGAGTTACTGAATGCAGTAAGTGCTACATGTTGGGGTAACATTGGGGACACCTGGTCATACATCTGATTGTCTGTTGGAAACTAAGCATTTTAGTTTAACTAAGCATTTACCAAATCCAAATACAAGATGTCATTCCAAGTACTTGAACAAGAGCACCGACTTGTCTCAATTGAATGCAGTAAGTGCTCCTTGTTGGGGTGTTGGTAAATGATGCAGTTTCCCCAAAGCATATAATCACTGATCAGACCATTTTTTTCCCTATCATGTATTTAAAAGTCAAAATTTGTCTGACAATTGTATAAGGATATAAATGCCCTCCTTTGACAGTGGACTGTTTTAGATATCCAGAGCTGCCGCTGTTTATATAGAAAACTTTTACCCCCAAAAAACTAATAATTTGTCTTGAATGTTACCTGAACATTTGCACTCACTTGAGTTACTGAATGCAGTAAGTGCTACATGTTGGGGTAATATTGGGGACACCTGGTCATACATCTCCAAAAACAATTTCTCAATCACCAAATCCTAATACAAGATGTCATTCCAAGTACTCGAACAAGAGCACTGACTTGTCTCAATTCAATTCAGTAAGTGCTCCTTGTTGGGGTGTTGGGTAAATGATGCAGTTCCCTCCTGAACATATTATCACGCCATAATTGTCAGCAAAGATGTCCACCTTGAATCCCAAAGAAAAATCGCTAGGTCTTGTTTTTTCTGATTAGTTCACTAAAGATCTGTCAGTGAAATTCCCAAAAGAAACGGAGTTTGGTCAAGTAATAGTATGTGTCTCCTGTTGGAGCAGTTTTGCCGAGCACTGATATGAGCTTATTTTCAGCTTGTCAGATACGAAAAATCAAATTGTCAGACGTTGGGAACAGGATATAAATGCCTATTTTTGACAGTGGACTGTTTTAGATATCCAGAGCTGCCGCTGTTTATCGAGAAGAGTTTTACCCCAAAGAACTGACAATTCGTCTTGAATGTTACCTGAACATTTGCACTCACTTGAGTTACTGAATGCAGTAAGTGCTACATGTTGGGGTAATATCGGGGACACCTGGTCATACATCTGATTACCTTTTGAATTTAAGCATTTTCTCAACCATCACATCCAAATACAAGATGTCATTCCAAGTACTCAAACAAGAGCACTGACTTGTCTCAATTGAATTCAGTAAGTGCTCCTTGTTGGGGTGTTGGGTAAATGATGCAGTTCCCTCCTGAACATATTATCAAGGCATAATTGCCAGCAAAGATGTCCACCTTGAATCCCAAAGAAAAATCGCTAGGTCTTGTTTTTTCTGATTAGTTCACTAAAGATCTGTCAGTGAAATTCCCAAAAGAAACGGAGTTTGGTCAAGTAATAGTATGTGTCTCCTGTTGGGGCAGTTTTGCCGAGCACTGATGTGAGCTTATTTTCAGCTTGTCAGATATGAAAAATCAAATTGTCAGACGTTGGGAACAGGATATAAATGCTTATTTTTGACAGTGGACTGTTTTAGATATCCAGAGCTGCCGCTGTTTATCGAGAAGAGTTTTACCCCAAAGAACTGACAATTCGTCTTGAATGTTACCTGAACATTTGCACTCACTTGAGTTACTGAATACAGTAAGTGCTACATGTTGGGGTAATATTGGGGACACCTGGTCATACATCTGATTGCCTGTTGGAAACTAAGCATTTTAGTTTAACTAAGCATTTACCAAATCCAAAGACAAGATGTCATTCCAAGTACTTGAACAAGAGCACCGACTTGTCTCAATTGAATTCAGTAAGTGCTCCTTGTTGGGGTGTTGGTAAATGATGCAGTTTCCCCAAAGCATATAATCAAGCCAGTTTTTTCATTTGGAAGGTCTCCCTCACGTGCCAAACAGAATCCACAAGGTATTGCGCTTTTCATTCTATCAATGCTCAGTTTTGTTCTCCCAACAAGTTATGAAAATGTGTTTTGATTGTTACCCAAACATTTGCCATCAATTGATTTACTGCATGCAGTAGGTGTTACTGGGGGCACTGGGTGGGGGTACTAACAAATCAAAGGTTTTCGATCCCGTCCAATCTTTTCCTTTTGAAAATGCAGGTTCAATGACTCTCCAAAAGAGTTGTCTGAAATCCAATTAATATGTATGTCTTCTTCCGATCATTTTCAATGTGTTGACATAGTGGAGCCTATGGAGCCCCAACGTGCAGGCTATCAACAAGGGCCATGATCACCGAAACTTGCATATTCGCTTGAAATCAGTGAGTCATAAAGTCCTGCCAAACGATACAGTGAGTGCTCAATACAAGTAGGAAAAGAGTTGTGATTTTCATGGTAATTTGAAGTCAATTGGAAATCTTGAAAGCTCGAAGGCGGAGTCAGAGAAGAGATACTCAAAATTGTATTTAAGTCTGGCATTTCCTTACCAGATGTACAATTCCATCTTCCTACAAAGATCTTGGATGAGCCAGGGATATGGTGATCATCCTTGCCAGGCATTACCATCAAATGGAAACTGGTCATGCATTCCCCAGAATGTTTTGGAGCATATGAATGCTATAGCCGCGGTAAGTATTATACCCTCTGATACAGTTTACTGAAGTTTGTAAAAATTTGTCAACAACATGAACAGGGAGCCCTGGCTGTTCAGAAATGCCTGTCGGGGCTTGTATGGTCAGCTAAGATATGCTTTTCAAGAATTTGGAAGAATATTTGACAATTACCGTAGAGTACAAGCCACTGAAGAAAACTTATGCCGACAAATACTGATAATTCGTCTTGAATGTTACCTGAACATTTGCACTCACTTGAGTTACTGAATGCAGTAAGTGCTACCTGTTGGGGTAATATTGGGGACACGTGGTCATACATTTCCGAAAACCAATTTTAAATTCAGCATTTTCTCAATCACCAAATCCTAATACAAGATGTCATTCCAAGTACTCGAACAAGAGCACTGACTTGTCTCAATTGAATGCAGTAAGTGCTCCTTGTTGGGGTGTTGGTAAATGATGCAGTTTCCCCAAAGCATATAATCACTGATCAAACCAAATTTTTTTGCCTGTCATGTATTTAAAAGTCAAAATTTGTCTAACAATTGTATAAGGATATAAATGCCCTCCTTTGACAGTGGACTGTTTTAGATATGCAGAGCTGCTGCTGTTTATATAGAAAACTTTTACCCCCAAAAAACTAATAATTTGTCTTGAATGTTACCTGAACATTTGCACTCACTTGAGTTACTGAATGCAGTAAGTGCTACATGTTGGGGTAATATTGGGGACACCTGGTCATACATCTCCGAAAACAATTTTCTCAATCACCAGATCCTAATACAAGATGTCATTCCAAGTACTCGAACAAGAGCACTGACTTGTCTCAATTGAATTCAGTAAGTGCTCCTTGTTGGGGTGTTGGTAAATGATGCAGGTCCCTCCTGAACATATTATCAAGCTATAATTGTCAGCAAGGAGGTCCACTTGAAATCCAAAAGAGATATCGCTAGCTCTTGCTTTTTTCTGATCAGTTCACTTAAGATCTGTCAGTAAAATACCTAAAAGAAAGGGTGGCGTTTGGTCAAGTAATAGTATGTGTCTCCTGTTGGGGCAGTTTTGCGCAGCATTGATCTGACCCTATTTTCAGCTTGTCAAATATGAAAACGCAAATTTGTCAGACATTGGGAAAAGGATGTAAATGCCCAATTACGATAGTGGACTAATTTAGATTTCCAGAATTGCTGCTGTTCCTAGAAAAACTTCCCAATTTGTCTTGAATGTTACCTGAACATTTGCACTCACTTGAGTTACTGAATGCAGTAAGTGCTACATGTTGGGGTAATATCGGGGACACCTGGTCATACATCTGATTACCTTTTGAATTTAAGCATTTTCTCAACCATCACATCCAAATACAAGATGTCATTCCAAGTACTCGAACAAGAGCACTGACTTGTCTCAATTGAATTCAGTAAGTGCTCCTTGTTGGGGTGTTGGGTAAATGATGCAGTTCCCTCCTGAACATATTATCAAGGCATAATTGCCAGCAAAGATGTCCACCTTGAATCCCAAAGAAAAATCGCTAGGTCTTGTTTTTTCTGATTAGTTCACTAAAGATCTGTCAGTGAAATTCCCAAAAGAAACGGAGTTTGGTCAAGTAATAGTATGTGTCTCCTGTTGGGGCAGTTTTGCCGAGCACTGATGTGAGCTTATTTTCAGCTTGTCAGATATGAAAAATCAAATTGTCAGACGTTGGGAACAGGATATAAATGCTTATTTTTGACAGTGGACTGTTTTAGATATCCAGAGCTGCCGCTGTTTATCGAGAAGAGTTTTACCCCAAAGAACTGACAATTCGTCTTGAATGTTACCTGAACATTTGCACTCACTTGAGTTACTGAATACAGTAAGTGCTACATGTTGGGGTAATATTGGGGACACCTGGTCATACATCTGATTGCCTGTTGGAAACTAAGCATTTTAGTTTAACTAAGCATTTACCAAATCCAAAGACAAGATGTCATTCCAAGTACTTGAACAAGAGCACCGACTTGTCTCAATTGAATTCAGTAAGTGCTCCTTGTTGGGGTGTTGGTAAATGATGCAGTTTCCCCAAAGCATATAATCAAGCCAGTTTTTTCATTTGGAAGGTCTCCCTCACGTGCCAAACAGAATCCACAAGGTATTGCGCTTTTCATTCTATCAATGCTCAGTTTTGTTCTCCCAACAAGTTATGAAAATGTGTTTTGATTGTTACCCAAACATTTGCCATCAATTGATTTACTGCATGCAGTAGGTGTTACTGGGGGCACTGGGTGGGGGTACTAACAAATCAAAGGTTTTCGATCCCGTCCAATCTTTTCCTTTTGAAAATGCAGGTTCAATGACTCTCCAAAAGAGTTGTCTGAAATCCAATTAATATGTATGTCTTCTTCCGATCATTTTCAATGTGTTGACATAGTGGAGCCTATGGAGCCCCAACGTGCAGGCTATCAACAAGGGCCATGATCACCGAAACTTGCATATTCGCTTGAAATCAGTGAGTCATAAAGTCCTGCCAAACGATACAGTGAGTGCTCAATACAAGTAGGAAAAGAGTTGTGATTTTCATGGTAATTTGAAGTCAATTGGAAATCTTGAAAGCTCGAAGGCGGAGTCAGAGATGAGATACTCAAAATTGTATTTAAGTCTGGCATTTCCTTACCAGATGTACAATTCCATCTTCCTACAAAGATCTTGGATGAGCCAGGGATATGGTGATCATCCTTGCCAGGCATTGCCATCAAATGGAAACTGGTCATGCATTCCCCAGAATGTTTTGGAGCATATGAATGCTATAGCCGCGGTAAGTATTATACCCTCTGATACAGTTTACTGAAGTTTGTAAAAATTTGTCAACAACATGAACAGGGAGCCCTGGCTGTTCAGAAATGCCTGTCGGGGCTTGTATGGTCAGCTAAGATATGCTTTTGAAGAATTTGGAAGAATATTTGACAATTACCGTAGAGTACAAGCCACTGAAGAAAACTTATGCCGACAAATACTGATAATTCGTCTTGAATGTTACCTGAACATTTGCACTCACTTGAGTTACTGAATGCAGTAAGTGCTACCTGTTGGGGTAATATTGGGGACACGTGGTCATACATTTCCGAAAACCAATTTTAAATTCAGCATTTTCTCAATCACCAAATCCTAATACAAGATGTCATTCCAAGTACTCGAACAAGAGCACTGACTTTTCTCAATTGAATGCAGTAAGTGCTCCTTGTTGGGGTGTTGGTAAATGATGCAGTTTCCCCAAAGTATATAATCACTGATCAAACCAAATTTTTTTGCCTGTCATGTATTTAAAAGTCAAAATTTGTCTGACAATTGTATAAGGATATAAATGCCCTCCTTTGACAGTGGACTGTTTTAGATATGCAGAGCTGCTGCTGTTTATATAGAAAACTTTTACCCCCAAAAAACTAATAATTTGTCTTGAATGTTACCTGAACATTTGCACTCGAGTTACTGAATGCAGTAAGTGCTACATGTTGGGGTAATATTGGGGACACCTGGTCATACATCTCCGAAAAACAATTTTCTCAATCACCAAATCCTAATACAAGATGTCATTCCAAGTACTCGAACAAGAGCACTGACTTGTCTCAATTGAATTCAGTAAGTGCTCCTTGTTGGGGTGTTGGTAAATGGTGCAGTTCCCTCCTGAACATATTATCAAGCTATAATTGTCAGCAAGGAGGTCCACTTGAAATCCAAAAGAGATATCGCTAGCTCTTGTTTTTTTCTGATCAGTTCACTTAAGATCTGTCAGTAAAATACCTAAAAGAAAGGGTGGCGTTTGGTCAAGTAATAGTATGTGTCTCCTGTTGGGGCAGTTTTGCGCAGCATTGATCTGACCCTATTTTCAGCTTGTCAAATATGAAAACGCAAATTTGTCAGACATTGGGAAAAGGATGTAAATGCCCAATTACGATAGTGGACTAATTTAGATTTCCAGAATTGCTGCTGTTCCTAGAAAAACTTCCCAATTTGTCTTGAATATTACCTGAACATTTGCACTCACTTGAGTTACTGAATGCAGTAAGTGCTACATGTTGGGGTAATATCGGGGACACCTGGTCATACATCTGATTACCTTTTGAATTTAAGCATTTTCTCAACCATCACATCCAAATACAAGATGTCATTCCAAGTACTCGAACAAGAGCACTGACTTGTCTCAATTGAATTCAGTAAGTGCTCCTTGTTGGGGTGTTGGGTAAATGATGCAGTTCCCTCCTGAACATATTATCACGCCATAATTGTCAGCAAAGATGTCCACCTTGAATCCCAAAGAAAAATCGCTAGGTCTTGTTTTTTCTGATTAGTTCACTAAAGATCTGTCAGTGAAATTCCCAAAAGAAACGGAGTTTGGTCAAGTAATAGTATGTGTCTCCTGTTGGGGCAGTTTTGCCGAGCACTGATGTGAGCTTATTTTCAGCTTGTCAGATACGAAAAATCAAATTGTCAGATGTTGGGAACAGGATATAAATGCCTATTTTTGACAGTGGACTGTTTTAGATATCCAGAGCTGCCGCTGTTTATCGAGAAGAGTTTTACCCCAAAGAACTGACAATTCGTCTTGAATGTTACCTGAACATTTGCACTCACTTGAGTTACTGAATGCAGTAAGTGCTACATGTTGGGGTAACATTGGGGACACCTGGTCATACATCTGATTGTCTGTTGGAAACTAAGCATTTTAGTTTAACTAAGCATTTACCAAATCCAAATACAAGATGTCATTCCAAGTACTTGAACAAGAGCACCGACTTGTCTCAATTGAATGCAGTAAGTGCTCCTTGTTGGGGTGTTGGTAAATGATGCAGTTTCCCCAAAGCATATAATCACTGATCAGACCATTTTTTTCCCTATCATGTATTTAAAAGTCAAAATTTGTCTGACAATTGTATAAGGATATAAATGCCCTCCTTTGACAGTGGACTGTTTTAGATATCCAGAGCTGCCGCTGTTTATATAGAAAACTTTTACCCCCAAAAAACTAATAATTTGTCTTGAATGTTACCTGAACATTTGCACTCACTTGAGTTACTGAATGCAGTAAGTGCTGCATGTTGGGGTAATATTGGGGACACCTGGTCATACATCTCCAAAAACAATTTCTCAATCACCAAATCCTAATACAAGATGTCATTCCAAGTACTCGAACAAGAGCACTGACTTGTCTCAATTCAATTCAGTAAGTGCTCCTTGTTGGGGTGTTGGGTAAATGATGCAGTTCCCTCCTGAACATATTATCACGCCATAATTGTCAGCAAAGATGTCCACCTTGAATCCCAAAGAAAAATCGCTAGGTCTTGTTTTTTCTGATTAGTTCACTAAAGATCTGTCAGTGAAATTCCCAAAAGAAACGGAGTTTGGTCAAGTAATAGTATGTGTCTCCTGTTGGAGCAGTTTTGCCGAGCACTGATGTGAGCTTATTTTCAGCTTGTCAGATACGAAAAATCAAATTGTCAGACGTTGGGAACAGGATATAAATGCCTATTTTTGAAGGTGGACTGTTTTAGATATCAAGAGCTGCCGCTGTTTATCGGGAAGAGTTTTACCCCAAAGAACTGACAATTCGTCTTGAATGTTACCTGAACATTTGCACTCACTTGAGTTACTGAATGCAGTAAGTGCTACATGTTGGGGTAATATCGGGGACACCTGGTCATACATCTGATTACCTTTTGAATTTAAGCATTTTCTCAACCATCACATCCAAATACAAGATGTCATTCCAAGTACTCGAAAATGAGCACTGACTTGTCTCAATTGAATTCAGTTGAATTTCCAAAGAAAAATCCCTAGGTCTTGTTTTTTCTGATTAGTTCACTAAAGATCTGTCAGTGAAATTCCCAAAAGAAACGGAGTTTAGTCAAGTAATAGTATGTGTCTCCTGTTGGGGCAGTTCTGCCGAGCACTGATGTGAGCTTATTTTCAGCTTGTCAGATATGAAAAATCAAATTGTCAGACATTGGGAACAGGATATAAATGCTTATTTTTGACAGTGGACTGTTTTAGATATCCAGAGCTGCCGCTGTTTATCGAGAAGAGTTTTACCCCAAAGAACTGACAATTCGTCTTGAATGTTACCTTAACATTTGCACTCACTTGAGTTACTGAATGCAGTAAGTGCTACATGTTGGGGTAATATTGGGGACACCTGGTCATACATCTGATTGCCTGTTGGAAACTAAGCATTTTAGTTTAACTAAGCATTTACCAAATCCAAATACAAGATGTCATTCCAAGTACTTGAACAAGAGCACCGACTTGTCTCAATTGAATTCAGTAAGTGCTCCTTGTTGGGGTGTTGGTAAATGATGCAGTTTCCCCAAAGCATATAATCACTGATCAGACCATTTTTTTCCCTATCATGTATATAAAAGTCAAAATTTGTCTGACAATTGTATAAGGATATAAATGCCCTCCTTTGACAGTGGACTGTTTTAGATATCCAGAGCTGCCGCTGTTTATATAGAAAACTTTTACCCCCAAAAAACTAATAATTTGTCTTGAATGTTACCTGAACATTTGCACTCACTTGAGTTACTGAATGCAGTAAGTGCTACATGTTGGGGTAATATTGGGGACACCTGGTCATACATCTCCAAAAACAATTTCTCAATCACCAAATCCTAATACAAGATGTCATTCCAAGTACTCGAACAAGAGCACTGACTTGTCTCAATTCAATTCAGTAAGTGCTCCTTGTTGGGGTGTTGGGTAAATGATGCAGTTCCCTCCTGAACATATTATCACGCCATAATTGTCAGCAAAGATGTCCACCTTGAATCCCAAAGAAAAATCGCTAGGTCTTGTTTTTTCTGATTAGTTCACTAAAGATCTGTCAGTGAAATTCCCAAAAGAAACGGAGTTTGGTCAAGTAATAGTATGTGTCTCCTGTTGGAGCAGTTTTGCCGAGCACTGATGTGAGCTTATTTTCAGCTTGTCAGATACGAAAAATCAAATTGTCAGACGTTGGGAACAGGATATAAATGCCTATTTTTGAAGGTGGACTGTTTTAGATATCAAGAGCTGCCGCTGTTTATCGGGAAGAGTTTTACCCCAAAGAACTGACAATTCGTCTTGAATGTTACCTGAACATTTGCACTCACTTGAGTTACTGAATGCAGTAAGTGCTACATGTTGGGGTAATATCGGGGACACCTGGTCATACATCTGATTACCTTTTGAATTTAAGCATTTTCTCAACCATCACATCCAAATACAAGATGTCATTCCAAGTACTCGAAAATGAGCACTGACTTGTCTCAATTGAATTCAGTTGAATTTCCAAAGAAAAATCCCTAGGTCTTGTTTTTTCTGATTAGTTCACTAAAGATCTGTCAGTGAAATTCCCAAAAGAAACGGAGTTTAGTCAAGTAATAGTATGTGTCTCCTGTTGGGGCAGTTCTGCCGAGCACTGATGTGAGCTTATTTTCAGCTTGTCAGATATGAAAAATCAAATTGTCAGACATTGGGAACAGGATATAAATGCTTATTTTTGACAGTGGACTGTTTTAGATATCCAGAGCTGCCGCTGTTTATCGAGAAGAGTTTTACCCCAAAGAACTGACAATTCGTCTTGAATGTTACCTTAACATTTGCAGTCACTTGAGTTACTGAATGCAGTAAGTGCTACATGTTGGGGTAATATTGGGGACACCTGGTCATACATCTGATTGCCTGTTGGAAACTAAGCATTTTAGTTTAACTAAGCATTTACCAAATCCAAATACAAGATGTCATTCCAAGTACTTGAACAAGAGCACCGACTTGTCTCAATTGAATTCAGTAAGTGCTCCTTGTTGGGGTGTTGGTAAATGATGCAGTTTCCCCAAAGCATAAATCAAGCCAGTTTTTTCATTTGGAAGGTCTCCCTCACGTGCCAAACAGAATCCACAAGGTATTGCGCTTTTCATTCTATCAATGCTCAGTTTTGTTCTCCCAACAAGTCATGAAAATGTGTTTTGATTGTTACCCAAACATTTGCCATCAATTGATTTACTGCATGCAGTCGGTGTCACTGGGGGCACTGGGTGGGGGTACTAACAAATCAAAGGTTTTCGATCCCGTCCAATCTTTTCCTTTTGAAAATGCAGGTTCAATGACTCTCCAAAAGAGTTGTCTGAAATCCAATTAATATGTATGTCTTCTTCCGATCATTTTCAATGTGTTGACATAGTGGAGCCTATGGAGCCCCAACGTGCAGGCTATCAACAAAGGCCATGATCACCGAAACTTGCATATTCGCTTGAAATCAGTGAGTCATAAAGTCCTGCCAAACGATACAGTGAGTGCTCAATACAAGTAGGAAAAGAGTTGTGATTTTCATGGTAATTTGAAGTCAATTGGAAATCTTGAAAGCTCGAAGGCGGAGTCAGAGATGAGATACTCAAAATTGTATTTAAGTCTGGCACTTCCTTACCAGATGTACAATTCCATCTTCCTACAAAGATCTTGGATGAGCCAGGGAAATGGTGATCATTGCCATCAAATGGAAACTGGTCATGCATTCCCCAGAATGTTTTGGAGCATATGAATGCTATAGCCGCGGTAAGTATTATACCCTCTGATACAGTTTACTGAAGTTTGTAAAAATTTGTCAACAACATGAACAGGGAGCCCTGGCTGTTCAGAAATGCCTCTCGGGGCTTGTATGGTCAGCTAAGATATGCTTTTGAAGAATTTGGAAGAATATTTGACAATTACCGTAGAGTACAAGCCACTGAAGAAAACTTATGCCGACAAATACTGATAATTCGTCTTGAATGTTACCTGAACATTTGCATTCACTTGAGTTACTGAATGCAGTAAGTGCTACATGTTGGGGTAATATTGGGGACACGTGGTCATACATTTCCGAACACCATTTTGAAATTCAGCATTTTCTCAATCACCAAATCCAAATACAAGATGTCATTCCAAGTACTCGAACAAGAGCACTGACTTGTCTCAATTGAATGCAGTAAGTGCTCCTTGTTGGGGTGTTGGTAAATGATGCAGTTTCCCCAAAGCATATAATCACTGATCAGACCAAATTTTTTTGCCTGTCATGTATTTAAAAGTCAAAATTTGTCTGACAATTGTATAAGGATATAAATGCCCTCCTTTGACAGTGGACTGTTTTAGATATGCAGAGCTGCCGCTGTTTATATAGAAAACTTTTACCCCCAAAAAACTAATAATTTGTCTTGAATGTTACCTGAACATTTGCACTCACTTGAGTTACTGAATGCAGTAAGTGCTACATGTTGGGGTAATATTGGGGACACCTGGTCATATATCTCCAAAAACAATTTCTCAATCACCAAATCCTAATACAAGATGTTATTCCAAGTACTCGAACAAGAGCACTGACTTGTCTCAATTGAATTCAGTAAGTGCTCCTTGTTGGGGTGTTGGTAAATGATGCAGTTCCCTCCTGAACATATTATCAAGCTATAATTGTCAGCAAGGAGGTCCACTTTAAATCCAAAAGAGATATCGCTAGCTCTTTTTTTTTTCTGATCAGTTCACTTAAGATCTGTCAGTAAAATACCTAAAAGAAAGGGTGGCGTTTGGTCAAGTAATAGGTATGTGTCTCCTGTTGGGGCAGTTTTGCGCAGCATTGATCTGACCCTATTTTCAGCTTGTCATATATGAAAACGCAAATTTGTCAGACATTGGGAAAAGGATATAAATGCCCAAATACGATAGTGGACTAATTTAGATTTCCAGAATTGCTGCTGTTCCTAGAAAAACTTCCCAATTTGTCTTGAATGTTACCTGAACATTTGCACTCACTTGAGTTACTGAATGCAGTAAGTGCTACATGTTGGGGTAATATCGGGGACACCTGGTCATACATCTGATTACCTTTTGAATTTAAGCATTTTCTCAACCATCACATCCAAATACAAGATGTCATTCCAAGTACTCGAACAAGAGCACTGACTTGTCTCAATTGAATTCAGTAAGTGCTCCTTGTTGGGGTGTTGGGTAAATGATGCAGTTCCCTCCTGAACATATTATCACGCCATAATTGTCAGCAAAGATGTCCACCTTGAATCCCAAAGAAAAATCGCTAGGTCTTGTTTTTTCTGATTAGTTCACTAAAGATCTGTCAGTGAAATTCCCAAAAGAAACGGAGTTTGGTCAAGTAATAGTATGTGTCTCCTGTTGGGGCAGTTTTGCCGAGCACTGATATGAGCTTATTTTCAGCTTGTCAGATACGAAAAATCAAATTGTCAGACGTTGGGAACAGGATATAAATGCCTATTTTTGACAGTGGACTGTTTTAGATATCCAGAGCTGCCGCTGTTTATCGAGAAGAGTTTTACCCCAAAGAACTGACAATTCGTCTTGAATGTTACCTGAACATTTGCACTCACTTGAGTTACTGAATGCAGTAAGTGCTACATGTTGGGGTAATATCGGGGACACCTGGTCATACATCTGATTACCTTTTGAATTTAAGCATTTTCTCAACCATCACATCCAAATACAAGATGTCATTCCAAGTACTCGAACAAGAGCACTGACTTGTCTCAATTGAATTCAGTAAGTGCTCCTTGTTGGGGTGTTGGGTAAATGATGCAGTTCCCTCCTGAACATATTATCAAGGCATAATTGCCAGCAAAGATGTCCACCTTGAATCCCAAAGAAAAATCGCTAGGTCTTGTTTTTTCTGATTAGTTCACTAAAGATCTGTCAGTGAAATTCCCAAAAGAAACGGAGTTTGGTCAAGTAATAGTATGTGTCTCCTGTTGGGGCAGTTTTGCCGAGCACTGATGTGAGCTTATTTTCAGCTTGTCAGATATGAAAAATCAAATTGTCAGACGTTGGGAACAGGATATAAATGCTTATTTTTGACAGTGGACTGTTTTAGATATCCAGAGCTGCCGCTGTTTATCGAGAAGAGTTTTACCCCAAAGAACTGACAATTCGTCTTGAATGTTACCTGAACATTTGCACTCACTTGAGTTACTGAATACAGTAAGTGCTACATGTTGGGGTAATATTGGGGACACCTGGTCATACATCTGATTGCCTGTTGGAAACTAAGCATTTTAGTTTAACTAAGCATTTACCAAATCCAAAGACAAGATGTCATTCCAAGTACTTGAACAAGAGCACCGACTTGTCTCAATTGAATTCAGTAAGTGCTCCTTGTTGGGGTGTTGGTAAATGATGCAGTTTCCCCAAAGCATATAATCAAGCCAGTTTTTTCATTTGGAAGGTGTCCCTCACGTGCCAAACAGAATCCACAAGGTATTGCGCTTTTCATTCTATCAATGCTCAGTTTTGTTCTCCCAACAAGTCATGAAAATGTGTTTTGATTGTTACCCAAACATTTGCCATCAATTGATTTACTGCATGCAGTAGGTGTTACTGGGGGCACTGGGTGGGGGTACTAACAAATCAAAGGTTTTCGATCCCGTCCATTCTTTTCCTTTTGAAAATGCAGGTTCAATGACTCTCCAAAAGAGTTGTCTGAAATCCAATTAATATGTATGTCTTCTTCCGATCATTTTCAATGTGTTGACATAGTGGAGCCTATGGAGCCCCAACGTGCAGGCTATCAACAAAGGCCATGATCACCGAAACTTGCATATTCGCTTGAAATCAGTGAGTCATAAAGTCCTGCCAAACGATACAGTGAGTGCTCAATACAAGTAGGAAAAGAGTTGTGATTTTCATGGTAATTTGAAGTCAATTGGAAATCTTGAAAGCTCGAAGGCGGAGTCAGAGATGAGATACTCAAAATTGTATTTAAGTCTGGCATTTCCTTACCAGATGTACAATTCCATCTTCCTACAAAGATCTTGGATGAGCCAGGGAAATGGTGATCATCCTTGCCAGGCATTGCCATCAAATGGAAACTGGTCATGCATTCCCGAGAATGTTTTGGAGCATATGAATGCTATAGCCGCGGTAAGTATTATACCCTCTGATACAGTTTACTGAAGTTTGTAAAAATTTGTCAACAACATGAACAGGGAGCCCTGGCTGTTCAGAAATGCCTGTCGGGGCTTGTATGGTCAGCTAAGATATGCTTTTCAAGAATTTGGAAGAATATTTGACAATTACCGTAGAGTACAAGCCACTGAAGAAAACTTATGCCGACAAATACTGATAATTCGTCTTGAATGTTACCTGAACATTTGCACTCACTTGAGTTACTGAATGCAGTAAGTGCTACATGTTGGGGTAATATTGGGGACACGTGGTCATACATTTCCGAGAACCAATTTTAAATTCAGCATTTTCTCAATCACCAAATCCTAATACAAGATGTCATTCCAAGTACTCGAACAAGAGCACTGACTTTTCTCAATTGAATGCAGTAAGTGCTCCTTGTTGGGGTGTTGGTAAATGATGCAGTTTCCCCAAAGCATATAATCACTGATCAAACCAAATTTTTTTGCCTGTCATGTATTTAAAAGTCAAAATTTGTCTAACAATTGTATAAGGATATAAATGCCCTCCTTTGACAGTGGACTGTTTTAGATATGCAGAGCTGCTGCTGTTTATATAGAAAACTTTTACCCCCAAAAAACTAATAATTTGTCTTGAATGTTACCTGAACATTTGCACTCACTTGAGTTACTGAATGCAGTAAGTGCTAGTGTTGGGGTAATATTGGGGACACCTGGTCATACATCTCCGAAAAACAATTTTCTCAATCACCAAATCCTAATACAAGATGTCATTCCAAGTACTCGAACAAGAGCACTGACTTGTCTCAATTGAATTCAGTAAGTGCTCCTTGTTGGGGTGTTGGTAAATGGTGCAGTTCCCTCCTGAACATATTATCAAGCTATAATTGTCAGCAAGGAGGTCCACTTGAAATCCAAAAGAGATATCGCTAGCTCTTGTTTTTTTCTGATCAGTTCACTTAAGATCTGTCAGTAAAATACCTAAAAGAAAGGGTGGCGTTTGGTCAAGTAATAGTATGTGTCTCCTGTTGGGGCAGTTTTGCGCAGCATTGATCTGACCCTATTTTCAGCTTGTCAAATATGAAAACGCAAATTTGTCAGACATTGGGAAAAGGATGTAAATGCCCAATTACGATAGTGGACTAATTTAGATTTCCAGAATTGCTGCTGTTCCTAGAAAAACTTCCCAATTTGTCTTGAATGTTACCTGAACATATGCACTCACTTGAGTTACTGAATGCAGTAAGTGCTACATGTTGGGGTAATATCGGGGACACCTGGTCATACATCTGATTACCTTTTGAATTTAAGCATTTTCTCAACCATCACATCCAAATACAAGATGTCATTCCAAGTACTCGAACAAGAGCACTGACTTGTCTCAATTGAATTCAGTAAGTGCTCCTTGTTGGGGTGTTGGGTAAATGATGCAGTTCCCTCCTGAACATATTATCACGCCATAATTGTCAGCAAAGATGTCCACCTTGAATCCCAAAGAAAAATCGCTAGGTCTTGTTTTTTCTGATTAGTTCACTAAAGATCTGTCAGTGAAATTCCCAAAAGAAACGGAGTTTGGTCAAGTAATAGTATTTGTCTCCTGTTGGGGCAGTTTTGCCGAGCACTGATGTGAGCTTATTTTCAGCTTGTCAGATACGAAAAATCAAATTGTCAGACGTTGGGAACAGGATATAAATGCCTATTTTTGAAGGTGGACTGTTTTAGATATCAAGAGCTGCCGCTGTTTATCGGGAAGAGTTTTACCCCAAAGAACTGACAATTCGTCTTGAATGTTACCTGAACATTTGCACTCACTTGAGTTACTGAATGCAGTAAGTGCTACATGTTGGGGTAATATCGGGGACACCTGGTCATACATCTGATTACCTTTTGAAATTAAGCATTTTCTCAACCATCACATCCAAATACAAGATGTCATTCCAAGTACTCGAACAAGAGCACTGACTTGTCTCAATTGAATTCAGTAAGTGCTCCTTGTTGGGGTGTTGGGTAAATGATGTAGTTCCCTCCTGAACATATTATCAAGCCATAATTGTCAGCAAAGATGTCCACCTTGAATTTCAAAGAAAAATCGCTAGGTCTTGTTTTTTCTGATTAGTTCACTAAAGATCTGTCAGTGAAATTCCCAAAAGAAACAGAGATTGGTCAAGTAATAGTATGTGTCTCCTGTTGGGGCAGTTTTGCCGAGCACTGATGTGAGCTTATTTTCAGCTTGTCAGATATGAAAAAAGCAAATTGTCAGACATTGGGAACAGGATATAAATGCTTATTTTTGACAGTGGACTGTTTTAGATATCCAGAGCTGCCGCTGTTTATCGAGAAGAGTTTTACCCCAAAGAACTGACAATTCGTCTTGAATGTTACCTGAACATTTGCACTCACTTGAGTTACTGAATGCAGTAAGTGCTACATGTTGGGGTAATATCGGGGACACCTGGTCATACATCTGATTACCTTTTGAATTTAAGCATTTTCTCAACCATCACATCCAAATACAAGATGTCATTCCAAGTACTCGAACAAGAGCACTGACTTGTCTCAATTGAATTCAGTAAGTGCTCCTTGTTGGGGTGTTGGGTAAATGATGCAGTTCCCTCCTGAACATATTATCAAGGCATAATTGTCAGCAAAGATGTCCACCTTGAATCCCAAAGAAAAATCGCTAGGTCTTGTTTTTTCTGATTAGTTCACTAAAGATCTGTCAGTAAAATTCCTAAAAGAAACGGAGTTTGGTCAAGTAATAGTATGTGTCTCCTGTTGGGGCAGTTTTGCCGAGCACTGATGTGAGCTTATTTTCAGCTTGTCAGATATGAAAAATCAAATTGTCAGACGTTGGGAACAGGATATAAATGCTAAATTTTGACAGTGGACTGTTTTAGATATCCAGAGCTGCCGCTTTTTATCGAGAAGAGTTTTACCCCAAAGAACTGATAATTCGTCTTGAATGTTACCTGAACATTTGCACTCACTTGAGTTACTGAATACAGTAAGTGCTACATGTTGGGGTAATATTGGGGACACCTGGTCATACATCTGATTGCCTGATGGAAACTAAGCATTTTAGTTTAATTAAGCATTTACCTAATCCAAATACAAGATGTCATTCCAAGTACTTGAACAAGAGCACCGACTTGTCTCAATTGAATTCAGTAAGTGCTCCTTGTTGGGGTGTTGGTAAATGATGCAGTTTCCCCAAAGCATATAATCAAGCCAGTTTTTTCATTTGGAAGGTGTCCCTCACGTGCCAAACAGAATCCACAAGGTATTGCGCTTTTCATTCTATCAATGCTCAGTTTTGTTCTCCCAACAAGTCATGAAAATGTGTTTTGATTGTTACCCAAACATTTGCCATCAATTGATTTACTGCATGCAGTAGGTGTTACTGGGGGCACTGGGTGGGGGTACTAACAAATCAAAGGTTTTCGATCCCGTCCAATCTTTTCCTTTTGAAAATACAGGTTCAATGACTCTCCAAAAGAGTTGTCTGAAATCCAATTAATATGTATGTCTTCTTCCGATCATTTTCAATGTGTTGACATAGTGGAGCCTATGGAGCCCCAACGTGCAGGCTATCAACAAAGGCCATGATCACCGAAACTTGCATATTCGTTTGAAATCAGTGAGTCATAAAGTCCTGCCAAACGATACAGTGAGTGCTCAATACAAGTAGGAAAAGAGTTGTGATTTTCATGGTAATTTGAAGTCAATTGGAAATCTTGAAAGCTCAAAGGCGGAGTTAGAGATGAGATACTCAAAATAGTATTTAAGTCTGGCATTTCCTTACCAGATGTACAATTCCATCTTCCTACAAAGATCTTGGATGAGCCAGGGAAATGGTGATCATCCTTGCCAGGCATTGCCATCAAATGGACACTGGTCATGCATTCCCCAGAATGTTTTGGAGCATATGAATGCTATAGCCGCGGTAAGTATTATACCCTCTGATACAGTTTATTGAATTTTGTAAAAATTTGTCAACAACATGAACAGGGAGCCCTGGCTGTTCAGAAATGCCTGTCGGGGCTTGTATGGTCAGCTAAGATATGCTTGTCAAGAATTTGGAAGAATATTTGACAATTACCGTAGAGTACAAGCCACTGAAGAAAACTTATGCCGACAAATACTGAAAATTCGTCTTGAATGTTACCTGAACATTTGCACTCACTTGAGTTACTGAATGCAGTAAGTGCTACATGTTGGGGTAATATTGGGGACACGTGGTCATACATTTCCGAACACCATTTTGAAATTCAGCATTTTCTCAATCACCAAATCCTAATACAAGATGTCATTCCAAGTACTCGAACAAGAGCACTGACTTGTCTCAATTGAATGCAGTAAGTGCTCCTTGTTGGGGTGTTGGTAAATGATGCAGTTTCCCCAAAGCATATGATCACTGATCAGACCAAATTTGTTTGCCTGTCATGTATTTAAAAGTCAAAATTTGTCTGACCATTGTATAAGGATATAAATGCCCTCCTTTGACAGTGGACTGTTTTAGATATGCAGAGCTGCCGCTGTTTATATAGAAAACTTTTACCCCCAAAAAACTAATAATTTGTCTTGAATGTTACCTGAACATTTGCACTCACTTGAGTTACTGAATGCAGTAAGTGTTACATGTTGGGGTAATATTGGGGACACCTGGTCATACATCTCCGAAAACAATTTTCTCAATCACCAGATCCTAATACAAGATGTCATTCCAAGTACTCGAACAAGAGCACTGACTTGTCTCAATTGAATTCAGTAAGTGCTCCTTGTTGGGTTGTTGGTAAATGATGCAGGTCCCCCCTGAACATATTATCAAGCTATAATTGTCAGCAAGGAGGTCCACTTTAAATCCAAAAGAGAAATCGCTAGCTCTTGTTTTTTTCTGATCAGTTCACTTAAGATCTGTCAGTAAAATTCCTAAAAGAAAGGGTGGCGTTTGGTCAAGTAATAGTATGTGTCTCCTGTTGGGGCAGTTTTGCGCAGCATTGATCTGACCCTATTTTCAGCTTGTCAAATATGAAAAAGCAAATTTGTCAGACATTGGGAAAAGGGTATATACGCCCAATTACGATAGTGGACTATTTTAGATTTCCAGAATTGCTGCTGTTCCTAGAAAAAACTTCCCAATTTGTCTTTAATGTTACCTGAACATTTGCACTCACTTGAGTTACTGAATGCAGTAAGTGCTACATGTTGGGGTAATATCGGGGACACCTGGTCATACATCTGATTACCTTTTGAATTTAAGCATTTTCTCAACCATCACATCCAAATACAAGATGTCATTCCAAGTCCTCGAACAAGAGCACTGACTTGTCTCAATTCCATTCAGTAAGTGCTCCTTGTTGGGGTGTTGGGTAAATGATGCAGTTCCCTCCTGAACATATTATCAAGCCATAATTGTCAGCAAAGATGTCCACCTTGAATCCCAAAGAAAAATCCCTAGGTCTTGTTTTTTCTGATTAGTTCACTAAAGATCGGTCCGTGAAATTCCCAAAAGAAACGGAGTTTGGTCAAGTAATAGTATGTGTCTCCTGTTGGGGCAGTTTTGCCGAGCACTGATATGAGCTTATTTTCAGCTTGTCAGATACGAAAAATCAAATTGTCAGACGTTGGGAACAGGATATAAATGCCTATTTTTGACAGTGGACTGTTTTAGATATCCAGAGCTGCCGCTGTTTATCGAGAAGAGTTTTACCCCAAAGAACTGACAATTCGTCTTGAATGTTACCTGAACATTTGCACTCACTTGAGTTACTGAATGCAGTAAGTGCTACATGTTGGGGTAATATCGGGGACACCTGGTCATACATCTGATTACCTTTTGAATTTAAGCATTTTCTCAACCATCACATCCAAAGACAAGATGTCATTCCAAGTACTCGAACAAGAGCACTGACTTGTCTCAATTGAATTCAGTAAGTGCTCCTTGTTGGGGTGTTGGGTAAATGATGCAGTTCCCTCCTGAACATATTATCAAGGCATAATTGCCAGCAAAGATGTCCACCTTGAATCCCAAAGAAAAATCGCTAGGTCTTGTTTTTTCTGATTAGTTCACTAAAGATCTGTCAGTGAAATTCCCAAAAGAAACGGAGTTTGGTCAAGTAATAGTATGTGTCTCCTGTTGGGGCAGTTTTGCCGAGCACTGATGTGAGCTTATTTTCAGCTTGTCAGATATGAAAAATCAAATTGTCAGACGTTGGGAACAGGATATAAATGCTTATTTTTGACAGTGGACTGTTTTAGATATCCAGAGCTGCCGCTGTTTATCGAGAAGAGTTTTACCCCAAAGAACTGACAATTCGTCTTGAATGTTACCTGAACATTTGCACTCACTTGAGTTACTGAATACAGTAAGTGCTACATGTTGGGGTAATATTGGGGACACCTGGTCATACATCTGATTGCCTGTTGGAAACTAAGCATTTTAGTTTAACTAAGCATTTACCAAATCCAAAGACAAGATGTCATTCCAAGTACTTGAACAAGAGCACCGACTTGTCTCAATTGAATTCAGTAAGTGCTCCTTGTTGGGGTGTTGGTAAATGATGCAGTTTCCCCAAAGCATATAATCAAGCCAGTTTTTTCATTTGGAAGGTCTCCCTCACGTGCCAAACAGAATCCACAAGGTATTGCGCTTTTCATTCTATCAATGCTCAGTTTTGTTCTCCCAACAAGTCATGAAAATGTGTTTTGATTGTTACCCAAACATTTGCCATCAATTGATTTACTGCATGTAATAGGTGTTACTGGGGGCACTGGGTGGGGGTACTAACAAATCAAAGGTTTTCGATCCCGTCCAATCTTTTCCTTTTGAAAATGCAGGTTCAATGACTCTCCAAAAGAGTTGTCTGAAATCCAATTAATATGTATGTCTTCTTCCGATCATTTTCAATGTGTTGACATAGTGGAGCCTAAGGAGCCCCAACGTGCAGGCTATCAACAAAGGCCATGATCACCGAAACTTGCATATTCGCTTGAAATCAGTGAGTCATAAAGTCCTGCCAAACGATACAGTGAGTGCTCAATACAAGTAGGAAAAGAGTTGTGATTTTCATGGTAATTTGAAGTCAATTGGAAATCTTGAAAGCTCGAAGGCGGAGTTAGAGATGAGATACTCAAAATTGTATTTAAGTCTGGCATTTCCTTACCAGATGTACAATTCCATCTTCCTACAAAGATCTTGGATGAGCCAGGGAAATGGTGATCATCCTTGCCAGGCATTGCCATCAAATGGAAACTGGTCATGCATTCCCCAGAATGTTTTGGAGCATATGAATGCTATAGCCGCGGTAAGTATTATACCATCTGATACAGTTTACTGAAGTTTGTAAAAATTTGTCAACAACATGAACAGGGAGCCCTGGCTTTTCAGAAATGCCTGTCGGGGCTTGTATGGTCAGCTAAGATATGCTTTTCAAGAATTTGGAAGAATATTTGACAATTACCGTAGAGTACAAGCCACTGAAGAAAACTTATGCCGACAAATACTGATAATTCGTCTTGAATGTTACCTGAACATTTGCACTCACTTGAGTTACTGAATGCAGTAAGTGCTACATGTTGGGGTAATATTGGGGACACGTGGTCATACATTTCCGAAAACCAATTTTAAATTCAGCATTTTCTCAATCACCAAATCCTAATACAAGATGTCATTCCAAGTACTCGAACAAGAGCACTGACTTTTCTCAATTGAATGCAGTAAGTGCTCCTTGTTGGGGTGTTGGTAAATGATGCAGTTTCCCCAAAGCATATAATCACTGATCAAACCAAATTTTTTTGCCTGTCATGTATTTAAAAGTCAAAATTTGTCTAACAATTGTATAAGGATATAAATGCCCTCCTTTGACAGTGGACTGTTTTAGATATGCAGAGCTGCTGCTGTTTATATAGAAAACTTTTACCCCCAAAAAACTAATAATTTGTCTTGAATGTTACCTGAACATTTGCACTCACTTGAGTTACTGAATGCAGTAAGTGCTACATGTTGGGGTAATATTGGGGACACCTGGTCATACATCTCCGAAAAACAATTTTCTCAATCACCAAATCCTAATACAAGATGTCATTCCAAGTACTCGAACAAGAGCACTGACTTGTCTCAATTGAATTCAGTAAGTGCTCCTTGTTGGGGTGTTGGTAAATGGTGCAGTTCCCTCCTGAACATATTATCAAGCTATAATTGTCAGCAAGGAGGTCCACTTGAAATCCAAAAGAGATATCGCTAGCTCTTGTTTTTTTCTGATCAGTTCACTTAAGATCTGTCAGTAAAATACCTAAAAGAAAGGGTGGCGTTTGGTCAAGTAATAGTATGTGTCTCCTGTTGGGGCAGTTTTGCGCAGCATTGATCTGACCCTATTTTCAGCTTGTCAAATATGAAAACGCAAATTTGTCAGACATTGGGAAAAGGATGTAAATGCCCAATTACGATAGTGGACTAATTTAGATTTCCAGAATTGCTGCTGTTCCTAGAAAAACTTCCCAATTTGTCTTGAATGTTACCTGAACATTTGCACTCACTTGAGTTACTGAATGCAGTAAGTGCTACATGTTGGGGTAATATCGGGGACACCTGGTCATACATCTGATTACCTTTTGAATTTAAGCATTTTCTCAACCATCACATCCAAATACAAGATGTCATTCCAAGTACTCGAACAAGAGCACTGACTTGTCTCAATTGAATTCAGTAAGTGCTCCTTGTTGGGGTGTTGGGTAAATGATGCAGTTCCCTCCTGAACATATTATCACGCCATAATTGTCAGCAAAGATGTCCACCTTGAATCCCAAAGAAAAATCGCTAGGTCTTGTTTTTTCTGATTAGTTCACTAAAGATCTGTCAGTGAAATTCCCAAAAGAAACGGAGTTTGGTCAAGTAATAGTATGTGTCTCCTGTTGGGGCAGTTTTGCCGAGCACTGATGTGAGCTTATTTTCAGCTTGTCAGATACGAAAAATCAAATTGTCAGACGTTGGGAACAGGATATAAATGCCTATTTTTGAAGGTGGACTGTTTTAGATATCAAGAGCTGCCGCTGTTTATCGGGAAGAGTTTTACCCCAAAGAACTGACAATTCGTCTTGAATGTTACCTGAACATTTGCACTCACTTGAGTTACTGAATGCAGTAAGTGCTACATGTTGGGGTAATATCGGGGACACCTGGTCATACATCTGATTACCTTTTGAATTTAAGCATTTTCTCAACCATCACATCCAAATACAAGATGTCATTCCAAGTACTCGAACAAGAGCACTGACTTGTCTCAATTGAATTCAGTAAGTGCTCCTTGTTGGGGTGTTGGGTAAATGATGCAGTTCCCTCCTGAACATATTATCAAGGCATAATTGTCAGCAAAGATGTCCACCTTGAATTTCAAAGAAAAATCGCTAGGTCTTGTTTTTTCTGATTAGTTCACTAAAGTTCTGTCAGTGAAATTCCCAAAAGAAACAGAGATTGGTCAAGTAATAGTATGTGTCTCCTGTTGGGGCAGTTTTGCCGAGCACTGATGTGAGCTTATTTTCAGCTTGTCAGATATGAAAAAAGCAAATTGTCAGACATTGGGAACAGGATATAAATGCTTATTTTTGACAGTGGACTGTTTTAGATATCCAGAGCTGCCGCTGTTTATCGAGAAGAGTTTTACCCCAAAGAACTGACAATTCGTCTTGAATGTTACCTGAACATTTGCACTCACTTGAGTTACTGAATACAGTAAGTGCTACATGTTGGGGTAATATTGGGGACACCTGGTCATACATCTGATTGCCTGTTGGAAACTAAGCATTTTAGTTTAACTAAGCATTTACCAAATCCAAAGACAAGATGTCATTCCAAGTACTTGAACAAGAGCACCGACTTGTCTCAATTGAATTCAGTAAGTGCTCCTTGTTGGGGTGTTGGTAAATGATGCAGTTTCCCCAAAGCATATAATCAAGCCAGTTTTTTCATTTGGAAGGTCTCCCTCACGTGCCAAACAGAATCCACAAGGTATTGCGCTTTTCATTCTATCAATGCTCAGTTTTGTTCTCCCAACAAGTCATGAAAATGTGTTTTGATTGTTACCCAAACATTTGCCATCAATTGATTTACTGCATGTAATAGGTGTTACTGGGGGCACTGGGTGGGGGTACTAACAAATCAAAGGTTTTCGATCCCGTCCAATCTTTTCCTTTTGAAAATGCAGGTTCAATGACTCTCCAAAAGAGTTGTCTGAAATCCAATTAATATGTATGTCTTCTTCCGATCATTTTCAATGTGTTGACATAGTGGAGCCTAAGGAGCCCCAACGTGCAGGCTATCAACAAAGGCCATGATCACCGAAACTTGCATATTCGCTTGAAATCAGTGAGTCATAAAGTCCTGCCAAACGATACAGTGAGTGCTCAATACAAGTAGGAAAAGAGTTGTGATTTTCATGGTAATTTGAAGTCAATTGGAAATCTTGAAAGCTCGAAGGCGGAGTTAGAGATGAGATACTCAAAATTGTATTTAAGTCTGGCATTTCCTTACCAGATGTACAATTCCATCTTCCTACAAAGATCTTGGATGAGCCAGGGAAATGGTGATCATCCTTGCCAGGCATTGCCATCAAATGGAAACTGGTCATGCATTCCCCAGAATGTTTTGGAGCATATGAATGCTATAGCCGCGGTAAGTATTATACCATCTGATACAGTTTACTGAAGTTTGTAAAAATTTGTCAACAACATGAACAGGGAGCCCTGGCTGTTCAGAAATGCCTGTCGGGGCTTGTATGGTCAGCTAAGATATGCTTTTCAAGAATTTGGAAGAATATTTGACAATTACCGTAGAGTACAAGCCACTGAAGAAAACTTATGCCGACAAATACTGATAATTCGTCTTGAATGTTACCTGAACATTTGCACTCACTTGAGTTACTGAATGCAGTAAGTGCTACATGTTGGGGTAATATTGGGGACACGTGGTCATACATTTCCGAAAACCAATTTTAAATTCAGCATTTTCTCAATCACCAAATCCTAATACAAGATGTCATTCCAAGTACTCGAACAAGAGCACTGACTTTTCTCAATTGAATGCAGTAAGTGCTCCTTGTTGGGGTGTTGGTAAATGATGCAGTTTCCCCAAAGCATATAATCACTGATCAAACCAAATTTTTTTGCCTGTCATGTATTTAAAAGTCAAAATTTGTCTAACAATTGTATAAGGATATAAATGCCCTCCTTTGACAGTGGACTGTTTTAGATATGCAGAGCTGCTGCTGTTTATATAGAAAACTTTTACCCCCAAAAAACTAATAATTTGTCTTGAATGTTACCTGAACATTTGCACTCACTTGAGTTACTGAATGCAGTAAGTGCTACATGTTGGGGTAATATTGGGGACACCTGGTCATACATCTCCGAAAAACAATTTTCTCAATCACCAAATCCTAATACAAGATGTCATTCCAAGTACTCGAACAAGAGCACTGACTTGTCTCAATTGAATTCAGTAAGTGCTCCTTGTTGGGGTGTTGGTAAATGGTGCAGTTCCCTCCTGAACATATTATCAAGCTATAATTGTCAGCAAGGAGGTCCACTTGAAATCCAAAAGAGATATCGCTAGCTCTTGTTTTTTTCTGATCAGTTCACTTAAGATCTGTCAGTAAAATACCTAAAAGAAAGGGTGGCGTTTGGTCAAGTAATAGTATGTGTCTCCTGTTGGGGCAGTTTTGCGCAGCATTGATCTGACCCTATTTTCAGCTTGTCAAATATGAAAACGCAAATTTGTCAGACATTGGGAAAAGGATGTAAATGCCCAATTACGATAGTGGACTAATTTAGATTTCCAGAATTGCTGCTGTTCCTAGAAAAACTTCCCAATTTGTCTTGAATGTTACCTGAACATTTGCACTCACTTGAGTTACTGAATGCAGTAAGTGCTACATGTTGGGGTAATATCGGGGACACCTGGTCATACATCTGATTACCTTTTGAATTTAAGCATTTTCTCAACCATCACATCCAAATACAAGATGTCATTCCAAGTACTCGAACAAGAGCACTGACTTGTCTCAATTCCATTCAGTAAGTGCTCCTTGTTGGGGTGTTGGGTAAATGATGCAGTTCCCTCCTGAACATATTATCACGCCATAATTGTCAGCAAAGATGTCCACCTTGAATCCCAAAGAAAAATCGCTAGGTCTTGTTTTTTCTGATTAGTTCACTAAAGATCTGTCAGTGAAATTCCCAAAAGAAACGGAGTTTGGTCAAGTAATAGTATGTGTCTCCTGTTGGGGCAGTTTTGCCGAGCACTGATGTGAGCTTATTTTCAGCTTGTCAGATACGAAAAATCAAATTGTCAGACGTTGGGAACAGGATATAAATGCCTATTTTTGAAGGTGGACTGTTTTAGATATCAAGAGCTGCCGCTGTTTATCGGGAAGAGTTTTACCCCAAAGAACTGACAATTCGTCTTGAATGTTACCTGAACATTTGCACTCACTTGAGTTACTGAATGCAGTAAGTGCTACATGTTGGGGTAATATCGGGGACACCTGGTCATACATCTGATTACCTTTTGAATTTAAGCATTTTCTCAACCATCACATCCAAATACAAGATGTCATTCCAAGTACTCGAACAAGAGCACTGACTTGTCTCAATTGAATTCAGTAAGTGCTCCTTGTTGGGGTGTTGGGTAAATGATGCAGTTCCCTCCTGAACATATTATCAAGGCATAATTGTCAGCAAAGATGTCCACCTTGAATTTCAAAGAAAAATCGCTAGGTCTTGTTTTTTCTGATTAGTTCACTAAAGTTCTGTCAGTGAAATTCCCAAAAGAAACAGAGATTGGTCAAGTAATAGTATGTGTCTCCTGTTGGGGCAGTTTTGCCGAGCACTGATGTGAGCTTATTTTCAGCTTGTCAGATATGAAAAAAGCAAATTGTCAGACATTGGGAACAGGATATAAATGCTTATTTTTGACAGTGGACTGTTTTAGATATCCAGAGCTGCCGCTGTTTATCGAGAAGAGTTTTACCCCAAAGAACTGACAATTCGTCTTGAATGTTACCTGAACATTTGCACTCACTTGAGTTACTGAATACAGTAAGTGCTACATGTTGGGGTAATATCGGGGACACCTGGTCATACATCTGATTACCTTTTGAATTTAAGCATTTTCTCAACCATCACATCCAAATACAAGATGTCATTCCAAGTCATCGAACAAGAGCACTGACTTGTCTCAATTCCATTCAGTAAGTGCTCCTTGTTGGGGTGTTGGGTAAATGATGCAGTTCCCTCCTGAACATATTATCAAGCCATAATTGTCAGCAAAGATGTCCACCTTGAATCCCAAAGAAAAATCGCTAGGTCTTGTTTTTTCTGATTAGTTCACTAAAGATCTGTCAGTGAAATTCCTAAAAGAAACGGAGTTTGGTCAAGTAATAGTATGTGTCTCCTGTTGGGGCAGTTTTGCCGAGCACTGATGTGAGCTTATTTTCAGCTTGTCAGATATGAAAAATCAAATTGTCAGACCATGGGAACAGGATATAAATGCTAAATTTTGACAGTGGACTGTTTTAGATATCCAGAGCTGCCGCTTTTTATCGAGAAGAGTTTTACCCCAAAGAACTGACAATTCGTCTTGAATGTTACCTGAACATTTGCACTCACTTGAGTTACTGAATGCAGTAAGTGCTACATGTTGGGGTAATATCGGGGACACCTGGTCATACATCTGATTACCTTTTGAATTTAAGCATTTTCTCAACCATCACATCCAAATACAAGATGTCATTCCAAGTACTCGAACAAGAGCACTGACTTGTCTCAATTGAATTCAGTAAGTGCTCCTTGTTGGGGTGTTGGGTAAATGATGCAGTTTCCCCAAAGCATATAATCAAGCCAGTTTTTTCATTTGGAAGGTCTCCCTCACGTGCCAAACAGAATCCACAAGGTATTGCGCTTTTCATTCTATCAATGCTCAGTTTTGTTCTCCCAACAAGTTATGAAAATGTGTTTTGATTGTTACCCAAACATTTGCCATCAATTGATTTACTGCATGCAGTAGGTGTTACTGGGGGCACTGGGTGGGGGTACTAACAAATCAAAGGTTTTCGATCCCGTCCAATCTTTTCCTTTTGAAAATGCAGGTTCAATGACTCCAAAAGAGTTGTCTGAAATCCAATTAATATGTATGTCTTCTTCCGATCATTTTCAATGTGTTGACATAGTGGAGCCTATGGAGCCCCAACGTGCAGGCTATCAACAAGGGCCATGATCACCGAAACTTGCATATTCGCTTGAAATCAGTGAGTCATAAAGTCCTGCCAAACGATACAGTGAGTGCTCAATACAAGTAGGAAAAGAGTTGTGATTTTCATGGTAATTTGAAGTCAATTGGAAATCTTGAAAGCTCGAAGGCGGAGTCAGAGATGAGATACTCAAAATTGTATTTAAGTCTGGCATTTCCTTACCAGATGTACAATTCCATCTTCCTACAAAGATCTTGGATGAGCCAGGGATATGGTGATCATCCTTGCCAGGCATTGCCATCAAATGGAAACTGGTCATGCATTCCCCAGAATGTTTTGGAGCATATGAATGCTATAGCCGCGGTAAGTATTATACCCTCTGATACAGTTTACTGAAGTTTGTAAAAATTTGTCAACAACATGAACAGGGAGCCCTGGCTGTTCAGAAATGCCTGTCGGGGCTTGTATGGTCAGCTAAGATATGCTTTTCAAGAATTTGGAAGAATATTTGACAATTACCGTAGAGTACAAGCCACTGAAGAAAACTTATGCCGACAAATACTGATAATTCGTCTTGAATGTTACCTGAACATTTGCACTCACTTGAGTTACTGAATGCAGTAAGTGCTACATGTTGGGGTAATATTGGGGACACGTGGTCATACATTTCCGAAAACCAATTTTAAATTCAGCATTTTCTCAATCACCAAATCCTAATACAAGATGTCATTCCAAGTACTCGAACAAGAGCACTGACTTTTCTCAATTGAATGCAGTAAGTGCTCCTTGTTGGGGTGTTGGTAAATGATGCAGTTTCCCCAAAGTATATAATCACTGATCAAACCAAATTTTTTTGCCTGTCATGTATTTAAAAGTCAAAATTTGTCTAACAATTGTATAAGGATATAAATGCCCTCCTTTGACAGTGGACTGTTTTAGATATGCAGAGCTGCTGCTGTTTATATAGAAAACTTTTACCCCCAAAAAACTAATAATTTGTCTTGAATGTTACCTGAACATTTGCACTCACTTGAGTTACTGAATGCAGTAAGTGCTACATGTTGGGGTAATATTGGGGACACCTGGTCGTACATCTCCGAAAACAATTTTCTCAATCACCAAATCCTAATACAAGATGTCATTCCAAGTACTCGAACAAGAGCACTGACTTGTCTCAATTGAATTCAGTAAGTGCTCCTTGTTGGGGTTTTGGTAAATGATGCAGTTCCCTCCTGAACATATTATCAAGCTATAATTGTCAGCAAGGAGGTCCACTTTAAATCCAACAGAGATATCGCTAGCTCTTGTTTTTTTCTGATCAGTTCACTTAAGATCTGTCAGTAAAATACCTAAAAGAAAGGGTGGCGTTTGGTCAAGTAATAGGTATGTGTCCCCTGTTGGGGCAGTATTGCGCAGCATTGATCTGACCCTATTTTCAGCTAGTCATATATGAAAACGCAAATTTGTCAGACATTGGGAAAAGGATATAAATGCCCAATTACGATAGTGGACTAATTTAGATTTCCAGAATTGCTGCTGTTCCTAGAAAAACTTCCCAATTTGTCTTGAATGTTACCTGAACATTTGCACTCACTTGAGTTACTGAATGCAGTAAGTGCTACATGTTGGGGTAATATCGGGGACACCTGGTCATACATCTGATTACCTTTTGAATTTAAGCATTTTCTAAACCATCATATCCAAATACAAGATGTCATTCCAAGTACTCGAACAAGAGCACTGACTTGTCTCAATTCAATTCTGTAAGTGCTCCTTGTTGGGGTGTTGGGTAAATGATGCAGTTCCCTCCTGAACATATTATCAAGGCATAATTGCCAGCAAAGATGTCCACCTTGAATCCCAAAGAAAAATCGCTAGGTCTGGTTTTTTCTGATTAGTTCACTAAAGATCTGTCAGTGAAATTCCCAAAAGAAACAAAGTTTGGTCAAGTAATAGTATGTGTCTCCTGTTGGGGCAGTTTTGCCGAGCACTGATGTGGGCTTATTTTCAGCTTGTCAGATATGAAAAATCAAATTGTCAGACATTGGGAGAAGGATATAAATGCTTATTTTTGACAGTGGACTGTTTTAGATATCCAGAGCTGCCGCTGTTTATCGAGAAGAGTTTTACCCCAAAGAACTGACAATTCGTCTTGAATGTTACCTTAACATTTGCACTCACTTGAGTTACTGAATGCAGTAAGTGCTACATGTTGGGGTAATATTGGGGACACCTGGTCATACATCTGATTGCCTGTTGGAAACTAAGCATTTTAGTTTAACTAAGCATTTACCAAATCCAAATACAAGATGTCATTCCAAGTACTTGAACAAGAGCACCGACTTATCTCAATTGAATTCAGTAAGTGCTCCTTGTTGGGGTGTTGGTAAATGATGCAGTTTCCCCAAAGCATATAATCAAGCCAGTTTTTTCATTTGGAAGGTCTCCCTCACGTGCCAAACAGAATCCACAAGGTATTGCGCTTTTCATTCTATCAATGCTCAGTTTTGTTCTCCCAACAAGTCATGAAAATGTGTTTTGATTGTTACCCAAACATTTGCCATCAATTGATTTACTGCATGCAGTAGGTGTTACTGGGGGCACTGGGTGGGGGTACTAACAAATCAAAGGTTTTCGATCCCGTCCAATCTTTTCCTTTTGAAAATGCAGGTTCAATGACTCTCCAAAAGAGTTGTCTGAAATCCAATTAATATGTATGTCTTCTTCCGATCATTTTCAATGTGTTGACATAGTGGAGCCTATGGAGCCCCAACGTGCAGGCTATCAACAAAGGCCATGATCACCGAAACTTGCATATTCGCTTGAAATCAGTTAGTCATAAAGTCCTGCCAAACGATACAGTGAGTGCTCAATACAAGTAGGAAAAGAGTTGTGATTTTCATGGTAATTTGAAGTCAATTGGAAATCTTGAAAGCTCGAAGGCGGAGTCAGAGATGAGATACTCAAAATTGTATTTAAGTCTGGCATTTCCTTACCAGATGTACAATTCCATCTTCCTACAAAGATCTTGGATGATCCAGGGCAATGGTGATCATCCTTGCCAGGCATTGCCATCAACTGGAAACTGGTCATGCATTCCCCAGAATGTTTTGGAGCATATGAATGCTATAGCCGCGGTAAGTATTATACCCTCTGATACAGTTTACTGAAGTTTGTAAAAATTTGTCAACAACATGAACAGGGAGCCCTGGCTGTTCAGAAATGCCTGTCGGGGCTTGTATGGTCAGCTAAGATATGCTTTTCAAGAATTTGGAAGAATATTTGACAATTACCGTAGAGTACAAGCCACTGAAGAAAACTTATGCCGACAAATACTGATAATTCGTCTTGAATGTTACCTGAACATTTGCACTCACTTGAGTTACTGAATGCAGTAAGTGCTACATGTTGGGGTAATATTGGGGACACGTGGTCATACATTTCCGAAAACCAATTTTAAATTCAGCATTTTCTCAATCACCAAATCCTAATACAAGATGTCATTCCAAGTACTCGAACAAGAGCACTGACTTGTCTCAATTGAATGCAGTAAGTGCTCCTTGTTGGGGTGTTGGTAAATGATGCAGTTTCCCCAAAGCATATAATCACTGATCAGACCAAATTTTTTTGCCTGTCATGTATTTAAAAGTCAAAATTTGTCTGACAATTGTATAAGGATATAAATGCCCTCCTTTGACAGTGGACTGTTTTAGATATGCAGAGCTGCCGCTGTTTATATAGAAAACTTACCCCCAAAAAACTAATAATTTGTCTTGAATGTTACCTGAACATTTGCACTCACTTGAGTTACTGAATGCAGTAAGTGCTACATGTTGGGGTAATATTGGGGACACCTGGTCGTACATCTCCGAAAACAATTTTCTCAATCACCAAATCCTAATACAAGATGTCATTCCAAGTACTCGAACAAGAGCACTGACTTGTCTCAATTGAATTCAGTAAGTGCTCCTTGTTGGGGTTTTGGTAAATGATGCAGTTCCCTCCTGAACATATTATCAAGCTATAATTGTCAGCAAGGAGGTCCACTTTAAATCCAACAGAGATATCGCTAGCTCTTGTTTTTTTCTGATCAGTTCACTTAAGATCTGTCAGTAAAATACCTAAAAGAAAGGGTGGCGTTTGGTCAAGTAATAGGTATGTGTCCCCTGTTGGGGCAGTATTGCGCAGCATTGATCTGACCCTATTTTCAGCTAGTCATATATGAAAACGCAAATTTGTCAGACATTGGGAAAAGGATATAAATGCCCAATTACGATAGTGGACTAATTTAGATTTCCAGAATTGCTGCTGTTCCTAGAAAAACTTCCCAATTTGTCTTGAATGTTACCTGAACATTTGCACTCACTTGAGTTACTGAATGCAGTAAGTGCTACATGTTGGGGTAATATCGGGGACACCTGGTCATACATCTGATTACCTTTTGAATTTAAGCATTTTCTAAACCATCATATCCAAATACAAGATGTCATTCCAAGTACTCGAACAAGAGCACTGACTTGTCTCAATTGAATTCTGTAAGTGCTCCTTGTTGGGGTGTTGGGTAAATGATGCAGTTCCCTCCTGAACATATTATCAAGGCATAATTGCCAGCAAAGATGTCCACCTTGAATCCCAAAGAAAAATCGCTAGGTCTGGTTTTTTCTGATTAGTTCACTAAAGATCTGTCAGTGAAATTCCCAAAAGAAACAAAGTTTGGTCAAGTAATAGTATGTGTCTCCTGTTGGGGCAGTTTTGCCGAGCACTGATGTGGGCTTATTTTCAGCTTGTCAGATATGAAAAATCAAATTGTCAGACATTGGGAGAAGGATATAAATGCTTATTTTTGACAGTGGACTGTTTTAGATATCCAGAGCTGCCGCTGTTTATCGAGAAGAGTTTTACCCCAAAGAACTGACAATTCGTCTTGAATGTTACCTTAACATTTGCACTCACTTGAGTTACTGAATGCAGTAAGTGCTACATGTTGGGGTAATATTGGGGACACCTGGTCATACATCTGATTGCCTGTTGGAAACTAAGCATTTTAGTTTAACTAAGCATTTACCAAATCCAAATACAAGATGTCATTCCAAGTACTTGAACAAGAGCACCGACTTATCTCAATTGAATTCAGTAAGTGCTCCTTGTTGGGGTGTTGGTAAATGATGCAGTTTCCCCAAAGCATATAATCAAGCCAGTTTTTTCATTTGGAAGGTCTCCCTCACGTGCCAAACAGAATCCACAAGGTATTGCGCTTTTCATTCTATCAATGCTCAGTTTTGTTCTCCCAACAAGTCATGAAAATGTGTTTTGATTGTTACCCAAACATTTGCCATCAATTGATTTACTGCATGCAGTAGGTGTTACTGGGGGCACTGGGTGGGGGTACTAACAAATCAAAGGTTTTCGATCCCGTCCAATCTTTTCCTTTTGAAAATGCAGGTTCAATGACTCTCCAAAAGAGTTGTCTGAAATCCAATTAATATGTATGTCTTCTTCCGATCATTTTCAATGTGTTGACATAGTGGAGCCTATGGAGCCCCAACGTGCAGGCTATCAACAAAGGCCATGATCACCGAAACTTGCATATTCGCTTGAAATCAGTTAGTCATAAAGTCCTGCCAAACGATACAGTGAGTGCTCAATACAAGTAGGAAAAGAGTTGTGATTTTCATGGTAATTTGAAGTCAATTGGAAATCTTGAAAGCTCGAAGGCGGAGTCAGAGATGAGATACTCAAAATTGTATTTAAGTCTGGCATTTCCTTACCAGATGTACAATTCCATCTTCCTACAAAGATCTTGGATGATCCAGGGCAATGGTGATCATCCTTGCCAGGCATTGCCATCAACTGGAAACTGGTCATGCATTCCCCAGAATGTTTTGGAGCATATGAATGCTATAGCCGCGGTAAGTATTATACCCTCTGATACAGTTTACTGAAGTTTGTAAAAATTTGTCAACAACATGAACAGGGAGCCCTGGCTGTTCAGAAATGCCTGTCGGGGCTTGTATGGTCAGCTAAGATATGCTTTTCAAGAATTTGGAAGAATATTTGACAATTACCGTAGAGTACAAGCCACTGAAGAAAACTTATGCCGACAAATACTGATAATTCGTCTTGAATGTTACCTGAAC
This sequence comes from Fistularia commersonii, assembly GCF_037954325.1. Classification (NCBI taxonomy): domain Eukaryota; kingdom Metazoa; phylum Chordata; class Actinopteri; order Syngnathiformes; family Fistulariidae; genus Fistularia; species Fistularia commersonii. The sequence continues at coordinate 14,724,656 of NC_141288.1, forward strand.
ATTTGCACTCACTTGAGTTACTGAATGCAGTAAGTGCTACATGTTGGGGTAATATTGGGGACACGTGGTCATACATTTCCGAAAACCAATTTTAAATTCAGCATTTTCTCAATCACCAAATCCTAATACAAGATGTCATTCCAAGTACTCGAACAAGAGCACTGACTTGTCTCAATTGAATGTAGTAAGTGCTCCTTGTTGGGGTGTTGGTAAATGATGCAGTTTCCCCAAAGCATATAATCACTGATCAGACCAAATTTTTTTGCCTGTCATGTATTTAAAAGTCAAAATTTGTCTGACAATTGTATAAGGATATAAATGCCCTCCTTTGACAGTGGACTGTTTTAGATATGCAGAGCTGCCGCTGTTTATATAGAAAACTTACCCCCAAAAAACTAATAATTTGTCTTGAATGTTACCTGAACATTTGCACTCACTTGAGTTACTGAATGCAGTAAGTGCTACATGTTGGGGTAATATTGGGGACACCTGGTCGTACATCTCCGAAAACAATTTTCTCAATCACCAAATCCTAATACAAGATGTCATTCCAAGTACTCGAACAAGAGCACTGACTTGTCTCAATTGAATTCAGTAAGTGCTCCTTGTTGGGGTTTTGGTAAATGATGCAGTTCCCTCCTGAACATATTATCAAGCTATAATTGTCAGCAAGGAGGTCCACTTTAAATCCAACAGAGATATCGCTAGCTCTTGTTTTTTTCTGATCAGTTCACTTAAGATCTGTCAGTAAAATACCTAAAAGAAAGGGTGGCGTTTGGTCAAGTAATAGGTATGTGTCCCCTGTTGGGGCAGTATTGCGCAGCATTGATCTGACCCTATTTTCAGCTAGTCATATATGAAAACGCAAATTTGTCAGACATTGGGAAAAGGATATAAATGCCCAATTACGATAGTGGACTAATTTAGATTTCCAGAATTGCTGCTGTTCCTAGAAAAACTTCCCAATTTGTCTTGAATGTTACCTGAACATTTGCACTCACTTGAGTTACTGAATGCAGTAAGTGCTACATGTTGGGGTAATATCGGGGACACCTGGTCATACATCTGATTACCTTTTGAATTTAAGCATTTTCTAAACCATCATATCCAAATACAAGATGTCATTCCAAGTACTCGAACAAGAGCACTGACTTGTCTCAATTGAATTCTGTAAGTGCTCCTTGTTGGGGTGTTGGGTAAATGATGCAGTTCCCTCCTGAACATATTATCAAGGCATAATTGCCAGCAAAGATGTCCACCTTGAATCCCAAAGAAAAATCGCTAGGTCTGGTTTTTTCTGATTAGTTCACTAAAGATCTGTCAGTGAAATTCCCAAAAGAAACAAAGTTTGGTCAAGTAATAGTATGTGTCTCCTGTTGGGGCAGTTTTGCCGAGCACTGATGTGGGCTTATTTTCAGCTTGTCAGATATGAAAAATCAAATTGTCAGACATTGGGAGAAGGATATAAATGCTTATTTTTGACAGTGGACTGTTTTAGATATCCAGAGCTGCCGCTGTTTATCGAGAAGAGTTTTACCCCAAAGAACTGACAATTCGTCTTGAATGTTACCTTAACATTTGCACTCACTTGAGTTACTGAATGCAGTAAGTGCTACATGTTGGGGTAATATTGGGGACACCTGGTCATACATCTGATTGCCTGTTGGAAACTAAGCATTTTAGTTTAACTAAGCATTTACCAAATCCAAATACAAGATGTCATTCCAAGTACTTGAACAAGAGCACCGACTTATCTCAATTGAATTCAGTAAGTGCTCCTTGTTGGGGTGTTGGTAAATGATGCAGTTTCCCCAAAGCATATAATCAAGCCAGTTTTTTCATTTGGAAGGTCTCCCTCACGTGCCAAACAGAATCCACAAGGTATTGCGCTTTTCATTCTATCAATGCTCAGTTTTGTTCTCCCAACAAGTCATGAAAATGTGTTTTGATTGTTACCCAAACATTTGCCATCAATTGATTTACTGCATGCAGTAGGTGTTACTGGGGGCACTGGGTGGGGGTACTAACAAATCAAAGGTTTTCGATCCCGTCCAATCTTTTCCTTTTGAAAATGCAGGTTCAATGACTCTCCAAAAGAGTTGTCTGAAATCCAATTAATATGTATGTCTTCTTCCGATCATTTTCAATGTGTTGACATAGTGGAGCCTATGGAGCCCCAACGTGCAGGCTATCAACAAAGGCCATGATCACCGAAACTTGCATATTCGCTTGAAATCAGTGAGTCATAAAGTCCTGCCAAACGATACAGTGAGTGCTCAATACAAGTAGGAAAAGAGTTGTGATTTTCATGGTAATTTGAAGTCAATTGGAAATCTTGAAAGCTCGAAGGCGGAGTTAGAGATGAGATACTTAAAATTGTATTTAAGTCTGGCATTTCCTTACCAGATGTACAATTCCATCTTCCTACAAAGATCTTGGATGAGCCAGGGAAATGGTGATCATCCTTGCCAGGCATTGCCATCAAATGGAAACTGGTCATGCATTCCCCAGAATGTTTTGGAGCATATGAATGCTATAGCCGCGGTAAGTATTATACCCTCAAGTATTATACCCTCAGTTTACTGAAGTTTGTAAAAATTTGTCAACATCATGAACAGGGAGCCCTGGCTGTTCAGAAATGCCTGTCGGGGCTTGTATGGTCAGCTAAGATATGCTTTTCAAGAATTTGGAAGAATATTTGACAATTACCGTAGAGTACAAGCCACTGAAGAAAACTTATGCCGACAAATACTGATAATTCGTCTTGAATGTTACCTGAACATTTGCATTCACTTGAGTTACTGAATGCAGTAAGTGCTACATGTTGGGGTGTTGGTAAATGATGCAGTTTCCCCAAAGCATATAATCACTGATCAGACCAAATTTTTTTGCCTGTCATGTATTTAAAAGTCAAAATTTGTCTGACAATTGTATAAGGATATAAATGCCCTCCTTTGACAGTGGACTGTTTTAGATATGCAGAGCTGCTGCTGTTTATATAGAAAACTTTTACCCCCAAAAAACTAATAATTTGTCTTGAATGTTACCTGAACATTTGCACTCACTTGAGTTACTGAATGCAGTAAGTGCTACATGTTGGGGTAATATTGGGGACACCTGGTCATACATCTCCAAAAACAATTTCTCAATCACCAAATCCTAATACAAGATGTCATTCCAAGTACTCGAACAAGAGCACTGACTTGTCTCAATTGAATTCAGTAAGTGCTCCTTGTTGGGGTGTTGGTAAATGATGCAGTTCCCTCCTGAACATATTATCAAGCTATAATTGTCAGCAAGGAGGTCCACTTTAAATCCAAAAGAGATATCGCTAGCTCTTGTTTTTTTCTGATCAGTTCACTTAAGATCTGTCAGTAAAATACCTAAAAGAAAGGGTGGCGTTTGGTCAAGTAATAGGTATGTGTCTCCTGTTGGGGCAGTTTTGCGCAGCATTGATCTGACCCTATTTTCAGCTTGTCATATATGAAAACGCAAATTTGTCAGACAGTGGGAAAAGGATATAAATGCCCAAATACGATAGTGGACTAATTTAGATTTCCAGAATTGCTGCTGTTCCGAGAAAAACTTCCCAATTTGTCTTGAATGTTACCTGAACATTTGCACTCACTTGAGTTACTGAATGCAGTAAGTGCTACATGTTGGGGTAATATCGGGGACACCTGGTCATACATCTGATTACCTTTTGAATTTAAGCATTTTCTCAACCATCACATCCAAATACAAGATGTCATTCCAAGTACTCGAAAATGAGCACTGACTTGTCTCAATTGAATTCAGTTGAATTTCCAAAGAAAAATCCCTAGGTCTTGTTTTTTCTGATTAGTTCACTAAAGATCTGTCAGTGAAATTCCCAAAAGAAACGGAGTTTAGTCAAGTAATAGTATGTGTCTCCTGTTGGGGCAGTTCTGCCGAGCACTGATGTGAGCTTATTTTCAGCTTGTCAGATATGAAAAATCAAATTGTCAGACATTGGGAACAGGATATAAATGCTTATTTTTGACAGTGGACTGTTTTAGATATCCAGAGCTGCCGCTGTTTATCGAGAAGAGTTTTACCCCAAAGAACTGACAATTCGTCTTGAATGTTACCTTAACATTTGCACTCACTTGAGTTACTGAATGCAGTAAGTGCTACATGTTGGGGTAATATTGGGGACACCTGGTCATACATCTGATTGCCTGTTGGAAACTAAGCATTTTAGTTTAACTAAGCATTTACCAAATCCAAATACAAGATGTCATTCCAAGTACTTGAACAAGAGCACCGACTTGTCTCAATTGAATTCAGTAAGTGCTCCTTGTTGGGGTGTTGGTAAATGATGCAGTTTCCCCAAAGCATAAATCAAGCCAGTTTTTTCATTTGGAAGGTCTCCCTCACGTGCCAAACAGAATCCACAAGGTATTGCGCTTTTCATTCTATCAATGCTCAGTTTTGTTCTCCCAACAAGTCATGAAAATGTGTTTTGATTGTTACCCAAACATTTGCCATCAATTGATTTACTGCATGCAGTCGGTGTCACTGGGGGCACTGGGTGGGGGTACTAACAAATCAAAGGTTTTCGATCCCGTCCAATCTTTTCCTTTTGAAAATGCAGGTTCAATGACTCTCCAAAAGAGTTGTCTGAAATCCAATTAATATGTATGTCTTCTTCCGATCATTTTCAATGTGTTGACATAGTGGAGCCTATGGAGCCCCAACGTGCAGGCTATCAACAAAGGCCATGATCACCGAAACTTGCATATTCGCTTGAAATCAGTGAGTCATAAAGTCCTGCCAAACGATACAGTGAGTGCTCAATACAAGTAGGAAAAGAGTTGTGATTTTCATGGTAATTTGAAGTCAATTGGAAATCTTGAAAGCTTGAAGGCGGAGTCAGAGATGAGATACTCAAAATTGTATTTAAGTCTGGCACTTCCTTACCAGATGTACAATTCCATCTTCCTACAAAGATCTTGGATGAGCCAGGGAAATGGTGATCATTGCCATCAAATGGAAACTGGTCATGCATTCCCCAGAATGTTTTGGAGCATATGAATGCTATAGCCGCGGTAAGTATTATACCCTCTGATACAGTTTACTGAAGTTTGTAAAAATTTGTCAACAACATGAACAGGGATCCCTGGCTGTTCAGAAATGCCTCTCGGGGCTTGTATGGTCAGCTAAGATATGCTTTTGAAGAATTTGGAAGAATATTTGACAATTACCGTAGAGTACAAGCCACTGAAGAAAACTTATGCCGACAAATACTGATAATTCGTCTTGAATGTTACCTGAACATTTGCATTCACTTGAGTTACTGAATGCAGTAAGTGCTACATGTTGGGGTAATATTGGGGACACGTGGTCATACATTTCCGAACACCATTTTGAAATTCAGCATTTTCTCAATCACCAAATCCAAATACAAGATGTCATTCCAAGTACTCGAACAAGAGCACTGACTTGTCTCAATTGAATGCAGTAAGTGCTCCTTGTTGGGGTGTTGGTAAATGATGCAGTTTCCCCAAAGCATATAATCACTGATCAGACCAAATTTTTTTGCCTGTCATGTATTTAAAAGTCAAAATTTGTCTGACAATTGTATAAGGATATAAATGCCCTCCTTTGACAGTGGACTGTTTTAGATATGCAGAGCTGCCGCTGTTTATATAGAAAACTTTTACCCCCAAAAAACTAATAATTTGTCTTGAATGTTACCTGAACATTTGCACTCACTTGAGTTACTGAATGCAGTAAGTGCTACATGTTGGGGTAATATTGGGGACACCTGGTCATACATCTCCAAAAACAATTTCTCAATCACCAAATCCTAATACAAGATGTCATTCCAAGTACTCCAACAAGAGCACTGACTTGTCTCAATTGAATTCAGTAAGTGCTCCTTGTTGGGGTGTTGGTAAATGATGCAGTTCCCTCCTGAACATATTATCAAGCCATAATTGTCAGCAAGGAGGTCCACTTTAAATCCAAAAGAGATATCGCTAGCTCTTGTTTTTTTCTGATCAGTTCACTTAAGATCTGTCAGTAAAATACCTAAAAGAAAGGGTGGCGTTTGGTCAAGTAATAGGTATGTGTCTCCTGTTGGGGCAGTTTTGCGCAGCATTGATCTGACCCTATTTTCAGCTTGTCATATATGAAAACGCAAATTTGTCAGACAGTGGGAAAAGGATATAAATGCCCAAATACGATAGTGGACTAATTTAGATTTCCAGAATTGCTGCTGTTCCGAGAAAAACTTCCCAATTTGTCTTGAATGTTACCTGAACATTTGCACTCACTTGAGTTACTGAATGCAGTAAGTGCTACATGTTGGGGTAATATCGGGGACACCTGGTCATACATCTGATTACCTTTTGAATTTAAGCATTTTCTCAACCATCACATCCAAATACAAGATGTCATTCCAAGTACTCGAAAATGAGCACTGACTTGTCTCAATTGAATTCAGTTGAATTTCCAAAGAAAAATCCCTAGGTCTTGTTTTTTCTGATTAGTTCACTAAAGATCTGTCAGTGAAATTCCCAAAAGAAACGGAGTTTAGTCAAGTAATAGTATGTGTCTCCTGTTGGGGCAGTTCTGCCGAGCACTGATGTGAGCTTATTTTCAGCTTGTCAGATATGAAAAATCAAATTGTCAGACATTGGGAACAGGATATAAATGCTTATTTTTGACAGTGGACTGTTTTAGATATCCAGAGCTGCCGCTGTTTATCGAGAAGAGTTTTACCCCAAAGAACTGACAATTCGTCTTGAATGTTACCTTAACATTTGCACTCACTTGAGTTACTGAATGCAGTAAGTGCTACATGTTGGGGTAATATTGGGGACACCTGGTCATACATCTGATTGCCTGTTGGAAACTAAGCATTTTAGTTTAACTAAGCATTTACCAAATCCAAATACAAGATGTCATTCCAAGTACTTGAACAAGAGCACCGACTTGTCTCAATTGAATTCAGTAAGTGCTCCTTGTTGGGGTGTTGGTAAATGATGCAGTTTCCCCAAAGCATAAATCAAGCCAGTTTTTTCATTTGGAAGGTCTCCCTCACGTGCCAAACAGAATCCACAAGGTATTGCGCTTTTCATTCTATCAATGCTCAGTTTTGTTCTCCCAACAAGTCATGAAAATGTGTTTTGATTGTTACCCAAACATTTGCCATCAATTGATTTACTGCATGCAGTCGGTGTCACTGGGGGCACTGGGTGGGGGTACTAACAAATCAAAGGTTTTCGATCCCGTCCAATCTTTTCCTTTTGAAAATGCAGGTTCAATGACTCTCCAAAAGAGTTGTCTGAAATCCAATTAATATGTATGTCTTCTTCCGATCATTTTCAATGTGTTGACATAGTGGAGCCTATGGAGCCCCAACGTAGGCTATCAACAAAGGCCATGATCACCGAAACTTGCATATTCGCTTGAAATCAGTGAGTCATAAAGTCCTGCCAAACGATACAGTGAGTGCTCAATACAAGTAGGAAAAGAGTTGTGATTTTCATGGTAATTTGAAGTCAATTGGAAATCTTGAAAGCTCGAAGGCGGAGTCAGAGATGAGATACTCAAAATTGTATTTAAGTCTGGCACTTCCTTACCAGATGTACAATTCCATCTTCCTACAAAGATCTTGGATGAGCCAGGGAAATGGTGATCATTGCCATCAAATGGAAACTGGTCATGCATTCCCCAGAATGTTTTGGAGCATATGAATGCTATAGCCGCGGTAAGTATTATACCCTCTGATACAGTTTACTGAAGTTTGTAAAAATTTGTCAACAACATGAACAGGGATCCCTGGCTGTTCAGAAATGCCTCTCGGGGCTTGTATGGTCAGCTAAGATATGCTTTTGAAGAATTTGGAAGAATATTTGACAATTACCGTAGAGTACAAGCCACTGAAGAAAACTTATGCCGACAAATACTGATAATTCGTCTTGAATGTTACCTGAACATTTGCATTCACTTGAGTTACTGAATGCAGTAAGTGCTACATGTTGGGGTAATATTGGGGACACGTGGTCATACATTTCCGAACACCATTTTGAAATTCAGCATTTTCTCAATCACCAAATCCAAATACAAGATGTCATTCCAAGTACTCGAACAAGAGCACTGACTTGTCTCAATTGAATGCAGTAAGTGCTCCTTGTTGGGGTGTTGGTAAATGATGCAGTTTCCCCAAAGCATATAATCACTGATCAGACCAAATTTTTTTGCCTGTCATGTATTTAAAAGTCAAAATTTGTCTGACAATTGTATAAGGATATAAATGCCCTCCTTTGACAGTGGACTGTTTTAGATATGCAGAGCTGCCGCTGTTTATATAGAAAACTTTCCCCCCAAAAAACTAATAATTTGTCTTGAATGTTACCTGAACATTTGCACTCACTTGAGTTACTGAATGCAGTAAGTGCTACATGTTGGGGTAATATTGGGGACACCTGGTCATACATCTCCAAAAACAATTTCTCAATCACCAAATCCTAATACAAGATGTTATTCCAAGTACTCGAACAAGAGCACTGACTTGTCTCAATTGAATTCAGTAAGTGCTCCTTGTTGGGGTGTTGGTAAATGATGCAGTTCCCTCCTGAACATATTATCAAGCTATAATTGTCAGCAAGGAGGTCCACTTTAAATCCAAAAGAGATATCGCTAGCCCTTTTTTTTTTCTGATCAGTTCACTTAAGATCTGTCAGTAAAATACCTAAAAGAAAGGGTGGCGTTTGGTCAAGTAATAGGTATGTGTCTCCTGTTGGGGCAGTTTTGCGCAGCATTGATCTGACCCTATTTTCAGCTTGTCATATATGAAAACGCAAATTTGTCAGACATTGGGAAAAGGATATAAATGCCCAAATACGATAGTGGACTAATTTAGATTTCCAGAATTGCTGCTGTTCCGAGAAAAACTTCCCAATTTGTCTTGAATGTTACCTGAACATTTGCACTCACTTGAGTTACTGAATGCAGTAAGTGCTACATGTTGGGGTAATATCGGGGACACCTGGTCATACATCTGATTACCTTTTGAATTTAAGCATTTTCTCAACCATCACATCCAAATACAAGATGTCATTCCAAGTACTCGAAAATGAGCACTGACTTGTCTCAATTGAATTCAGTTGAATTTCCAAAGAAAAATCCGTAGGTCTTGTTTTTTCTGATTAGTTCACTAAAGATCTGTCAGTGAAATTCCCAAAAGAAACGGAGTTTAGTCAAGTAATAGTATGTGTCTCCTGTTGGGGCAGTTCTGCCGAGCACTGATGTGAGCTTATTTTCAGCTTGTCAGATATGAAAAATCAAATTGTCAGACATTGGGAACAGGATATAAATGCTTATTTTTGACAGTGGACTGTTTTAGATATCCAGAGCTGCCGCTGTTTATCGAGAAGAGTTTTACCCCAAAGAACTGACAATTCGTCTTGAATGTTACCTTAACATTTGCACTCACTTGAGTTACTGAATGCAGTAAGTGCTACATGTTGGGGTAATATTGGGGACACCTGGTCATACATCTGATTGCCTGTTGGAAACTAAGCATTTTAGTTTAACTAAGCATTTACCAAATCCAAATACAAGATGTCATTCCAAGTACTTGAACAAGAGCACCGACTTGTCTCAATTGAATTCAGTAAGTGCTCCTTGTTGGGGTGTTGGTAAATGATGCAGTTTCCCCAAAGCATAAATCAAGCCAGTTTTTTCATTTGGAAGGTCTCCCTCACGTGCCAAACAGAATCCACTAGGTATTGCGCTTTTCATTCTATCAATGCTCAGTTTTGTTCTCCCAACAAGTCATGAAAATGTGTTTTGATTGTTACCCAAACATTTGCCATCAATTGATTTACTGCATGCAGTCGGTGTCACTGGGGGCACTGGGTGGGGGTACTAACAAATCAAAGGTTTTCGATCCCGTCCAATCTTTTCCTTTTGAAAATGCAGGTTCAATGACTCTCCAAAAGAGTTGTCTGAAATCCAATTAATATGTATGTCTTCTTCCGATGATTTTCAATGTGTTGACATAGTGGAGCCTATGGAGCCCCAACGTGCAGGCTATCAACAAAGGCCATGATCACCGAAACTTGCATATTCGCTTGAAATCAGTGAGTCATAAAGTCCTGCCAAACGATACAGTGAGTGCTCAATACAAGTAGGAAAAGAGTTGTGATTTTCATGGTAATTTGAAGTCAATTGGAAATCTTGAAAGCTTGAAGGCGGAGTCAGAGATGAGATACTCAAAATTGTATTTAAGTCTGGCACTTCCTTACCAGATGTACAATTCCATCTTCCTACAAAGATCTTGGATGAGCCAGGGAAATGGTGATCATTGCCATCAAATGGAAACTGGTCATGCATTCCCCAGAATGTTTTGGAGCATATGAATGCTATAGCCGCGGTAAGTATTATACCCTCTGATACAGTTTACTGAAGTTTGTAAAAATTTGTCAACAACATGAACAGGGAGCCCTGGCTGTTCAGAAATGCCTCTCGGGGCTTGTATGGTCAGCTAAGATATGCTTTTGAAGAATTTGGAAGAATATTTGACAATTACCGTAGAGTACAAGCCACTGAAGAAAACTTATGCCGACAAATACTGATAATTCGTCTTGAATGTTACCTGAACATTTGCATTCACTTGAGTTACTGAATGCAGTAAGTGCTACATGTTGGGGTAATATTGGGGACACGTGGTCATACATTTCCGAACACCATTTTGAAATTCAGCATTTTCTCAATCACCAAATCCAAATACAAGATGTCATTCCAAGTACTCGAACAAGAGCACTGACTTGTCTCAATTGAATGCAGTAAGTGCTCCTTGTTGGGGTGTTGGTAAATGATGCAGTTTCCCCAAAGCATATAATCACTGATCAGACCAAATTTTTTTGCCTGTCATGTATTTAAAAGTCAAAATTTGTCTGACAATTGTATAAGGATATAAATGCCCTCCTTTGACAGTGGACTGTTTTAGATATGCAGAGCTGCCGCTGTTTATATAGAAAACTTTTACCCCCAAAAAACTAATAATTTGTCTTGAATGTTACCTGAACATTTGCACTCACTTGAGTTACTGAATGCAGTAAGTGCTACATGTTGGGGTAATATTGGGGACACCTGGTCATACATCTCCAAAAACAATTTCTCAATCACCAAATCCTAATACAAGATGTTATTCCAAGTACTCGAACAAGAGCACTGACTTGTCTCAATTGAATTCAGTAAGTGCTCCTTGTTGGGGTGTTGGTAAATGATGCAGTTCCCTCCTGAACATATTATCAAGCTATAATTGTCAGCAAGGAGGTCCACTTTAAATCCAAAAGAGATATCGCTAGCCCTTTTTTTTTTCTGATCAGTTCACTTAAGATCTGTCAGTAAAATACCTAAAAGAAAGGGTGGCGTTTGGTCAAGTAATAGGTATGTGTCTCCTGTTGGGGCAGTTTTGCGCAGCATTGATCTGACCCTATTTTCAGCTTGTCATATATGAAAACGCAAATTTGTCAGACATTGGGAAAAGGATATAAATGCCCAAATACGATAGTGGACTAATTTAGATTTCCAGAATTGCTGCTGTTCCTAGAAAAACTTCCCAATTTGTCTTGAATGTTACCTGAACATTTGCACTCACTTGAGTTACTGAATGCAGTAAGTGCTACATGTTGGGGTAATATCGGGGACACCTGGTCATACATCTGATTACCTTTTGAATTTAAGCATTTTCTCAACCATCACATCCAAATACAAGATGTCATTCCAAGTACTCGAACAAGAGCACTGACTTGTCTCAATTGAATTCAGTAAGTGCTCCTTGTTGGGGTGTTGGGTAAATGATGCAGTTCCCTCCTGAACATATTATCACGCCATAATTGTCAGCAAAGATGTCCACCTTGAATCCCAAAGAAAAATCGCTAGGTCTTGTTTTTTCTGATTAGTTCACTAAAGATCTGTCAGTGAAATTCCCAAAAGAAACGGCGTTTGGTCAAGTAATAGTATGTGTCTCCTGTTGGGGCAGTTTTGCCGAGCACTGATATGAGCTTATTTTCAGCTTGTCAGATACGAAAAATCAAATTGTCAGACGTTGGGAACAGGATATAAATGCCTATTTTTGACAGTGGACTGTTTTAGATATCCAGAGCTGCCGCTGTTTATCGAGAAGAGTTTTACCCCAAAGAACTGACAATTCGTCTTGAATGTTACCTGAACATTTGCACTCACTTGAGTTACTGAATGCAGTAAGTGCTACATGTTGGGGTAACATTGGGGACACCTGGTCATACATCTGATTGTCTGTTGGAAACTAAGCATTTTAGTTTAACTAAGCATTTACCAAATCCAAATACAAGATGTCATTCCAAGTACTTGAACAAGAGCACCGACTTGTCTCAATTGAATGCAGTAAGTGCTCCTTGTTGGGGTGTTGGTAAATGATGCAGTTTCCCCAAAGCATATAATCACTGATCAGACCATTTTTTTCCCTATCATGTATTTAAAAGTCAAAATTTGTCTGACAATTGTATAAGGATATAAATGCCCTCCTTTGACAGTGGACTGTTTTAGATATCCAGAGCTGCCGCTGTTTATATAGAAAACTTTTACCCCCAAAAAACTAATAATTTGTCTTGAATGTTACCTGAACATTTGCACTCACTTGAGTTACTGAATGCAGTAAGTGCTACATGTTGGGGTAATATTGGGGACACCTGGTCATACATCTCCGAAAACAATTTTCTCAATCACCAAATCCTAATACAAGATGTCATTCCAAGTACTCGAACAAGAGCACTGACTTGTCTCAATTCAATTCAGTAAGTGCTCCTTGTTGGGGTGTTGGGTAAATGATGCAGTTCCCTCCTGAACATATTATCACGCCATAATTGTCAGCAAAGATGTCCACCTTGAATCCCAAAGAAAAATCGCTAGGTCTTGTTTTTTCTGATTAGTTCACTAAAGATCTGTCAGTGAAATTCCCAAAAGAAACGGAGTTTGGTCAAGTAATAGTATGTGTCTCCTGTTGGAGCAGTTTTGCCGAGCACTGATATAAGCTTATTTTCAGCTTGTCAGATACGAAAAATCAAATTGTCAGACGTTGGGAACAGGATATAAATGCCTATTTTTGACAGTGGAGTGTTTTAGATATCCAGAGCTGCCGCTGTTTATCGAGAAGAGTTTTACCCCAAAGAACTGACAATTCGTCTTGAATGTTACCTGAACATTTGCACTCACTTGAGTTACTGAATGCAGTAAGTGCTACATGTTGGGGTAATATCGGGGACACCTGGTCATACATCTGATTACCTTTTGAATTTAAGCATTTTCTCAACCATCACATCCAAATACAAGATGTCATTCCAAGTACTCGAACAAGAGCACTGACTTGTCTCAATTGAATTCAGTAAGTGCTCCTTGTTGGGGTGTTGGTAAATGATGCAGTTTCCCCAAAGCATATAATCACTGATCAAACCAAATTTTTTTGCCTGTCATGTATTTAAAAGTCAAAATTTGTCTAACAATTGTATAAGGATATAAATGCCCTCCTTTGACAGTGGACTGTTTTAGATATGCAGAGCTGCTGCTGTTTATATAGAAAACTTTTACCCCCAAAAAACTAATAATTTGTCTTGAATGTTACCTGAACATTTGCACTCACTTGAGTTACTGAATGCAGTAAGTGCTACATGTTGGGGTAATATTGGGGACACCTGGTCATACATCTCCGAAAACAATTTTCTCAATCACCAAATCCTAATACAAGATGTCATTCCAAGTACTCGAACAAGAGCACTGACTTGTCTCAATTGAATTCAGTAAGTGCTCCTTGTTGGGGTGTTGGTAAATGGTGCAGTTCCCTCCTGAACATATTATCAAGCTATAATTGTCAGCAAGGAGGTCCACTTGAAATCCAAAAGAGATATCGCTAGCTCTTGTTTTTTTCTGATCAGTTCACTTAAGATCTGTCAGTAAAATACCTAAAAGAAAGGGTGGCGTTTGGTCAAGTAATAGTATGTGTCTCCTGTTGGGGCAGTTTTGCGCAGCATTGATCTGACCCTATTTTCAGCTTGTCAAATATGAAAACGCAAATTTGTCAGACATTGGGAAAAGGATGTAAATGCCCAATTACGATAGTGGACTAATTTAGATTTCCAGAATTGCTGCTGTTCCTAGAAAAACTTCCCAATTTGTCTTGAATGTTACCTGAACATTTGCACTCACTTGAGTTACTGAATGCAGTAAGTGCTACATGTTGGGGTAATATCGGGGACACCTGGTCATACATCTGATTACCTTTTGAATTTAAGCATTTTCTCAACCATCACATCCAAATACAAGATGTCATTCCAAGTACTCGAACAAGAGCACTGACTTGTCTCAATTGAATTCAGTAAGTGCTCCTTGTTGGGGTGTTGGGTAAATGATGCAGTTCCCTCCTGAACATATTATCAAGGCATAATTGCCAGCAAAGATGTCCACCTTGAATCCCAAAGAAAAATCGCTAGGTCTTGTTTTTTCTGATTAGTTCACTAAAGATCTGTCAGTGAAATTCCCAAAAGAAACGGAGTTTGGTCAAGTAATAGTATGTGTCTCCTGTTGGGGCAGTTTTGCCGAGCACTGATGTGAGCTTATTTTCAGCTTGTCAGATATGAAAAATCAAATTGTCAGACGTTGGGAACAGGATATAAATGCTTATTTTTGACAGTGGACTGTTTTAGATATCCAGAGCTGCCGCTGTTTATCGAGAAGAGTTTTACCCCAAAGAACTGACAATTCGTCTTGAATGTTACCTGAACATTTGCACTCACTTGAGTTACTGAATACAGTAAGTGCTACATGTTGGGGTAATATTGGGGACACCTGGTCATACATCTGATTGCCTGTTGGAAACTAAGCATTTTAGTTTAACTAAGCATTTACCAAATCCAAAGACAAGATGTCATTCCAAGTACTTGAACAAGAGCACCGACTTGTCTCAATTGAATTCAGTAAGTGCTCCTTGTTGGGGTGTTGGTAAATGATGCAGTTTCCCCAAAGCATATAATCAAGCCAGTTTTTTCATTTGGAAGGTCTCCCTCACGTGCCAAACAGAATCCACAAGGTATTGCGCTTTTCATTCTATCAATGCTCAGTTTTGTTCTCCCAACAAGTTATGAAAATGTGTTTTGATTGTTACCCAAACATTTGCCATCAATTGATTTACTGCATGCAGTAGGTGTTACTGGGGGCACTGGGTGGGCGTACTAACAAATCAAAGGTTTTCGATCCCGTCCAATCTTTTCCTTTTGAAAATGCAGGTTCAATGACTCTCCAAAAGAGTTGTCTGAAATCCAATTAATATGTATGTCTTCTTCCGATCATTTTCAATGTGTTGACATAGTGGAGCCTATGGAGCCCCAACGTAGGCTATCAACAAGGGCCATGATCACCGAAACTTGCATATTCGCTTGAAATCAGTGAGTCATAAAGTCCTGCCAAACGATACAGTGAGTGCTCAATACAAGTAGGAAAAGAGTTGTGATTTTCATGGTAATTTGAAGTCAATTGGAAATCTTGAAAGCTCGAAGGCGGAGTTAGAGATGAGATACTTAAAATTGTATTTAAGTCTGGCATTTCCTTACCAGATGTACAATTCCATCTTCCTACAAAGATCTTGGATGAGCCAGGGAAATGGTGATCATCCTTGCCAGGCATTGCCATCAAATGGAAACTGGTCATGCATTCCCCAGAATGTTTTGGAGCATATGAATGCTATAGCCGCGGTAAGTATTATACCCTCAAGTATTATACCCTCAGTTTACTGAAGTTTGTAAAAATTTGTCAACAACATGAACAGGGAGCCCTGGCTGTTCAGAAATGCCTGTCGGGGCTTGTATGGTCAGCTAAGATATGCTTTTGAAGAATTTGGAAGAATATTTGACAATTACCGTAGAGTACAAGCCACTGAAGAAAACTTATGCCGACAAATACTGATAATTCGTCTTGAATGTTACATGAACATTTGCATTCACTTGAGTTACTGAATGCAGTAAGTGCTACATGTTGGGGTAATATTGGGGACACGTGGTCATACATTTCCGAAAACCATTTTGAAATTCAGCATTTTCTCAATCACCAAATCCTAATACAAGATGTCATTCCAAGTACTCGAACAAGAGCACTGACTTTTCTCAATTGAATGCAGTAAGTGCTCCTTGTTGGGGTGTTGGTAAATGATGCAGTTTCCCCAAAGCATATAATCACTGATCAGACCAAATTTTTTTGCCTGTCATGTATTTAAAAGTCAAAATTTGTCTGACAATTGTATAAGGATATAAATGCCCTCCTTTGACAGTGGACTGTTTTAGATATGCAGAGCTGCTGCTGTTTATATAGAAAACTTTTACCCCCAAAAAACTAATAATTTGTCTTGAATGTTACCTGAACATTTGCACTCACTTGAGTTACTGAATGCAGTAAGTGCTACATGTTGGGGTAATATTGGGGACACCTGGTCATACATCTCCAAAAACAATTTCTCAATCACCAAATCCTAATACAAGATGTCATTCCAAGTACTCGAACAAGAGCACTGACTTGTCTCAATTGAATTCAGTAAGTGCTCCTTGTTGGGGTGTTGGTAAATGATGCAGTTCCCTCCTGAACATATTATCAAGCTATAATTGTCAGCAAGGAGGTCCACTTTAAATCCAAAAGAGATATCGCTAGCTCTTGTTTTTTTCTGATCAGTTCACTTAAGATCTGTCAGTAAAATACCTAAAAGAAAGGGTGGCGTTTGGTCAAGTAATAGGTATGTGTCTCCTGTTGGGGCAGTTTTGCGCAGCATTGATCTGACCCTATTTTCAGCTTGTCATATATGAAAACGCAAATTTGTCAGACAGTGGGAAAAGGATATAAATGCCCAAATACGATAGTGGACTAATTTAGATTTCCAGAATTGCTGCTGTTCCGAGAAAAACTTCCCAATTTGTCTTGAATGTTACCTGAACATTTGCACTCACTTGAGTTACTGAATGCAGTAAGTGCTACATGTTGGGGTAATATCGGGGACACCTGGTCATACATCTGATTACCTTTTGAATTTAAGCATTTTCTCAACCATCACATCCAAATACAAGATGTCATTCCAAGTACTCGAAAATGAGCACTGACTTGTCTCAATTGAATTCAGTTGAATTTCCAAAGAAAAATCCCTAGGTCTTGTTTTTTCTGATTAGTTCACTAAAGATCTGTCAGTGAAATTCCCAAAAGAAACGGAGTTTAGTCAAGTAATAGTATGTGTCTCCTGTTGGGGCAGTTCTGCCGAGCACTGATGTGAGCTTATTTTCAGCTTGTCAGATATGAAAAATCAAATTGTCAGACATTGGGAACAGGATATAAATGCTTATTTTTGACAGTGGACTGTTTTAGATATCCAGAGCTGCCGCTGTTTATCGAGAAGAGTTTTACCCCAAAGAACTGACAATTCGTCTTGAATGTTACCTGAACATTTGCACTCACTTGAGTTACTGAATACAGTAAGTGCTACATGTTGGGGTAATATTGGGGACACCTGGTCATACATCTGATTGCCTGTTGGAAACTAAGCATTTTAGTTTAACTAAGCATTTACCAAATCCAAAGACAAGATGTCATTCCAAGTACTTGAACAAGAGCACCGACTTGTCTCAATTGAATTCAGTAAGTGCTCCTTGTTGGGGTGTTGGTAAATGATGCAGTTTCCCCAAAGCATAAATCAAGCCAGTTTTTTCATTTGGAAGGTCTCCCTCACGTGCCAAACAGAATCCACAAGGTATTGCGCTTTTCATTCTATCAATGCTCAGTTTTGTTCTCCCAACAAGTCATGAAAATGTGTTTTGATTGTTACCCAAACATTTGCCATCAATTGATTTACTGCATGCAGTCGGTGTCACTGGGGGCACTGGGTGGGGGTACTAACAAATCAAAGGTTTTCGATCCCGTCCAATCTTTTCCTTTTGAAAATGCAGGTTCAATGACTCTCCAAAAGAGTTGTCTGAAATCCAATTAATATGTATGTCTTCTTCCGATCATTTTCAATGTGTTGACATAGTGGAGCCTATGGAGCCCCAACGTGCAGGCTATCAACAAAGGCCATGATCACCGAAACTTGCATATTCGCTTGAAATCAGTGAGTCATAAAGTCCTGCCAAACGATACAGTGAGTGCTCAATACAAGTAGGAAAAGAGTTGTGATTTTCATGGTAATTTGAAGTCAATTGGAAATCTTGAAAGCTCGAAGGCGGAGTCAGAGATGAGATACTCAAAATTGTATTTAAGTCTGGCACTTCCTTACCAGATGTACAATTCCATCTTCCTACAAAGATCTTGGATGAGCCAGGGAAATGGTGATCATTGCCATCAAATGGAAACTGGTCATGCATTCCCCAGAATGTTTTGGAGCATATGAATGCTATAGCCGCGGTAAGTATTATACCCTCTGATACAGTTTACTGAAGTTTGTAAAAATTTGTCAACAACATGAACAGGGAGCCCTGGCTGTTCAGAAATGCCTCTCGGGGCTTGTATGGTCAGCTAAGATATGCTTTTGAAGAATTTGGAAGAATATTTGACAATTACCGTAGAGTACAAGCCACTGAAGAAAACTTATGCCGACAAATACTGATAATTCGTCTTGAATGTTACCTGAACATTTGCATTCACTTGAGTTACTGAATGCAGTAAGTGCTACATGTTGGGGTAATATTGGGGACACGTGGTCATACATTTCCGAACACCATTTTGAAATTCAGCATTTTCTCAATCACCAAATCCAAATACAAGATGTCATTCCAAGTACTCGAACAAGAGCACTGACTTGTCTCAATTGAATGCAGTAAGTGCTCCTTGTTGGGGTGTTGGTAAATGATGCAGTTTCCCCAAAGCATATAATCACTGATCAGACCAAATTTTTTTGCCTGTCATGTATTTAAAAGTCAAAATTTGTCTGACAATTGTATAAGGATATAAATGCCCTCCTTTGACAGTGGACTGTTTTAGATATGCAGAGCTGCCGCTGTTTATATAGAAAACTTTTACCCCCAAAAAACTAATAATTTGTCTTGAATGTTACCTGAACATTTGCACTCACTTGAGTTACTGAATGCAGTAAGTGCTACATGTTGGGGTAATATTGGGGACACCTGGTCATACATCTCCAAAAACAATTTCTCAATCACCAAATCCTAATACAAGATGTTATTCCAAGTACTCGAACAAGAGCACTGACTTGTCTCAATTGAATTCAGTAAGTGCTCCTTGTTGGGGTGTTGGTAAATGATGCAGTTCCCTCCTGAACATATTATCAAGCTATAATTGTCAGCAAGGAGGTCCACTTTAAATCCAAAAGAGATATCGCTAGCCCTTTTTTTTTTCTGATCAGTTCACTTAAGATCTGTCAGTAAAATACCTAAAAGAAAGGGTGGCGTTTGGTCAAGTAATAGGTATGTGTCTCCTGTTGGGGCAGTTTTGCGCAGCATTGATCTGACCCTATTTTCAGCTTGTCATATATGAAAACGCAAATTTGTCAGACATTGGGAAAAGGATATAAATGCCCAAATACGATAGTGGACTAATTTAGATTTCCAGAATTGCTGCTGTTCCTAGAAAAACTTCCCAATTTGTCTTGAATGTTACCTGAACATTTGCACTCACTTGAGTTACTGAATGCAGTAAGTGCTACATGTTGGGGTAATATCGGGGACACCTGGTCATACATCTGATTACCTTTTGAATTTAAGCATTTTCTCAACCATCACATCCAAATACAAGATGTCATTCCAAGTACTCGAACAAGAGCACTGACTTGTCTCAATTGAATTCAGTAAGTGCTCCTTGTTGGGGTGTTGGGTAAATGATGCAGTTCCCTCCTGAACATATTATCACGCCATAATTGTCAGCAAAGATGTCCACCTTGAATCCCAAAGAAAAATCGCTAGGTCTTGTTTTTTCTGATTAGTTCACTAAAGATCTGTCAGTGAAATTCCCAAAAGAAACGGAGTTTGGTCAAGTAATAGTATGTGTCTCCTGTTGGGGCAGTTTTGCCGAGCACTGATATGAGCTTATTTTCAGCTTGTCAGATACGAAAAATCAAATTGTCAGACGTTGGGAACAGGATATAAATGCCTATTTTTGACAGTGGACTGTTTTAGATATCCAGAGCTGCCGCTGTTTATCGAGAAGAGTTTTACCCCAAAGAACTGACAATTCGTCTTGAATGTTACCTGAACATTTGCACTCACTTGAGTTACTGAATGCAGTAAGTGCTACATGTTGGGGTAACATTGGGGACACCTGGTCATACATCTGATTGTCTGTTGGAAACTAAGCATTTTAGTTTAACTAAGCATTTACCAAATCCAAATACAAGATGTCATTCCAAGTACTTGAACAAGAGCACCGACTTGTCTCAATTGAATGCAGTAAGTGCTCCTTGTTGGGGTGTTGGTAAATGATGCAGTTTCCCCAAAGCATATAATCACTGATCAGACCATTTTTTTCCCTATCATGTATTTAAAAGTCAAAATTTGTCTGACAATTGTATAAGGATATAAATGCCCTCCTTTGACAGTGGACTGTTTTAGATATCCAGAGCTGCCTCTGTTTATATAGAAAACTTTTACCCCCAAAAAACTAATAATTTGTCTTGAATGTTACCTGAACATTTGCACTCACTTGAGTTACTGAATGCAGTAAGTGCTACATGTTGGGGTAATATTGGGGACACCTGGTCATACATCTCCGAAAACAATTTTCTCAATCACCAAATCCTAATACAAGATGTCATTCCAAGTACTCGAACAAGAGCACTGACTTGTCTCAATTCAATTCAGTAAGTGCTCCTTGTTGGGGTGTTGGGTAAATGATGCAGTTCCCTCCTGAACATATTATCACGCCATAATTGTCAGCAAAGATGTCCACCTTGAATCCCAAAGAAAAATCGCTAGGTCTTGTTTTTTCTGATTAGTTCACTAAAGATCTGTCAGTGAAATTCCCAAAAGAAACGGAGTTTGGTCAAGTAATAGTATGTGTCTCCTGTTGGAGCAGTTTTGCCGAGCACTGATATAAGCTTATTTTCAGCTTGTCAGATACGAAAAATCAAATTGTCAGACGTTGGGAACAGGATATAAATGCCTATTTTTGACAGTGGACTGTTTTAGATATCCAGAGCTGCCGCTGTTTATCGAGAAGAGTTTTACCCCAAAGAACTGACAATTCGTCTTGAATGTTACCTGAACATTTGCACTCACTTGAGTTACTGAATGCAGTAAGTGCTACATGTTGGGGTAATATCGGGGACACCTGGTCATACATCTGATTACCTTTTGAATTTAAGCATTTTCTCAACCATCACATCCAAATACAAGATGTCATTCCAAGTACTCGAACAAGAGCACTGACTTGTCTCAATTGAATTCAGTAAGTGCTCCTTGTTGGGGTGTTGGTAAATGATGCAGTTTCCCCAAAGCATATAATCACTGATCAAACCAAATTTTTTTGCCTGTCATGTATTTAAAAGTCAAAATTTGTCTAACAATTGTATAAGGATATAAATGCCCTCCTTTGACAGTGGACTGTTTTAGATATGCAGAGCTGCTGCTGTTTATATAGAAAACTTTTACCCCCAAAAAACTAATAATTTGTCTTGAATGTTACCTGAACATTTGCACTCACTTGAGTTACTGAATGCAGTAAGTGCTACATGTTGGGGTAATATTGGGGACACCTGGTCATACATCTCCGAAAACAATTTTCTCAATCACCAAATCCTAATACAAGATGTCATTCCAAGTACTCGAACAAGAGCACTGACTTGTCTCAATTGAATTCAGTAAGTGCTCCTTGTTGGGGTGTTGGTAAATGGTGCAGTTCCCTCCTGAACATATTATCAAGCTATAATTGTCAGCAAGGAGGTCCACTTGAAATCCAAAAGAGATATCGCTAGCTCTTGTTTTTTTCTGATCAGTTCACTTAAGATCTGTCAGTAAAATACCTAAAAGAAAGGGTGGCGTTTGGTCAAGTAATAGTATGTGTCTCCTGTTGGGGCAGTTTTGCGCAGCATTGATCTGACCCTATTTTCAGCTTGTCAAATATGAAAACGCAAATTTGTCAGACATTGGGAAAAGGATGTAAATGCCCAATTACGATAGTGGACTAATTTAGATTTCCAGAATTGCTGCTGTTCCTAGAAAAACTTCCCAATTTGTCTTGAATGTTACCTGAACATTTGCACTCACTTGAGTTACTGAATGCAGTAAGTGCTACATGTTGGGGTAATATCGGGGACACCTGGTCATACATCTGATTACCTTTTGAATTTAAGCATTTTCTCAACCATCACATCCAAATACAAGATGTCATTCCAAGTACTCGAACAAGAGCACTGACTTGTCTCAATTGAATTCAGTAAGTGCTCCTTGTTGGGGTGTTGGGTAAATGATGCAGTTCCCTCCTGAACATATTATCAAGGCATAATTGCCAGCAAAGATGTCCACCTTGAATCCCAAAGAAAAATCGCTAGGTCTTGTTTTTTCTGATTAGTTCACTAAAGATCTGTCAGTGAAATTCCCAAAAGAAACGGAGTTTGGTCAAGTAATAGTATGTGTCTCCTGTTGGGGCAGTTTTGCCGAGCACTGATGTGAGCTTATTTTCAGCTTGTCAGATATGAAAAATCAAATTGTCAGACGTTGGGAACAGGATATAAATGCTTATTTTTGACAGTGGACTGTTTTAGATATCCAGAGCTGCCGCTGTTTATCGAGAAGAGTTTTACCCCAAAGAACTGACAATTCGTCTTGAATGTTACCTGAACATTTGCACTCACTTGAGTTACTGAATACAGTAAGTGCTACATGTTGGGGTAATATTGGGGACACCTGGTCATACATCTGATTGCCTGTTGGAAACTAAGCATTTTAGTTTAACTAAGCATTTACCAAATCCAAAGACAAGATGTCATTCCAAGTACTTGAACAAGAGCACCGACTTGTCTCAATTGAATTCAGTAAGTGCTCCTTGTTGGGGTGTTGGTAAATGATGCAGTTTCCCCAAAGCATATAATCAAGCCAGTTTTTTCATTTGGAAGGTCTCCCTCACGTGCCAAACAGAATCCACAAGGTATTGCGCTTTTCATTCTATCAATGCTCAGTTTTGTTCTCCCAACAAGTTATGAAAATGTGTTTTGATTGTTACCCAAACATTTGCCATCAATTGATTTACTGCATGCAGTAGGTGTTACTGGGGGCACTGGGTGGGGGTACTAACAAATCAAAGGTTTTCGATCCCGTCCAATCTTTTCCTTTTGAAAATGCAGGTTCAATGACTCTCCAAAAGAGTTGTCTGAAATCCAATTAATATGTATGTCTTCTTCCGATCATTTTCAATGTGTTGACATAGTGGAGCCTATGGAGCCCCAACGTGCAGGCTATCAACAAGGGCCATGATCACCGAAACTTGCATATTCGCTTGAAATCAGTGAGTCATAAAGTCCTGCCAAACGATACAGTGAGTGCTCAATACAAGTAGGAAAAGAGTTGTGATTTTCATGGTAATTTGAAGTCAATTGGAAATCTTGAAAGCTCGAAGGCGGAGTCAGAGATGAGATACTCAAAATTGTATTTAAGTCTGGCATTTCCTTACCAGATGTACAATTCCATCTTCCTACAAAGATCTTGGATGAGCCAGGGATATGGTGATCATCCTTGCCAGGCATTGCCATCAAATGGAAACTGGTCATGCATTCCCCAGAATGTTTTGGAGCATATGAATGCTATAGCCGCGGTAAGTATTATACCCTCTGATACAGTTTACTGAAGTTTGTAAAAATTTGTCAACAACATGAACAGGGAGCCCTGGCTGTTCAGAAATGCCTGTCGGGGCTTGTATGGTCAGCTAAGATATGCTTTTCAAGAATTTGGAAGAATATTTGACAATTACCGTAGAGTACAAGCCACTGAAGAAAACTTATGCCGACAAATACTGATAATTCGTCTTGAATGTTACCTGAACATTTGCACTCACTTGAGTTACTGAATGCAGTAAGTGCTACCTGTTGGGGTAATATTGGGGACACGTGGTCATACATTTCCGAAAACCAATTTTAAATTCAGCATTTTCTCAATCACCAAATCCTAATACAAGATGTCATTCCAAGTACTCGAACAAGAGCACTGACTTTTCTCAATTGAATGCAGTAAGTGCTCCTTGTTGGGGTGTTGGTAAATGATGCAGTTTCCCCAAAGCATATAATCACTGATCAAACCAAATTTTTTTGCCTGTCATGTATTTAAAAGTCAAAATTTGTCTAACAATTGTATAAGGATATAAATGCCCTCCTTTGACAGTGGACTGTTTTAGATATGCAGAGCTGCTGCTGTTTATATAGAAAACTTTTACCCCCAAAAAACTAATAATTTGTCTTGAATGTTACCTGAACATTTGCACTCACTTGAGTTACTGAATGCAGTAAGTGCTACATGTTGGGGTAATATTGGGGACACCTGGTCATACATCTCCGAAAAACAATTTTCTCAATCACCAAATCCTAATACAAGATGTCATTCCAAGTACTCGAACAAGAGCACTGACTTGTCTCAATTGAATTCAGTAAGTGCTCCTTGTTGGGGTGTTGGTAAATGGTGCAGTTCCCTCCTGAACATATTATCAAGCTATAATTGTCAGCAAGGAGGTCCACTTGAAATCCAAAAGAGATATCGCTAGCTCTTGTTTTTTTCTGATCAGTTCACTTAAGATCTGTCAGTAAAATACCTAAAAGAAAGGGTGGCGTTTGGTCAAGTAATAGTATGTGTCTCCTGTTGGGGCAGTTTTGTGCAGCATTGATCTGACCCTATTTTCAGCTTGTCAAATATGAAAACGCAAATTTGTCAGACATTGGGAAAAGGATGTAAATGCCCAATTACGATAGTGGACTAATTTAGATTTCCAGAATTGCTGCTGTTCCTAGAAAAACTTCCCAATTTGTCTTGAATGTTACCTGAACATTTGCACTCACTTGAGTTACTGAATGCAGTAAGTGCTACATGTTGGGGTAATATCGGGGACACCTGGTCATACATCTGATTACCTTTTGAATTTAAGCATTTTCTCAACCATCACATCCAAATACAAGATGTCATTCCAAGTACTCGAACAAGAGCACTGACTTGTCTCAATTGAATTCAGTAAGTGCTCCTTGTTGGGGTGTTGGGTAAATGATGCAGTTCCCTCCTGAACATATTATCAAGGCATAATTGCCAGCAAAGATGTCCACCTTGAATCCCAAAGAAAAATCGCTAGGTCTTGTTTTTTCTGATTAGTTCACTAAAGATCTGTCAGTGAAATTCCCAAAAGAAACGGAGTTTGGTCAAGTAATAGTATGTGTCTCCTGTTGGGGCAGTTTTGCCGAGCACTGATGTGAGCTTATTTTCAGCTTGTCTTTCAGAATGTCTTCAGCATTCGTCTTGAATGTTACCTGAACATTTGCACTCACTTGAGTTACTGAATACAGTAAGTGCTACATGTTGGGGTAATATTGGGGACACCTGGTCATACATCTGATTGCCTGTTGGAAACTAAGCATTTTAGTTTAACTAAGCATTTACCAAATCCAAAGACAAGATGTCATTCCAAGTACTTGAACAAGAGCACCGACTTGTCTCAATTGAATTCAGTAAGTGCTCCTTGTTGGGGTGTTGGTAAATGATGCAGTTTCCCCAAAGCATATAATCAAGCCAGTTTTTTCATTTGGAAGGTCTCCCTCACGTGCCAAACAGAATCCACAAGGTATTGCGCTTTTCATTCTATCAATGCTCAGTTTTGTTCTCCCAACAAGTTATGAAAATGTGTTTTGATTGTTACCCAAACATTTGCCATCAATTGATTTACTGCATGCAGTAGGTGTTACTGGGGGCACTGGGTGGGCGTACTAACAAATCAAAGGTTTTCGATCCCGTCCAATCTTTTCCTTTTGAAAATGCAGGTTCAATGACTCTCCAAAAGAGTTGTCTGAAATCCAATTAATATGTATGTCTTCTTCCGATCATTTTCAATGTGTTGACATAGTGGAGCCTATGGAGCCCCAACGTAGGCTATCAACAAGGGCCATGATCACCGAAACTTGCATATTCGCTTGAAATCAGTGAGTCATAAAGTCCTGCCAAACGATACAGTGAGTGCTCAATACAAGTAGGAAAAGAGTTGTGATTTTCATGGTAATTTGAAGTCAATTGGAAATCTTGAAAGCTCGAAGGCGGAGTCAGAGATGAGATACTCAAAATTGTATTTAAGTCTGGCATTTCCTTACCAGATGTACAATTCCATCTTCCTACAAAGATCTTGGATGAGCCAGGGATATGGTGATCATCCTTGCCAGGCATTGCCATCAAATGGAAACTGGTCATGCATTCCCCAGAATGTTTTGGAGCATATGAATGCTATAGCCGCGGTAAGTATTATACCCTCTGATACAGTTTACTGAAGTTTGTAAAAATTTGTCAACAACATGAACAGGGAGCCCTGGCTGTTCAGAAATGCCTGTCGGGGCTTGTATGGTCAGCTAAGATATGCTTTTCAAGAATTTGGAAGAATATTTGACAATTACCGTAGAGTACAAGCCACTGAAGAAAACTTATGCCGACAAATACTGATAATTCGTCTTGAATGTTACCTGAACATTTGCACTCACTTGAGTTACTGAATGCAGTAAGTGCTACATGTTGGGGTAATATTGGGGACACGTGGTCATACATTTCCGAAAACCAATTTTAAATTCAGCATTTTCTCAATCACCAAATCCTAATACAAGATGTCATTCCAAGTACTCGAACAAGAGCACTGACTTTTCTCAATTGAATGCAGTAAGTGCTCCTTGTTGGGGTGTTGGTAAATGATGCAGTTTCCCCAAAGCATATAATCACTGATCAAACCAAATTTTTTTGCCTGTCATGTATTTAAAAGTCAAAATTTGTCTAACAATTGTATAAGGATATAAATGCCCTCCTTTGACAGTGGACTGTTTTAGATATGCAGAGCTGCTGCTGTTTATATAGAAAACTTTTACCCCCAAAAAACTAATAATTTGTCTTGAATGTTACCTGAACATTTGCACTCACTTGAGTTACTGAATGCAGTAAGTGCTACATGTTGGGGTAATATTGGGTACACCTGGTCATACATCTCCGAAAACAATTTTCTCAATCACCAAATCCTAATACAAGATGTCATTCCAAGTACTCGAACAAGAGCACTGACTTGTCTCAATTGAATTCAGTAAGTGCTCCTTGTTGGGGTGTTGGTAAATGGTGCAGTTCCCTCCTGAACATATTATCAAGCTATAATTGTCAGCAAGGAGGTCCACTTGAAATCCAAAAGAGATATCGCTAGCTCTTGTTTTTTTCTGATCAGTTCACTTAAGATCTGTCAGTAAAATACCTAAAAGAAAGGGTGGCGTTTGGTCAAGTAATAGTATGTGTCTCCTGTTGGGGCAGTTTTGCGCAGCATTGATCTGACCCTATTTTCAGCTTGTCAAATATGAAAACGCAAATTTGTCAGACATTGGGAAAAGGATGTAAATGCCCAATTACGATAGTGGACTAATTTAGATTTCCAGAATTGCTGCTGTTCCTAGAAAAACTTCCCAATTTGTCTTGAATGTTACCTGAACATTTGCACTCACTTGAGTTACTGAATGCAGTAAGTGCTACATGTTGGGGTAATATCGGGGACACCTGGTCATACATCTGATTACCTTTTGAATTCAAGCATTTTCTCAACCATCACATCCAAATACAAGATGTCATTCCAAGTACTCGAACAAGAGCACTGACTTGTCTCAATTGAATTCAGTAAGTGCTCCTTGTTGGGGTGTTGGGTAAATGATGCAGTTCCCTCCTGAACAAATTATCACGCCATAATTGTCAGCAAAGATGTCCACCTTGAATCCCAAAGAAAAATCGCTAGGTCTTTTTTTTCTGATTAGTTCACTAAAGATCTGTCAGTGAAATTCCCAAAAGAAACGGAGTTTGGTCAAGTAATAGTATGTGTCTCCTGTTGGGGCAGTTTTGCCGAGCACTGATGTGAGCTTATTTTCAGCTTGTCAGATACGAAAAATCAAATTGTCAGACGTTGGGAACAGGATATAAATGCCTATTTTTGACAGTGGACTGTTTTAGATATCCAGAGCTGCCGCTGTTTATCGAGAAGAGTTTTACCCCAAAGAACTGACAATTCGTCTTGAATGTTACCTGAACATTTGCAGTCACTTGAGTTACTGAATGCAGTAAGTGCTACATGTTGGGGTAACATTGGGGACACCTGGTCATACATCTGATTGTCTGTTGGAAACTAAGCATTTTAGTTTAACTAAGCATTTACCAAATCCAAATACAAGATGTCATTCCAAGTACTTGAACAAGAGCACCGACTTGTCTCAATTGAATGCAGTAAGTGCTCCTTGTTGGGGTGTTGGTAAATGATGCAGTTTCCCCAAAGCATATAATCACTGATCAGACCATTTTTTTCCCTATCATGTATTTAAAAGTCAAAATTTGTCTGACAATTGTATAAGGATATAAATGCCCTCCTTTGACAGTGGACTGTTTTAGATATCCAGAGCTGCCGCTGTTTATATAGAAAACTTTTACCCCCAAAAAACTAATAATTTGTCTTGAATGTTACCTGAACATTTGCACTCACTTGAGTTACTGAATGCAGTAAGTGCTACATGTTGGGGTAATATTGGGGACACCTGGTCATACATCTCCAAAAACAATTTCTCAATCACCAAATCCTAATACAAGATGTCATTCCAAGTACTCGAACAAGAGCACTGACTTGTCTCAATTCAATTCAGTAAGTGCTCCTTGTTGGGGTGTTGGGTAAATGATGCAGTTCCCTCCTGAACATATTATCACGCCATAATTGTCAGCAAAGATGTCCACCTTGAATCCCAAAGAAAAATCGCTAGGTCTTGTTTTTTCTGATTAGTTCACTAAAGATCTGTCAGTGAAATTCCCAAAAGAAACGGAGTTTGGTCAAGTAATAGTATGTGTCTCCTGTTGGAGCAGTTTTGCCGAGCACTGATATGAGCTTATTTTCAGCTTGTCAGATACGAAAAATCAAATTGTCAGACGTTGGGAACAGGATATAAATGCCTATTTTTGACAGTGGACTGTTTTAGATATCCAGAGCTGCCGCTGTTTATCGAGAAGAGTTTTACCCCAAAGAACTGACAATTCGTCTTGAATGTTACCTGAACATTTGCACTCACTTGAGTTACTGAATGCAGTAAGTGCTACATGTTGGGGTAATATCGGGGACACCTGGTCATACATCTGATTACCTTTTGAATTTAAGCATTTTCTCAACCATCACATCCAAATACAAGATGTCATTCCAAGTACTCAAACAAGAGCACTGACTTGTCTCAATTGAATTCAGTAAGTGCTCCTTGTTGGGGTGTTGGGTAAATGATGCAGTTCCCTCCTGAACATATTATCAAGGCATAATTGCCAGCAAAGATGTCCACCTTGAATCCCAAAGAAAAATCGCTAGGTCTTGTTTTTTCTGATTAGTTCACTAAAGATCTGTCAGTGAAATTCCCAAAAGAAACGGAGTTTGGTCAAGTAATAGTATGTGTCTCCTGTTGGGGCAGTTTTGCCGAGCACTGATGTGAGCTTATTTTCAGCTTGTCAGATATGAAAAATCAAATTGTCAGACGTTGGGAACAGGATATAAATGCTTATTTTTGACAGTGGACTGTTTTAGATATCCAGAGCTGCCGCTGTTTATCGAGAAGAGTTTTACCCCAAAGAACTGACAATTCGTCTTGAATGTTACCTGAACATTTGCACTCACTTGAGTTACTGAATACAGTAAGTGCTACATGTTGGGGTAATATTGGGGACACCTGGTCATACATCTGATTGCCTGTTGGAAACTAAGCATTTTAGTTTAACTAAGCATTTACCAAATCCAAAGACAAGATGTCATTCCAAGTACTTGAACAAGAGCACCGACTTGTCTCAATTGAATTCAGTAAGTGCTCCTTGTTGGGGTGTTGGTAAATGATGCAGTTTCCCCAAAGCATATAATCAAGCCAGTTTTTTCATTTGGAAGGTCTCCCTCACGTGCCAAACAGAATCCACAAGGTATTGCGCTTTTCATTCTATCAATGCTCAGTTTTGTTCTCCCAACAAGTTATGAAAATATGTTTTGATTGTTACCCAAACATTTGCCATCAATTGATTTACTGCATGCAGTAGGTGTTACTGGGGGCACTGGGTGGGGGTACTAACAAATCAAAGGTTTTCGATCCCGTCCAATCTTTTCCTTTTGAAAATGCAGGTTCAATGACTCTCCAAAAGAGTTGTCTGAAATCCAATTAATATGTATGTCTTCTTCCGATCATTTTCAATGTGTTGACATAGTGGAGCCTATGGAGCCCCAACGTGCAGGCTATCAACAAGGGCCATGATCACCGAAACTTGCATATTCGCTTGAAATCAGTGAGTCATAAAGTCCTGCCAAACGATACAGTGAGTGCTCAATACAAGTAGGAAAAGAGTTGTGATTTTCATGGTAATTTGAAGTCAATTGGAAATCTTGAAAGCTCGAAGGCGGAGTCAGAGAAGAGATACTCAAAATTGTATTTAAGTCTGGCATTTCCTTACCAGATGTACAATTCCATCTTCCTACAAAGATCTTGGATGAGCCAGGGATATGGTGATCATCCTTGCCAGGCATTACCATCAAATGGAAACTGGTCATGCATTCCCCAGAATGTTTTGGAGCATATGAATGCTATAGCCGCGGTAAGTATTATACCCTCTGATACAGTTTACTGAAGTTTGTAAAAATTTGTCAACAACATGAACAGGGAGCCCTGGCTGTTCAGAAATGCCTGTCGGGGCTTGTATGGTCAGCTAAGATATGCTTTTCAAGAATTTGGAAGAATATTTGACAATTACCGTAGAGTACAAGCCACTGAAGAAAACTTATGCCGACAAATACTGATAATTCGTCTTGAATGTTACCTGAACATTTGCACTCACTTGAGTTACTGAATGCAGTAAGTGCTACCTGTTGGGGTAATATTGGGGACACGTGGTCATACATTTCCGAAAACCAATTTTAAATTCAGCATTTTCTCAATCACCAAATCCTAATACAAGATGTCATTCCAAGTACTCGAACAAGAGCACTGACTTGTCTCAATTGAATGCAGTAAGTGCTCCTTGTTGGGGTGTTGGTAAATGATGCAGTTTCCCCAAAGCATATAATCACTGATCAAACCAAATTTTTTTGCCTGTCATGTATTTAAAAGTCAAAATTTGTCTAACAATTGTATAAGGATATAAATGCCCTCCTTTGACAGTGGACTGTTTTAGATATGCAGAGCTGCTGCTGTTTATATAGAAAACTTTTACCCCCAAAAAACTAATAATTTGTCTTGAATGTTACCTGAACATTTGCACTCACTTGAGTTACTGAATGCAGTAAGTGCTACATGTTGGGGTAATATTGGGGACACCTGGTCATACATCTCCGAAAACAATTTTCTCAATCACCAGATCCTAATACAAGATGTCATTCCAAGTACTCGAACAAGAGCACTGACTTGTCTCAATTGAATTCAGTAAGTGCTCCTTGTTGGGGTGTTGGTAAATGATGCAGGTCCCTCCTGAACATATTATCAAGCTATAATTGTCAGCAAGGAGGTCCACTTGAAATCCAAAAGAGATATCGCTAGCTCTTGCTTTTTTCTGATCAGTTCACTTAAGATCTGTCAGTAAAATACCTAAAAGAAAGGGTGGCGTTTGGTCAAGTAATAGTATGTGTCTCCTGTTGGGGCAGTTTTGCGCAGCATTGATCTGACCCTATTTTCAGCTTGTCAAATATGAAAACGCAAATTTGTCAGACATTGGGAAAAGGATGTAAATGCCCAATTACGATAGTGGACTAATTTAGATTTCCAGAATTGCTGCTGTTCCTAGAAAAACTTCCCAATTTGTCTTGAATGTTACCTGAACATTTGCACTCACTTGAGTTACTGAATGCAGTAAGTGCTACATGTTGGGGTAATATCGGGGACACCTGGTCATACATCTGATTACCTTTTGAATTTAAGCATTTTCTCAACCATCACATCCAAATACAAGATGTCATTCCAAGTACTCGAACAAGAGCACTGACTTGTCTCAATTGAATTCAGTAAGTGCTCCTTGTTGGGGTGTTGGGTAAATGATGCAGTTCCCTCCTGAACATATTATCAAGGCATAATTGCCAGCAAAGATGTCCACCTTGAATCCCAAAGAAAAATCGCTAGGTCTTGTTTTTTCTGATTAGTTCACTAAAGATCTGTCAGTGAAATTCCCAAAAGAAACGGAGTTTGGTCAAGTAATAGTATGTGTCTCCTGTTGGGGCAGTTTTGCCGAGCACTGATGTGAGCTTATTTTCAGCTTGTCAGATATGAAAAATCAAATTGTCAGACGTTGGGAACAGGATATAAATGCTTATTTTTGACATTGGACTGTTTTAGATATCCAGAGCTGCCGCTGTTTATCGAGAAGAGTTTTACCCCAAAGAACTGACAATTCGTCTTGAATGTTACCTGAACATTTGCACTCACTTGAGTTACTGAATACAGTAAGTGCTACATGTTGGGGTAATATTGGGGACACCTGGTCATACATCTGATTGCCTGTTGGAAACTAAGCATTTTAGTTTAACTAAGCATTTACCAAATCCAAAGACAAGATGTCATTCCAAGTACTTGAACAAGAGCACCGACTTGTCTCAATTGAATTCAGTAAGTGCTCCTTGTTGGGGTGTTGGTAAATGATGCAGTTTCCCCAAAGCATATAATCAAGCCAGTTTTTTCATTTGGAAGGTCTCCCTCACGTGCCAAACAGAATCCACAAGGTATTGCGCTTTTCATTCTATCAATGCTCAGTTTTGTTCTCCCAACAAGTTATGAAAATGTGTTTTGATTGTTACCCAAACATTTGCCATCAATTGATTTACTGCATGCAGTAGGTGTTACTGGGGGCACTGGGTGGGGGTACTAACAAATCAAAGGTTTTCGATCCCGTCCAATCTTTTCCTTTTGAAAATGCAGGTTCAATGACTCTCCAAAAGAGTTGTCTGAAATCCAATTAATATGTATGTCTTCTTCCGATCATTTTCAATGTGTTGACATAGTGGAGCCTATGGAGCCCCAACGTGCAGGCTATCAACAAGGGCCATGATCACCGAAACTTGCATATTCGCTTGAAATCAGTGAGTCATAAAGTCCTGCCAAACGATACAGTGAGTGCTCAATACAAGTAGGAAAAGAGTTGTGATTTTCATGGTAATTTGAAGTCAATTGGAAATCTTGAAAGCTCGAAGGCGGAGTCAGAGATGAGATACTCAAAATTGTATTTAAGTCTGGCATTTCCTTACCAGATGTACAATTCCATCTTCCTACAAAGATCTTGGATGAGCCAGGGATATGGTGATCATCCTTGCCAGGCATTGCCATCAAATGGAAACTGGTCATGCATTCCCCAGAATGTTTTGGAGCATATGAATGCTATAGCCGCGGTAAGTATTATACCCTCTGATACAGTTTACTGAAGTTTGTAAAAATTTGTCAACAACATGAACAGGGAGCCCTGGCTGTTCAGAAATGCCTGTCGGGGCTTGTATGGTCAGCTAAGATATGCTTTTGAAGAATTTGGAAGAATATTTGACAATTACCGTAGAGTACAAGCCACTGAAGAAAACTTATGCCGACAAATACTGATAATTCGTCTTGAATGTTACCTGAACATTTGCACTCACTTGAGTTACTGAATGCAGTAAGTGCTACCTGTTGGGGTAATATTGGGGACACGTGGTCATACATTTCCGAAAACCAATTTTAAATTCAGCATTTTCTCAATCACCAAATCCTAATACAAGATGTCATTCCAAGTACTCGAACAAGAGCACTGACTTTTCTCAATTGAATGCAGTAAGTGCTCCTTGTTGGGGTGTTGGTAAATGATGCAGTTTCCCCAAAGTATATAATCACTGATCAAACCAAATTTTTTTGCCTGTCATGTATTTAAAAGTCAAAATTTGTCTGACAATTGTATAAGGATATAAATGCCCTCCTTTGACAGTGGACTGTTTTAGATATGCAGAGCTGCTGCTGTTTATATAGAAAACTTTTACCCCCAAAAAACTAATAATTTGTCTTGAATGTTACCTGAACATTTGCACTCGAGTTACTGAATGCAGTAAGTGCTACATGTTGGGGTAATATTGGGGACACCTGGTCATACATCTCCGAAAAACAATTTTCTCAATCACCAAATCCTAATACAAGATGTCATTCCAAGTACTCGAACAAGAGCACTGACTTGTCTCAATTGAATTCAGTAAGTGCTCCTTGTTGGGGTGTTGGTAAATGGTGCAGTTCCCTCCTGAACATATTATCAAGCTATAATTGTCAGCAAGGAGGTCCACTTGAAATCCAAAAGAGATATCGCTAGCTCTTGTTTTTTTCTGATCAGTTCACTTAAGATCTGTCAGTAAAATACCTAAAAGAAAGGGTGGCGTTTGGTCAAGTAATAGTATGTGTCTCCTGTTGGGGCAGTTTTGCGCAGCATTGATCTGACCCTATTTTCAGCTTGTCAAATATGAAAACGCAAATTTGTCAGACATTGGGAAAAGGATGTAAATGCCCAATTACGATAGTGGACTAATTTAGATTTCCAGAATTGCTGCTGTTCCTAGAAAAACTTCCCAATTTGTCTTGAATATTACCTGAACATTTGCACTCACTTGAGTTACTGAATGCAGTAAGTGCTACATGTTGGGGTAATATCGGGGACACCTGGTCATACATCTGATTACCTTTTGAATTTAAGCATTTTCTCAACCATCACATCCAAATACAAGATGTCATTCCAAGTACTCGAACAAGAGCACTGACTTGTCTCAATTGAATTCAGTAAGTGCTCCTTGTTGGGGTGTTGGGTAAATGATGCAGTTCCCTCCTGAACATATTATCACGCCATAATTGTCAGCAAAGATGTCCACCTTGAATCCCAAAGAAAAATCGCTAGGTCTTGTTTTTTCTGATTAGTTCACTAAAGATCTGTCAGTGAAATTCCCAAAAGAAACGGAGTTTGGTCAAGTAATAGTATGTGTCTCCTGTTGGGGCAGTTTTGCCGAGCACTGATGTGAGCTTATTTTCAGCTTGTCAGATACGAAAAATCAAATTGTCAGATGTTGGGAACAGGATATAAATGCCTATTTTTGACAGTGGACTGTTTTAGATATCCAGAGCTGCCGCTGTTTATCGAGAAGAGTTTTACCCCAAAGAACTGACAATTCGTCTTGAATGTTACCTGAACATTTGCACTCACTTGAGTTACTGAATGCAGTAAGTGCTACATGTTGGGGTAACATTGGGGACACCTGGTCATACATCTGATTGTCTGTTGGAAACTAAGCATTTTAGTTTAACTAAGCATTTACCAAATCCAAATACAAGATGTCATTCCAAGTACTTGAACAAGAGCACCGACTTGTCTCAATTGAATGCAGTAAGTGCTCCTTGTTGGGGTGTTGGTAAATGATGCAGTTTCCCCAAAGCATATAATCACTGATCAGACCATTTTTTTCCCTATCATGTATTTAAAAGTCAAAATTTGTCTGACAATTGTATAAGGATATAAATGCCCTCCTTTGACAGTGGACTGTTTTAGATATCCAGAGCTGCCGCTGTTTATATAGAAAACTTTTACCCCCAAAAAACTAATAATTTGTCTTGAATGTTACCTGAACATTTGCACTCACTTGAGTTACTGAATGCAGTAAGTGCTGCATGTTGGGGTAATATTGGGGACACCTGGTCATACATCTCCAAAAACAATTTCTCAATCACCAAATCCTAATACAAGATGTCATTCCAAGTACTCGAACAAGAGCACTGACTTGTCTCAATTCAATTCAGTAAGTGCTCCTTGTTGGGGTGTTGGGTAAATGATGCAGTTCCCTCCTGAACATATTATCACGCCATAATTGTCAGCAAAGATGTCCACCTTGAATCCCAAAGAAAAATCGCTAGGTCTTGTTTTTTCTGATTAGTTCACTAAAGATCTGTCAGTGAAATTCCCAAAAGAAACGGAGTTTGGTCAAGTAATAGTATGTGTCTCCTGTTGGAGCAGTTTTGCCGAGCACTGATGTGAGCTTATTTTCAGCTTGTCAGATACGAAAAATCAAATTGTCAGACGTTGGGAACAGGATATAAATGCCTATTTTTGAAGGTGGACTGTTTTAGATATCAAGAGCTGCCGCTGTTTATCGGGAAGAGTTTTACCCCAAAGAACTGACAATTCGTCTTGAATGTTACCTGAACATTTGCACTCACTTGAGTTACTGAATGCAGTAAGTGCTACATGTTGGGGTAATATCGGGGACACCTGGTCATACATCTGATTACCTTTTGAATTTAAGCATTTTCTCAACCATCACATCCAAATACAAGATGTCATTCCAAGTACTCGAAAATGAGCACTGACTTGTCTCAATTGAATTCAGTTGAATTTCCAAAGAAAAATCCCTAGGTCTTGTTTTTTCTGATTAGTTCACTAAAGATCTGTCAGTGAAATTCCCAAAAGAAACGGAGTTTAGTCAAGTAATAGTATGTGTCTCCTGTTGGGGCAGTTCTGCCGAGCACTGATGTGAGCTTATTTTCAGCTTGTCAGATATGAAAAATCAAATTGTCAGACATTGGGAACAGGATATAAATGCTTATTTTTGACAGTGGACTGTTTTAGATATCCAGAGCTGCCGCTGTTTATCGAGAAGAGTTTTACCCCAAAGAACTGACAATTCGTCTTGAATGTTACCTTAACATTTGCACTCACTTGAGTTACTGAATGCAGTAAGTGCTACATGTTGGGGTAATATTGGGGACACCTGGTCATACATCTGATTGCCTGTTGGAAACTAAGCATTTTAGTTTAACTAAGCATTTACCAAATCCAAATACAAGATGTCATTCCAAGTACTTGAACAAGAGCACCGACTTGTCTCAATTGAATTCAGTAAGTGCTCCTTGTTGGGGTGTTGGTAAATGATGCAGTTTCCCCAAAGCATATAATCACTGATCAGACCATTTTTTTCCCTATCATGTATATAAAAGTCAAAATTTGTCTGACAATTGTATAAGGATATAAATGCCCTCCTTTGACAGTGGACTGTTTTAGATATCCAGAGCTGCCGCTGTTTATATAGAAAACTTTTACCCCCAAAAAACTAATAATTTGTCTTGAATGTTACCTGAACATTTGCACTCACTTGAGTTACTGAATGCAGTAAGTGCTACATGTTGGGGTAATATTGGGGACACCTGGTCATACATCTCCAAAAACAATTTCTCAATCACCAAATCCTAATACAAGATGTCATTCCAAGTACTCGAACAAGAGCACTGACTTGTCTCAATTCAATTCAGTAAGTGCTCCTTGTTGGGGTGTTGGGTAAATGATGCAGTTCCCTCCTGAACATATTATCACGCCATAATTGTCAGCAAAGATGTCCACCTTGAATCCCAAAGAAAAATCGCTAGGTCTTGTTTTTTCTGATTAGTTCACTAAAGATCTGTCAGTGAAATTCCCAAAAGAAACGGAGTTTGGTCAAGTAATAGTATGTGTCTCCTGTTGGAGCAGTTTTGCCGAGCACTGATGTGAGCTTATTTTCAGCTTGTCAGATACGAAAAATCAAATTGTCAGACGTTGGGAACAGGATATAAATGCCTATTTTTGAAGGTGGACTGTTTTAGATATCAAGAGCTGCCGCTGTTTATCGGGAAGAGTTTTACCCCAAAGAACTGACAATTCGTCTTGAATGTTACCTGAACATTTGCACTCACTTGAGTTACTGAATGCAGTAAGTGCTACATGTTGGGGTAATATCGGGGACACCTGGTCATACATCTGATTACCTTTTGAATTTAAGCATTTTCTCAACCATCACATCCAAATACAAGATGTCATTCCAAGTACTCGAAAATGAGCACTGACTTGTCTCAATTGAATTCAGTTGAATTTCCAAAGAAAAATCCCTAGGTCTTGTTTTTTCTGATTAGTTCACTAAAGATCTGTCAGTGAAATTCCCAAAAGAAACGGAGTTTAGTCAAGTAATAGTATGTGTCTCCTGTTGGGGCAGTTCTGCCGAGCACTGATGTGAGCTTATTTTCAGCTTGTCAGATATGAAAAATCAAATTGTCAGACATTGGGAACAGGATATAAATGCTTATTTTTGACAGTGGACTGTTTTAGATATCCAGAGCTGCCGCTGTTTATCGAGAAGAGTTTTACCCCAAAGAACTGACAATTCGTCTTGAATGTTACCTTAACATTTGCAGTCACTTGAGTTACTGAATGCAGTAAGTGCTACATGTTGGGGTAATATTGGGGACACCTGGTCATACATCTGATTGCCTGTTGGAAACTAAGCATTTTAGTTTAACTAAGCATTTACCAAATCCAAATACAAGATGTCATTCCAAGTACTTGAACAAGAGCACCGACTTGTCTCAATTGAATTCAGTAAGTGCTCCTTGTTGGGGTGTTGGTAAATGATGCAGTTTCCCCAAAGCATAAATCAAGCCAGTTTTTTCATTTGGAAGGTCTCCCTCACGTGCCAAACAGAATCCACAAGGTATTGCGCTTTTCATTCTATCAATGCTCAGTTTTGTTCTCCCAACAAGTCATGAAAATGTGTTTTGATTGTTACCCAAACATTTGCCATCAATTGATTTACTGCATGCAGTCGGTGTCACTGGGGGCACTGGGTGGGGGTACTAACAAATCAAAGGTTTTCGATCCCGTCCAATCTTTTCCTTTTGAAAATGCAGGTTCAATGACTCTCCAAAAGAGTTGTCTGAAATCCAATTAATATGTATGTCTTCTTCCGATCATTTTCAATGTGTTGACATAGTGGAGCCTATGGAGCCCCAACGTGCAGGCTATCAACAAAGGCCATGATCACCGAAACTTGCATATTCGCTTGAAATCAGTGAGTCATAAAGTCCTGCCAAACGATACAGTGAGTGCTCAATACAAGTAGGAAAAGAGTTGTGATTTTCATGGTAATTTGAAGTCAATTGGAAATCTTGAAAGCTCGAAGGCGGAGTCAGAGATGAGATACTCAAAATTGTATTTAAGTCTGGCACTTCCTTACCAGATGTACAATTCCATCTTCCTACAAAGATCTTGGATGAGCCAGGGAAATGGTGATCATTGCCATCAAATGGAAACTGGTCATGCATTCCCCAGAATGTTTTGGAGCATATGAATGCTATAGCCGCGGTAAGTATTATACCCTCTGATACAGTTTACTGAAGTTTGTAAAAATTTGTCAACAACATGAACAGGGAGCCCTGGCTGTTCAGAAATGCCTCTCGGGGCTTGTATGGTCAGCTAAGATATGCTTTTGAAGAATTTGGAAGAATATTTGACAATTACCGTAGAGTACAAGCCACTGAAGAAAACTTATGCCGACAAATACTGATAATTCGTCTTGAATGTTACCTGAACATTTGCATTCACTTGAGTTACTGAATGCAGTAAGTGCTACATGTTGGGGTAATATTGGGGACACGTGGTCATACATTTCCGAACACCATTTTGAAATTCAGCATTTTCTCAATCACCAAATCCAAATACAAGATGTCATTCCAAGTACTCGAACAAGAGCACTGACTTGTCTCAATTGAATGCAGTAAGTGCTCCTTGTTGGGGTGTTGGTAAATGATGCAGTTTCCCCAAAGCATATAATCACTGATCAGACCAAATTTTTTTGCCTGTCATGTATTTAAAAGTCAAAATTTGTCTGACAATTGTATAAGGATATAAATGCCCTCCTTTGACAGTGGACTGTTTTAGATATGCAGAGCTGCCGCTGTTTATATAGAAAACTTTTACCCCCAAAAAACTAATAATTTGTCTTGAATGTTACCTGAACATTTGCACTCACTTGAGTTACTGAATGCAGTAAGTGCTACATGTTGGGGTAATATTGGGGACACCTGGTCATATATCTCCAAAAACAATTTCTCAATCACCAAATCCTAATACAAGATGTTATTCCAAGTACTCGAACAAGAGCACTGACTTGTCTCAATTGAATTCAGTAAGTGCTCCTTGTTGGGGTGTTGGTAAATGATGCAGTTCCCTCCTGAACATATTATCAAGCTATAATTGTCAGCAAGGAGGTCCACTTTAAATCCAAAAGAGATATCGCTAGCTCTTTTTTTTTTCTGATCAGTTCACTTAAGATCTGTCAGTAAAATACCTAAAAGAAAGGGTGGCGTTTGGTCAAGTAATAGGTATGTGTCTCCTGTTGGGGCAGTTTTGCGCAGCATTGATCTGACCCTATTTTCAGCTTGTCATATATGAAAACGCAAATTTGTCAGACATTGGGAAAAGGATATAAATGCCCAAATACGATAGTGGACTAATTGCTGCAGAATTGCTGCTGTTCCTAGAAAAACTTCCCAATTTGTCTTGAATGTTACCTGAACATTTGCACTCACTTGAGTTACTGAATGCAGTAAGTGCTACATGTTGGGGTAATATCGGGGACACCTGGTCATACATCTGATTACCTTTTGAATTTAAGCATTTTCTCAACCATCACATCCAAATACAAGATGTCATTCCAAGTACTCGAACAAGAGCACTGACTTGTCTCAATTGAATTCAGTAAGTGCTCCTTGTTGGGGTGTTGGGTAAA
Organism: Fistularia commersonii; assembly: GCF_037954325.1. Lineage (NCBI taxonomy): Eukaryota > Metazoa > Chordata > Actinopteri > Syngnathiformes > Fistulariidae > Fistularia > Fistularia commersonii. The sequence goes on from NC_141288.1 coordinate 14,765,447, forward strand.
TGATGCAGTTCCCTCCTGAACATATTATCAAGGCATAATTGCCAGCAAAGATGTCCACCTTGAATCCCAAAGAAAAATCGCTAGGTCTTGTTTTTTCTGATTAGTTCACTAAAGATCTGTCAGTGAAATTCCCAAAAGAAACGGAGTTTGGTCAAGTAATAGTATGTGTCTCCTGTTGGGGCAGTTTTGCCGAGCACTGATATGAGCTTATTTTCAGCTTGTCAGATACGAAAAATCAAATTGTCAGACGTTGGGAACAGGATATAAATGCCTATTTTTGACAGTGGACTGTTTTAGATATCCAGAGCTGCCGCTGTTTATCGAGAAGAGTTTTACCCCAAAGAACTGACAATTTTCTCAATTGAATGCAGTAAGTGCTCCTTGTTGGGGTGTTGGTAAATGATGCAGTTTCCCCAAAGCATATAATCACTGATCAAACCAAATTTTTTTGCCTGTCATGTATTTAAAAGTCAAAATTTGTCTAACAATTGTATAAGGATATAAATGCCCTCCTTTGACAGTGGACTGTTTTAGATATGCAGAGCTGCTGCTGTTTATATAGAAAACTTTTACCCCCAAAAAACTAATAATTCGTCTTGAATGTTACCTGAACATTTGCACTCACTTGAGTTACTGAATACAGTAAGTGCTACATGTTGGGGTAATATTGGGGACACCTGGTCATACATCTGATTGCCTGTTGGAAACTAAGCATTTTAGTTTAACTAAGCATTTACCAAATCCAAAGACAAGATGTCATTCCAAGTACTTGAACAAGAGCACCGACTTGTCTCAATTGAATTCAGTAAGTGCTCCTTGTTGGGGTGTTGGTAAATGATGCAGTTTCCCCAAAGCATATAATCAAGCCAGTTTTTTCATTTGGAAGGTGTCCCTCACGTGCCAAACAGAATCCACAAGGTATTGCGCTTTTCATTCTATCAATGCTCAGTTTTGTTCTCCCAACAAGTCATGAAAATGTGTTTTGATTGTTACCCAAACATTTGCCATCAATTGATTTACTGCATGCAGTAGGTGTTACTGGGGGCACTGGGTGGGGGTACTAACAAATCAAAGGTTTTCGATCCCGTCCATTCTTTTCCTTTTGAAAATGCAGGTTCAATGACTCTCCAAAAGAGTTGTCTGAAATCCAATTAATATGTATGTCTTCTTCCGATCATTTTCAATGTGTTGACATAGTGGAGCCTATGGAGCCCCAACGTGCAGGCTATCAACAAAGGCCATGATCACCGAAACTTGCATATTCGCTTGAAATCAGTGAGTCATAAAGTCCTGCCAAACGATACAGTGAGTGCTCAATACAAGTAGGAAAAGAGTTGTGATTTTCATGGTAATTTGAAGTCAATTGGAAATCTTGAAAGCTCGAAGGCGGAGTCAGAGATGAGATACTCAAAATTGTATTTAAGTCTGGCATTTCCTTACCAGATGTACAATTCCATCTTCCTACAAAGATCTTGGATGAGCCAGGGAAATGGTGATCATCCTTGCCAGGCATTGCCATCAAATGGAAACTGGTCATGCATTCCCGAGAATGTTTTGGAGCATATGAATGCTATAGCCGCGGTAAGTATTATACCCTCTGATACAGTTTACTGAAGTTTGTAAAAATTTGTCAACAACATGAACAGGGAGCCCTGGCTGTTCAGAAATGCCTGTCGGGGCTTGTATGGTCAGCTAAGATATGCTTTTCAAGAATTTGGAAGAATATTTGACAATTACCGTAGAGTACAAGCCACTGAAGAAAACTTATGCCGACAAATACTGATAATTCGTCTTGAATGTTACCTGAACATTTGCACTCACTTGAGTTACTGAATGCAGTAAGTGCTACATGTTGGGGTAATATTGGGGACACGTGGTCATACATTTCCGAGAACCAATTTTAAATTCAGCATTTTCTCAATCACCAAATCCTAATACAAGATGTCATTCCAAGTACTCGAACAAGAGCACTGACTTTTCTCAATTGAATGCAGTAAGTGCTCCTTGTTGGGGTGTTGGTAAATGATGCAGTTTCCCCAAAGCATATAATCACTGATCAAACCAAATTTTTTTGCCTGTCATGTATTTAAAAGTCAAAATTTGTCTAACAATTGTATAAGGATATAAATGCCCTCCTTTGACAGTGGACTGTTTTAGATATGCAGAGCTGCTGCTGTTTATATAGAAAACTTTTACCCCCAAAAAACTAATAATTTGTCTTGAATGTTACCTGAACATTTGCACTCACTTGAGTTACTGAATGCAGTAAGTGCTAGTGTTGGGGTAATATTGGGGACACCTGGTCATACATCTCCGAAAAACAATTTTCTCAATCACCAAATCCTAATACAAGATGTCATTCCAAGTACTCGAACAAGAGCACTGACTTGTCTCAATTGAATTCAGTAAGTGCTCCTTGTTGGGGTGTTGGTAAATGGTGCAGTTCCCTCCTGAACATATTATCAAGCTATAATTGTCAGCAAGGAGGTCCACTTGAAATCCAAAAGAGATATCGCTAGCTCTTGTTTTTTTCTGATCAGTTCACTTAAGATCTGTCAGTAAAATACCTAAAAGAAAGGGTGGCGTTTGGTCAAGTAATAGTATGTGTCTCCTGTTGGGGCAGTTTTGCGCAGCATTGATCTGACCCTATTTTCAGCTTGTCAAATATGAAAACGCAAATTTGTCAGACATTGGGAAAAGGATGTAAATGCCCAATTACGATAGTGGACTAATTTAGATTTCCAGAATTGCTGCTGTTCCTAGAAAAACTTCCCAATTTGTCTTGAATGTTACCTGAACATATGCACTCACTTGAGTTACTGAATGCAGTAAGTGCTACATGTTGGGGTAATATCGGGGACACCTGGTCATACATCTGATTACCTTTTGAATTTAAGCATTTTCTCAACCATCACATCCAAATACAAGATGTCATTCCAAGTACTCGAACAAGAGCACTGACTTGTCTCAATTGAATTCAGTAAGTGCTCCTTGTTGGGGTGTTGGGTAAATGATGCAGTTCCCTCCTGAACATATTATCACGCCATAATTGTCAGCAAAGATGTCCACCTTGAATCCCAAAGAAAAATCGCTAGGTCTTGTTTTTTCTGATTAGTTCACTAAAGATCTGTCAGTGAAATTCCCAAAAGAAACGGAGTTTGGTCAAGTAATAGTATTTGTCTCCTGTTGGGGCAGTTTTGCCGAGCACTGATGTGAGCTTATTTTCAGCTTGTCAGATACGAAAAATCAAATTGTCAGACGTTGGGAACAGGATATAAATGCCTATTTTTGAAGGTGGACTGTTTTAGATATCAAGAGCTGCCGCTGTTTATCGGGAAGAGTTTTACCCCAAAGAACTGACAATTCGTCTTGAATGTTACCTGAACATTTGCACTCACTTGAGTTACTGAATGCAGTAAGTGCTACATGTTGGGGTAATATCGGGGACACCTGGTCATACATCTGATTACCTTTTGAAATTAAGCATTTTCTCAACCATCACATCCAAATACAAGATGTCATTCCAAGTACTCGAACAAGAGCACTGACTTGTCTCAATTGAATTCAGTAAGTGCTCCTTGTTGGGGTGTTGGGTAAATGATGTAGTTCCCTCCTGAACATATTATCAAGCCATAATTGTCAGCAAAGATGTCCACCTTGAATTTCAAAGAAAAATCGCTAGGTCTTGTTTTTTCTGATTAGTTCACTAAAGATCTGTCAGTGAAATTCCCAAAAGAAACAGAGATTGGTCAAGTAATAGTATGTGTCTCCTGTTGGGGCAGTTTTGCCGAGCACTGATGTGAGCTTATTTTCAGCTTGTCAGATATGAAAAAAGCAAATTGTCAGACATTGGGAACAGGATATAAATGCTTATTTTTGACAGTGGACTGTTTTAGATATCCAGAGCTGCCGCTGTTTATCGAGAAGAGTTTTACCCCAAAGAACTGACAATTCGTCTTGAATGTTACCTGAACATTTGCACTCACTTGAGTTACTGAATGCAGTAAGTGCTACATGTTGGGGTAATATCGGGGACACCTGGTCATACATCTGATTACCTTTTGAATTTAAGCATTTTCTCAACCATCACATCCAAATACAAGATGTCATTCCAAGTACTCGAACAAGAGCACTGACTTGTCTCAATTGAATTCAGTAAGTGCTCCTTGTTGGGGTGTTGGGTAAATGATGCAGTTCCCTCCTGAACATATTATCAAGGCATAATTGTCAGCAAAGATGTCCACCTTGAATCCCAAAGAAAAATCGCTAGGTCTTGTTTTTTCTGATTAGTTCACTAAAGATCTGTCAGTAAAATTCCTAAAAGAAACGGAGTTTGGTCAAGTAATAGTATGTGTCTCCTGTTGGGGCAGTTTTGCCGAGCACTGATGTGAGCTTATTTTCAGCTTGTCAGATATGAAAAATCAAATTGTCAGACGTTGGGAACAGGATATAAATGCTAAATTTTGACAGTGGACTGTTTTAGATATCCAGAGCTGCCGCTTTTTATCGAGAAGAGTTTTACCCCAAAGAACTGATAATTCGTCTTGAATGTTACCTGAACATTTGCACTCACTTGAGTTACTGAATACAGTAAGTGCTACATGTTGGGGTAATATTGGGGACACCTGGTCATACATCTGATTGCCTGATGGAAACTAAGCATTTTAGTTTAATTAAGCATTTACCTAATCCAAATACAAGATGTCATTCCAAGTACTTGAACAAGAGCACCGACTTGTCTCAATTGAATTTTAAGTGCTCCTTGTTGGGGTGTTGGTAAATGATGCAGTTTCCCCAAAGCATATAATCAAGCCAGTTTTTTCATTTGGAAGGTGTCCCTCACGTGCCAAACAGAATCCACAAGGTATTGCGCTTTTCATTCTATCAATGCTCAGTTTTGTTCTCCCAACAAGTCATGAAAATGTGTTTTGATTGTTACCCAAACATTTGCCATCAATTGATTTACTGCATGCAGTAGGTGTTACTGGGGGCACTGGGTGGGGGTACTAACAAATCAAAGGTTTTCGATCCCGTCCAATCTTTTCCTTTTGAAAATACAGGTTCAATGACTCTCCAAAAGAGTTGTCTGAAATCCAATTAATATGTATGTCTTCTTCCGATCATTTTCAATGTGTTGACATAGTGGAGCCTATGGAGCCCCAACGTGCAGGCTATCAACAAAGGCCATGATCACCGAAACTTGCATATTCGTTTGAAATCAGTGAGTCATAAAGTCCTGCCAAACGATACAGTGAGTGCTCAATACAAGTAGGAAAAGAGTTGTGATTTTCATGGTAATTTGAAGTCAATTGGAAATCTTGAAAGCTCAAAGGCGGAGTTAGAGATGAGATACTCAAAATAGTATTTAAGTCTGGCATTTCCTTACCAGATGTACAATTCCATCTTCCTACAAAGATCTTGGATGAGCCAGGGAAATGGTGATCATCCTTGCCAGGCATTGCCATCAAATGGACACTGGTCATGCATTCCCCAGAATGTTTTGGAGCATATGAATGCTATAGCCGCGGTAAGTATTATACCCTCTGATACAGTTTATTGAATTTTGTAAAAATTTGTCAACAACATGAACAGGGAGCCCTGGCTGTTCAGAAATGCCTGTCGGGGCTTGTATGGTCAGCTAAGATATGCTTGTCAAGAATTTGGAAGAATATTTGACAATTACCGTAGAGTACAAGCCACTGAAGAAAACTTATGCCGACAAATACTGAAAATTCGTCTTGAATGTTACCTGAACATTTGCACTCACTTGAGTTACTGAATGCAGTAAGTGCTACATGTTGGGGTAATATTGGGGACACGTGGTCATACATTTCCGAACACCATTTTGAAATTCAGCATTTTCTCAATCACCAAATCCTAATACAAGATGTCATTCCAAGTACTCGAACAAGAGCACTGACTTGTCTCAATTGAATGCAGTAAGTGCTCCTTGTTGGGGTGTTGGTAAATGATGCAGTTTCCCCAAAGCATATGATCACTGATCAGACCAAATTTGTTTGCCTGTCATGTATTTAAAAGTCAAAATTTGTCTGACCATTGTATAAGGATATAAATGCCCTCCTTTGACAGTGGACTGTTTTAGATATGCAGAGCTGCCGCTGTTTATATAGAAAACTTTTACCCCCAAAAAACTAATAATTTGTCTTGAATGTTACCTGAACATTTGCACTCACTTGAGTTACTGAATGCAGTAAGTGTTACATGTTGGGGTAATATTGGGGACACCTGGTCATACATCTCCGAAAACAATTTTCTCAATCACCAGATCCTAATACAAGATGTCATTCCAAGTACTCGAACAAGAGCACTGACTTGTCTCAATTGAATTCAGTAAGTGCTCCTTGTTGGGTTGTTGGTAAATGATGCAGGTCCCCCCTGAACATATTATCAAGCTATAATTGTCAGCAAGGAGGTCCACTTTAAATCCAAAAGAGAAATCGCTAGCTCTTGTTTTTTTCTGATCAGTTCACTTAAGATCTGTCAGTAAAATTCCTAAAAGAAAGGGTGGCGTTTGGTCAAGTAATAGTATGTGTCTCCTGTTGGGGCAGTTTTGCGCAGCATTGATCTGACCCTATTTTCAGCTTGTCAAATATGAAAAAGCAAATTTGTCAGACATTGGGAAAAGGGTATATACGCCCAATTACGATAGTGGACTATTTTAGATTTCCAGAATTGCTGCTGTTCCTAGAAAAAACTTCCCAATTTGTCTTTAATGTTACCTGAACATTTGCACTCACTTGAGTTACTGAATGCAGTAAGTGCTACATGTTGGGGTAATATCGGGGACACCTGGTCATACATCTGATTACCTTTTGAATTTAAGCATTTTCTCAACCATCACATCCAAATACAAGATGTCATTCCAAGTCCTCGAACAAGAGCACTGACTTGTCTCAATTCCATTCAGTAAGTGCTCCTTGTTGGGGTGTTGGGTAAATGATGCAGTTCCCTCCTGAACATATTATCAAGCCATAATTGTCAGCAAAGATGTCCACCTTGAATCCCAAAGAAAAATCCCTAGGTCTTGTTTTTTCTGATTAGTTCACTAAAGATCGGTCCGTGAAATTCCCAAAAGAAACGGAGTTTGGTCAAGTAATAGTATGTGTCTCCTGTTGGGGCAGTTTTGCCGAGCACTGATATGAGCTTATTTTCAGCTTGTCAGATACGAAAAATCAAATTGTCAGACGTTGGGAACAGGATATAAATGCCTATTTTTGACAGTGGACTGTTTTAGATATCCAGAGCTGCCGCTGTTTATCGAGAAGAGTTTTACCCCAAAGAACTGACAATTCGTCTTGAATGTTACCTGAACATTTGCACTCACTTGAGTTACTGAATGCAGTAAGTGCTACATGTTGGGGTAATATCGGGGACACCTGGTCATACATCTGATTACCTTTTGAATTTAAGCATTTTCTCAACCATCACATCCAAAGACAAGATGTCATTCCAAGTACTCGAACAAGAGCACTGACTTGTCTCAATTGAATTCAGTAAGTGCTCCTTGTTGGGGTGTTGGGTAAATGATGCAGTTCCCTCCTGAACATATTATCAAGGCATAATTGCCAGCAAAGATGTCCACCTTGAATCCCAAAGAAAAATCGCTAGGTCTTGTTTTTTCTGATTAGTTCACTAAAGATCTGTCAGTGAAATTCCCAAAAGAAACGGAGTTTGGTCAAGTAATAGTATGTGTCTCCTGTTGGGGCAGTTTTGCCGAGCACTGATGTGAGCTTATTTTCAGCTTGTCAGATATGAAAAATCAAATTGTCAGACGTTGGGAACAGGATATAAATGCTTATTTTTGACAGTGGACTGTTTTAGATATCCAGAGCTGCCGCTGTTTATCGAGAAGAGTTTTACCCCAAAGAACTGACAATTCGTCTTGAATGTTACCTGAACATTTGCACTCACTTGAGTTACTGAATACAGTAAGTGCTACATGTTGGGGTAATATTGGGGACACCTGGTCATACATCTGATTGCCTGTTGGAAACTAAGCATTTTAGTTTAACTAAGCATTTACCAAATCCAAAGACAAGATGTCATTCCAAGTACTTGAACAAGAGCACCGACTTGTCTCAATTGAATTCAGTAAGTGCTCCTTGTTGGGGTGTTGGTAAATGATGCAGTTTCCCCAAAGCATATAATCAAGCCAGTTTTTTCATTTGGAAGGTCTCCCTCACGTGCCAAACAGAATCCACAAGGTATTGCGCTTTTCATTCTATCAATGCTCAGTTTTGTTCTCCCAACAAGTCATGAAAATGTGTTTTGATTGTTACCCAAACATTTGCCATCAATTGATTTACTGCATGTAATAGGTGTTACTGGGGGCACTGGGTGGGGGTACTAACAAATCAAAGGTTTTCGATCCCGTCCAATCTTTTCCTTTTGAAAATGCAGGTTCAATGACTCTCCAAAAGAGTTGTCTGAAATCCAATTAATATGTATGTCTTCTTCCGATCATTTTCAATGTGTTGACATAGTGGAGCCTAAGGAGCCCCAACGTGCAGGCTATCAACAAAGGCCATGATCACCGAAACTTGCATATTCGCTTGAAATCAGTGAGTCATAAAGTCCTGCCAAACGATACAGTGAGTGCTCAATACAAGTAGGAAAAGAGTTGTGATTTTCATGGTAATTTGAAGTCAATTGGAAATCTTGAAAGCTCGAAGGCGGAGTTAGAGATGAGATACTCAAAATTGTATTTAAGTCTGGCATTTCCTTACCAGATGTACAATTCCATCTTCCTACAAAGATCTTGGATGAGCCAGGGAAATGGTGATCATCCTTGCCAGGCATTGCCATCAAATGGAAACTGGTCATGCATTCCCCAGAATGTTTTGGAGCATATGAATGCTATAGCCGCGGTAAGTATTATACCATCTGATACAGTTTACTGAAGTTTGTAAAAATTTGTCAACAACATGAACAGGGAGCCCTGGCTGTTCAGAAATGCCTGTCGGGGCTTGTATGGTCAGCTAAGATATGCTTTTCAAGAATTTGGAAGAATATTTGACAATTACCGTAGAGTACAAGCCACTGAAGAAAACTTATGCCGACAAATACTGATAATTCGTCTTGAATGTTACCTGAACATTTGCACTCACTTGAGTTACTGAATGCAGTAAGTGCTACATGTTGGGGTAATATTGGGGACACGTGGTCATACATTTCCGAAAACCAATTTTAAATTCAGCATTTTCTCAATCACCAAATCCTAATACAAGATGTCATTCCAAGTACTCGAACAAGAGCACTGACTTTTCTCAATTGAATGCAGTAAGTGCTCCTTGTTGGGGTGTTGGTAAATGATGCAGTTTCCCCAAAGCATATAATCACTGATCAAACCAAATTTTTTTGCCTGTCATGTATTTAAAAGTCAAAATTTGTCTAACAATTGTATAAGGATATAAATGCCCTCCTTTGACAGTGGACTGTTTTAGATATGCAGAGCTGCTGCTGTTTATATAGAAAACTTTTACCCCCAAAAAACTAATAATTTGTCTTGAATGTTACCTGAACATTTGCACTCACTTGAGTTACTGAATGCAGTAAGTGCTACATGTTGGGGTAATATTGGGGACACCTGGTCATACATCTCCGAAAAACAATTTTCTCAATCACCAAATCCTAATACAAGATGTCATTCCAAGTACTCGAACAAGAGCACTGACTTGTCTCAATTGAATTCAGTAAGTGCTCCTTGTTGGGGTGTTGGTAAATGGTGCAGTTCCCTCCTGAACATATTATCAAGCTATAATTGTCAGCAAGGAGGTCCACTTGAAATCCAAAAGAGATATCGCTAGCTCTTGTTTTTTTCTGATCAGTTCACTTAAGATCTGTCAGTAAAATACCTAAAAGAAAGGGTGGCGTTTGGTCAAGTAATAGTATGTGTCTCCTGTTGGGGCAGTTTTGCGCAGCATTGATCTGACCCTATTTTCAGCTTGTCAAATATGAAAACGCAAATTTGTCAGACATTGGGAAAAGGATGTAAATGCCCAATTACGATAGTGGACTAATTTAGATTTCCAGAATTGCTGCTGTTCCTAGAAAAACTTCCCAATTTGTCTTGAATGTTACCTGAACATTTGCACTCACTTGAGTTACTGAATGCAGTAAGTGCTACATGTTGGGGTAATATCGGGGACACCTGGTCATACATCTGATTACCTTTTGAATTTAAGCATTTTCTCAACCATCACATCCAAATACAAGATGTCATTCCAAGTACTCGAACAAGAGCACTGACTTGTCTCAATTGAATTCAGTAAGTGCTCCTTGTTGGGGTGTTGGGTAAATGATGCAGTTCCCTCCTGAACATATTATCACGCCATAATTGTCAGCAAAGATGTCCACCTTGAATCCCAAAGAAAAATCGCTAGGTCTTGTTTTTTCTGATTAGTTCACTAAAGATCTGTCAGTGAAATTCCCAAAAGAAACGGAGTTTGGTCAAGTAATAGTATGTGTCTCCTGTTGGGGCAGTTTTGCCGAGCACTGATGTGAGCTTATTTTCAGCTTGTCAGATACGAAAAATCAAATTGTCAGACGTTGGGAACAGGATATAAATGCCTATTTTTGAAGGTGGACTGTTTTAGATATCAAGAGCTGCCGCTGTTTATCGGGAAGAGTTTTACCCCAAAGAACTGACAATTCGTCTTGAATGTTACCTGAACATTTGCACTCACTTGAGTTACTGAATGCAGTAAGTGCTACATGTTGGGGTAATATCGGGGACACCTGGTCATACATCTGATTACCTTTTGAATTTAAGCATTTTCTCAACCATCACATCCAAATACAAGATGTCATTCCAAGTACTCGAACAAGAGCACTGACTTGTCTCAATTGAATTCAGTAAGTGCTCCTTGTTGGGGTGTTGGGTAAATGATGCAGTTCCCTCCTGAACATATTATCAAGGCATAATTGTCAGCAAAGATGTCCACCTTGAATTTCAAAGAAAAATCGCTAGGTCTTGTTTTTTCTGATTAGTTCACTAAAGTTCTGTCAGTGAAATTCCCAAAAGAAACAGAGATTGGTCAAGTAATAGTATGTGTCTCCTGTTGGGGCAGTTTTGCCGAGCACTGATGTGAGCTTATTTTCAGCTTGTCAGATATGAAAAAAGCAAATTGTCAGACATTGGGAACAGGATATAAATGCTTATTTTTGACAGTGGACTGTTTTAGATATCCAGAGCTGCCGCTGTTTATCGAGAAGAGTTTTACCCCAAAGAACTGACAATTCGTCTTGAATGTTACCTGAACATTTGCACTCACTTGAGTTACTGAATACAGTAAGTGCTACATGTTGGGGTAATATTGGGGACACCTGGTCATACATCTGATTGCCTGTTGGAAACTAAGCATTTTAGTTTAACTAAGCATTTACCAAATCCAAAGACAAGATGTCATTCCAAGTACTTGAACAAGAGCACCGACTTGTCTCAATTGAATTCAGTAAGTGCTCCTTGTTGGGGTGTTGGTAAATGATGCAGTTTCCCCAAAGCATATAATCAAGCCAGTTTTTTCATTTGGAAGGTCTCCCTCACGTGCCAAACAGAATCCACAAGGTATTGCGCTTTTCATTCTATCAATGCTCAGTTTTGTTCTCCCAACAAGTCATGAAAATGTGTTTTGATTGTTACCCAAACATTTGCCATCAATTGATTTACTGCATGTAATAGGTGTTACTGGGGGCACTGGGTGGGGGTACTAACAAATCAAAGGTTTTCGATCCCGTCCAATCTTTTCCTTTTGAAAATGCAGGTTCAATGACTCTCCAAAAGAGTTGTCTGAAATCCAATTAATATGTATGTCTTCTTCCGATCATTTTCAATGTGTTGACATAGTGGAGCCTAAGGAGCCCCAACGTGCAGGCTATCAACAAAGGCCATGATCACCGAAACTTGCATATTCGCTTGAAATCAGTGAGTCATAAAGTCCTGCCAAACGATACAGTGAGTGCTCAATACAAGTAGGAAAAGAGTTGTGATTTTCATGGTAATTTGAAGTCAATTGGAAATCTTGAAAGCTCGAAGGCGGAGTTAGAGATGAGATACTCAAAATTGTATTTAAGTCTGGCATTTCCTTACCAGATGTACAATTCCATCTTCCTACAAAGATCTTGGATGAGCCAGGGAAATGGTGATCATCCTTGCCAGGCATTGCCATCAAATGGAAACTGGTCATGCATTCCCCAGAATGTTTTGGAGCATATGAATGCTATAGCCGCGGTAAGTATTATACCATCTGATACAGTTTACTGAAGTTTGTAAAAATTTGTCAACAACATGAACAGGGAGCCCTGGCTGTTCAGAAATGCCTGTCGGGGCTTGTATGGTCAGCTAAGATATGCTTTTCAAGAATTTGGAAGAATATTTGACAATTACCGTAGAGTACAAGCCACTGAAGAAAACTTATGCCGACAAATACTGATAATTCGTCTTGAATGTTACCTGAACATTTGCACTCACTTGAGTTACTGAATGCAGTAAGTGCTACATGTTGGGGTAATATTGGGGACACGTGGTCATACATTTCCGAAAACCAATTTTAAATTCAGCATTTTCTCAATCACCAAATCCTAATACAAGATGTCATTCCAAGTACTCGAACAAGAGCACTGACTTTTCTCAATTGAATGCAGTAAGTGCTCCTTGTTGGGGTGTTGGTAAATGATGCAGTTTCCCCAAAGCATATAATCACTGATCAAACCAAATTTTTTTGCCTGTCATGTATTTAAAAGTCAAAATTTGTCTAACAATTGTATAAGGATATAAATGCCCTCCTTTGACAGTGGACTGTTTTAGATATGCAGAGCTGCTGCTGTTTATATAGAAAACTTTTACCCCCAAAAAACTAATAATTTGTCTTGAATGTTACCTGAACATTTGCACTCACTTGAGTTACTGAATGCAGTAAGTGCTACATGTTGGGGTAATATTGGGGACACCTGGTCATACATCTCCGAAAAACAATTTTCTCAATCACCAAATCCTAATACAAGATGTCATTCCAAGTACTCGAACAAGAGCACTGACTTGTCTCAATTGAATTCAGTAAGTGCTCCTTGTTGGGGTGTTGGTAAATGGTGCAGTTCCCTCCTGAACATATTATCAAGCTATAATTGTCAGCAAGGAGGTCCACTTGAAATCCAAAAGAGATATCGCTAGCTCTTGTTTTTTTCTGATCAGTTCACTTAAGATCTGTCAGTAAAATACCTAAAAGAAAGGGTGGCGTTTGGTCAAGTAATAGTATGTGTCTCCTGTTGGGGCAGTTTTGCGCAGCATTGATCTGACCCTATTTTCAGCTTGTCAAATATGAAAACGCAAATTTGTCAGACATTGGGAAAAGGATGTAAATGCCCAATTACGATAGTGGACTAATTTAGATTTCCAGAATTGCTGCTGTTCCTAGAAAAACTTCCCAATTTGTCTTGAATGTTACCTGAACATTTGCACTCACTTGAGTTACTGAATGCAGTAAGTGCTACATGTTGGGGTAATATCGGGGACACCTGGTCATACATCTGATTACCTTTTGAATTTAAGCATTTTCTCAACCATCACATCCAAATACAAGATGTCATTCCAAGTACTCGAACAAGAGCACTGACTTGTCTCAATTCCATTCAGTAAGTGCTCCTTGTTGGGGTGTTGGGTAAATGATGCAGTTCCCTCCTGAACATATTATCACGCCATAATTGTCAGCAAAGATGTCCACCTTGAATCCCAAAGAAAAATCGCTAGGTCTTGTTTTTTCTGATTAGTTCACTAAAGATCTGTCAGTGAAATTCCCAAAAGAAACGGAGTTTGGTCAAGTAATAGTATGTGTCTCCTGTTGGGGCAGTTTTGCCGAGCACTGATGTGAGCTTATTTTCAGCTTGTCAGATACGAAAAATCAAATTGTCAGACGTTGGGAACAGGATATAAATGCCTATTTTTGAAGGTGGACTGTTTTAGATATCAAGAGCTGCCGCTGTTTATCGGGAAGAGTTTTACCCCAAAGAACTGACAATTCGTCTTGAATGTTACCTGAACATTTGCACTCACTTGAGTTACTGAATGCAGTAAGTGCTACATGTTGGGGTAATATCGGGGACACCTGGTCATACATCTGATTACCTTTTGAATTTAAGCATTTTCTCAACCATCACATCCAAATACAAGATGTCATTCCAAGTACTCGAACAAGAGCACTGACTTGTCTCAATTGAATTCAGTAAGTGCTCCTTGTTGGGGTGTTGGGTAAATGATGCAGTTCCCTCCTGAACATATTATCAAGGCATAATTGTCAGCAAAGATGTCCACCTTGAATTTCAAAGAAAAATCGCTAGGTCTTGTTTTTTCTGATTAGTTCACTAAAGTTCTGTCAGTGAAATTCCCAAAAGAAACAGAGATTGGTCAAGTAATAGTATGTGTCTCCTGTTGGGGCAGTTTTGCCGAGCACTGATGTGAGCTTATTTTCAGCTTGTCAGATATGAAAAAAGCAAATTGTCAGACATTGGGAACAGGATATAAATGCTTATTTTTGACAGTGGACTGTTTTAGATATCCAGAGCTGCCGCTGTTTATCGAGAAGAGTTTTACCCCAAAGAACTGACAATTCGTCTTGAATGTTACCTGAACATTTGCACTCACTTGAGTTACTGAATACAGTAAGTGCTACATGTTGGGGTAATATCGGGGACACCTGGTCATACATCTGATTACCTTTTGAAATTAAGCATTTTCTCAACCATCACATCCAAATACAAGATGTCATTCCAAGTACTCGAACAAGAGCACTGACTTGTCTCAATTGAATTCAGTAAGTGCTCCTTGTTGGGGTGTTGGGTAAATGATGTAGTTCCCTCCTGAACATATTATCAAGCCATAATTGTCAGCAAAGATGTCCACCTTGAATTTCAAAGAAAAATCGCTAGGTCTTGTTTTTTCTGATTAGTTCACTAAAGATCTGTCAGTGAAATTCCCAAAAGAAACAGAGATTGGTCAAGTAATAGTATGTGTCTCCTGTTGGGGCAGTTTTGCCGAGCACTGATGTGAGCTTATTTTCAGCTTGTCAGATATGAAAAAAGCAAATTGTCAGACATTGGGAACAGGATATAAATGCTTATTTTTGACAGTGGACTGTTTTAGATATCCAGAGCTGCCGCTGTTTATCGAGAAGAGTTTTACCCCAAAGAACTGACAATTCGTCTTGAATGTTACCTGAACATTTGCACTCACTTGAGTTACTGAATGCAGTAAGTGCTACATGTTGGGGTAATATCGGGGACACCTGGTCATACATCTGATTACCTTTTGAATTTAAGCATTTTCTCAACCATCACATCCAAATACAAGATGTCATTCCAAGTACTCGAACAAGAGCACTGACTTGTCTCAATTGAATTCAGTAAGTGCTCCTTGTTGGGGTGTTGGGTAAATGATGCAGTTCCCTCCTGAACATATTATCAAGGCATAATTGTCAGCAAAGATGTCCACCTTGAATCCCAAAGAAAAATCGCTAGGTCTTGTTTTTTCTGATTAGTTCACTAAAGATCTGTCAGTAAAATTCCTAAAAGAAACGGAGTTTGGTCAAGTAATAGTATGTGTCTCCTGTTGGGGCAGTTTTGCCGAGCACTGATGTGAGCTTATTTTCAGCTTGTCAGATATGAAAAATCAAATTGTCAGACGTTGGGAACAGGATATAAATGCTAAATTTTGACAGTGGACTGTTTTAGATATCCAGAGCTGCCGCTTTTTATCGAGAAGAGTTTTACCCCAAAGAACTGATAATTCGTCTTGAATGTTACCTGAACATTTGCACTCACTTGAGTTACTGAATACAGTAAGTGCTACATGTTGGGGTAATATTGGGGACACCTGGTCATACATCTGATTGCCTGATGGAAACTAAGCATTTTAGTTTAATTAAGCATTTACCTAATCCAAATACAAGATGTCATTCCAAGTACTTGAACAAGAGCACCGACTTGTCTCAATTGAATTCAGTAAGTGCTCCTTGTTGGGGTGTTGGTAAATGATGCAGTTTCCCCAAAGCATATAATCAAGCCAGTTTTTTCATTTGGAAGGTGTCCCTCACGTGCCAAACAGAATCCACAAGGTATTGCGCTTTTCATTCTATCAATGCTCAGTTTTGTTCTCCCAACAAGTCATGAAAATGTGTTTTGATTGTTACCCAAACATTTGCCATCAATTGATTTACTGCATGCAGTAGGTGTTACTGGGGGCACTGGGTGGGGGTACTAACAAATCAAAGGTTTTCGATCCCGTCCAATCTTTTCCTTTTGAAAATACAGGTTCAATGACTCTCCAAAAGAGTTGTCTGAAATCCAATTAATATGTATGTCTTCTTCCGATCATTTTCAATGTGTTGACATAGTGGAGCCTATGGAGCCCCAACGTGCAGGCTATCAACAAAGGCCATGATCACCGAAACTTGCATATTCGTTTGAAATCAGTGAGTCATAAAGTCCTGCCAAACGATACAGTGAGTGCTCAATACAAGTAGGAAAAGAGTTGTGATTTTCATGGTAATTTGAAGTCAATTGGAAATCTTGAAAGCTCAAAGGCGGAGTTAGAGATGAGATACTCAAAATAGTATTTAAGTCTGGCATTTCCTTACCAGATGTACAATTCCATCTTCCTACAAAGATCTTGGATGAGCCAGGGAAATGGTGATCATCCTTGCCAGGCATTGCCATCAAATGGACACTGGTCATGCATTCCCCAGAATGTTTTGGAGCATATGAATGCTATAGCCGCGGTAAGTATTATACCCTCTGATACAGTTTATTGAATTTTGTAAAAATTTGTCAACAACATGAACAGGGAGCCCTGGCTGTTCAGAAATGCCTGTCGGGGCTTGTATGGTCAGCTAAGATATGCTTGTCAAGAATTTGGAAGAATATTTGACAATTACCGTAGAGTACAAGCCACTGAAGAAAACTTATGCCGACAAATACTGAAAATTCGTCTTGAATGTTACCTGAACATTTGCACTCACTTGAGTTACTGAATGCAGTAAGTGCTACATGTTGGGGTAATATTGGGGACACGTGGTCATACATTTCCGAACACCATTTTGAAATTCAGCATTTTCTCAATCACCAAATCCTAATACAAGATGTCATTCCAAGTACTCGAACAAGAGCACTGACTTGTCTCAATTGAATGCAGTAAGTGCTCCTTGTTGGGGTGTTGGTAAATGATGCAGTTTCCCCAAAGCATATGATCACTGATCAGACCAAATTTGTTTGCCTGTCATGTATTTAAAAGTCAAAATTTGTCTGACCATTGTATAAGGATATAAATGCCCTCCTTTGACAGTGGACTGTTTTAGATATGCAGAGCTGCCGCTGTTTATATAGAAAACTTTTACCCCCAAAAAACTAATAATTTGTCTTGAATGTTACCTGAACATTTGCACTCACTTGAGTTACTGAATGCAGTAAGTGTTACATGTTGGGGTAATATTGGGGACACCTGGTCATACATCTCCGAAAACAATTTTCTCAATCACCAGATCCTAATACAAGATGTCATTCCAAGTACTCGAACAAGAGCACTGACTTGTCTCAATTGAATTCAGTAAGTGCTCCTTGTTGGGTTGTTGGTAAATGATGCAGGTCCCCCCTGAACATATTATCAAGCTATAATTGTCAGCAAGGAGGTCCACTTTAAATCCAAAAGAGAAATCGCTAGCTCTTGTTTTTTTCTGATCAGTTCACTTAAGATCTGTCAGTAAAATTCCTAAAAGAAAGGGTGGCGTTTGGTCAAGTAATAGTATGTGTCTCCTGTTGGGGCAGTTTTGCGCAGCATTGATCTGACCCTATTTTCAGCTTGTCAAATATGAAAAAGCAAATTTGTCAGACATTGGGAAAAGGGTATATACGCCCAATTACGATAGTGGACTATTTTAGATTTCCAGAATTGCTGCTGTTCCTAGAAAAAACTTCCCAATTTGTCTTTAATGTTACCTGAACATTTGCACTCACTTGAGTTACTGAATGCAGTAAGTGCTACATGTTGGGGTAATATCGGGGACACCTGGTCATACATCTGATTACCTTTTGAATTTAAGCATTTTCTCAACCATCACATCCAAATACAAGATGTCATTCCAAGTCCTCGAACAAGAGCACTGACTTGTCTCAATTCCATTCAGTAAGTGCTCCTTGTTGGGGTGTTGGGTAAATGATGCAGTTCCCTCCTGAACATATTATCAAGCCATAATTGTCAGCAAAGATGTCCACCTTGAATCCCAAAGAAAAATCCCTAGGTCTTGTTTTTTCTGATTAGTTCACTAAAGATCGGTCCGTGAAATTCCCAAAAGAAACGGAGTTTGGTCAAGTAATAGTATGTGTCTCCTGTTGGGGCAGTTTTGCCGAGCACTGATATGAGCTTATTTTCAGCTTGTCAGATACGAAAAATCAAATTGTCAGACGTTGGGAACAGGATATAAATGCCTATTTTTGACAGTGGACTGTTTTAGATATCCAGAGCTGCCGCTGTTTATCGAGAAGAGTTTTACCCCAAAGAACTGACAATTCGTCTTGAATGTTACCTGAACATTTGCACTCACTTGAGTTACTGAATGCAGTAAGTGCTACATGTTGGGGTAATATCGGGGACACCTGGTCATACATCTGATTACCTTTTGAATTTAAGCATTTTCTCAACCATCACATCCAAAGACAAGATGTCATTCCAAGTACTCGAACAAGAGCACTGACTTGTCTCAATTGAATTCAGTAAGTGCTCCTTGTTGGGGTGTTGGGTAAATGATGCAGTTCCCTCCTGAACATATTATCAAGGCATAATTGCCAGCAAAGATGTCCACCTTGAATCCCAAAGAAAAATCGCTAGGTCTTGTTTTTTCTGATTAGTTCACTAAAGATCTGTCAGTGAAATTCCCAAAAGAAACGGAGTTTGGTCAAGTAATAGTATGTGTCTCCTGTTGGGGCAGTTTTGCCGAGCACTGATGTGAGCTTATTTTCAGCTTGTCAGATATGAAAAATCAAATTGTCAGACGTTGGGAACAGGATATAAATGCTTATTTTTGACAGTGGACTGTTTTAGATATCCAGAGCTGCCGCTGTTTATCGAGAAGAGTTTTACCCCAAAGAACTGACAATTCGTCTTGAATGTTACCTGAACATTTGCACTCACTTGAGTTACTGAATACAGTAAGTGCTACATGTTGGGGTAATATTGGGGACACCTGGTCATACATCTGATTGCCTGTTGGAAACTAAGCATTTTAGTTTAACTAAGCATTTACCAAATCCAAAGACAAGATGTCATTCCAAGTACTTGAACAAGAGCACCGACTTGTCTCAATTGAATTCAGTAAGTGCTCCTTGTTGGGGTGTTGGTAAATGATGCAGTTTCCCCAAAGCATATAATCAAGCCAGTTTTTTCATTTGGAAGGTCTCCCTCACGTGCCAAACAGAATCCACAAGGTATTGCGCTTTTCATTCTATCAATGCTCAGTTTTGTTCTCCCAACAAGTCATGAAAATGTGTTTTGATTGTTACCCAAACATTTGCCATCAATTGATTTACTGCATGTAATAGGTGTTACTGGGGGCACTGGGTGGGGGTACTAACAAATCAAAGGTTTTCGATCCCGTCCAATCTTTTCCTTTTGAAAATGCAGGTTCAATGACTCTCCAAAAGAGTTGTCTGAAATCCAATTAATATGTATGTCTTCTTCCGATCATTTTCAATGTGTTGACATAGTGGAGCCTAAGGAGCCCCAACGTGCAGGCTATCAACAAAGGCCATGATCACCGAAACTTGCATATTCGCTTGAAATCAGTGAGTCATAAAGTCCTGCCAAACGATACAGTGAGTGCTCAATACAAGTAGGAAAAGAGTTGTGATTTTCATGGTAATTTGAAGTCAATTGGAAATCTTGAAAGCTCGAAGGCGGAGTTAGAGATGAGATACTCAAAATTGTATTTAAGTCTGGCATTTCCTTACCAGATGTACAATTCCATCTTCCTACAAAGATCTTGGATGAGCCAGGGAAATGGTGATCATCCTTGCCAGGCATTGCCATCAAATGGAAACTGGTCATGCATTCCCCAGAATGTTTTGGAGCATATGAATGCTATAGCCGCGGTAAGTATTATACCATCTGATACAGTTTACTGAAGTTTGTAAAAATTTGTCAACAACATGAACAGGGAGCCCTGGCTGTTCAGAAATGCCTGTCGGGGCTTGTATGGTCAGCTAAGATATGCTTTTCAAGAATTTGGAAGAATATTTGACAATTACCGTAGAGTACAAGCCACTGAAGAAAACTTATGCCGACAAATACTGATAATTCGTCTTGAATGTTACCTGAACATTTGCACTCACTTGAGTTACTGAATGCAGTAAGTGCTACATGTTGGGGTAATATTGGGGACACGTGGTCATACATTTCCGAAAACCAATTTTAAATTCAGCATTTTCTCAATCACCAAATCCTAATACAAGATGTCATTCCAAGTACTCGAACAAGAGCACTGACTTTTCTCAATTGAATGCAGTAAGTGCTCCTTGTTGGGGTGTTGGTAAATGATGCAGTTTCCCCAAAGCATATAATCACTGATCAAACCAAATTTTTTTGCCTGTCATGTATTTAAAAGTCAAAATTTGTCTAACAATTGTATAAGGATATAAATGCCCTCCTTTGACAGTGGACTGTTTTAGATATGCAGAGCTGCTGCTGTTTATATAGAAAACTTTTACCCCCAAAAAACTAATAATTTGTCTTGAATGTTACCTGAACATTTGCACTCACTTGAGTTACTGAATGCAGTAAGTGCTACATGTTGGGGTAATATTGGGGACACCTGGTCATACATCTCCGAAAAACAATTTTCTCAATCACCAAATCCTAATACAAGATGTCATTCCAAGTACTCGAACAAGAGCACTGACTTGTCTCAATTGAATTCAGTAAGTGCTCCTTGTTGGGGTGTTGGTAAATGGTGCAGTTCCCTCCTGAACATATTATCAAGCTATAATTGTCAGCAAGGAGGTCCACTTGAAATCCAAAAGAGATATCGCTAGCTCTTGTTTTTTTCTGATCAGTTCACTTAAGATCTGTCAGTAAAATACCTAAAAGAAAGGGTGGCGTTTGGTCAAGTAATAGTATGTGTCTCCTGTTGGGGCAGTTTTGCGCAGCATTGATCTGACCCTATTTTCAGCTTGTCAAATATGAAAACGCAAATTTGTCAGACATTGGGAAAAGGATGTAAATGCCCAATTACGATAGTGGACTAATTTAGATTTCCAGAATTGCTGCTGTTCCTAGAAAAACTTCCCAATTTGTCTTGAATGTTACCTGAACATTTGCACTCACTTGAGTTACTGAATGCAGTAAGTGCTACATGTTGGGGTAATATCGGGGACACCTGGTCATACATCTGATTACCTTTTGAATTTAAGCATTTTCTCAACCATCACATCCAAATACAAGATGTCATTCCAAGTACTCGAACAAGAGCACTGACTTGTCTCAATTGAATTCAGTAAGTGCTCCTTGTTGGGGTGTTGGGTAAATGATGCAGTTCCCTCCTGAACATATTATCACGCCATAATTGTCAGCAAAGATGTCCACCTTGAATCCCAAAGAAAAATCGCTAGGTCTTGTTTTTTCTGATTAGTTCACTAAAGATCTGTCAGTGAAATTCCCAAAAGAAACGGAGTTTGGTCAAGTAATAGTATGTGTCTCCTGTTGGGGCAGTTTTGCCGAGCACTGATGTGAGCTTATTTTCAGCTTGTCAGATACGAAAAATCAAATTGTCAGACGTTGGGAACAGGATATAAATGCCTATTTTTGAAGGTGGACTGTTTTAGATATCAAGAGCTGCCGCTGTTTATCGGGAAGAGTTTTACCCCAAAGAACTGACAATTCGTCTTGAATGTTACCTGAACATTTGCACTCACTTGAGTTACTGAATGCAGTAAGTGCTACATGTTGGGGTAATATCGGGGACACCTGGTCATACATCTGATTACCTTTTGAATTTAAGCATTTTCTCAACCATCACATCCAAATACAAGATGTCATTCCAAGTACTCGAACAAGAGCACTGACTTGTCTCAATTGAATTCAGTAAGTGCTCCTTGTTGGGGTGTTGGGTAAATGATGCAGTTCCCTCCTGAACATATTATCAAGGCATAATTGTCAGCAAAGATGTCCACCTTGAATTTCAAAGAAAAATCGCTAGGTCTTGTTTTTTCTGATTAGTTCACTAAAGTTCTGTCAGTGAAATTCCCAAAAGAAACAGAGATTGGTCAAGTAATAGTATGTGTCTCCTGTTGGGGCAGTTTTGCCGAGCACTGATGTGAGCTTATTTTCAGCTTGTCAGATATGAAAAAAGCAAATTGTCAGACATTGGGAACAGGATATAAATGCTTATTTTTGACAGTGGACTGTTTTAGATATCCAGAGCTGCCGCTGTTTATCGAGAAGAGTTTTACCCCAAAGAACTGACAATTCGTCTTGAATGTTACCTGAACATTTGCACTCACTTGAGTTACTGAATACAGTAAGTGCTACATGTTGGGGTAATATTGGGGACACCTGGTCATACATCTGATTGCCTGTTGGAAACTAAGCATTTTAGTTTAACTAAGCATTTACCAAATCCAAAGACAAGATGTCATTCCAAGTACTTGAACAAGAGCACCGACTTGTCTCAATTGAATTCAGTAAGTGCTCCTTGTTGGGGTGTTGGTAAATGATGCAGTTTCCCCAAAGCATATAATCAAGCCAGTTTTTTCATTTGGAAGGTCTCCCTCACGTGCCAAACAGAATCCACAAGGTATTGCGCTTTTCATTCTATCAATGCTCAGTTTTGTTCTCCCAACAAGTCATGAAAATGTGTTTTGATTGTTACCCAAACATTTGCCATCAATTGATTTACTGCATGTAATAGGTGTTACTGGGGGCACTGGGTGGGGGTACTAACAAATCAAAGGTTTTCGATCCCGTCCAATCTTTTCCTTTTGAAAATGCAGGTTCAATGACTCTCCAAAAGAGTTGTCTGAAATCCAATTAATATGTATGTCTTCTTCCGATCATTTTCAATGTGTTGACATAGTGGAGCCTAAGGAGCCCCAACGTGCAGGCTATCAACAAAGGCCATGATCACCGAAACTTGCATATTCGCTTGAAATCAGTGAGTCATAAAGTCCTGCCAAACGATACAGTGAGTGCTCAATACAAGTAGGAAAAGAGTTGTGATTTTCATGGTAATTTGAAGTCAATTGGAAATCTTGAAAGCTCGAAGGCGGAGTTAGAGATGAGATACTCAAAATTGTATTTAAGTCTGGCATTTCCTTACCAGATGTACAATTCCATCTTCCTACAAAGATCTTGGATGAGCCAGGGAAATGGTGATCATCCTTGCCAGGCATTGCCATCAAATGGAAACTGGTCATGCATTCCCCAGAATGTTTTGGAGCATATGAATGCTATAGCCGCGGTAAGTATTATACCATCTGATACAGTTTACTGAAGTTTGTAAAAATTTGTCAACAACATGAACAGGGAGCCCTGGCTGTTCAGAAATGCCTGTCGGGGCTTGTATGGTCAGCTAAGATATGCTTTTCAAGAATTTGGAAGAATATTTGACAATTACCGTAGAGTACAAGCCACTGAAGAAAACTTATGCCGACAAATACTGATAATTCGTCTTGAATGTTACCTGAACATTTGCACTCACTTGAGTTACTGAATGCAGTAAGTGCTACATGTTGGGGTAATATTGGGGACACGTGGTCATACATTTCCGAAAACCAATTTTAAATTCAGCATTTTCTCAATCACCAAATCCTAATACAAGATGTCATTCCAAGTACTCGAACAAGAGCACTGACTTTTCTCAATTGAATGCAGTAAGTGCTCCTTGTTGGGGTGTTGGTAAATGATGCAGTTTCCCCAAAGCATATAATCACTGATCAAACCAAATTTTTTTGCCTGTCATGTATTTAAAAGTCAAAATTTGTCTAACAATTGTATAAGGATATAAATGCCCTCCTTTGACAGTGGACTGTTTTAGATATGCAGAGCTGCTGCTGTTTATATAGAAAACTTTTACCCCCAAAAAACTAATAATTTGTCTTGAATGTTACCTGAACATTTGCACTCACTTGAGTTACTGAATGCAGTAAGTGCTACATGTTGGGGTAATATTGGGGACACCTGGTCATACATCTCCGAAAAACAATTTTCTCAATCACCAAATCCTAATACAAGATGTCATTCCAAGTACTCGAACAAGAGCACTGACTTGTCTCAATTGAATTCAGTAAGTGCTCCTTGTTGGGGTGTTGGTAAATGGTGCAGTTCCCTCCTGAACATATTATCAAGCTATAATTGTCAGCAAGGAGGTCCACTTGAAATCCAAAAGAGATATCGCTAGCTCTTGTTTTTTTCTGATCAGTTCACTTAAGATCTGTCAGTAAAATACCTAAAAGAAAGGGTGGCGTTTGGTCAAGTAATAGTATGTGTCTCCTGTTGGGGCAGTTTTGCGCAGCATTGATCTGACCCTATTTTCAGCTTGTCAAATATGAAAACGCAAATTTGTCAGACATTGGGAAAAGGATGTAAATGCCCAATTACGATAGTGGACTAATTTAGATTTCCAGAATTGCTGCTGTTCCTAGAAAAACTTCCCAATTTGTCTTGAATGTTACCTGAACATTTGCACTCACTTGAGTTACTGAATGCAGTAAGTGCTACATGTTGGGGTAATATCGGGGACACCTGGTCATACATCTGATTACCTTTTGAATTTAAGCATTTTCTCAACCATCACATCCAAATACAAGATGTCATTCCAAGTACTCGAACAAGAGCACTGACTTGTCTCAATTCCATTCAGTAAGTGCTCCTTGTTGGGGTGTTGGGTAAATGATGCAGTTCCCTCCTGAACATATTATCACGCCATAATTGTCAGCAAAGATGTCCACCTTGAATCCCAAAGAAAAATCGCTAGGTCTTGTTTTTTCTGATTAGTTCACTAAAGATCTGTCAGTGAAATTCCCAAAAGAAACGGAGTTTGGTCAAGTAATAGTATGTGTCTCCTGTTGGGGCAGTTTTGCCGAGCACTGATGTGAGCTTATTTTCAGCTTGTCAGATACGAAAAATCAAATTGTCAGACGTTGGGAACAGGATATAAATGCCTATTTTTGAAGGTGGACTGTTTTAGATATCAAGAGCTGCCGCTGTTTATCGGGAAGAGTTTTACCCCAAAGAACTGACAATTCGTCTTGAATGTTACCTGAACATTTGCACTCACTTGAGTTACTGAATGCAGTAAGTGCTACATGTTGGGGTAATATCGGGGACACCTGGTCATACATCTGATTACCTTTTGAATTTAAGCATTTTCTCAACCATCACATCCAAATACAAGATGTCATTCCAAGTACTCGAACAAGAGCACTGACTTGTCTCAATTGAATTCAGTAAGTGCTCCTTGTTGGGGTGTTGGGTAAATGATGCAGTTCCCTCCTGAACATATTATCAAGGCATAATTGTCAGCAAAGATGTCCACCTTGAATTTCAAAGAAAAATCGCTAGGTCTTGTTTTTTCTGATTAGTTCACTAAAGTTCTGTCAGTGAAATTCCCAAAAGAAACAGAGATTGGTCAAGTAATAGTATGTGTCTCCTGTTGGGGCAGTTTTGCCGAGCACTGATGTGAGCTTATTTTCAGCTTGTCAGATATGAAAAAAGCAAATTGTCAGACATTGGGAACAGGATATAAATGCTTATTTTTGACAGTGGACTGTTTTAGATATCCAGAGCTGCCGCTGTTTATCGAGAAGAGTTTTACCCCAAAGAACTGACAATTCGTCTTGAATGTTACCTGAACATTTGCACTCACTTGAGTTACTGAATACAGTAAGTGCTACATGTTGGGGTAATATCGGGGACACCTGGTCATACATCTGATTACCTTTTGAATTTAAGCATTTTCTCAACCATCACATCCAAATACAAGATGTCATTCCAAGTCATCGAACAAGAGCACTGACTTGTCTCAATTCCATTCAGTAAGTGCTCCTTGTTGGGGTGTTGGGTAAATGATGCAGTTCCCTCCTGAACATATTATCAAGCCATAATTGTCAGCAAAGATGTCCACCTTGAATCCCAAAGAAAAATCGCTAGGTCTTGTTTTTTCTGATTAGTTCACTAAAGATCTGTCAGTGAAATTCCTAAAAGAAACGGAGTTTGGTCAAGTAATAGTATGTGTCTCCTGTTGGGGCAGTTTTGCCGAGCACTGATGTGAGCTTATTTTCAGCTTGTCAGATATGAAAAATCAAATTGTCAGACCATGGGAACAGGATATAAATGCTAAATTTTGACAGTGGACTGTTTTAGATATCCAGAGCTGCCGCTTTTTATCGAGAAGAGTTTTACCCCAAAGAACTGACAATTCGTCTTGAATGTTACCTGAACATTTGCACTCACTTGAGTTACTGAATGCAGTAAGTGCTACATGTTGGGGTAATATCGGGGACACCTGGTCATACATCTGATTACCTTTTGAATTTAAGCATTTTCTCAACCATCACATCCAAATACAAGATGTCATTCCAAGTACTCGAACAAGAGCACTGACTTGTCTCAATTGAATTCAGTAAGTGCTCCTTGTTGGGGTGTTGGGTAAATGATGCAGTTTCCCCAAAGCATATAATCAAGCCAGTTTTTTCATTTGGAAGGTCTCCCTCACGTGCCAAACAGAATCCACAAGGTATTGCGCTTTTCATTCTATCAATGCTCAGTTTTGTTCTCCCAACAAGTTATGAAAATGTGTTTTGATTGTTACCCAAACATTTGCCATCAATTGATTTACTGCATGCAGTAGGTGTTACTGGGGGCACTGGGTGGGGGTACTAACAAATCAAAGGTTTTCGATCCCGTCCAATCTTTTCCTTTTGAAAATGCAGGTTCAATGACTCCAAAAGAGTTGTCTGAAATCCAATTAATATGTATGTCTTCTTCCGATCATTTTCAATGTGTTGACATAGTGGAGCCTATGGAGCCCCAACGTGCAGGCTATCAACAAGGGCCATGATCACCGAAACTTGCATATTCGCTTGAAATCAGTGAGTCATAAAGTCCTGCCAAACGATACAGTGAGTGCTCAATACAAGTAGGAAAAGAGTTGTGATTTTCATGGTAATTTGAAGTCAATTGGAAATCTTGAAAGCTCGAAGGCGGAGTCAGAGATGAGATACTCAAAATTGTATTTAAGTCTGGCATTTCCTTACCAGATGTACAATTCCATCTTCCTACAAAGATCTTGGATGAGCCAGGGATATGGTGATCATCCTTGCCAGGCATTGCCATCAAATGGAAACTGGTCATGCATTCCCCAGAATGTTTTGGAGCATATGAATGCTATAGCCGCGGTAAGTATTATACCCTCTGATACAGTTTACTGAAGTTTGTAAAAATTTGTCAACAACATGAACAGGGAGCCCTGGCTGTTCAGAAATGCCTGTCGGGGCTTGTATGGTCAGCTAAGATATGCTTTTCAAGAATTTGGAAGAATATTTGACAATTACCGTAGAGTACAAGCCACTGAAGAAAACTTATGCCGACAAATACTGATAATTCGTCTTGAATGTTACCTGAACATTTGCACTCACTTGAGTTACTGAATGCAGTAAGTGCTACATGTTGGGGTAATATTGGGGACACGTGGTCATACATTTCCGAAAACCAATTTTAAATTCAGCATTTTCTCAATCACCAAATCCTAATACAAGATGTCATTCCAAGTACTCGAACAAGAGCACTGACTTTTCTCAATTGAATGCAGTAAGTGCTCCTTGTTGGGGTGTTGGTAAATGATGCAGTTTCCCCAAAGTATATAATCACTGATCAAACCAAATTTTTTTGCCTGTCATGTATTTAAAAGTCAAAATTTGTCTAACAATTGTATAAGGATATAAATGCCCTCCTTTGACAGTGGACTGTTTTAGATATGCAGAGCTGCTGCTGTTTATATAGAAAACTTTTACCCCCAAAAAACTAATAATTTGTCTTGAATGTTACCTGAACATTTGCACTCACTTGAGTTACTGAATGCAGTAAGTGCTACATGTTGGGGTAATATTGGGTACACCTGGTCATACATCTCCGAAAACAATTTTCTCAATCACCAAATCCTAATACAAGATGTCATTCCAAGTACTCGAACAAGAGCACTGACTTGTCTCAATTGAATTCAGTAAGTGCTCCTTGTTGGGGTGTTGGTAAATGGTGCAGTTCCCTCCTGAACATATTATCAAGCTATAATTGTCAGCAAGGAGGTCCACTTGAAATCCAAAAGAGATATCGCTAGCTCTTGTTTTTTTCTGATCAGTTCACTTAAGATCTGTCAGTAAAATACCTAAAAGAAAGGGTGGCGTTTGGTCAAGTAATAGTATGTGTCTCCTGTTGGGGCAGTTTTGCGCAGCATTGATCTGACCCTATTTTCAGCTTGTCAAATATGAAAACGCAAATTTGTCAGACATTGGGAAAAGGATGTAAATGCCCAATTACGATAGTGGACTAATTTAGATTTCCAGAATTGCTGCTGTTCCTAGAAAAACTTCCCAATTTGTCTTGAATGTTACCTGAACATTTGCACTCACTTGAGTTACTGAATGCAGTAAGTGCTACATGTTGGGGTAATATCGGGGACACCTGGTCATACATCTGATTACCTTTTGAATTTAAGCATTTTCTCAACCATCACATCCAAATACAAGATGTCATTCCAAGTACTCGAACAAGAGCACTGACTTGTCTCAATTCAATTCAGTAAGTGCTCCTTGTCATACCTTGTATGACCAGGTATGACAAGCTTCCCCGCCTCTGAGAGAAGAAACATTACCTCCGCTCCTCTGCTCCTCCGCTTCTCCGCTTCAGGCCCTGGAATTCCCGAACCGCTGGACATAAGCGAATCAAGACCGGGCAGCTTCCATCCTCCGCTTCTCAGCTCATCCGCTCGAGGCCCTGGTACTCCCTGTCCGCGACCCCCCCCCCCCACCTAAACAAACTCACACACACACACACACACACACACACAGACACACACACACACACACACACACACACACACGCACACACACCTTAACTCATATATCTGGTACTCATACATCTGGTCATACATCTCCGAAAACAATTTTCTCAATCACCAGATCCTAATACAAGATGTCATTCCAAGTACTCGAACAAGAGCACTGACTTGTCTCAATTGAATTCAGTAAGTGCTCCTTGTTGGGGTGTTGGGTAAATGATGCAGTTCCCTCCTGAACATATTATCAAGGCATAATTGTCAGCAAAGATGTCCACCTTGAATCCCAAAGAAAAATCGCTAGGTCTTGTTTTTTCTGATTAGTTCACTAAAGATCTGTCAGTAAAATTCCTAAAAGAAACGGAGTTTGGTCAAGTAATAGTATGTGTCTCCTGTTGGGGCAGTTTTGCCGAGCACTGATGTGAGCTTATTTTCAGCTTGTCAGATATGAAAAATCAAATTGTCAGACGTTGGGAACAGGATATAAATGCTAAATTTTGACAGTGGACTGTTTTAGATATCCAGAGCTGCCGCTTTTTATCGAGAAGAGTTTTACCCCAAAGAACTGATAATTCGTCTTGAATGTTACCTGAACATTTGCACTCACTTGAGTTACTGAATACAGTAAGTGCTACATGTTGGGGTAATATTGGGGACACCTGGTCATACATCTGATTGCCTGATGGAAACTAAGCATTTTAGTTTAATTAAGCATTTACCTAATCCAAATACAAGATGTCATTCCAAGTACTTGAACAAGAGCACCGACTTGTCTCAATTGAATTCAGTAAGTGCTCCTTGTTGGGGTGTTGGTAAATGATGCAGTTTCCCCAAAGCATATAATCAAGCCAGTTTTTTCATTTGGAAGGTGTCCCTCACGTGCCAAACAGAATCCACAAGGTATTGCGCTTTTCATTCTATCAATGCTCAGTTTTGTTCTCCCAACAAGTCATGAAAATGTGTTTTGATTGTTACCCAAACATTTGCCATCAATTGATTTACTGCATGTAATAGGTGTTACTGGGGGCACTGGGTGGGGGTACTAACAAATCAAAGGTTTTCGATCCCGTCCAATCTTTTCCTTTTGAAAATGCAGGTTCAATGACTCTCCAAAAGAGTTGTCTGAAATCCAATTAATATGTATGTCTTCTTCCGATCATTTTCAATGTGTTGACATAGTGGAGCCTATGGAGCCCCAACGTGCAGGCTATCAACAAAGGCCATGATCACCGAAACTTGCATATTCGCTTGAAATCAGTGAGTCATAAAGTCCTGCCAAACGATACAGTGAGTGCTCAATACAAGTAGGAAAAGAGTTGTGATTTTCATGGTAATTTGAAGTCAATTGGAAATCTTGAAAGCTCGAAGGCGGAGTTAGAGATGAGATACTCAAAATTGTATTTAAGTCTGGCATTTCCTTACCAGATGTACAATTCCATCTTCCTACAAAGATCTTGGATGAGCCAGGGATACGGTGATCATCCTTGCCAGGCATTGCCATCAAATGGAAACTGGTCATGCATTCCCCAGAATGTTTTGGAGCATATGAATGCTATAGCCGCGGTAAGTATTATACCCTCTGATACAGTTTACTGAAGTTTGTAAAAATTTGTCAACAACATGAACAGGGAGCCCTGGCTGTTCAGAAATGCCTGTCGGGGCTTGTATGGTCAGCTAAGATATGCTTTTCAAGAATTTGGAAGAATATTTGACAATTACCGTAGAGTACAAGCCACTGAAGAAAACTTATGCCGACAAATACTGATAATTCGTCTTGAATGTTACCTGAACATTTGCACTCACTTGAGTTACTGAATGCAGTAAGTGCTACATGTTGGGGTAATATTGGGGACACGTGGTCATACATTTCCGAAAACCAATTTTAAATTCAGCATTTTCTCAATCACCAAATCCTAATACAAGATGTCATTCCAAGTACTCAAACAAGAGCACTGACTTTTCTCAATTGAATGCAGTAAGTGCTCCTTGTTGGGGTGTTGGTAAATGATGCAGTTTCCCCAAAGCATATAATCACTGATCAAACCAAATTTTTTTGCCTGTCATGTATTTAAAAGTCAAAATTTGTCTAACAATTGTATAAGGATATAAATGCCCTCCTTTGACAGTGGACTGTTTTAGATATGCAGAGCTGCTGCTGTTTATATAGAAAACTTTTACCCCCAAAAAACTAATAATTCTTGAATGTTACCTGAACATTTGCACTCACTTGAGTTACTGAATGCAGTAAGTGCTACATGTTGGGGTAATATTGGGGACACCTGGTCATACATCTCCGAAAACAATTTTCTCAATCACCAGATCCTAATACAAGATGTCATTCCAAGTACTCGAACAAGAGCACTGACTTGTCTCAATTGAATTCAGTAAGTGCTCCTTGTTGGGGTGTTGGTAAATGATGCAGTTCCCTCCTGAACTTATTATCAAGCTATAATTGTCAGCAAGGAGGTCCACTTTAAATCCAAAAGAGATATCGCTAGCTCTTGTTTTTTTCTGATCAGTTCACTTAAGATCTGTCAGTAAAATACCTAAAAGAAAGGGTGGCGTTTGGTCAAGTAATAGTATGTGTCTCCTGTTGAGGCAGTTTTGCGCAGCATTGATCTGACCCTATTTTCAGCTTGTCATATATGAAAACGCAAAGAGTTTTACCCCAAAGAACTGACAATTCGTCTTGAATGTTACCTGAACATTTGCACTCACTTGAGTTACTGAATGCAGTAAGTGCTACATGTTGGGGTAATATTGGGGACACCTGGTCATACATCTGATTGCCTGTTGGAAACTAAGCATTTTAGTTTAACTAAGCATTTACCAAATCCAAATACAAGATGTCATTCCAAGTACTTGAACAAGAGCACCGACTTGTCTCAATTGAATTCAGTAAGTGCTCCTTGTTGGGGTGTTGGTAAATGATGCAGTTTCCCCAAAGCATATAATCAAGCCAGTTTTTTCATTTGGAAGGTGTCCCTCACGTGCCAAACAGAATCCACAAGGTATTGCGCTTTTCATTCTATCAATGCTCAGTTTTGTTCTCCCAACAAGTCATGAAAATGTGTTTTGATTGTTACCCAAACATTTGCCATCAATTGATTTACTGCATGCAGTAGGTGTTACTGGGGGCACTGGGTGGGGGTACTAACAAATCAAAGGTTTTCGATCCCGTCCAATCTTTTCCTTTTGAAAATGCAGGTTCAATGACTCTCCAAAAGAGTTGTCTGAAATCCAATTAATATGTATGTCTTCTTCCGATCATTTTCAATGTGTTGACATAGTGGAGCCTATGGAGCCCCAACGTGCAGGCTATCAACAAAGGCCATGATCACCGAAACTTGCATATTCGCTTGAAATCAGTGAGTCATAAAGTCCTGCCAAACGATACAGTGAGTGCTCAATACAAGTAGGAAAAGAGTTGTGATTTTCATGGTAATTTGAAGTCAATTGGAAATCTTGAAAGCTCGAAGGTGGAGTTAGAGATGAGATACTCAAAATAGTATTTAAGTCTGGCATTTCCTTACCAGATGTACAATTCCATCTTCCTACAAAGATCTTGGATGAGCCAGGGAAATGGTGATCATCCTTGCCAGGCATTGCCATCAAATGGACACTGGTCATGCATTCCCCAGAATGTTTTGGAGCATATGAATGCTATAGCCGCGGTAAGTATTATACCCTCTGATACAGTTTATTGAAGTTTGTAAAAATTTGTCAACAACATGAACAGGGAGCCCTGGCTGTTCAGAAATGCCTGTCGGGGCTTGTATGGTCAGCTAAGATATGCTTTTCAAGAATTTGGAAGAATATTTGACAATTACCGTAGAGTACAAGCCACTGAAGAAAACTTATGCCGACAAATACTGAAAATTCGTCTTGAATGTTACCTGAACATTTGCACTCACTTGAGTTACTGAATGCAGTAAGTGCTACATGTTGGGGTAATATTGGGGACACGTGGTCATACATTTCCGAACACCATTTTGAAATTCAGCATTTTCTCAATCACCAAATCCTAATACAAGATGTCATTCCAAGTACTCGAACAAGAGCACTGACTTGTCTCAATTGAATGCAGTAAGTGCTCCTTGTTGGGGTGTTGGTAAATGATGCAGTTTCCCCAAAGCATATGATCACTGATCAGACCAAATTTGTTTGCCTGTCATGTATTTAAAAGTCAAAATTTGTCTGACCATTGTATAAGGATATAAATGCCCTCCTTTGACAGTGGACTGTTTTAGATATGCAGAGCTGCCGCTGTTTATATAGAAAACTTTTACCCCCAAAAAACTAATAATTTGTCTTGAATGTTACCTGAACATTTGCACTCACTTGAGTTACTGAATGCAGTAAGTGCTACATGTTGGGGTAATATTGGGGACACCTGGTCATACATCTCCGAAAACAATTTTCTCAATCACCAGATCCTAATACAAGATGTCATTCCAAGTACTCGAACAAGAGCACTGACTTGTCTCAATTGAATTCAGTAAGTGCTCCTTGTTGGGTTGTTGGTAAATGATGCAGGTCCCCCCTGAACATATTATCAAGCTATAATTGTCAGCAAGGAGGTCCACTTTAAATCCAAAAGAGAAATCGCTAGCTCTTGTTTTTTTCTGATCAGTTCACTTAAGATCTGTCAGTAAAATTCCTAAAAGAAAGGGTGGCGTTTGGTCAAGTAATAGTATGTGTCTCCTGTTGGGGCAGTTTTGCGCAGCATTGATCTGACCCTATTTTCAGCTTGTCAAATATGAAAAAGCAAATTTGTCAGACATTGGGAAAAGGGTATATACGCCCAATTACGATAGTGGACTATTTTAGATTTCCAGAATTGCTGCTGTTCCTAGAAAAACTTCCCAATTTGTCTTTAATGTTACCTGAACATTTGCACTCACTTGAGTTACTGAATGCAGTAAGTGCTACATGTTGGGGTAATATCGGGGACACCTGGTCATACATCTGATTACCTTTTGAATTTAAGCATTTTCTCAACCATCACATCCAAATACAAGATGTCATTCCAAGTCATCGAACAAGAGCACTGACTTGTCTCAATTCCATTCAGTAAGTGCTCCTTGTTGGGGTGTTGGGTAAATGATGCAGTTCCCTCCTGAACATATTATCAAGCCATAATTGTCAGCAAAGATGTCCACCTTGAATCCCAAAGAAAAATCCCTAGGTCTTGTTTTTTCTGATTAGTTCACTAAAGATCGGTCCGTGAAATTCCCAAAAGAAACGGAGTTTGGTCAAGTAATAGTATGTGTCTCCTGTTGGGGCAGTTTTGCCGAGCACTGATATGAGCTTATTTTCAGCTTGTCAGATACGAAAAATCAAATTGTCAGACGTTGGGAACAGGATATAAATGCCTATTTTTGACAGTGGACTGTTTTAGATATCCAGAGCTGCCGCTGTTTATCGAGAAGAGTTTTACCCCAAAGAACTGACAATTCGTCTTGAATGTTACCTGAACATTTGCACTCACTTGAGTTACTGAATGCAGTAAGTGCTACATGTTGGGGTAATATCGGGGACACCTGGTCATACATCTGATTACCTTTTGAATTTAAGCATTTTCTCAACCATCACATCCAAAGACAAGATGTCATTCCAAGTACTCGAACAAGAGCACTGACTTGTCTCAATTGAATTCAGTAAGTGCTCCTTGTTGGGGTGTTGGGTAAATGATGCAGTTCCCTCCTGAACATATTATCAAGGCATAATTGCCAGCAAAGATGTCCACCTTGAATCCCAAAGAAAAATCGCTAGGTCTTGTTTTTTCTGATTAGTTCACTAAAGATCTGTCAGTGAAATTCCCAAAAGAAACGGAGTTTGGTCAAGTAATAGTATGTGTCTCCTGTTGGGGCAGTTTTGCCGAGCACTGATGTGAGCTTATTTTCAGCTTGTCAGATATGAAAAATCAAATTGTCAGACGTTGGGAACAGGATATAAATGCTTATTTTTGACAGTGGACTGTTTTAGATATCCAGAGCTGCCGCTGTTTATCGAGAAGAGTTTTACCCCAAAGAACTGACAATTCGTCTTGAATGTTACCTGAACATTTGCACTCACTTGAGTTACTGAATACAGTAAGTGCTACATGTTGGGGTAATATTGGGGACACCTGGTCATACATCTGATTGCCTGTTGGAAACTAAGCATTTTAGTTTAACTAAGCATTTACCAAATCCAAAGACAAGATGTCATTCCAAGTACTTGAACAAGAGCACCGACTTGTCTCAATTGAATTCAGTAAGTGCTCCTTGTTGGGGTGTTGGTAAATGATGCAGTTTCCCCAAAGCATATAATCAAGTCAGTTTTTTCATTTGGAAGGTCTCCCTCACGTGCCAAACAGAATCCACAAGGTATTGCGCTTTTCATTCTATCAATGCTCAGTTTTGTTCTCCCAACAAGTCATGAAAATGTGTTTTGATTGTTACCCAAACATTTGCCATCAATTGATTTACTGCATGCAGTAGGTGTTACTGGGGGCACTGGGTGGGGGTACTAACAAATCAAAGGTTTTCGATCCCGTCCAATCTTTTCCTTTTGAAAATGCAGGTTCAATGACTCCAAAAGAGTTGTCTGAAATCCAATTAATATGTATGTCTTCTTCCGATCATTTTCAATGTGTTGACATAGTGGAGCCTATGGAGCCCCAACGTGCAGGCTATCAACAAAGGCCATGATCACCGAAACTTGCATATTCGCTTGAAATCAGTGAGTCATAAAGTCCTGCCAAACGATACAGTGAGTGCTCAATACAAGTAGGAAAAGAGTTGTGATTTTCATGGTAATTTGAAGTCAATTGGAAATCTTGAAAGCTCGAAGGCGGAGTCAGAGATGAGATACTCAAAATTGTATTTAAGTCTGGCATTTCCTTACCAGATGTACAATTCCATCTTCCTACAAAGATCTTGGATGAGCCAGGGATATGGTGATCATCCTTGCCAGGCATTGCCATCAAATGGAAACTGGTCATGCATTCCCCAGAATGTTTTGGAGCATATGAATGCTATAGCCGCGGTAAGTATTATACCCTCTGATACAGTTTACTGAAGTTTGTAAAAATTTGTCAACAACATGAACAGGGAGCCCTGGCTGTTCAGAAATGCCTGTCGGGGCTTGTATGGTCAGCTAAGATATGCTTTTCAAGAATTTGGAAGAATATTTGACAATTACCGTAGAGTACAAGCCACTGAAGAAAACTTATGCCGACAAATACTGATAATTCGTCTTGAATGTTACCTGAACATTTGCACTCACTTGAGTTACTGAATGCAGTAAGTGCTACATGTTGGGGTAATATTGGGGACACGTGGTCATACATTTCCGAAAACCAATTTTAAATTCAGCATTTTCTCAATCACCAAATCCTAATACAAGATGTCATTCCAAGTACTCGAACAAGAGCACTGACTTTTCTCAATTGAATGCAGTAAGTGCTCCTTGTTGGGGTGTTGGTA
This sequence comes from Fistularia commersonii, assembly GCF_037954325.1. Lineage (NCBI taxonomy): Eukaryota > Metazoa > Chordata > Actinopteri > Syngnathiformes > Fistulariidae > Fistularia > Fistularia commersonii. Next base: position 14,802,021 of record NC_141288.1, read on the forward strand.
AATGATGCAGTTTCCCCAAAGCATATAATCACTGATCAAACCAAATTTTTTTGCCTGTCATGTATTTAAAAGTCAAAATTTGTCTAACAATTGTATAAGGATATAAATGCCCTCCTTTGACAGTGGACTGTTTTAGATATGCAGAGCTGCTGCTGTTTATATAGAAAACTTTTACCCCCAAAAAACTAATAATTTGTCTTGAATGTTACCTGAACATTTGCACTCACTTGAGTTACTGAATGCAGTAAGTGCTACATGTTGGGGTAATATTGGGGACACCTGGTCATACATCTCCGAAAACAATTTTCTCAATCACCAAATCCTAATACAAGATGTCATTCCAAGTACTCGAACAAGAGCACTGACTTGTCTCAATTGAATTCAGTAAGTGCTCCTTGTTGGGGTGTTGGTAAATGGTGCAGTTCCCTCCTGAACATATTATCAAGCTATAATTGTCAGCAAGGAGGTCCACTTGAAATCCAAAAGAGATATCGCTAGCTCTTGTTTTTTTCTGATCAGTTCACTTAAGATCTGTCAGTAAAATACCTAAAAGAAAGGGTGGCGTTTGGTCAAGTAATAGTATGTGTCTCCTGTTGGGGCAGTTTTGCGCAGCATTGATCTGACCCTATTTTCAGCTTGTCAAATATGAAAACGCAAATTTGTCAGACATTGGGAAAAGGATGTAAATGCCCAATTACGATAGTGGACTAATTTAGATTTCCAGAATTGCTGCTGTTCCTAGAAAAACTTCCCAATTTGTCTTGAATGTTACCTGAACATTTGCACTCACTTGAGTTACTGAATGCAGTAAGTGCTACATGTTGGGGTAATATCGGGGACACCTGGTCATACATCTGATTACCTTTTGAATTTAAGCATTTTCTCAACAATCACATCCAAATACAAGATGTCATTCCAAGTACTCGAACAAGAGCACTGACTTGTCTCAATTGAATTCAGTAAGTGCTCCTTGTTGGGGTGTTGGGTAAATGATGCAGTTCCCTCCTGAACATATTATCACGCCATAATTGTCAGCAAAGATGTCCACCTTGAATCCCAAAGAAAAATCGCTAGGTCTTGTTTTTTCTGATTAGTTCACTAAAGATCTGTCAGTGAAATTCCCAAAAGAAACGGAGTTTGGTCAAGTAATAGTATGTGTCTCCTGTTGGGGCAGTTTTGCCGAGCACTGATGTGAGCTTATTTTCAGCTTGTCAGATACGAAAAATCAAATTGTCAGACATTGGGAACAGGATATAAATGCTTATTTTTGACAGTGGACTGTTTTAGATATCCAGAGCTGCCGCTGTTTATCGAGAAGAGTTTTACCCCAAAGAACTGACAATTCGTCTTGAATGTTACCTGAACATTTGCACTCACTTGAGTTACTGAATGCAGTAAGTGCTACTTGTTGGGGTAATATTGGGGACACCTGGTCATACATCTGATTGCCTGTTGGAAACTAAGCATTTTAGTTTAATTAAGCATTTACCTAATCCAAATACAAGATGTCATTCCAAGTACTGGAACAAGAGCACCGACTTGTCTCAATTGAATTCAGTAAGTGCTCCCTGTTGGGGTGTTGGTAAATGATGCAGTTTCCCCAAAGCATATAATCAAGCCAGTTTTTTCATTTGGAAGGTGTCCCTCACGTGCCAAACAGAATCCACAAGGTATTGCGCTTTTCATTCTATCAATGCTCAGTTTTGTTCTCCCAACAAGTCATGAAAATGTGTTTTGATTTTTACCCAAACATTTGCCATCAATTGATTTACTGCATGTAATAGGTGTTACTGGGGGCACTGGGTGGGGGTACTAACAAATCAAAGGTTTTCGATCCCGTCAAACTTTTCCTTTTGAAAATGTAGGTTCAATGACTCTCCAAAAGAGTTGTCTGAAATCCAATTAATATGTATGTCTTCTTCCGATCATTTTCAATGTGTTGACATAGTGGAGCCTATGGAGCCCCAACGTGCAGGCTATCAACAAAGGCCATGATCACCGAAACTTGCATATTCGCTTGAAATCAGTGAGTCATAAAGTCCTGCCAAACGATACAGTGAGTGCTCAATACAAGTAGGAAAAGAGTTGTGATTTTCATGGTAATTTGAAGTCAATTGGAAATCTTGAAAGCTCGAAGGCGGAGTCAGAGATGAGATACTCAAAATTGTATTTAAGTCTGGCATTTCCTTACCAGATGTACAATTCCATCTTCCTACAAAGATCTTGGATGAGCCAGGGAAATGGTGATCATCCTTGCCAGGCATTGCCATCAAATGGAAACTGGTCATGCATTCCCCAGAATGTTTTGGAGCATATGAATGCTATAGCCGCGGTAAGTATTATGCCCTCTGATACAGTTTACTGAAGTTTGTAAAAATTTGTCAACAACATGAACAGGGAGCCCTGGCTGTTCAGAAATGCCTTTCGGGGCTTGTATGGTCAGCTAAGATATGCTTTTCAAGAATTTGGAAGAATATTTGACAATTACCGTAGAGTACAAGCCACTGAAGAAAACTTATGCCGACAAATACTGATAATTCGTCTTGAATGTTACCTGAACATTTGCACTCACTTGAGTTACTGAATGCAGTAAGTGCTACATGTTGGGGTAATATTGGGGACACGTGGTCATACATTTCCGAAAACCAATTTTAAATTCAGCATTTTCTCAATCACCAAATCCTAATACAAGATGTCATTCCAAGTACTCGAACAAGAGCACTGACTTGTCTCAATTGAATGCAGTAAGTGCTCCTTGTTGGGGTGTTGGTAAATGATGCAGTTTCCCCAAAGCATATAATCACTGATCAAACCAAATTTTTTTGCCTGTCATGTATTTAAAAGTCAAAATTTGTCTAACAATTGTATAAGGATATAAATGCCCTCCTTTGACAGTGGACTGTTTTAGATATGCAGAGCTGCCGCTGTTTATATAGAAAACTTTTACCCCCAAAAAACTAATAATTTGTCTTGAATGTTACCTGAACATTTGCACTCACTTGAGTTACTGAATGCAGTAAGTGCTACATGTTGGGGTAATATTGGGGACACCTGGTCATACATCTCCAAAAACAATTTTCTCAATCACCAAATCCTAATACAAGATGTCATTCCAAGTACTCGAACAAGAGCACTGACTTGTCTCAATTGAATTCAGTAAGTGCTCCTTGTTGGGGTGTTGGTAAATGGTGCAGTTCCCTCCTGAACATATTATCAAGCTATAATTGTCAGCAAGGAGGTCCACTTGAAATCCAAAAGAGATATCGCTAGCTCTTGTTTTTTTCTGATCAGTTCACTTAAGATCTGTCAGTAAAATACCTAAAAGAAAGGGTGGCGTTTGGTCAAGTAATAGTATGTGTCTCCTGTTGGGGCAGTTTTGCGCAGCATTGATCTGACCCTATTTTCAGCTTGTCAAATATGAAAACGCAAATTTGTCAGACATTGGGAAAAGGATGTAAATGCCCAATTACGATAGTGGACTAATTTAGATTTCCAGAATTGCTGCTGTTCCTAGAAAAACTTCCCAATTTGTCTTGAATGTTACCTGAACATTTGCACTCACTTGAGTTACTGAATGCAGTAAGTGCTACATGTTGGGGTAATATCGGGGACACCTGGTCATACATCTGATTACCTTTTGAATTTAAGCATTTTCTCAACCATCACATCCAAATACAAGATGTCATTCCAAGTACTCGAACAAGAGCACTGACTTGTCTCAATTGAATTCAGTAAGTGCTCCTTGTTGGGGTGTTGGGTAAATGATGCAGTTTCCCCAAAGCATATAATCAAGCCAGTTTTTTCATTTGGAAGGTCTCCCTCACGTGCCAAACAGAATCCACAAGGTATTGCGCTTTTCATTCTATCAATGCTCAGTTTTGTTCTCCCAACAAGTTATGAAAATGTGTTTTGATTGTTACCCAAACATTTGCCATCAATTGATTTACTGCATGCAGTAGGTGTTACTGGGGGCACTGGGTGGGGGTACTAACAAATCAAAGGTTTTCGATCCCGTCCAATCTTTTCCTTTTGAAAATGCAGGTTCAATGACTCTCCAAAAGAGTTGTCTGAAATCCAATTAATATGTATGTCTTCTTCCGATCATTTTCAATGTGTTGACATAGTGGAGCCTATGGAGCCCCAACGTGCAGGCTATCAACAAGGGCCATGATCACCGAAACTTGCATATTCGCTTGAAATCAGTGAGTCATAAAGTCCTGCCAAACGATACAGTGAGTGCTCAATACAAGTAGGAAAAGAGTTGTGATTTTCATGGTAATTTGAAGTCAATTGGAAATCTTGAAAGCTCGAAGGCGGAGTCAGAGATGAGATACTCAAAATTGTATTTAAGTCTGGCATTTCCTTACCAGATGTACAATTCCATCTTCCTACAAAGATCTTGGATGAGCCAGGGATATGGTGATCATCCTTGCCAGGCATTGCCATCAAATGGAAACTGGTCATGCATTCCCCAGAATGTTTTGGAGCATATGAATGCTATAGCCGCGGTAAGTATTATACCCTCTGATACAGTTTACTGAAGTTTGTAAAAATTTGTCAACAACATGAACAGGGAGCCCTGGCTGTTCAGAAATGCCTGTCGGTGCTTGTATGGTCAGCTAAGATATGCTTTTCAAGAATTTGGAAGAATATTTGACAATTACCGTAGAGTACAAGCCACTGAAGAAAACTTATGCCGACAAATACTGATAATTCGTCTTGAATGTTACCTGAACATTTGCACTCACTTGAGTTACTGAATGCAGTAAGTGCTACATGTTGGGGTAATATTGGGGACACGTGGTCATACATTTCCGAAAACCAATTTTAAATTCAGCATTTTCTCAATCACCAAATCCTAATACAAGATGTCATTCCAAGTACTCGAACAAGAGCACTGACTTTTCTCAATTGAATGCAGTAAGTGCTCCTTGTTGGGGTGTTGGTAAATGATGCAGTTTCCCCAAAGCATATAATCACTGATCAAACCAAATTTTTTTGCCTGTCATGTATTTAAAAGTCAAAATTTGTCTAACAATTGTATAAGGATATAAATGCCCTCCTTTGACAGTGGACTGTTTTAGATATGCAGAGCTGCTGCTGTTTATATAGAAAACTTTTACCCCCAAAAAACTAATAATTTGTCTTGAATGTTACCTGAACATTTGCACTCACTTGAGTTACTGAATGCAGTAAGTGCTACATGTTGGGGTAATATTGGGGACACCTGGTCATACATCTCCGAAAACAATTTTCTCAATCACCAAATCCTAATACAAGATGTCATTCCAAGTACTCGAACAAGAGCACTGACTTGTCTCAATTGAATTCAGTAAGTGCTCCTTGTTGGGGTGTTGGTAAATGGTGCAGTTCCCTCCTGAACATATTATCAAGCTATAATTGTCAGCAAGGAGGTCCACTTGAAATCCAAAAGAGATATCGCTAGCTCTTGTTTTTTTCTGATCAGTTCACTTAAGATCTGTCAGTAAAATACCTAAAAGAAAGGGTGGCGTTTGGTCAAGTAATAGTATGTGTCTCCTGTTGGGGCAGTTTTGCGCAGCATTGATCTGACCCTATTTTCAGCTTGTCAAATATGAAAACGCAAATTTGTCAGACATTGGGAAAAGGATGTAAATGCCCAATTACGATAGTGGACTAATTTAGATTTCCAGAATTGCTGCTGTTCCTAGAAAAACTTCCCAATTTGTCTTGAATGTTACCTGAACATTTGCACTCACTTGAGTTACTGAATGCAGTAAGTGCTACATGTTGGGGTAATATCGGGGACACCTGGTCATACATCTGATTACCTTTTGAATTTAAGCATTTTCTCAACCATCACATCCAAATACAAGATGTCATTCCAAGTACTCGAACAAGAGCACTGACTTGTCTCAATTCAATTCAGTAAGTGCTCCTTGTCATACCTTGTATGACCAGGTATGACAAGCTTCCCCGCCTCTGAGAGAAGAAACATTACCTCCGCTCCTCTGCTCCTCCGCTTCTCCGCTTCAGGCCCTGGAATTCCCGAACCGCTGGACATAAGCGAATCAAGGCCGGGCAGCTTCCATCCTCCGCTTCTCAGCTCATCCGCTCGAGGCCCTGGTACTCCCTGTCCGCGACCCCCCCCCCACCTAAACAAACTCACACACACACACACACAGACACACACACACACACACACACACACACACACGCACACACACCTTAACTCATACATCTGGTACTCATACATCTGGTCATACATCTCCGAAAACAATTTTCTCAATCACCAGATCCTAATACAAGATGTCATTCCAAGTACTCGAACAAGAGCACTGACTTGTCTCAATTGAATTCAGTAAGTGCTCCTTGTTGGGGTGTTGGGTAAATGATGCAGTTCCCTCCTGAACATATTATCAAGGCATAATTGTCAGCAAAGATGTCCACCTTGAATCCCAAAGAAAAATCGCTAGGTCTTGTTTTTTCTGATTAGTTCACTAAAGATCTGTCAGTGAAATTCCTAAAAGAAACGGAGTTTGGTCAAGTAATAGTATGTGTCTCCTGTTGGGGCAGTTTTGCCGAGCACTGATGTGAGCTTATTTTCAGCTTGTCAGATATGAAAAATCAAATTGTCAGACGTTGGGAACAGGATATAAATGCTAAATTTTGACAGTGGACTGTTTTAGATATCCAGAGCTGCCGCTTTTTATCGAGAAGAGTTTTACCCCAAAGAACTGATAATTCGTCTTGAATGTTACCTGAACATTTGCACTCACTTGAGTTACTGAATACAGTAAGTGCTACATGTTGGGGTAATATTGGGGACACCTGGTCATACATCTGATTGCCTGATGGAAACTAAGCATTTTAGTTTAATTAAGCATTTACCTAATCCAAATACAAGATGTCATTCCAAGTACTTGAACAAGAGCACCGACTTGTCTCAATTGAATTCAGTAAGTGCTCCTTGTTGGGGTGTTGGTAAATGATGCAGTTCCCTCCTGAACATATTATCAAGCCATAATTGTCAGCAAAGATGTCCACCTTGAATCCCAAAGAAAAATCCCTAGGTCTTGTTTTTTCTGATTAGTTCACTAAAGATCTGTCCGTGAAATTCCCAAAAGAAACGGAGTTTGGTCAAGTAATAGTATGTGTCTCCTGTTGGGGCAGTTTTGCCGAGCACTGATATGAGCTTATTTTCAGCTTGTCAGATATGAAAAATCAAATTGTCAGACGTTGGGAACAGGATATAAATGCCTATTTTTGACAGTGGACTGTTTTAGATATCCAGAGCTGCCGCTGTTTATCGAGAAGAGTTTTACCCCAAAGAACTGACAATTCGTCTTGAATGTTACCTGAACATTTGCACTCACTTGAGTTACTGAATGCAGTAAGTGCTACATGTTGGGGTAATATTGGGGACACGTGGTCATACATTTCCGAACACCATTTTGAAATTCAGCATTTTCTCAATCACCAAATCCTAATACAAGATGTCATTCCAAGTACTCGAACAAGAGCACTGACTTGTCTCAATTGAATTCAGTAAGTGCTCCTTGTTGGGGTGTTGGTAAATAATGCAGCTTCCCCAAAGCATATAATCACTGATCAGACCAAATTTTTTTGCCTGTCATGTATTTTAAAGTCAAAATTTGTCTGACAATTGTATAAGGATATAAATGCCCTCCTTTGACAGTGGACTGTTTTAGATATGCAGAGCTGCCGCTGTTTATATAGAAAACTTTTACCCCCAAAAAACTAATAATTTGTCTTGAATGTTACCTGAACATTTGCACTCACTTGAGTTACTGAATGCAGTAAGTGCTACATGTTGGGGTAATATTGGGGACACCTGGTCATACATCTCCGAAAACAATTTTCTCAATCACCAGATCCTAATACAAGATGTCATTCCAAGTACTCGAACAAGAGCACTGACTTGTCTCAATTGAATTCAGTAAGTGCTCCTTGTTGGGTTGTTGGTAAATGATGCAGGTCCCTCCTGAACATATTATCAAGCTAAAATTGTCAGCAAGGAGGTCCACTTTAAATCCAAAAGAGAAATCGCTAGCTCTTGTTTTTTTCTGATCAGTTCACTTAAGATCTGTCAGTAAAATTCCTGAAAGAAAGGGTGGCGTTTGGTCAAGTAATAGTATGTGTCTCCTGTTGGGGCAGTTTTGCGCAGCACTGATCTGACCCTATTTTCAGCTTGTCAAATATGAAAAAGCAAATTTGTCAGACATTGGGAAAAGGATATAAATGCCCAATTACGATAGTGGACTAATTTAGATTTCCAGAATTGCTGCTGTTCCTAGAAAAACTTCACAATTTGTCTTGAATGTTGCCTGAACATTTGCACTCACTTGAGTTACTGAATGCAGTAAGTGCTACATGTTGGGGTAATATTGGGGACACGTGGTCATACATTTCCGAACACCATTTTGAAATTCAGCATTTTCTCAATCACCAAATCCTAATACAAGATGTCATTCCAAGTACTCGAACAAGAGCACTGACTTGTCTCAATTGAATGCAGTAAGTGCTCCTTGTTGGGGTGTTGGTAAATGATGCAGTTTCCCCAAAGCATATGATCACTGATCAGACCAAATTTGTTTGCCTGTCATGTATTTAAAAGTCAAAATTTGTCTGACAATTGTATAAGGATATAAATGCCCTCCTTTGACAGTGGACTGTTTTAGATATGCAGAGCTGCCGCTGTTTATATAGAAAACTTTTACCCCCAAAAAACTAATAATTTGTCTTGAATGTTACCTGAACATTTGCACTCACTTGAGTTACTGAATGCAGTAAGTGCTACATGTTGGGGTAATCTTGGGGACACCTGGTCATACATCTCCGAAAACAATTTTCTCAATCACCAGATCCTAATACAAGATGTCATTCCAAGTACTCGAACAAGAGCACTGACTTGTCTCAATTGAATTCAGTAAGTGCTCCTTGTTGGGTTGTTGGTAAATGATGCAGGTCCCCCCTGAACATATTATCAAGCTATAATTGTCAGCAAGGAGGTCCACTTTAAATCCAAAAGAGAAATCGCTAGCTCTTGTTTTTTTCTGATCAGTTCACTTAAGATCTGTCAGTAAAATTCCTAAAAGAAAGGGTGGCGTTTGGTCAAGTAATAGTATGTGTCTCCTGTTGGGGCAGTTTTGCGCAGCATTGATCTGACCCTATTTTCAGCTTGTCAAATATGAAAAAGCAAATTTGTCAGACATTGGGAAAAGGGTATATACGCCCAATTACGATAGTGGACTATTTTAGATTTCCAGAATTGCTGCTGTTCCTAGAAAAACTTCCCAATTTGTCTTTAATGTTACCTGAACATTTGCACTCACTTGAGTTACTGAATGCAGTAAGTGCTACATGTTGGGGTAATATTGGGGACACCTGGTCATACATCTCCGAAAACAATTTTCTCAATCACCAGATCCTAATACAAGATGTCATTCCAAGTACTCGAACAAGAGCACTGACTTGTCTCAATTGAATTCAGTAAGTGCTCCTTGTTGGGTTGTTGGTAAATGATGCAGGTCCCTCCTGAACATATTATCAAGCTATAATTGTCAGCAAGGAGGTCCACTTTAAATCCAAAAGAGAAATCGCTAGCTCTTGTTTTTTTCTGATCAGTTCACTTAAGATCTGTCAGTAAAATTCCTAAAAGAAAGGGTGGCGTTTGGTCAAGTAATAGTATGTGTCTCCTGTTGGGGCAGTTTTGCGCAGCACTGATCTGACCCTATTTTCAGCTTGTCAAATATGAAAAAGCAAATTTGTCAGACATTGGGAAAAGGATATAAATGCCCAATTACGATAGTGGACTATTTTAGATTTCCAGAATTGCTGCTGTTCCTAGAAAAACTTCACAATTTGTCTTGAATGTTACCTGAACATTTGCACTCACTTGAGTTACTGAATGCAGTAAGTGCTACATGTTGGGGTAATATCGGGGACACCTGGTCATACATCTGATTACCTTTTGAATTTAAGCATTTTCTCAACCATCACATCCAAATACAAGATGTCATTCCAAGTACTCGAACAAGAGCACTGACTTGTCTCAATTCAATTCAGTAAGTGCTCCTTGTTGGGGTGTTGGGTAAATGATGCAGTTCCCTCCTGAACATATTATCAAGGCATAATTGTCAGCAAAGATGTCCACCTTGAATCCCAAAGAAAAATCGCTCGGTCTTGTTTTTTCTGATTAGTTCACTAAAGATCTGTCCGTGAAATTCCAAAAAGAAACAGAGTTTGGTCAAGTAATAGTATGTGTCTCCTGTTGGGGCAGTTTTGCCGAGCACTGATGTGAGCTTATTTTCAGCTTGTCAGATATGAAAAATCAAATTGTCAGACATTGGGAACAGGATATAAATGCTTATTTTTGACAGTGGACTGTTTTAGATATCCAGAGCTGCCGCTGTTTATCGAGAAGAGTTTTACCCCAAAGAACTGACAATTCGTCTTGAGTGTTTCCTGAACATTTGCACTCACTTGAGTTACTGAATGCAGTAAGTGCTACATGTTGGGGTAATATTGGGGACACCTGGTCATACATCTGATTACCAGTTTGAAACTAAGCATTTTAGTTTTTACTATGCATTTACCAAATCCAAATACAAGATATCATTCCAAGTACTTGAACAAGAGCACTGACTTGTCTCAATTGAATTCAGTAAGTGCTCCTTGTTGGGGTGTTGGTAAATGATGCAGTTTCCCCAAAGCATATAATCAAGCCAGTTTTTTTCATTTGGAAGGTCTCCCTCACATGCCAAACAGAATCCACAAGGTATTGCGCTTTTCATTCTTTCAATGCTCAGTTTTGTTCTCTCAACAAGTCATGGAAATGTGTTTTGATTGTTACCCAAACATTTGCCATCAATTGATTTACTGCATGCAGTAGGTGTTACTGGGGGCACTGGGTGGGGTTACTAACAAATCAAAGGTTTTCGATCCCGTCCAATCTTTTCCTTTTGAAAATGCAGGTTCAATGACTCTCCAAAAGAGTTGTCTGAAATCCAATTAATATGTATGTCTTCTTCCGATCATTTTCAATGTGTTGACATAGTGGAGCCTATGGAGCCCCAACGTGCAGGCTATCAACAAAGGCCATGATCACCGAAACTTGCATATTCGCTTGAAATCAGTGAGTCATAAAGTCCTGCCAGACGATACAGTGAGTGCTCAATACAAGTAGGAAAAGAGTTGTGATTTTCATGGTGAAGTCAATTGGAAATCTTGAAAGCTCGAAATTCAGCATTTCCTCAATCACCAGTCCTAATACAAGATGTCATTCCAAGTACTCGAACAAGAGCACCGACTTGTCTCTATTGTATTCAGTAAGTGCCCCTTGTTAGGGTGTTGGTAAATTATGCAGTGTCCTCCCAACCATATCATCAAGCCATTATTGTCAATAAGGAGGTCCACTTCAAAACCTAAAGATTACTCGCTAGGTCTTGTCCATGTCTGATCAATCTTAATATCTGTAAGAAAAAGTCACTAAAAAAATTGTTGCGTTCTGTCAAATAACAATATGTGCTTCCTGTTGGGGTCCTTTTGCTGATCACTGGTATCAAAAAGGTATCAATAAGTCAAATTTTATTCGACAACTGGAACATGATATAATTGCCCAATTATGACCTTGGGCTTTTGGCGATTTCAAGACCTGCTGTTTATGGAGAAAACCTTTCCCTGGGGGATATGGCAAGTGGCGGTTAGTACCAGCAGACTTGGTGGGACGGCCTTCTGAAGGCACTTAGAGGACTATTATTTGACTCAGCGCTCAGACCAGTTAAGGTGCAGGCTGTGGTGTTGCAGCCAACTTAAGCCAAGGACTATGGGTGAGTGAGACATGGGGAAGACAAAGGATATTTGCTTACAGTGGTGTCCGGAAGTTAGGAACTTAAGGGCTTTTTCTTGTGGGTGATCCAGGGTAAGTGTCTACCATATGGGGCAGAAACATTCCGTGGCTCTGACAGACGTGCAGTTTTAATGTTGATTGTGGAACCAGATAGTGATCAGACTCTGCTAGTGCAGAGTGCAGCGAGGCCAAATGTGTCACAGTTTAAAAGTAGAGTAGCAGGGAGTAAGTGGAGAAGAGGAACCTGTTCTGATGTGGCCCGCCAACCTCCCTCTTCTTGGTAGACCGGAGGCTACAAAATGACCAGCGGATCCAAAGTAGAGGCATTGATTGGAACATGTTCACCACTATCTGATGGTGGAGGATGCTTGACAAGGCTTGATCAGTCACAGGTGTGCCGGTACCCCCAAATAGAATCATTCACCTGGTCAATCAGGCTAACTGGTGACAGGGGTTGTACAAAGCCTGGCCAAGGACTCCTACACACTCAGTACATATCCAAATGCACTGAACAGCAAATTAGGAATTTCACAGGTATGTCAATGCTTTGAATCATGAATCTTCAAAGGTCTTACATATTTCCTAAATAGGAACACTCATTGCCTGAACATGATCTTGTCTATGTCGCATTCAGAAACAGCTTCTAATTTGGTGCATTCCTATTGAGACATTTTTGCATAGCAACAACAACTCTGATGGAAGTTATAATTACTTGATTTTTAAAAGGAAGCAATCTGATGTGAGTTATCGATCCAAAAAAAATGTATACATAAAAGGGAAAACGACTGAGTGACAAAAAGTGCTTTAATGGTGATAGAATGCAGTAACAAAGAATATGTCTCTGTCTTAGAACAATATTTTCAATCCTTACATTGGCCATGACTTCACTTCTATATATTATATTTGTATTTTTCCGTGACACAAAGCCAGGTCATTTGTGAGGACCTTCTCCAAATTAGAAAATAAAATAGTACCAACTGCTTTTTCAACACAAAATTTACATAATTGCTACGTACATTGTTAGCAGTAAAAAACAAAAAAAAGTTTCCTGATATGGACAGTCTTCCTGTTTGACTTCGAGGTCGAACTAAAAGCTGAATATTTTTATAGACTTCCCCCAGAATGCTGAGCAGTGTAAAATCCTTTTGTTTGCTGCAAGCACCCAGTCCCCGTTTGTACAGCTTTGTTAGTTTTCCTCAACCACAAATGGGTTCAAAGTTCAAATCCCTGCTGGATACCCAAAAGACAGAATCTCACGCAAAGGACTTTTGGCCTGATGTTAAAACAAACACATTTTGAAGGTTTCAATGCTATGTCATTTTCAACTTATATTTAGGAACAGTCAACACCTCACCCACATAACAATATTTGAGGATTTACAATACAATTGACACCGACTGACACCAACAATTTTATCCCCTACAATTTTATCCCCTACAGTAAATACGGCTAAGATTTATCCCCTACATGAATGCAGTAGGTGATTTATAATAATACAGCATGTATTTGTAACTATGCTTTACAAGGATATATTGATTCATAAAAAAAAGGTACCAAATCAAAGGTCTTCAATGGCAAAAAAATGATTTACTGCTATCTTGACTGGACTGTGAAAATACACAGGTCATCCTTGCTGCTGTTTGACAATCAGTTAAATCTATGTCATTTCATCCGGATCCTTTTCTTTACCTGGTACTTCTGTGTGCACGCTGTCTCTGTCATTATAGGGAGGCGTAATCTGTGTGTGTACATGCTGATATGTTGATGTGACGCTGTTGTCTTCAGCAACCTGTTCTTTCCTGTCTACACAATTTGTGTCTCCAACCTCCATGAATAACTTTGTAACCTTTCCATATGATTTGGGTTTGCAGTTACTGTTGGATGTCATACAATGATTAGCATTTGTTTGGTAGTTGGTGGGGTTTGATGAAGTCTGAAGTTCAATTTCCTTTGACGGTATAGGCAGAGGCTCTTCTACTTCCCTCTTTTGCTTCCAGGACTGTTGTTTGAGGAGAACAATTACAGCAATTAGGAAGAAGAAGGAACTGCCACTTAGACAAGTGATAAGGCTCTGAAAGGTAATCCTGTAGGAAGGGAAAAATAAATTTCAGGATTGATTTCTAGGCAAAACAATTCATGATTTCTGAAATAATTTTCTCCACTTGAGATTCTACCTGTACATGTCAGAGTCATACAATCGACATGCTCCACGCCCGCCACATTTTTTGGTTGACCACTTCAGGCAAGTTAAATCAATCAATGCACCAAAGTATATTGGTGCTGGGATTCCACCTAGAAACCACACATTGTCACATTGATTTTCAAAGACTACATTAACTTCTGTTTCCCAAGCTGAAAATTTTTTGTTTACATCTTTGAGTACAATCTTCTCCCTGAGAACACTAAGAAATTATTGATATCATTATCAAATGTAAGGAAGCAGTTCCACAAACAGTATAAATTTAGCTTACCAAAACCTCGCGACACCAAGGTCTGTATACCTAGTGCAAGGGATTTCAGCTCTGGTGAAGTGCATCTGGGAAAAAGACAGGCTTTTGTCAAAATATTCAGTTGTCAAAATACAATTGTTTTGTGAACTATTGAATGAATGCACTAGCAGTTTAACTTTAGCATCTTTGACATTCAACAGGTCAGAGAGGGTCCTAAGAGCTGTTAGTTGGATGTGTGCACTGTATTAGATGTGATGTAGTTGACAGTTTTTTCATAAGTGCTTTATGGTTCGTTAATGTTCTTCCTAGCTCTGTCAACTTTTTTTTGAGAAATCTATATGTTGAGCTGAATGTCAAACTGACTACATTATTGACTAAATTATTAACCTTGACTCCTTTGCATTCATCGGAAAAGGAAGGTATGTGCAAACCTTATGATAAGCATGTAAGCGGGTGTAATCCCCACAGCATTGAGGAAAGAGCTCAGAACAGATACAGCCATGTATGAAATGAAGCTGTGGCTGCAGGCTTCGGTTTGAGGACACTGTCCAAGCTTTGCTGATGTACTGATATGAGTCTGTTTGGGGACAGTCACACAACTGCAGTTCTGAAAAACCTGACGGAAGAAGAAATAAGAGTGCTGACTAAACTTTTGAGACAAGGAAGACAAGGCTAAATATAATACAGCATGGATTAGAACGTTGAAAATCATGAACACTGAAGAGGCCTTTCAGATGAGGGGTAAAAAGTCAAGTTTCAACAAGATATTGGTCATGTAATTGTAAAATCAGAAAAAACAAAATAGTGTTGACCTTTTCAATCCATTGAAGAAATGCCCTAGTTCTTTTGTTGAAAACCTATTAATGTCAAAATAGAATTTATTTCAAACCCCATTTTGTTTGGCCACTAATTTCATTTTGATTGCCAAACCGGACCCATTGATTGGCACAATGTCAACCCATCTTAATCAAATAGTAAGAATAACTGTCCTCTTGGCTTATCCCCAAAGATAATTTGCAAGATATACCTCAGTAAGAAGATTTCAGTAGAATATAGTGTATGCTAATGAAATTTTCTGCTGAAGGATCTGTGTAGAATGTATCAAATCTGATGATTTAATAGATGATGGATGATTCAATCTAAAATCAAGAAAATACTTTTTAAGTATAAAAAAGGAAAAAATTGAAAAACAGTGAATAAAATCATCAAATACATTGAGATTTGTGTATAAATGGATTAGTCTTACTAGGTTTTTGCCAAATCCGCTGGAGTTGTGGCAGCCGGCCATGCAAGGTGATATGTAGGAGATTCCACTGTCAGAGCACACAGGATCCCACTCCTCCAAAGAACATGAGCATTCCCTGTTACACTCTGATATTAGGGCTTCTTTGTCATAAAATAAGCTGGGTGTCCTATAAATCAGGAATCATAGTTCACGTGAGCTGTGCTTCAGGGGTTATTGTGAGATTTCTGATACATTCAATCAGGATGTCAATAACATGGTAAACATTAATCAGATTTCCCAGATTTCCCCCGGTGTGTCGGTAGGGGAATGAAAGATAACTGCTCACAGAATGGGCAGGCAGCAGAGAGCCTCCTCCTGCTGTTCACTCTCCACTGTTATAGAACAGGTGAGAGGAATTAAGCGCGTAGCTAGGGGGATAAGGTGGCCAGCAATTTGGTTACAACAGCTTATCCACCATTAGAATGGTGCTCAGGGTTGAAACACCCAATAATCAAAGGGCACCATCTGATAACATTAACTCCTTCTGGTCAGAAGTGCCCTTCGCCAACAGTTAATATAGAAGAGGATATATCTTATGGTTTATATATATTCAAATTTACCGATATCCATACTTTGGCACACCAAAGTATTGCACTTACCCATTGTATGACACTGTGAGCCCAGCCATGGGAATGTTGTCGCACTTTGTACCAAAATGTAACAACATAAGAAGGTACCCTGTGAAAGACATGGCTAAAGAAAGCTGAGCTCCTGACACAACACTCAGCTTGTACCTCGTCATAATCACCCCGCCTAGAAATGTACCTGAAGCCACTGCAGGCAGGTTCAACAAACCTAAAAGAAACAAAACAAAACTTTATTACACAAGGTCAGTGACTAATTGGAGTTTGAAGGTTTGAGGTTTATATGGGCCGAAACTGCATGGGCTGTTATCTTGCAATATCAAAGTCACTGCATTCGGGCCAGATTTTATCACTTCTGTACACTGGGAGAGTGTCTTTACTGCTATTTTCAACCCCAACACCTCCAAAAGAGGATATATCTTTCCAACGGTTTGACTGAAACTGAGTCTTACTAGAGGAATTTCTGCATTTACTCTGACGGAAGAGAGTTATATTCAGTCATATTGATTCATTTTCATCAAACGGATTTGTGGGTAGAGCTCTATCTACCAGACAACGTTACTTGCTATATGAAACTACATTGTCTCTCTATTCACTTAATACTTGGATGCCTTTTTAGGTCTTACAACAAGTAACACTAATAAAAGCAAATATAAATCTACAATGCAAAATTTCTCATACGTGTTTTGTTTTGTTTGCTTTTTGTTATTGTTACCAATGAGGAAGTTGACTGCTGATGCCGACTGTCCAAATTGTTGTTCTATATATTTGGCTTTGAAAGTAAACAAGCCAACAAGGGAGTTGAACTTGAGAGTGCTGCCACACAGCAACAGGAAATAGGCAGGAGTGCACAAAAGTTTCTTCAGTGATGGAAGGAATCCTGTGACAAAGACAAATCATAAACATTTGAAGACCATTCTTATTGGGTCCAGTGAAACTAAAGTAAATACCACACAATATTTGTCGATGATTAAGTACCTTTAGCAATTTCTCCAAGATCCTGGCTGTGATCTTTATTGTGGACAACTGCTGTATTATTTGGAGTTTCTTGAACGGAATTCTGCTTATCTATTTCTTGCTCTTCTTTGGGCAAAGACCGAGGCAGGAATAAGAATGGAATCCCAGAGATGAATAGCATAGCAGAGGACACTAAGAGACCCAACCACCATGCTCCAACCCACCGGGAATCGTTGGGTGTGATTGTAACACTGTCTGAGGGTGACAGGAAAAAAGGGGACACAAGACAACACAAGGACAGATTTCAAATGAAAATGTATGGCAATGGTCTTTGATTTTTGAAGTAAACTTATATGATTGCCATAACTTGTCTGCTTTAATAACCCGGTGAGCTTGCAGTAAACTGCCAGTGACGTGAGACATTACCCAACCGACGTCAATTATTTCATTTCAGTGTATCCATAGCCGAGGAACCATATTTGTCTGGTAAACCAACTTTTTATTTTTATCAACTTTTCTACCCACGTAGTCAGGGTTCTCCAATCAAGACTATTGTTATAGTTAATCTTTAACTGACAGTATTTTGAAAAAAATCGGATTTAGTAGTTGGGTAGACCTATATTCAAATGTATGAGACTCACCCATATCAACAAATCCAATGTCAACATATAATGTGGCACAATAGGATCCAAGAAGATACCCAAACATGGGACCCAGCAACATAATGGTCTGCAAACTGGCTGCCAATTAAATGGTGAAATTATTTTTAATATTGACTATTCAGTCCCCAAACAGATACATATAAAAGAATAGGTCAGAAGGAAAATAAATAGTAATAATTACCTATGTAGAAGGGAGAGCTTTGAGCTTTTGCGTAGTCATCAACATAGGAGATGCCCAATGGTGTGACGGGAGTTTCTCCAATACCCCTGAGTGCATTCCCCAATAAGATGTAGATCCACATGTTGGCAGCAGACCCGTTTCCACAAGCTAAATAGAAATGTGGCACAAAACTGATTCATCTAACAAAGTTATATTATCAAAAAGAGTGTTCCCAAAATGCTCCCATGTACTCCTTTTGTTATAAATGATAGTCTGAAAGTCGCTATTTGTCTATTTGTCCCAGGTGTGTGATTGCATGCTTAGTTCTCAACGGTTAGGTAGGCCTTGTTTAGCATTTTGCCTGAGTGAATGTGCCAAATGACAACGATGCTGTTCATGGATACTAAAGGCTATAATTTTGCTCCTTGAAAATACCATACTATAGAGCTGTCTGTGTTGAACAGGATCACATTTTGAAACATTAACGGAGAGCCCCAATTAAAATGAGCAGTAAATATTACAAAGGGAACATTACAAATAAGCCAAACTGGTGCAAAATTATTGCACAAATTGAGCATGTTAGGGTGGCATGGTGGCACAGGGATTAGCACTTCAGCTTCCCAGCACAAAGAAAACACATAGAAAGGTCCTCTGGTTCAATTCCAACCAGGGGACCTTTCTGTATGGAGTTTGCATGTTCTCCCAATGTGTGTGTGGGTTTCCTCCAGGTTCTCTGGTTTCCTCCCAATGTCCAAAAACATGCAGGTCAATAGTGAAAAAATGGGAAAATTGCCCTGAATGAATGAGTGAGTAAATGGTTGTTTGTCTATATATGTGGCCCTGCAATTGACTGGCGACCAGTCCAGGGTTTACCCCGCCTCTTGTCCATTTCAACCCATATAATTCTTGCAGGGAGAATTGCTCTCTATTATTAAAGCTGAGGTAAAGGTTCAGAACATGGTAACTCAGAATGTGCAATATGAATACAGCAGTGGGGATTAGTAACTGAAAGACTCAGAACAGGATCACTGCATTCCAGGGATAGTTTAGAGAAGGCCAGTACATTTTCAAATGATACCAGCATACTACTGGTGCGGGGGGGTCTGACCATCAACTACAGCCAAAGCACCTCGTCAGGCTCCTTCTTCTCGCTGTATACCAGAAAACTTGTGCTGGTATCAGGAGCAACTAAATAGCAGAGGAACTCATCTTCAAATAAGAATAAACCTCAGGGGGCAAATGAGCAGTGGACTGTGCACGCAGAATATCACAATTTTTATAAAAGAGTTTTTTATAGCAATATTGAAACCAATCAACAAATGATATAATAGCTGGTTCCATAGTGTAAAAGTAGGGCCCCATAGGGCCTCAAGGTCTCATTGGATCTGCAAAATAGCGCACAGATTACAAGCTTGTGCTTATCTTTAAATGTAACTTTTTGATGAAAAAATTTGAATCAATGCAAGACAAAACCCTGATTGTGGTCCTGTCACAAAAATATATTTCAGCAATGCTTTGAGCTGATCAAAGGTTTCCAATTGAGGCTGTTGGACATTTAATTGATCTCAGGAGTAGTTGAAATATCACAAAGATTTGTTATGACCATTCTGAGGGCATTAATTTCCCTAAAGCTTGACTAACTTGGGGATCATGGCACATCAAAGCAATTGAAAGTAACTACATGAGTTTAAGTTTGTGCCTCTAAGCACACAAATTTATGAAAATCCACAGACAGCCCTCAAATGATCCCAGATCCTTACTTTGATCGTCTTTCTCTGAGATGTATGTCTGATTTTGTGATTCCAGAGGATGGACACAGGCAGCTATGTTCACAGTGTCATTCTGGAAAGCATGGACGACTGTATCATACTTGTATCTGTGAAAACAGATGCTGTAATATTTAGGATTATATTTTCATAAAAACCTGGCACTACCCAATATATTTTACCTTCCCATTAAGAAGTGTGTCATGCCAGTGAGACATGCTCCTACAGACATGATAAAGCAGCCGGCAGCGATAAGTCTGGGCCGATGGAGCTTGGCACCAAAATAGCTGACCACCGCTAAAAACAACAAGTTACCTGTGCAATCACAAGAGAATAAAAAAGTGATTTAATTGAGAATGTTAAAATGATTTTGGATGACATGATCGAGACTAGATAAGGTCTTTTAAAGGTAAGGGAAAAATTGATATACCCATCTCAAAACTGGTATCGACAAATCCAACATATGTGCTGGAAAGCTCAAAACGTCTTTCAATTTGTGTAATGGAGCTTTTCACGTAGCTCCCTGCCAAAGTCTTGGAGAGGTTTGCCAAGCCCAAAGCTACAACAAACATCTGAAAAAGACACAGAAAAGTAAAACAAGTCCAATGTCATCAAGTTCAGTAATGTGAATTTCAAAGACAGTCAGAGTGAAGTATTATATTGTATTTGATGATATCATGCACGGCTCATGTTAGACGTTTTGGAGCGAAGGTCAGAGAAGCCAGACAGAGATAGGTCAGTCATGTACAGAGGAGGGATAGTGAATGAATTGGTAGACAGATGCTGGAATTGGAGCTGCCAGGCAGGAGATCTCGAGGGAGACCAATGAGAAGATTTATGGACCTAGTGAGAGAGGCTATGAAGGTAGTTGGTGTGAGAGAGGAGGATAAAGAGGATAGGGTTAGATGGAGAAGGTTGATTCACAAATTCGCTGAGGAAAAGTCAAAAGGAGAAAAAGAAGAGGATGTATGTATATATCATATTATTGATTTTGACAAAGAACAATTCAGAGCCTTTCTCAACTCCTCTCTGAAAACCATGCAACACTCCTCCCTTTTCAGCTTCCACCACTTTGTCCTCTGCTCTGCCTTTGTCCTCCTCATCTTCCTTGTCACCAGAGTCATCCTACAAACCACCATCCTATGCTGTCTGGCTACACTCACCTACAACTACTTTGCAGTCACTGATCTCTTTCAGGTTACCTTGTCCATACAAGATGTAGTCTACCTGCATGCTCTTACCTCCACTTTTATAAGTTACCCTGGGCTCCTGTTTTTGTTTTTTTTTTGGTTTTTTTTTTTTTGGGGGGGGGGGGGGGGGGGGGGAGTGTTCACTACTGCCATTTCCATCCTTTTTGCAAAATCTACCACCGTCTGTCCCTCTGCGTTCTTATCCCATATACCAAATCTGCCCATCACATCTTCATCCTCACTATTGCCTTCACCAACATGTCCTTTGTAGTCTGCACCAATTACCACAGTCCAATTTCTGGGGACATTCTGCATCACTTCATCTAACTCATTCCAGAACTTCTCCTTCTCTTCAAATTCACATCCCACCTGCGGGGCATAGCTATTAACAACCTTTCAGCATCACACCTTCAATTTCCAGTTTCAAATTCTTACGTCTATCTGACATTCTTTTCAACTCCAGAACATTCCTGACAAACTCCTCCTTCAAGCAAACTCCTACTCCATTTCTCTTCCTGTCAGTACCATGATAGTACAACTTAAAGCCTGCTCCTAAGATTCTAGCCTTACTTCCTTTCCACCTGGTCTCCTGGACACACAGTATATCCACTTTCCTTCTCTGCATCATGTCAGCCAACTCAACGTTTTCCTGTCATAGTCCCAATATTCAAGTCCCTACAATCAGTCCCAGGCTTTTTCCTTTCCTCTTCTCTCCTCTCTCTGATTCCGAACACTCCTTCCTCGCTTCCTTGTTTGTGTGTGCGTATATATGTAATTTTAAAATGCTGCATGAACACTTTCTACTCCATATATTAATTTCCAACTTGAAATTATTGAAGATAGTGCTCGGTTGAGTGAAAAATCATGTAAATACTTTGAGAGAGTAGGCGGCAGAGTGTGTTGCTTTATCTTCATCATCACAGAGAGCCTCCTGACTGTGCATCTTCTCTCGGTGGTCAGGGTTGTTGTCCATCCTGCACAGATTTGCTCCTCATATATCTCAAAGCCCTGCAAGAACTGGCAAAAGGCCATGCAGACAATTTGTTTTTCAAAGTTATTTTATTTCTATCAATGTCATTTTGAAAATAATTTTATCAAACTAAAGTGATCATTTGAGAGGGAGTTATGTTTGGAAATTTCAACGATAATTAGCTTCCCAAATACTCAAAACAGTGACTGACAATCCTTGAGCAAACACTATTTCAGCTAGGTTTTTTTCATTGATCAAACAGTACATGTTTGTTGGAATTGAAACTGGCGGTTTTTAGCAGTATGTCAGGAGTGCTTATCAGGACCGCTGTTTAATAAGAGGATATTAATAAGAATAAGAATAAAAATAAGATCAAGATCAAGATCAAGAACGAGAACAAGAATGGTAAAAGAAGCTTTATCACATCTGAAACATGTTCTCAGATGCCCAAAAAACGTCCATATTCTGGCATTCTGGGGGGATCACCAGGGATTTGATCCCAAAGTTATTAGGGATATTAAAAATTTGTAAGGTCACAAAATTATTATTTTTGGTCATTTTAAGTTAAGTTCAATCCAGTTCAAACCTTTTCCTAGCTCCCCCTTACGTTTGCACTACCAATAGTTGAACTGGTTTGACTTGAAACTACTGTTTAACATGCCTTTCAGATTCCCCTCCGGCATTTATATTTACATCTGTTTTAACTGTTTTAACTGCTGTTATATGCCTTTTAGACAAATAAAACAATTGAAAATGCATTCACAGTGCTATTAGCTGTCAGTCCAGTGATTCAAAAACTAAATGGGGAGACCACATTTGGGAGAATCAAAGAGCCGATTGACATATTGTGTTGTCTGGGGCAGCGTGGCACAGGGAGTAGAGTGCTAGTCCTTAGGACCAAACATTCCTATTTTGATTACTGTTACTGCCTGTTACTGCCTCCTCCTAGTGTGTCGAAGCGTTGTTGAGCAAGACACTGAACCCCTAACTGCTCCCCTGGCACTGCTAGATGGTTCATCCACAATGGGTTAAATGCACAAAACGAATTTCCCGCAAGGGATTAATGAAGTATCATTAAAATGTATATATGTGTTAACTAGTATTGTTAATCTGTTTTAATCTCATCATCACAGCTGTGAATTTCTTTGGTTAAAACTCCCTCCCAAAGAATCTTTGTCTACTGTCTTGACTTGAATCTATGTTGTATTATCAAGAACTTTCTGGGTACATTTAAATACATTGTCAATACAGTAAATCAGCTTTTAATGACAATGTGAAGCGGTGAATAGCAAAAATGCAAATGATTAAAATCAGAAAGGAAATACTGAAGAAGTTTACTTACATACCCGGTGCATCTCCCCAGTGTCTCTGTACTTGTTTTGCAACCTTATCTTTCCAGATCCCAAAGTAGAACCCCTTACCCTATTCTGCTGTCAGGGAGCAGAGCTATTACTTCAAACCAAAGAGACAAAAGGTCTCTCACAAGTTTATTCCACAGGCATGCTAAGAGGGAGAAAGAAAGACCATGGGAGGAGGAGCTCTAGACAGCTTACTCCAGACCAGGCGCACATTTTTAATAACAAATATTCAGTTATTGAGGTTTTTGTTTTGGTTATGAACCCAAACAAACCTAAAAGGGACGAGATTATCTGAATTACTGCCATAATATTACTAGTTTTGCTAACATCATAAAAAAGACCCCTACCCAGACAAAGGAACATCTCTGCCGTGATTGGATTTAGATTCCTCATACGTTTGCAAAGATGGTCATTTGACATGGGGATGAGGGATTTTTTTTTTTTTAGTTAAGTATTTCCTACTGAAAACCATTATAGCCTGACGCTACAGATATAGTACACAGCAGTACAGAACCTATCTTTTCCTTTATTTAAACCTCTTTCTCAAAGGGGATGCTAACCTCACTATTCCACACACATGGTTCTGGGCTCTAGTAGAAATGAAGATTTGGTGACACCCACCTTATTATATTCTTGTTTCTATAAGACTTTGAATAATAAGACGATGAAAAACAATGTTGCCAAACCAAATTCAAAACAATTTCTGTTCATGAAAATTAAAAATTTAGCACACACACCTTTTTTTTTTCTTTTTTTTTTTTTCCAGGAATGAACCCTTAGCCTAGCGATGGTATTGGTGAGTGTGTATGTGTATGTGTATGCGTATGCGTATGTGTATGCGTATGTGTATGTGTGGTGCTGTGGGTGTGGGTGTGAGTGTTGGTTTGGGTGAAAGTAGGGGCCCGACCAGCTTTGCCTCTGAAAAATTTACAGGATTAAGATTAAAAGCCCTCACATTCCTGCACACTTGCAGTAACTAAAGCATGTACCACTATGCTGTTTTTTTTTGCTAGTTTTGATCAATAGGCACATAATACGACTTTAGCTTCAAGCATTTAAACAGAATATTGCTATTAGAAGTAGTAGTAGAAGTACATAACTATTTTGTTATTTATTTAGTTATTTAGCTTTTGGATCTTATTGAGATGGGCGGTACTAGTGTGTTGCATCTGAGAGGCTTTGGATCAGGCAAGAGGAGGAATTAATATTGGTGGATAACCTGAGCTATGAGTACAATCTGCTGGTGAAACAAAATACTGCACGCTCAATGAAAAGAATAGATGTAGATGAGAATCATCAGTTAAACTGCTGGGTAAGAGCAAATGTAAGTACAAAGCAATACGACTATTTTTTCAGTTCAAGTTAATCAATTTGATATACATATGAAATGTATCCTAAATTTATCGATAACAAAACATCTTTTTAAATTAAAATATCTCAAAAACTGAATATCTTCTCACTCCAAACAGTTTCAGTTTGAGTGTTCAGAATCCTGTATACAGGTGAAGTATAACTTCAGCAGTACAATCACAGTCACATAAAATCAAAAACATCTTTAATGCAAACATGGTTCTTGTTCATGTTAGGTAGTGGTTGACTTCTGACCCAAAAGCAGCCAAGCAGCAGATGAAAGGTACTTTATGACTTGGGAGGTGTTTGATCCGGTAGTTCAATAAAGGTAGTAGGTAACAGTTGTGGTTATGATACTAGGAATGCAGGATATCATGTCATCATCTGGTGAGGAATGGACTGCTGGGGCAGCATATTAGCACTGTTGTGGGGATTGCAGAATTAGAGGGGCACACCAAGTATGGCTTGACACTGGACATGTGGAATACTGGGTGGAGGAGGGAAGTCAGAGGCACACTGTCACTCTGTTGATGATCCGTTCAATCTGGTGGGGACCTAAGAGCTGAGGGGACAGTTTTCGGGACTCTCCCTGCAATGGGAGGTCCTTAGACCAGAGTCACCCCTGTTGGCCCACCATGTACTCCAGGGCAGGGGTGCGTCAGTGATTGACTCCCTTGCGGGCACAGACACTGGTCTTCTAGAGAGAAGTTGGAACCTACTCCACACCCAGTGACACTGCTGGAGAAGAGCCTTTACAGAGGGAGGGGGCGTAGCCCAGAGAGCATTTGTAGGGGAAGAGGTCGGTGGCTGCACTGACCTGATTCAGTGCATACTCCACCCAGGGCAGGTCCTTACCCAGGGCCACAATGGAGGGCTGCCTTGATGCTCTTGTTGGCCTGTTCTGCCTGCCATTGATCTAGGGGTGGTATCATGAGGACAGGCGGATGGTTGCGCCACTATCCTTGCAGAGGGCCCTCCTTGGGAGGCTAACTGGGGACTCCAATTGCTCACTATCTGTCGGTTGAGAGTCCATTGAGCCAGTACACATGCTTCATGCGGAGCTCTGCTGTCTTGAGCGAGGAGGTGAGCTTGGGGGGAACCAGCAGTTCCACCACCTTGGAGAATTGGTCTATGATGGTGAGAATGACCATGTCCGCTCTGCTCTGGAGGCAGGCCGATTATGAAGTCCACCACATTGTGTGACCAGGAGCGACTGGGTACTGGGAGAGGGTGCAGGAGGCAACAGAAGCGCTAGTGAGAGGCCTTGTTTCAGATGCAAAAACTAGGCGGAGATGAACTTCCAGACGTCTGCTGCTATAGTCAGCCACAAATCATCGGGAACCTAGAGGCTGTTTGCAAGGAAAGTCCCAAAGTTTGGCTGGGTACTCTTTGCCCTTCTGGCCACTTCTCCCAAATTTGTGGTGATCTCCAAAATTACCAGAGAAATAGGAAAGACAGTGTCAGGGGTGGCAGGGTCTCATTCTGCCGAGTAGACCCGAGATAGGGCCTTTGCGTTCTTTGAACATGGCCAGTAAGTAACTATGAAGTTGAATTGGCTGAGGAACCGTCTAACCATAGGTAAGGTTTTTGTGATCCAATAAGAAGATTGTAGGGTAGTTGGCCCCCTTCAGCCAGTGGCACAACTCCTGGAAGGCCTCCATGATAGCCAGCAGTACCCTGATCCCATGGTCATAGTTTTCCTTGGCAGGAATGGACCACAATGAGAAAAATATGCCACTTGTCATCAGAGGCTGACTTCTGTGACAAGACCTGTGTCAGATATCCCCACCTCCATTACAAAGGCCAGGGAAAAGTCAGGGTTGAGCAGGAAGGGGGCGGAGGTGAAGCGCAGATGAATGGGCACAGGGACGATGTAACAGCGGTGAGGAGTACAGTAATTTGGCTTGTAATTTCTAATGAAGCCCCCGTAAAAAATGGCAAAACCCAGGAAACTCTGTAGCTGATGTGTGTGTGCAAAGGATAGGATAGGATAGGATAGGATAGGATAGGATAGGATAGGATTTTTATTATCAGGGAAATTTTTATTGTCTGGGAGAGCTTCCAGATGATTGGACAACAACAGCTTGTGTTATTAGGGAGACCGATAGAAGAGTACTTAGTGTGTCATCTGGAAGGAAAGTAGATAAGGAGACTTGGTGGTGGAATGAGGAGGTGCAGGGTTTATACAGAGAAAGCGGTTGGCAAAGAAGAAGTGGAATACTGAGAGGACTGAAGAGTCCAGACAGAAGTACAGGGAGATGTACGTAAGGTAAAGATAGAAGTAGCAAAGGCAAAACAAAGGGTGTACGATGACCCAATACCCAGTTGGACAGTAAGGTGGGAGAGAATGATCTAACAGAGAGATAATGATGGAAAGGATGTACAGCAGATCGGGTGATTAAGGATAGAGAGGGAAATGTATTGACAGATGCTGGAAGAGTGATGGGAAGATGGAAAGAGTCCTTTGAAGAGCTGATTAATGTGGAAAATGAAAGAGAGGCAAGGGTAGAAGAGGTGACTATTGTTGACCAAAAAGGAGCAGAGATTAGGAAAAGTGAGGAAGGCATTGAAGAGGATGAAGAATGGAAAGGCAGTGGGTCCTGATGGAGATGGAGGTGGACCTGTAGAGGTGTTGAAGTGTCTAGGAGCGGCAGCGATAGAGTTTCTGACTAGATTATTCAACAGCATCTTAGAGAGTAAGAAGATGCCTGAAGAATGGAGATGAAATGTGATGGTGCCTATTTTTAAGAATAAGGGGGATGTGCAGAATTGTGGCAACTACAGATGGATAAAGTTCATGAGCCATACAATGAAGTTATGGGAAAGAGTTGTGGAAACCAGACTGAGGGCAGAAGTCAGCATTTGTGAACTGCAGTATGGCTTCATGCCCAGAAAGAGTACTACAGATGCAGTATTTGCATTGAGAATGCTAATAGAGAAGTACAGAGAAGGCCAGAGGGAGCTGCATTGTGGTTTTGTAGACCTAGAAAAAGCATATCACAGGGTGCCAAGAGAGGAGCTCTGGTATTGTATGAGGAAATCTGGAGTGGCAGAGAAGTATGTTAGACTGGTGCAGGACATGTATGCTGGCTGTGAGACAGTGGTGTGGTGTGCTGTAGGGGTAACAGAGAAGTTCAAGGTGGAGGTGGGACTCCATCAGTGTCAGCTCTAAGTCCTTTCTTTTTTACAGTAGTGATTGACAGGCTGACAGATGTGGTTAGACATGAATCTCCATGGACCATGATGTTTGAGAGTGTGGAAAAGAGGTGAAGAGACGGGCTCAAGCAGGTTGGTATGGGTGGAGAAAAGTGTCAGGGGGTTACTATAAGATAGAAGACTATCAGCCAGACTGAAAGAAAATGTGTACAAGACCATGGTGAGACCAGCGATGCTGAATGGCCCAGAAACAGTTACAATGACGAAAAGACAGAAGGCAGACCTAGAGGTTGCAGAGATGAAGTTGCTGAGGTTCTCTTTGAGAGTGACCAGGATGGATAGGATCAGGAATTGGAGAAACGGCACATGTTAAGATGTTTTGGAGAGAAGGTCAGAGAAGCCAGACTGAAATGGTTCGGTCATGTACAGAGGAGGGATAGTGAATATATTGGTAGACGGATGCTGAAATTGGAGCTGCCAGACTGGAGGTATTGAGGAAGACACGAGAGAGGATTTATGGATGTATAGAGAGAGGATAAGAAGGTGGTTGGTGTGAGAGAGGAGTATGCAGAGAATAAGGTTATATGGAGAAGGTTGATTCGCTGTGGCAACCCCTGAGGGGAAAAGCTGAAAGGGGTAGTGTATATATATATATATTCTCTAAGAACACTCTAAGAAAGGCTTCACCTCTATTTTCTCAATCACCAGACGAAGTCTGAATTCAAATAATTGTCATATATTGCTGGATGTTAAATTAGTATTAACGTATTTACTTAGTGACTTGCTTTTAAAGAAAACCACATGTTTTTGTCTTCATTTATTAGAGATTCTTTTTTTTTAATATTCAAAAATGTTACATACAAAAAATAATTCTAAAAACATTAAATGATGTTGAATATTAATATTATTATAATATTGGCTGTAGGATGACATATTATCTGTACAAGTCTAGAAAGGTGATTACTTGGTGAAAGGCCTCAAAACCTGAAATATTGATATGATACCTCTGTTCAGCCGCTCTGTTTATTTCCATCTGGTTTAGCTGAGTATTTCTTGATGAACTGGATGTTTATTTTGTGTTCTGACAGAAATCAGAACTTGAAAAAAATTGATCTTAAGCCCAGTCTGTGAAAAAAAGAGGTATACTATTCAAAGGCAGATGAGCACTAACATTGTACCATTCCCACCTTTGGTCCATACATCTGATTCTGATTCTATGGATACAACAGGACAATACTTAATATGATGTTTGCCTTAAATAGTGCTTTCCTTGTCCACGTCCTCTTTTGCTTTATTAATGTTAATACTGGCATGTCCATTGACTCCATTACCCTCCTGTCCATTTTCTTTGGCCTGATTTCTCAGTGCCAGCTTCTTCTGTCTCTTCACGATCCTGCAGTAGAGGCCTCCCCAAAGCGTGTTTGAGAGGAAATAGAGCCCAATGATCAGCCCCAAAAAGGTTATTCTAAGGTACAGGACAGAAGAAAACAGAGGGTGTAATATTGTTAGCACAGTCAGATTGCAGTGTTAGAATTAGATTATTCCTTCATTTCAAGATTTTTTTTTTCCTCACTTTGAAACCAAGCCTGTGAAAATCAGGCATGAATCAGACAATATTGGAACTTGAAAAACAAGGACTGTATATTACTGTATTTTATCCCCCATAGCCGATGCAGGAAAATATTTTGATATAATATCAACCAGTTTTACTGAATTACCAATATACATACTGTACACACACGCACCCACACACCAGCAATATACTGTACATACATTTATATGTATATATATGTATATATTTTTTCTTACCTAAAGGAATCAGCATCATACAGTCGACATGCTCCACGACCACCGCATTGCTTGGTACCCCATTTCAAACAAGTCCGATCAATCAGTGCACCAAAATATATTGGCGGAGGAATACCTCCTGTGAACGAACAACAATATATTGAAATACAAAAAATTGTGAAATAATATCCAAACAAAATTTTAGTCAAATGACTCACCCAGAGTTCTTACAATAAGTGTCTGCATTCCTAAAGCCAATGACTTCAGGTCTTTTTCTATGGACCTAGAAAATTTAACAAAATGGATTTTATCCCACAAAGTACACAACATTACCAGGCATCTGTTTCTCTTTAAGTGAAGCATATTTTTGGATATGTGAGAATCAAACTCTATTCCTTAACCAATCTGCAAGTTAAATTTTCTTATCAATAAATTAGTGAACATGGATCATAAAAAAGGAACTTTAGAGCTCAGCCCCTTGGTTCTGACCTGAGTAGGACGATGTATCCTGGTGTGCCTCCACAAGCGGATATGAAGGATCCCAGAACAGACAAAACCATGTAGATTTTGAATATGTGGTCACAGTCCTTCTTCCTGGGGCACTGTCCTAGTACTACAGACATGTTCATGCCTGGATTTATCTTCTCACCAGCACACGAACAGTTATGAAACATCTGAAGAAACAGACAAAATAAAAAAAAAAGGCAATTTATCGAGTTATTCTTACTGACGCGATTTCTGCAAAGCAACCCTCAGGAAATGTAGGACTAGGTCCTCTGTTACATTAATCTAAACCAATATTCTGTTATGGATTGTTAAAGGGTCTACCAAAAAGTTATCAAAATATCTACAAAGAATAAACATAATTGTTCTGTGAATCTTATAGTTTCTCCCATGGAGAATGAAGCCAGAGAAAGTAATTCCATGGCATCTTGTTACCAAGAATTCAGGTGTCTGAAATAACACAAGAGGATGATTAATGGGGGAAGGTACATTAAAATCTTGTGTAGACATTTTGTGTTCACCCAAATGTCTTCATCTGTCCACCTAAATGCAAGGGTTATTATTTAGATTGAGTTAATTAGCCAATCTTATCATTCTTTACATAGAAATGATTGCATACCATTTCCTTGCCAATGCCACTGGATGTCTGGCAGCCAGCCAGACAGGGTGAAGCATATGTAATGCCATTGTAAGCACACACTGGGTCCCAGTGCTTTATTGAGCAGGAACAGTCCATATTACACTTGGACAGCATTGTCTGATGGTTGTAGGACACCTCAGGAATGCTGTTGTACAGAAAGAACATGAATTTTTTGTATGCATCTTTCTAGCACAGCCTGACCATTTAATGGGAAAAAAGACTTGTTTCTTTAAAATGTGTGCCCAAACAAACAGTACAATTACAGTACCAAACAGCAAAGTGTATGATCAAGTTTTGGTTGACAACATTTCTATAAAGTCAATTATCAAAATGTGGTGGAATTTACTGTAACCTGTGTTGTAAAAAAAAACTGTTGAAGAAGAAATTACCCAACATATGTTTGCAAGCCGATTAAAGGAGCACAATAGCACAATTTAAAATGTTAATCGTGATTCATTTAAGCAGCCGCGAAATGTTGTCATTCTTCATTCGAACAGTGTTTGCTTTGAAATATTTTAATTGCTGTGTTTTTTTTTATAATACGCTTTTGAATTACACATACTAGATTGGCTAGCGTGAGCTCCCCTGTGTTTTTGTCTCACTGTTCTGTTTTTGTTTTTATTTTGTTTTTGACAACTGCCTGCCAACCCTTGCTCCCCATTTTGTGTTTTCCAGTGGCTTGTGTGCTAATTGATCAGTCTTGCTCTTCTTCTAATTTTTCAAACAATATGCTTCCTGCTCAGCTATTACATTCCCTGTTGCTTGATGTGTCTAGTAATATCTATATTGATTTCGCTTTTTTTTCTCAGGTGCCATTTACTCCTTCCTTCACCCTGTATAGGTGGAAGTAGAATGTAGGGGGCTGCAATGAGCTTATTGGCTAAAAAAATACCTAAAAATGATATGAAGTAATTTCTGGGGTTTTGACCTGCTGTAGATTGTTGGATTTCAGTTCTCAACGTGCAATTACGTACAATTAGCATACAAAGCGTGGAGCTCATGTTTCATGAATAAAATGTAACTGGTTCATCTTTTCGTTCATGATTTTATCATGTTCCCAAAAACTAAACTGACAACATAGTCTTAAATTATAATGCCACTCGCCATAGCTATAACTTTGATTACATCTGACCTACAGTAATTAATTGATAAAGAAGCAAAGATATGCATCCCTGCAATGAAAGAATTAACTACAACAAAAAGGAGAGTTTGGTTTTCACTTACCCCTGATATGACACAGTTAGTCCAGCAACCTCTGCATTGTCACAGCGTAGGAAGATCTGAACAGCCAGTAGACAGAAGGATCCCACATTAGCTGCCATGGATATTCTGGCAGCTCCAATGACACCCAGTTTGAAACGCTTTAGTACAAAACCTCCAGTAATGATGCCCAAAGCTACTGCTGGCAGGTTCAATGTACCTGCAGAAAGCAATGTATATTTTTTATTCATTTTAATCAATGCTTCATATATGTAAAAATGCATGTACAGTATGTATATGTGCACGTATATTCATATTTAATTGCTTAATGCTATCTACATCCCTAACTCAATCTTACGATGTAGTCGACCTCTCTTCCTATAAAGTCAAAAACAGAATGTGCAAATGTAAGTCAGCCTCTGGTTTAGGGACGCCATTGTTTGCAGGCTCATTAGCACTGTTTGTTACATTTTCAAGGTAAGAACAAAGCAAATAAAATGCACATCACATGTTACATAATGAGCAAACTCAATAGTTGAATTCATACTTGCTGTTTTTACAGTTACTTTTAATTTGTTGCATAGTCAGTATATCAGAATATAACAGTAACAGTAACTACACAGTAACCACAGTGTTTGCAGGCAACACCAATGGCAATAGTAATAACCACTGCATAAAAAAACACAAGCATAAACAGTAGAGGCTGTTCTACCTATAAGGAAAATGGCCTTGGAGGCCGATTGGCCATAAACTTGCTCCAGGAATTTTGGTTTGAAGGTAATCATGCCAATGAATCCATTCACAGAAACTAGGTATGTAAGGATCATCAGGGAGAAGATGCTGTTCCTGAAGAGTCTCCTCAGAGAAGGAATGAAATCTAGTCAACAACAAAGATACAGTGTGTTAATGATTTTCAATAAGCTCACAGCCCTGGATTAATGTTTGTTTATTTAATTTTCCTAATAGCATTAGTTATTCATTTATTAGATATAAACTTACACATGACTTAAAATCTCAAAACTCTTCCACCCCTTTTTTCAGTGTTGAATTTATCAGGTATTCCAAATATCACTTAATTTTTTTTTTTTATTATGCAAGTACTCTAAATGAACTGATTTACCATACTTGTCTTTATAGTATTCCTTTGTTAACAACCTTTTTGGTTATGACTTTAAAAGTAAAAATTGTATAATTTTAAAAAGAGCACCTTTAAAACGTTTCTGTTGCAAAATATGTCACATAAGCAGTTCAATGAATGAATGTCTCACATCATTATGTTCCCCATTGTATCTATCAACTCTTTCCCAGTTAGAATGAAGGTTAATTCAGGGAAAGTGGTCCCACCTTTTTAAGGAATCATCAATAATTAATAATTGATATGTTCACACTAAACACTTTGCACTCTCACATGGTGAGAGTGCATCCAAAGTTTGAGCTGACAAACTTTGGATGAACCTAAGTTTACCACTTTTCTATGGTATGAAAGAAAAACCATAAATGGGTTAATCTAAACCCAAATGACCTGTGTGTGTGTGTGTGTGTGTGTGTGTGTGTGTGTGTGTGTGTGTGTGTGTGTGTGTGTGTGTGTGCGCACGCACGTGTGAGTGTGTTTCTTTGTGTGTGTGTTTTTGTGTGTTTGTGTGTGTGTGTTTGCATATGGGTACACATATATTGATATAAATGTACAAGTACAAGTTCAGAGCCTACAATGAATGAGAATAAGAGAATCTATAATTCTGTTTCGAGATTTGGACTATCTGAGGACAATTAATAACAGAAAATTTTCACCTTAGATTATTCTTATTAAGAACCCAAAGTGTGGATGAACCTTACTGCATAGATGGAGGCATTTTCTCAATCTGTTGAAAAGAACCTGAGGAAATAGTATGATGTGCAACTAAAAGTATTTGGGGATTTCACCATCCAAAATATCACCACAGTTCAAAGAATTCATGTGTTTCTGAGCAGAGGCCACCTATTGCCAATGCCCCACTGTCACTCACAGCTTTAAAAACTCACCTGATTCTCAAAAGCAAAGGATTACAGCATAATCAAACTGTTAACACAGTTCTCACATGCATATAATTTTGTTTTTAGCATGCCAAAATCAAGCTATATAGCAACAACATCAAGATAGACTGCTGACTACTCAGGACTCAAACTCCTATGTCGACGAGCTGATGCAAAATGGAAAGGGATTGTAGTCTGATGAGTCCACTTTAATTTTTGGGAAATAATGGATGAACCAAAGATCCATAAAATAATTATTTTGTATGCTATGGGGACATCTTACTGAAAAGGCAATGAAAACATTGTTGAAGCTGAAAGGAACACCCAGATCTCGTGATAACCTCTAAAGCCCTGCTGATTTCTTCATCACATACATCTTTGTCCATTCTCCCAAGAGAAGGCTTGTGATAACCCGGAGACCAGACCTATATTTCATTGATAGAAGTGTGAGGGGATTGTGAATAGATTAATTCTGCAGCAAAACGAAGTAAAACGAAGTTTTATATTTTACAAAGGTTTTACTTGAAATCAATTTTAGACTTTTACATGTAGGTTTGTAGCATATGGAAGAAGACACCATGAGAACCAAATATCTAAGGTATTGAATGCATATTAAGAAAAATGAAAGCGCTGATATGTAAGGTTATGCTAATTCTTAAGGGATGAAGTATGTGAATGTATCATTCTGTAAGCCTTGTGTCATCTGCAGAACTGCATGGTAAAGTAACTGTTGTTAAGTAGGCTGTGTGATACCTTTTGCTAGTTCCTGAAATGTAACTGGTTTCTGTGGCACTTCATGATCTGGGTTGTCATCTGGGAGGAAGTTCTCCTGCTCTGCCACAGTAGAAAGCTCAGTGCCTGTGGTCTGGCTGCTTTTCTCGCTCTGCTTTGGCAGGGTTTTCGGAAGGAACCAGAAGGGGATACATGACAGCAAGGCCAATGAGCCTGTCGCGATGAAACCCAGCCACCAGGCCCCCACCCAGCGGGAGTCCTTATGGTTGATAGTCACACTATCTGGTAGAGCAAGACAGGTAAAGACTGCGGGTTACAGCCGGGTAAAGCAAGCGATGATCCTTAATCCACTTTATTGTGTTTGGTTAGGCATTAGAAGTAGGATTGAGATGTGCTGGTCCTTGGCCCAGTCAGTGTCAACAGCTTAAAGCAGTCCGGTAAATAATATACTTGACCGAAATCATAAAGAACTATTTGAGTTGATTGGAAATTTGGTAGATTTGTTATCATCAATGACTAACTGCTTCGCTGTTTTGACTTGCATTGCTTTGCACAAGGACACGTGGAGTAAAGATTACGAAAGAACACGTTTTTGGACCTACCTAATTAATAAGCACAAAGAATGCCAATGAGCTTCGATAGGGATGAAATACTCATCCTAAATCAATTAAATATTGAAAACTGATGTTTAAAAAGACTTAAAGTTAACATCCTAGATCAGAAAAGGTTATTTGGAATTACCAAGGTATTAAATCTATTCTTTGCAGAAAGTACCTTTCTGTATTTCACCAATTGTAAAATACAGGACCAATTTAAACATCATTAAAAAAAATTTGATTATTCAGAATCTTCTTTTAGCAATTGAATTATCTTTAACAAGTTGAGTGTAGATGAATGTAATGGATTAGAATATACAATACTTCCCTAAGGAAGAATCAAACTAAAGTACTACTGCATCTATAATATTGAAAATACAAAATTTGACTCTACTTGTGCAAATATTCTTCACTTATCTTAGATGACTGAACAAGCCCATCTAAATATTAGCGTACATTTTAGCAATTGTTGTTTTGATAACGTGACACCCCACACCTAAATCCACAAATCCGACGTCCACATATATCTTGGCGAGGAAGGACCCGAGCATGAAGCCAAACATTGGTCCTAGGATTCCCACGGTATGGATACAAGCTGAGGATGAATTAAAACAAACATGGAAATATTAATGTTTCTGTACTAAAAATGACCAAGACACGATTTGTTACTGATGGTACTCAGCAAACAAATTAGGGCAGGGGTTTTAAGGGTATTCTATCACAACCGGATTTAACACATCAGCAAGTTTTCTGCACTTTAGTCAAACAAAGTCTTTTAGATATTTTAGCATCTCACGGCTTTATGGACCAAATACAAAGAGGACAGCAGACGCGAACAAAATATTAAAATGGCGAGCAATTATGATTTAGTTTGGAGGACCTTTTCCATCTATGACATCACTAACCCAGATAGAAAGGAGTGTTCTCTTCTCTGGAGAAGTCATCCAGGTAGGACACACCCAGAGGCATGATTGGCGTTTCTCCAATCCCCCGCAGCATGTTTCCCAGGAACACATAAATCCACATAGAGGAGCCAGCTGCTTTTTCACAAGCTGAATAGAAATTGAGTTCTTGAAATGTACATGTTTTCTTGAGCAGTATTCTAATGGTCACATTTTTTATTTTTATTTTTGATTAGTACATAACTCATTTGATTGCCACTCACCTTTCCTAGCAGCTGAATCATGCATCTGGTCAGTATCTGTCTCATTGTGGTTGGACAGACATGGTAGGATGCCATCAGTGCTGTTGACATCAGTGCTATGAGATACACTGGTTTCATATTTGTATCTGAAAACATACAAAAATATGTTTTAAATGTAATAATGTCACATCTTTTGGTCTTATAAAGTTATGATGAGATAATAAGTCAAATTCCTTGAGATTCTAAAGCTTCTTCTAGTTACCATTTTCTGATATTCCTAGTACCATTTTTATTTACACAATGAATTCCACGAATCAAAATGTGAAATCTATTTGAGAGTTTTGAGCCCAATATCCTGCAGTGCAGGAGGCACATACAAATTTGTTAATTTAATATAAAAATGTAAATTTAAACAATATCTAACAACATTCAATTTGTGAAGTGAAGACTGCATCTCATTGTTTTAATAATATAACTCGAGAAAGTTAAATGGTTATTGGAATATTGCAATTTCACATTTTAACATCAAAATTGTATCTTAGGTCATAAATTCAATTTTCATATTGTGAATTTTTTAAATCAGCAGCAGTTCTCTAAGCTCATGCCAAGGTGGTGTTATTTCCAAAACACTTAATTTGGAGGAGGGGCCTGGTTGGAGCTCTGCTGGGCAAAACATTCAGCAAGATGCAACCAAGCTGTGTGACAATATTGAACAACTTTCAATAAGCTGGCAAATCCAGTCTGGTTTGCTTCCAGAGCAATGTGGGCATAGCCTCTTGTAGTTTAACAACCCCATGTTTCAGAATTTAAAACATGTCACAGTTTGTTAGAGTGAAGCACAGTGGGCCAAAAGGTAAACACTTGTTCTTGGACTTTGCAAGCTAATGTTATAATCATAGAAGAGCTGCCATTCATTGCCTTTTGCATGAATCGACAATTGTTCTGCCTCCAAGAAGCATTTGTACAACAAAGATTTATAAAGACATTATTTCTGGTGCATATTTAGTACATTTTCCAAAGTAGAACAATCACAAAATAGAGGAAATGGTGGTACTGACAAGCCCTGGAGGAAGTGAGGAAGGGCTGTAAGGAAAGAACCAGCAGCCATGATCATACAGCCAATGGCAATCAGTCTGGGACGATGGAGCTTTGCACCAAAATAACTCACAAAAGCTATCACCAACAGGTTTCCTACAATAAGAAAGATAAAAAAAAAAAAAGTAAAAATCAATTAAACAAAGTAATAGGTTATTGGCTCAATCATGTATTTAAAAAAGGAAGAATAAAACAACTGCCTTTACCACCAAGGTGTTGACCTTTTCAGGGAAAACTAATACAGTAATACTCTACATATCTCAATCCAATATTTACCCCTCAGTTTTTCAACACTTTGAATAGGACAGCTTAAACAAGTTAACCTGCATCACAGAAAAAGTTACATACCCATTTCAAAGCCACCATCAATTACTCCAATGAGGGAGCTGGGGACGTCAAAGCGTCTCTCAATCTGGGTGATGGAACTCTTCATGTATGCTCCACCAAAAGCCTTGGCAAAGTAGACAAATGCCAGAGAAGCCAGAAAGAGCTGTAAAAACATACATCTAAGTTATCCATCTATGATGCGTGCAGGGTGGATTAAATTGAGAATAAAACAAACTACTCTTTTACTCTCCCCCCAATTTGAATAGAGTCGCTGGTGACAGACTCAGAACAGTACAACAGTCATGCCCAGTCAACACGGACTTTGCTGTTACTTCTCCAACGCTGGCTGTGATTTATTTATATTCTACAGTAACTACTTATTTATCATGGGTGATGTGTCAGCTTGCCATTATTGTTGTCATTATTTTATTCACTTTTTTCATTTGTACCTTAACTTTATTGAAGTTTAAAAATGACAAAACTGCATTCCCAATAAGCACCTAGATAGTTAAGTCGGTGGAGCTTTAGACTTTTAATCTGAGGGTCCAGGGTTCAATTCCCTGCTTGGGTGCTTCACCTTTTTTCCAAAGGGACAGCATGACTTATGTGAGAAGAGTGTTATGCATGTTGCTATCTAAAACAAAAGTTCCTGCTCTGGCTCCTAAGTTCTCCCTGGCCTGTTGAGCAAGACAATGAATCCCACTTGGCTGCCCACTGCTTATGATTCGTCTACTATAGGTAAAAAAGTAATGAATAAATTCTGACCCATTGTGAGTTGGTTAGAAAAATAATCATATTGCTTTAACATATGCATGTATCAAGCATAAACTCCACTGTTGTTGTAGGATCTACTCAGGTTATATCTTTCCTTGTCCTTTGTTAAACATAAACAAATCAGAGCTTTGGAGTGTAAGATTATGAAGAATGGATTTAAATGAGATGTTAAATGTGGTCTTAGAGGTCTGAGGATGGTCTTAAATGTGAATGTCCTGTTTCAGTGGCAATGACATCACATTAGGCCAGTGCAGTAACTTGGCTGTTCATAGACACTGGAACAACATAAACATCAAAAATGTGCACATATAGCACTGCCTCCTCCTCCATCTTCTTCTTCTTTCAGTTTTTCCCTTCAGGCGTTGCCACAGCGAATCAACTTTCTGCATCTAACCCTATTCTCTGTATCCTCCTCTCTCAAACCAACTACCTTCATATCCTCTCTCACTACGTCCATCAATCTTCTGCCTGCTCCTCTATATGCCATTGATAGATATAGAAAGATGTGATAAGGGGTTACATGTTTGCTCATGTGTCCAAGTCAAAATATGAACAATTATTTCCATTTTGTGAATATAAAATCCATGAATAATGAGGGCATTTTTGTTGCTCTGTGTTTATTTTTTCTGTTCAGTGTGTTACTTCTGGACAAATTGTACCTTTGGCCAACAAATTATAAAAGACAAGGGAAAAATGATAAAAGACTGAGGAATCTAAGTTGCATGCCATTGACACTTGCAGTTACAACGTGACTAAAACAAACATATGTTTCCAGAGTTAACTTTATCTTTCATTCCCCACCGATTTCGTAATATGGCGAAAGTAGGAGAAATCTCAACTAACATTGAGCACTGACCTTGAGCTTGGAGTAACAAGCCTCACACGGCTTTTTTGATTCAACACTCATGATGCTGCTGCAGCTCGACAGATGCAAGGAAGCAGAAAACAGATCAGCAAGGGACCTGTAAAAAGACATTAAGGCAATGAACATCAAGGTGTGCTTTCAGCTCATTTAATTCATAAAATTGTTTTTCTTGATAATAAAAAAGTGAAATAGAAAAATGAATAAAAACATCTTTCTCACTAATCCCGTGCAAAAATAAAATATAATGCTAGTTACAACATAGCAATAAAAATAATTTTCAACTGCCCATTTTTTTCATACATTGGATAGGTTATTTTCAATGAATTATTATCAAATATGTCAGGTGATTTTCAAACAGCTGATCCAAAGTTAATAATGAAATAATTCTGTGCCTTTTTTTTTTTTGCTAAAACATTTGGTTTTCGACCAACTTCAGATGTAAACATGTGATTTCTTTTTTTTTTGTTTGTTTGTTTTTATTGCACTATGCCAGCAATTTGACAATCATGAACATTTAAAAAACATTTTACAGTAGACAATGTTTGCATGGGTAATACATTAAAATGGTTTATCTAATTACATCTAGGGACAGCGGTCCACTGCGGGACCTGTTGGAGGCTCGCTTTACTTCTGACTGAACTTTAGTTTGAAGTCTTATCACAAGTATATCACCAGTTATCAGCAATGAAGCAGTATACCACTGACTTAACAACAAATCTAAGATTTTGAACTTTAACCTTAACGCAAGGAGAACATAGTCAAAGAACAGACATTGAAAACAATTTACCTGTAAAAAGACAGCGTTTTCCGATGAGGGATAGGGTGGATGTGGCAAAGCAATACAGCCTACTTTAGCAGGCAGGACTCTGTGCTTAAAGCAGAGTCTTATCACAACTATAACATCACTAGTAATCAGTAACCCAGGCACTCTTGTGCACTTGTTGATTATGTTAAAAAAAAAGTCTACACACACATACACACGGCCCAAATATGACTCCTCTGATTGGGTAACATCCAGTGGGATGCATTTCTGGCCAGCCCCAGAAGGTTCAGAGGTTCACTGAATGAAAAAACAACCAGACATCCACAGCTACACAGTCACTCCTCTATGAACATCATAAGCTCTGCAAGCATCTATCCTTTTGAACATACAATAAACTACAGCAGCATGAAGCTAGTCAAAGCTTATTTTAAAAGCCAGCAGCTACCTTGAATTCCTTGTTTTCAAAGACTAAAATGGTTTCCTTGCCTGCAGAACTGTTGCCTTTGTAAGGTAGGGTGTTTCCTGAGCTTGATCAAAGTCTTCCTGTTATATTGATACCCCTAACAATGGCTTTCTCTGTCTGCATCTAATGACATTTAACCTCATCAAGTTTACATATAGTGCATGCTTTAGAAACAAAAGTCATGATAATTATTTGACGTATTAAAAACATTGTTTGATATTTCACGAATAAAAGTCAGGATATGACATATTTTTGAGATACCTGTGTTTACACCACTTAAACACACACACACACACACACACACAAACACACACACACACACTGTTCACAGCGTGTGTGTTACTTCAGTCATCTGGTTATTTCAGTCATTCCAGAAATTTAGATGTGTAACTAGATAATTTAAGTCTCACATTTGATTGTGTGCACACTACTAAATACAGACTGATTACAAATAAAACGATTGTATAATGGGAAACATTCCTCTATGTTTAGCTCCATTTTAACACAGAGTGCTGCAGCTTCTGCACTCACAGCTGGTGATATGCTAGGAAATAACAGTTTTAGTTGTAAGGTCAAAACACTGCAGGGTCATGGATCTCTTCTCAGAGCTTTGCTCCTGACAGTGACTCCAGATCTGCTCCACCTGCAGGACACCCTGCAGCACCACACTGTTGACAGTGACAGAGAAAAAAGAAACACAGACAGATATAAAATATTTGGGGAAATATATCTTGTTTTCCTTGCCAGATATAAATGAACAAGAAGACAATGTTTACAGATTAGAATTCGATAATCTCCAAACATTCCTCTCAGGCAATATTTGAGCATGATATAACAGAAATGTTTTGCCTTCAGGCTGATTACACTTGGCTGAATAATCAGCATGTTATGAGTGACATTATCCACTCCTTTTGTTTCTTCTCACCTTGACTGAGAGTCTCACTGACCCTGACAAACAGGAATAGGGATCAGGATGGAACAATTATCGATGGTAATGTTCATACTTGACGTCTTAGGAGCACAGTGCTGATTAAATACAGGTTATTTAGAGGAAATGTAGTGTAGAAAGCACTGTGGGCAGAACAAACCTCTGAATGTAATATAGACACCAGTGTGTTTTTCAGTAATGAGAGCATGCTAGTTGTTCAGTTAACTCATTGTCTTTTTGTATGTCATTGATGTTTGATAATAACTTGGCAATCAACAATTCCATTCTCCTACTAGTGAAAAACAAAAAGTCTTGAGTGAATCCCCCCTCTGACCATTAGAATTCATCATTATTCCACTTGTGTTGATAGGGTACTCATTCTTCCTCCTTGCAGGGCCCATTGAATAATCACAAGTGAGGAACAGTTAAAGCTCATCAGTGCCATGAACTTACACAAAAAGCAGCAGTGCTCATCACCCCAAATCTATTCTTGGGGTTGATTGTTTTTGCAAACTCACACCCCTCCAACTAGACTTAGCGGCTCTGTAGCTTTAATTGAATGCGCAAGCTCGGTATGTGCTTCAATTGTACTAACATAGATGACAACATAAGTTGAAGACAACTACTTCACTATTACCCTTTTTTTGAGGCTGAGGGCATTTGCCATGGGCTCACATATGTATAATAACTTTGTATATAAGAACAATGTGGAGAAAAAATGATTTGAAGTTGAATACATACCACACATCTGATCATCACAGCAAGAAATGTTCACCAAAACAACATCGGAGTTGCAAAGAGGAGTTGGCTTGAAAGGTTTCAGAGTACACTCTTCTGTCAGAGTTTGGTTGTTAAATGTACACAAGTAACAGTTGGACTGCCATACTTCACCAGGCTCGAAAGAAATGCTGGAATGCCATTTAATCTAGATCCCACTCTGTTTAATTTTCATTTCTCATAATTCAAAAAAAGTTACTCAACATCTTGGGCTCTCTAATTAGCAATTGACAAACTTCTAGTATAGCATAGCATAGCATAGCATAGCATAGCATAGCATAGATAGATAGATAGATAGATAGATAGATAGATAGATAGATAGATAGATAGATAGATAGACCCAGCACCTATGTCCTTGGGGAAGTCACCTAGAGAACTGAAACTGTACAGTGAAAGAAGAAGGATGAAGAATTAGATCAAGAGGGGTTTTCCAGTAATTTCTAATGACATTAACCATCCCAAACATCCCAACCCTCCAAAGCAGAAATCATCCATATTGGTAGGATATTCCCTATATACCAATCCTTTTGTGCATTGCATATCTGAAGAAACAAAGACTAAAATCAAGTAAACCCAAGTAAAATGTAGTTTATCAGTGAGATAGTTTAGTTGACTCCAAAATGAAACAAATGTATATGCATAGATAAATAAGTAGGGATAACAAAACTTTAGAGACTGCATTAGTCAGATTTTTCCATTCAACACAAGCGCCAGCATTTCAGCATTGCCTAACTGCTTGCTGAAGAACAGATCGAGAAAAGTTTGCATTGTGGCATGAATCAAACTCGCAATACTTGTTTATAAGTTCTAGGTCCATGTCGTGACTGCAGTTTTGTAAACTCTAAGGAAAAATTAAAGTTATTTAGGTATTAGGGAAACACCCAAGAAAGATGTCCAAAAAGAAACAAGAGAATAGAAAAATATAAATGTTCTGTAATAGGTACCAGTGTTTGAAGTTGTGAACCGTAGTAGCTTTTGACTGTGTGTCTGTGTATGTGTTAATGTGGAGAGCTTTCACACACTAACATAACCAACTTTCATGACAGGGAGTGTAAGTAGTGGTTATCGGGGTGGATTTAAGATTTGGATGACAAGGTAAATTTCTTTGTATAGACCTGCAAGCTGGTTTTGATGGATCTCTGTACACCCAGTCATGGGCTTTTTAATCACAGCAATCATCCGTTTCAATCTGCCCTCCTCGACGGATAAATGATTCAACTCCACATTTAACTAGAAAAAGGCTGCAAGTGTCCATTAATTTGCAGATTACACACAAATATATTTACAACAAGTTGCAAAGCTGGCTTAAAAAGAAAAATAACCATTAGCAGTACATCATTGGAAATTATTGCTGACATATACATTTACGGTAATCGGTAGAAAACGGTAGAAAATGTCTGAGACAGGTTTTAAAATGTGGTCATTTCTTTATTCAAGCAATAATTTTCCCGCAAACACAGCTATGAAACGTCTATATAATACCCACCACATAGTCCCTGAGTGTTGAACCTGGGTAGAAATGGTGTGATGGATATATATGATTGCAATTTTGGGATGTGGACTGACACAATATAATCTGTGGTATCAAAACTGAATCCAAGGTCCTAAATATGGCGGTTTTATTATCATATTTTTCAAGTTACCTTAAAGAGAATAGATAATTTTTAGATCAACTAATAGCCTATTAATAACCTTGAATCCACTTTCAGCTAAAATTCCTACCTGCACTGCTCACAATTCTGGAAAGACAAGCTGTATTGTTTTGATACCAAAGAATGATAGCTTTGGCATAGGAACCTGGAAGGTTACAATTGAAGTTGTCCACAGTAATCATCAGATGATTGTGTTGTGACCACTCCTCCATGAGGATGCAGGTGCACTCGTCCAGATAATCAAATTGGACATACTGGAAAGAAATGTAATGCGGGTCACCATATAAGTCACAGAAACCTGATGAAGGGAAAGGAAAAGATAAGAAGTGGTTTTTACTGGTTTTTACCATTGGGCAGTCCACACACTCATATATTATGGAACTATAATCTGTAACTATCTCCATGTTAACAGTTCCTATCTTGTGGCAGTTGCTTGTGTTGTGCAACAAAGCCTTGACCAACACCACCCAATAAAGAGCATTTCTCGTGGTGTTCTCTAAATCCGTCAATAATTTCAGCCACTAGGCAAGGCTTCAGGCGGTTGTGGGAATTGGTGAATTGCATTTTATGATTATTTCTACCCAATCCAATCAGGTAAATGCTGAATACCTTACACTCTAGAAACAATATA
This sequence comes from Fistularia commersonii, assembly GCF_037954325.1. Taxonomy (NCBI): domain Eukaryota; kingdom Metazoa; phylum Chordata; class Actinopteri; order Syngnathiformes; family Fistulariidae; genus Fistularia; species Fistularia commersonii. The sequence goes on from NC_141288.1 coordinate 14,846,649, forward strand.
TGGGGGAATTATGATCAGAATGGTGGGATACGATATTGTAAACCATATAGCAAGAAACAAGGAAATCCATATGGTTTCATCATGAGTAGAAGTTAAAACTCAAGTCAGTATACCAGCTATTTACATGCCAACACCATATATAGTGACAAGTTTGGCTAGATTCTCAAATAACAAAATCATGGACCAGAAATTGATATCTTCTGTTGTTGGGCTGTTCTGTTCGGGTGTTCGTTCAGGCCACTGAGAGCCTCATGCCTTTTGCAGAGGCTCAGTCAGTCAGTGGAAGTCAGTGAAAAAAGGGGGACAAAAGATGAACTATGAAGTGCTACTGGAGCTACCTTAAGCCCATGTTGTCTCACACATTATTTGAGAAAACAAAATAGTATAACAATACCAAAAAGTATATGCTTCAAATGCGCAGCAAATAATATTATACTATTACAAATGTATTTAAACTCAAAAATGAACTATGAGATTATAACAGAAGATGTCTCAAAACTAACCAGGACCCATTTACAATCACAAGTCCAGGTTTCACAACATCCATCTGAGATTCTTACAACCTTTCCTCTGGGACGGATGGGAATTACAGGTTCTGGACACGCCAGTGGAGTCAGCTCTATCTTCCCCTGGAGGCAGGTTTAATGGAAGCAGTCCTCTGTCCAATCCTCACCACAATCCCAAAATTTTCCCCTCTTCGTATCTATACACCAACATGCTATTGGCACAAAAGAGCAGCCACTGAACACATTGAACATGGAAGTAAAATTTTAAAGGAAATAAAATACACACAAAAATAATGATATGGCGTAAGTACAGAGCATACTGGTCCACTGGTGGTTGCACCTTCATGACTTGTAGACCAAAGAAACTACATTTGGGAATGTTTGTCCTATTGAGTTACTGGCTGTGGTCACTGTTGTATTACTTCCTGTAGCCCTTGTTTGCTTGGTTGGGGTTGATCGTGAGTGAGTAGGTACTGAAGAGTGAGAATTTTCTGCTCTAGATCTTGCTGTAGTTGATGCATATTCAACCGCAACTGTCTGAGTTGTATGCTCTGTGCTGACAGTTGGGAGTGTAGTAGTTGTTGTTGCTGCATTTTCTGGTGAAACTCTTGGTCAAGGCAGTCACTAAAGTCTCGGGAGAGTTAATGGCCACGGCCATTGGTGGAAAACTGGCTGCAGTCTCTGATGGGATGCTGGTCACTATTTCTTTGGTAAAGGTTGTTAATGTGACAGCTGATGAGTGACTTTTTTTGTATTGGTTATTTTTGTGGTTGTCTCCTGTCTGGTCACAGCTGTAGGTGTTCCAGAATATGTGCTGACAGTGTGGAGTGTAGTCTCTGGTGGGGTACTCTCTGTTGGAATAGTGGCAACTGAAGAGTTGTATGTTTTCATGCTTGTCTTGTAATTGGTGAAGCTGTTTGCTCAGTTGAGAGGGTCTCTCTAGGGGTAACTGTCCCTGTGGTCCCTGTACTCCTGAACCCTAAACTGTGGCTCTTTGAAACATTAGTCACAAAAGTAATTCTAAACATATATGAGGTGGTAGATATTGATCTTCCTGTTGTAGTTGAGATAGTTGTAAGTATTGTATTGCTAGAAGATGAGAAATGATCCAATGGATGTCATTGGTGTGGATGGAGTAGTAATAGAGGCAGTTATGCTAGTGGTGTTTGATATCTGGGAGGTGGTAAGTGCTGTTGTGATTGGATGTCTTAGAGTACTTGTATGAGCAATGGGTGTAGTTGGTGATTTGCCAGTTTCTGTACAGGCAGATATCAAACATCATAAAGTGAAACATATGTTATAAAATCTCTAATTTGCTTCTATTACTCTTACAATGGGACAAAAAAGTATTTAGTCAGACGCCAATTGTACAAGGTCTCCCACTTTAAAAGATGGGATAGGCCTGTAATTTTCATCATAGGTACACTTCAACTCTGAGAGAGCATTTGGATGATCCAGAAGAGGATTGGAGGAATGTCCTATGGTAAGATGAAACCAAATAGAACTTTTTGGTAAAAACTCAACTTGTCATGTTTGGAGGAGAAAGAATCCTAAGTTGCGTCCAAATAACACCATACCTACTGTGAAACACGGAGTTACAAACATCATGCTTTGGGGCTGTATTTCTGCATAGGGACCATGACGACTGATCCCTGGAAAGGAAAGAATGAATGGGGCCATGTATCATGAGATTTTGAGTGAAAATGTCCTTCCATTAGCAAGGGCATTTAAGTTGAAACTTGGTTGGGTCTTCCAGCATGACAATGATCCAAAACACACCGCCCCGGACAATGAAGGGGTGGCTTTGTAAGAAGCATTTCAAGGTTCTGGAGAGGCAGTCCCAAGCCCAGATAAATGCAGAGGGTTGTGTCAGGAGGGGCATTCGGCGTCAAACTTTTCCATACCGGATCGGGCGAGGCCCAGATTAACAGCAACCGCCATTGTTACCGATGACCTACAGGGTACCAATAAAAATTGGGCGACCGTGGGTCAAAGAAGGAGAGGGGGAAGGCAGGTTTGGAAGCAGAGAGAGAAGAGGAAAGGCATGAGTCTAGGACTGAGAGTAGAGGCTATGAATATTGAGACAATGACAGGAAAAGGTAGAGAGTTAGTTGACATAGTGCAGAGAAGAAAGGTGGATATACTATGACCGGGACACCAGGTGACCAGATAGTAAGGCTAGAGGCTTAGGAGCTGGTTTTAACTTGCACTATCATGGTACTGGCAGGAAGAGAAATGGAGTAGGAATTATCTTGAAGGAGGAGTTTGTTGGGAATATTCTGGGGGTGAAAAGAATGTAAACTCTACTTATGAGTCTCAAACTGGAAATTAGGGATGTGATGCTCAGTGTGTGATGCTCAATGTTGCAGGTGGGATGTGAGTTAGAGGAGAAGGAGAAGTTCTGGAATGAGTCAGACTTCACCGGACTGGTGCAGACTTCAATGGACATGTTGGTCAATGGGCATGACCAGTGACGTGCAGTCAGTAGAGGCAGGGGAACCCGGGCCTCACCTATCATCATGGAGAGAAAAAAATGTAAAATGAAAAAATAAATTAAATGGTTATATTTATTCAGTGATTTGTACTATAAAGTTACTTTCCACTTAACCACACCATTTTTAATTATCTTTTATTTTTTTCAAAATTGCTGAAAAAAAAATTAACATTAACCGTTCAAATATGAACGTGCGGTGACACGCAACCATCTGAGCCCACTATGGATTGCACAATGATTAACTAACCGTGCTGGAATGCTATGTACTCAGACTGCATTGCTGTCTCTGTGTATGTCACTATCAAAATTGTCAAACACTTTTAATATATGAACTAAGTATAATGTTTTTCGTCAACAACTGTAACGTGCTTCTTGTAATCATAAAACAACTGCCAAGAGACATTAAGTGAGGCACGCAGTAACTGTGCCTCATGGTAGGGGGCGCTGGTGATCCCAAGGATCCTTCTTACTACTTGGCAACAGAATAATATAATTGACAATAGCAAGCTATAGTAAAGAGCTAGCAGGTCAAGTGCAGCCATCCAGTTATTTTTTACCAATCTCATCGGGCTGTATAACTCACAAATGGTGAGGGATGAATGTAAATATCCAGGGCAGCTTCTCAACTTTTGGCCTAGAAGGATCTCATCCAAACTGTTCCTGAGGCGACAAAGTTGCTCCAGCTTGTGGTCACTGTTCCATCTACGACAGCATCAGTGGAGCGGTCATTCTCATCACTGAAAAGACTCAAAACATACAGTCGGAACAGGACTGATCAAGGACGACTGTCTTCACTGGCAGTGATTTCCATTGAGACTTTTAAAACTGAAGAAAGATAAGGAAGACTTCTACTAGCAAGTTATCGATGCTTTTTTTCAGAAGGAGCGGCGCATGGACTTCATTTATAAGTAAAGGTAAAAGATAATAATGTTGTTTTTTTAAATGTGCTTTTTCCAAACAACCATCTCAGATTCTTACAACCTTTCCTCTGGGACAGATGGGAATTACAGGTTATGGAGATGGTAGGTCCAAAAGTGAAGGTACTGGCAGGAAACCATTCCAAGTTTATGCCAAGCGTCATCTGGGACTGGCTTCTGCACAGTGAATAAATAAACTTGGGAAGTGAGAATGAGAAAGGAACCACACAATAGGACATCAAAATGAATGCTTGGAATAGTAGCACTATTCACATGCCTATCACATATTACTGCAGTCAACGGAAATGCTCAGTTTCTAAATATTTGGTCTGGTTGGCAAACTGTTAATGACAATCCATATCTAATTTAATCTGGCTTGCAGTGGCAAAGTCATTCTGCCTTTGCCAATAAAAGTGGTCCTAAGCCCATCACACTAACTGACAGAAATTTAATATCTCCAGACCCTGGGGCCGAAGCAGCTGGAGTCACAGGGTTAATTTCTCTACAAGTAATGTGATAGAGTTTCATCCTGGAACCTTGTTTCATTGCCTTCCTTCCATTACGTTCACAATCATAAGCAATTATCATTTTCCATAATTTCTAACATTGTTGGCCACATATATCATGAGTGCATTCGAAGCAACGTTGTTTCTGTAGTCTGCAGACATGGAGCATGTTCATCAAAATCACTTCTCCCTCTGTGTAAAGTTAAATCAATACCAATGGTTTGTTGATTGCTGCAGAGAGTTTTGGGTGCAAGGGGTAATGGTTTTGTGGAATCATGAAGAGAAACAGATAAATTATTCAGGGGAATTTTCTCCAATTCCAGGGGTTCTTTAATGGGATGATTATTGTTATTCTCTTGTCTCATGTAATAGTAAAGTAAATGCTCATTGGATAAGTATGAAACGTTTCTCTTCGGAAATAATCGCAGAGGTTATATTTGTATTTCTGTCAGTTTCCAGGCAGGATTAATTGTTAACTAAATGGGGACTTTCATTAACCTTGACAGAAAGTAGTGCATGGACCAAGCACAAACACATTACACTTTCAAGCAAATGTAATATAGACAATTCCATTAAAGGCTGAATAAACCTTATACAGACCTTAACAGTAGACTTCCCGCAAATCAATTTTCTGATTAACAGGTAATCATCTACAGTTGTATTGTCTATTTATTTTAGTTAGCACATTGTATCTTGGGAGTTTTGCTTTTTGCCCAATTGGACGAGTATCTATTTGCTGTCTAATAATTAGCTAAAAAAAGCTAGATGACCCAATCAGCTAATTTGTATGATATTTAAATTGTAATTGACAGAAAAAAGATAAGCAGCAAAGGAAATATTTGTAAGGCGGATAAACATGATAAAATTGGACACTGAATATGTTTAGGTCTACAAAAAGGAAAAAAAGATACACACTTCTGCAAAACGCTTCTTTTAAAAGTGCAGGGAGGTGACTGGTTGTTCAACTAAGATGGCAATTTTTGTGTTTAACTAAAACGTATTTAGGAAAAAGGTAGCACCATCACACATGTAAAGATATAGATTTAGCATTAGTAAAGAAATAAACTGATAAAAAGCCTGATTACAATGAATTATATATGCAGGGCAATATTGTAGTAAGTATGACACTAGAAGTGGCTTAAAGAGATTACAAATCATCAAAAATATGCAATTTAAATTTCTTCACTGATCTACTGAATTGACTGACAATTCACCAGATAAGGTTTCAACTTGAAAAAATAAATCAACACAGCGAAATTCCATTGTTACAGTTTGTTAATTTACCATTCATCATGTGTTTTTCATTTGATTTTAAAAATATTGGGATAATATCATAAATATTTAGTGTGATGTTAACATAATCATGTAATCATTTATAATGCCAATGCCAATTCTAGACTGTTATTAGGTTGTTTTCACGCATAATAATTGTTTTTGACCCCCATTTATTCTAATATTATCCTCAATATTTATACTTCTGTCAATAGTATGAAAAAAATGCTAATGTTATAGTGTCTGACATTCACTGCAAACAGCAAAAAAGAATTGCATTGGAAAGAGAAACATGTTTCCTTTACATCAATTTTAATATTTAGGTTTTTTTTTTACATTTTGTTAGTCATCACACTATGATACTAGTAAAATTCAATTAATAATAAAGCTCTGGTTCAACTCCCATGGGGGACCTTTCTGCTTTCTGAGTTAGCATATTCTCTCTATGTCTGCGTGAGTTTCCCTGGGGTTTTCTGTTTTCATCCAACAGTCAGAAAGCATGCAGGGGGTTAATTTGAATAAATTGGAAATGTTGCCCAGGTGTGTGAAGGAGAGCTACAGCCTTCAGGAGTCTCCATAGCGAATCAAACTCCTCCATCTAACCCTATTTTCTGTATCCTCTTCTCTCACACCAACTACCTGCATGTCTTCTCTTTGGTCTTCCTCTGTTCTTCCTGCAGTAGATAGATACAGTATGTGTGTATGGGTGGATGGATAATAATTTAAAGTCCAAAAATCTATTTGAATCAGTTTGCCTTCGATATAGCTTCCAGTCATGAATAAGTAATTCCACTATTAGTCCAGCAGGGGGCATCCGTTCCCTATAACGACAGCAAGCCTGACGCGTAAGATGGAACTTGAACTACTGCTTCTGAAATGTGTTGGGTTTCTTGAAGACGATGCACTTGCAGTAACAAGATCTGAGATCTACATGTACTGTGTACCGTGGGTTTTCTCTTCCTAATGTTTTGGCTTCATATCCAGAGGTATAATCTGTTCATCACATACTGTAGGGTCACTTGATGTCAGTCACAGTTACAGTATGACGATAGTTGCTTTCTTGGGATTCCATTGATCCGGAGATTTGCGTTAAAGGATGTTATTGAGGAGCCCCGCTCAATCACATCGTGCTTTCAAAAGAATACATCTTTGCGTCACGCCGACGCTGGTGGTGACGAACCGATCCACTACACCCCTCCTATCCTTCCTCCTCGCTCTTCTTCAACTCTCTCATCAGGACCGCGGGGATGTGATCGACTCACACACACACAAACTCAACTTTATTCGGCAGCCAGCCCTTCTTTTTTTCCTCCCACTTGGATTGTTATTGTTTGTTGTTTTTTTTCTTTTTGGAGCGCGTAAAACTCCCCCCCAAAACTAAGTGCGTAAAGTAGTTTTTGACGCGGGTGTTTACCTGTCTTAGTGACACAACTCAGCGGCCAGGTTGTGTTTACCTTATGTCGCGGAAGCAGGGAGAGCATGACTACAACCTCCGCGGGATGAGCAGCCTGGTGGGCGAGCGCTGGAAGAAGGTGAGGGACGGAGGGGAGCGCAGTCTGATCAAGGCTTCGTCCAGCGCCAGCATCAGCAGCCAGGGCGCCTCCGCCGCCGCCGCCGCGCCGTCGGCCACCTCCTCCACCGGGGACTTGGAGAGGGCAGCCCGCAAGCAGTTCCAGCAAGATGTCACCCCTGGGTTTGTCTACGTCCTGGCCGCCTTCTCCGCACTGGGGGGGTTCATGTTCGGCTATGACGTCGGCGTGATCTCCGGGGCGATGCTGCTACTCAAGAGGCAGCTGGATCTGAGCGCCACGTGGCAGGAGCTTCTCATATCCAGCACCGTGGTCGCGGCCGCCCTGTCAGCCCTGCTGGGCGGCTTCCTCAACGGGCTGTTCGGGCGCAGGGTGTGCATCCTGCTGGCCAGCTTCTTCTTCACCGTCGGGGGGATCGTACTTAGCACCGCCCCCGGGAAAGAGGTGCTCCTAACCGGGAGGCTCATCGTCGGAGTTGGACTTGGTACGTCTGCTTTTTTTCTCGTCCTCTGTTTCTCACAGAGAGGTTTGCACAGTGCAAAGAAATAAGACATTAGAGACAGTCGAAGGTTATGTTTCTAATAATAATAATAATTATTGTTGTTGTTGTTTTTGTTGTTCTTGTTCTTCTTTTTATTGTTTGAACAGAAGCCCTAACTTACTTTAGTTAGATCAAGAACTTTGAGATGGCAAAACCCACTTTATCCTTCCTAAGCATGTAAAGAAAGGTCGGACACCCTTTAAAACACATAATTGAATAACTGAATAACAAAATAATAAGGATAAAAAGAGTGTTTAGAACTGTTAAATATTGACAGAACTCTCATTATCTGGTCAAGGAAAATTGTCAGTCTGCGCACTATAAGATGTAAAAGTGTGCATCTCCCACTAGCTCTACAGAGATGCAATGAAGCAAATGGGAGTAATAGATATATATTATTAGTTTTTAATTGTTTACATTCTATATTTACTAAATTAAAAAACTTTGTCTGACAGTACTTTTGTACAGCAATATAAGAAGTAAAAAATATAAGCATACATATATGTTTTTTGTCCCTGTACATATACATATGGATGGATGGATGGATGGATGGATGGATGGATGGATGGATGGATGGATGGATGGATGGATGGATGGATGGATGGATAGATGGATGGATAGATAGATAGATAGATAGATAGATAGATAGATAGATAGATAGATAGATAGATAGATAGATAGATAGATAGATAGATAGATAGATACAACATACATTTTACAAAGTAACTAAAAATCAAAACTCTTCAGGACTCTAAATGTAGTTTTCCATTTATGTCAAAAATCTCAGATCAAAAACTAGTGAAATTATTTTGCCAAAGTGTCAGCACTAATGACCTCATGACACGTCATTGATTTATGCTTTGACATTTCTCCTTGCTGCCCATTAAAAAGGTCAGGAGTCAAGACCACTTAAGTGCCCCTCAGAGCTCACTTTACCTCCACAGAGGTTCAGTTGGGTTTGTTATTCTCTCTCTCTCTCTCTCTCTCTCTCTCTCTCTCTCTCTCTCTCTCTCTCTCTCTCTCTCTCCTCTCTCTCTCCTCTCTCTCTCTCTGCCTTAGCAATTACTCACAGCTCCTAATTGCACATGGCAGCCCCCTGCCTGCTGAACCACCACACTGGTTGTTAGACCTCCGCTGACTTTACTATTATCATCACCATCATCATTAGATTGGCAAAAATGACAGACTCATCCTAACTGAAAATTAAGGCCGGATGTGGTCCTAGCACACCCAATGGAAATTGTTAATTTCAGTGGCTTCCATTAGATGCAGATGTCACTTGCAATTATCTGATTGGTTGGTCCATTGTCTTTGTCACCTTTTTACGTTACTCTAGGGTATTTCCCGATAGGGCTGCAAAACAAAACCACCTTAATCATGGTCCTGTTTTTTTGTCAGTATACTCTGCATTTACTTAAACATGGAAAATGACCGGACACACAGCAAAGTCACATTTGTGTCCCTCTAGCATAACGACGATTGGTGTACTAAAATGTTATTCTACTTTTTAATTGTGTCTCTTGCAGGGTTTCAGATGACTTCCTACAGATTTTAATCAATTATGTACTACTTTGTAAATGAATGACCCTTTTCCAAATTTCTTTCTGACAATACAAATTCCTGCTCTTTTATCAACTTAAGCCAATACCTTACTTGATTTTAAGTGCTGGCTGCCACTTTTCCATAAGTTCATTGTTTATACCTTTATACCTTATGCATCCCCTGCTCAAAGGGTCAGAAGGAGCAGCTATAGCAAATTCAAGCTGTGATTGGGCAAGTGGCTGGGTGCACTCCAGATTGGTCACCAGTGGAACAGTAGTTTAGCAAAAAAAAAAAAAAAAAGAAAGAAAGAAAGAAATTAACAAAACAGAGAGAAATGAGAAAGATAAGCAAAATACTTATGAAGCATTCATCTGGATTTGGCCAGTAAAAATTGATTTATGTTGTTTGAAAACAAATTCACCTCTCAGTTTGATAAAATTGTCCCTGTCTCTGCCTCTGTCACTCTCTTCCTCTCCCTCTCAGCTTTGAACATGCTTTTTCATCAGCTTGCTTTTTGATTCAAATTCAATGTACCCCAAATTATTTATAATGGCTTCTGTTACTCATGAGTCACATCCCCAGTGGAGAGGATTGTTAGCACTGGCTTCCCGGGCTCAACACCACACTAATGGCAATGCCTGATGGCTTCTTGTGGAGAAGTAAGCACTCTTTGGGATAATGCGTGGATGTGTTGCAAAGTATTGTCCAATTTTAGTCAACCACCAGAGAAGGAAGCTTTTTTTCATATTCTTTTTAAACATGATCAAAAGAATCACGTTTACTTTCTCTGTAAACAATCACAGTTTGTAAAATATCAAATGGACACTATCCACTACAAAATTGCAGCAAGTATAATCATTGGCAAACTATATTTTTGATATTTAACCGCTGCTATCAAGTAGCCATAATTCCTTACATAACTGGTAAAAAAAGAAAAAAAATAGGGTTGACATTCCTCTCTGGCTCTGCATTCAACTTATCCATTTATCCTTCAACAAATTCTCGCATACAATTGCTTAATTACACAACCAATTATTCTGACTGCACATGTCACCTGAACATGTATTACATCATAGTTGCCTCTCAGGAAAGACAACTGTTTTGCATTTCTGCGCGCAACTAACAAAAAGGTCAAAGGAGCTGTTTGTCAGTGCAGTAAAGGCCATACAGCAGCGGCCTGGCATGGCTGTGTTTCTACACTCACACACACCTGGGGTTTGTCAGCTCCTGCCCAGTTATTGTTGAGCTGACCTTTGCATGAGTGCAGAAGCTGAGGTGTGATACAAGAATTGCCAGTTTGAGAACAATGGTTATAAACTAGACTGTCAGACTGGCAAGCATTTAAGAATTTGAAAGACATTTCAATCTCATTATTCTGTTTTATCAATACCGGCTTTTACTTGAGAAAAGTATAAACTCATTGAAGAATTCAGAGCCAAATTTGTAATATCCCCAACATGTCATGGTGCGGAAAATTACATGCCAAATAAAGAGCACATGGATTTCCTGAGTGTATTCTTATCTGCATAAGTTACTGAATTTCTACTTTTATTCATTTCAATAATTAGTAAAAGTTTTTTCCCTTAAAGTTTTCAACAGGCATAAATCATTTTTTGTTGGTTTTAGGTTAAGTATTTCCTGATTCATTTAATCATAATAGTTGATATTTTTATGCATTTTTAATGTATATTTGAAAATGCTGCAAACAATCTCTCCTTAAAATTACTCTGATGTCCACTACCATAACTGTTCACTCCTCAAAAACTGGCGATTAAGGGATAAAACTGCATTATTTTTGAAAATAGTCACATATTGCCAAGAGACCTGATAATTTGTTTGTATAATTAAGCCACAGTTTAATTCTAATGAGCTTAAATCAGTCTGCAGTTTTGTTGTTGAGAAATCACATCTCTGAAATATTCTAGTACTAGGGAACTGAGATATTTGAATTTGGTGTTGTTTTTCTAATTCTTTAAAAAGGAAAATATGCCGTCTTTGGATTATTTAATTATGGGGGAGACATATCGCACCCTCTGTTTATGCCTAAGACTTTGCCCCATACTCATCATTTTTATCTGGGGGAAGTCTGCCCTGTCTCCCCTTCCTATCTTGTTTCTTTTTTTTTGTTATTCTCCATTATGTTGTAATTAGCTTCCTTTGTCATGACCAGCTTATTTAACAGCAAGAAGGGTTCTGAATGTCAGTAATGGGGGATCTGCAAAACAATTTCCCCAATATTCTGATCACTCCATCACCAGCCTGCATCCGAAAAATAGAAAGACAGAGCTCTTGTTCAAGTCTGCTTCTTTGAGTCAGAGGACAGCCAGACATTGCTTTCAAGTGTGTGTGTGTGTGTGTGTGTGTGTGTGTGTGTGTGTGTGTGTGTGTGTGTGTTTGTGTTTGTGTGTGTGTGTGCGTGCGTGCGTGCGTGTGTGTCTGTGTGTGTGTGTGAGTAAAATACCTCAATACTTCTTCTCAAAATGCAGAATTTTGAGACAAAGCAAAGGAAGACACTGTTGTATTTTCTTTTTCTTATTTTAAGTATATATCTGTATATTATACTTATACTTATACTTATACTAATACTTATACTTATACTTATACTTATACTTATACTTATACTTCTATATTGTCTGGTGCAGTTTGAGTTGAAGTTGAGAATTTCAAAAGAATCCTGATACTTGGAACAGCGGAGCAGTAAAGGAGAAGGCTGACTCATTTAATCAACTGGTCTTTTTGAACCTCTTGGCAGCTGTCATGACATTATTACGTTTTTACTTTAAACTTTTAGATTCATAAGTTTGACAGAATATATTTTAAAAATGACCCTGTTAAACCTGTGGCTGGAAAGAAATGTAAAAGAAAAAATAAACTTTTGGGGCCCCAGATTTTTTGTTGAGGAGGCAAGTATATGAGCATAAATGAAATATCAGACCGTGATAAATCAAATTTGAAATAATTGTAGTATTTGTTTTTCCCCATCAAGTTTAATCAAAGAATATTTAAACTTATAAGAAATGCTGTGATTAAAATGACAGGAAAATATAAGCCTGTAATTATTTTTAAAGATATCAAGATGTGAACAACAATCAACCTTATAATCAAGAGGAAATTACCAAACAAGCAGCAAGTATAGAAAACTAGTACAAAAATGCTTTTAGTTTGGGCCTGTATTTTTGAATAGTCAGATTACAGACTTGTGCACAATTTTCTTGTGTGATGTTACACAAACAAATCTCATTTGCATCTTTCCATTTGCATTTGGCCAATAACACATTAAACATTAACTGTGAGAGATTACAATGTTGCATAAATATTCTCAAGAAATATTTCAAATCATAGTGATTTTTGCTATGTAGAGAGCTTTTTAGTCCACAAAGAGTCATGCCAGAGTCATGCCTAAGAAAATAAGTTTTCATGATGATAAAATAAAATGCAACTAATGCTTATATTCATACCAGTTAATCTGTTGATCATTTTTTTAATTAATTGACTTGAATATGAAATATATGATTATTCATGAAACATTTCTATAAATCCTATCAGCATTAAAAATACTGGCTAACTTTTCTATTTTTGTTTTGATGATGGATGGATTTATTTCTCTTATCACAGCCCACCATCTAACACGCTCACTGAAAATGAGACATTACATGAACTGCATTTGAAGATTATTAGAATGAGTTCTACCTGTAACCTGCTGGCAAGACTGCTCTGTTTTATTCATGGAATTGAGTGGTACAGTATTTGACAATTTTTTCTGGCCTGGCTCTGTAATATATTTTCCCAGCACCACAAAAGATGGAAATTATCCCAGATAATGCACCGTCAGCTGAGGTATATTGCTTGTCTGCATATAGGTAGCAGGTATGGCTTGGAAGAAAACAATCTGCCATTACATATGGCTCAACAAGGAGAGATTCTTAGACTGAGAGAGCAGGAAATTAGGATAAGGACCTGAATACAGATAGAGGCATTACAGCAGAAGGTAATCTTGAGGACTTATAGCGTGAATATCCATATGTTGGTCTTCCTATGTGTGCACGTCGTCATAGTGCCATATACAAACACACCCTGCAAACACTGCAGCCCAGATCCATAGAAAAACTATTCATTTTTGGAGAGACTCGGTAGAGATCAGTCTACATTAATAGCCACCCTTTTACTTAAAAGTACAGCAAAATCAGGAAATTGACGAAAAAAATCAGCAAAAATCCAGAAATCCTCAAAGGCTAAACGTGAAAGAAAAAGATTGAACAACATTGAATTAAATTCAACATGTAATCACCATGCATTCTGAACAAATGACCAGTAATTGACCAAAATATTACTAGAGAAGGTTACTATAAAATATCAGAAAAATGGAACTTGAGACTGATTAAATCTCAATACTAATATCAATTTATATATTTAAATGTCATATTTCTCAGTGCAGTGGTGCAATGGCAAAACACAAGTTGCCAAACTCTATTCAATAGAGTTTATTAGAAAGGCCTCGTTTTAACATTACACAAAAATAAATGTAAATTACTTTTTGAATGTTTTGGATTGGTGACTTTCTGTTCAAGTGGTGTAAAGTTAACTCAAAATGTGGGTTTGGCAAGACCATCGGGAGTGTGTGCCCTCTCCATATGATTTATGTTGGTACAAACTACTACAATGACCAGTCAAATGTCAACTGTTATGAGCCCAAGTATTATAACAGAGTGTTTTTGCTTAAAGTTTACCAATATTATACAACTGCACAAGGACACACATAGACACTAGGTAAATATGTGAGCTGTAGGGAGATCTGCCATGGATCAATCAGCTCCTTTGTTTACATATCCAACCGTTATGTAGTTCTGGGGACTCCCTCTACTTCTATTGTAAATGTGTTAATATTTCTAATTACAATTGTCTTGTTCTTTCTATTTCTTGATTCTGTTTCTTGAGTAAAGATGTCATTTTTTGCACAAAAAAATTAAGACCTGGATGACATTTTAAATGCTAGGCTGAATGTGATCACACTTCAGTTAGACTGAAATTCCATTAATATTACATATTCAGCCCCTGTAGCATCCAAACTTTCTCAATCTGTTTCTCAATAAGTGATGTGGATGTGTTTGGATAGTTTGCTTGGTACGTTCTGTCTGTGCCACGTTGTTTGACTTTCCTCATCTTTTGCATGTGTTTTTTGTGAAGTTAATTGCAGGGTATTTCAGTAAATTGATTTCTCTGTTTGTTGGATTATCTGTTTTGTCTGTATGTTTCCTTGACATAGCTAGTCTAGTTGACTATTGCAAGAAACTGATTAAAACAGATGATATATCGTTTAGTAGTGTTATTTGATATAATTTTCTAGAACTCTGCAAAGGAGAAAATAAGAAAGGAAAACATCATAAAATGGACTTAGACAAGACAAAGAAGATTTTATACAGTGATATACAGTGCGTAAAGGTGAGCTTGTTTGTATGTTCATGTAAATGTACACAAGGGTTTTTCAATACATTGGACTTCTGTTCAATCTGCAGCCATGGTGAACATTGCAGGAGCTGTCCAGAGAGATGTGTGTCTTTAGGAAAACTCAGCACACTCAATGCTAAATTAATATCTTTTAACTAGCTGTGCATCTGTTTTTCATCAGGATCGTTCAGACAACCATGAATGGATTCCCCTCACACTGACCTCAGCGGACAAGTCAAAGAGTACTTTATTAGATTGTATTGGTGATCTGGATCTTGCATATCCTCTGTTGGATGTTATTCATCCCAACAGAAGAATTTATGTAGAGAATTTATATCTTGTATCACAGCCATGATCCACAGCTGTGATACAAGATCTATGAAATCTGATTCTAACTCCTAGAGTCAGATGCAGTATATCTAGGTTCAAGTTCAAATGGTGTGTGTAAAATGTCCTCGTATTTTATCTCCATTTTAGCTAAAAATACAATGTCTTTACAGTCACTTGTCTTAAGAACTGAATCCGATTGATTTTATTGTTTTAAATCTTAGTGATGCTGCCCCCAAAATATCTACACTTTCTCTGTGCAAAACAAGAGAGAAAATCACTGAAATTATTGATTTCTGTGAATCTTATCGATTTTGTTTTCCCAAAGCTGCCACGGTGTGGTGCCCACTCAGAGACAGCAAGCCTGGTTTCAGATCAAGTGGTTACCATAGCAACAGGTAGCCACGTAGTCATGGCGGCCATGGAGGACAGGGTGGTGGCAGTGGGGGAAGGGAGGTGAGGCTAGGGAAAAGTGGGGGGTGTATAGAAAGCGGCAGAAAGCTATTATTAGAGCTTATCAGGAGCCAGCTGCAGAAAGCCGCAGTCTCATGGCTCACCAGCTCGTCCCAGCCAAATTGTTTGCATTGCTTGCCAATTTGTGTACATGAGAGAACAGAGCCATGCATTTCACTGTTAGTAGTGGGTGTTGTCATTAAGCATGTCTGTGCATGTGTGTTTATATGAGAAACGTTTTCCAGATCGGACTAGCGTAACCCACAACCTGCAAATGATATAATATTATATAATATTTGAAGCAATGTAAAATATGTAAACCAAAGATGGCTTGAAAAGCTATCTAAACAAATAATGCTTACTTTATTAGACAGGGACAATCACAGACAAAGGCTTCACTTCACAAAACACACAAGGTGGAACACATGCCACGTGTACTGAGCACATGGTGTTTTTCACGGTATTTAAAACATCAAGTGAGAAGTCAACATATCATTCATGTGAATCAATACATTTATGAGATAGAACCCTGTGCTGATAAAGTGACCAATAAAATTATGTATTGTCTCTCACATATCAAGCCATTCCTTTTTAACCACCAAATATGGCCTGTCAGATTCATCCATCCATCTTCCCCTGCTTATCCAGAGTTGCATTGCGGGGGCAGCAGCCAGAGCAGTGAGGCCCAGAGCCCCTCTCCCTCCACATGGTCCAGCTCCTCTGTGGGGACCCCAAGACATTCACAGGCCAGCCTAGAGACATACAGTAGTCTCTCCAGAGTGTCCTGGGTCTTCCCTGTGTCCTCCTCCCAGAAGAACATGCCAGGATTACTTCCCCAAGGAGGCATCCTGACCAGATGCTCAAGCCTCCTCATCTGACTCCTCTCTATGCGGAGGAGCAGCGACTCCGCTTAGAAAGGAGGGACTGAACATCTCACCCTATCTCTAAGGGAGAGTCCGGCCACCCTGCGGAGAACTCATTCCGTCCGCTTGTATCCGCGATTTCATTCTTTCGGTCCCTACCCACAGCTCGTGACCATAGGTGAGGGTGGGAATGTAGATCCACTAGTAAATCGAGAGCTTCGCCTTCTGGCTCAGCTCCCTTTTCACTGCAACAGACCGGTAGAGAGTCCGCATCACTGCAGACGCTGAACCAATCTGCCTGTCGATCTGCTACTCCAGCCTTTCCTTACTCGTGAAGAAGACCCCGATATACTTGAACTCCTCCTCTTGGGTCAGAACCTCTTGCCCGACCTGGAGTGGGAATTCCACCTGTTTCCGGTTGAGCACCATGGTCTCAGATTTGGAGGTGCTGATCCTCATCCCAACCGCCTCAAACTCAGCTACGAACCGCTCCAGTGAGAGCTGGAGATCATGGCCTGGTGAAGCTAACAGAACCACATCATCTGCAAAAAGCAGTGCCTCGATCCTGTGGCCACCAAACCAGATCCCCTCAACGCCTTTGCTGCACCTAGAATTCTTTCCATAAATGATATGAACAGAATTGGTTCAAGTTCGATTCTGTCAGATTTTACTCAGGGTTAGTGGGTTGCTACTAATCAGAGCAGAGTGTGGAGCCGAACAAAAGTTTGCACCGTACTCAAAATGCACTTCTGATCTGGTTCAAACAGTTCTTAATCAGCTGATCCCTGATGTTTTCCATGCAAATATTGTATACATAGATGTGTGTGTGTGTGTGTGTGTGTGTGTGTGTGTGTGTGTGTGTGTGTGTGTGTGTGTGTGTGTGTGTGCATGTGTGTTTATTATGCATAGTGCATGTGTAACATAATGTTTTATATTCTAAAGCTGTAACTAGAGAGTTAACTCGAGAGTAACAGACATGGCAGTGAAAATGTTACAATTTTGTCATTTTTGAGGCAGGCTATTCAATTCTTTTATTGAAAAAAGTGGTTGTTGACGGGAGTTTTATTTCCCTTTGGACCTGACATGGACAAATAACATGATTTTCTTTGGAAATGTCTTTGCTGTCATTTTTGTAAAGTCCAAACTTTGTGTCTTTGACATTTACTGTCAAGTGATCATTAGCATATTCAGTAACCTTTCCTCAGCTTCTCAGATACTTTATATCGCCTCTGTGCAGGTATTGCCTCCATGACGGTTCCTGTGTACATTGCTGAGTCCTCCCCCTCCCACTTGAGGGGTCAGCTGGTGACGATCAACACACTGTTCATCACTGCTGGACAGTTCACTGCCAGCCTCATCGATGGTGCCTTCAGCTACATGCAGCATGATGGATGGAGGTTGAACAAAAGGACACACACATACATTTTAATTTTCACCCAAAAATAATGTAAATGTCATGAACTGCTTATAAAGCTTGATCTTATAACTAAAGAGCATATAAATGTTGATTCTCATTTGCTCCATGTCATTTGATTATAGAATCATTAAATTGCGAGCTTATGTTATGTCCCATAGTAGAAAATCTCAAGCAGACTTAGATACAAATGTCAACACAAGCACAGGTCAATGACTGACTTTGCAGTGTATATTTAGAGGATATACTATCTCTACTTTGTCGATCCCTTCTCTCTTTCATCCTTTTATTTTCCTCTATTTCTTCTGTACTATCTAAAGTAAACTTTGGATGGTGTTTAAATGTCAAGCTGTGTGATTCTGTTTTTGATATAAATGCTCCATTTTGCTTTATCTGTAGTTCTGTGGGAGAGGTATGAACTGTTTTTGAAAGTCTGAGATCACAATGAGTAATTCTTGATCTAGTTTGGAGCACTTACTATGTCAGGATGGGAAAATGAAAATGATATTGTGCACTTTGATTTGCCATTGAACAACAAATATGGAATGTTTGATTCAAATATTAAATTGGCAGGATGTCTACTATACTATACTACTTGTATATTAAATGAATAAGAACAGTAATGACTGGCCTTGTTTACATTGTTGACATTTTTTCATGTTGTTTTGAGGGCTTAGCTTTCACCATTATGCATAATTTTACAAATTTCATTCCCACTTAATGCATATAACCTCAGTCCAACTTCTTTTAGGCATTGCTGCTTTGCAGAGCTTGCTGTTGCAGACTATTCAACTGCATTGTGTGTTGAAATTACCTCTAATAAGAAAACATTGACATTGAGCTCCAATGAAAGTTGATTTTTTTTTTTTAACATCTGCCATTTCTTTCCTTCTTGTCCTATCCAGGTACATGTTGGGTCTCTCTGTGCTTCCTGCCATGCTCCAGTTCATTGGATTTTTGTTCCTGCCAGAAAGTCCTCGGTGGCTAATCCAGCGTGGGCTGACCCAGAAGGCCCGGCGCGTGCTCAGTCAGATCCGGGGCAACCAAAACATTGATGAAGAGTATGATAGCATCAAGAACAGCATCGAGGAGGAGGAGAAGGACGGTGGAGTAGGTAGGACTGTTTTATATTTACTGTTTTAGAAATAGGGTATGGCATATGTTAAATTTGAACTAGGGATTTCCCCTATATTTACAAAGGTCTTGAGCTGAGGATCAGTGGTTGGTTGGAAAAATGCATCCAATGAATTTGTTATGATTCTTAGTAATGTGATGCAGCCAAAGCACTAATTGGCTATGGACTCAGCCAGTCACCAGTTATTGATATTATAGTCCTATCAGCTAAACAAAGATGCAATCATACTTAGAAACTAAGATATAATGGACTAAGTAGTCTTTTCCTCTAATTATTGTCTTGTCGATCAGTTTCTAGGGTAGCCTCATGTGTAGGTAAAGCCCCAGAGCCTCCTACCTTGTGAAATTGTACATGTTAGTTAAGCAGCAAAACACCAAGATGAGGTTTGCTTCAGCGGACCTTCAGGTCTGAAACATTTACCGAAACTGACCCATTCTTTGGTAAAAAAAAATTATTAAATGCATAAAAATGCCTTAGAAATGAGAAACTACACATTTAAAATACATCTGTGATGCTTTGTAATGTGAGGGGATCGTAAAGTGTTACATTTACTCTTGATCAACAAACAAATACACATCACCATCTGTTAGAGGTAGCGTGCAATTTACTAGTTTTAATTTGATATGTTGATGAATTGGGGATTTTTTAAATTCTTAATATGAAACCAGTGTTTTCAGACTTCTGTTGTCTATTTCAGAGATTCAAAATATTGCACCTCTCAGAGGTCTTTGAATGCATATAATGACATGCAGCAGTGACGAACCTGGGAAACAACCAAAAGTAATTTGTTAGTTTGTGTCGGCACCTGAGGATCCAAAGTCTTAAAGATGGATGGTCAAAAAAATAGCAGTCACCAGGAACTTTCATCACCTCTAAGTCAAACATTTTTAATTCATGGGCAGGTCATATGTCTTCATTGCTTTCCATTTGTTGAATGATAAATTACCTCTTCCTTGCACACATTTAGTTGGGAGCAAGGATGATTGGAAACATTTCTTCAGCTCTGTTCTCATATTGTTAAACACCTCAGCTGACAGTCTCAGCCCTGATCCTTGAAGGCAAGTCTTTTCATCTGTCACTTCAATGTTATTCTCTCTGAGGTTCATTAGACACCTCTTGCTCCCTTCCTGCTTTTTGGAGGCTTTCCTATTGAAGTCACAATAAGACATTGAGTTGCACTGCTGCATTCCAGTGACTCCCATGGTGCTGAGGACACAAAACTACGTGTGCAACAGGGTAGCATCATTTCTCAAGGATTTGTCTTCATCAGTGGCAGCCATCGCTTTTCAAGATGACTTTGTGGTTGAGAAACTAAAAAAGAAGCTACTGTCTGAAAATGGTTGATTACTTTTCCGAGTGTAATTTTTTTTGTCACTGAAGTTAAAAGAAGCAGCTGTGATCAACATTACACCGGCCAAGCTTTCAAGATGAATCAAAACTGTAAATAAAGAGATTTTTATGACAAAAAACAGAGGTGAACATGATCGAGGAGAAAGAAAAAAACTTTTTGTGTGAGCTGACCTTTGCATGACCACAAAGACGCTGCCTTTTGATATCAGGATTTGTTGATGTGCATAGATAGTACAGAGCTTAGCTGTCACAAGAGCAGATAATCAAGGTTTAATAGTAAGTATTGCCATTTTATAGCAGTGCACAACACAGCGCTCCTAACGGGGACTCCCTCGTTGCTCTCTCGGGCTATATGCCCCTGGACGGGTCACCCAAGGCAAACTGGTCCAAGATGAGGGACCAGACAAAGTGCGGCTCAGAAAACCTCCCATGAAGAAGACAATCAATGGACCCAGTTTTCCCTTGCCTGGACATGGGTCATCAGGGATGGGGCTCAGTGGCGAGCGGGGCACAGCTCGAAGGAACCACATGGGTCCATCTTCCCCTGGGACCACTGCCCAAAGGAAGGGCCAAGGGGGTTGGGTGCAGTGTGAGCCAAGCGGTAGCCGGAGCCAGGGACCTTGGCGGTCCAGTCCTTGGCTGAAGACACTGGCTCTTGGAAAATGGAATATCACCTCTCTGGTGGGGAAGGAGCCCTGGTGATTCCAACTAGATATAGTTGGACTCGATGCACAGTTTGGGGTCTGGAACCAGGCCTGGAACCAGGGGCTGGACCCTTTTTTTTAGTCTGAAGTTGCCCCCGGTGAGAGGCGTCTTAGCACCAACACACCTTTGGCCGTAGTTCTTCGACCAACCTTGTGGTCTTCGGACTTGTGGTCACATGTCCTGGACAGTCGGGTAAAGAGACGAGCTGAGCTGTCAAACGACCACCACCCGGTGGGAAGCTGGCTCAGGTGGTGGGGAAGGATGCCGGTCAGACCTAGCAGACCCAAACATAACTTGAGGAACTGCTGAGAACGTCTAGCGGAGTCCCCTGTCAGAGGGAGTTTAACTCCCACTTCCGACAGAACTACAACCCCGTCCCGAGGGAGGCAAGTGACATTGAGTCTGAAGGGGCCATGTTCCGTGCTTCCATTGTCGAGGCGGTAGACCTGAGCTGCAGCCCTCGAACCCGCTGATGGACTCCAGCGGTGGGCGCTGTTGTCAAACTGAAGAAGGAGTCCTATCAGGTTTCTCTGGCCTGTGGGGCTCTGGAGGCAGCTGATAGGTGCTTGCAGGCCAAGGAGTATGCTGCTTTGGTGGTTGCCAAGGCAAATACTTGGGCATGGGAGGAGTTTGGGGAGACCATGCAGAACGTTAGCCCAACCAGTCTACATGGGTACATGGGTTGTGGATCTGGAGAAGGCATTTGACCCTGTGGGGGGGTGCTCCAAGAGCATGGGGTACCGAACCCCATCATACAGGCTGTTCAGTCTCTATATGATCGGTGTCAGAGCGTGGTCCACATTGGACCCGTTTCCGGTGAGAGTTGGACTCTGCCAGGGCTGCCCTTTGTCACCAATTCTGTGACAAAACTTATATGGACAAAAATTCTAGACAAGGGGATCTGGTTTGGTGGCTGCAGGATCGAGTCTCTGCTTTTTGCAGATGATGTGGGTCTGTTGGCTTCACCAGGCCATGTTCTCCAGCTTGTAGCTGAGTTTGAGGCAGTTGGGATGAGGATCAGCACCTCCAAATCTGAGACCATGGTGCTCAACCGGAAACAGGTGGAATGCCCACTCCGGGTCAGGGAAGAGGTTCTGACCCAAGAGGAGGAGTTCAAGTATATCGGGGTATAATGGAGTGGCAGATCAACAGGTGGATTGGTTCAGCGTCTGAAGTGATGCGGACTCTCTACCAGTCAGTTTTGGTGAAGAGGGAGCTGAGCCACAAGGCGAAGCTCTCGATTTACCGGTTGAGCTACATTCCCACCCTCACCTATGGTCACGAGCTGTGGGTAGGGATGGAAAGAATGAGATTGCGGATGCAAGCAGCTGAAATGAGTTCTCCGCAGGGTTGCCAGACTCTGCCTTAGAGATAGGGTGAGATGTTTGGTCGTTCAGGAGGAGCTAGGAACAGAGTCACTGCTCCTCCGCATCGAGAGGAGTCAGATGAGGTGGCTCGGGCATCTGGTCAGGATGCCTCATGGACACCCCCCTGGGCATGTCCATCTGGGAAGAGACCACAGGGAAGACCCAGGACACCACAGAGAGACTATGTCTCCAGCCTGGCCTTGGAACTCCTTTGGGGTCCTTCCAGAGAAGCTAGACCATGTGGCGGGGGAGAGGGAGGTCTGGGCCTCACTGCTGCTGCTGCTCCGCGACCCGACTCCGAAAAAACAGGGGAGGATGGATGGATGGATGAACTTCCAAATATATTTATGTTTTGGTGAAGCAAGGATAAGTATATAGTATTATGGCAATACATTGCAGAGACTCATAAGAGATGCTGATCATTGTCTGAACACAAGTTAGACAGTATTCCTCTCAGGATCCAGGCCTTCTATACTATCAACTTTAATGCTACAAATGCAGTCAAAATCTGTACCGCTTTTCTATACTTATTCTTCTAATCTTATGCACCCACTTGTTGGCACACTTTGCTACAATGACATTTATAACTGTCGCTGTATGTTGTGACACTGAACCAGCGCTGCTGAGCCCAACTGAACGATACCAGGATGAATGCCTCACTTAATGCTGCACTCATAGTGAATGCACATTGAATTTTGAAGTCACTGGACATTAGCTGTAGCCACTCCATTGTAGCCAAGCCGCTCCGTCTGTCTCTGGAGAGAGGTAGTTTTATTGCCATAACATCAGAAGAATCCCTCATGGTTCAGCTATATTCCTTGCAATATATTTTCATATATATTTTCATACATATTCACATATATTTCATATATATTAAATATATATTTTCTGTTGTTATTTATTGTAACTTGGTGGGAATGCAAAACTGGGCTTTTTTTTATTAAGCAATCATATTAAGACAATTTTGTTTTTTTTACAATCATGAAATATGTTTTCAGTTTTGATTTCATCAAATATTCACAAATCATATGTAATTAGTCAATCATACAGAATTATACTGTCAGTGGCAATATTTCTTAATCTTATGAGGCAGCTTTGGGATGTTACCTTATGTCTTGATACCACAATCTGCACAGAGACACTGGCACTTCTATAGAAGCATACACGTCTATTGCTCACAATTAAAGCCCTCTTTTTTGAGTTGCTCTCTCCAGAACAAAAAGAGTAATGCTATCCATTCCGTTTTCCTGAAATCAAATAACTATTCATATTTATTCATTTTTTTAAATTGCAAATATTTTGATTGATGAAAAATTCCCCCCATGTCTTGAAGTCCCACTACTCTAAATCCAAAGATGCTTTGATGTATGACCATCATCCGGACAAGATCATTTCATGCCACAATTGCAGTATGTTTCCAATTTGCATGCTCTTTAGGTCTGACATACAACCTGGAGACCAGCTGTTTCCTAGCAACCAGACACTCATGTAAAAAAAAAGATGGAAGGAAAAGATAAACTGCTTGACAGACAGGTGAGAGAATTAAATGGAAAATATAACAACCCCTGGATTTCATTTTTTTCTCACCTTTGGGTCAATCAGCATAGTTAAACCAAATAAAGAGGGCGGATTTCAGCCAGATCATAGCATAGTAGTATAGAAGTTGCTGTACCCAGTAATTGAGAGATATGTGAGAGGAACACATGAGGAGAACAGTAAAAGAGTCCAAGCAGAGACTACACAACATTTGAGAAAATGACTTGGACACAATATTATGGCAGTCAAAATTAAATTAAAAAAACAAAAAAATTAATTAATGCTGACAGATTTAAAATGGAGAGGGAACCAACAAGGGACTGATGCATGTGCTCTAAACACAACAAACAGTTTCATGAAAGAATCAGGTAAGTAAGTGTTAACTATTGGGGAAGTTTTGCTCTCACATTCCAAGTCAACCCCATTTCATTGCCTTTCTGACATAATTTCATCTCATAGGCACATAAATAGTGTAGATGTTTGTGTGTGCGTGTGAGTGTGTGGATGCATGTGTGTTTCTCACCAGGAAAAACAAAGCTGTATCATGTCCCTTCACTGACATGATGGTTACCATAGAAACAAGCCTTTCATGTCCCCCCCCCCACCTGAGACAAGACATCGATGAAAATGTGTTTTTTCAAACAAATACACATTCACGACTTCATGCACATGCACAGTGCATACATTCTATTAGCTCTAACATCTTGCTCAATCAGCTCGTAGATGAAGTTCAAAATCTAGAATTGAGAATTTTAGTCATCTGAAAAAAATGGCAGATAATTATGAAAGGTATTGATAAAGACATGTCCTAAACATCTGTTTTCAATGAAATAAGTAAAAATAAGTCCCAGTAGGAACTGAATGTTTTGAAAAGGAAAATAATAATACCAAACTAATTGATTAAGTAGGCTTACATTATGAAAATAATGCACCTTGGAGACTTCCGTCTTATTCTGGTGGCCGACTTTTAATAACTAAGATAATCCTTTCTAAGACCTCGCATTTATGAAATTTCGAATAAGGTGAATAAGGTTACATGTAAGATTGCTACAATTGCAAGATAGCATACAAGGAATACTTTTATAATATTTTATCATGTAATGTTTATTGAGATGTGCAGAATTTGCGTGTTGGTTTGTTACAGCTGGCCAATATTTAGCCAAAGTCGGGATTACCCATAGCCCACACACCCTACCCACAGACAGAAGTATAGAATGTCAGTATCCAATAAAACGGCAAGTCATTTTAGTTGGTGTTTATCAACTCCAACAGATGTGTTGAGCATAAGATATGGTACAATAATCTGATTCAATGCATGACTGGCTGTAGTATTTCAACTACAAAATTTAATATTTGAAAGAAGAGGATAAATCTTGCAGTTGTATTCGTTTAAGAATGTGTTCCTTTAGCACTTGCTATGAAACACCTCACCAACCTGAGGATGTTTTAGCACCCTTCTACCAATAAACTGAGTCTGCTTCACAGAGATAGGGAGGGGTCAAACACAAAGAGAAAGCAAAGAAAATTGAGGTAATTATGATGGAGAGCCAATATAGAGGTAGTGTAGCTGGTCAATCTTGTCAGCCATTATATGCCATTCTTCATGAGAAACTTCATAGTTCACTGTATTGAGTTTATCGATTTGTTTGGATGGCTTGTTCATCACAACTCATGTTCTAAGAAACACTGGCCAAGATCAGACATAAGTGTACAAAAACAAAGGGCATATGTGGTGATGCAGGTAGCATTATTTATCGATGGCCTCAGTACAGCAATGGAAAGGGTGTATATTCAAGCAAATTTTACATAAATATCAAAAGAAATGTTCAAATATTTTACATACTAATTGTTGAATAAATGACCAATACTATTTTCGGTTCAGTAAAAGATATGTACATTATCACATTTTATTAACAAAAAAAGGAATAAATTAATAAAATATGCATACCTTATTCTAAGACTCATGGCTATAAGGGTACTGGTACATCTAGTCATCAAAACATGTATCAAACATTACTGTGCTGATAAAAGTGAGATTAACCTAATGCAAATACTCCAAAACCATCTAATGAAAATGTCGTCAACTTAAACTTCCAAATCTTCATATTGACATTTATGGTGGTTTGCAGTTTAACAGTGGTGGGTTGCAGTTGGCCAATATTAAGAGTAATAGAAAATTCAAAGTGCAATTAATGTTTCATTCATGTCAAAGTGCCCATTTGAGTTCAGAAAGCATTACTGATACCAAGCTTTGTAGTCTGTCATTATTTTTTGAACCATTAAACTAGATTAAATATATGAATTCATGGCTACTCATGTTCACTGTCATGTAATGAATGTTAATATTCAATGAAAGAAACATTCATTTGAGATGATGTTTATTTGATTCTGACAAATGCATTAACAGAAAAGTAAAACCATCTGATGCAAATAATCACTGACTGTATGGCAACTACTTATTTAAAAAGCCATTCTAGGGGAAGTTAAAATGATATCTGAAACAAGTTACACACTTCTATTTGTGTCAATGTTGACTGGATTTTCTCTTGCTTGAATCATTTAGAGCCCTTGTGAGAAGGAGCCAAGCCAGGAGTTTTTTTAGCTGCAATAACAGAACATTGACCTGAAATCCGCTAAACACTTTATGGACCTGAGGAAGACTGCCAGGTTTGGTGGTAATTGTCTGTTGGCCCATCAATATATGTCATTCCATTTATAGTCCACAGATTAACTGTCAAATCACTTTTGATCAATGTCTGTTAAGAACAGCATGGTTGTGAAACAGCTGCAGCTAGGAACCAAGATAATGTATAAAAGCGAGCCTCAGTTGAAAAATGTAAATACACAGAATGTGGCTATTGTTGAAATTGATTCTCAAACAAATCCCATCTTTATATTTCATTCAAATTAAATAAAAAACACATTTTTAAATATTTCAAAATATCAATATCATGATTCACAGTCAGTAATCTATTTCAGACACACCTGACGCAGTTGATGGGTTGAGGGAGTTCTACCGTCTCCTTCCATTGCAGTTCTAAATCTACCAAGGATCTTTAATAATTCAGAATGCTTGAACATTTTATGAAACTCAGCTGCAGCTCTTGAAATCAATGTCATACAGCCCATTTCTTGGAATTGATTATATGAAGATTTTTGTTTGATATTCACCTGCTTTCAAGTGAAGTTAGAAGCAACTAGTTGATATTTAATTATGAATATTGATCAATCCACCTTTGGTTCATTGCTTTAATCCCTAAGAGACCTCATTGAATCTAAAACTGCTTCAGGCACGGTCCTTTGTTGTAATCTGCTTAGTTCAGTATTGTTGCCAAATCCCTTATGAGTTCCCTGCCATAGTTGTAATATGAACAAACATTATGACAGCAGAATAATATGTTCTCCCCACATCTCTGTCAGTCAAAAAAATCCAGGAAACTGTGGGGCTCTAGGAAGGGATGTAAGGAGATAAGTTTGAAATGGAAAATTACATGCTAAATAAGTCTTGCAAGCTGCTGATGAACAATATATTCAACTTAGCTTTATTTAGGTAAATAATTCATTAAACAAAATCAAAATAAAAGCACAGATAAATATAATTACTTTGTGAAGATAAGGTTAAATTTTATGCTATCACAAAATTACTATTGTTAACAATACTGAAGAAACATGGTTTAATGGGAAAAAGATAATAATTTCAAATTTTACATACGCGTGTGTGTGTGTTTGTGTGTGTGTGTGTGTGTGTGTGTATGTGTGTGTGTGTGTGTGTGTGATATGATAACCCTACTCATTGTCATGGGGACAGGTGCTCAGGTGCAAAGTCATGAATCTCAATAACTCATTAGATTGATTACCTGCAGACTTCAAAATGGTCAGTGCATTTATTACTGGCCATAAAACAAATAGGAGGGAATTATAGAAGGAGTAGATGGGTGCTCAGTTTGTGAAAGCACCTGTAAAAGCTGTAACTTCTCATGGGTTTTTTAGTTTGCTTTTTTTGTTTTGTTTTAGGGGCATTTCCCTCACTCAACTGCAACAATGAAAGACTCAAGTGTTCAACTCCCTATGGACACCATTTTTTCTCACCGCAACAGCTGTTTCTCCAGGTTTTCAAAGTAGCAGTGGGGCACAAATCTAAGGGGATTGGAGCAATAACATGGAAAAAGTTTCAGTGAGAAAAATGGTTGGGCTCAGGCATAACTATCTCAATAGGAACTGGTGGTTCAGCAACAGTAACAAAAATAAGCCTGAATGGCTATCAAATCTTACAATAAGCAATAAACAATGAGCTGAGTATCTGGCTCATGGCATCATTGAAGGTTTTAATTCATTGCATCAGTACACCACTTGGTCTTTGAGAATCCCTCACGTTGTCAATGCATTGTCTGTGGCAGGGTCAAAGTCATCAAGATATACATTTTAACATTTTGAATTTTAATTTTAAAATATACATAACAAAAAGGTAAGTCTACTGCACAAATTGCCAGTTTATTTGTCCTTATCTTAGAAACATCAGGTCACCCTGCGTAAAACAAGCTTGCGTGAATGAGACAAATCATGGTGTTTTCCTGTTCCAATCAATGCTCCATCTGATACCATCCAATACAGGTAACCACTGTTACAAACAGAAACATTAGATATTAGATTCCATTATATCTAGGTATATATATATGTATGTATAATAGAATAATAGAATTTTATATATACACATATATATTATCATTAAATATGATTAAAAGTGAAGAACTTAAATCATTAATTTAAAAAAATACATATACATATGTGTGTGTGTGTGTGTGTGTGTGTGTGTGTGTGTGTGTGTGTGTGTTTGTGTATATACAAGTATATATATTATTCAAGGGAATAATGGTATAAAGGATCGTGTTTCCTGGCTCATTATACTCTTCAGTTATTATGCTTCTCTTGTTAAAATAACCCCTGTGATTGGTATAGCATTGAATCCAATTTGAGTATTGTGATACTGAACTATTGTTATGAAATCAACATGATTGCAATTTGGCAATACTAATAGAATTCAAGAACCACTTTGATGAAAAAAAAAATGCAATGAAATACAGCAGGTAGCTGTATTCACTGTTTTTTGAAATGAAGGGGTAAGATTTGACAGTCTTGATGTTTTTTTTAAGGAAAGCTC
Organism: Fistularia commersonii; assembly: GCF_037954325.1. NCBI lineage: Eukaryota > Metazoa > Chordata > Actinopteri > Syngnathiformes > Fistulariidae > Fistularia > Fistularia commersonii. The sequence goes on from NC_141288.1 coordinate 14,875,709, forward strand.
AAGCAGGAACCCTGTCTCAGTTGTACAGTTGTTCAGGTCCACTCCAATATCCATCCAATTATTTTGTGTGAAGGCTGCTCAGACAAGTGAATGACAGTTATTCATGCAAAGCAGTGTTTGTTAAAATTGGATTAACTTGTTTTCCGCTAAATTTCACCTCCTGGGGATCATAAGATGGAATAGGTGTCGGGATGCAGTGGCTTGGTCAGGAAAATCAGCATGTTGCTTGTACAAGTTGCTTTAATATTGATAATAAAGACATCAGTCGTCATACCATAGCATTAACCTTTTAAGCCCCTTAACCCCAGGCCCGTTTTGCAGTGACAAACCTTTCGGCTCTGTCTTTACTATACAATGTTATTTTGTTATTTTAAAGCTTCAAGAAAAACTGATGTTTTCAGTCCTTGTTTTTTTTTTACTTTTTGCTTAATTTCTCAGCTTATCCTGATGACCAGGCAAAATGAGTGCTGCTCATTTTCCTTTTTGACAATCAAATCCTTTACTCTATAGACTATCCACTACTCTCTTGCATAGTCATATTGAGAGCATAAGTTGCACCCCCTGCTGTCATAAAGGTTATACCTGTAGCTTTTTGAAGTGCAGAAGGCACTCCCATTCCATATAGCTTAACCAACTCTTTCCCCAGTGACTCTCTTAGAAATGTTAATGTACTAAATCAATGTTGCCTTTATCAGTAAGTTCTGGTATTACTCATCTCTCGCTCAGACTGGCCCACAAATTGGTCCTACTCCCATGTGGTTGAAGACTGACTCTTGACTTGAATAAGTCTGAATTAAACATGTGCAATTATACCCCAAATACTGCTGCTGTCATTCACCTATCATTTAACCTGCTTTCAATTCACTTTTGGTAACTTAATTCATTCCAATTGAATGTAGTAGTTTGTAAATAGCATTTGAGATGATGCAGTGCACTTCACAGTGCTTCCAAAAAATCTAAAAGATGTATGAAATCAAAGTCTAGAACCGTTGTATTATGCAAGATCGTTGAAATACATACAGTAATGTGCTTGTTTTCAAACTAGACAAACAAAGGCTACCACTAAAAACAATTCAAAAAACATTTGAAAGTCTTTCCCCTAAAGATCATTTATGATATATTATATCTCTGTTTGTCAGTTTGGCATTGAATTGTATGATTTCTGAAGTTGTTTAGGAATTTTTGCTTTTCATTGCTATCAAGCCCTCTGGCCCTCAAAAATGAACCCCCATTACAAAATGATTAGTCTGACCCATTCTTGAAAATACATTTTGCAATTACAATAATGCCAATATGTTATTGTTCAGTCATATTTGGATTTTATCAAATTAGTATCTGCGAAACATTTTCAAAAGACAGGCTTATCTCACTGCTAGGTATCTCATTTCGCACAAAACTGAATATGGCACTAAATATAAATTTGCTCTGAACCCCTTCGCCAATGTATTAAAACCGGAAAAAAAATTGGTGCAAGAAATTAAACTACATGTCATTGTTGGTTTCTCAGTGTATCTCCTCAAACCTCTGGGAAGCAACTTTAGTCATCACAGGATTTGGTCACTGCTCTGCCAAACAAAAAGTGGACAAATATTGACATATAGAGGAAAAAAAAGGTTCATGAATAAAAGTTATTAAATGTGTAAGTATAAAGGTAAAAATGGAATGAACTCAGTGTGCACTATACTCAATGTGCACTATAGGATGCATGACAGACAGTTTCAGTTTGTTTGTTTTTTGATCTTGCATTAATATTCATTTAAAGATTTTCTAGGCATCTGTTTAAAAATGCTGTCTGACTGCTAAATAATAGAAACCAAGGATTAAGGTTGAAATGAATGTGCCCATGAGCTGTGTTTTCCTTTTTATGCCAAGGTTTGCTTCTATATTGATTCCTGATTGTATAACCAGGCTGTGACTCTCAGGACAGTGAAACATTCCCCTGTCTGGCTACATTTCTGCTTCTATTTATCTTTCTGTCTCCTGTCTTATATCTGTTCTACATCTGAATTACCCATTTATTTTATCTTTCATGTTAAGCGCAATTGCAGAGGCAACATTACATTCTGACAAAACTAAGACAGTGCATTGTACTGCTTTGGTATAGTTAGTTCAAGACATAAGAATTTATCATAGATTGACATTAAGACTACTAAGACTACTAAGGTTTCTGAAATCTGTTTGTCTTCCAGTTCCATCACTGTTATCTGGCTGGTGAGGCACTGACGTCATCAGTCAGATTTACAAACATATGAACCCGAGCTTATTCACCATTTTATTGGCAGCAGTTAACGTGTTTTGTTTAAAAAAAATCATATCAGCATTCTTTACATATACAAACTGTAGCATAGAAAAAAGCATATTAAAAAAAACGTTATTATCTCTTACCTTTACTTATGAATGAAGTCCATGCGGCGCTGAGCAGTTTTCCTTTACCTTAGCATTGTGGATGCTGATGTTGAGTCTTTTTAGCAGCAGTTTTTAGCGCGATTTGACTTTGAATGTGCGTGGCCGACCGCTCATGTTGGATTGTCAGAAGTTGAGAAAAGACTGCAGGAAAAGCAGAAAAGGCACTTTCTTACTGGACATCCACACACCCAGCCTTTTCGAGTGTACCACTCCGTTTGAAAGGACCGTGTCTTCTGTCTCCTAGTCTGAAGCAAATCCGTTAGCGCCGGCGTCGGTCTTCCCTTACTTATTATCTCCTGCTTTGACTGAATGTCCAGTTTAGAATTTTTTTCAGTTTAGCTATGTAGTGCTCCATTTTTGAAATAAAGCCGAGCAAGAGCAAAAAATGACTGGGTGGCTGCACTTGACTTGCTACGTGTTTACAGTAGCTTGCTATTTCAAATTCTATTATTCTTCAGCAAAGTCCCTGGGATCACCAGTGCCCCCTACAATGAGGCCCCGTCACTGCGTGCCTCACTTAGTGTGCCTTCGCTGCCGCTTCACGATCGCTCGGCACGAGAAACACGTTACAGTTGTTGACGAAAAAGAATATACATATCAGCTAAAGTATAGAAATGTAGTTAATGTATTAGTGCTTGAAGTGTTTGAAAATTTCAACAGTGACACCCACAGAGACAGCAATACGGTCTCAGCCGCATAGCATGGCAGCGCAGTTATTGGGCTATTCATAGCGGGCTCTGCTATGTGCCGCGTCACCGCAGGGCTCTTCTACATATTTAAACGCTAAATGTGATTTTTTTTTTCAGCGATTTTGCAAAAAAACAACTAAAAATGGCAACATTAGGTTGAAAATAACTTTATAGTACACTGAATAAATAGAACCATTCAAATTATTTTTTCATTTTACTTTTTTTCTTTCCATGCCAGGTGAGGCCCGGCATGGGGGGTGGAATTTTTCACTGCAACTGCCAAACTTGCTGAGGATTTTCAGTCCTGTCTGTTTCATACCACTTGATCTTTGCTTTACTTCAATTCACTTCTTCCTGACTGATTTGAAATGATATTGGCAAGTGGGAGAACAGCTCAAATTGCTGTGGATTTCTTGCCTGGAGCTGAACAGTGTGATTCCCAAATTGAAAATTATCATTCTGAGCCATAAAATCATAAACATTAGCTGCGGATTTTTCGTCAGATCCACATATTATTGGTTTTCTCTGGCAGCCTCAATTCTTTATATCAAACTTATTTAAAAAAAAAAAGAAAAAAGCTGTGGCTCCAGTTCGAGGCATCTGTGATGACCGGAAGCGCTGACCAGCATGTTAGTGGTAGGAATGAAGTACACAGAAAGAACAATACTTTGTTTTGTGTTCTATTAACCATCTCATTATATCCATGATTTTCTCCACAAGCTCAGTTTGTTTGAATGAAGAAAAGGGGTCTGTTGAGTGATCAATTAATTAACTTTAGGATTTCATTCGGTTTTTCCTATTATTTTTAATGTTGCGTTTCCCTTCATTTAAAAATAATTATAGACTCTTTATAGTCTTTTACTGAAACCTTGTATCCTATTTATATTTTTTACCCTAAAACAGTCTTGCAGAGTCTTATCTAAGTTCCAATGATGTTTATTTTATTTTTTTATTTTCATTATTTTACTTTCAAATAGTAAATACAAATAGTGCGTTTAAAGATCTTGTCCATGCCAGGAGTCTGATAAGAGTCGTACTGATTCTAATTATTGTTTGATTATTTTTTAATTGAGGAATAACATTTCTAAAACAAGTCAGTTTTCTCCCTCTTTCTGACTGAGACAAATGTGCTGAAATTGCATTAATTTTGTATAATCTATCAGATTGATATAATAATAAAGTATAAATCAGTGTTAAGCAAGTAGAGGAAAGGGATGCCAGAGTCTTTGATGTGTAGGACAGCCACTTCTATTCATTTATCTAAGTATCTGTTCAGCTCCTGGTAACCAAAGGTCCCTTAGTAATCTTTGATAAACACAGATGCTCCCCTACATCTGCACCCACTTTAGAAGGTGTTTATCCATTATGTGTATCCAGATGTGTATCTAAGTAAAGAAATAAAACCAAAGAAGATGTTACATTACTTACAGAATGTGAGACGTGCCTAGGAGGAAATCAGTTTAGCTCATTAAGCAACCAGTAAACAAGAGAGAGTATCCTTATGGTGTCTAATGGATATTCGCCCAGTAGTACGTTAAGTAAGTTATTACATAGTATTTTTAGATCAATTATAAACTTTAGTGGTTCAAGGAAGTCATACAGTTCTGAACCAAGAAAAATGACTGCTATTCCAGATTGTATCTTACAGCTAAGTAGATGTGACATTTTCTTCTTTGCCTCCTCTAAAACACGTCGTAAAGTTTATTGTATTATGATGCAAATTCACCTTAAATTTTGGTAAGTTACTACCTTGTTCCCATGTCATTGTGTGTTTTTTTCAAACCCTTTAACCAAGAAGTTTGCCAAAGGTGAAAAATTGCCAACTTTTGTGTGAAGAAACAACCAGTGCATAATTTAACGACTCTGCAAGGTCTTTCCAATCTTCTTTGTGCAAATTGGAACAAAACAATGAGTTCAAGGATCTATTTGTAGACTTGAATCTAACATGTTTTCTAACATCCAGCTGAAATACTGAACTGAAATTACTCTTGTCGGTACTATATACACAATGTTTCAATAAAAACACATTGTTATTACCCATTGGTGGACACAGTTTGCTCTGATCTTGCTCTGATGTAGGGTTGTTGAAAGAAATTTTCTATTAAAGAGAATGATATGATGAGCTGTTGAGACACAAAGGGTCTTTCAAAGTCTCTATCTAGCACAATCCAGCAGACAATACTCTCATGACCTCTCGACCAGCAACTTCTCCGGGTTATTAAACATTACAGCAGTGTCTGCAATGACAGAAAAAGGCCAAGTGCTAATACCATACACCACTGGTAGGGAGTGTATATCCTTTGCTTGTTTTTTCTCTAAAACACATATTTTCTAAATACTAACATCCCATTAGTAAAGCATTCATGATTTATATAACATAATGAATTGCTGGAATTCATCTTCCTGTCAGAGGGGAAAAAAGGAATCTAAGTGGATAGATGACAGAAATAAATGGCGGGGTCAGAGTAGGGTGACAGATTTCCCACTGAGGTTTCGGGTTTTGATTCCAACCCGATTGGTCACAGAAGTAAAGCCTGCTTCCTGTTACTTCTATCTTTGTGATTCCTACTGCACCTCCATCTTCCAACTCCCCGGGTAGCTCTCTTTTCTCGATTGGCCTTTGTTCAGCACTAGCTATCATACCTCCCCAAAAGACCCTATTGATCATTGCCGATACACAGACATGGTGGATGGTGTATTCATGAATGGACATTAACAAGTCTACATTTGATTGAAGGCAATCAGGTATTGTAGCCACTTTAGAAAACCACAGGTGTTCTGCAAGGAAATATGCCCTCCGACTCCTCCTCCCCAATAGCTATTTTCTCCACTCTTCCCCCACAACCGAAGTATATTTTATTGGGATTTAGCAGGTGTTTTAGGCATGAATGAAAAAAAGCTACTGTCAGGACTAATGGTCTTTTGTGGATGTTGATTGGCTGTGGGGGCCATTCAGATGCTTCCTGAAAGCAGGTAGCTTAAGAAAATAGCTAATTGGAGCTTCCTTCAGTGAATATCAAAGAGAAGAAAGGGGGAGACAGACCCTGCCCTCATTAAAAACACATTCTAGACGGTCTCTCCAAACAGATTTTATAATGTTATGATCTTAGACTGGGGGTATAGGTGTGCATTCTTGGATGAATGCTGATCAGATGTGAAATAATGGGAGATCTGTTCATAAAGTGAGGTGAAGAATGATCACAGACCCCTTGCGTGTCCGTCAACATGCAAAGACTTATGTCCGTTACATTAATTTGATATATATATTTCTTTGAGTGTGTGTATATATTTAGCACCATAAATAGTGGTATTGCTGTTGTGCAAGTGTATTCAATCTCATGCAGCACATTGAGACTTAATCACTGTTGCTCGTGGACGTGTTTTTTTCATAGCAGTCCCTTCTTTTCAGTATGAAATCTGATACAATTACAACATGATGGTGTTCAGCTGAGGATATGGTGCGTATTTTTTGAGTCACTATATGCATGTCAGTACATAAATAGGAGGGAGCACAAAAGTGTTATTGTGTTTTTTATTTCTGTGCTTATATAAGTTACTTGCATACATTTTTTTCAATGTCGACTTCAATGGTTGAAAAGGAAAAGATAAAATTATATTTTCTTTGATTGGATGGTGTATTTGTCTGTTTGGTAGAGTCTTCAGCCAGCCACTCTTGATAGTTGTGTTAATAGTTGTGATAGATGTGAATCCTGGTATCAGCTAATCAGATAACAGTCATCTTCCTCGGTGTCTGGGGATGAGTCCACTAGGTTAGCATCAAGGAAATGGCTCAACCCATAAACACACCACTTTCTCTTCACAGTCTGATGTTGGAGTTTTAGTTCACATTGAAGCTTGACCTTAAATTGCTGAAGCTTTTGTAAACTCTTGGGAAATATAAAGCAATGTGCAGAGAAGAGATTTGAAAATTAATCAGACAGAAATGCAGCCTCACAGATTTAAAACAGCTTATATTTTAAACCGGTAGCTGAGAATAAACTAAATAACTTTTATTGACTTATGATCTAGATATAGCCCTGTCCTGAGAACTGCTGGCGTCACAAACATACTTAACAAAGTTTGAACTAATTATATATTTTGAAATATATGAGACCATTAGCTCATGATAGCATGCCGGTGATCCTAAGATATGCACCAATTAATATGAAGGAAGAATGAGTAACTGCTGTGAAAACTGACTTAAAAACAAGCTATGTTAAAAAGCTATGTTTTTTATGATTATGACATGAATTATCATGGTCTGGTAAGCCAAAGAAGTTGGCCCCTGAGAATCGAATTTACGTTTGTTTGTGTGTTCTATTTTTTAATAACCACATCAGTGATAAAACATTTTGAAAGATTTTGCAACTATAAGTTTTGTGAGGATATAAATACAGATTCTGGTCATTTGCATTTCATAAATGAAAAATCTATTGAATTTGGATGAAAGTTAAATTAAAACAACGAATCATAATGTTTCACTTCCAACAACCTCTCTGTGAGTTCTGAATAATTCCTCCTATATAGTTAAAAGGAAACCAAATTGCTTCTTGGGCCAATTTCTAGACAAATAGTTAAGTGTCTAAAAGCTTCTTTCAGCAATTTTGAATTGGATAGCATTAGAGATGATGATGTCCTTCCAAGAAATCTGACATGCTGCCATTAAAAGGAAAGTTTGCACAGATATCGTGAGTCGGGGCTTCCACTTTTCTTTCCTGTTCCTCCCTTCTTGTCTGGAATGTCCACTGGTCCTCCCACAGGCAGCTGCTCCCACATAATATATGTGCAGGCTCACGTATTCCAATATGTTTGTATGCACTTGTGTCTCCGGAGCTGTAGCCACTGACTGTGTGTGGCAACATTAGTTACATGTGGATTGTGTTGGGGCATTTTTGTGTATGGGAACAGGCTGTTTATATGATGTCTATCGCATAGACATCAGACAAACAAGCCTCTCTCTTTATCTGGCAGCTTCATGCCTGTCTACTCGCGCTCTCATCTTATTAAAACTACTATTCCCAGAGGACTCGCCTGTCTCTGTGTGTTGAAGATCAGTCTGTCTCAGCAGCGAAGCCAAGTGGGAGATCTCCAGGCCACAGCCCCCATTAAATATTTGTTTCATCCAAAACTGAGATCTCTACCATCTGAAAGGGGAAAAGGGAGCAACTGTGTCATGCTGATATTTCACACTTTTGCTCCAATAATGCAAGATGAACAAAGGCATCAAGGCCTACTGAATAAACTGATATGTATCCCTTTTTATAGCAAGTAATAAATGAGTTTTCAATAAAAAAAAATAACATGAAAAGTAAAAGGTCAGATCACAGTGACTCTGGATATTTTTAGAAAATTTAAACTAGAATGGAGCAACTCTTCATAATGATTTTAAATGGATCGCTAGATTTAAATTAACAGTTGAAACACAGTCTCTGAATTTTATAATATGTACATGGTTTTAAATGAAATCCAGAAATCCAAAGTATTTTCGTATTTTCAACAACTATTCTATATCCTTACATGTCCAAGAGGTAAAAGTCTGTATTTTGAATCTGTTGTCTCAGACCCTCATGCTTGTCAGAAGTTAACTTCAAACAAACAGCAAGGGGGCAGCAGCCTGAGACATTCACCTTCCTGCTAACTAAGGGTTGTGCATTCTAGCTATTTGGTTTCCTCTGTGGTTTTACGCATGTCTCATGGTAGTTTCAGAACCATGGACAGCACTTTGTGTCATAGCAGCCACATTCACAGTAGCCTCTGGAAATGAATAAATCAACAGAAACAACAAGTCAGTATGTTTGCAATTTGGAACCCTAAATTCTACTGATATGGAATTTAAATTGGATAGAAAATGGGTCTAATTTGAAGGGGGATACAACAAAATTATGGGAAATTCATTTGGAAAACTAGATTCAAAGCAGAGCTTAAAGAGTATTTTTTTCTGATCTGGACTGTTTAAATCTGATTCAAAAACAGAGCAAAAAGTACCAAGAGATGCTTCCCAGTAAGAGTTCAAACTGATCTACCATGTTCTATTGAACATGCAGGTAAAACTCTTTTATTGTGCTTCAAATATATTGAAATGCAGTAAGATCCCATTAAACAATTATTTATGAAAATTATCTGGTCTACTGACTGACTGATATATTGACTGACTGTTTATATTTTGACCAACTTTGATTATAGTATCTTGGAAGCATACTTTCCTGTTTCTTGAGCGATATGCCAAGTTTGGTCTGCTCTAGAATACAATGGAACTGAAAGAAGCTTTGTCTATTCTGCTCATCATAATCAAATCATAATAAGACGTAAATTGAAAACTCTCCTGGAAGTGTCTTATTCCACAAATCATTGTCACATTTCTACGCATTTTTCTCAGTTATTGCATCCAATGCGTATCTGACACAAGGTATATGATGCCATCTTCCTGTCTGTATTCTGCAGTGTCCTAATCGACATATTAACCAGTGTGTAAAAAATACAATGCTAAAAAACACATGTTAGTAATGTGAATATCCTGATTTTAAGATAATCTAGACTTTACACTAATTTAGACTGCTTATGGAGGACAGACTTGACATTATGTAAAAGTCTGTCCAATGCAATTTGTATTCACATCATGCAGAAATTTAGATATATTTCTTGGGTGCTTCTGTTTATTTCTACAGATGGCCTGGTGATCTGGCGGATGCTAACCTACCCCCCTACGCGTCGAGCCCTCCTGGTGGGCTGTGGCCTTCAAATGTTTCAGCAGCTTTCTGGCATCAACACTGTCATGTGAGTGGAACGTACTTTCAGCTCAGGTGACCATCAAAGATAGTGCTGTTTCCAGTATAAACAGCATGAGTTCAGCAGGTCTATCATAAACCTTTGTGTGAAACCCTGCTGCTGTCAACTTAGTTTAAACAGGGGGCAACTGTTGCTCAGTGGGAAGAATGGGTGTCTCTCCATTCAGGAGATTGTTGGTTTGATCTACAGCCCATGCTGTCCAAAGTCTTAATGGGCAAGACACTGAATCCTCAGTTGTTCCTGCTTAGATTGTAAGATTAGATTAGTTGTCTGCTTAGATCCTGCACTGTAGTTTTGCTTCCATCGTTGTGTGAATGTGTGTGTAAATGCATGAATGTAGTGCAGTGTAAAGTGCTTTTAAAAACCACAAGGTGACGAAAGCAGAATATGAGTGGAGACCATTTAAATAAGAGAAACTGACCATTATATACTGCCTCTCTAAGCAGAACAGTTGTGTCTGCAGTGCCCTTTTTACTTCAACCCACAGTCCACAATATGTTCAGTCCCTCAACAAGAAACACATGATTTGAATTCATACATAATTATGACTACTTTGGCCAAACAGCATAGAATGGGACACAATATTCTTTTGAAAGCCCACTGAAAAGCATACAAATATTTATTAAGTGACTGACACTTATCTGTCAACCCACCTATGAGTGTGAAATTGGTACTTCTATTACAGCACTTCATACACAGAGCTGTTTTTGCTATAATCACTCCATTTAGGAACATCATGAGCACATTACCGTTAAATTTAAAGATGTGTCGCTGCAAAAAAGTGTTTGTCCAAACAGGCCCAATGAATACCCACTTCTCCTCATGAAACATTTGTGAAGCCTAAATTCAAATCCTCTTTGACTGCTTCTTCTGTCTGTGTTTGCTGATGAGTTTGTGCAAATGTTTTTGGTACCATTTTCCTTCAGATCACAGAGAAATGTGCATACATCACTTGTTTACACATTCACTCGAAGTGTAACAAACAAAAAAATGTGATACTAAACCAATAGACTCCTCCGGGGGTGGGAAGGGGCTTTTTGACATTGAAAAGGAGGAAAAATCATAGGTTTTATTACATTCATTTGCTGTTCATTACACCTGTGTTGTACACTTTCCTGTCAAAAAGGCCCCAGTGAAAAAGGTCCACCACCCAACTTGATGGTGAGTAATCAGTGATATCAGAAAAATGAAATTTTATCTGGGAGACTTTCTCACTCATTAACTTTAACATACTGAGATGAAGTTTGTACTTGTTGGCGATGTTTGAGAATGTTTTTATTAATTTCATTAGTTAATCAAACGATGATGTACAACCCTAAATCTTTGACACTAGCCTTCCTGTGTGACAGAGAAGAGATGGAGACAGATGTATTTGGTTTAGTGCCACATCATTAAGCCACAAAAGATCCCGCTCCTCTTTCATAACATCTAGTCCCCTGTGCATGGACAGAGCAGCTTTTCTCTTTTATTCTTCTTATCACCTCATCTGTCCCTCTCAGTTCCCATCTTAGATGAACTGTATGACATTCTCTATAAACAATCCTTGAATGTGCTGTTACTACGCAACCACTGGAATCAAATAGTGCTTTAATTTAAATGGATGTATGATTTTAAATACAAGATACTGTGACTTGGTTGCCCATATTTGTGCACCTGTGTGTGGCTGACTGTGTGTGTGTGTGTGTGTGTGTGTGTGTGTGTGTGTGTGTGTGTGTGTGTGTGTGTGTGTGTAAGTGAGTAAAATACCTTGATACTTGTTTCCGTCTGACCTGTACTTTCTGTTTACCGATTTCCAACCTACCCCACTATGCAGTAATCCATATCCTGCTCCAAGCAAAGAAGACACTATTCGTCACAGCTCCCCTTTCTGTCTTTGACTTTTCGATCTGCCAGTCAGTGTGACTGATTTCCAGCCTTTCCAAAGAGGCCTGCCTGCTAGTTTATCTTTGTCAGCAGTGACCCATTTACCCTAAGTAATGATTTGTCATCGAGATGTTAAGATTGCACTGGCATTAAAATGTGTCTCCAGTGTGCAGATTGAATTGTGATTGACTTTCATTTGCACATTTGTGATTACTGATTCAAAAACAGCACTAAAGAGCTCAGTAATGTTAAAAACTATTTACATAAATTTGATTTATCAACCTTTTCAGTTGTCACAATATCAGAAGTTTCCTTGTGAAATTATTAAAAGACGTTATCTTAAAATCCTTTAATTTGGTTATCATAATCTAGTTTTACCTTCAGGTTATTCATGTTATTTGATGTTTGAGTGAAGTTACATCCTTACTATTAACACAGTATTAATTGCAATAGAGAACTCCATTTCTAACAGGTCTTCGATGAAGCTAAAGTCAGTAGAATGCATTGATCTTGGCTGGAGGAGCAGCATTCAGTGGTGTTAATTTTTGACAAAGTTAGAAACAGAGTTTACCTTAAGTTGTTGGTTTCTGTTTTTTTGCTATCACTCATCTTGTGTTCTTCTTTTCTGTGTCCTGTCTGTCTCCACATGGCTTATTGTTTCCATGCAAGGCCGTCGGGCTTGTGCTATTAGCAGGTGAAATAAAAAGGATTTCTGCAGAGCCGTTAAATCAGCCAGAAACAAGTATTTCTGTCCCCAGCTGTTTTTTCTGATTAAACCAGCAGACTACTGCTGAGGTGAAAAAGAGGGGCAATGAGAGGAGTTTGCTGAAGGGTGGAAAAAGGAAAAGGGAGAACAAAAAAGAAAAAGGAAGGACAAAAAAAGGACAGAACGTCGCTCTGCTCATCCAAATTGGTCTGGGGATTTGACAGGAGAATATTGATGGTTGATGAGTTCGGATTTTTTTCATTTTGAGTTGTTCTTGTGCACAAAGGATTCATATTCAAGTCCTTATTAATACATTGTCTCCCTTGATGTCTTTCCTCATGTGAACTTAAAGTTCACTCTCCTTGTACTAAGAAGTAAGCATAGAATTCAATGAAGTGTCAGCCGATAAGCTAAAACAGTGAATTAAACCTGATTCCTGTCACTTTCTGTTATCAATTGTGAAACGTGGTTTTGTAGTTGTTGTTGATAATTGGTTTTAAATGCCTCAAGATTTTTGCAAACTTCATGATATGTACTGACAAATGTTTAGAGCAAATTACTTTACTGTCATTAGACCTTTCAGGCCAAGCAGAATGTGAAAAATGTGCAATGCTGCAGTCAGGTTTACATATAATATATTATCATAGCTTTTTTTTTTCACTACATTTTTGTTTTGCTAAGTGGCCAAAAATTATTCAGGAGACGGGTGCAAATTTTCTAATACCACTAGTGCTGACAGTTGTATTGGTCATAGCTAAAATTATACAATAATAATATCTTACTCTGTTACAGATTACGTAATGCAACCAAACCGGAAGAAGGCTCTACTAAAGAGAAGCTTTGTAATGGAATGCTCGACTCCCAATCTGCTTTTTAGTGACTCAAGGGAGCACGGTTAGCCCTTGGTCCTGGGAGTGCAATAATCTGACTGGTTGATAGGGTTCTAAGAGTTCTTTTTGATATAATACCGCCTTGTCATATAGGGCTTCATAGGCAGGGAGAAGGATTTGAAATTCCACTCTATGGGGGCCGTTTCAGAGAAGTCAACTCTGGAGATTAGGATCCTTCAAACTAGTTCGTTTTAGGACACGTGCAGCAGAATTCTGAATGAGCTGGAGTCTTAAATGACTTATTAGAACAGCTTGACAACAGTGGATTACAATAATCCAGTTTGGAAGTGAGAAAATAATGAATTTTGTTTTATCTGCATCTTTTTGAGACAGAATATGACTTATTTTTCCAATATATCATGTGTGAAAGAAGACTCAAATGATGATAGGTAAGGCTGGGTGTCATCTGCATAGCAGTGAAAATTTAACCCATTCTTCCCCTTATGATATTACCTAAAGGAAGCTTATATAGCTTAAAAAGTATTGGTCCAAGCACAGAACCTTGAAGTACACTGTTGTTTAGTATGGTGCATGCAGATAACATCTTGTTTACAAGTACAAATTGAGATCCCTCATATAGTAGTTGATCCAATCCAGTGTCGTCTTCTTTCGGCTTTTCCCTTCAGGGGTCACCACAGCGAATCAACTTTCTCCATCTAACCCTATTCTCTGTATCCTCCTCTCTCACACCAACAACCTTCATATCCTCTCTCACTACGTCCATAAATCTTCTCTTTGGTCTTCCTTGAGACCTCTTGCATGGCAGCTCCAATTCCAGCATCGTTCTACCAACATATTCACTATCCCTCCTTTGTACATGACCCAACCATCTCAGCCTGGCTTCTGTGACCTTCTCTCCAAAACATCTTAACATGTGCTGTTCCTCTGATAGACTCATTTCTGATCCTATCCATCCTGGTCACTCTCAAAGAGAACCTCAACATCTTCATCTCTGCAACCTCTAGTTCTGCCTCCTGCCATTTCGTCATTTTAACAGTTTCGAGGCCATACAGCATTGCTGGTCTCACCACTGACTTGTACACCTTTCCTTTCATTCTGGCTGATAGTCTTCTATCACATAGTACCCCTCACCCTTTTCTCCATCCATTCAAACCTGCTGGGACCCATTTCTTCACCTCTTTTCCACACTTTCTGTTGCTCTGGACTGTTGACCCCAGTACCTGAAATCCAATCCAGTGTAGTTACTCTAATCTTAACAAAATATTCAAGTCTGTTTCAAAAAAAATGTGTTGATTAACAGTATCAAATGCAGCACTAAGATCTAAAAGAACAGGAACAGAGATCAGAAATAAAAGGTCATTCATAACTTTGACCATCATGTCTCAGTGCTATGAGTGCTGTGTGTATCTTACAAATGTGTAGATTAAAAACACAGCTTCATAACTCATGACATAAGGTTTTAGTGATTCATCTTTGATAGTGAAAGACGGGATTGAATCAGCAAATTATGTTTGACTATTAATTTCATTTCCTTTAAACAAAAATTGCATTGAAATATCATTGAGATCTCAAAAAGACTAGTACCAGATGCTGTTTCTCTGTTGTTACTACTAAAAGGAAACAAATATTCAACAGCCAAATATTTTTTACCTTGGCTAATTTTAGTCTGGGGCACCAGTTCAGCACTTCTTTGGAGTTTGAAAGATCCTGATCTGTTCAGTCTTGTTGTTTAATTGGGTGGCTCAGGTGCACAGAAGAAAAGAGGAGGTTAAAGGGGGTTGGCAGGCTGACAGAGAGAGAAAATTGTGACAAGAGAGGCCAAAAGGTGGAGTTAGGACTTGTTCACTGTAGAGATGTAAATCAAAAGGTCACTCGGTATTCAGGGAACAGCTCGGCAAGAAGTCAAAATACAGGAACGCACATTTGTTTAATTGTCAGCCAAATTGTTTTATTATTAATTGCTAATTATGTAAATTAATGTATTTTTTTTCTGCTTGTATATATATTTATTTATTATTAAGTAAACCTTGATATTGTTCTTTTTTTTTTAGATAAAAATATTAAAAGGAATGCAGAATTACAAAAGACCATTTTAGATATACAATATTACTAAACTGGACAGATTAAATTGATATTTTTGACAGTCATAACAAAAACCACATTGCTGTGATAATGAAAGAATTTAACAACCACACAGTTTCTTTTGTCACTTCTGCTGTTACTTGTTACTTCTGTTGTTTGCAAGGAATATTCTGTACTTTCCTGCAAATGCTTTTGTAAATTTAAGAAATGACTTTCTGTCAGCATGGAGGGGATTCAATAATTGACTGCTAGATTTAGGTGAATTATTCCAAAAAGACAAGCAATTCAACTGTTGTTATTAAGATGTCTGTTAGACTATTAATTGGTGAATAAAGGGTCATTTACCATGCAGAATATAACAAAAATGTTGCATGTGTAAGAGGCAAGCATGGTCTAAAGAACCAAACATAATATCCAAAGACTGATACACATGGTAAACCAATCACAGCAAGGGGCTCCAAAGCAGGCTGGGCGATGACTAGAAACACCCGGGGCAGGATGTGAAGATGAGGACTGATTATTCATTAGTGTAAAATGAAGCAGGAAGTAAAGTAAGCCAGACAAAGGGAGAAGGTAACAACACAGTAGAATAATAACCTGTGAAGAACAACGAGAGCAGGCAATAATAATAAACTCCGAAGTCAAAAAATGAAATCAAGAGTCTAAGGAGAACTCTTGACACCTTTTTTCAGTCTCCTTCTGGTTGTAGTTTTTCATTGTTGGATAACTTTTGTGTCTTAAAGAGAAAGAAATGTATAATTTCCTCAGATTGCCATGAGAGTAATAAAAAAATCTTTTGGTAATAAACTGTTGATATGAACGATGAAAGACATCTAATGTCATCTTGGCCTTTGGGAAGCAAGGTCTGATGATGTTTTTGTAATTTTATGTACCAAACAACTAGCAACCTCATTTTGAAATTTTACTTGATTGCCAGAACTCTCATAGCAATGCCTTTTTGTACTGGTCCACTGGGCATGCATGCAATGAACTGTTCGGTACCTAAATTAACACTATTAACAGCCCATTTTAATTGGAGATGTAATAATGAGTATAATCTTGGGCCTTGATAACTTTCTGGTTGCTTATGGGATCATGTTAATGGTATTTTACACATAAGAGAAAGAGATCACTGTTGGCCTTACACTATTGTACAACAAATATAGGAGCAATGTATATTCAAAGGTATTAATTGTCCCAGTGATCACATTACTGTTTTATAATTATACCTTTTAATCAAATAAATAAAAGCCAAGGCTGTGGAAAATGTCTAAACTAAATGATATTAGTATGTGTGACTGTCATTTTATGTTGTATATTTGCATGTCCAGATGAGATTCACCTTTTAAAAATGTCTGAAAAAAAATTTAAAACACAATCCCACACACATCCACTGAAAGAGAGGAAAATCCTAATCATAGTTGTTACTCAATCAGCTAGCACAGGCCAAAGTGGTGCTATATACCTGCAATAAAAGAAATGTCATCATAAACCACATGATATCAAAAAAATTCAAAACTGCCTGGTTGTGAGAGGTGGGATTTAGCTTCTAGCTGAAAGCAGTTGCTGTGAACATTAAGTATGAGGCTGAGGAAGTGGGTACAGGTATTTTTTTCACAGCAGAAAAAAATGAACTAACACATCAAACCTGTCCTGATGAACTGTAAAGTTATTTCATGGAAAACATGTCTGCCTGTGTGTGTTAAAGTAATTATTTATCAACATCCATTAGGAACTAAAAAAAAAAAAATTGATTTCTTTTCTAAACATTTTCAACATTTTCTCTTCAATTTAAAATAAAATGAAAACGTCATGGGTATATTATTTATTCATTGCCTTTAAAATCATTATCTTGAATAAGTAATGTATAAACAAATGTACATAACAATTTAGTTAACACTTGTACAAAAGTGAAAATGAATCAATGAAAAAATATTTGTCTTTTATCTCATCAGATATTTGGATACATACATACAAAAAGTGCTTTCTTGCATCATGATGTTCATTTTTTGCAATATTGCCTAATTCTGCAGCAGTGTAGATCTGGTAATTCTGGATCATCTTCCTAAACTCTTCCTTATCTGTATTTCTTCCTCTGCTCTGTGCAATTCTATCCTAAATGTGGAACAATGTCATACAGCACTGGGTCAAATTAGATATCCTCTTCCCATCTTCCTGTCGGCCATTGGATCATTTTAATTCAATTAGCAGCATAATCTAACATGTAAAGGTCTGCATGTGTGTGTGTGGGTGCGTGTGTGTGTGTGTGTGTGTGTGTGTGTGTGTGTGTGTGTGTGTGTGTGTGTGTGTGCGCGCGCACCCGTGTGTGTGTGTGTGCGCGCGCGCACGCGTGTGTGTGTGTGTGTGTGTTTGTGTCTTGTCAGGATGTGGTAGCTGACAATGTTGGCATTACAGCTTGGTAAATGTAAGAAAGACACAGAGAAGGGTCTACCATTATCGCAAAGGAGAGAGAAATGGTAAGAGGGCAGGGGATGAGTGACGGTGTCCTTGATGGGGTGGAGGTAGGGTTGCATTTTGGAGGGTCAAAGTAAATGACAGTAAAGGTGGGGGCAAGAAAGTCTTAAGAAGAAAAACTGGGAGAGTAGCTGTATAATAAAGAACATCAGAGCATCTTCAGCAAAAAATGCACAGCCTATGCTTTTGCTATTTGTTAAAAACAATCTCAATAGATTTAATTTAAAATACATTTATTTAACTTGTATCTCATCAAGATACATTGTAGCATTTACAATACAATCTTATTTACTGCTCGCACATACTATTCTACTCACTTAAAACAAGTTAGTTGCCAATGTAATAAGCACAATATACTTGCCTGAAATAGGACTATTGGACACACATGTTGTTACTTTGACAAGCAGTGGGATCACAAACAATCTCATCATGGGCGTTACCTTGTGATGGGGCCTTGTATATGGCTCTGGTTTTGAGCCTTTATTTGTCTGCAGCACTTAACTTGATGGCTCGTTGGAATAGCATGCTATTTAAACGTATGCTCAATTGTTTGTATTTTAGGTGTTTTGTATTTTTTTGTAGGTACGTAGATGCAAGACTTTTGGAGGGAGGACATAATATATACACATATATATACATATATATAATTTATGCCAGAGCTTACCATCAGTCGATTAATCATCTTTAAATTTGTTGATCTGAAAAATGGCATTTTTCCATGAACTAAAAGGAGGTATGTCTCAATTACAGAGAGTATGATTTGTGAGTGAGCAATAACAACTCCTAATCTTATCCCTAAAGGCATTTTTATTAGTTTTGGAGATGCTGATCATATCCAATTGTCAATTGATATGAGACATGGATGTGTATGTGCACAGGTGTGTGTGGGCGTGCATGCATGCTTGCAGCTGTGTGTGTGTGTGTTTGTGTGTGTGTGTGTGTGTGTGTGTGTGTGTGTGTGTGTGCGCGCGTGCGTGCACATGCTCATGCACACTTTTGTTAGCATTTTTGCTGTTGACACAGACCAGTTGGTCCTCACAGATGGTCCCACAGACAAATGCCATGTTGAAAATGTCACAAAGCACCATTTTTATATGGAACTGTTGTGAGCTGGTACTTGACTGAATGTGATTTTGTGCACACAAGAGCAATTCCAGAATTGGAAGTTGTGTCTGTATGTGTCTGTTTCTCTGCTTTCCATTGTTCATAAGCAGCTTAATCATGCCAGCCTCCTCTGCTGTCTCCCATGTAGCCATAGCCTCATTTTTAATGAGAAATATTTCAATTTTCCATTTAATCAAAAACACATAACCACACTGCATACACACCTTCTCTTCAGCACAAACAACTCATTATATAAATGAACAGCAACAGTAGATGTGGTTTGTTGAGCAAGTTTATCCATCATAGTGAATGGTATAATGTGTGCAGCAGGAAACTGCAGTTTTGTGAGAAAATAATGCAGTAAAAGTGTCGAGTTCTGAGTGGTAAACATGACGCAATCAGGGATCAGCTTTGTGCCCCTTCTTGTTTACAGTTGTGATGGACAGACTGACAGATGAGGTTAGACAGGACTCTCCATGGACCATGATGTTTGGATTTGACACTGTGATCTGTGGTGAGAGCAGGGAGCAGTTGAGGACAATCTAGAGAGGTGGAGGTATGCTCTGGAAAGGAGAGGAATGAAGGTTAGTTGCAGCAAGACAGATTATATGTGTGTGAATGAGAGGAACGCAGGTGGAATGGTGAGGCTACAGGGAGTGGAGATCAAGACTTTGGAGGACTTTAGATACTTCGGGTAAACAGTACAGAGCAACGGAGAGCTTGGAAAAGAGTTAAAGAAACAGTTTCAAGCTGGTTGGAATGAGTGGAGAAAAGTGTCAGGGGTACTATGCGATAGAAGATTATCAGCCAGACTGAAAGGAAAGATGTACAAGACAGTGATGAGACCAGCGATGCTGTATGGCCTAAAAACGGTAACAATGATGAAAAGATAGGAGACAGAGCTAGAAGTAGCAAAGATGAAGATGCTGAGGTTCTCTTTGGGAGTGACGAGGATAGATAGGATCAGAAATGAGTCTATCAGAGGACCAGCACATGTTAAGATGTTTTGGAGAGAAGGTCAGAGAAGTCAGACTGAGATGGTTCGGTCATGTATAGAGGTGGGATAGTGAATATATTGGTAGACGGATCCTGGAATTGGAGCTGCCATGCAAGAGGTCTCGAGGAATACCAAAGGGAACATTTATGGACGTAGTGAGAGAGGATAAGAAGGTAGTTGGTGTGAGAGAGGAGGATACAGAGAATAGCGTTAAATGGAGAAGGTTGATTTGCTATGGCGACCCCTGAAGGGAAAAGTCAAAAGGAGAAAAAGAAGGAGGAAAAGGAGAACTGCTAAACAGAGCCTCTTAGTAACTACATGTTCACCCACGCAGACATTTCCACGTTTTTGCTAAGCATGTCTTCATATCATTCTCTGCCACTTCAGCCAAGCACAGAAAAAAAGTGATGTTAACACTACAGCCACACTATATGCAGAAAACCACACTCCATTTTTTTTGCCATAAACTGTATATGTCTGATTAGGTTCACAGAGAGGAACCCTGTGTTTTGCAGAAATTCCCTTGTCATATTTACAAGGTATATATTTACACCTTGAAGCTAGTTAATCCAACTAAGGTTTGATTCCCAGACACAGAGCTGCCCCCAGTTTGTTTTTTTAGGATCTGCAGGGTGTAGTATTATTGAATGTAATTGTTATAGATACAAATTGTGGTCCGTTTTAAAAGAACATCAAATAAGACATACAGAGAGCCGCAGAAGAATTTGACAAGTCAGTAAGCCTCTGAGCTTAAGCAAATATGTCTTTAGGTATTTGATATTGAGGTTCAGTAATACAATTACATACACTAAATATTCTATACATAGTTCTCTTCAGATATTAATCATTCTTTACAAAGTCTGTGTCATTGACTTTTGTTTGTTATTGCTATTTTCTTACAAAGCTGTTGGCGACCAAGCCCTGTTTAGTAATGGTGTTTGGTGTAGTTCACAACAATTTGAAGATTAAAATAAGTGCTTTAAATTGATTTTGATGTTCATGTTAACAGGAAGAAGGTTGTATCCTTCATTTTTTTTCTCAGTGTGTTTTCACTCTATAACTTTGGTGACTGAGTCATCAGA
This sequence comes from Fistularia commersonii, assembly GCF_037954325.1. NCBI lineage: Eukaryota > Metazoa > Chordata > Actinopteri > Syngnathiformes > Fistulariidae > Fistularia > Fistularia commersonii. The sequence continues at coordinate 14,896,750 of NC_141288.1, forward strand.
ACAGGTTCATCTTTTTGCTGTTTCTATAGTAGTATAGAACTACTATAGTAGTTTCTATAGTAGTACAACAGCTTCACAGGAGTGTGACAGCAGCAGACATCACAGTAGAACCCTCCCTGTTGGACTGCAGGTCCAGTAACAGCAAATTTAACCTGAATCGTTGTTTCTTTTTCACTGTTGAATTATATCCTGATAACTTATTTTGAGCCTCCCAACTATTGGAGGAGGAGCCATTCAATTTAAATTCTTGACTAATTTGGTTTGACATTTTGCTAATGTTTTGTTTGCTGCTGCACAATTCTAACCATGTGCAGCAAATATGTGTGTGTGTATGTGTGTGTGTGTGTACGTGTGTATGTGTGAGTGAGCGGGGAGGAGTAGCGAGGGAGAGAACATAGTTCATGTGTTAAAATAGGCCAGTACCCAAGAGATTCTCCCCTTGGGTTTCTCTCTTTCTTTCTTCCCCAAAATCTCATCTTCTCCATCCTGTTGTTTGTGTTTGAACACCCTTATCCCTTCTTCTCATTTTTCTTGTACAATTCTTCCATCTCCAGCTCTCCCAGTTCCCTACTTTCTGCTTTTCCTCTCACACCTCTCCTTGTGGTGTTTCATTAACACATATGAGCACTCCTTCATTCATACCCAATCCCTCACCACCACCCCATTAACGCATACATGCATTATCCTGAAATTTAAGGTATAAAATAAATCCAACAAATCAGTTTGTCAGGAACCTGTGAGGTGACACTCGAGATTTGTCAATGAAAACCATGATTTGGATGACTGAGAACTCCTGTAGATAAAGTACAAAGTTGAAAGAAAATGATTATTAAAACTGATTATAAAAGTAAATAACTCAAATTTGGATAATCGGAACAAAATTAGCATTTTAAAATTCAAAGTATTAATTTGAAGTTCCTGCTCATGGTTACATTGTCAGATATATTTTTCTATCCAAATGACACTTCATTATATACCCCTTAAGTGATGATTGTTTCTACAGAGAACAAGCAGGAGATAAAATGAGTCTAAGCAGTCCAAGCTCCTTTCCCGTTGTGACTGGAACAGAGAATTTATCCACAATCACCTATTTTTCATGGTAACAACATCACTCACAGGTAGTGTAATCGAGTTATTGGCCTTAAACACAGATTGCACCTTGAGCCAAAATGTTCAGAGCCCTATAAAGACTTCTATGTACCATGTCATGAAATTCTGGCAATGAGTCCTTGCACCACTTCTCATATGTGCTTAAAATCCTGGTGGGACCAAAGAAAGAAAATGTTCTTGAGAGATACATATTTACTGATTACCAATCAATATTCCTATAATATCCTCAGGCATATATGATTTCCAACAACTGAACAAGTAACAATATTAAAGACCTGTCCTTGTTTAGTAACTGTGAAAACACTCACTTAAAAACAGATGTCATTAATTCCACTTTTAGTTGATGATAAGTATAATTGACTTCCTGACGAGATGGTGACAATCAATACAAGATGAAAAATCTGTGAGTACGTATGTGTGTGTGTGTGTGTGTGTGTGCTTGCATGCCTGAATATATTGGGTACCACCTGTCACTCTTTTCTTTCATTAACTCCCCAAGGCTCTCACTTCTCCCTGCGTTTCATTGCTTGTTTCCTTTCCCTTGTCTCCGGCTGCATCTGTCTTTCTGCCTCACTGGCATCTGCCTTGTCACTGTCTTTTAATGTGCTGAACGAAAGGTTTAAACCAAAGCATGCCATCCGATGTGCAGATCCAACTCTCCATTTTTAAAGTGGGCTGAAGTTCAAATCACATCTTATCTTATTTGTTCAATAATGGCGTTATCTCTAATCTCACAATAAGGATGGACAATTGGAGTCAATGCATGTCCAAATGGGCTTATTTCAACATTAATTTATTGTCCTAAGGAATTTACAAGGTAGGATACATCAACTGAACTAGTAAAAAAATTTCAAATGTAAACGCTCAGGGCTTTAAATAATCTTCATGTTATGTCCCACGTAAGCTGGTGTCAAAATGAGTTTTAGAAAATTTCAGAACATCAATCAACATCTCTCTGTAGCATATCTGTTAGTTTAGCTTCCTGGTAGTCACTTGAAGAAAGCTTCTTGCAGTGACTGTCTGGTCAAGATTTTAGTTTTGCTCAACTGTTGCCAGAATCTTTGTTGGATCTTTGTGATGAAGCAACAGCTTTGTTACATTATAATTGTCATTTAGGCTGAGGCAGCAATACTCTTTGTTTTTTTCTGACATGACTGTGAAGCTTGATAGGGAGAGTCAGGGTGCAGTCGATTGGCAGCTTTCATCAAAAAACAATCAGCTAATGGAGGAAGGTTAGGCTAAACAGAAAACACACACCTGCTGCCAGCCTGTTGCACTGACTGGCAGCAGAAAAAGTCTTGCTGCTCATCAGCGAAGATTTTGTGTTTAGATGAGCTGCAAGTGTGAAAGACAGTTGTTTCAGATTTGAATTGTGTTGATTAATAATAAGACATTGTATTTCAGATGAAGTTTCACAGGCTGCTGTTGCACTTGAAATGGCAAGACAAATGCAACATCTACACTATATATTACAAGCATAAACTCATTTATTAAGATTTTGTGTTTAGATGAGCTGCAAGTGTGAAAGGCAGTTGTTTCAGATTTGAATTGTGTGGATTTATAATAAGACATTGTATTTCAGATGAAGTTTCACAGACTGCTGTTCCACTTGTTGCAAGACAAATGCAACACCTACACTTGGATCCGCAACTTAATACCATAACTTAATTTTAACTTAACTTAAAACCCTAACTTGATATGTGGGTGCGAACTGCTCTCCAACCCTCTCCAGAAACAAGTCCAACTTACAACCGGCAATGGGAACCATGATCTGGCACCGATCACACAAGGACTAAACAGCCCATATTACATCATTCAGTACCCCATACTCCCGGAGCAGTTCCCCGCAGAACATGGTTAAAAGCATTCTCCAGGTCCACAGAACACATGTAGACTGATTCGGAAAACTCCCATGCACCCTCAAGGACCTTGCCAAGGTTATAGAGCTAGTCAACAATTCCAGGCCCATGACAGAAACCTCATTGCTCCTCCTGGATCCAATGGCGCTCACATATATATAAGCTGTATATTTTCCAGATTTTGTATATTTTCTGATTTAGGAACAGATCAAATTACTACCTACTGTTTCTGTAAAAACAAAGCACATATTTTCTGGGTAAAATGTGGTATATACGCAACCACCAAGAAAAAGTGGCTACAAATATTTTATCCACCCGGGTTTTTCAGCCCCAACCATGAATCCAGACTGTGCAGTGTATCGGTCAGGGGAGCTGTCCATGGCGCTGAAGCGGCACCTTTCGTCCCGCTGTGCCTTTTTTCTGTTTTATCTTGGATCAATATACAATCAACTATACACTATATATTATCATTTATGTTATACTATAGCCTATAAAGTGTGTAGTCATGAAACATCTGTTATCAAAGCTGTCAGTGAGGAACAGCAGAGAAGTATCTGGACAGAATCCTTCATGATTTATTTCTATAATGTATTTGGTTCTTGTCTTATCTTCTTTGGTGCTTTGATTTGGTGCTGAGAATTTATCATAGCCAGTCTATGTCAAAACCAAAACGGATATTATGTTACAAGAAAACTCTGGCAGTTTAAAAATTCTTTGCATACATTTTAAAGCCTTATCCTCATAATTTTATGACTGTCAGAAGAACTTAATTCTGTACAGCTTTCCGATCGTCATGCTAATTTTCACTAGCATGAAAATAAAGACCTTCACTTGAAGTGATAGAAAAAAATCACAATAAAAAACTTTCTATTCATGATCACAATTACATATTGAAGCGGACAGACAATCATAATTGCCAAACTCAAAGTGAATAATCATAACCCCCATATCTATCTGAAGTGGTTAAGGAAGCTGTCAGATGCTTCATATCACATATGCTTCAAGTTCTCGTAATTACCCCAGGAGACAAATAAAGTTATTAGAATTTGAGAACGTGGGCGCTGAGAAATAGGATCTGCACATTATCCTATGAGGAAGAGCAAACACAAACATGCACTTGGCATGCAAAGTAATCATTGGATTGTGAGATATTTGTAGAAAGAAAAATACTTCCTTATTGTCATCTGCAATATGAAGTTGCATTAGGGTGTCCTGGAAAAAATAAAACTCTTTCATAGTTAAATGAAAGAAAATTGGTCTAAAAACTCCTGGATTGGAGTGCAGTTAACAAAATCAGAGTAAGACAAGAATGGTTCGGTTTTGTTCACTACAGACCTTAAAGGTGGGGAATGAATCAAGCTGTGCTTACCTCTGACAATTCTGCTGAAAGCCTTTCATTAAACTAAGACCGCCCTTTGAATGGAATAGTCAGTATTTGATAACAGCCCTTTCCTTCAACTCGCAATTTATGGATATGAATTTGATTATTGAGCATTTAACACAAGCGTTTTTATGTGTTTTCTTGAACAGATGTAAGCTGGCCCGAGAAATCTATTTTATTTGTGACTCTCCAACCGGGCACCACATTCAGGTATGACAGCAGTAAGCTGTCCGCTTGAGGTTTGTCATGGTAATTTCACATAATATAAACAGTATGGTAGTTAAATGTCAAACCTAATCAAATGCACTTAGGATGAGTTTTACGTTGCAGGGATCACCGGGGGGAACCTGAAAAGCTAACCGAATACTGAACATAAGTCCATTCATTAAAGATGCACTCAGCCACTGTCAGCCAAAACGGTTTTTGTCACCTCTCCTCGCCGTCTGTTCTGTTCGCACTGAAATAAAATTCTGGTCTCATTAATATCCCGGGCTCTATAAATGTAGAATAAAATAAATGCTCAACACTGTTGCAGCCAGTGAACAGCATGTTGGATTCATTCTCTGTTTCTACATCATGAAATATGTACAGTGCCTTTTTGAAGATGAAGAATAATTAGACAGACTGAATAACTGCTGTGTCATCAATTATTAAATTAAGACACACATATGTAGGGTTGTTCAATGCATAAAGGTGGCTACACAAACTTTAAGTTTGCCTTTAACACCAACACAAAACTGACACTGAACTTCCATGGACCATAATGCCCCTGACCTTAACCACGCCCCCAGCCCATATTCCCATGGGGTGAGAGGCCACGCGCGTAAGTGTCAGCCACAGTGTGCTTGCTTTAAGACATTTTTATTCTCCAGTAGGTTAAACATCCTCACCCTAAGGCAAATCACAGTTATCTTATTATTTCCAAGATTTTATAGTTTTGCTTGTAAAGTCTCTTTTAATGAGAAAAGTCATTGTGTGCAAAATAATCCAGCAAATGACCTGTCCATTAGAAGTTACAAATATTCTGCTCGAAAATTGTAACATTATCTTACTGTGTAAAAATGCTACTGTCTGAGGTTTTTCTTTGCAAAGTACTTTTTTTGGGCAAAGAAAAATAACCAGAGACTTTTTCTTCCAACAAATTCTGTGGTAAGTTAATTTTATAGATCTAATGTTCTTGGTGTTGACAGATCATTTCATGTTCTCAGGTCCTGGCGGAAATCTTTCAAGTGCATACAGTGCATACAGTCATCAAAATGTTTTAATTTAGCCATGTCTCCTCATGGTTTCTGTGTTGCGCAGCCAAAGAAGTCCCCGGTAGGAGATGCAGCAGGTTTTTTTTTTTTGCTGTAGTTTTCTTTTTCATTTTTTTTAAAGATCCAGCTGCAGTCACACTATCCATACCCGGCTGCCATCAGTGACAGGAGGTCAAGAGGGCCACTTCCCCTTGCACTCTTTTTAACATCAAGTGTGGTGGCTAATGCTGAAGAAGGAATTGTGAAGCCTTTTTCTTAATTCCTACAACATTCTAATCTTAGGCAACGAGATTAGATGCTTGAACATCATGTTGAGGTTGCCTGAAAGTTGTGTTGAATAGAAGTAAATGCAGAGCTTTTTTTGTCACAATAACTCCTTTTGCTGAAGTTTTATAAGTGAATTTCATCTAATTTCTTTGTTCTGTCTGACTGCATGCCAGAGTGGAATGTTATGCAAATGCCTCAATTGAACATCTTTGTTTTGGAAAAAGGAGAAACAGGGAGACAAAGACAGAGAAAGATAATGATGCTTGTGAAAAAGATGAAAAGCAGGGCCAACTTGAACTTGCTTTTAGAGACACAGTGAGGCAAACAATGTTTTTTTGTCTGCTTTTTTTAATTAATCATCTTTATATTTGTGATAAATCCGTCCCTTATGTGCACATGCACGCTCAACTCTGACTGAGATTCACGCTTTTCCTTTCCCTCAGGGGTATAATTACGTTCATGACACCTTCAATACGCCCCTTAACAAGCATGTGTCTGTATGCTTTTCTGAATTTCTATTTCTTCCATGATGTCATAATTGAGGTGGGAGAGATATTAAATGCGGATGTGTGTGCTGTTGACCCCAGCTGGTTTGGAGCCATGTTGATGATGATTGGAGGTAATCTGCCTGCAAGGAGCAATGTGGTGCCAAAGCTGCCAGTATAATTATGTACGAAGATAGAAAAAGACAAGAGCTTTTGGAAGTGAACATTGGGGCTATTTATAATCAAACCTATTGAGTGTATGGGCGTGCGTTCAAGTGGAGAGTCTGTGATAGGTGGATGATGATTGGAAGAGTGGCTGGGAGTGTTTTGTGTAATTGTACATTTTTTTTGTCACACATACGGCTTTGTGTTAGAAATGAGATCCCTTTCTAATGATAGAAAGTATATTGAATCGCATAATGTTTATAACATTTTCAAATAAAGGTACCATTGGATTGAATGGTTTTAGTTGGCTTTTCAAGGTGAACGCAATAAAAAAATTAATTCTCTAAATCAGAAATTTCTTGATCCTGAACCACCATTATCTGATACACTATTGCTGTTGCTGTGAGTATTACATTGAATTCTCAGTGTTTGCAATACTTACCCACACACCGATGATTTCACACTAAACTCTTGGTACCTACTCAAAAACATTCCTACAGTACTGAAAAGCATATCTCTTTATACAAGACAGACAAAACACAACCAAGACTGTAATTAATAATCTTTGGAGGTTCTGAAAAGAAGACACTCTTAATATTTGGTAGGAGCATCCCAGTTAAGTGTTGTTGGACCTAATAATGCCCAATAATTCAACGGCCAATTGCCCATAATGTGAAATTGGCCGTTGCCACATATTTACTCTGGTTAACAGAGGATTTGATATCTTTTGTGAACAGTTCTGAGCATAATCCTGACGGAAATAATAAAAAAGACCCTCGATATTGTTAGTCTGATCTGCACAAACAGCTGTATTCCTCTCACTAGTGTGCCGCCTGTTGTTGAGTGCAATTTCAAAATTGATTCTAGCAACAAAAAAAAAACAATTATTCTGTATAATCAGAACAGTGTCAAGTACATTGATTTCTGCTTTTGTTGCTACAGGTATTACAGCGCCACCATTCTGCAGATGTCAGGGGTGCGGGATGACAGGCTGGCCATCTGGCTTGCGGGACTCACCACACTTACCAACTTCCTGTTCACCCTACTTGGAGTTTGGCTTGTGGAGAAAGTGGGGCGCCGCAAACTCACCTTGGGCAGCATCATAGGTGAGATGCAAGCACAAAGATGTTCATAACAAGTAGAAAAATCCCCTTATATTACAATTTGATTTGCCATTGGCATGCCATCTGTGACAGGTACGTGTCTGAGTTTGAGTCTTCTGGCAATCGGCTTCCTGCTATCTGCCCACCACAGTCCTCCTGTCACCCTCCACCCATTGGACCCTATCACAGCCAACTCCACCTGTTTCAAGTACCAGTGAGTATACATTGGTATCAAAAGTGACCAAATCCTCGAACAGAAACATTAAAACTGGATCTCGCCAACCTTGTCTCAGCTTGTCTGGAGGTATGCTTCTGCTACAACCCGTGTTTCATAGTTGTAAAGAAATGGCTTGTTTTCTCTCATTGTATCCAAATATAATCTCAATTTACTGCTCCGTTGTGGTGGATGCTGGAGCCAATCCCAGCTGCCACTAGGCAAGAGGCGGGTACACCCTGGACTGATCGCCACTCTTTTCAGGGTCACATATTCAGACAGACAACCATTCCCTCTCTCATTCGCACACCTGGGCAATTTTCCATTTTTTTCCAATTAAACTGCTGCATGTTTTTGGACTGTCGGAGGAAACAGGAGAATCTGGAGGAAACTCTGCACATAGAAGTAGACACTGGAAAAGAGCTTTACCATATGAATGACTTGAGCTCTATTACTTGAAAGCAACCTATCAGAGACTCAGTATAGTTTCGGATAAGCTACTACTCTGGCAAAATAGGTTAACATTTGGCCATGTGTAGGCAGCAGGATTTCAAAAGACCGGAGACTAGAAGAAAACGAAAAGGAAGATGTGAATGAAATTACTTTCTTAGTGAATAGTATCTGTCATGACACAGGAGCAGAGACTCTCACAGAGAGCAAAAGAAGCACCTTAAAACCTTTAAAATCAGTCCGACTCAATGTTCCCTCTAATTTTTCATATGTCGGGGCATACAGACAACCTCACTGAGTACACTGAGGACCACTGTGAGCAACATTAGATGTGCGCGCTGTGGCCACACATCAGTATCACATCCAGGATCATAGCTTCAATTTTGTCCATATTTTTCCATCAGAAAACTCGCTTACTACTTTAGCTTTGCTGCATGCTTTGCAGAGCAGACCTTTCTCACTTGAAAAAGAAAAAAATCTCACCCAGTTTCATTGCTTGTTCTTCTATTTGCACATACTCCGACAGCCATTCTAACTTAAAAGAACTGCATTTCTTTTTTACTTTGGTTTGGGGAGTGGACGTATCACATTCACTGCTCGTTTGGCCATCATAAGGGGTTAGCATTAGTGCCACTTAACTCTGACGCACTGTTATTATTGATATATGGCGTGTATGGGCAGAGCATGTGCGCAAATACTGTCAATGCCATGATTGGCTCGGTAGCGTAATTGCATCGTATCGTATGATGGCTGGACACCTGTCACTCACTGAGTTTCACAGTAAAATTATACAGAAAAACAATGTTATATATCTAATTCATTTGCAGTGCGCTCACTGCGCTGGATAGGCTTTCTTGTGCGCTGAGAGTGTGCGAGCAGTGAGCATTTGTGCAGTTGCGCAGCTTAGAGGGAACATTGGTCTGACCTCTAACTGGAATGGAATAAATGAGAGACAAAATGGAAAGGGAGACCATTTTCTGTGATGACGGTTCAATGTCACTTCATTTACAAGTTAAGAGAGATGAATAGAAAAAGCTCTGGCTTACAAGAGGAATGTAAGACATAAAAATTAAAGCCCATTTGATGTAATTCAAAAAAATATGTATACATATATATAATATTATATACATAATATTATCCATATAATCTTATATATATAACATATTTTATCTATTAAATTCATTATAGAAATAAGCATCTGAAAGAACATTTCCATTCCTTCTAGTGCAGTTCAGTTCTTTGTAATAGCTCTCCAGTTTAGTCATGCCAGAAAATTGTTTTAAATAGGAAAGCACACTCAGTGTTGAGTGAGTCAAAGGATTAAATTCTCTTTAAAAGCTTATTTGTGCTAGACTTGTGGCACCTCACGCATAAATCAATCAGGGATTTCTAGAATTTATAATGGATTAACAATTGTGCCAGTTCAAGATAGGCAGAGGGAAAAATCTGATCTGAAAATAATCTACAGTTAGACAGGACTGAAGACTTGGGCACTGACAATTTAATGAAGCACTTATTTCTGGTGGTCTTAGAATTTAACTTTGTTTTCAATCACCATCATCTGTAATTGAAATAGTGGCATAAAAAGTGTTAAGGTTCATACTGTGGTTGGTCCTGCTAACAAATGTTTCTATGTTGTCAGAATGACTCAGAAGCACTGCATGCCGTGAAATCTCAACACTTAAACAGATGTGCTCTCACCAAACACAAACACAGTAGCAGCGCATTGCAGCTCTTTATTCCCCTGTTCTGTTTTCAACACTCTTTTAAGGATAAAGCCTGTTTTTCACATTGCAGCTTATAAAAATATAGCCCTGCTGTGGAATGAAGGAAAGCTTCAGTAACATCTACCTTTCTGTTACATTTAAAACATTTTTGTCTGTTAGTTTGAGAAAATCTGCATGTTATTGACTATTTTGGTTAAAGCTGTTAAGAGGGAATTTTTTTTTTGTTTAGACAGATATATAAGAAGACATGTAATTAATAATAATAAATTCAATGGGAAAAATGAACTATAGCAATGAAGATCATTTCTTATTGGTTGCTGGGAAGAAGATGGTTCCTCGCAACTGCATGCATTCATTTCATTGTGCAAAACGGGGTGTTAGGGTTTCCAAGACTGTAACTCATAATATCCCCAAAAAAATAAAAAAAAAAGATGCAGCACTTTTGACTCGTTCATGAAATGGAAATGTGGAAATCATCATTAGATAAAATGATTTTACTCTAAGCTAGTGACTGAAGCTGCTGAATGCAACTACCTTTATCTATTTTATCTTCTAGCCACACGTGAAGGCAATGTAGTAGTAAATTCATTTGTGTTTATCACAAATGATAACTGTGACAATAATTATTTTTTGAGTCAGAGATAGAAAAAATTGAGTAAAAGTACTATGCTCAGTTGAGACATTTGGAGCGTTGGGTTATGATTCCTGGTGGGATTGATCGGATCAATGTTTTTTTTTTTTTACATGAACAGTGAAATGTCATCGGCTTATTAGTAATATGTGAAATACAATTATAAATCAATGTTTTCTGACAGGATGAACTGATGAAATGTAACTACACAGCACTTCAGTTGTTGCTGGATAAATGTTTGTTATTTTAACTTTGCAAGACATATCAAATATCTCATTGAAAATAAATGTCCATGTAACTTTAATCATGAGAAAAAAAACCCTGCCAAATCAGCTACAATTCACTTCATTGTCTCCATTAGGAAGAGAGATCAATATACAAACACGAACACATACAGACACACACGCATACACATACAGCCCGAGTGTTTTCACATGTGGTATCAGATACTACTTTGTTACAATTTTCTCTCACTTACACCAATACAAATGACAATGCTGTGTAGATGGCTTTCATCATAACAACAAACACAGACTAATGGACTCCTTGCAGTGCCCACAAGCAAAGACACACCACCACTGACACACATAAATGCAGAGAGTGGCAATTTAAGTGGATGAGTGCTTTTACCGCATGGCAGTGGCTTCACTGAGTTCACTCTACTCCTTATGTGCCTGCACATCCCCTCGCTGACCAGGGCCACATCTTGAGAACTCAAGGCACCGGGCCTCATCACATTATATTTAACCACACGCTCTTTCAGAGTCCCCACGACAATTTGACTGCTCTGCCTGTCTGAAAGCATGATCGACGACAACCTGATAGACAAATATCTTTTATGTTGTATTTCAGTTAACGATTCTCTGAGACGGTAATGATGTTTTATAACAGTACTGGCTGTTGAGCTTCAATTTCTCATTGGGCATTTCTGTAACATTGTTGTACCCTTTGCAAGCCTTAGCTTTGCAAAGATTCTTACCAGGCACTTGTAAATAAACCCTAGGCTCCTCAACAACTGTTGCTGACAGATTTGGTTGGCTCTACTGAGCTAGATGATAAGCTATCTAAAGTATATGTTATTAATAACCTTCAGTCTATTGCAGTCAATTTAATTTTTTACAGGAGCTAAACATTCATTGTCGCCTCCCTCAGGTACCTGTGTTTTGTTTTGTTTCGTTTGTTTAAATCTTGTTGACCCCAGTGTGTAATTAATGGAAGCTTATGGCCCACAGGGAGGCTACAGACTACAAAATTAGGGCTTTGAGGCAAAGCACACATTTCACGCAGTTCCTATAGGATAATGCTAAATAACAAACCTGATGAAACTGGATCTGTAACATCTCAGGGGCAGCAGTTCTTGCTTCACAAGTTTTCAAAAAGACAACATGTTCTTTTATTTTTAACACAAAAGTGTTAATGCACTATACCAAAAGGAAGAAAACAGTGAAGGAATGTGACAGAAAGAACAGATTAATCGATTCTACCCTGGTTTATAACAGCTAACGTCTCCTGCTTCTCTTCCAGGCTGTGTGAGCCGTGCATGTTGGACCCTGGTTGCGGTTTCTGTTATTCTGAGAACGGCTCAACACTCCTCACCTCCTCCTGTGTACCCGTCAATAAGGCGTCCACTGAGCAGGCAGCATGGGGGAGGTGTGTCACAGGAAGCAGCATGTGTTTAGAGAGCAACAATGAAGGGAAAAGTGTGGGGGAAAGGCTTTTTCACAAATAATACTCTTATTGCGGTTTGTAAAGGAGGCTGTTTAAGTGCTCTGGAGACATGCATGTCACTAAATGAATAATTACTAGTTACTAGTAATCACAGACATCGTCTCGTCTCCACAAAATCCCCTCATTGTTTCACAGAGTCAGAGCACACAGATAAGTGTTGACTTAATATTAGCTAAGATTATTGTAAGTTGTGATAATTAAAACCCAGTGGTTATAAGTGCAGAAACTTTTTCTCTATCGCAGGGAACATGAGTGTAACTAATTTAGAGGGGCTGTGGGGGTTTAGATGAGAGGACAGTCTGACAGAAGTTCAGTATGCATATAAAAGCCCTTATACTAGATGTTCCCCCTCCAGGTGCTCCAATAGCAGTCAAATGAGAGAGAATACCTTCTGGGCCTACAACTACTGTCCCACTTCCTACTACTGGCTGGTTTTACTGGGTCTGATGCTCTACCTGGCTGCTTTCGCCCCAGGTAGGAGATGACGGGACTCTGTCTGTAGAAATCCATTGTCACTGCCTAATTGCAAGCAATTTCATAACCATTTATATACCCAAGTAAAAGAAGTGCAGCTCTAGAGTCTCAAACATACAGTAGTTTGCATTATTCCGACTACTGGTACTTTGGATTTTCGGTTATTGAATTGCAATTTTTGTCAGTCACTTTGGATAAAAGCGTCTGCTAAATGACTGTAATGTAATGTAATGTAATATTCCATGGAGTTCTACTTTGTGGTTTGCAAAAATATGGAACAATCATGTATTCATCTTCTGTGATTCATGTGACTTTTCACGTGACTCCAATAATTACAATTGAACATGACCTGATTCTGTAGTTTTCTTCCCAGCATAAACTCAAGTAGCATGACCAGGGGGGAAAATTCCCAAATAATTTAATGAATACTTGAAAATAAGAGACAAACACATGAAACATAATGAATATGTAACATAGACCATCTTGCTGAGGAAAAAAAGTTTTCTCCTTTTCATGATTTTTGTAAATTGCTCACCTCAGGGTTCAAACCCTGTCTCTGGCTTACAGCAACTAGATGCTGCAGCATCTACACAACTACAAACTTCACATGACAGCTGAAACAAAACTACCGACACACAGTTGCAAAATATTGTCTCCTGACATGTAAAGATATTAATCCTGGGAGCCATAAAAGTGTCACAGGTGTTTTAAAGCAATTGCTGAGGTAAACATGGCTTGCAAAGGAGAAGTCATACAGAGCACATATATGAAAACAGAATTAAAGCATTGACAGTTGAATTCAGTTAAGCTCCTTCCCTCTGGAGCACCAGATACTGTGCAGGCACACAGTTTAATGTCTTACAGAATGAAACGGAGGCATTATTAATTGCATTAATAAGCTTTCTCTGATCAGTCAACTTGTCAGCTGAGAAAGATCCTATTGTTTCTGCTGTTAATCACTGCCAGTTCAACAAAATTCAATCAAAAACTTAAGCTTTATAACGACACAATTAAAGCTTTGTAATTATGCTTAAACTCCAATTTTAATGTTTAATGATTGCTCATCTGTTAAGGATGAAGAGAATTGTGACATTTTCTTCGCCCCAGAAAAAATGAAAGAATGCCAGTAGTTCTTTAAGTAATTTTTCATCAGTAAAACTAAAGTGAAAGTCAAAGTGGAATTGTGTGACTTGAATATCCAACACCATAAGAACACAAGTGGCATAATTTAACAAAATACTTGGAAATATTGTTTGAGCTGCATGTGAAACAGGAAATAACAGGAATACATAATAAATAAAATGAAGAAATACGTAAACAAATAAAAGACTTCAAAGGTAATTTTCCAGACAGCAAAAAATGTAAAATGTAGAGATACCTTTAATCTAAAATAACCATTAGGGTGAGTCAGATCATGTACAATTTTTCAATATCATATTTAAAATTAAATGTTAAAAAAACATGTCCATTTAACGTATCAGCTACTACTACAATATGTACTTTTCATAACTTATGTTATAATGTTTACTTCCTCCTTAAGCTCCCCTGCAATGGCTAATAGCCCCCATAGGGTAGCCCAACTCACATTTCTCTATTGGGGCTTATTTACTAACAAAATATAATTAAGAAAATGATTTGTTTCACAATTTATACATCTCCTAAGATAAGTGTTAAAAAAAGTTTAATATAAACTCCAGTTGTGTTTGTGATTAATAATTTGAAGTTTTCTCCTGTTTAAGAAGTCTCTGCCAGGTTTAAAGGATGTAGTTTAGATTTGTTTTCATCCTTGGCTTGATGCTGTATTCCCACAAGCCATTTGTGTCTATCTCAGGAATGGGTCCGATGCCCTGGACCATCAACTCTGAGATCTACCCATTGTGGGCGAGGAGCACGGGAAACGCCTGTGCAGCAGGAGTCAACTGGACCTTCAACATCTTGGTCTCGTTTACCTTTCTGCACCTGGCCCAGTATTTCACATACTATGGTAGGTTTTTCAGTTGCATACATTCTCAAAGCTAATAGCTTTAGTCAGAAGTTGCCTCTTCCTTTGATATTGAGCTTATGTACCCTCAACACCCCAACACCCCACCTGTCAAATTATGCATGACATTCTTGTGTCATTGACAACCAGGATGGAGCAGCTTCCTCATACCCCAAGGATTGGCCTGTCACTTTTTCAAACTGAAACCCTCCTCCATAAGTCCTCAGTCAACATTGTTCACCAGCAGGTTCCTCCTAAGACAGGAAGGAAGTGACCTTTCATGACGCTGGCTATCGATCAGTCGGAGAAGAATCTGGATGCATCCTGGGATGATACATGATGGGTTGATCATTAATCGACTGATTTATTCATTCCTTTATATAAGTCTCATTCCCCATTAAGACAAGGATTTTTTTCATACATTACTCACAATCATGAACCGAAAAAGGAATAGGCTGAGGCTTATTTTGTCTTATCCCATACAAGGATACATAAACTCAAAGCAAAGTGAAAAGGAGAACAAAGGAAATCCAACTAAAATAGAATAGACACTAACCTACACTATTTGTTAATTTACATCCCCATCAATGAAATTAGATTTAGTTATTTATTCTATATGACTTCTACAAATTGAAACCTTATTTAAGTACTGTGTTAACAAAGTGCTAAACTAAGCTAATCCTAACCCTTCTTTTTGCCAGCTTTGGGCCAACATTAACCAATAAATAATGAACTATGTGTATCATGAAATCATAATAAATACATTTTTTACGTTATCCTTTAGTGCCCTCAAAGCAGCTTTAATGTTATCTTTATAATTCTGAAATGATGGAGAATATTTGTCTTTTTTTGCCAATATTGACTGTTTTTCAAATGTGTTATTCTTGCTTTTTTTCCTTTATTTGCTTCCAATTGAATTCCCCATGAAGCATTTGTTCCTTTTTACAAGCCTTTCCAAACCCTTTTGTCAACCACAGGTTTTTCCTTTTTTTCTGAGTTTTGTCTCAATTCCTTCAAAAGACAATGACGGTCATACAGTGTCAAGAAGGTATCTAAAAGTCCTTATGATTTCTTTGCGTCAGCCACATAAACCACTTGCCTTTGTGAAAGGTTTATAAGAGCTGCAATTGTCTCAGGCGAGTTCATCCTGACCAAATTATTAGTCTGCCAGTCTCGCCTTAAACTTGCTGCCTCATTTCTATCACTAAAAACAGGAATATGATCAATTACACCAGTCACTTATTATCTTCTGTGTATCTTGCTTTCATTTATATCAACAACTACAGCAAAAAAAGTCATCTTACAGTATCACTCCATCCTTTGTTATTTTGCTTGGCTTTACTATTAATAGATAGGAGCTCAAACCAAACATGATATTATAAAAATCTGCTGTTTTCCTCTGATTTCCTCTAATTGATTTCAATTAATCATCGTTGAAGTCACCAAAAAACTTCATATTATGACATTGCTCGATGAATAGTTGAGGCATCTTCTCACAAAATTCCTCTAACTGCAACTAATTTCGTATCACTCCATCTTCAATCAAATTATCCAAAGCAGTTGTCATACCACAATAGTGCACTTTAAACCAGACCTTACAAACTAGATCAGCTCTCCTCCCCTTTTATTTACCAATCGCAGCCAAGTCTCTGAAATAGTAACGTTTGCTCAAACTGTTGAAGATGGTCTTTTATCTTATCAAAACTGCAGAGGAGGTGTTCCTGCTGCTGTTGAAATAAAATAGGTCAGTAGGGTGGTGTGGTGCAGGAGACAGACTTATTGTCCTTGGAACCCGACATTTCTGGTTCAATTCCCGGCTCCTCCTAGTGTGTCGAAGTGTTGGTGAGCAAGGCTTCGAACCCCTAGCTGCTCCCCTGGTGCTGATGGACAGCGGTCAACTGCTCATGTTTCATCCATGATGAGTTAAATGCAGAGGAGGAATTTCCCCATGAGGTATTAATAAAGTTATGATTATAAAACCACCATTGTTCTGGAACCAAATACTATTTCCTGATAGTGTTAATGTTCTGGTATAAGTTAGTCCCTGCATCAATATTACTGTCTGTCTCATAGAAGTTATAATCGTTTATATCAAAAGACTTAAAACATCAGCTCTCTTTCATTGTCCGTAATCAGATTATCAAACAGAGATCCACAGATTTTATACCAAAATAAGGCAAACAAAAAAGTCAAAACGATTTCCGGTCTTTCACTTCTCCATGATTTCCCTCAGCTATATCTTTGACAATCCAAATCAGTTGCTTCCTTGATGGATATTATTTTCCACTGTTCTGGGGATCCATTTAGTCTTATCTTTGTCTTGCAGTTCCTTGTCAAAGTGTTAGTGTTAGTTTTTTGGGTGTGACAACATGCTGTGATATTTTTACTTTCCAGAAGAATATTGTTGCTTCTAAAGAAATTAATAACTTGCTGCTTGAGTGAGCTCTCATCTTGGTGCTTCCTCACTCCCCTTCACACTTGCAGTAATCTGCAAAAGATCAATGGCTTGTCTCCTGTCCAGAAATCAGTGATTCATCCATCCTTGTGAATCGTTTTACATCTTCCTCTTATTTTTTCAAGAACCTCGATTTTCTTGCCCTGTTCCTTAATCCCAGGCTTTTAGTTGCCACACTTCATCAACTGAACCTAGTATGGCTTTCTGTTGATTTGCCACTTTGTTGGTTCATCTGACATAAAATTCAGAGACTGAACTTCCTCTACATGTTCTTCTAGCATTTTAGTTGCCATTTCTCTGTCTCCATATGAAACAATGTGAGAGAAAAAAAAAAAAACATAAAGATAAAACAACCAAAATACTCTACTGGTGAGAATCCAGGTTATCCACTATTGCTGGTTATCAAGCACATTTAGCCAAAAAGTGCCCGAAGAAAAAAAAAATGTCATTAACCCTCAAAGTTGATTTTTTATGTCCTTATGAAACTGAATCACTTCACTTACTGCTTTTATGCGAAGCTCTTATCATGATTTTGATAGATTGTGGCAGGACATAACCACAGTGCGTCTAACAAGAACAATCTAAATTATGTCATAGGACAGACACACTGCATTATACATATTTATTTTTGATTAATGCATTCTGAGTTATTATGCCTGGTTGACTGCAGCATGAAAATGTGAATTTGTTCAGATCAGACATGTGGGGAAAAAAATGGGGTTTGGGGGAAATCCTCCTCGTCACCTTGTTTGCCTTCATGGGCTGGCTGTAAACCATTTTTCAGGAAATGTTCAATTCAAACCTTTTTATTCACAGTTTGTCAACATACAATATTTATGTAGCATCTTTGTCATGTGATTTTCCAATCAAAGGGGCTGCTGAGGATCAAGATATATTTTTCTCTTGTTACCTACATCATGTGAATATTCCAGAGGCTATAAGAAATATTACTACAATATCAGTTCCCCCATGAATCACTGTCTAATGTTGATTAAAAACAGTAATGTGCTGATAAAGTGACTGTCAGGCTGTCAGTGGTGACATGGCATTCCTTTACCTTCTCAGGAGCTTTCTTCCTCTACTCCAGTCTGGCCTTCCTGGGCTTTGTCTTCATCTATGGCTGCCTGCCAGAGACAAAAGCCCGGCGCCTGGAGGAAATCGAGGCTCAGTTCGAAAATCAGCTTTGTTCATGCGGAGTCTCAGATTCAGACGAAGGGCGGCAGGTGGAGTACATCCGAGTCAAAGGGTCGAACTACCACCTATCAGACAATGACGGCTCTGATGTGGATTAGAGTCGTTTCCAGTGATGCGACTCCACTCTGGGTGTTTCATTTTCCACTGATTATTGAAAGATCCAGAGTGCTGGTTTTTTTTTTTCCTCTCTCCATGAGGTTTAAGATCTTGAAGGAATTCTGCTTGTATTGTGTTTAATCCAGTCCATCTTGGAATCCAGAATAAGCTTCTGTTCTTTAACGGCTGTCATGAGTAGGAATGTTTTCCCAGTTTATTCTCAAAATGGAAGTTGAATCAAATTTGGGGACCTAATCTGACACTGATCTGGTCTGCTTTTGGAGGACTGAATCAATGTTTAGAAAGCACAAAAGAAAAACTTACCCTGGAAGAAAGCTTCCCTCCCCATATCAGAGAAGCTTTACTGATTTTCTTTCACAAGGGAAGAGAAATTATAGATATGAAAAAGGTAAGCAGTCATTATCAGACAGATAAGACAGTCCTCAATGTTTTGTACTGGTGTTCTTAATATAAATCATGTCAGAATGTTTTCATAGATAAAAGTAAATTAAATGTAGCCTGAGAACTCAAACGTCCTCTCGTGACAGCTGTTGTGACAAATTGTTTATCTATAGTGCCCTTATGCTATTTGATACGTAACACTCCTCAGTTAAATGTTGTGTAGCATTATTCCAGTCTGGAAGCACTGAAAAAGATCTTAATTCTGCTGCTGTTTCTGTGTCAATATTTGATTCAATTTCTTCCCTCTTATTTACAAAACACATTTTAAAATGTTGTTTTTTTATAGTACATGACTTTTATTTAATTGTCTACTTCTAGGGTTTTAACATTATACTGGGGAGAGTCACTCTGTCACGAATTTGCTTAAACCCTGAGTATGAACCGATTCTGGTAGACAGCATTTGCCCATTTAGACTTCATGCATTTTAAAATATTTAAGGTCCCCAATGGTTGCTTTCAAACCTAATCCATTAAGTGGACATACTCGATATGTATTACATCACATTTTATGACCTTTTCTTAATTCTACATGTACATACACATATTTGTGATATTTTCTACTATTATTTAATGTTTTGATTTTTGTCTTCCTCCATAGCCTTATGTTCAAATGAAAGAACATTTCATCAATGTGCTTCTTGTGAGTCGCCCTATAGGATTTAGTGGTACTTTGCCAATGTTGTTTTGTAAAATTGTGAAACTGTGTGAGGTAACACCCTGTTAGACAAATACACATTGGTTTCTGTAAAATAAAAGCTCGAAGTTGACAGTGCACTACACTGACACTGCGCTGGCATCTAACACATAAATAATGCTAAAAAGACTGTTGATCAAACAACAATGCTGGAATTTTCTCCCAACATTATGAATTAATGGGTTACCTTATTTTTAATTTTATATGTAATAAGTAAGACAACTTGGTGACCATTCAAGCAAGTATTGTGATAAGATACTCGGAGGGTTCCATCCTTACATAAGAATGCCTTTGGTAACAGTAAGCCAGTATTAAAGGGAGTAGTATGAAATCTGTCTCATAAGAAGCCCAAAAGAGAAAATATTCAATATTTTTTAGACAAAAACAGCTATTTATAATTTTTCATTTTTTTCCCCAAAGTAGCTAAAAGGAAGCTTGTTAATATATATATATATATATATATATATATATATATTTTTTTTTTTCGATAATGATGAAAACTACTATGTTTAGGTTTGAGCACAACAGCATAAGATGAGTAAACCCATTTCTGAACTGGGAATTAAGTGGAAATAACTTTTTTCAAGATCAAAGCCAGTTTTATTTTCTGTATATATTCTCATATACAAAAACTATGGGACAAGAGCGGCAAATCTATCAGAAATAAACTGTCTCTCTATCTTTTGGGAAATAGTTTACTTGTTTTTTTCTTCAGTATCAATGAATTTGATCTTGGTAAGTCTCTCCACTTATACGCAAGCTGTTTTATTTTAGGCATTTTTGTACATTGGTCATAATGCTCTGTCCTAAATGAAAGAACTAAATCATTAACCCTATATCAGTTTTTTAGTTACAATTACAATGAAGACACTATCTGTAATTTAGATAACAATTTTTAGTCTCTAATGATTTAGAGTGTTTAGTCCAAGGTCACCTGCCTCAAAAACACAAGCTAGTTTTTTACTGTACCTACTATTGTACAGTTATTGAAAATAGCACACAAGAGTTAGTGTATTACTCCAATAATCAGATTACATAATGAAAAGTTGTGAAGACCTAACATCTAAAGTGATTGTTTCTGGATGCACCATATCGCTAAGTGTTGTTTCAGCACAAACCATATCATTGTGTTGCCACCATACAAGTGGATAATGAATGTGTTCTTAAAAATGGTTGCAATTCTATGTAAACCAATTAGTTTAAAAGGACCTAGAAAACTACTGATAAGAGTGTTGTATAGTATACTGAATCATTGTTCCAGCAGTAAATGTTTTGATAGAGTTTATATTCTATAAAATACAATCTTCATGAACACTTGAACATATAAGAGGAAAGAAATAAAATTTATGAATCAGTAACAATGGGGCTTTATTTCACTGTTTTGTGACACTGACAAAAAATAATTACATGCCATTGATAAAGACCATCAAATATGCTCCAATTGCTTAAAACAAACTATTCATGTCTTACTATTTAAATTCATGCAGAATACATATTTCTATTTATCTCTGAATGCCTCAATTCCTCTACTTTCCTTCTCTCCTTCAGCAGGAGCAAAATGTTTGCCATTTCCTGAAGTGCCTCTGCCTCTTCTGAGAGTCTGATGACTCTGGTTGCAGATATGACATCAGACTGGACTTGTTTTTGAGGCTCTTTACCAGCTCAAAAAGAAAGAAAAAAAACACATCAGAAATTCATAGCATATTAAGTACACAGTTGTTTGAATACAATATTGTTATATTTTACCAACTTCATTCAATTATTTTTTTCTGTCAAATGTCAAGCTCTTTTTACTTTAGAGAAGGAAAGAGTTCAGACGCCAAATCAAAACAAAAAGCTGGTTCGTTAACTGAAATCTCTGAAGCATTTGTTGCTGGTCTAGAAAAGAATGAGGAGCCAGAAGGTCTGAAGTGGAGCAATTTTTCCTCCCAGGGAGAAGAAGGTACAATTTTGTCACACTTCTCTATCCTCAGTCTTGTTTGTTTGTTTTTTAAACAAGCTAAGAAGTCCAGATGCTGATCGCATATTCCGTTTTGTTGATTTTGCAGCAAATGAAGAGCGGGATATATTCTGTTGGCTGTAATTTATTTCCTGGGTTCTTTCAAGGACTCTAAACCTCGTTTGCATTCTGCATGACTGTGCATATATTGCCAACATTCACTGTTTACTAGCTGTAAATGTCATATTAAATGACAGTGCTATTGCTCTGGATTGAATGCACAGTCAGGATGTTTCTGCACAGACTGCATTGTTGACTAAGTGCCATCATGGTGGAGTAATTCCTTCTAATACCGACATGTCATGGTACCATCGGTCCAACTCCAGGTGATCCAATGCTTTACAGATTCAGTGTGGGTTCTTTTTTTAAATCTTTGCTGTCATCTATTCCTCTACTTTTGCATTTGCCGCCTGTTCTCTTTCACATCACCTTACCGAATCAATAGTTGAGGCGCATTGTTCCATCAGAGCCATGTGCGATCAGGTATCAGGACGTTGGATGAACCAATTTTCCGCAAGGTTTTAATGATTAATGGGAATACAAATATTGTTTGATTGAGAAATGTTTCAGCGCTAATCCTCATATGTAATCGATTTCCAAATATAGAAATGCAAATGTGAAACTACCAAAGACTATTTTGTATCTGTCATTCTCAGAAAGAGCATCTATGTGAAATGGCGTATTTTGTCTGTGTAGGGAATGTGACTATTGTGTGTGGTGGGAAGACAGTCCTGGATTTGTTCGGCTACCTTCACTCTTGGCCAATAAAGTGCTGTGTTCCTCTGCAGAGGCATCTGTGTTGCTTATCTGCCTCCCTGTGGCCGAACACTGTACGCACGCCTCAACAGGTAGTAGGATAGAGCCGAACACAGGGTCTTTGCGTGATATCGGGCTGCATTGGGTCCCAGCATTACACATCTCAGCTACAGGGATGGTTTGAGTTTCTGCCTCTTGTGTGTCATTGGATCTGTTCTTGCATTTGCACAGGCTTGAGCTCTGGGTCTCATCAAGCATGTTAGGAGTTACAGTCTGATCTGTGCATTTACTTCTTAAAGCATTAATACTTTCTATGACATCCTGGTAATCCCATGTTAGAAGGCTTGGTTTGCGGTTACTTTTCACTGGGCTTATGTGTGATGCCTGTTTTTTGTCTGCCACATTAATATAAGCTTGATCTCCTGACCAACAGTTCTTATCCTATCATGGAGTTTGAGAGAGAACAAAAGTGAGATATGTTGTCAGTCAAAATACAAGATGAGTTTTGAGCAACCTCTTCTAAAGCTCATGTAATACTGGAAGACAAAACAACGTCGGCACTGCTGCACACCAATCATCCTCACCAGTTAAGAGCTCAGTGGTTAAGTTGTGCTGAGGTGTTGATTAAATTATCATGCGTTTGCTATTAATACTGTTTTACATGTTCAGTAAACAATGGGTGCTGCCAGCTCTGGGACTTGATTTTATTTGTTGAGATTAAGTCAAAACTGTTAGTCCTCAGTTAATTAAGGCTTATTAAGGCTGAACTTTGCTCTTGTATCAACATATACCGTCTTTAAGCCACTAACTGTGATTTTCTCTTAAATATTGTAAAATTGTGATTCATTTTTTACCATGTACATTTAAATTGCCCTGTTTTTCCAAGGCAATATGTTTTATTTTGGAAACAATGGACATGGAACACAAGGGGTACAATGGTTTTAAATCGACATATATTTTGTGTTGTTTTTTTTCTTATTATCCAGCCCTAATTAAATACAACATCAAGTGAGCAAGGTCTTGACTAACCTGACAAACATTACAGTGCAACAGCAAGATGGTGAACGCCGTAGTAGGGAAACTCACCTCATTTAAGTCTGAACTAATGAAAACCTCTCTACATGTGGAACTTGGTAAGTAATTACAGGCATTGGTGGGGTGTTCTTGGCATGCTGTGGGAAAATGTTCTTCAATTAATTGCACTACTTGCACAATGAAAGAATAAATGTACCCTAGATGCTGAGTCTACTCACAAAAGCTGTCAGTGCAGTTAGAGAGCTGTGAACACAACCTGAATTAACATCAATAATGCAATTATTTTGCCCTTGTATTTAAAAAAAAACACTTACACCATTAGTGTCTATTAAATAGCTTATGAATGACAAATGCTTCAGGAACTATGAACTGTATGATTGAGTTGATATACCATAAAGTATATTAAGACTCTGCCACTGGGTGGCAATAAAAGGTTAACAGCTTACCTCCCCTCCTATGTACTGTAGATCAGGGATGGTTCTGTTTGTGAAAACCAAATTAATCTCACAATTCAAATGAATAACACCAAAAGATTAGAACCTGTGTGAAGCATAAATACTTACTGTTGTCTGGAAAATTTGAATGGAGATTCATCTTGATGATATGTCTTTGAGTTTTTACTACAAAAATCTGAAGCTGAAATGAGAATTTATGTTTACCTCAAGAATTGACATTGTGATGTGCTCAGTTATGTTAATTTCCTGATATCCATCATTCACCTTCTATTTCATTCTCTTTACTGCTGAAGCCCTTAAAGATGTTTTCTTCAAATGGCAGTTCCCTTTCTGGAGTTTTGAAGCTGAAGTCTAATGTGGGGTTGTTGCCCAATCCATTACTCAGAGAGGTGTCAGGGCTTGTGTGTTCCTTGACCCTACTGAGATAGCTGCGATATATTTGAATACTGGCTTGTATTTACGACAGAAAATTGGGAATTAAATGCATTTAAAAACAAAGACACAGAAAGCTAGTCTCACACATACGAATTACCGGTAATACAAATTAGTCCTCAATTCAAATGTTCTCACTCAGATTCTGGACATCTAAATAGGACTTGACATGCTGAGGGTGTCTGCAGGTGGTCAAAACCCGGATTGGAAGCAGAGGACAAGGTGATGCTGTCTGACACCCGTCTGGACTAAATTAAAACAATACCAGTAATTACTATCTACACACATAGTCACTGTTCACAGGCTCCAACCACCAACACTTGGTATTTGTCCATAATCAAAGATGATTCTAGATGACAGGCTCCTAAAGTAACACCTTCTGAGTGAGTTGCAAATTTGATATGGGCTGTTAAAAAGACATATATTTGGGAATTTCAGAGATCCTCAGTCCAAACTGGACACTTTAGACAAAATTTTTACAGAGACTGTAAATAAAAAATGACCTTTTAATTTCTGTATTTCTTTGCCATTCGGGGGGGGGAGCAGTCTATCTAGTTATAAATTATTGAAATCTTTTAACAAATTGCAAATCAGATTCTTTTCAAGTTTTCATTTGATGATCATATTTAATTGTGGAAAAACAGAATTCAAGAATCACTACGAAAAAAAAAGTGCCAAGAAATCTGCAACAAATTATCAACCAAAAATCAATATATACACACAATGAGGGGATTAAAGTGCTTTGATGTAAAACTGAGGTAGGCTATTCCTTGTAAATAATATTTTTGTGCTACCGTGGCTTGTTCCATTTCAGATGTGCCCCACATTGCAGGGGAGCAGTGGGGAGATGGCTGCCCCCTTGTCAGACCTCTGCTCTTCAAAGGGGTCTGCAGGGAGAGTCTTCCGGAGGGCACTGGTTGGATGTTTTCAAAACGGATTCATTTTATAAACACAATGAACTTGCTCAAAACTTAAGTATTAATCATATTTCCTTTGAATATGTTGCTGTATTACCTGAGGGGGAACACAAAGAGGAGAAAGGACTAAGAGGGTTCCCTCCATGTGGCCAGTAGTCAGAGGCACTGTTATCTGAGAAAGTGCACTCCATGACTGGTGATAGCTTTGGGGTTTGAAAAAGAGATTACATTTTTTTTCATTTTTGATGGGTGATTGATTCTTTTAAGAGAATGTTTGTGTAAAACTCTGAAAGTAACTGACTTGTTGACACTTGATACCCTGAGGAAAAGCAGGCTTTCTCATTGACTGAGGACTAGATAATGCATAAGAAAAAAATACAATGAATTTTTGAAGACAATAATTCACAATTCATTCTTTATATTGCTAACTGACTTTTTAAGTATTATTCTAATTCTACCTTTGATTTATAAGTCAAAACAAGAACTTTGAATGCTAGTTTGCAACTTTGACAAGAACTACAAAAAAAACCTCGATTCTAATGCCGTATGTGTGATAACAGTTTTCTGTACTAAAGTGGCTACAACCTTATCATTTTTTGATTGTGGTTTAATATGCCTTTAGAAAAGCCACATTCCAGCAATACCTGCACTCAGCTTGACCCTCAACCAGACTCAGTTGTGATGGAGAACAGGGGCTCATTGGAAGTACTAAGGCCCGACTTCCCTTCCTGGATGTTCTCTTACAGCTGGTGAGAAGTGGGAGCTTAACAGGATCTGAAAATATAAAAACAGCGTCTTATTTATCACTCAACTGGCAGATTGAATAGATGAAGGGAAACCTTTGTTTTGTGGGCAAGCCTGTCATTAGTGTTACATCTACTAGTTTATGAGTGTTTCTCAGTTGGAATGAAAATAAAGAAATTTGAAAAACCAATGATTCACAATTTCCCAAATAAAGAGTTCCATAGAGTTGTGACCCCAGAATCCGGAGGCATACAAATTTACATACAAAAAGTTTCTTTTCAATTATTTTGATATTTAGGTTTCTTTTAAATGTTACTTTTGGGCTTATCTGAAGCAATTTGTTTTTTTATATCATTTATACTTTGCTACAATTTCCTTTACAGCCTTTTATTGTTTTGACTTACAGGCTGGGTTTGGGTGAGGGGCGGCTCAATCAAATAATTACACTTGTTTTTCATCTACTACAGTTTTATGAAGAGTGCTACTCAGTAATGTTTTATTATATTTGCAAGGTCACATTTTTACTAACGTCAAACAGGATGTTAGTATTCCCTGCAGAAACTTCTCTCACTTTGATATCAAATCAATTTTAAGAACACAGAATGCATCCATGGGAACTGGTACAACAGAATCAAAAATTCAAACAATATTATTTCAATAGCTTCCAGATCCATAATTATTCTGAAATAATAAAATTCCAATCACCTTTTCTGTATTTCTTTGCTGAGATCTGGTTCACAACAAACAGTGTCACCAGGTCCATGCTGCCAGAACATGAGCCATCCGGCGTGACTTCCAGAGGGTTTCTCATATTTTTCCATTTATGTTGCATCTTTGTCTTTTCAAAGAACTCCTGGGGGAAAGGGGTTAAGAATAAATAATGTAACAAGTACAGCTGTCATTCTCAAGAGAATGCGGGGATTGTTTTGTGACTGTCTCACTCTCTGCCTCCTCGTATCGTTCCTCATCATTAGCCGGTTTCTGTTGAGCAGTTTCAGATAGAGCCGTTACTTGCTAGGCTAAACTATATTTAGCACGGTAGTAATGAAAACAGCCTTACCTTGAACCACCAACCCAGTTCATTTTTGATACCTAATATAATAGACAAATTGTAAACGTATGTTTAATGTGTTTGTAGCAAACAAGAACTGATAAAATTTGGACGGTTATAGGAGCGTTTTTTCGCTTAGTAGCGACGACTAAACGCAGCTTCAAAAATGTTTTAGACAGAGATGCATGAGTAGGCGCTCTCGCGTGCGTTGCGTCGGTAAGCTCCTGAATTTGCAATAATGCGGTCAAGAGACACCGAGAATGTCGGACATTATGCAGTCATACTTTGAAGGAAATTTGATTTTCGAAATGTAACGCAAGTGCTTTACGTGTATAAATATTTGTTTATGTCTATACCGCACAAGACCGTGCTTTGCCGGGGGCGCGACCAATAACACAACCCCCAACAAAAGCGTAGGGCGGAAATTACTGACGTAAAGTTAGTGAAAAAAAATAACCCACCACAGGAAGTGACACAATTCCTCTCTTAAAATAATACAACTATGTTTCTCGCAGCCTTAAAGTATCCAACTGGTACTTTTAATTTGTAATTAAAACCGGAAGTGCAACTTCACTGGTGACACCCACTGACACAAGACGAGCAGGATGTGTAGCGGTTCATATCTGGCTCATTTCACGTTAACACTGCCATCGGAAGTCCTCCTCTCTTTTTATGTCGACGCACCGGGTCGGTTCTGGGGGATGGATGATGTAAGGATTGCCTGCGACGACAAATAACCGTTGAAAGATGTCAAACATCCTGGATGCGGCGTCCAAAGTGAGATGGGACCGCACTGCTGCTGCGAAGCGAGCCGTGTTTCTTGCGGCTGCTGCCTACGGTGTCAGAACGCTATACCCGGTCATCTGCAAACAGCTCAGCAAAAACAAAGATCACAGGAACGGTCACCGGTCTTCGCGGGCTGAAAACGGGTCGGCGTGTTCGGTGAAATCTCAGATAGACGTCGCGTCACAGCAAAGGACATCGCCGGGGGTTAATGCACAATTTTTCAAGCAGATCCTCGAACTTGGTAAGATCCTCTTCCCTAGGCTTGTGTCCAAAGAGCTCGGTTTGCTCTCTTTGCACTCGGTGGCGCTGATATCTAGGACGTTTCTGTCTATTTACGTGGCCAGCTTGGACGGCAAGATCGTGAAAACCATCGTGGAAAAGACACCCAAGAGCTTCATCATCCAGCTAATCAAATGGCTCCTCATTGCCATCCCGGCCACGTTCGTCAACAGCGCTATCCGGTACTTGGAGTGCAAGCTGGCTCTGGCCTTTCGCACCCGGCTGGTGAACCATGCCTACCGGACCTACTTCACCGATCAGACCTACTACAAAGTCAGCAACATGGACGGGAGGCTCGCAAACCCGGACCAGTCCCTGACCGAGGATGTCATGATGTTCTCTCAGTCAGTGGCCCATCTTTACTCCAACCTCACCAAGCCCATCCTGGACGTCATGCTCACCTCCTACACGCTGATCCAGACCGCCCGAGCTAGAGGGGCCAACGCCACCGGGCCCACCCTGTTGGCCGGTATGGTGGTCTTCGCCACCGCCAAGGTTCTCCGCGCCTGTTCGCCCAAATTCGGCAAGCTTGTGGCCGAGGAGGCTCATCGGAAGGGTTATCTCCGCTACGTGCACTCCAGGATCATCGCCAACGCTGAGGAGATTGCCTTTTACAGGGGACACAAGGTGAGCGTCCAGTTACACAATGCTGTTAAACCACAGAAGCAGGTGCAAAGTTCATTTATTTGCAAGATTATCTTTTCTTCTGTCCAAGCCTCTAAAAATTGAGTTTATGACACATCAAGGGAATTAGATTATTCTGGTATCCTGTTTCAACAGTGTCGTTAAAACTTGAAGCCCAAAGTCATTAACATGGATACATCTTGTGTCCAAAACTTGTGAAATACATATGCGTATCTATATTTCCAATCATAATTTCTATAACGATTCTATTCATATTTTGCTCTCCCTGAATACATTTGGGAACATCTTAGGAGCATTAACAAAGTACAAGGTATTAGAAAAGAATGTAGAAAAAAGGGGGGGGGCATCTATTCAACACAATAAATTAAGTATGAGCATAATAGTTTGTAAATACAGTGAAAAAAACTTTTTAAGAAATATAGGGTTGTACGATAACAATATTGAATGAATGGTAGTAATAGAGACTGTCCAGATCAGATTATAATTGTGTGTTCACCTGTCAGGTTTATGATAACAGGTAGTACCGAGGTACTACAGCATTCATTGTGACGTAATACGAAGGTCTACTGATACACAAATTTCACTGTTTATAGAAATTAATATCTTTAAAAGTTGGCTATTTTCTGGGTCTATTGCGGCATTGCCAAATTCCCTATTCACTGATAGAACGTAATATGTATCCGGAATAAACACAGACAGAAAAAAGAAAACCAAATATGCCGATCATACCGAAGAATTATGAAGTCTGCTGGTGTGAGAGAGGAGGATACAGGGAATAGGGTGAGATGAAGAAGGTTGATTTGCTGTGGCGACCCCTGAAGGGAAAAGCCGAAAGGAAAGGAAGAAGAAATGCAAAATTGTATCATGTAACAATAGATAAAATATCAACGCAAAGCCAGAAAAACATTATTTAACTATTAAATGGAAAAACCAGCGAAAAAAAGATGAAGATGAACCACTCTGTACAGAGCTGACAGGTTGCAAATCAGCATGACAATAAATCTGGTCTCTCCAGTAGGAAATTTTGGTTCCATTATTTGATAAAAGTCACCTCCCATTTACCAAAGCTTCAAGACAGGAATTATAACCTGGGAATAATGACTATCTATCCTCTGGTAACCCAGAGACTTAGAGGGCCACACCAAAGGGCCACTGAAATGGTTTTAGCAGGTTATGGGTGTTCAACACTTTACTGAGTGACATTTGCTTTCTTCAGTCCTTAAATTTATGTCTATTTTATATCCTATAATAATGGGCTGAGCTTTGATCCAGAGTAGATGAGTTGCATAAACTGACACACAATGTTTCTCACAGGTGGAGATGCGTCAGCTGCAAAAGTGCTATCGAGCATTGGCAGATCAAATGAACTTGATCTTGTCAAAGCGGCTCTGGTACATCATGATCGAGCAATTCCTCATGAAATACGTTTGGAGCGGCAGTGGCCTGGTCATGGTGGCCGTGCCAATCATCACTGCTACTGGATTTGCTGACAACGGTAGGGCTGGCCAGCATATTAGTATCAAATGTCTACTTTCAGTGATTTTGCACTGTGTAGGTTTTAATCAGAAATATTGGGGTACATAACTTTGAGTTGACACACAGATTGATCCTGGTAAGACTGGAGGTTTTTTTTTTTTTTTTTTTTTTTTTTTTAAGAATTATTTACTAATGTTCTGTAAATTTATAGTGAAGTCCTGAAAAATGTGATGAGTTACATGTAAATCAACCGAATGTTTACCAGTTTCCATGTTTACAATTGGCTTGAAATCCATAAAAAAATTGCCTAAGGAAAAAATTACCTAAAATTTTAAAAGAAATTGGAAATTAAGAGACAAGTATGTTAGGTGTCATTTTTTTTTTAAAGAGGGGGTTCAGTCACCCATTTATAATCTTTTTAACTTCAACTAGCCTTTACGTATGTCATCAGTTCTTACCCCCCTACAGTCTCTCAGAAGAAATAAACAATAACCACTATGTCCTCCAGTATTGAGCACAATCGAGGTTTTATAGTTGCCACTTTAGCACTTAACACCTTTCACATGAGGCTCATTAGCATTACTAAATCAACAGCTACTGCTTTCTTGTCCAACAAGAACCGATTAGCATGTGCAAGAACAATAGCTGCCTCCCACTCCTCCCCAATGGGTGTCAAAGCTGTGGCTGACTTCCAACATTAACTCATCAGTGACGATGCTGTCCTGACTCAGAAGATGCTGTCATAGTTGAGGAAGGTGGGCTTGACCCAAATGGCACTCGGGAGGAAGCGTATCATACGGGGTTTATTTGGCAAGGAAGATGAATGGGGAGCTGTGCTGGGACTGGGTTGTCTCCTGGGGGATGCCACAGGGGTCTCAGGAACAAGGAGCTTGCAAGGTGAGGCGTCAAGAGCCACAGGAACTAGGAGCTGGTAAGGAGAGGCGTCAGGAGTCACAGGAACTAGGAGCTAGCAAGGAGAGGCCCCGACAATCAGTTACTGGTGAGGAAGCGCAAGACAAAGATTGCAGGGGGGTAATGAACTAGCGAGGAAGAACCAACAATCCTCTGCTTGACAAGACCTGATCAGCCACAGGTGTCCCAACACCCTCAGCTGGAATCATTCACCTGGTCAAGGAATCTCTCTGGTCCCGGGGTTGCACCCAGAGCCCCAGCCCTAGATCCAAAAACAGTTTCGTCACCTTCCTTCATGTTTTATGGCTACCTCAGACTCATGTCATTCGGATTGATCATTTCCAACATTTAAAAGAATGTTAATAAAGGAAATTTCAGATTTTCCAGTTTGCTAGTTGAAGTCACAGTCATCCTTTATCAACCTTTCCTCTAGAAACAGAAGATGGTCACACACAGGTGATGGTGAGTGAGAGGACAGAGGCTTTCACCACAGCGCGCAACCTTTTAGCCTCCGGAGCTGACGCCATTGAGAGGATAATGTCTTCCTACAAAGAGGTGAGGATGCTGCTCACATCAGTTTGGTCTGAATGGAATCACAACTAGAGTACAGTGATTCCTGCTGATCTCTCTTACTTACTACAGCCTTATTAGCCTATAAGGCTCTGCATTGAGTTACTCTGGCGACAGCAACCACAGGTTGTGGAGGACAACCATACTAGAATAGCAAAGGCTGATATAACAAGTCAAGTTTTGTGCTGGAAGTTTATAACTCATTAATTATCTAATTAGACTGTGTCACTAAGTCGGATCTAAGTGTGAGTCAGATTAAAAACAGATCAAATAGTATGACTTTTCAATATATTTGCTGTAACAATGGTTCTAGTCTCCAGTTTTCTGAAATTAGGGTTAAATGTCCCTTAACTGCTATTCTATTCTTTACTAGGTATTCTATAATTTTAGTTAATGTGTGGCAACCTTTCTTAGGCTGACTAATTGATAACTTACTTGTGTGGAAATTTCCAATGTTTTGAAAAAAAGTGAGCCAAGGATTGGCAAATTAAAACTTCATTTACTAAATAGCTTTATATAAAAAATCAACCACCTACCTTAACTTGAAAATAATCCCTGTCTTAACACTGATGTGTGTGGCCCAGTGCTTTGTACCACCTACCGAATCTTGAAGTTAGATGGTCATTTCATGGGCACTTCAACTTAAATTTGATAACTGGAAAAAAATTCAATCGTAAATTAAATGAAGCAGAAGTAGATCCCTGGTAATTAGATGCATCCACCAGCCTGTTGATGTTTCTGGTTTGTAAAGCCGCATTCTAGAATCAAGGCTTAATTCATATTCAACAATACATTGCCAGCTATAATTAAGATCTTTCTCATGCTCATGCATAATAACTTGGTCTTTACTGTTGGTGCAAAGTGCCCATATTAGACACTTGTAATCATAATAATAGTATTATATATTATTTATTACTCAAGACTCAAGGACACCATACTCACATATACACAAAATGTAATAAACAAAACAATGAAAATAAAATAAAAACAATAAAAGTCTCCAAGTGTTTAAAAAAAAAACCACACAAACATACACACACTCACACACTCACACACACATTTCCGGATTGTTAATACACAAATAGAAATTGATCTTTATCATGTTTTTGTATCCATAATATAATTATCACTCCATTCTTTGGAGACAAGTACCTAGTAGCAACCAAAAGTCTAGGAACTACTCAAAAGTTCTTTTTTTTAATTATTTTTATGAATAATAAGTTCTCCTTATTTATGCTCTGACAATTTCAAAAGTTAAAAGCTACAAGAGATGAGGCAAGATTTGTGAAAATATAAAGAGGAGGTGAAAAGGTCACTTACAAGAACTTTTGTCTGTGGTATGTCTTTCTAAGTTAATTTAATCAACATTTGATTCTAAAACTGAACCTTTTTATTTTAATTGTTGATTTTATTCATGCTTGCCGCCTTGTATCTAAAAAGCCAAAGCAATGTCACTCTGGCCAAGGATTTTAATATCAATTTATCTAAGAAGGCCATACTGAGTCATGTGACTTTTGGCCAACAGTCAAATGGATAAGAGTCTGAACAGATGGACAGCTGGTCAGATAAACAGATGCAAACTGTACCCTCATCTGGCTCCTTTCCTGTCTTCCATGTCCAAGTCCATGCACAGATGCCGTGGAATTCATCCAGTCCGTCCTGAAAGAGCATAGAAAGAAATCAGTGAATGAAAGGGCTCATTCATTGAGAGCCAAACCCCCGATCTTTAGTTGCATTAAAAATAGAAAGACCAATTCATGCATTTTGCACCCAGGCTGAATTCTGAAGTCCAAAAGAGGATTTGGATGTTTTTCACTGTGGCTGCTGGCACTTAGTTAATATGCCCACCTGTGTTTCTAAATGTTCTCCCATAGTCTGGAGTACCTCCTTTAGCATTGAACCAGGGATCCGGTGACCTTAAACATTCAAAACATTTAGTGTTTGAGTTGTCCCTGTCATGTAATTTGGTTTGAAGTTATGGTTTTCAACCCCAGAATGTGAGCATACACTCTAGACAACATCAAAACTACCATCCAACATTACAAATATGAATTATTTTATCTTTATGGCATGTACTGTTATTCTGTAGCAGTGCAATTTGCCAAGACTGATGACCATCTTTGTTTTAATACCTTCCCCTCCGGATACGAGTTTTAGCATGTGTTCAGCTTCACTTTGAGTGTGTTAGTTACAGCAGACTGATGACAACAAGCCCCTGCTTGCTTTTTAAGATGTGCAATTTCATGTAAGCAATTCGAGCAGAAAAACAGGTTCCCATTCTTTCTCTCTCCTCCAAATATGCTGTCTGTATATTATGACATCGTGGAGTGTGATTCTGTGGTGGTGAGCTTTATGTGTGTCTGAGTGACTTGTGAGTTTGCCAAACAAACAACAGATCCCAAGCTCTGCTCACCATTTTGCTTGTTGTTTCTGTTTTCTAATGCAGAAACAACAAGCCCCTTTTTACATGGAATCCAAATTCAGATCTTTTCTCCTCTTCTCCAAACTGTATATATCGTGCAGGATACTGGATGATTAGAAACTTGTTTAAATTTTTCAATATACTATTCCTTTTTTTTTCCTTAAACATATTGTTGCCTATTTGAGGCATTATCTG
This sequence comes from Fistularia commersonii, assembly GCF_037954325.1. Taxonomy (NCBI): domain Eukaryota; kingdom Metazoa; phylum Chordata; class Actinopteri; order Syngnathiformes; family Fistulariidae; genus Fistularia; species Fistularia commersonii. The sequence continues at coordinate 14,931,156 of NC_141288.1, forward strand.
TAGTTCTTTACATAGCCATCCACAAACAATGCCACGAGGAGCAAAATAAATTTCATGTGCTTATGGTCATCTTCTCTTATGTCTAATTACAGAACCTTTATTACATGATTACATTGAATAAATACAAAAGCAATAAAACCAAATAATAAGAACCTGTCCATGCAAATAGATAAATGAATAAATAAATTGGTAAATAATTATAATAGCGAGATCATTTATATAATTATTCATATAATCATTATATCTTTGCATCTTGATGTGGGCCATGCCTTCATCTAGTCCTACTGTTTGGACCTCAGACTGACCCCGAAGCCATGTCTGTCACCTTCCGCACCATCTGTGACGAGATGATTGATGAGTAAAGGCAGAACTCTGATTTGTATTATAGTGTATTGATTCAACACAGAAGATCTTCCAAGCGGAATAAAGAAAGAGGAAGTAGTGAAAGCTGGTGTGTGTTTGTCTGTTGTTTGCTGTCTGAGCTTCTTCTCTGAGGGTTTAGGCTTGTTGTGAATAATCCTCCATCTGTTGATCTTTCGGCTGCCCCCCCCCCCATTCATTCTCTCTCGCTCTCTCTCCCTTTCTCTTTCTCTCTTTCTGTCCAACGTCTTTTAGGCCAAATGGAGAAGGGATGATTATCAAATGTATATGCCAGATGTAATGTGCATGCACTGTATTTTTTTTCTTTTTAGCCACTAATCAGGCAACATAACAAATGCCTTCTATGTGCTTTGTAAGGCAGCCATATTGTTTGACATAGGTTAAGTAAACTTGGGAAGGTTCATCGGGTTTGATGTGTGTAAAACTAAGTTTAAAATCTTGGCAATATGCAGTGTTTGTCTTGGCTTGAACCAGTGCCATGCTGATCATTGACAAATTAATTACCCATTTCTTTTGGTAATATGCATATCTTGGAATATTGGGATGAGATCCAGTCATTTCATTGTGGACACAGAGTCCACTTTTATTGGACTTTTGGTTTATGATTATACCATAACTGGATGAAAATGAAAGAGGAATGTGCGGTATTACCTCTATTTAACACTCTTGTCACATTAAAATTAAACTCAGTTTTTGGAAAAGTGCACTTCAGCCGTCTGTGAGGTCTCTTGCATAAAAAGGGAGCAAGGCTGTCATATTTATCTTAATAAAAGGCACATATTGACTCCCTTTTCATTTATCTATCCCCACAGTGAAACTAATACAGTTATTTTTAGTGTCTATATTGGAAAATCAGAAATATATCCTACTGCAGTTCTATAATAATTAACTGACATTGTGTTTCCCTAGAAACATGCATCATTTCATATGTTCAGTGCTTTCAGTCACTGAGCAGTCCCCTTCTGCGCCTTCGCATGGTGTCTGTGAATTCCCAGAACTCATGTTTGTTGCTCTAATATAATCAAGCTGTGTCAACAACATTGTCTCACTGCAGGCTTCTGCACCAAAGCAAAAGCAAGAAGATTATGTTCTCTTCGATTTTGGTTTTCTTATGTTTTAATGGTCTACAAAGACCCTTTGGTTACTTATTAAAAGGTTTATTTCATGCAATTTGTGATGAAACACTCAATTTAATGGGAATTCTTCAGTATGGTTTTTTATTCACCCATAGGACTTGATCTATTCAGTCCAGCAGATTGTCTGATCAGACCAAGGTTTTTAACAATACCCAGAGCCTTTGCAGCATTTGAGCATAATGATTTTCTTTTTGTTACCCATTAGTTTCAGTAACCTAGTTCGGTCAGTCATGTTTTTTGAAATATGGAACGACCCTTGTGCCATTATTTAATGGTGTCTAGACAAGCATGATGATGATGAAGATAATGATGTTTGTTTTTCATCAATTTCCATGACCTGTCAACTTTCCTTAAAATGCCTCCTCTATTTATATATCTTTCAAAAAGTATGGTGCTCTTTCTCTTCCTTCCAAAGCAGTCTGAAGTAGAAGATGGATAGTTTCATGTAAAACCCTTTTCCAGTATTTTGGTTGTTTTTATCAAAAAAAATGCTTTACACATTTATGCTTTGGGTGCAAATGAAAAAAAAAACAAGTGTTGTTTTTTTTTGTTGTCACATTGAAATTAACCAAAAAAATGGCATAAATATGCAAGAATCTAGTTTCAAGAAACTGACTAGTGCATTAGTCATTAAAGGTAGATTTATAATGATAATTATTTTAAAATTATTATAATTATTAAATGAGAAAGTTAAAAATTACATTAATTGTGGATTTTCAAAATTAATAGAATTCAACTGTTGCCTTCAGAAGCTGAAACGCTATTTGACCCTAATTTGTATTGTGTATCCAGTATGTGATGTTCTATGCAATATAATGTGTGACAGAGACTGGCGTGTCACCCCTTTGTGTGTTGCCACAGGTTACAGAGCTGGCAGGCTACACCGCACGAGTGCACAACATGTTTGTGGTGTTCGAGGATGTGCAAAGGGGCATTTATAAGCGAGCCTCTCTGTCAGCCACCACCGGCGGTGAGAAAAAGAACAAGCCTGAGATGCACATTGACGGCCCGCTGGAGATCAGAGGTGGGTTTGTTTTGCCTCAAACACCGCCGTGTTTTAAATGAAAGTAAACTTCAACCAAACCGTTAGTTAACAGCAAAACCATTTGAGCCGCCACATGCCCTTGGTTATGGTTGCTATGACAGTAACAGCTTCTGCTTTTTGGAGAAAGAGAGTGCCTTTAGAGGTTATTTCCAATGCCTTGCGTGGACTTGAATAACCCCAAACCCAGTAAGGAGGTAGTCTGTGTTGCATTCAGAATACGTTTCCAACATTCTGTCTGCCAACAAGTACTCCATGTTTATTTGCAGCATCAGTTTAAAGTGGATGTGTGGATAGAATTGAAATACAGTTACATTTCAAAGTATATTAGAGTTATTCTCGTCAAAGATTTTCTTTTCAAGAATTTTGATAACTTATGAACAAATGCTCTTTGTTTTCTCTTATAACAAGAGTTTTGGAATGTCATGTCATCATTTTAAACAGTTGTTTTTATAATCTTAGAAGTTTAGGAACATCTTTTGAACGTTTATGGTTATAATGGCAATTTTTACATTACTACATTGTTCATTCATTGAATAATTATTTTGATCATTATTCTGATATTTGGCAGAGATTTTATTTTCTGTTGATGTCATATGTCAAATAGTTTTCACCTTAAGAGTTCCTGTTGAGCCACCATCAAGCCCATCTCCTTTATCTAATAAACTGTAATGGATAATCTGAGACAGTTTAATATGTTCCAATGGTGTGCCTTGAGATTTTTTGAGTCTACATCCACTATCTTTGACAGTACTTCTTTTTTTCTAACTTTTTACAATGATTTCTTTCAAGTAGTGAATACTGGCTGAATAATCCTGCATTCATGGAAAAGTGTTTTTTTTTCTCAAGCATCAAGGTCAAATGTCAGATTAATAGCAAATGCATAAACATTCTTTTAAACATGCAATGAATCTCCCCCATCAGTAGTATTAAGCTAAGAGATTTGTGATGTGCAAACGGATTTGTCCTTTAACCCCATATTTCAAGCTCTTCAGATATCATCCAACCATATTGAAGTTTACACCAAGATGAAGAGTTTAATCCTCTGTTTCTGCTCACATACCCTTTCCTGCCTTCTCCCTCCATTCTCTGCAGGTGAAGTCATAGATGTGGACAATGGCATCGTGTGTGAGAATGTCCCCATCATCACACCCAATGGGGACATAGTTGTGTCAAGCCTGAATTTGAGGGTATGTTTTCTTCATATTCTCTTTCACTATACTTTGCCACTTTATGGTTTTTAATAACAAACATATATGTATGAAATACAGAAGGGCAGAAGATTATCTTGCACCAAACCACTCCACTCTGTGATTGGTTGGCATTTTTTTGAGCATTTAAATTGTTCTCTGAATTGTTCTTGTTTCCGTCCAACTCCCTGAGACATTTTCTCCATTTGGTGTTCATTAACACTGAAATACAACCCTCTACAGTCTCACTGGGAAACAGATCTCCCCCGGGGGTCCATGTGTTTCTCCCTTTCGGCATGTGATTGTCTTAAAATGTTCTGACAGCTTCTAGCTGTTCCTTTACTGATATAAGCCAACATGTCCGGTGTCTGGATTTCTAGATTTAAACTGTCTGTCCCCAAATTTGCTTTTATTTGTCTTCTTTTCCTTTTTGGTTTGACATTACTTTTTCAAATATCTATTTTTTTTCCCCTTCATTTTGAGTAAGTTTTGCTTTTTCAAAAGCAAACATTAAAGAATCAGTGTCCTGTTATCAGGTGCAAGTTGTTTGGCTTGAGTCCAGTCAAGTTGGTTAGAGGTTGTAAATGTTAATTTCCAAAGATTTTTGCTTAACTGCCCAGCCCTATAGACTTGAGGCACTAGAGGTCATGTTCTTCGTAGGTCTCAAAACACCAAAAATGTAGTCATGGCTGTTCAAGATGTACTGTCAAATTAAAACCACGTAATAATTATTTCCCAAGACGTATCAGAAAATCATTACACCTGTTGTGTCATAGGACACCACTGTCAGCACTGCATGTAAATCCACTCATAGTGTACACAGTACAGAATCATAGGCTGTAAAAACTCAAAATTAACCTTTGTGTGTGGCGAGTAAATGAAGTGGTTCCAACATCCACATGCTGACAGCAAATAACAAAGAAGGAGAACTATCGATCGATCCATCCATCCATCCATCCATCCATCCATCCATTCATCTTCCCTTGCTTATCCGGAGTCGGGTCGTGGGAGCAGCAGCCAGAGCAGTGAGGCCCAGACCTCCATCTCCCCCACCACATGGTCCGGCTCTTCTGGAGGGACCCCAAGGCATTTTGAGGTGCTGATCCTCATCCAAGCTGCTTCACACTTGGCTGCGAACTGTTCCAGGAAGAGCTGGCCTCATCAAGCCAGCAGAACCAGGCATTTCAATATGGTTGAGGAGGTCTCAGAAGTATTCCCGCCACCGATCTACAACATCTGTAGTTGAGGTCACAGCGCCCCCCTCCCACTGAACAAAGTGTTGACGGAGCACCACTTCCCCCTCCTGAGCCGATGGTTGGTGGACCAGAATCTCCTCGATGCCCACCAGAAGTCTCCCCGAACTCCTCCCACGCCCAAATGTTTGCCTCGGCAACCAGCAAAGCCACAGGCCACTTGGCCACCCGATATCTGTCGTGATCAGTTGACAGCTCTGCCTCTCTCTTCACCCGAGTGTCCAGGACATGCGGCCACGAGCCCGACAACACAACCACAAGGTTGATCTAAGGAGTGTGGTCTACGGTGCATTGGTGCCAAGTGCACATATGGACACCTTTATGCCTGAACATGGTGTTTGTTATGGACAATCTGTAACAAGAACTGTAGTCCAATAACAAAACACTGCTTGGGTTCAGATCGGGGGGCCATTCCTCCCAATTAAGCCCTTCCAAGTTGCACTGTCATTGCCCACTTGAGCATTGAAGTCTCCTAATAGAACGAGGGAGTCCCCAGTAGAAGCATTCTCTACCAGTCTCTCCAGGGACTGGTAGAGAATGACCCTAAGTAGGGTGGGTAAACTGAACTGCTGTTGGGTGCATAGCCACAAATAACAGTCAGAACCCATCCTCCCACCTGAGGGTGGAGGGAGGTTACCCTCTTGTCCACCAGGCTGAACCCCAGCGTACAGGCGGGGGGCAATCAATATGCCCACATCTGCCTGGCGTCTTTCACTGGGTGCAACTCCAGAGAAATAAAAAGAGTCCAGCCCCTCTCAAGAGGCCTTGTTCCACACCCCACACTGTACGTCGAGGTGAACTCGACTATATTTAGTCGGAATCTCTCAGCCTCGTGCACCAGCTCGGGCTCCTTCCCTGCCAGAGAGGTGACATTCCATGTCCCAAGAGCCAACTTCCACAGCCGGGGATCGGACCACCAGGGTCCCCTGCTCCGCCCGCTGCCTGGCTCACACTGCACCCGACCCCCTTGGCCCTTCCTGTGGGTGGTGTGCCCAGTGAAGAAGAATTGATTGATTGTTATTACTGTGTTTGTTTTTGTACATTTATTAACAAAGGGCCTTCACCAATCTAAGCATCTTTACATTTATTCATAAAAACATCTGAATTGGGTCTGGTCAGTGTTTTGATTGGCTGTCAGTCATAGATCAATACTCACCCTCAGCCCAGATGCAGCGTCATCTCCCTAGCCAATGGAAGTGTTGTTGAACCCCGAACTGCTCAATAGCTCCCTCCTGCTCATGGTTCATCCATGATGGGTTAAATGCAGTGGTTGAATTTTGCTGATGTTGTGCCCTATGCAGAACTGATTGTGGAAAAAAAGGCCTTTCTTCTTCTTCTAACTTTATTGTATATTTCAGGTTGAAGAGGGCATGCACCTCTTGATCACGGGGCCTAACGGCTGCGGGAAAAGCTCTCTCTTCCGGATCCTCAGTGGCCTGTGGCCAGTTTACGGTGGTCGACTGCACAAACCCTCTCCACAGCATATGTTCTACATCCCTCAGAGGTACACATACACACATACACATGCATACACAGAAAAACAAACACATTCTCCTACTCCCCACAGTTCTGTGTCAGGTGTAGCTAAACATCTATAGGGTTTGATAATAGTCGCTGTGAAGGCTATCAGTAGTGTAATCCATGGTAACAAGACCTGTGTGTGGGCCCTGACAACAAAAGCAGAGATCCAGCCACGGTGAAATATTGACCAAAAGTCCATAAATAGTTTATAAAAATATGCTCTTTGTTAGATTTGTCGCACCCAGAAAACTTCTGAAAAAAAATGTGATTAAATTTGGAACTTCTTGGATCCAGAGCAGACAACCAGCTTGTCTCAGGAGTTATTCGATTTTTTTTTTCATTTGAATACAGGCTGGGACATCAAGTAATCTGAAGCCTTTGCCAGAATTTCTGTCATTGTTTGTTTAATGCTACCATTTTGGTGACTTAGAACTGTTTTGATGGTTTTAGTGATATTATGATAAGTCATATGTGAATGTCACTTAAATAGATTACAGTAATTCCACATATCATGACTTGCTTTTTTCACCTTATTCAACATATACAACTTACTATTAGCTTTTGTTATTTCGTGTATTAAGTTGGGAAAAAAGAAAAGACCTAAGCATTAATTGGAGAAAAAGACAAACTGTTTGCATTGTTAGAATCTCTGTTGGATTATTTTTCTTCAAGGCCCTCAAGATAGAAAGGTGTGATCAGTTAGCACTTTCCAAATGTATCTGATGGGAGATTGACTTCAGAATCAGACATGTGTCCTAAAATGCTCCAATGATCTGTGATACAAGGAAGCTAGAACATTGTGAAATCCTTTAGGCAATCTTCACCCATGGATAAAACGGCAAAATAGTTACCATGAGTTAATACAAGTAAAAAAAACTGCAGAAAGCTGTCAGCCTGAGCCAAACAAGTTGCATAACTCTTAATGGCCTCTGACAAAGGTGTGTGGTAAAGAGAGGGCCTGAGTGGGACATGTGTGAAACTGCTGTGTTTGAGTCCGGAAGGGAACAGGTATGATGATAAGTGAATTAAAAATCCCTGCAGTGCAAGGACTGTTGCCCATTAGCTGAAATAAAGTAAACCAAAACAACCTTCAAACATAATCTCACCCAACAGCTCAGCCAGCTCAACCCGACGCCCCCACCCCTGCAGAGCAGTAAATATTTTATACATGAGATGAGACAGCCACCTGGTAACTGTAACAGAATCCAATGTTCTTTTTTTACAGTAGACACCAGAGACACAAAGGCTTCTGTTCTCTGTCAGCATGTGTTCTTATAAGTGTCTTATATCTGTGCCCTTTTGTCCCCTCACACCTTCTGTTAACATCTTCCTTTCTCTGATGCTCTTAAAGAAATTAGAGGGTAACAAAGAAACACTGCATCTGTGTTTGAATGTGTGTGTCTAGGCCCTACATGTCCATGGGGTCTCTGCGGGACCAGGTGATCTATCCAGATTCAGTGGAGGACATGGCTGTCAGAGGCCTCAGTGACAAGGACTTGGAGTCCATCCTGGATATAGTTAACCTCAACCATATTGTCACCAGGGAGGGAGGTATGACAAACGACTCACAAATTTGTCGTATTTATCAATAATGACAGAAATCAATTGCTCATCAACTGATCTCATGATAGATATCTAAATGGATCATCATATTTGACTCATGCATACTGTAGTCATTACTGTATTACTACTAAATGGGGCAAAAAAGGCATGTTATCAATGTTATTGTTATTGTAAAATCAGTATCAATGTAGACATCAATTAAACAAAGTCACTATGCCAACAATAGGTCATCCGTGCATCAAAAGCTGTTATTTACGATGACTTGTATGTCTGTATCAATTTGATTCAACGGGATGAAATTTGAGATCATTCACTCGCGAAAGAAATAAGTACTGACATCACCATCATCAGTTGGAGTGTTTGAAGGAAATTATATGTTTATATAATAAGTAAGTTTATGAGAAAATGCAAAGAGTCCAGTAATAAATCAATATGAACAAAATTATTCTAGTAAATGTCCACATTGTGTTGTAAGTAAACAATTATCATACAAAGAAATGTTTGACTTAATTTGGAGGAATTTTGCAGGATTTAATCTTCATTTATTAAATTAATAAATTTCCAACCTGTTGGCATGTTGGCAAGATTGTCACATGACAAGATGGGATGGGGGTTAAATAATTTTTCAATTATTTCAGAGCCAAGTTTGGACATTTATGAAAATAATAAGAATTCTCCCACCTTACATCTTACCTGCCCACCCCACCAAAAAAAAAAAATGTCCACTACCTATTATTCATCACCATGTATCCTATAATAGAGCCCTTCAAACAAAGACAAAATAATTACCATCAACATAAAATGAACTGCATATCACATAATAGAGGCATCATTGTCAAAACAATCAGTTACATAGCTTAAAAAAGCACTTTGTTCATCTGATGGGAGATTAAATTAAACAAAGCACCTGTTGACTGCAAGAAGTCACAGGTAAATACAACATAAAAACTGACAAATATTCACCATGAAGTATTACAAGTTTTGTAGTTTGACACTGTCACCGCAGTGCTGGTCTGCCAGTGTTTGCACGAATAGCTTAAGTATCACATTCAGAGGCTTGATCTTCAACACGTGGCTATTATTAACTCGAAGTGGGTAAACTTGAGTGTGTGGCTATCCGGCAGCCATGGTCCTCACATTTGCCCACAAACAAGCCTTTTGTTTGGAGCCTATCAGTGTGCAAAGCTCAGTTTGCAGAGGGGTGGGGTGGGGGGGTTAATTTATGAATGGCTGCACTGTGAAAATATTGAGAAAGGTTTTGATTGCACACGCAGATGAAGTCACAGTGTTCAATGAGCAGTGTTATTTGGAAGTTTTTGTCTTTTGTTTTTTTCTGCTGCAACCCTCGTTTTTTTCATTACTATTTCCACATTACCTTCCCCCAAGTGTTGCCATCAAACAACTGTCAAATTGTGATGGCATTTCTTTTCATGTTGTCTTCTTGTTGGCTCAGGCTGGGACGCAGAGCTGGACTGGAAAGATGTGCTGTCCGGTGGCGAGAAGCAGAGGATGGGCATGGCCCGCATGTTCTACCACAAGTAAGAGCCTGTTGCCACTGTTGAGCAGCTGAACTACATAATTTTGCCTTAAAAATGTTTCTGCAATTATGAGAGGTGACTCATGTCTTACTCCAAGCAAATTTAATGCTTTTAATAAGAGATGGAAAGGCCTCTTTTGAAACAGTTTAGACATTGTGAGCATAATAAAATAGAAGAGGTTTCACCAAATTGTCTGTAACTCTGATTCAAAATGCTTTAAATATTTTATCCTTTTAATCTTTTATTTTTTTTAGTAGATGAATTGGGTTTAGAAAGATTAAATGTATTACAATTATTATTATATTTTTTCAAGTTTTGCAATAAATAATCAATATAGATCTGATAAAGTGATGTCTAATTTCATGTCTGCTCTTCATTTGAAAACCCTGTTGAAATTCCACATTATACTAAATGAGTATTTATCACGTCACACTAATTTGCAGCTGTAATTGGATTGAATCAAAATAAGAGCATGGCTATTTTTGTGATAGCAGCAACTCATGACGTTCAAAAAATTAAACGGAAATTGTATTCTGGTGGAAGAATATGATTAAAACCATAATGTCTGTCATGCTTAAACAAGAGAATGGAAATACTATTCAAAGAAATAAATGATGCGGATAAAGCAGTAGATGAACATAACAATAGGACACAATAGGTAACAATAGGATTCCTTTTTTTTTCATTCTGATATTTCTGGATGTGGTTTTAAAATGTTATATTCGTCCAGACAAATTTGTTTTTATAAACCTTTAATCCTAAGATTTAGATGACACGGTACTTCACAAGTCTGTCACTCTAAAACTTGTAATTATGATCTTGAAAATCAGTTGTGAATAAATTAAAAGAGCGTCAAGTTTCAACAGGAGGGAAAAGTAACGCATTGTGTCAAATGTTTGCGTTTACATAAATAATATTGTAAGCATAGCAAGTACCAGCCAACAGGATGGTTCGCTGCTCTTGAGAATGATTCGTTTGTGTGTGTCAGGCCTAAATATGCACTGCTGGATGAATGTACCAGTGCTGTAAGCATCGATGTGGAGGGAAAAATCTTTCAAGCTGCCAAAGATGCCCACATCTCATTGCTCTCCATCACACACCGACCCTCTCTGTGGTGAGACTTGCAATTTTTTTTTTTGTAATCCCATTGCAATGTTGCAAATGATTGTAAGAAATTAACTTTCTCCTCTCTTTGTGTGCAGGAAGTACCACACCCACCTGCTGCAATTCGATGGGGAGGGGGGCTGGCGCTTTGAGCAGCTGGACACGGCGACCCGCCTCTCCCTAACTGAGGAGAAGCAGCGGCTGGAGAACCAGCTGGCTGGAATCCCCGAGATGCAGCATCGCCTGAACGAGCTCTGCAAGATCCTAGGAGACGACTCTGTGCTCAGAAGAGCTGAGAATTGAGAGTGCTGGGGAGGAGGGGCGAAGCCCCAGGAGGTGCACAGAAGGAGAAAGTAAAGTAGGGGGAGGAGAGTGGGCTTTATGTCCATGTCTTTTTGTTGTTGCTTGGTTAGCTTCTTTTTTCCTGCGTGTTTTTTTCCACCTCAAGCTTCTGTTCAAGTAGTGGTACTTTCAACACCAGCTCGTCTCTCGGCCCCTCTCTTCCTCCACATCCAACCTCTGTCCTTTAATTTGATCGCTCTGAGATGTAATGGGGGACACACACGCTGCATTTTTTTTTCAGACTTGCTCTTGCATCTATCATTCACTTTGAGAAACGTAAGGTCTCGGGTCTTAGGTACGTGAAAGCAAAATGAGGACTTGAAATGCTAAACAATCCAGTTCACTGAATCTTTCCGACACACGCTTGTCTGTTTTAGTGGGAGTTTTATCTGGTGAAGGTCTGAGAACAGACATTGGGAAATGTTTCTCGTAAACATGGTAAAGGCGTCAAATTTTTATGTAGAGACATTGACTTCTCGGTATTTGAATTACATATGAAATAGTTGATCATATTTGATTGTATGACACGCAGTTGTTTCCATGCATCCTGGAAAATATGGAAGACCTGTAAAGTACTCTTTTGATTTTCTATTCTTGCAGATAGTAAGGAAAGTGAGAGAAAAAGGCCAAAATACCTGGAAAACAATCATTTTCTTTGTTTTGGCATCAGAGCTCCTCTAAACATGGTGTTAACATCTTCCCATGAAATTGGATCATATTGGAAGAGCATTTTGAATAGGATGATAAATCTCATTTTCTATCTTAAAATGGATTTAGTCAATCATTTTGAGATAGTATGGAATAATAAACAAAATAACTTATTGCCATTATTCTGCATGGCTCAATGTGAAGGTAACACATTGCTTATTTTTCTCTCATTGTTACAGACTAAAAGAAATCCTTCAAGATTAACTTCTGCAATTACATCATATCAACAAAAAATATGTAATTGAATAGTTTAAAGTCAATGTTTTAGACATAAATAGTGTTTTAGTTTATCGCAACCAAAATCATTCATGTATTGATCGGTACATTTGTTTCTCGAAGTAGCACTTTATTTCTAGAGGGCTGTTTAGTTTTTAGTGGCTCACAGTAGAACTAAGTAGCTCTTCACCAGAAATCCCTCTAATATAGAACCACTAAATATTGTCCAAACCAGTATTCTCTGTTTCGCGTGAGGGGCTTTTCAGGATCTGTTTTTTTTTTTTTTTTCCCATGTTGGTATAGATTTTGGTTTCAACTGAACCGTCTAACATTTGACAGACTAAATGTAACTAAATAACTTTATGTCTTTTTTTGTTTGTTTTTTTTGTAAATATCAGCCATACAATCCCTTATCCTGTCTTACCTCATCCTAGCCCTGAATCAGGTTTTTCAAACCATGTGAGCCATCAGGTCAGAATACAGATTTGCACGTGGCCAGCATAGATAAACAAGCCATTTTGTCTGTATTATTGGAGTTATTGGTGATTCAGGTCTGCCCCCCCCCCCATACTGTAGCTTTCAGATGTACTGAACAAAGTTGAGACAGGGTTATGTGTACCGTCGGTAAACAGTCATACTAACGCTGGTGGAAACGTAGCCACTGAGAGTCTCACTGTCAGAAACACCCATCCTCATCGGCCACCTGCTGCAGCCCAGCCTGTATTGACACAAAACACACTCCTGCATCCTCTGTGTCAGGTGCCTGGTCGGACTCTGCTGTGTCAGCCCTACAGATCCAGCCTGGTGGTTAGTCACAGATGGGCTGACACTGACTTACGGTGTGATTGTACCAATAATCACCTGATGCACCAGGCCAATCAAAATCTGAGGTCTTACGAAACATGAAATGCTGGTCTCTTTTTTCTCCACTTTTTCTAAGTGGATGGTAATATTTTTTTGATATCACAGTGTGTTTACATGCAGATGCTCCAGAGATGCAGGTGTTTCAGACAATGCTCTACTTGTTGTATTAAAGAGGCCTTATGAGTTGAACTCTCTGATAACAGCCGAATACACTTAGGAAGAAAAGTTGGGTTTGTCTGTGAAGCCACACTGAAAAAGAAAAAAAAAACTTTTTATTGAACAAAAAAAATGGAAATTATTTTATTCATCCATCCATCTTCTCTCACTTATCTGGAGTTAGGTCAGGAAATTATGCTAGTTTGCAAAAATTATTATAAGTAGAGAACACAATGGCCATGAAATTAGCAAATATGACTGAAAGAAAAAGTTGGGAAGGCAAAAAAATAAAAATCAAATCAATAAATAAAATTATTACATCTGTATTATTAAAATTGTTTTTTTTTTTATGCACGCAAAGGTTTCAGAAGAATGCTGCATGCCTTTTAATCAAAACGAAATTATTCTTGATGTTGCTGGAACAGAAAATGGCCTATTTCCACTGAAAATTGTGGATCGAAGCCCAACCAAATGTTTTTAAAAGTACAGTTACATTCATGCGCATAGTTTGCTTGGAAAGAAGTATCAATATCTGTATAATATATAGGAATTATTCCATTCAATTTGAAGATATGCATGTAGTTTTCACTTATTTTTAATGGATTTGACAAAATTAATAATAAGAAGAAAAAATAAAGACTAGTTCCCATAGAAACATGAGGTTCTTTGGTTCTGTTGAAACATTTTGCAAAGAAAAAAATGAATATTTCAGGCTTTTGTATGATCACTGAAAAATTGTATTTTTTACAATTACAATTCACAGTCATTCCTCAAAAGAGCTGCATCTTTCTGACTGATACAAATTAGAGCACCAAGAAAAAAATATGCTTTAAGGTCTTGATCCTAGATGGGCCTCAGAGCAAAATGAATATTTAGGTAAGAAATTGTTAAATTGGTAGACTAGAGCTCTAGCTTTGAAATTCCCTCTCACTTGGATATTGTCTTTCGTATATTAACTACTTGAAGGGCCTGAAGAAGGCAGGTTACTTTTAAGTGCTGGCTGATTTTACTGTGGTCAAAGGTTTGATTATCTGAATAATCTGGATTTATATACCTATCCGAAACGGTGATACTGTGAAGTTAGTTGCAATGTTACAAAAACGTAATTTTGTGCTGTGGAAAAAGTCCAAAATGCTGTGGCTTAATGTGAAGGTTTGAAACTGTGTGAGTTTGTGTAATAAGAAGTTGTTGATCTTACATTGCACTAGGTCAAATGGAAAGGAAAAAATTGTGTGGCAGTCTACATTTTCCACTTTGACAAACATGATTAATCTTCACAATTATTAGACACGCTATGATTTAAATCATAAATGAAATATTTTGATATTTCTCCTTTCACCTTTAATATCTCACTTAGGGCTGGATAACATAGAAAACAATCAACAGTGTGTTATTAAGATGCACTTTTTGGGGGATTTCTGATGCTCTTTCATTTTCCTGTTCCTACTTACCATTTTTTTTTCACTACTAATTTCTTTTCTGTTATTTCTTTTCATCTAAATATCTGATTAATTTGAGGGACAATGTCACCTTTCTTTCTTTCACATGATTTCCTAGGTTTGGAATGTGAATAATGGCCAATATAATCCTAGAATTTATTAGAAACACTGATTCATGTCAGAATTTGAAAGATGCTTAATACAATTTCAGAGTTGTATGAAATGTCACATGATGCCCAGCCCTACTGTCACTGGCAGTTTTCTCATTTATGAGCAAATTACAGGCAGTTTTAAATGTTAGAAATCTCTGTGTCATTGGCTGGATGGCATCACAAACAAGGGAAACACAGTGTTTCTCACATACAACACCACTGTAACTAAGTGGCTGGCTGGCATCCATCACATAATCTTACTGTTTAATTTCCCCGCTTTTTTTTCACATAATAATATTTTAGTAATATTTTATAAGTTAGCTTCCTGTCACAGTGAATGGACAATCACTTCCATCATCAACAGAGCCGCTGCTTTAATAGCACAAGTTGTTACTCTAAGAAACAGCAGTGAGAGTGTAAATACATCCAAGTTAGGTTGGTACCAACTTTTATATGTTGTTCCAAGGGCGGGGCAGGAATAAGATGCTCCCTCAGGCCTTTTTTAGTCTGAGTTTTGCAGCATCTGGTGCAAAGTTGTTTTCAAACATGGACACACACACGCACACACATTGCCCTGCCTCTAGTACACAGCAATGAAAAAGTCTGTATCAGGTTGATGCTGCCAAGGTCAGGATAACGGCTGCTAGGTCTCTAAAGAACAGAGAAATATTTTCCCCTGAAATGTGACTGCAAAAATCGAGCATTTAAATGGTGCGTTCCTATAATATCTAAGGAATGTTTTCTTTTCTGCCATTATTTTGCACTTTACTGCAGAGGAGTAGCTACCCTTCCATTTGATTGACCTTCTTGTACATTATTACTGCTGATCTTGAAATGGCACAGTAAGCCTTTAGAACAATTTTCTTTCCTGAAGTTCCTGATCGGAATTGATCTTTTCTTGATTGTTAGTCAGACTCCGTTGATGGGAGGCCAGTGGAGCTTCTGAATGAGACTGAGTCCGACAATAGAACGCCAGCACAGACAGTGGCCATGTTGACATCAAGGCCAATGTATAGGTACTGAAGAGGTCAAAGATACTTTTCTGACCACCAAGCTGAACAATATAATAAAAATTGAAATGCCCCTCTCATTTGATTGAGGCTTTTAATTTGTTCAAAAAGATGAAATGACCATGGACTGCTTGCAAAGTCTCTTGGTAGGATTGTTCATCAAAGATTTGTAAGTTGTCCTGTTAAACAGTTTTCAATTGATGTTAAACTCTTCGGATGAAGCAAATCTTTTTCCATGTTGTTAATTTTATCTTTGCATATTAATTTTCAAAATGATGGCTGGGTAATATAAGACGAATGCAGTGCCCCTAATTTAGAATCTGACAAATATGCAAAGGTTAACCTAGGTGCATGAGGTATTCTCTGAGGAATTCAATCCATATACGATAAATATAAAATATCTTTGTATATTGTTGAAAAAATAGCTGAAAACTATGCTTGGAAGATAATGATGATGAGTGTTATTATTGTTATTACTGTTATTATTATTATTTGGTATGCTTTTGGGCAGTTTCATTTTCCTTTGTTTAATTAAGATATTTTTGACCAATTTTAGGATAAATCAGGCTGTTAAGGTAATGAACTGAACTAGTGAAGATTTCTTGTGATCATGAATTCAATCAAATAATATTACCTATGAAAAATGATCTGAATATTTACAGTAAAACACATTACATTATTTTGTATAGTTTCTAAAAGCCCTTTTAAGATTTGATAGTTAAATAGAAATGTCCTCTATATGCACATCAGCAGCTTGCCTAGACCTCTTAAGTCTATCAATTGACTATTTTTTTAACTCACAGGTCTTTTTGTTGCTGCAGAGGCTGTTGCAACCACACAAAAAGCCGTGATAAATCCACTGGAGCAATTTTAGCCTGAAAATAACTTGTAAAGGCAGTGAATCATCAGACATAAAAAAACAGCCTGTTCAACTTCATCTCTCCTCCAAGTGTAAATAGACCGAGATGCACTTACAACTTTGCTACTGCTGCCTTCCAGTGGCCAAAAATAACTTTGCAGGTTTAACATTGAGACACTTTTCAATAACAATGCTGTGAATTCACATTAAGCCCCCTCTAAGTCCAAGATTAATTGAAATAAATGTACATTTTTGCACTGGACCTCGTCAATTCTTATCCCGAGATCAGATATATCATGACAGTCGTACATTGACATGCTGATGAACAAAATCTTGGTACTGAAACTTTTTTCTAAGGGACCGAATGTATCATATGTGATACAGCATCTACTGCAGTGATAGACATTTGCTCCATGTGGTTATACCATGTCAATGTCCCTTGTCTTTAATAATTGCTTATTTTTGAATTCATAGAGCATGTCAAATTTTAGTAGAGTTGCTGCAGAATTTCTTTAGATATCTTTTTTCCCATTCAAACCTCCCATCCATTTTAGGAGTTTATATTTTGACCTCCCTTTCCAGTAACCCAGACCTGCATTGTTGGAATCCTCATTGTGCACATGTGTGAATCTGAGTTATTTAATCATAGAAATAACCAGTCAGAATCCATGCGATAAAGCCACTTTATGTTGAGAGATGCAGATGTATTTTCTTGTAAATAAAAGAAAAACTGAAACCACAGAAAAGGACTCACTGTTGTATGTGTTCTCCACCATCCACCTCTTGAACATGACCAAGCATGTCGAACTAGGACACAGAAGGGTGAAGTCGTGTGAGTAAGTCCAGGTCCATCGTGCCAGATGTGATTCTCAAACAGGATCAAACTTGAAGTGGACTTCAAGTTTGGACGACATTCCCCCCAGGAACCTGTGCGACTAAAGGGAGTTACGTGTATAATCCTCCAGCCGCTCAAAGAGTGCAGTGTTCATATACGACCACGAGATGGCAGACTGCTCAAGTCGCCAAATCCACTGAAAAACATCTTATTTTCGTTTCTACTGAGAAGTTTGCAGATTGGCAAAATACTTGATCCAGATATTCAAAGCAGTTCATTAGATTCTGGATATATTCTTTTTTTGGAAGGTTAAATCACACTAATGTCACTTTTTTTCTTTGTTTTTTATATATATATTTGAAACCAAAATCAGTTTTAATCAATGCAAACAAATAAGTCTTTTTTGCAACTAAATTGTGCTGCAAATCATAAAAAGTTATGAATCCTGGGTATAAAACTTCTTTAAACTGATCTGGAATCAATATGTGTATATATTGATATTCCCAAATAATGTTTTAAACGCAACACGTCGTAGATAATTTCAATCAGGAAGGATTTCTTTTTGTTTTTCTTTTCTTTTCTTTTCTTTTCTTTTCTTTTCTTTTCTTTTATTTCTTTAATTGAATTTAATTTAATCTAATTTTATTTTATTTTATTTTATTTCATTTTTTTTTTAAATTTTATTTATGATTGCGTTTAACAAAATGCTAGGCGATGTTGCTTTTACGGAACATTCCGGAAGTATTCCGGAAATTGCAAATACACAGGTAAATGGGATCTGAGGTTACATATGTGTGGAGGCGCTGTTTGCGGCTGCGTGTGCCCTGTCTGTGTTGGTACAGCTCAGGAGGAGGAGTTTGTCCTCCGCTCTCGGTCTTGGGAATCACACGCCAAGTAGATCGTCCACATTCGTTTGTGCACGGCCAGCAAGCAGAGACGATGCCCACGGAGGGGTGTCCGCCGGCGGCTCCTCCCGCGCCGATCCTCCCTCCTGCAGCGGAGGCCCAGTGAACCGGATCGCGTTCAGCTGCAACGACCATGGCTTGTCTCTCCGAGCGAAGGTGAGAGCCGGCGGAGGCTCAAGATAGAAACGCGTTCCCGGGAGGGGGAGGAGAAGGAGGGGGAGCACGGCGCCTTTCTCGTCGTCTAAGAGGATCAAGAAAAAAGGGAAATCGAGCTATCTTTTTTAGTGGAGCGTCTGATCCATCCACCGGCGGCACCATGAGCGGCGGCCCGGATGAGAGCTCGGTGCGCGTCGCTCTGAGGTAAGGATGTGGCGGACCCTCCTCTTCAGAGATGCTCCCTTGTCGCACCTGCACACCCCCGTGGATTTAATCCAGCCATGTATTCACCATCCATCGTAAGGCCACGGGAGCACAGTCCTCTTCCCCTAACAATGACCCCCTCCACCCTCATTGTTCTTTTATTTTTGAAAAAAAAAAACCTGCCCCATCTGCACCACAGTCCCTCAGTCAAACAAACAAAAAAAAACATGCCGTTTCTATAGCTTTGCATATAGAAACACTGAGCACATGATCACACAAGCCTCTTTTGTTAATACCTGCCTTACATGTACACCCAGTGTCGTGGATTTATGAATGAAGATCTATTTGCTGAGGGATTATTCCTAATGCTCGTCCTTTGCTGTAGTCAGAACACAGCTGAGTGCAGGTGCTTTTAGACTATGGCACCTGTCTGCCTTTTACTAGCTGATATTACAGGGTGATATTTTCCTCCAATTGTGCACTGGTGTACTCTTACATATTAAGTTTCCAGGCAGTTTGCTGTATCATCCCGACCCTTGTCCTCTAGGCCCAGCTATGCTCTCCCTTTGCTGAGCAGATAGTCCATGTCTCCTTGAATTGATTGTTTTTAGTGTGTATTTGTGTAGAACAAAGATGCCCAGACAGTCTTAACAATGAAACATCGATCAATGAACACCCAAGGCAGTCAGATTGTTTTGTGTTTGCCTCTATGTGTTTCGTGGAGACGATATAAAATGTCATGAAAACCGGATCAGTGGAAAACAGAGGACAAAAGCGTATTCCTTCCTCATGTTACTCTTTCTCTCACTTGTTATTGTGATTTGAGACTTTGACCCAGAACACTGTTTACCAAGCCAACACAGTTTGCCTGCATGTCTGCACTTCAAAGATTATTGGAAAACCGAACCTGCCAAAAGGTACACTCCTATTGCCTTTTGACATGATTTTTTTTTTTTTATCAGAATATTACATTTACGCTCATAGTTTCACAAAACCCCTTTAAGCTTTAATCACGCATGAGCCTACAAAGTAATGATAATATGAGGTTTCAGGTTGCAGGCAGCCAAGTGTCTTTGTGTCGCCAAGTGGAAACTACCTGCTATTCTTAGAAAGCTCCTGTTCATTAATTATTTGAGTAGTTCTTTTATCTGGTGGTCAGGTTTCCAACTTCAGTCAGTTTCTTTGGTCATTTGCTCCACAGATGCACAAAGTGACAAAATGTTGCTTTCACAACTCCAAAAAACATCAGGTGTAACACATAGGGATTTTGAGTCTTGGGTCGGCATGTGACTGTAGAATGAAAGCATCAGTCAGGTCTGAGGTCAGCTGTAAGATCAGAAAGTGCTTTGTCACTAATCTGATTTAAATTCACACACGCATATAAGGTGGGCAGCCCTTTCACTGTCATTGTAACTAAGCTGCACTTACGTGTAAGTTTCACACGGGTACCGTCAACTTAAAATTATATAACTGACTGCCAGTAAAGCATAGTGTTTTTTTATGTATAATAAAAAATGTATGTATTTATCTCCTTATCTTACTTTAGTCCGATTCTAACAACAACCTAGAAAATATGTTAAAATTGGTTTGACTGGAACTAGAAGTCAACACGTTAATTAAACTGTCAAAGAAAGTGTTCCTAAAGATAGAAAGATGGAGGACTCATCTCAGTTAACATTTTTTTTGTTGTGATGTCACTAAATTTACCACAATAATTATTGGTGGATACTAAAACATGATATTCAGGAAATGCCTCATCCTAAACTGTAAGTGTAATTGCTTTTTCCCTAATGATTACTGGAAGTCCCACCTTCTCATCCACTGCTAAATCCCTGACATCACACCTTTGAACACCAAACCGCAGGCTCGCTCAGGTGTTTTCAGCATGACTAATCACCATGGCAACATTCAAATTATTCTTTGGGAGTTGTGGTGAACCTGGACTGGCTCCTGAGCCCCTTTCAATGGTACTTCTACCTCAGCCTGCCATAGTTTAGTTAGCTGTTTGTATATGTTTTCAGTAATGAGCAAGCAGGTTGCCAACCAGTACCTGTCCCAGCCTGTGAGAATAATGCTGTTTGTTAGTACCATTTTACCACCACCCCCATCCAAAAGTGATGAAAAGATTCTTTATTTGAATTCACTTTCTTTTCCAAGGGTCCGTGGCAGGACATGAAAGCCTGGCAGATGAAAAATCTTTTTTGATTTATTTTCAGATGACATAGCATGAAAGTCTGTTTGCTCGAACAAAGCTTTTGATTGATATTCACTTTGATTATTGAAACTTTGGGTCCGTGTATGTATCTCCAGCTGTGAAATGTTTTTTTTTTTCTTCCGCTTGAAAGCAAACTGATGGAGTATAATGCATTACATAAAATTCATAAAATAAACACACTCAATGTTTGCTAGCTTCTCTGCTGAGTGAATGTGTTTGCATGTGTCCCCCTCCTTATGTTATTGCTCATTTTGTGGGTATGTGTATGTGTGTGTACACATACACAGCCATGCATGTGTATATCTGCGTCGATATCCCATGAAAACACTGTATAACAGTTGAACAATTTATCAGACAAGAAAGTCATAGTGTAGCATTTGCCCAGTGGGGCCCATCAAGTGACTCTTTGGATGGTCAATATCCTTGGGGTGCAGCTTTAATAATTCACGGCGGTGCTGACTAGTTTTTCTTTCTGTAAAATTCAGATAGTATTTCTTTCGTCCTGAGAGGGCTTGTTTTTATTTTGTTATTTTTTAATGAATACCTACATTTTTGCCTGTAAACGGACTTATTCATTCTTTCAAATACCATCCGCTATCAATTACATTTGATCATATGGTTTGTATTTACAAATAATTAAATTGCTTTTCATAAAGGTTTGCAAATAAATTTGATACATAAACAAGATCACTATTTTAAGGTCTTTAATAATATCTGAACATCTGAACGCTCTCTCTCCCATTGGCTCCTGTCTCTGTCTGTCAGCCAGTAGCTCCTCCCCCTTTGTCTTTGTGGATTAAGGTTGAGGGCAAAGGGTCTAGGCTGGCTGCCTTGATACAAAAGCATCATGTCTCCTTGTCTGTGTGTGTCCATGTTTGCATGCACATGCGTGAACCTGTGTTTGGCCAGGCATGTTCTTGATAAATATTCATGAAGCAACTCAAGTGAACTGACACACAAAGTAAAGCAAACCATCTGCCAGCTGCTCTCATGTGACTCTGCAGCCATTGGCATATTTGGTGACTTTTTTCATAAACTACTTCAAATAAAGCTAATTTTGAAAGACTTTCTTAATATTATAAGATTAGATGAAAAATATTTCCATGTCAAAACAATGCCTGTTATCTACAAATTTAGGCACAGCATGTTCTTTGCCTGACTGTGTCTGCCCTGTGTTTTTTATTTCATTAATGTCCCTCGGGTACCATCATTGGACAAGATTGTCCTTGTGAAAAAGGAATGTTTCCATTAAGCTGGTAGGCTGGTATCAGTGCTGGAGGCGTGTGTGTTTGTGTGTCTCCTCATATGCCTTTTCCTACTGTCAGTCGCCACGAAAGTCACCGTCATCCGACTGACAAACTATCCAGACAACCTTCCTGTCCATTGACCTTTGACCCAGGAATCAGCAATAAGTGACCCACTCAGAAATGCCCCCTTGCAGTGTCTTTGGAACCCTGTTAGGTGTCACCATGGTGACTGTGGATCCTTTCAAGGCTGTGGGTGTGTAACAACAACCCTGTGATTAGACGGCGGTCAGCTGGCCATGTGAAATGTTGAACTGAAACACTGAGTCAGCAGAATATTCTGTTTTTATTTCTCTCTGTCGTCCGTTTTTGATCTCTCTCCTTTGTGACATCACATATGTCCCTCTCTGTAGCTGTTTTCAAACAGATTTGCTCAAACTGAAGCAGTTGCCAAATAACTTTATCAGTTCCTCTGATCTACTGAAAGTTTTCCTTCCAAACACAAAAATAGCAAGAATGCACCCTTGACTGAAAATGAATGGAAAGATGTACTTTAAGAGTGACACGCCCATGTTGGTTTGCACAAACAATCGGTGCCCTCTGTAGTATTGTATATTTTCAAGCATTCAGTTCAGCCAACCTTAGATAATGCTTCAATTTTTTTTTTTTGTTTGTTTTGCATTTATTATTTGTTATCTATATAGGACCATATATGATTCAAAACAAAATGAAACTGATCATAGAATGGCAAGCTTGATACTTAATCCAACCAGTGTGCACATTAATGTGTTTTTTTTCCTGAAGGTGACACTATGTAGATTTACAGAAATGTAATCATTTACAGAACAAAAAACGCTTTTGGTTTGACTATACTGATTAACATTAAGGTCTCAGGAAAAATCATTTTTATCTCCTTTTGTGGTTGTAACATTACAAAATTCGTTTATTTATTCAGCCATTATCTATAACACTTATCCTGCAGTTCCGATAGTCAGGGTGGCTATCATTGAGTGAGAGGCACAGTTCACCTTGGACCTTGTTGCCAGTGGACCACAGTGCCACATAGAGGGACATACAACCATTAGCCATCTCTCATTTATACGTCTTTACAATTTAGAGCATCCACAAAACTACTGCAAGTTATTGGACTTTGGGAAGAAATCGGAGAACGCAGAGGAAACCCATGCAGACACAGGCAGAACATGCACACTTATACGGAAAGGCCATCAGTTGGAACCAAAATAGGGACCTTCTTGCTGTGAGGCCGCCCATATCACAACATTTTCAGTCATATTAGATTGATTGGTATTAATATTTTACCTTAAAATTAACTACATAAACACGCATGTAACACAAAATTGTGTTTATCAATATCAACAATAACAATTGAAATCTTATGCCTCACTCTTTCCTTTCCTGGCCTCCACAAACCAACAGCGGGCTGCAAGCTAATTCTTGTTTCACATAAAAAGGTGTTTTTAAAACACATCTAGCTTTGTTCAGTTTGCAATAAGATTAAGTAATATTGTTGTTTGAACAGACAATACAGATGTCTGCAAAGTAGGGATGGGTGAGAGTGTAGCCAGACAGCACAGGATGGTGTTTCGTAGGATGACTGGTGACAAGGAAGATCAAGAGGACAAAGGCAGAGCAGAGGACTATGGTGTGGAAGCTGAAAAGGGAGGAGTGTTGTATGGTTTTCAGGGAGGAGTTGAAATAGGCTATGTGTGGTCAGGGAGATCTCCTTAAGGTCTCCTTAAAGTAGATAAGGAGACTTGGTGGTGGAATGTGGAAGTGCAGAGAAAGCGGTTAAGAAAGAAGAAGTGGGATTCTGAGGGGACTGAGGAGAACAGACAGGAGTACAGGGAGATACAGCATGTAAAGACAGAGGTAGCAAAAGCTAATCAAAGGGCGTACAATGACTTGTATGCTCTGTTGGAAGGAGGGGTAAAATGATTTGTACAGGTTGGTTAGAGAAATAGACATGGAAAGCAACAGCATGTCCGGGTGATCAAGGATAGAGGGGGAAATGATGATGTTCCTGTGGAGGTATGGAAGTGTCTAGGAGAGGCAGCGGCAGAGTTTCTGGCTCGATTATTCAACAGGATCTTA
Organism: Fistularia commersonii; assembly: GCF_037954325.1. Lineage (NCBI taxonomy): Eukaryota > Metazoa > Chordata > Actinopteri > Syngnathiformes > Fistulariidae > Fistularia > Fistularia commersonii. The sequence goes on from NC_141288.1 coordinate 14,955,301, forward strand.
GAGAGTGAGAAGATGCCTGATGAATGGAGAAGAAGAATGATGGTGCCCATTTTTAAGAATAAGGGGGGGGGGGGGGGGTGCAGAATTGCAACAACTATGGAGGGATAAAGTTGAGGAGCCATACAATGAAGTTATGGAAAAGAGTAATAGAAACTAGACTGAGAGCAGAAGTCAACATTTTTGAGCAGCAATATGGTTTCATGCCTAGAAAGAGTACTACAGACGCAGTATTTGCTTTGAGAATGCTGATAGAGAAGTACAGAGAAGGTCAGAGGAAACTGCATTGCACTTTTGTAGACCTAGAAAAAGTATATGACAGGGTGCCAAGAGACAAACTCTGGTATTGTACGAGGAAGTCTGGAATGGCAGAGAAGTATGTTAGACTGGTGCAGGACATGTATGCTAGCTGTGAGACAGTGGTGAGGTGTGCTATAGGTGTGACAGAGAATTTGAAGGTGGGACTTCATCAGGAACCAGCTCTGAGCCCCTTCTTGTTTGCAGTGGTGATGGACAGGCTGACAGATGAGGTTGAACAGGACTCTCCATGGACCATGATGTTGCAGATGACATTATTTGTAGTGAGACCAGGGAACAGGTTGAGGAAAATCTAGAGAGGTGGAGGTATACTCTGGAAAGCAGAGGAATGAAGGTTCGTCACAGCAAGACAGAATATATGTGTGTGAATGACAGGAACCAAGGTGGAATGGTGATGCTAACGGGAGCGGAAATTAAGAAGTTGGAGGATTTATGGACGTAGTGAGAGAGGATATGAAGTTAGTTGGTGTGAGAGAGGAGAATGCAGAGAATAGGGTTAGATGGAAATGGCTGATTCGCTGTGGCGACCCCTGAAGGGAAAACCCAGAAGAAGGAGAAGAAGAAGAATAGTCAATATAGAAGTCTTCATCCATATCAGACAATATAGCAGCTTTGTCTATTGATGGGTAAACCTAATTATTTGTGCAAAATCCTTATCTGCATTGAGATTCTACTATTCTATTTCAATCGTGTGCACCCTCTTTCTGGTTGAAGGTTTGTATAAGCTGCTCACAGAAATGCACTAAGGAGTGATGGAGTCCCAGAGAAATGAATTGCCCCTTAATGTCAACACCAACTGCTTGACAATGAAGAGCCTGTTGGTAGAAATTGAGTCATTCTCTGTTGTGGAGTGAAAACAGTAGCTCATTTGATTCCTTTTTCCACATAAGGTCAGATTTTCCCTTCCTTTTTCTTGGTTTTCCTCATTTGTTGTCTTGCCATTACGGCCCAAGTCAACAGAAACATCTTATGCAAGCTTCCCCATATTTCTATACAGGCTGGAAAGTGCACCTGCCGGCAGATGTGCCATAAAAGACATGACGTTTGTGGGCTTTTGTACATGTTGTTATGCAAGAAGTAGTCATGATTTTCCTTAAGGCCTTATTGAAGGACATGTGCACACTCACAAATCCTGAAATGGGTTAAACTGCATCATTTCTGAAGACCTAAGATAATAAAAGTGAGAAGCTTCCCACCGGTCTTGGTAAGACCTTTTCAAGAACATGCATTAAGTTACTCAATGAAGCACAAGTGTTTGCAGTTCTGTCGTCTCAGTTACAGGAGCACCCTCAGCTCAGGGTGCTGTGTACATTTGTGTATGCCTGTATGTGCGTGTGTGTGTGTGTGAACTAGCATGCTATCTCTATCATTAGTCCGTAGTCAGGGACCACAGTCTATTCACATCTTCATCAAAGGTCTTGCAGAAATTCCTCATCTGCTTAGTGTCTCTTGTTATTGTCCACTCCATCGCAAAGAAAGAAGGAGACAGAGTGAAAGAGAGAGAGAGAAAGAGAGAGCGGTAGAGGGAGCATATTTTGCAGTTTTCTTTGCATTAAAATTATTATTGCATATCAAAGGAGCTGAAGAACATCTTTCTTCAAACTAAACTTGGAAAACTAAACTTATTTTTTACATTGAAACGTGAGTATTGGTAATTGTTGGATTAAATGCTCTTCAGAAATAGTAAATGAGCAAAATCTAAATGGGTAAACTGTATTTTGATCAAAAATTATCAATGTGGCTCATTTACCTTTTTTGTTTATCTGGGATGTATAAATTAGGAGCACAACATTTGAGAAAAACTGACAGATTAGAATTACAGTCTCAGTTTACTGGAAAAATGTTTGTCTTAATTCCACAAATCTATTAAAATTTAAAAGGAATATGTAATTCATTGGTTCATTCTTTAGTTTTCAAGACCCGTAGTGTGTGTCGCAGTCAGGTGATGAGTCTGTGTGGCGAGCCAAGGATTTTTGACGATGTGAAGAACTGTTGTTATTTGCGACCCTGTGGGCTCAGATGTCCTCACGTCTGTGCTGAATCACCGTGCCGCTGTGTGACGTCACCGCTGATTGGACTGGATGGGTGAACAAACGTGATCGGCTGTGTCTCATGGGGGGGAAAACGTCGGGAAAAGTGATGTCAGCCAGTAATTTGATCGTCTGTGTTTCAAGAAGGACGGGATTAGCAATGCAATGACGGAGTTGCTTATTTTCCACGTTTACCAGCATCAGTATCTTTACCCAAACATGGGCATTTGTCGATTATTCTCAGATCATGGCCTTGGGACATTCATAACAGAATTATGTAACCAATCTGCCGTTCTCATCGGTCACACAATGCAATACTCCTCTGCATGAATCTATAAACAATATTTTATCAAGATAGTTGTATAAGCATCCCTGCCTCAGGGCTTGGAATTTTATTTTTTTACCTTTGAATGGACAAAAAGAGGAAAGTTAAGCAAGGATTTAAGATTAACACTGAAAAAATGGCTTTTCATTTGGCTTTTCCCTTGTGGGGTCTCAACGGCGAATCAACCTTGTCCATCCAACACAATTCTCTGTTTCCTCCTCTCTTACACCAACTACCTTCATATCCTCTCACTATGTCCATAAATCTTGTCTTTGGTCTTCCTCTAGACCTCCTGCCTGGCAGCTCAAATTCCAGCATCTGTCTACCAATATATTCACTATACCTCCTCTGCACATGACCGAACCATCTCAGTCTGGGAGACACTGTGCCCCCCTGGGACTAGCTCAGGGGGGCACTGGCCCATGCAACCCTGAGGCTGCATTTAGCAACTGAAGACTGCATTTTCTTATTATACTGCTTTTTATAAATTGCAAATGTGACCGTTAACACTTCGAGAACTTCATACAAATGGAGCCCTAATAAAGACTTGTGGAGTTGAGTTAATGTTGGATGAAGGTTGGCTTCAAGTTCCTTTGAAGTGATTTAAACAACTTATTGTGTGTGTGTGTGTGTGTGTGTGTGTGTGTGTGTGTGTGTGTGTGTGTGTGTGTGTGTGTGTGTGTGTGTGTGTGTGAGTGTGTGAGTATAATCTACTATGTCACTGTAATCGTAGTAATGAGACCGAGAGTAAGAGCCTAACTGGAATTGTCACATGTAGAGGGTCTGTCAAATCCCCTTTGCTCTTTGTATATCTTGATATTTTGTGTTTACATCAGCCCAGGCATGTGTTACCTTATTTCAAATTTATTATCAAAATTCAAACATTTTTCAAAAGGACTGGTGGTTGTAAAATGACTGAAAAACAAGCTTGAGTGAAATTGTTTTTCATTCAAACATTTAAGAGAGTAGATATACCCATAAATAAGGGCAGTTCTGGAATAGTGGGTTAATGACAAAACACTTTCAGTCATCAAAAACAAAATATCACATTGTACTGAAGTGAAAACTTACAAAACCATTCTTTTCCAGTGAGAAATGTTGGGTTAAATGAGTGAAAGCAAATCTCTAATCCTATCAACACTGAATCCTTTAAGTATTTTCTTCTCTCATATTTCTTACAACTGGCTAAAACTGTCATAGGAGATTAACAGAATGATCAGTGTGCGTGTGCGTGTGCGCGGGCGTGTGTGTGCCGCCTGTAAATGCTTGTATTTAACGTTAATAAAATATGAATGTCCGGGAAGCAGTGGAGAAAAATGTCCAGGAGACTCTGCCTGCAAGGTGTTCACAATGTCAGTTTAAAAGGTAGATTACTGCTGTACGTCACCATGGCGCTGAAAGGTAGCCCTTATTCATCTGGAGAAAACAGTGTTTTGGGTTCAACCATGAAGTTAAGCCTGTCTGATGGTAATCACAGCTAAACTCTGTCACTAATAACATACAGCCTTACCCTCATCTCTTTGCTTTGACGTCATGAAACGAGTACCGGTACTCTGTTAGTTTCAAATGTAACTAGAGTAACGTATATTTTTGCCATGCAGTTAATCACCAATTCAAAAGTTAGACCTGCTCTGTTTGAGCTGACCCATAGAGTCCCTCAGCGGAGCAGGCAGATTCTTAAAGCCTTCTGTTTACATGAAACTCTCTCACATATAATGAAGTATTTCTTTTGTCCATATTTCATCACTGTTCTTTTAATACTTCAGGTGATGATTAATTCAGAAATTTAACTCCCTACTTGCTGGAGTGAGTGTCTCCATTATTACACTGCATTCAGACACAGACAATGTCATGACTTTGGCAAGGTGGCTGAATGGATTAATCCAGATTGATGGCTGAAATGCACCCACAACCTCCTCCTGTTAAGTCACAGTCTCCTCAGATTGGCCTGTTAATCAGGAACACCTGAAAAAGCCTCACGTGCATAATGGGGTATAATATTCAACTCTGCTTCAAATTATGACCAAGTAATTTAAGATTGGGTGGAAAAAAAGGGAAAAAAGTATAGTACACTGTTACGATATTTAATATAGAACTATCACTCCAGGTACCTTTTATTATTTATATACAATCAATATGTCAAATGGCAGTTTACCCTTTGAAAACCAGAATATAATATCAACCAGATAAGTTAGAATATCAGAACTGTTATCTTAATAAATGTCAACAGTTTTCCTTTTGGGACACAATTTATGGCAGGAAAAGGTCATATCCAATATCTCCAAAACCACAATATCAGTTAATTTTTAATATTGAAGCTCAACCATTATTGTTTACTGAACAAACTATAGATTTGTATAGCCTGATTATGATTTATGAATCTATGCATCCGTAATTTCTATTTCTCAAGTAGTAGTAAAGCGATTTGTTTCATGAAAATTCTACTAATCACAGGAACAGAAATTTAACTTATTACTTCAACTTAGAAGAGGCGTATGGGCAGTTGCTGCAGGTTGAGTGTCACCTGCATTTGTCAGTCCCCCTCTGACTCAGCTGTCCTGTTTTCTCATCAGGGCTAAAATCCTACACAGTCTGCTAAATAGTTTGGCCCTGATGGCACACAGGCACACAAACACACATAAAGAAGGTGTGTACTGTCTAACTTCACTTCTTCCATCTTCTATAAACTCCTGCTTGGATGATTTGGAGTTGTTTTAATACAGTTTTGCACTCAAAATAAAGCAGACATGTGTACACAAATATGCCAAACAAAGCAGCACACACAGACTCAGATAAATATATAAACACTGCACTCTAGACCATATAAAGATACGGTATGAAAGTGGGAAAAAAAATTGAGACTTCATATTATCATCTGAACATCATCTGAATCACATACATGTAAAGTATTTTACATGCTGTTCTTTAATGTAACAATGCAGTACATCTTGCCATCCATTTCACTTTCCCCAGACCTTCTGTAAAGCAGTTTGGAGGCCCCATTGAGGCCCTCTGTTTCACTTTGAAAACATAAGCCTCCCTTGCCCCTAGTCTTCATCACCCACCTGAACTTCAACCTACATTTTAAACTAAACCCTCCTCTCCCAAAAGCTCTAGTTTAATGCAGTAATATCCTCCAAAGTAAATGTTCTGCTGTAAGGTCCCAGTGTGTAATACTTCCAATATGTCCAAATATTTCCTTGGTTTGCCTCCAACAGTTCCTCTGCGTCTTCAGGTGCACAGTGAGTTCAGTGATGAGAGGCAGAGGTGAACCATGGAGGAAATGACACAACAACAGCATATTTATTTGACAGAGCAATTCCTTAATGAAATCCAGGGTGGGAATGTTTACTCAGAGCTCTCACTCCCTCTCCTGAACAGTGGTTGCAGTGTACTGTACCGACTGCCTTCTGCCTGGAGAACGTGCTGGCAATGCATGGTCCCCTACGCACACAAACACACCAAAACACATGTACATACACCCACAGACAGTGAGCAGGGGCAGTAACAATGAAAAAGATGATCTGTATTTAGTTTAGTATTGTCATAATCAAAACTTTGAGTGATTGTATCATGTCATAAAATAAAAGACAGATTCTCAAACGGGCTTTTAGGCACAAGCACAGACAGTGACCCTCCCTGTATTCCAAAATTACTTTGGATTTGTTTGAGATTTGGAAACAACCTTTTAACAGCCTTTGGCGCTTTAAATTAATGGGTTCTGATTAAACATATTTGAGAAGTATTTATCATCTCTCTCTCTCTCTGTATATCCATCCATGCATTCATCCATTGTCTTCTGCTTATGGTACACTGGGGTTGTGGAGAATGCTGGCGCCAATCCCAGCTGCCATTAGGCGAGAGGCGGGTAATACCCTGAACTGGTCGCCAGTCAATCCAAGGGCCACATATACAGACAGACAACCATTTACGCTCTCATTCACACATCCGGCTACATGTATAGGTCACAATGCTACCACAATGCTACTACTATGTATATATGTGTGTGTGTGTGTGTGTGTGTGTGTGTGTATCTATATCTATAGATTATAGATATAGATATACACACACACACATATATATACATATATATATAACTATACATTGGTATATAACATAGCTTAATATTTGATTTCTAATGTTTATATTTGATATTACATTTTTACATATTTCACAACATTAGCATTAATCATCTCGTAGGGCTGAGCAATATTACAGAAGAAAATAGTATTACTTCATAAAAGCTCCCTTAGTCCATATTGATAAATACATCACAATGCCATGGGGTATTCCAGAGTCTCACACCTGACTGAGGAATTTAAAAATACAGATTTAAAGATAATGGGCCAGAGCCAATATTCCTCTCAAGCCACCAAATGTTTTGAAGACTAATTTGGGAAATGTAATTGATTTACCCTAACCATCTAAAGGTTTAAAGTCTATTTCTCTATGTGTCAACCAGGATCCGTCCTCAGTTAGCCAAAGAGAAGATCGAAGGTTGTCACATCTGCACGTATGTGATGCCCGGGGAGCCACAGGTGGTCCTGGGTAAAGACAAGGCCTTCACCTATGACTACGTGTTCGACATGGACTCCCAGCAGGATGCCATCTACACCCACTGCACCAAGACCTTGATCGAAGGCTGCTTCGAAGGCTACAATGCTACCATCTTTGCCTACGGACAGGTTTGTTCTAAGCCGCATGTCTGCACACATCTCATTGGCATGCACAAGTACACAAGAGGTTTTCACCCACTGAGAAATATGAATCTATTTGCACTTCACTCGTGTAGCCTTTATCAAATCTGTACACTGGCAAAGTACACACACCTTTTCATCCACACCCAAGGCGCCCAAGGTGATGGCCCTGCTTTGCAATCCAAGATTTATGATCATAGCACTGATTTCGTTTGACATCATTAGATCACCGCTGTTGATCAGCTGACATGCTCCAACCTGCGGACTACACCAGTTTGATATTGGCTTAGTCAATAAAGGCAGAGATGGAATTGGTTTAAAACTAAACCAGAAAAGAGAAACACCCAGAGAAACACTGACTGAATGAAATCGACTGTCCAGCAGTTCAACCGGCTGGAGAATATATTACAGCTTTTCTACAATTACAGCTTACCTTAGCATAAAAACTGAAAGAGTCTGGGATATCTGACCTGACACTAGGCAACAAGATTTGCCTTTGAGCCTCCTCACCTCATCGATGATAGCTTGTTTGTTTAGTCCATAAACATGTAGGAGCAAGTCACAGTAGAGAAATTGACTGAAATATAGCTGTTGCAAAATTATCAAAGTACTAAAGATGCATATTGAAGGATTTTTATACATATATACTTTTTAAATTGATATTTAAAACCATTTTGCTGATCGTAGCTGTATGCTCAGCTAAATACTACCACATTAGCTAGCCAGACAGGAGTGTGATAAACTCTTTACTTAGTAATAAAAATAAAAATACAATAACACCTAAAAATGTTATGTTTAGTACACTTTTCACAACTACTGAGCAATATATGGGGGCAAAAATGAGAACAGTTTACCATTGATTTTGAAATTCAGATTGGTTGAAAATAAATAATTCACTGAAACACAGAGAAATGGGTTCACATTAAATAATTAAAAAAGAAAATTAAAAACAGTTCTGCTATTGGCTTGGATTGTCTTTAAGAAAACAACAAATCCGGATTTCCTTGTCTTTACCAGGCAGTTTTCTGACTGCAGTGGATGCTCTGTTTCCAACTCCGACTAAGGTTTCTTCTTCCCCTTCAACTCCTCCTTTACTCTTCTGTTTGATAATTATTCTGTCTTTGCATTGTTCATGTTGCCATTGTACCCCTATCAAAAGGCCTTTCACAAGATGCAGTGGAGCCACTCTCTCTCTCTCTTTCTCTCTCTCTCTCACACACACACATATATACGCATGCACGAACACAAGTTTCTGCATAATCAAGCTATTCACAAAAGTATGGTCCCATAGAATGAAAAACAGTGTCCTTCTGAGATACACACGATAATACAAGTGCACACACATTTTCCTCATCCGTCACCACACAGAGACACACACTCCTGTCAGGGTCTCTTTCAGCCATACCGGCAGGGAGTAGAGTAGTGACATGTGAATTTGAGTCTGATGTTGCATTCCTCCTTTTGTCACCGCGGCAACTACCCCATCCTTTCTGGCTCTCCCAATGTTAGAAGAGTCACCCCCTCTCTATCTTTTCAACCCCCTTTAGAGACTTATTCAGAATGCAAAAACTCGGCATTTTTTTCTGTTACACACACAGCAACACAAAACCACTGTTGTTTTTCAAGGCAAAAACTGTTGACTCTTTATTCCCCAGACGGGTTCGGGGAAGACCTACACCATGGGAACTGGTTTTGACGTAAACATAGGCGAGGACGAGTTGGGTATCATTCCCCGGGCTGTCAACCACCTGTTCAGAGGCATCGAGGAGCGTAGACAGGCTGCCACTGAGCAGGGCAAGCCTGTCCCAGAGTTCAAGATCAATGCACAGTTCCTAGAGGTGCAGGAGCATGCACACGCACACACACACACACACACACACACAAAGACAGACACACAAAAAACCCACAAGATTAGTGTATTTCTTTCTTTCTTAAGGGTGTTGATTGCTAGCTCTTATTCTATATTTCAACTCAAAAACAAACCACTTAAGGTTAATTAGTGCTATAGTTGAACATACTGATAGCAGGAGGTGAAAGGTCAGCTCACAGTGTTCGGGATTTGGCAGCCAGATGACTCTACACCTATTAAACTGTCATTAGCCTGTCTCTGTGGTCTGCACCAGGCTTGATTTATGACCAGCAAAAAGTGTCTGCTAACAGGTGGAGAGGAAGCAGCTGAGGGTCAAAGACGATGGCAGGAAGTGTTATTATGGCATTATATTCACCCTTAATGTGATCATTTAAATTCTCATTGCTGTACTAGCTTTATAATGAGGAGGTGCTGGACTTGTTTGACACAACAAGAGACATTGAAACCAGGAAGCAGAAATCCAACATTAAAATCCATGAGGACGCCAATGGAGGCATCTACACTGTGGGGGTCACAACCCGCACCGTCACCTCTGCTGCTGAGGTCAGCCCACCCATGCTCTTGGTGTTCAATGATTATGATGATGGAGTTTGTCAAAATATGTTAGACATCGTAACTCTCCCTCAGGGAAATCTATAAATTCCTGTTCAAAAATTTTAACCTCCAACCTGTCAATCTGCACATATGTTTATATTTTGAAAGATTCAATAAAAGGGACTCACGTCATGTTTTGTGTATGAAACAGGGCACAAAGAGTAACAGTAAAAGAGAAGAACCCCCCCCCACACACCTTTCTTGAGCTATACATTCACATGTAAAACACAGAACACATAAATAAAGTAATAGAAATATTGAACATTGAACCAAAATACTGTAAAGACAAAAAAATGATTCAAGACAGAGCAAGATAATACGAAACTTAATGTTCGAAATAAAATGAAGGGCTGTTTCAAAGATAAAATTAATTATAGCAAAACAGCAACTTTGTAATTAGAATAAAATGACTCAAATAAAGAGGGATATTGGATAAAAGTATTAAATAACACGAGGGCCTTCAAAACAAACCTCAAATTGAGATTCGAATTGATTGTTACATCAGCAATCTGTAGCAATCTGTCTCGTGTTTTAGGAGATCAAAGATCCATTTGTAAGGGAGAAAAGTATTAAAACCTATCACACAGACTTGTATGATATTTTGTCATCCTTTTTTCGGGCCTCCCTGTTGCCTGTCACAGATGATCCAGTGTCTGAAGTTGGGCGCTTTGTCTCGAACCACCGCCAGCACTCAGATGAACGTCCAGAGCTCACGTTCTCATGCAATCTTTACCATCCACCTGTGCCAAGTTAGAGTCTGCTCTCCTGACAACAATGTGAGTTCTATCGCTCACTATACATGTAAATAATCAGTATTTAATTTTGAAAGAAAACCGTTTCAGTGGCTGACTTAATTTCTCTGCTCTAAGGACAATGTAACAGACAACCGTCTGTCAAACGACTCAGAGATCAATGAGTTTGAGACACTGACAGCAAAGTTCCACTTTGTGGATCTGGCCGGTTCTGAAAGACTGAAGAGAACGGGAGCAACAGGAGACAGAGCAAAAGAAGGCATCTCCATCAACTGTGGACTAGTGAGAACACCAACTCCATGGTTTTGCTTTCTTAGTTGAATCTTTTTAATGTAGGTTGTTGTATGTGCTGCAGAACAGGTGCCTTAATTCCAAGAACTGAACACATCATCTGCTAGCTGTAAAGAATTTATACCATAACAACACTAGTAACATAAATGTGTCTTTAGCAGGTTTCTCACAAGTGTTTTTAAAAATTAATTTTACATCATTTTTGTTCTGTTTGGTTCCTGAAATACCTGCCACAAAAAATGGATTGTTGTTTAAAGTTCAACCCTGGACCTCTGTGACATTCAAACTCTCGCTTCTTTATTTGTGTCCCAATTTCTTTTTTTCTGAATCACAACACAGCCCCCATGTGGTGAAAACATGGATAGCACACTCTTTACCTTTGAGCCTCTATTTACATTGCAATAAATATCCTTTTTGATCTTTTCCTCTTTCTTTAGCTCGCCCTGGGAAATGTCATCAGTGCTCTTGGAGACCGGAGTAAACGTTCCACCCATGTGCCTTACAGAGACTCCAAACTCACCCGGCTGCTTCAGGACTCACTAGGCGGTAACAGGTGTGTATTAGTCTGTCAATAGGGTATAATTCCAGATTTAAAGGTTCACCGTGAAAATGGATTAATGTGTTTTTTATGCTGCTACAGTTTTGATTAATATTTTACCAATGTGCTATACATTGCAGAATTTAAAGTAGCCTCTAATCAGCTGTTCTCCCCAGTTGTAACCTAATGGATAATAAGTGTTCTCATGTGTTCACCCTTCAGCCAAACCGTGATGATCGCCTGCATCAGCCCATCAGACAGGGACTTCATGGAGACCCTGAACACGCTGAAGTACGCTAACCGAGCACGAAATATCAAGAATAAGGTGATGGTGAACCAGGATCGAGCCAGCCAACAAATCAGTGCCCTGAGGACAGAGATCGCACGACTACAGATGGAGCTGATGGAATACAAGACAGTATGAAGACAAAAATGACATCAGTTTAGAGGAAGTATTTTGGAGAAGAAAAAAAAAAAAGCAAAAAAAAAAAATTCTTGTCTTTGTGATGTTCAGGGGAAGCGATTGGTTGGCGAAGATGGCATGGAGGGTATTAACGACTTGGTGCACGAGAACTCAATGTTACAGACGGAAAACAACAATCTAAGAGTCCGACTGAAAGCCATGCAGGAGACTATTGATGCTCAGAGAGCCAGACTCACTCAGATCCTGAGTGACCAGGCAAATCAGGCTCTCAACAGAGCAGGTAAGACACTAAAAGCCGGCCACGGTATCAAAACACACAAAGCACTTGGAGCTCATTTCAAAAAGCATATCTTTCATTTCTATATGTCTGTCGCTTAAAGAATCACTAGTAAAAGCAAGAAAAAATAGGAACGTGTACCATCATCTTTGTTAATATGTGAGGTGTTTTGTGCAGGATAATTGTAAATAAGAGTCCATTTAAAAGTGATGTCTGCTGACAGGTGAAGGGAATGAAGAGATTGGGAACATGATTCAGAACTACATCAAAGAGATTGAGGAGCTCAGGTTTGTATTGACCATTTGTTGCTATCTATTAGCCCCAGGCTGCACTTCCCCTTACAATTATTTAAATAGTCCGAACAGTGGAACCAGGAAGTGTGTCCTTCACTGCGTCCCTCAGAGCCAAACTTCTGGAGAGCGAGGCTGTAAACGAGAACCTCAGGAAGAGCCTGTCTCGTGCTTCAACCCGCTCTTCGCTCTACGCCGGCCCCGGTTCCTTCTCCCCGGCCGTCTTTGTTCCGGAGAAGGAGGCTAGCGATGTCATCGAGATGGCCAAGAGGGATCTGGAGAAACTGAAGAAGAAGGAAAAAAAGAAAAGAAAGAGGTAAACTGCAGTGCGTGATTGGTTACTGAATGATAGCGTGATTTTGACTTTCCCTTGCTTAGAGGGAAGTCATGTGTACCTGGAAAGTATCTTTCAATTGGATTCATCAAAACAAGTGAGCTTTTTTTTACATATTAGTGAACCACAATGGAATAAGGCAAATGCTAGTCATATCTGATTCTATACTTCTTTCTAGCTGGATCTTCAGCAGCATAACCAGGATGCAGCATTTTATCGCACTGAGTTTTTCTCTTTGATATTGTTCTTTCTCACGCTCTGATTCTCTCTGCCATCCTGCAAATTTTCCCATATTTGCCCATCAATTCTGTGACCTGTCTGCCCTCCTTTCCCCTTCTTGCCATCCTCACCCTCAATCCCATCTCTGTCAATGAAGACTGAGGCAGTGCAAGGAGAACCACCATCCAGAGGTTGAAAACGCCAGGTTTGCTTCATCCCATTCAGGAATGGGTCAAAACGTCATGATATGAAACTGATTGATTTAGCAGCTATGCTATATGTCTATTTCCTGATCAGAATACACAGAGTAACTTAACAAATGCAAAATCCCTCTTTGCGTTTTCCTAAACAGACTAACATCTAACTACTCCTGCATCCACAGGTGTTTTACACTCCTGGAATGAAGCAGTTCTCTTAACCATCCCTTAACTGTTCTTCTTTAACCCCACCGCCCCTCAAAAAAAAAAAAAAAAACACTGCAAGATATTGATTAGATCCCTGAGAATTCCTATGTAACTTTATGTAAATGTATGATATTAATATCTCAGGAGATGTTAACGTCTCTAGCATTACTATTACAGTGACTTTCTGTAATGAAAATGAAAAGTATATTGGAATATTATACATATATATATATATATATATATATATATATATATATATATATATATATATATATATATATATATACTTATTTTATATATATATATATATGTTTATCTAGATTAAATTGTTGATAGTTAAAAACTCAAGATACACAAAATGTAACCAGACACATGGATCATTGTTTAATAAAAAATCAGCATTTCTTTTTCTGTTTTTCAAAATATTATTTGCAATTTTTCTTACACTCAAAACATGTCAGGCCTGCAGAAAATTAGTGACCTTTAAAACCTAATTTCCCTAAAAGTTACAAGAAATTGCTTTTGTATTTGAATCAAACATACATATTTCATTTGAATATTTTTTTTAATTCAAATAACAGGGAAGGAATCAAAAAGAAAGTAAATGGTCACTGTTTGATAGTTATTAGTGTTTATGCTGCTTTAACACCGATCTGAGTGCAACATTCATTTATAAAAAAAGAAAAAGAAACAAAACACAATCAAAAAAACAGTCTGGATTTGATCAACTTATCTTGACAGTGTGTGGAAACCCTTCTCTTGTTATATGAGCCTGTGGTTCTGTAAGTGAATCGAAAAAAATTGTGCATCATTAATATTCTTCCCCAGTGAAATAAACAGTAGTTGTGGAGTTTTTTTAATCTGCTCCTGATCTAATGACATTTTTTATGATTTGCATGTGCCTTTTAATTTCCATCCAAGCTGAAACAAAAAAAAGGCCCATAAATATCTCTGTGCAGTGAACGGTCATTTTTGCTTTGGTTACAGCACTGTCAAAGTGGAGCTTCCCAACAATGATCAGGAGCAGGGAAATGAAGAGGTAGAAGTGGTAGGTAGAAATTCGCTGTCACAAAGCTTTTTGGTTGTTTTGCATCAGATTTTTGCACAGCTGCCTATTTTTTGACTCCACTTGTACATCACAAGGAGGGCAGTGACCATGAAGAAGGCGATGATGCTGAGGGAGAGGATGAAGAGTCAGACAAGTCAGGAGAGGAGATCACTGATGAATCAGACTCTGAAGAACTGGAAGAGAAAGGTTAGCCATGAAGCAAATATGACTGCGTGGCTTCATTAGTCAGTTTATTGTATTCCCCGGTAAAACAACATGGACTCTAAAATCTAGCTGGATCTTTCCAGTGCTAATGTGTGTGTGTGTGTGTGCATGTGGGTTTGTAGAAAACGTCCAAGCGGACCTGGCCAACATCACCTGTGAGATTGCCATCAAGCAGAAGCTGATTGATGAGCTGGAGAACAGTCAGAGGCGTCTACATACACTCAAGCAGCAGTATGAGCAAAAGCTGGTGATGCTACAGAATAAGATAAGAGACACACAGCTGGAAAGGGACAAAGTCCTCCATAATATGGGTGAGATTGTAATATGATAATGATCAATGGTGATGTGCAGGTGTCTTGTTATAGAAGATCAAGAGGGAAAGAATAATGAAGCAGCTCCCTTCTGTTTGAACCGCTTTTCTTCTTTACTTTTCTTGTTCATCTCCAGGATCAGTTGAGTCTTGCACGGAGGAGAAGGCGAAGAGGATCAAAGTTGAGTATGAGAAGAAACTCAGTTCTATGAACAAAGAACTGCAGAAGCTCCAGTCAGCTCAGAAAGAGCATGCTCGTCTGCTAAAAAACCAGTCCCAATATGAGAAGCAACTGAGGAAGCTGCAACAGGATGTGACCGAGATGAAAAAGACCAAGGTGAAGAGTGGGAAAATAAAACCACCAAAACATTACATGCACACGCCTGTTTGGCATTGCCAGGATCGACAGAAAACGTGCCATGTTGTGTTTGTTCAATAGGTGTCACTGATGCGCCAGATGAAGGAACAACAGGACCGGAATAGAGCTACAGAGTGCAAGAGGAACCGAGAGATTGCTTCGCTTAAGAAAGACCAGCGCAGAGCTGAGGTGAGCGGACAACAGACAAAAAGGCAACTTAAATTTTTCAATTATTTATTCCAAGCCCTTTCCTTGGATCTTGACAGGTTGTCTAACCATGTACTGTACTTAAGAATAGGTATTTAAAAGTAAAAATATGTTTATGTACTGGATAACATTGCACAAGAACATCACTGAAACTGTGTGTTTAAAATAAAATGGTCATTCTCTTCAGTTTCCTGCACTACCTTACTACCTTTATTCAACAATATCCATTTAAATACCCCCCTCCCATTAATCTCTTAAAGTCATATTGCAAATATTCTTATGCTGCAAATAAACAGCCGCTGCCCGAGTTGATGGGAAAGAAATGTAAATGTAAACTGCATTTCATTGCTCTATATCCTTCTATATGTAATGACAATAAAGTTGTATATAATTTAATCTAAATGCCACATGAAAGACCTTAAACCTTCAGTTGCTGCTTTTTTCTTACTATAAAAGAATGAAAATGCCATTTAAAATTTGTTTTTTTTTTTACAAAAGTTTAATTAATGCATTCATGATATTTCCTACGTCTCATAATGTATTGTAATTGCATTTTAGAAATTATGCAGTTTATTTTTCAACACATTAGTACTGATCATAATAGGAGAAAAAGAAAGAAGTACCAACATTCTAATTTTGACCCCAAACATAAAAGCTTTAAAACTGGAATCTCTTGCTACATACTCATGCCTGTTAAGTGTTTTCAATCTGAAATCAGTGTGAAATTAATTGTGATGTCGATAACTGGTCTAATATGCTTTTCTTTACAAATCAGATGTTGTGTAAGGAGTTCAACTCTTCTACTCAGTGAAGCTGAGACACATTTCTGATTTGATACATGCATTTGTTCTGACAGCACCATGTGAAGCAGCTTGAGGCTCAGAAGAGACAGCAGGAGTTAATCCTCCGCCGGAAGAACGAAGAGGTGTGATGAGGATTGTTACAGTGTGGCGTTGCATTTGACCAGTAAAGTCTGATTCACATTTGAGTCCTTTTTAACATTTTTTTCTCGCGACCCGGGTCAGGTGACAGCACTTCGGCGGCAGATTAGGCCTGTGTCTGGCAAGGCGAGCAGGAAGGTTAGCTTACCTGAACCACCCCAGGAGTCGACACATCGTGTCACTTCTGGAAGGCTGCAGTCCCCGGGAGCATCGGCATCAAATGGTGTCAGGTCAGCTGCAGAAACACATTAATTGCATGTCAACACATTCACCTTTTTTTTTTTTTGCTGGTTTGTGTAAAGCCCGCTGAAGCTGTGATTCATCACCTTTAGGAGCTCACCAGTACGGATGGGAAGTATGTACCTCAACAGAACCGCAAGGGCCAAATGGCAGACGCTGGAGCGACGTGTTACTGACATAATCATGCAGAGGATGACCATCTCCAACATGGAAACAGATATGAATCGCCTTCTAAAGGTAATGCAGCCGTAAGGAAATTAATTGCAAAGAAGTTGTGAACACCTGTTCTTAGGACCTCTCCAATAACTACCACCTTGTGACCTTAGCAAAGAGAAGAGCTGACCAAGCGGAGGGAGCGCGTTTCAAGGAAGAGGGAAAAAACGGTGTCAGAAGGGACAGACGGCGACCGCACTCTGACCTCCCTAAATGAAGAGCTGGAGTCTCTAAGCGCCAACATCGACTACATCAATGACAGCATTGCAGACTGTCAGGCCAACATTATGCAGATGGAAGAGGCAAAGGTGGATGTGTGCACTTTTGATGCAGGAGACACAAATTAATATCCACAAACAAAAATTTAATTATTGTTAAATGTAATATTGCAGAGGTACCACAATCACTAAGAATATCGTCTTGCACTTTAATCAATTCTTTAATGTCTCTGGACCACAGGAGGAGGGAGACACAGTGGATGTTAGCGCTGTGATCAGTTCTTCTAATCTGTCAGAAGCCCGATTTCTCCTGGATCATTTTATGACTATGGCCATCAATAAGGTACCTGCTTCCTTCATCAGCTTAATCTGTCCTTGCATCTTAATAAACCTGGCTCAAACCAAAAATATAATCGGGTTGTTTTTGGGTGGAGAGGTTCAATCAATGATTTCAGCATCTTCTTCTGAATCATTTGAATCACTCATGTTTGAACGGTGCAGGGGAGTTGTAATTATCACTTAAATAAAAAGCAAAACTGCCTTGTATTTTCCCCCTCCTTACCAAATGCTGTGGAGGCTGCAGACAATAAGGTTGCTTTCTAAACTCCGTTTTTTTTTATTTTACTGTCAGTTCCAAGTCAAGATCTCTGCAGGATGAATTACAGTTCAATCGTTCTTCACTGTACACAGTACATTTGTCCTGTTTGTCTCCTCATCTCAGTCTTTCTATCATAGCCGTGGCCACCGATTTTGAATTAAAATTACTTTCCTAAAATCGAAAAGAGGGATTAAATTACATTAAGTCAGATTTAATTTAACACAACTAATTGGTCAAAGGCAGAAATGCCCATTACAGAAAATGGTAATGACAAGTGTAGCAAGTTATTAAAATATTCTATATATGATTGCATGATTTTCGAACAAGCACTAACAAAGATCAATAAGATGCAGTGTCTTTAAGCATCAGCATTGAGTGTGTGTGTGTGTGTGTGTGTGTGTGTGTGTGTGTGTGTGTGTGTGTGTGTGTGTGTGTGTGTGTGTGTGTGTGTGTGTGTGTGTGTGTGTGTGTGTGTGTGTGTGTGTGTGTGTGTGATCTCTCTCAGGGTCTGCAGGCAGCTCAGAAGGATTCCCAGCTGAAGGTGATGGAGGGCAGGCTGAAGCAGACGGAGATCAACAGCGCCACCCAGAACCAGCTGTTGTTCCACATGCTGAAAGAAAAAGCTGAGATCAACCCAGAGCTGGAAGCCTTGCTGGGTAGTGCCCTTCAAGGTAGGAAGCTGAGTGTTTACATGTCCGAGCATGCCAAGCATCGTTGCATCACTTATTTGATCATCCTATCTTTCATCATTTGGCTACATTTTATCTTTACAGGCTTCAGTTTTTATGTGTTTATATTTCTCCTATACCAACTGTCCAGCAGTCAAAATCAAAACAAACCTAGCATTAACTTTTATGTGACACAAAACTCGAGCCTGTGGAATAAAGAGTAACCCCTTTTCCGATCTTTGGTTTTGAATTTGTTCTGATTTCTGTTTTCTCTGTTGTGTTGGTGTGAACTCAAGAGTTAGGTTACCTGTTGCCAGGTGAGTAAGAGATGTTTAGCAATGTGGCTGTTTCGGAGAGCGTGTTATCTGCACATTTCAAGATTTCCATCTAATCAATGGAAACCATAGAAAATAAGTAAATATATAAATGTAATTTATATTATTTACAATAAATGAAGCACATCATTTAAACCTTTGCAATTTAGTGTCTGTCTGTCTAGCCACTTAACACAGCTGTTTCAAACCAAATATATAATAGCACATGACTGCTGCAATCCCTGAAGTAATTTGAAAATAAAATCAAGATTGGCAGGAAATACTTAGGTTGGGACAACTTTTGTGGCCTTCATAACTATCTTGTCCAACCAGCCCCGTTTGCATTTCCACAGCCAAATTATCTGAGTTGTTGTAGGACTGAGTTTTCCCGCAAGTGGAGTATGAGCAGCTGCATTAATCTACAATGTTCATTGTTTGATTATTATGCATTCCAGCTGGGGACAGTTTCTTCCCCCACAGCAAGCAAACACCGTAATGCTGCTCACAGAGCACTTCTATCACGACGGGAGCATCAGCCAAGCAGACTCTTTGGTGTCACAATTGTTTATAAATCTCGGAGGGCCCAAAGATTGAAATCACCGAAAACAAGGGAATATTAACACTGTTGTCATAATTGACAACACAGATTACTTAGAAATAACTGGACTCAAATTACAAAACACTTGATGATATTCAAACTTGAAAATACAGTTCTCAAAATAACTTTATTTTTGCTGTGCAGCAAAACACCTGAGTAATATTTCATGTTCCATTAGTGGAGGAATTGCTTTCCACTTATATAGGAAAATTAGCTTTGCTTAACAGCCCAGAATTGACCATTCAATGCCCAGTTTTGATTCAAGGAAATCTTGTTTTGTGTCTCAGACCCCAGTATATTTGAACTAACTCCGAGAAATTAGCTCTGCTGTGGTGTGCATGGTTGTGTTTTGTATAGTTTTTCCCATTACCCCACCTGCTTCTCATCAGGCTAGATGTACTGAAACGGTTTAAACATCCCAAGCTTTTGATGTTCGCCAATATTATTCAAGCTTACACCATCCTGTTGTCTTTACTTTCACACATGACTAATACCCAGCAACAACTAATGACTGTCGCCTTTTGGTTAAAACTAAACTTAAGAACCCCACTGTCTTCAGCATTCTGAGATTATCTATCTTTTCTATCTATCTATCTTATCTGTCTTATCTATCTTATCTAATCTATCTATCTATAATGCACTGCAAGGATAGGCCCTTTGGCAAAAGTGTGTTTTCTTTATGTCAATGTAGAGAATGGAGATGACAGCAGCAGTGACGAGTCCACCCACAGCCCAGCAACAGAGGGCAGGTAAATACTTTTAAATAATCCTTTTTTGAGTTTAGCATTTCACGTGATGCTGTAAATCACCCCAGGTAAAGCTTTATAACATGACTACTTAAGGCAGCATTTCATGCTTTATTTAACATTGTAAAAAACAACCCGTATGCTATAAAATCGATGTATCAAGCTTCAAGGTCCTTGAATGTGTTTTCACTCATTTCAGCAACACTGACCTTGTGTATTTCATGAAACTTCAGTTTTAAAAAAAATCATGTTTAATGAACGTGTGTTGCAGTACAGCAGAAAAAGGGAACAAGACACATAAAACTCCTGCATAAAACACTTGTTTACTGAATTCAGGATGATTGTAGTATAATCAGAGGAGAAAGGGCTTACTCTGCATTTCTATACCTAATACTATGATGTGCATTTGTTTTATAGCTCATGTTAACAACCCTGATAAATATTAATGGATTCCGATTATGATTATCAATTCATCAATGAAAAATGTTATGATTTCTGACCAAACAACATACACGTATTATTCTTTCCATGGCCTTACCTATTTTGAGGCATCCATATATAATCCCTCAGTACAATGTTTAATCTTTTCTTCCATTCCCTTATTTTTGCTTGTCACGTAAAGAATCATTAATGGTAGCTTTCATTTCAAACTCTGACTTTAGCTCTGGTCTTGAAAATCAATGTGCTCTGTCCATTTTACAATATTTGATTATTGGATTTTGGTCAATAATTTCTGTATAAATTATAGTAAAAATTTGAGTATTTGAATTTCTTGATCGTTTTATTTTTGAATTGAATCAAATTCCAGTGATAGGATCAGACAGGATCAGAAGAACAGCAAGCAGCACTTGTTTTTGTTTTTTTTTTTTTGCATATGATCACAATTGTCATGACTTTCTAAGTTTATTTATTGAGTTACTCTTATTCTTTTTCAGCACACTGGCATCTGATCTAATGAAGTTATGTGGTGAATCCAGGCCAAGAAATAAGGTACTATACTACACTCTGTTACCCACATTATCGGTCTTGCAGGAAGTTAATCATGCAAATCCTGAAAATTTCAAATTATATTTCTCTGGTTATTTTTAGGATGTAGCTTATGAAGTGACTCATCTTTCTGGACTCTTAGGCTCGCAGGCGGACCACCACCCAGATGGAGCTACTTTATGCCAGCTCTGGGGATCTTTCCTGTGAATCCCCTACAGGAGACTTCTCTGCCTCTCTGCTTCCCCTCACAGAGCGCCTGGAGGGGCTGGCAGACATGCAGGGTCACGCAATTGGTCAAATGCCGGACCGCGGGCGCGTTTCGCCATCTGCACTGTCTACCCAGCCAGCTGGCTTGTAAGTGTTAGAGGTAGCATCTCTCAGTTTAAGACAGACATCTCAAGAGTGCTGCTCTGATTTCATAAAAATTCAGATTTGAGGAGTATTATTAACAATTAAAGTTCCTCATTCCATAATGATGAAATATAAATTATAGAGTGGAGGCTCAGTCAGAGTTCTAACACTTGTGGCTGTTTTTAGATCTGGAGCCAGGTCACCGACAGGCGCAGAGAGGAAACAGCTGGAGTACTCCCCCCTCAGTCGAAGGAGGACACTAGAGAAAGGAGCAACACACATCCCTGTGCCCACACACACACCTCCAGCCAACACAGCAGAGTTGAAATCTAAAGGCAGCGACTACAAAACACTGTAAGTGCTAGGATTTAGTCGAAGAGAAATACAATTATAAAGGCTGACAGTAATTAAGTTCCACATCTGGCAAAAATCACCTGTAAAATAAATTTAACATCCTAATTCACAGTAATATGGCAACATTATGCAAGACATGCATTTCAGAAGAAATGCCTTTATTATCACATACAGTTATACATAAAGCATAACATCAGCGAAATTTTACCGCTGTATTTAACCCATTATGGATGAGCAGAAAGCAGCTAAAGAACCGAGCCAAGGGAGCAGTGAGGGGTTCAGTGTCTTGCTCAACAACACTTTGACGGGCTTGGAGGAACCAGGAATGTTCGGTTCCAAATATCGACGCTCTCCCCACACACCATGCCCCCCTGCAGTGTGCATGTGGAGTATTCATGCAATGATGGGCTGGCATTTGTTGTTTTACAAAAGATAGTAAGAACACCTTCCTTATTTTCAGGTTGGAGGAGTCACCTGTTCTTGAAGGCCATAGGTAATACACACACACACACATATGTATGTATGTATATATATATATATATATAGATATATATATATATATATTTATTTATTTTTTCATTGTAAGTCCTTTTTTCCTCAGAAAAAAAAAATCTTTCTCTGCAACTTGAAAAATGAAGCCAATTTTTCTAATTAATTTATCTTCAGGTGGTACTTTATGATATTGTAGTTTAGCTGCACTTATAGCATAACTTGAGCTTAAATTAGCTTCAGTGTTGGTTATAGCCAATTTACGCACAACTTACTGAGATATAAGGGTGAATATACAAATTAGCAATATATGCCTCATCTCCATAAGGCTGCTTACACTGTGTTATACTGAGACAAAAGAGTTACAATTTTCGATTTATCATGTCAAATAAACATGATAATCATCTAAGTAACGATTGAATAAACTGACTTCATATCAGAAAAATTTGATGCAGTCACAACAAACACTCAATGTTTTGCCAAATTGAGTCTGAATAGCATTTTGCTAGGATTCTGAACCCCATGTGAAGTTCTTGTTTCATGTCCATTTAAGAGGCATCATCAACCCTGTGACGGCTCCTAAAAATATTCGTGGGACCAAACTTCAGTGTGTTTATGTTGCTGAGGGGCATACCAAACCTGTTCTCTGTGTAGATGCCACTGATGACCTGCTTTTCACAGGATCCAAAGGTAAAAACAAAAACTCAGTGTATTAGGTTTTGTTTTACCTCACCACATGTATTATTAATTCTTTGTGCATACTTTGTGTGTGTTCCCAGACCGAACATGTAAGGTGTGGAACTTGGTGACTGGTCAGGAGATCATGTCTCTTGCGGAGCATCCAAACAGTGTTGTCTCAGTCCGGTACAAGAATACTAAAGCTTCTATTTTCATACATGATAATGATGAATTCCGTAAACTCATTTACATTTTTTTATCGTATTTAGATACACCTCCAGCCTGGTCTTCACTGTCTCCACTGCGTACATTAAGGTCTGGGACATCCGAGACTCCGCCAAGTGTATACGGACACTTACGTAAGTACACAATCCTCCTTCCAATTTCTCTGCAGCTTAATGTGTAAGTAGAATGTTTGAAAGTTTATTAAACATTTCTTTGTTGACAGGTCATCAGGACAGGTGGGCTCAGGGGATACCTGTTCTTCAGTCAGGAGTTTATCCATCCCACCAGGGGAGAGTCAGATCAACCAAATCGCAATCAATCCTTCTAGCACCTTCTTGTATGCTGCTGCTGGCAACGCTGTTCGCATGTGGGATCTCCGCAAGTAAAGTCAAGCACATATCTTCTGATTACTTCTTTAAGAGTTTATATAAAAATTTGACAATGGGTTTTCTGGACCTTTTTAGATTTGTCTCCACTGGGAAGTTGATAGGTCATGTGGGACCAGTTGTTTGTCTCACCATAGATAAGTTGGGTCATGGACAGGACATTGTACTCAGCGGCTCCAAAGACCATAATATTAAAGTAAAGTACTTCACACAGCAAAATTTGATGGCAAAGCTAATTGCAGGAATGATTAAGGCCCTTATTTTTGTTGGCTTTCAGATGTTTGAGGTAGCAGAAGGTGCTCAGGGTAGCGTCAGTTGCTGCCATACCTTTGACCCTGTTCATCAGGACAGTGTGGAGTCCCTAGCTGTGCATGGAGATGTTTTCTACAGTGGCTCAAGAGATTACTACATCAAAAAATGGGACTTAGCGAGTAAAAAACTGCTACAGGTAGGCCAATTCCTATCACACATGATAAATTTCCTCCATAATAGTTCTATCATCGAATCCTCTTCCCCATGTTGCCTTCAAATGTGTTTTGAATAATAATGGTAGATTTGAAAGATGCCTCAAATACAAAGATGCAGTCCATTCTGAGGACATACTGTAGTTTTAGTCCATATCTAATTGAAGCTTATCAGGTATGGCTTACACTAATTATAGAATATGGATGTTTTGTAGAATATGGCTTGCTCATTGAAAATCACTTGTAACTACAACTATTCTGGTTCCCTGATTTTGTCAATACACCCACAAATTTTGTTTTTATATGAAGAATCATGCTTGGAATCCACACTTTAGAGAGCATCGAGACACACAGCCCACATGGTGATAGCAGAGTAATTATTTGTTTTTTTGCTACCAGAAAATGAAAATAACCAAGTAGATGAATTGATGCATGATTGCAAACATAATTACCTTGATTTGGGTTCTGCAAACATCCTTAAGTATCCTTCAGCAGAGATTTGCTAAACCCCCCAAAATTCGAAATGAATCAAGCTTATTCCTTAACGGTGGGTATTTGTTGTCTCAGTCCACCAGTGCCCAGGCAGACTGGGTCAGTGGTCTTGGAATGGTACCAGGATCTCCAGTGCTGCTCAGTGGTTGCCGAGGAGGACAGATGCGTCTCTGGAGTGCAGACTCCCTTGCACCCCTCGGTGAGATCCGGGGACACGATAGCCCCATCAATGGGATGGCCTCCAACAGCAGCCAACTTTTCACAGCCTCAGAGTGAGTTTATCTCGCTTTTTCTTCTTTTTGCTAAGGGATATACTGATGAACTAGACATGTTTACTTTCTGTGTTTTGTATCTTTGATAGTGACCGCACAGTGAAGATTTGGGAAGCTAAAGGATCTTTTGACGATGGAGTTCTTTGACATCTGTTTCCTGGTAATTCCAATGTATCAGTTTGCCTTCAGTCCCGAAATGGGGAATTGTTAATAATTACATACATGTCCTCAATGGAAATCCAAGTAGTGTTGTTGAAATTATTATCTCTGACAATTCACAGATGTTCCACAGGATCTGTCTTTGGGAGGTTTAAACACATTTGAACAATCGACCAGAATGCCTCAGTGAAGAAAGCTCAAAAGCTCAGTGGACCCTTTTAGGGACCAAATATAACCTTGGAAAAACTGAAGCGGACAGCAACAGTCATAGTAAGCAGGAACAAATGGACCATGGAGTCTCTTCGAGTCGTTCAACATTCCAGTCCTAAATCCAACATGGATATCGATTCAAGCAATGCACATGGGGCATATTTTGCAGCAGCAACCGATGTGATGTTTTGCTTGTTTGCAGTAGTTGTTGTATTAAAAAATAATTGATGAAATATTCTGATTACCAAAACAAGTTATTTTGGAGTATTTCTCATGAATATTTCGGCTTCACCAGCATTAATTAAGAGTCCATTCACTTGCAAATTATTTCCTGGGTCGAAGTCTCCAGGTCTGTGTTATTTATCAAAGAACCAAATTATGACTACTCAGCCGCTACTACTGTCAATCCCTACCCTAGAACCAAAAACATTTTAGAAATAACACATTTTGCCCAGCTGGCAGTGTTCCTACCATGTCTGAACTTGAACTATCTCTTGCTTTTGATAAAAGAAAGGTCAATCAACATATCATCAGTCAATCAGCATTGTTTGGAACATGCATGTATTATTAACACTATTTATATACCATCTTCTAAAAGTAACAAGAAGTAACTACAGAAACAGTAATGGGAATCCGGATGGCCTGAATGTGCTAAGGCAGTGGTAAAAATTATTAGAACAAAGATTTATTATCTACTAGTTACTTACTTGCAACCATGAATAAATTATATTGATGCAGATCTCCATGAAATTTTGGTGTTAACCATAATTGGAGCTTAATGTAATGTAGTAAACAAAATAATTACAACTAAATTCATCATAATCTCACCATTTACACTAAAATTGCTGTTACTAAACTAGACTAAAGGCATTCAATAAAAAAGAAAAGGGTGGACAAATCTTTTGTTGGTGTATGTGTGTCTCAGACACAGTTTTTTTGATTTGGCTTCACAAATAAACATTTTTAAGAAGTAAACCGGATCATTTAAATTACATATGACTGTTAGTTCTCGCTAAATAGCCTTGGTAATAAACTGATAGGAATATCGTTTAACTAAAACTTTTCCAGCCATGCTGCACACTTCACAGGCCCTTTTTCGCATTTGTTGACTACATGAATTTTGTCAAAACAGATATGAAAAAATCAAATTCCATAATCAGTCATATAGTCATAATTTTGTTGCTTAAATGTATTTATAGACCTTGATTTTTATCTGTACCTGTAGATCTAACCTGTAAAAACTAATTTGGGGAATTAAAATTCTTATCTTGACATTTCAGCTAAAAACCACAGGACAGGAAAGAAAGTCAAAACAGCTAGATGTCCCTCTTGTTGACTTTGAGTCAGTTTCCTAGTAAAATCAGTAGATTTGAGAGGTTTTCTTTTGCAGAAACGTACAATATATTTACACTGCTCAGGATTTTGAGCCTTCTCATGACAGGGTAACCCTGATAAGTATTTTCCATCTTCTCTGACCTTAATAATTATGCGAAACTCAACTGAAAACATAAAGAACTCAAGTCTTACCTTCTGTAAAAGAGAAGGAATACCTTCTCTTTGAGTAGGTATTCCTACCTACTCAAAAAAGAATATTTCTTGAAAGATGTTTATGTCCTCTGCGACATGTTCTTCATCTGTCCTCCATCTTTGATGGTTCCCACTATTGCTGTCTCTGTGTCTATAAACTGGAATATTTCAAAATATCATTTAGTTCTTAAAGTGTGAGTCTCATTTGCTCTTATTTATTAGATTCTTTGGGTTTCTTTTTTCTTGTTTCTTTGGTTGTTTGGTCAAACAAAATACTGCACAAAAATCATGTGATGACTGTATTTCTCAAAAATAGAGGTGTTTGAGTGGTGTCTTTGAAAAATTCTGAAGAGGTTGAATCTCAAAGCTGTCAGATCAGGGTTTCCCCCCTCAATCAGGTAATCATGGATTGCCGTATCTTTGAAATGTGTTCGGAAAGGTAATTTGGTCTTCCTGTTAGGATGCTGGTTGCTGATATTGTAAACAGTGCTTCCAAGTCCTTTTGAATACAAGATCTTTTGTCATCTTTAAATGTTTTCCAAAATACTTTTTTTACCATGCTGCACTGATTTAACGCAGAGACTGTCCAATTGACTTGCAGATGAATTTCTGGCAAAAAAGAAATAATCTGCTGAAATCGAGTTACTTATTACTGTGAGTGAAACTTTTTTTGAAAGAAAAGGGTGTAAATATGCTCTTTTGTAAATATGAGTGTTGTCTCTTTCCTGCTTACTCTCAAGTCAGCTGCTGTGTGAAAATAAATTTTAAAGTAAAAATGGTCAAATATTTGTCTTCACACCTTGTGTTAATTCCTTCTGACCACATGGTGGTAGTGCAGTGTAAGGATATGATATAGCGGCATACTGGTTATACCTGAGTAGGGCTTTAGACAACTGCTTTTCAATTAATTATATTAATTTTAATACAATAGAAATTCCCACACCCAATATCATCTTTAAAAGTATAACTATGAGACCTAGGTGAATAAGATGAACCTTTGGGAGCACTTTAGTTAAGGAATTTGTGTATACTCACATTAACTATTCATTATCTTTCGATGGTTTTAAAGAGTACTCTCAAAAACAAACAGCTGTCTGCTTCACGAGTTGCCACCATGAATTAGCTGCCTCCTTCCAACCCTATCCTCGGTATCCTCATCTGTCATACCAACTAACTCTATGTCCATAAATCCCCTGTTTAACCTTCCCCAAGACCTCCAACCTGGCAGTTCCAACCTTGGCATCCTTCTTTTGGTTCACTATTCCTCCTTTGAATATGTCAAAACTTTCCTACTCTGGCCTTGCGTAGTTTATCTCTTAAACATCTAACATGTGTTGTCCCTTTGATGGACTCATTCCTGATCATATCCATCCTCATCACTCCCAAAGAGAACCTCAATATCTTCATCCCTGTTGTCTCCAGCTCCTGTCTTTTCCTCAATGCCGCTGCTTCTGAACTATACGACAACCATGGTCTCACCACCACCTTGTACACCTCTCCTTTCATTCATTGAATCATTGCTGATTCTTTTATATCACACATTACTCCTGACACTTCTCTCCACCTGTTTGAGCCTGCTTGCACATATTTTTACCTCTTTTCCACACTGTTGCTCTTGACTGTTGACCCTAAGTACTTAAAATCCTCTTTATCTCTTGTCCCTGTGACCTCACCGCTCCACTTGAGTCCCTGTTATTCAAACACGTGAAGTCTGTCTTGCTGTGGCAGATCTTCTATCCTCTCCTTTCCAG
Organism: Fistularia commersonii; assembly: GCF_037954325.1. Taxonomy (NCBI): domain Eukaryota; kingdom Metazoa; phylum Chordata; class Actinopteri; order Syngnathiformes; family Fistulariidae; genus Fistularia; species Fistularia commersonii. Next base: position 14,983,690 of record NC_141288.1, read on the forward strand.
GGCAAAACCTTCACGCCCCCCCAAGATTTTCCTTCACCCTCTCCCTGCTCTCACTACAGATCACAATGTCATTTGCAAACATGTTCCATAGAAATTTGTCCCTTTCTAACCTCATCTGTCAGCCTGTCCATCACCATGGCAAACAAGAAGGAGCTCAGATATAATCCCTGATGTAGTCCCACCTCCACCTCACCTACAGCAAATCTCGCCACTGTCTCACAGCTCGCATCAAGTTCCTGCACCAGTCTTACATACTTCACTGCCACTCCGGACTTCCTCATAGAGTACCATAGCTTCTCTCTCGGCACACTGTCGGATGCTTTTTCTAGATCTACAAAAGAACATTGCAGCTCTTACCCTCCATGTACTTCCTGCTCAACATTCTTAAAAGCATATAATGAATCCATGGTACTCTTCTTTGGCGTGAAACCATGCTGTTGCTCCCAAATGCTGACTTCTGCGGCGAGTCAAGCTTTCACTACTCTTTCCCAATACTTTATTGTATGGCTCATCAACTTTATTCCTCTGTTGTTAAGACAACGCCGCACGCATTCTTTGTTCTTAAAAATTCTGAACAGCATACTTCTCTATTACTGAGGCATCCTCTCACATTCTAAGATGTAGTCAAAACAACTGACACCTCCATTTCCACTCTTCAATGCCCTTCTCATGTCACCTTCAATAAACTTTAGTACTTTGTCGTTCACCGTGGTCAACATGTCTACTCCTCTTATATTTTCCTCTTTAATAAACACTACAGAGTACTCCTTTCATTTTCTAATCAGAATTCTGGGATCTTTTAATATATTTCCCTCTCAATCCTTAATGACTTATCCTTAATCTAGCTTGTTGCACGTTCTTCCCATTTCTCTCTCTACCTCGTCAACCTGTCCCTCCCTCCTTACTGTCCATTCTGCCATATAGGTCATTATACAGCCTCTGTTTGGCCTTTGCCACCTCTCATTTTCCTTCTCTTTTGACTTGTGAGGAATAGCCACTAACAACACTGAACATCTTACCCTCAAGATCCAGCTTCAAACTCCTATCTATCCTCCAGAACATTCCAAACAAACCCGTCCTTCAAGATAACTCCAAGATAGAGCAATTTAAAATCTCCTCCTATGTTTCGAGCTTGCTACCTTCTCACTTTTTCTTGACACACAGCACACACCTTTCTCTTCTGCAAAATGTCAACCAACTCTGTAGCTTTTCCTGCCATATTTTCCAACATTCAAACCCCTTACTTTCATTCCCAGCATCCTGCCCTTCCTCTTTTTTCTGCTTATGAACATGACTTCCTTCTCTCCTTCTTCGACCCAATTTCCACCGTTGCCCTGTGGTTTATCAGCACCCTGGGTGGTTGTTGTTAAGGCCTTGACCAATGTGGTATGGAAGCCATTGGTATGATTTCCATATTTAGTTTGACACAGGTTTTACGTGAGGTATGCTGTGTCATACCCCTCCTGCCACAGCACACAATTTCTCAATTCCACACACTGGTGTAGTTTGTTATGTCAACACAATCTGGTGGCAGAACCAGCTTGATCAAGATGGAAGACGGAAGTTTGAATACAAAAACAAAAAGAAGATGGGACCGAGTATTTTGCACAGTCTGCAGAAAGGAGTGTTCGTATCACCAAAGCACATCCAGCTTAAAGTGTGTGTGTGTGTGTGTGTGTGTGTGTGTGTGTGTGTGTGTGTGTGTGTGTGTGTGTGTGTGTGTGTGTGTGTGTGTGTGTGTGTGTGTGTGTGTGTGTATACATATATATTTCAGGATATATACACAGTGGGGAGAACCAGTATTTGATACACAGCTGACTTTTCAGCTTTTCCCACATACAAAGTATGTAGATGTCTGTAATTTTTATCATAGGTACACTTCAACTGGGAGAATCTACAACAAAAATCCAGGAAATGACATGATTTGTAAGAAATTAATTTGAACTTTTATGCATGGCATAAATTCCTGATACATCAGAAAAACAAAAATTTATATTTAGTACAGAAACCTTTGTCGGAAATCAGAGAGATCAGATGTTTCCTGTAGTTCTTGACCAGGTTTGCACACACTGCAGCAGGGATTTTGGCCCACTCCGCCATATAAATCTTCTCCAGATCCTTCAGGTTTCGGGGCAGTCGCTGGGCAACATGGACTTTCAGCTCTTTCCAGAGATTTTCTATGGGGTTCAGGTCTAGAGTCTGGCTCGGCCACTCCTGGCCGTTGAGATGCTTCTTATGGAGCCAGTCGCCCTGGCTGTGTTTCGGGTCATTGTCATGCTGGAAGACCCAGCCACAACCCATCTTCAGGGCTCTTACTGAGGGAAAGAGGTTTTTGGCACAAGATTTTGCGATACATAGCCCCATCCATCCTCCCCTCAATACGGTGCAGTCGTCCTGTCCCCTTTGCAGAAAAGCATCCCCAAAGAATCATGTTTGCACCTCCTTCTTCTTCCTTCAAACACAAGTGGACTTTAGACCAAAAAGCTCTTTTTTTGTCTCATCAGACCACATGACCGTCTTCCATTCCTCTTCTGGATCCTCCAGATGGTCATTGGCAAACTTTCATACAGGCCTGGACAAGTGATGGCTTGAGCAGGGGGGTGTGTGTTGCAGGATTTTTAATCCATGACGGCGTAGTGTGTTACTAATGGTTTTCTTTGAGACTGTAGTCCCAGCTCTCTCCAGGTCATTGACCAGGTCCAGTGGTGTAGCTCTGAGCTGAACCCTAACCTTCCTCATGATCATTGATGCCCCACAAGGTGAGATCTTGCATGGAGCCCCAGACTGAGGGAGGCTGACCATCATCTTGAACTTCTTCCATTTTCGAATAATTGTGTCAACCGTTGTGCCTTCTCACCAAGCTGCTTTCCAATTGTCCTGTAGCCCATACCAGTTTTGTGCAGGTCTACAATTTTATGCCTGACGTCCTTACACTGCCCTTACACTGTTTGATTGAGTGTGTGGACAGGTGTCTTTTATACAGGTAAGGAGTTCAAACTGTTGCAATTAATACAGGTAATGTGTGGAGAACAGGAGGGCTTCTTAAAGAAGAACTAATAGGCCTGTGAGAGACGCAGTTTTTATTGGTTGGTAGATGATCAAATACTTACTGTATGTCATACAATAAAAAGCAAATTAATTATTTAAAAATCATACAATGTTATTTTCTGGATTTTGGTTTTAGCTTCCATCACTCACAGTTGAAGAGTACCTATGATAAAAATAACAGATCTCTACATGTTTTGTAAGTGGCAAAAGCTGAAAAATCAGCATTATATCAAATACTTGTATACTTGTTTTCCCCACTGTATGTATGTATATATATATATATATATATATATATATATGTCTGTACTGCTCATGGTTCATCCATGATGGGTTACATGCAGAGAAATAATTTCCCTCAAGGGATTAAATGAATAAATAAATGAATACAAATATATATGCATATACATACACATAGTATAAATGTTTATCATTCATTCATCCTACACTCAATCATTCTTTATTTGTGTCTTGGTATCATTCCTCCTCTAATTATAACTGCAGGCATGAAGTAACAGATTAATATGAAAAGTGATAAAAGATCAATATTTAATGTTCAAATATATTGAGAGCAGCAAACTGCTAATTAGCCTCAAGAGACTAGATCATTGTCTTGCTAGAGCTTACATAGTGTCCAGCTTCAGTTTTATTCCATTCACTCATGTACAGTAATAGATGGATTCAATGAGGATTGTTTTGAGCCCTTAAGAAACAAATTACATTTCTTATTGCATATAAAAACAGGGGTTGAAGGACATAATTATATACACCTCCATTATGTCAACTACCAAACTATCACAGCTTTTTCCTTTAAGTTTATATATAAATAGATAGATAGATAGATAGATATAAATAGAGATATATATATATATATATATATATATATATATATTTGAAAATGTTGTTGCTCTCAGCAACATCTGCCCTAACTGGTTTGATAGACAGAGGGAAGGACACTTGGATACCAGCCAGCAGAACATTCAGGCGGAAGTATCGTCTTTGGTTACAGTCATATCTTCAAACAAAGTAAAGCATCAATATTATTACTGCTCAGAAGCTGGGAAGATTTGGCTTTTGGCAGATTTCATCTGCTAGCTAAGCTTTGTAAAAGAAACAGTGTAAAAGAAAAGGTGTCCGCAGAAGCAAACATTGCAAACTATAATCATCATCCATCCATCCATCCATCTACCATCCATCGCCTGCCGCTTATTGTGCACACAGGGTTGTGGGGGATGCTGGAGCCTATTCTTGCTGTCATCAAACGAGAGGCGGGGTACACCCTAGACTGGCCATGTTTAATTTCTCCTCACAGTGATATACTCTGATTTCTCTTTATGAAAGACCAATACAGATGCTTGTCATCTATTGCTGGGGAGAGATATTTCCACTTATCCAGGGGCAGGCCATACTTTGTACTTGTATTACAGAAATCTTTTCGAGTGCAGCGTTGTGGCACAGACACAGGGAATTAGAGGTTATACAACAGTCAGCCATCACAGGCTCTAGTTGTAAGATGTCAGTCATGTATGTCTTTACCCTAAGAACCTGTCTTCAGCTTCCAGGTGAGGCTTTCTAACCTGTCCATCTATTTTTCCATCTAGCCAGCTCTGTAGGATGTTTACTGTTTAATGGAAATGAAATAACAGTCTTATTTATGCCCTACAAGTTCACCAGCCAGACAATCAAATTTCCCAAGGAAAACCACCTATGCCAAAAAGCGTGGGTTGGCAGATTCACTTTAACTTTAATTGTGACATAATCCTTGAAGAGTTTGGCTATTCAATCTTCCTCTAATCTGTTCACTGAACACATTGATTGGTGTGTGGTTCCCTCTGGATGCTCTGGTTTCACAGTCAAATATGTCTGGATAATTGGACTGTGCTATGTACAGCTGCAAGTGTTGTATAGTGACTGAGGGATTAAAATCAATACAGGTTAATTTCATTGTTTTCCGGAAGACGATTTATCTCTGTCTCCTGATACTTTTGCTTTGCTCCCTTCAGACTGGCCTGAAAATAACAAGGAAAAATGTGCTTGTTGAACAAATACTGGACCGCCTTTTCAGAGATATCTCTCCTCCATTGCATTTTGCCACTAATTCAGTCGAATGCGCGACATCACCACCAGTTTTTAGCCATCACTTTGTGCTAGGATTCTCAGTGAGATTTTTTTTCATGTCAATTAATGTATGAAATATTGACGGCAAATCTGGATTTAATTTTTGTCAGACAGCTGGATAATTTAAAACAAAATAGTCAGATGAAAGTAGAGTGGGTGCCAGAGATAAAACAAGCATGCAGAAAGTGATTGTTAAAGACCTTTGTCTAGGAGAGATAGTGAGACTTGAAAAGAAAAGTCAATATTCACCTCCCTGGCTTCTATCTCTGAGCATCGAGAGAGTGAATCCTTTGGCTAAAAATATCAGTGCTGCTGCTTTATGACCAGAACTGATGAGCTGTGATACTGCTGCTTGCTCACTTAATGCACCTACAGAAATCAGCCTTGCCCCCCCTGAGAAGATCACACTTATCAAGCAAAACAGATTGGGAAGAACAATATTTTTAATATGCCACTAAAAGCATATCACTGTGAAATTGGAGGGCAATGCCTTTTAGGAAAGCATGCCTGTTCCCCATTTACGGGATCACAAGTGGATTACCACACACACATGTTGGGATGTATGATGCACAAATCATAATATATATATATTACAAATATTCAAACTACACCCCGTATATGCAATAAGATGTTTCACTGTCTCATATATATTTCTACACATAGACATATTCAGATTGATATGTGAGTCTGGAAGGACTGTTCTTCTGTGCTGAGCTGACAGATGATAAACTCTGTATTTAATCCACAGCAAAACATTTCTCTGATGTAAGTGAGGTGAGAATGAAATGCAGCCTCAGGGCAGCCGGTGTCTCTCCGAGCCAGCCTCGGGGGGGTGGGGGGTGGGGGGCACGGAGCAGTGTCTCCCTGAGCCGGTTCCAAGCCCAGATAAATGCAAAGGGTTGCATCAGGAAGGGCATCCGGCGTAAAACTTTTGCCAAAACCAAACATGCAAATCAACCATGATAATCAGATCATACCGAATCGGTTGAGGACCGGGTTAACAACGACCGCCATTGGTACTGATGATCTACAGGGTACTAGTGGAAATTGGGCTACTGTGGGTCGAAGATGAAGAAGAGGAGGATGGAGTGTTTGGAAGCAGAGAGAGAGGAGGAAAGGAAGGCGCCTGGGACTGAGGGACTTTTAATATTAGGACTATGACAGGAAAAGGTAGAGAGTTGTTCAACATGATGCACAGAAGGAAGGTGAATATACTGTGTGTCCAGGAGACCAAGTGGAAAGGTAGTAAGGCTAGGATCTTAGGAGTAGGCTTTAAGTTGTACTATCACGGTAATGACAAGAAGAGAAATGGAGTAGGAGTTTGACAGATGCTAGAAGAGTGATGGGAAGATGGAAAGAGTACTTTGAAGAACTGATGAATTTGGAGAATGAAAGAGACACAAGGGTAGAAGATGTGACTATTGTAGACCACAAAGTAGCACAAATTAGTAAAAGTGAAGTGAGGAAGGCACTGAAGAGGATAAAGAGTGGAAAAGCAGTTGGTCCTGATGATATACCCGTGGAGGTGTGGAAGTGTCTGGGAGAGGCCGCTATAGATTTTCTGACTCGAATATACAACAGGATCAGATAGTGAGAAGATGCCTGAAGAATGGAGACGAAGTGTGATGGTGCCCAATTTTAAGAAGATGCAGTATTTGCTTTGAGAATGCTAACAGAGATATACATAGAGGGCCAGAGGGCGCTGCATTGTGTTTTTGTAGACCTAGAAAAAAAGCATATGACAGGGTGCCAAGAGAGGAGCTCTGGTATTGTATGAGGAAGTCTGGAGTGGCAGAGAAGTATGTTAGACTGGCGCAGGACATGTATGCTAGCTGTGAGACAGTGGTGCAGTGTGCTGTGGGGGTCACAGAGAGGTTTAAGGTGGAGGTGGGACACCATCAGGGATCAGCTCTGAGCCCCTTCTTGTTTGCAGTTGTGATGGACAGGCTGACAGATGAGGTTAGGCAGGAATCGCCATGGACCATGATGTTTGCAGATGACTGTGATCTGTAGTGAGAGCAGAAAACAGGTAGAGGAAAATCTAGAGAGGTGGAGGTATGCCCTGGAAAGGAGAGGAATGAAAGTTAGTCGCGGCAAGACAGAATGTATGTGTGTGAGTGAGAGAGACCTGGGTGGAACGGTGAGGCTACAGAGAATGGAGATCAAGAAGCTGGAGGATTTCAGGTACTTTGGGTCAACAGTCCAGAACAACAGAGAGTGTGGAAAAGAGGTGAAGAGACGGGTTCAAGTAGGTTGGAATGGGTGGAGAAAAGTGTCAGGGGTACTATGTGATAGAAGACTATCAGCCAGAATGAAAGGAAAGGGGTACATGACAGTGGTGAGATCAGCAATGCTGTATGGACTAGAAACAGTTACAATGACCAAAAGACAGGAGGCAGAGTTAGAGGTTGCAGAGATGAAGATGTTGAGGTTCTCTTTGGGAGTGACCAGGATGGATAGGATCAGGAATGAGTCCATCAGAGGAACAGCTGTCAGGGTCTCACAGCTGGGTTCAATTCGTAATCGGCGCCAGCTGCAGCAGAGGCCGCTAATCAAGATCCCTATAAAGGGCAGCGGCACGCTCTGCCTGGCGCCGGGTAATTGCGGTTGCCCAACGACACCTGTCACGACTGGACCTAGCCATGGTCCCTGAGATGGTTCGGTCACATACAAAGGAGGGATAGTGAATGTATTGGTAGATGGATGCTGGAATTGGAGCTGCCAGGCAAGAGGTCTCGAGGAAGACCAAAGAGAAGATTTATGGACATAATGAGAGAGGATATGAAGGTAGTTGGTGTGAGAGAGGAGGATACAGACAATAGGGTTAGATGGAGAGGGTTGATTCGCTGTGGCGACGCCTAGAGGGAAAAGCCGAAAGAAGAAGTGAGGTGAGAATGAATTGCATGTCAAGAAGCTGAGTATCAGTAACTTTGAACCCTGACAGTCAACAGTTGTGTTTGTGATCACTGCTATCTGTGACTTTTATAATCACCCATCAAAATCATATTAAGCTGAGCTGAAAAAGCAAAACATAGATGATATTTAGTAACATAGTAATATTTCAAGGATACCAGCTTTCCCTGCAAAGGAAGTGGCACTGGCCAGTTATTGGTGCATCGCTCAGAGCTTGCAAACTGACTTTTAGATAGGATCGTTATCAGCAGGGAAAATGAGAATTTCAGACATTAAAAAAGCAAATAAAAAGAAATGGGGAAGCAGAACAGCATGGGAAATTACATGTTTTGATGAAGCTTGTATCATAAAACCAAATACAAATAAATGCCTTTCATATTAATATTGCAATTAAAATGTGTTTTGAAACAGAGTCCTGCTGTCAGATCATAGTTTCAGTATTAGTGTTAACCCAAAGCCCACTATATTTTTAACTACATATGAAACATTTTGTTAATATTTGACACAAATCAAAGAAAATGACCATTTCAAGTTAAAATATACCACCTCTGCATGAAAAGCAAGGAAAAACATGTGAGCCCATTCAAACACATGAACAGTCAATGTGTTTAACACCTCGGGGTCTAATATAGATGTGTGAGATTACTTTTTGTTCTGTGATTGTAATCATCATGCAACAATTTCCAAAGAAATGGCTCAATGCTTTATGCATGTTTTGTCGTCTCCTAGATGATTAGAGACTGACAGATACTGACTTCCTATTGCAGTTCTTCGTATATATGTGTGTGTTTGTGTGTGTGTTTACAGCACTGCCATTTATAAAGCAGAATGCGAGCATTGGGTGGATGTGATGTATATTAGCAAATATTTTCTCTCTATCCATTTGTAGTCTGTGTGTGTGTGAATGTGAGAGAGAGAGAGTTCTACAGGTAACATTATTTACACCTGAGCATCTATGAACCAACTCACCCCATCAAACCACATGAAGAGGGTGGTGGTATGATGTCTGTCCTGAGGTGCCATTATAGTTTTTGCTTTCATGCTACACATCAAGCCATTTTGTGTTTGTGCATGTGTTTGTGTGTGTGGTGCGTAAAACATGGCTATATTTAGCTACATGAATAGCCAGCAAACACAGTGACTAATACTACAATGTGTCATTTTATGATCCCATTTATCCATCGTCTCCACATAAGATACACAGTGATGAACACATAATTGTATTTTGTCTTTACCCGTTTAGTTATTTGGGATGGTTACTGTTTAAGGGTTGTGCCATGGCATGCAGAAATAGAAGATGTATTTGTACATTTATATATGGAATTTGGGAAACATTCAAGAGAAAAATAATTACTTTAGCATCAATGGTTAGAGACACTGAGAATATTTCCCCTGCTAGTGCATTCATTTTTAAAGCAGACTCTGAAATGGACCAAATCACATAGACAAAGCAAAGATATCATAATGTGATCCCTCATCCCTTATTATTCATTATGCCACTATTGTATACACTGCCAGCAGGGTCTACCTTTGACTGAATTAAACATGGAAGGGCGCTGTAAACAAGCCCACAAACTCCAGATAATCTTCTCACAAAGTTTTGAAAAAACACATGTCTCTAGGGCACTGAATGCACAACCAGCCAAAATGTTTTTTCTTCATTTTGTCAACAGATCCTCTGCTTAACTTCATGTATAAACACACATCTATCTATCTATCTATGTGTGTTTACACAGTGTGTGTATGTGTGTTTACACAGTATATATATATATATATATATATATATATATGGCTGGATGTGTATTACAAGTTGGGTTATTTGATTGGGGTCATTATATTAAATAATACATTGCATTTATATTCCTTACCCACCCAGTTGCAGGCTCCAACTGTCTGGTCTCAGCCAGCATTATGTTGAACTAATTTGAAAAGTGTACCAGGCTCAGAGGAAACATCAGAGCATCATAGGACTCATTATATTTTCACAGCAACATCCCAGCTTCTGGTATAAGTGTTTGAGCCATCCGCCTCATGTTGAACTCCTTTGGAGTTGTATTGGTTAAAAACTTGGACTAGTCGGGTATATATCAATCCTATAGGAAAGAATGGTGGTGCAATAGTTAGCGCTTTGGCCTCACAACATGATGGCCCCTGGTTTGGTTCTGACAAGGGGACCTTTCTGTGTGAAGTTTGCATGTTTTCCAGTTTCCTCGTTGATTGTCTGAGGCCGAGCTCCATTTATTGGGTACCTCCAAAGGTATTGAATCAGGAGGAGTTCATTGCCGGCCATCTGTCCTGGTTCAAAATCCGCTTTAGTGGTGAAATATGTTTGCACAAACAGGGAATTTGACTCAGGTTTTTGATTACCGGTACACCTTGTACTGATGTGAAGATAAACAATGATTGGAAAACAGGAAACTAAAAGAGCAATGTGACTAATGTATTTAAGTTATATATCACTCAAAGGGCTTCTGTTTGAAACTCATATCTGCCTTGAAGGTCATGAGATTCTAGGTGTACATTTCCTACTTTTCTGTCGGTAGTGCATTTGGATATTTGCTGATAGGATAAGGCTGTAAACATTATAAAAATAAGATTGTAGATATGAGTATGGACAGTGCAAAAGAAAAATGGCAGTGCTATAAGATGTTTGAGTACAGCTTGGTGTGCAACTCACAAAGTGCAGGTGCAAGGATGAGTGCAATTTAAGTGTCAGCTGTTTAAGAGTCTGATGGCAGCCGAGTAGAACGAGTTCTTTAATCCTGTCGTCTATATTTCACACTCCGCACCTCCGGCTGGAGGGTAAGAGTGTGAATAGTCCATGTTGGGGGTGGGTGTGGTCCTTGTTGATGGAGGTAGCTCTCCTGTGGACTCTGCGGTGGTAGATGCTCTGTACAGAAGGCAGTGGGGTTCCGGCGATCCTCTCTGCAGACTTTACCACTTGCTGCAGGTGTCTGGTCCAGAGCACTGGTGCTGCCATACCACAAGGTGATGCAGCTGGTCAGGATGCTCGCAACAACACAGTGCTGTTGAGCCCTCCTGACCGTCTGCGTGGTGTTGAGGGACCAGGTGAGGTCCTCGCTAATCTGGGCACTCAGATATTTGAAGCTGCTCACCCTCTCAACCTCAAGACCTTGGAGGAACAGTAGCTGATGAGTTCTCCTTTCCTTCCTCATGTCCAATATCATCTACTTGGTCTTGTCTGTGTTGAGGGTAAGGTAATTGTCCTCTCAGCAGCATTTTTTCCATGGTCTGAGGGCATCATTGAAACCTTTCTAAAGCTGTGTCTACACAAAAAATGGTTAGTATTTAGGAATTTAAACAACCTAAAGGTTATAGCCCAAACCGCACAGTGAAAACTGAGGTAGATAAGCAAAGGATTCTCAGCCTTCTAAAGGTATGAAGTTTGTTACAGCAAGTCTGTGTTTGAGGACATCTACTAGAAGATAATGGTTGAAAATAGTTTTGTATCATTCAAAAGAAACAAAAACTTCCAAATGATCTGCAAAGTCTGAGATCTGTGTACAAGTCTCCCTTATTGTTCGGAATGAATCGTTCAATTCATCCCTGATCAAAACCGTTGTGCTGCTTAGCAGTCAGGCCATGGAGCAGAAAAGTATGCATCAATCAAATACAGGGAAGTTTGACAAAAGTCAGCCACACTAAATGAATGGGCGTGTTGAGCAGCTCCTGCGTGATGAAACAAGCTGGACATTTGTTTGCTATTCTGAACCTGTGAGCTCTCAATCTAAATGTGTTTTTCTTTCCCTCTCACAAAGTTTACTTCAACTTGACAAATATGAATATAAAAGTGACACAGAGGAGCTGGGTCTACATGATCCCGCTTTAAAATAATTTTTAAGGGCAACTGACTGAGTGTGATATAAATATAATTACATCGCAAAATGTACATGCTGATGAGTGCCTGTTCCTCATACTTTAACTTTGAAATGCTGAAGGCTGATTAAAACATCCAAGAATCAAGTTTTTTTTTTTCCTTTGGTTTGTTTATTTTCACAAATAACATCATCCCACAAATTATGTGGTGATGTAATACTAGTGTGCGCAAGTGCTCATCCTTTGCATAAATTCACCTTGAAAAAAACTCCAAAAATTCTGTATTGGTTTTATAAGTGATGAAAGCTGTGCTAAGTCTGCATTGAGTGAGGCATCCAGACACTGACTTGTGGTTTTGCCTCATTAAGGCAAGGCGTTGTTGGTCAAAGTGCTTCATGAGTTTCCAAGCACAGGTTTTAAAAGGTGCAAATGCACTTTCTATTAGGACTAAAAAAAGAAAAAGAAAAAAAAAAAGAGCCATTGGCACAACAGATGCCACTGAAAATTCCCATCACTTTTGTTCATTACTTCGAAAGCAATAAGGACAGACTGCTTCGGTAAAAGCCTTTAAATACACAACACTCTGAGATTGATGAGATACAATTTTTCCATGGAGAACTGGTGAACTTTGGAAGTTTTTTTAAACACTGATTTGTACTTGAAACTACATTTGATTGATGACCAGGAGCTGCCACTGGCAAGAGGTCAATGTTGCTCCAGCTACACCTTGCTGTCCACATTTAATACATCACAGTGCTGACTGTGTGTCTATATAAACTGGAATACATAGAAATGTGGAACAGCACCGGTTTATTCTGTAAACAAGCCAAGTGTCTTAATAGAAACCCGTCTCAGTGAAGGTGATTTTTTTTTTTTTTTTTTGTTTTTTGCACAATTTCAGCCTGGTTAATCTTGTGTGCTGCTTTCAAATTATTTCTCGCCAATTCTATTGGTTACATTTCTTTTTTTCAGGGAACCTATTTTGTAGAGATGTAAATACCATCAGATAGCTTGTTGCCATGGTATAGAACGAGAAACTGGGGGAAAAAAAGCAGCAATTCTCTGTGTCTAAAATTCACATTAAGAAGGTTAGCAGTCAACACTTAACTAAGGGAGGCCAAAAACAAGCCCACACGTGTGTGTGAGGAAAAGCAACTACAAAATTACTTTAGCCTATCCGCAAATGACTGGATCGGTGCCTGACTGTCACTCACGGGAGTAACTTCTGATGAAAATACCCTCAGTGACCCCGATTACATCATCTGGCAGCCGAACAGCACATTTCCCCACCCGGTCCCCTAACAGGTTAATCCCAGCATGCAAGGGGGGGAAGTGAGGGGTGTGCGTGGTGCTAACAGCCCACGGTGAATGGAACTGAAGTGCACGAGTATTGAGGGCAGTGGAAAAATGTGTGATTCACACGCTTGTGCGCGCACACAAACACATGTGCACATCATAAGGATTCCCCCCCAACCCCCACTAATTTGCTTCGTTCACTGAAGCCGGAGCTGCTGGTTTGCAGGAGTGAAGTGAGATGAATTGAGTAGTGGAAGACGGACAGGAGGAGGGCAGAGAGCGGGGACGGAAAAACACAGTGAAGGAGAAAGAGGCAGAGTGACATCACATCTCCCGGCCCCTCTCTCTTTTTCCCTCTCTCTCTCTTTCCCTCTCTCTCTCTCTCTCCGCACCTTTGCTCCACTTCTCGCCGAAGAGGCTCCCATTCCATATCCTCGCTTCGCGTTCGCCGTCGCTCACATAGAAAGTGGGAGGGAAAGAGAGAGAGGGGGCTGGACCAGCGGTAGAGGACAAGACGAACGAAATATTTAGCTTTCTTTTTTGAAACAGGATGAACAATATTTTCTTAAGCATGGCGTCGATAGGCGACTTCGACCCGCTCAACGCGTCTATTCCTGCCACCAAAGTTGAAATCACAGTATCCTGCAGGTAGGGCCGCCTTGTCTGTCTGACCTGCTTTTACTCTCGCTGAAAGTCACCGGTACTTTAACTTTTAAGTTTTTGTCCCCTCTACTTTCCTTATGTTGTGAAAGAACTCTTTCACCTTTTGGGGGGAAATTAAATGTATCACTTACATCGTTAGCCGGCTGTGTTGGAGACGGACGTATTTTAGCTAAATCCCATCGCGACCGCGGTGGAGCCGTAGATACAAGTGTCATTTTTGGGTTGGATTAGCGACGTTTTGTAGCCGACAAAGTCAAAGCAAACTTTCGAGCCCTCTTGCTGGAAGAGTTGTCCGTGTTTCCTTGAGCGATGTAACTGTAGGCGAGAGCGCCAGGTAGAGGATATTGAGCTAATTGTCAAACATCATACTTGTAGAGGACTTCCGCCTTCATTAATCGATCGCAGGTGTGTTGTTTTCTGTGTACTGGCGACTCGTGACGTCGCTCCGCTGTGCTGGAATTCCACATCTCCCGTGTTTACTGTAAGCTGCTGCCCGGCCAGTTTACGTGAATTCACATGGGGACGACTGCCAGTTGTCCGTTTTGGGAGAACAAGGCGGGGTGTAGAGCTCAGCAGGTGTTTATTTAATGAATTGAAAAGAGCTCTTTATTGTTAAGGGAGGTATTTTCCCACCTCAGTTTAAGCTGGAGAAGTCTCGTATGAATGTGGGTTCTCTGCTGTGCCCGATACGCAAGAATGGATGTTTGAAGAAGCTCTCTATCAGGGCTATTAGAGATTTCATGAAATGAAACATCAATTTCTATACACTTACTTTTATACCGTTAAATGATCTCGAGTAACAGATCATATTCACATAAAAGATCCGCTGGAATTGGAATTACTGTAAATCACGTTCATGTTATAACCCCTCATACTGCCTCACGTGTAGTTTTGATTCCAAACAGATTGTCTGCGCAGTCATATCTTCCTTCTTTCCTTTCAGGGTTGGTCATTTTAAATGTGTATGTGACGCTTTTCCCTGAAATTTTCTTCAATAGACATGACCTGTTGACTAGTTTTATTCATTATGCCAGATTTCTCTCAAATTTAGACACCTAACAGTGGGATATTGAGACTGAGTGGTCGCACAATGCTGGTCAGCTCATGGATGCATATTAAATATTGTGACAATGAAATTGGGAAACTAATTTGACTAGAAAAAGAATGGCTCATTGTTGTGTTTATTACTTTGATTTATTTCCCAACTTTTTTTCCCCTCTTGGCTTTGCTGCATGTTTTTCAAAACCATGGTGTAAGAATAAATAAATGCAATCACAATGAAATTGTTTGGTGTAAATAAATCAACTTTAAATGTGCCATTTGTCCAAATGTTATCAAGAAATCACCCAAAAATCAGCAAGAAGATGCCAAAAAATCCAAACAAATGAACTCACAAATAATCAAGAAACTATTTAAAAACAAGTGAAAAACAAAAATTATGGTTTTAAATGAACATAAAGGAAGAACAAGAAATTTGAAAAATAGCTACAAAACTCGAACATTTTGGATTTTTTTTTTCTTCTCACACACTGTATGTAATCAGTATCTAAGATCAAGAAGTAATCCAGTGTTTGACCTTCTCAACACTGCATTCAGAGGTCTTCCAACATTTTACTTAACATTTTACTTTACTTACATTCACTCGACAGTACGTCCTATTTGATAGGGATTTTTTTCACCATAGCTGATATTACATCATAGATGTGAATCTCATGATGTTTTTTTATACGGTAATGAAAATAGACTAGTTGATGTAGTAGCCTGCTGCCATAGTTGCTCGGATACTCCTTATTCCCAGTTTTTTTCTTTGATCTCCTTAGTAACAAAAAGATCATGCCATCTTTTAGCAGAATATATGAACATGTTTAGCAGAGTTGAATAATGTCTGAGTCACCAGGCTCCTCAGTCCTCAGGGGGAAGTATGTTTTGATGGCCGTCCTCCCACCTTCAACCTGAGGGAGGGCTGGAATGCCATGGTTACAGCCAGGTGTATGTGTGTGTGTGTGTTTAATTGTGTTAGCATAAAGCATATACATTGTACCCATGCTTTTTTTTTTTTTTTTTTTTTTTGTAAGAACAAAAGACAAAATGTGGTAAATGTCCATGGTGACTATTTTTAAAAGTTGTGTGTGTGTTTATATGTGTGTGTATGTGTGTGCGTGTGCGTGTAGGTGGGGGGTGAGAAAAAACACTGGGAAGAAACTGACTGTGAAGAAAACAATATCAATGGCACCATTTTATTGTGGATGCTAATGTGTGTAATGTGGCTAGAATGATTGCCACTGTCATTCACAATTAATCTCAGGCGAGAGAAAAGGGGTCTGAAAATATGATCTTCATCTGAGTGAAGTACAATCAAATCAACGTCAGAGTGACGAATGAATGCATTTCATAGGGCTTGCTGCAAATATTTGTAGATTTTTAAAATGAATTTTGCTTGCTTCTAATGCAAGTCTATTTTTTTGAGACACATCACTTGTCACTCATCACTGGTAATATACCTAAATGAAATATCATCTGGGCAGATGAAAATATTAGGGATTTTATGAAAACTTTGTAATGCATAGGAAATACAAATTCATTAGAGTAGAAAGGAAAAAGGAAGACCTCCCAGCTTGAGGTTTTCCTGGTCACTTTTGGATTGTCTTTTCTATTCCCTGTCATATTCCAATTTATACTGTTTTTTTGTAAATTTTGTGCTGTTTTTAGTGTATTTCTGGAAGAAATCTAAAATAAATTTTTGTGCGTGTTCTTTAGAATCATCAGATTTGTTTCCTCATGATTATTATCTTAAATATTATAGGCGACTATTTCTGAATTTCTTAATTTTGTATCCATTTCATATCATTTACATCAACACTTGAATGTGGACATCAAAATGTATTACACCATTTTCAGTGTCAAAAATAATCCAAACTATATCAAAGTTTGATGATATTCTATACATTCAGATATACGACGCTGTCTTGTATTCAGAAGATAAATTAATTTGAATGACTTAAAGACAGAGTGTTGAAAGGGAGATAAAACAGAGGAAAAAGAGAACATACATGACAAGATCAGAACTCAACTGATGAATAGTTAATGATGCAACAATGAATGCAGTCACCCTTGATCCCCAGCTAATTCAGTTAATACTTTGCTCTAGAGGATAGGAACTATGAGCTTGATGTATACTCAGAAGTGAGCTGAAGACATTTTGCTGATCAATTGACAGGCTAAAGTTTCAGCTGAGATCAATACCCAAATAAACTCTAGCTATTGTGTCAAAGTATCTCCTGACACTGTGTACTGCATATGATATCTACAATCTTAGAGACCTCTTCTGAAGTCACCTTCCCACTTGTAATTATGCTTTTATCGGAATCACTAATACCCCAGACATAATTTCAGTGGATTTTAACTCAATTGAGTTGTTGCCAGAGAAAGGCAAGAGCTACATGCTCAAATTAAGAAAAATAATGTATCTCTTACGGTTACTAATGTATATTATAGCTTGTGAATTGGGGCATTTGAGATTAGTGTGATGGCATTGCTCTAGTTTTTGGGAATACGGAAATGAATGTTTATTCAAATGGAATTATTATGATTGAATCTTATCTGAGTCATTTTCTCATTATCCACATAAGCCAGCATTGATTCAGTTCATCATACCAAAAAATACATAAATAAATAGATGGCTAGACAAAAAGAAAGTTAAGTCTAGATATTTTTAGTATACTATTATGTCTTGTTTTGTGACACGACATCTTAATGTGTATTAACAGAAATGCAGATGTCATCTCACTGGGATTTCGGTAGAGATGTAATAAAAATCAAGTCACACATATTTTGCTTTAACTCAATTGAAACTATTCATCGCTCCTTAAACTTCAGTGCTTATTTTAAGAGATATTTGTAGATGTCATTTGTTTATATAAATATGGACATTGAAGCATGTACAATGCTTTGCTTCTGAAAAAAATGTTAGTTAGCCAGTGATTGAGCAGGATAGAGTGCAATTCAACAATTTGACATTGTTACGTAATACTATAATACAGTAATATAGAAACAATGAAACGATACTTCTTTCCTTCCTTTTCCTGTCGCCTGTGCCCTTCAGGGGTTGCCACAACAATTCATTTGCCTCCATCTAATCCTATCTTCAGCAACCTCTTCTCTCACACCATCGGAATTCATGTCGTCTTTCACTGCGTCCATGAATCTTTTCTTTTGTCTTCATGTAGGCCTCCTGCCTGGCAGTTCCTACCTTGACACCCTTAAACCTATATATTCTCAATCCCTCCTCTTTACATGTCATAGACCATCTCAGTCTGGCTTCTCTGACTATCTCCAAAACATCAACATCAAACAAGTGCTGTCACTCTGGAATCTTGAAGGCCAAAGAAGATGCTGTCCATCCTCCTCACTCCCAAAGAGAATCTCAGCATCTTCATCTCTGCTAACTCCTGCTCTTGATCCTTTAATCCTGTCTTTTCCCCACCGCCACCATCTCGTACGTCTCTCCAATTATGAAACAATACAATATTAAAAACATAGTTTTAATTCTGTTCCTATTTTTATATATTTGGAAGAACACATTCAAATATTTAGAGGTCAGATATTACTTTGTATTTACATATCATTATGATTCATGTGTAACTTAATGAGAAGCCGTAAAGAGAAAATAAACAACAATAACAGCCTTTGGCAAATTTTGTATAATTAGTTTCATAACTGGAGTTTGTAATTGTTTTAATATATAATGTAACCATGAGAGTAAGTGTTTTGCACAGGACCATTAAGAATGATTACTTTTATTCTTTTTAGCCGCAGGTTGCCCTCTCTGTCAGTGTCTCTGACATCTCCCTCTGTGGGTTTCGAGATGAATTACTCTGACATTAATGTGGGTTTCAGAAGGCTTTGTTTAAACATTTTGATATACTAACTACATTTCTTAGAAATGTTTAATTTTTATAAATCACACATATTATACACTGATACTTTTGAACATTTTATTGAAGCATTTAATTTTTTTAACATCTTCTGGAGAAATCTGGAGAGGACAGGAAAGAGTTGAGGAATGTGTATTTAATTTGGGAATCGTACTTTTTGTTTCATGATGTAAGCAGAAGGCACCCAAAATATTTGTATAAGGTCTTGATTTATCAAACAAGTCATACTGATTTATGATTGAAGAGGTTATTCCAAGTTTTCATAGATCTGCCAGGTAATGACATATGTCGGCATCATCGTGAAGTGTGCATAGAGGGGGATCCCATCAACCGCCTAAGCATATAATTAATTGCTCTATCTTTATACTACAACTAATAATTTCCTACAGCTTACTTTAACATGGCAATACAGCGTGGTGCCAATCTAGAAGATTGATTGAAGAGTGAATCATTGAATCTTTTGTGTTTATAGTATTTTTGTCCCTTATTTTCTCTATTACTATCCTTGATTGTGTGTGCGGTTGGTTAAGCGTGTGTGTGTTTCATGCCATGGTATGGTAACTGTAGCATTCATTTCAATTCTCTTTTTGTCATTGTAATAGCAATTAGCCAAATTCCATACAAAATTAAAGCTCACCGCTCTACAAGAATGAGCGTGAAACAGTTTTTTTTTTCCCTTTTGGGTTATTTTGACATTTTTCCATCTCCATTTATCTACCTATGGTCTCAGCACTGTCAGGAAATTGTGTTTGTTGACAACAATAGCAGTAAGATTTGCTCATCTCCTCTCCAAAGACATTGTGCTTTAATTTTTTAGGATTGGCTTCTCTAGCATGCATATTTTTTAACCAAAAGTTTAGTGTGAATATATGATAGCTACTGTATATTTATACACAGTAGACAAAAGGGCAGTTTAGAATTTAAAAATAGTTCTTGATAATCATCATACAACCCATGTTAAATGAACATCAGATGTAAACACAGCAAATGCTTGTTCTTCCTGGTCTGAAATATGAAGAAAGGCCAGATTTTAAAAAGGAGGTCACACTGTATATATTCTGGCCCAAAGGCTGGAACACACGATTGCTGTGATCCCTGTGATTTCACTCAAAATTGTGTCATATCAGCTTCCAGTCAGGACACATTTGAGTGAAAATACCTATTGCACAAGAGTCTCTATGGAAATCTTTATATTTTCATATACGGTTATACATAATGCTGGGAGTATCCTCCTGGATAACAAAAGGCTATAGGTATTTTTTCCTATAGGTATTTTTGGCTGATGTTAGGCGCCACCAAAACCACATGAGACCTCCTCATGTGGTGGTGGGGTGGGGGTGGTGGGGACTGGGCCTCACTGCTCTGGCTCTTCCTCCATAACCTGGATAAGTCGAGGAAGATGGATGGATGGATGGGTTGTTCAGTGTATCAGGTACTATCAAACATTTAATGTCCTTGATACCTCATTTCAGGAATTAAATTGGGTTTTGATTTTTTTCTTCCATTGCTTCATTTCAACAAACATATTAATATAAAAATGATTTTAGTGCTCTCTCTCTGACTCGCTTTATATACACACATATATATATGTATATATATATATATATATATATATATGTGTATACACACACAGTGGGGTAAAAAAGTTTTCAGTCTGCCACCCATTGTGCAAGTGCTCCCACTTAATTTTCATCATAGGTACACTTCAACAGAGACAGATTGCAAAAAAAAAAAAAAAAACAGAAAATCACATTGTCTGATTTCTAAAGAATTTATCTGCAAATTTTAAAGAATCTATTTGCAAATTATGGTGGAAAATAACTATTTGGTTAGAAGTTAAAGTTAATCAAAGAACAAAAGTTAATCTCAATACTTTGTTATAAACCCTTTGTTGGCATTGACAGAGGCCAAATGATTTCTGTAAGTCTTCACAAGGTCTTCACACACTGTTGCTGATATTTTGCCCCATTCCTCCATGCAGATCTCCTCTAGAGCAGTGATGTTATGGGGCTGTCACTGGGCAACACGGATTTTCAAATCCCTCCAAAGATTTTTTATGGGGTTGAGATCTGGAGACTAGCTAGGCCACTCCAGGACCTTGAAATGCTTCTCATGAAGCCACTCCTTGTAGCCCGGGTGGTGTGTTTGGGATCATTGTCATGCTGAAAGACCTAGCCACTATTCATCTTCAATGCCCTTGCTGATGGAAGGAGGGTTTTGTCTGAAAATCTCATGATACATGGCTCTGTTCATTCTTTTCCTTTACATGGATCAGTTGTCCCTTTGCAGAAAAACAGACCCAAAGCATGATGTTTCCACCGCCATGCGTCACAGTCGGTATGGTGTTATTCAGATGCAACTCAGCATTTCTTCCCCTCCAAACATGACAAGTTGAGCTTTTACCAAAAAGTTCTATTTTGGTTTCATCTGACCATAGGACGTTCTCCCAGTCCTCCTCTGGATTATCCAAATGCTCTCGCGCAAACTTCAGACGGGCCTGGACATATACTCGCTTAAGCAGGGGGACACGTCTGGCACTGCAGGATTTGAGTCCTTGGCAGTGTAGTGTGTTACTGATGGTAGCCTTTGTTACGTTAGTCCCAGCTATCTTGGTAGACTGATACTGGAATTGGAGCTGTCAGGCAGGAGGTCTTGAAGAAGACCAAAGAGAAGATTTATGGTCGTCGTGAGAGAGGATAGGAAGGTAGTTGGTGTGAGAGAGGAGGATACAGAGAATAGGGTTAGATGGTGAAGGG
Organism: Fistularia commersonii; assembly: GCF_037954325.1. Lineage (NCBI taxonomy): Eukaryota > Metazoa > Chordata > Actinopteri > Syngnathiformes > Fistulariidae > Fistularia > Fistularia commersonii. The sequence goes on from NC_141288.1 coordinate 15,005,252, forward strand.
AAAAGCCGAAAGGAGAAGAAGATACATACATGTATGTACAGTTAGGGCCAGAAATAATTTGACAGTCACACAAGTTTTTTTATTTTAGCTGTTTATGCAAACATATTCAGGATACATTTATTTAATCAATATTGGCATAAAGTGCAGACTCTCAGCTGTAATTTGAGAGTATTCACATCCGAATTGGAGCAAGGGTTTAGGACTTTCAGCTCTTTAACATGTAGCTGCCTCTTTTTCAAGGGAACGAAAGTAATTGGACAATTGACTCTGAAGGCTGTAAAAAAAATAACAAGGCTGCATGGGCTCTTCCCTCGGTAACCTGTCATTAATTATGCAGTTAAAAAATCTGGAGTTGATTCCATGTGTGGCGTTTGAATTTGGAAGCTGCTGCTATGAACGCACAACATGCGGTCAAAGGAGCTCTCAACGCAGGTGAAGCAGACCATCCTGAGCTGAAAAAAATAAGGAATACATCAGAGAGATAGTAGAAATGTTAGGAGTGGCCAAATCAACAATTTGGTACAGTGTGAGAAAAAAAGAGCACACTGGCCTCAAAAAGGCCGGGGCGTCCTGGGAAGACAGCAGTGATGGATGATTGCAGAATCCTTTCCATTGTGAAGAAAAAACCCTTCACATCATCCACACATGTGAAGAACAGTCTCCAGGAAGTGGGTGTATCAGAATGTAAGTTTACCATAAAGAGAAGACTTCATGAGAGTTAATACAAAGGGTTCACCTCAAGGTGCAAACCATTAATCAGCCTCAAAAATAGAAAGGCCAGAATTGACAATGCAAAAGACACCTGAAGAAGCCATCCCAGTTCTGGAACAGCATTCTTTGGACAGATGAGACTAAGATCAACCTGTACTAGAATGATGGGAAGAAGAAAGTTTGGAGAAGAATTGGAATGGCTCATGATCCAAAGCACACCACATCTTCTGTAAAACATTGTGGAAGCAGTGTGATGACATGGGCATGCATGGCTTCCAATGGGAGTGGGTCACTTGTGATTAATGATGCTGTTACAAATGACAGAAGCAGCCAGATGAATTCTGAAGTGTATAGGGATATACTTTCTGCTTAGATTCAGCCAAATGCAGCAAAGTTGATTGAACGTCACTTCACAGTACAGATGGATAATGATCCAAAACATACTGCAAAAGCAACCCAGGAGTTTTTAATACAAAGATGTGGAATATTCTGCAATGGTTGAGTGAATAACCAGATCTCAACCCAATAGAGCATGCATTTCACTCTCTCAAGATAAAACTTAAGGCAGAAAGACACAGAAACAAGCAACAATTGAAGAAAGCTGCAGTAAAGGCCTGGCAAAGCATCACAAAGGAGGAAACCCAGCATTTGGTGACGTCCATGGGTTCCAGACATCAGGCCGTCATTGCCTGCAAAGGTTTCTCAACAAAATATTGAAAAGTAACATTTTCCTTAGGTTTATGTTTATTTGTCAAATTATTTTTGAGCTCCTGAAATAAGGAGCGTTTGTATAAAAATAGCCACAATTCCTACATGTTTAATCATGTATTTTTGTACAACCTCTTGAATTAAACCTTTAAGTCCGCACTTCATTGTTCATTGTTTCATCTCAAAATCCCGTGGCATGAAGAGACCAAATAATGTCCACCTATTTCTGGGCCAAACTGTAAATATATACGTGTGTGTGTGTGTGTGTGTGTGTGTGAGACCTCAGTATGCATGCAGCTAATGTATAGAAGAGTATTCTCCTGAAGGGACCATTGTGACGGGAAGAACCCGATGTCTGAAAGTCTTCTTGGGAAGATAACCCCTTCACAAGACAGGTGTGCTTTGTACACTCTGTGTCCAAATATTAAACTCCTTTTGAATGAGTGAGTCTAAGATAATAATATCCACATGTCTAGAAAGAACAACGCTCGGTTGTCAGGATAAAAAGCTCTGTATATCCCTGTTCAAAGAGCATTTTCCTTGTAATCCCTTTGGATTGTTGCCTGTGTATATGCTCGATTCTTATGATAATTAAAGATCTTAAATTAGACTCAACATGTTCAACAACCTAAAATATATATATGCTTATTTTTTTTTTAATGAGCATCCAAAGTGGACTTGCATCTTACTCAACAAAATAATGATCTTATTTATAAACAAAGATCCAACAGATAATTAGAGCTATTTTTTTTTCTTTAGATTATCCATCTGTGTATTCATCTCCACTTCATTTCCAAGCAACAGAAATGTCAGTATAATCGCACCACCAGACTGTAGACAGCCAGGACAGACAAATGATTCCTATTGTTTTTAAATACATCAACAGCTGAAAGATGTCTGGTTACTCTTGATAAGGATAACAAACTATATCCAGTTTGGACTGAAACCAACTGAATGGTTTGTCTGGGTCTATATGAAGGTAGCTATGAGAAATTGCCTGCTCTGCCAGACAAACTCCCCATAATGGCATGAGAGTGAATATAGATCAAGATGATTAAATGTCAAGTCAGTGTCTGATCCTCTTTGGCCTCCAGAGCAAATCTAAACCCACTTTAACTGTCTCTCATCAACAGAGAACCAAATTAGAGTTTAATGTTGCAATGCTATCTGTCTTTTGAACCCTAACATTCCTCTCATGTTCACCATCCAAGGATAATATTATTATTATTTCCTCAACCTCATCCCCTGTCCTTGGCATGTGTTGGAATGAGCCAGCATCCTTCTGGTCCCCAAATATTGTGTGGCTACTTTGATTTGTCTCAAAGTATTCGTTTTGCATTAAAGATTACTCATAAGAATGCATAGAATGACTTTTTCGTGTGACTGGGAGAGATGATGTGAGACTCTACGATGAACACCTGAAGGAAAAAAATGCATCAACAAAAGTGTTCATGTCTGTTTTTACTCTTCTCCTCTTTTCTATGTGCTCTTTCCTGTGCATTGCCCTTTTGTTATCTGGCTTGTTTTGCAAAATCAGTTTCCTCACAATCTCTGGTTTAGATAAGGTGAGAACTGCTTTTAAAGTTAGACGCTCACATCTCAGTGAATTTCAAAACCATTGACAGTATTGAGCTTCTGGACTAGAATCAATCTCTATTGTAAAACATTTACAGAAAATCCTTATCCACAAATGTTTTGCTCAAAGTGTGAGGGATGAACTACTTACCCAGAAACTGTGCTTTATATCATCACATGAGGACTACCTATTTTCAGTTTGCTCACTCCCACCATGGCAATGACCTGTTGGCTCCATAGAGGTCATATAATGATTCTCCTATTGAAAGCAACCATCACTTTGAAGTGAAGACAGGATCGCCTGCTGTGCACTGGTTCAGCACCAGCCAAAAGCACAAAAGGATGTGTTCAAGTGTGCATGACACGACGCTCGCAGACATTTCCTGTCTGTTTACACGCAGTTGCTAACAGCAGGGAGACCGCTTTATTTTGAATGAGAACACAGTGGTTCTAGCAATCAGGCAGACAAAGATATATTGAAGAAACCATTTCTGGACTACCATGAATTGATCCATATTCTTGTCAGTCTTACCTCTATCTCTGTTTCTGAGTGAAGCACAGTTGGTTTATGTGTGGAGTTTTTGTGTTACAGGTCACAGTCCTGTTTTGTAATCAGGTTTTGGCTTTTTCCTGGTCAGGCCAGTAAAGATTTATGCACTCTGAGGAAATTACAATCGACCTCTTCCCTTTTTCTCTTGTTCTCTACCTGCAGGTGGTTTTCTCCCCAAGTCACCAGGTGGTGTGTGTGTGTGTGTGTGTGTGTGTGTGTGTGTGTGTGTGTGTGTGTGTGTGTGTGTGTGTGTGTGTGTGTGTGTGTGTGTGTGTGTGTGTGTGTGTGTGTGTGTGTGTGTGTGTGTGTGTGTGTGTGTGTGTGGGAGGGGGGTGCACAAGCATGTGTCAACCCCCTACGAACACCCTACTTGTAGTGTCTGTCCTGTACAGCAAGGATTCAAGTTAGGAATGAGGAAAAGAAATGATAAAGATCTGACAGAGAGACTTTGTTGTTGCCAAAGGTCAAGGTTTTCACACACTAGTGCATTCAACCCTGGTACTATATGCAGGGATAATGGTTTAAAGGGTTCATAGGTGAAGACATTGGATTTGCTCTCAAGGCAAGAATGCTATAATGAAGGTGTTCTTTGATGAACAAGGTTACACACACACTACTCATCAAAAGCCAAAAAGCAACATTCTAAATACAGATTTATTTTACACCGTTACTCATTTTAATTTACCAGGATGGGGCAGGGGGTGTTCTGTGGCAGTAAGAGCAAGCTACACTTGATAACAAGATGCCAGGTGGCAAGGGAATACTCAAATCCTGATGTTACAATTTTTTGATAATACCCATCCCGACCAGATTCTGCTTGGTCACAACTGAAAGGCTTTACATATATTGTTGTCACTTTTCTTACTTTATCGACATTGAGCAACTACCTGCAAACCCTCAGAGTTTACAACTAATCAACACTTATTTAGTTGGATCAGAGGTTGCTAAGAAGCTACTTTTTATCTCTGAAATAAATTATCAAGGCCCTTTAGTCATGCTGTTAAGTTTTGTCAGTTTGTTTCATATTGTTGTTGGTATTGCTAGAAAATTATGTTTCCTAGTTTCTAGTGTTCATGAAAAGCCAAATCTATTGTTATCACCTGGTTAATAGCTTCTGATCATTTTTTTCATTTGAAGTGCCATATTTATCATTTTTACTTGATTAGAATTTTTTTGAATTTAGAATTTGCTGTGACGTTTTGGCCCCGTAGGTATGATAAGCTCTGGCAAATGAGCTATGAAAGAATGTTCTGAATTCCCAATATCAAATGCACTCATCAACCAGCTACCAGGAGACAAAAAAGAAAGAAGAAGAAAGTTCATGGCAGTTGTACCGCTTGGCAGTTTGTAGGTGCTAATTCTTACAGCTTCATGTTGATAACATGAGATCCCCAAAGATACATTCAAGCCCTCACACATGCCTGCAGAGTCATGCAGGTATTAATGCTCTTGCAGACACATGTTTTTCTCAATGTCATCTTATCAGATGGCAGATGACATTTTTAGTACACATGTAAAATTCAACCACATTTTGATGCACGGATACTTTGCTCCCACTCCAGTGTAGATATCTTCCCTTGGGATGTAGCTAAATTTTAAAAGATATCAAATATTTCCTAGCCTAATTTGACATTTTTTTCCTTTCACATTTCAAGGTTGACATCTGGATATTGGCGATGTGTGTTTAGGGTATGTTCATCTGTTGTTTCACAAAATAAATAATGTACCAGCGGCAAACATCCATGAACAATGTCATTGCCACCCATTTCAAATTGCTTGACATACAATAAATCACCCTCATCATAGCCGTGTTTCCAGCCAGCAACAGACAGAAAGAGAGGAGAGAAACTGGCCTGCTTAATGAAGTCATCTCCATCCAAGTCACATCGTACAGAGGCCGTTTGAATTCCTCCAGGGATGCTGCCTCCCTCTCTGTCTGTCTCCCTCTGTCTTATATAGAACCCTCTGGTATCAGGCCGCATGTCCAAGCATGTAGTCTCACTCTTACATGCAGAAATATACACTTGGCCTCTTTGGAAATTGCTAATTGGAAAAAGGCAAGATGGCTCCTTCAGATGATTATAGTAAGACAGAAGAAGAGGTCCTTTTTTTTTTCCCTACCCACTTGGTCTTCATGCATTGCAGTTGCTGCAAGAGTAACAGGCATGTCCAGTTTATGCACAATTATCTACACATAAAATTTTTTTACTAATTCTTATGGGCCTATATTCACAGTTTCGCATTCTTTGAAAAAAAAAATCGGAGCCTGTCATTGTACTGCTGAATTCCAACTGTATAGTTTTAGTGATATAATTAGTTGATTAAGAACACAAACAACACATAATATTACAAGTAAAATATTCCTTTTTTGCAGCATTTTTAATTTAAAACAGCTGAGATACTTGGCCTTTGCCATTATTGAGCAGTTACAGGCAGGCAGTGACGTGTTGATGGAGGAAGCAAGGCGAGTTGGACTAAACTACACTGAAAGCGGTGACAAAGGCAATTAAGGTGAAATGCCACAAGTACAGATGTGTGTTGTACATGACTGATGTGTATTTTGTTGCACATGTCTGCGTGTAAGGGGATAGTGGCGCGGCACATTTCAGTGTATGTGAGTGTGTGTTCTGAGATGTTCTCTTGGCTCTCCCAGCCCTTGTCAAGAAGAATTAGGGCAGCCCTCTTAGAGAAGCAGAGAGAGAGTACAAGCTGCTGATGCTCCCCTTCAGTGAGTATGTGTGTGCAAGTGTATGTCTGGGTGTATCTGTGTGAGAGAGATTTGGGGGAGATTGTGTAGGTATGTGCTTTTCCTCATGCTGGTTGGCAAATGAATTGATCATAGCTAGTAGATCGATCAGAGGAAAAGCTGGGAATAGAATGACAGAGGAAAATAGAGGAAAAATATGCTAGAGAAAAAAGTGGCACAGATACCTGTCACACTGTGCTCAGCGACCTGTTGAGAACATCTGAGCATGCCCAGTTGTTTCCTTTAGCACCAAATGTTTCTAAGAAAATTCCTCTTTGGTTTCTCTGCACTGGGAGGCTTGCGTGCATGCATGCGCATGTGCGCACGCACTCAGACACACGTACACACACATACACACAAAAAGTTTTCCACAAAATCTGAAATTCCGATGCTTGAATTTCTGTCAGACAATTTAAGGTGTGATAGTTTTATTTAAAAGAGTATTTTGTTCTTTTTGGGAGAGCAGCACTTCATGATATTGATGTTTTCACAACTATCAACTTAAAATGTATCTATCTTAACAAATTTGGGAGGAGAGGAACACACACTTTTAAGTGATTATCCCATTCACATAGTTATTTTTAAATTGGATGACTATCAAAATAGTTATGACAAAAAATGGCAAGAAAAACCCTTTTCTCGGCACTAGATACTTGGTTCTAGTGCTTTGGCCCCACAGCACGACCCTTGTTTGATTCCGACAAGGGGACCTTTCTGTGTGGAGTTTTCGTGTTCTTCAGTTTCTTCCGTTTCCTCCAAGAGTCCAAAAACATGCAGCAAGTTAATTGAAAAAACTGGGAAGGTGGGAAAAGTGAGCGAGTGTGTGAGCGAGTGTGTGAGCGAGTGTGTGAGCGAGTGTGTGAGCGAGTGTGTGAGCGAGTGTGTGAGCGAGTGTGTGAGCGAGTGAGTGAGTGAGCGAGTGAGTGAGTGTCTGTCTGTCTGTATATGTGGCCCCGCGATTGACTAGCAACTAGTTCAGGGTGCACCCTGCCTCTCACCTAATGACACCTGGGATACTTGAGTGCAGGATAAGCAACAGACAATGGACGGATGGATAGGAGAAGTGTTTTGCATGATGTACATTCTTGTCAGATGGAACTCGTGTCACTCAAAACTGGAAGATTTACACTAAAGGCAGGTTTATAATCTTATCAATTCCACAGCTACGAAGGTCTCTAGACACAGATGAAAGCAAACAGTAAGTCCTGACACAGTGAAAAGTAACTTAGCTCATCAGTATCATCTGATCTGAGGTCTGTTTACCACACCCTGTATGCAAGCCATGTAACTCTTTTGTATTCTATTTCACTCCGTTTTCTGCATAGTTAGAAATGTAAAATATGTAAAATATGTTTGTGTGTGAATGAGCCTCTGCATATCCAAAATCAATTTAGTTCAATTTTATTGTTAACATTTGAGGGTATACCTCTACCCTCCATAAAAACACAGAAGTCTAAACCAGTATTCAGTATTCCGGCCATGCAGCCTATTGTTCTTGTTCTTCTTGTGTAGTTCAACACTGATGCTCTAGGAGGGGTGAGGAACCACTGAAAAGCCTTCTCAAACTGGGATTTAGTATTGAATTGAAACAACCCCTGCAAAGTTTTTTTCACTTGTCACTCAACGTAGTCTTGACTGCATGGAATGTTGTACTACTCAAGTGAGTCTAAACCTTTTGTTCATTTATTTTATTTTTTACTGGGTCTTTTTTTCCTCATAAACTCCCACGATTTTCTAACCTAAGATATTAAAATATGAAGTAAGATACTGTACTGACTGTGAGATAATAGTCAGTTGTAGAGCCTTTTAAGGTTGCAGTCAAATTGAAACATCGAATTTGTGAGGTATGAGGAACAAGTAACACAGTATAAGAGTGAATGCTGTGGACTGAGACAACCCATGTCCAATTTGATAAGGAAAGAATTAGGAAAGAGGAGAAAGCAAAGATTTGGATTTATGTCTAATGTGGCACGAAGTGATGATGTGGAAAAGAAAGCAAGTGAAATGTACTGTTTAAGGAAGCTAAACATGTGATGTCAGGACACAGCTTGAAAGAAAATTCCAGGTGTGAAGGAGTTAAAGCAACTGAGTAACTGACCAGAATGCCTTCTCTAAAGTGATATCTATCTTTACCATAAGAAAAAAAATACAATAAAAACTGGATAAGAAACTGCTTTCAAAATGTCAGTTTATTGCACTGATAAACACAAACTTGAAACTCTGTTAACTCATGTGTGACTCAGGGATGGCTCAGCAGTATATTTTTCCACAACAACGATCAATATCAGACTGAAATTTAAAACGTTCAATGTGAGGCCAGCTGCCTTTGCCAGATGGATGGACAGTTTAGAGTTGAGTTATAAGCTTTAAAAGAATGAATCTCAAGTTATCTCACATTAGGGTTTACATGACATATGGACTGATAACAGTTCTGGTAAACATTTAACCCTTGAAACAAGCTTATAACCTACAGACAGATCATTTTAGAAAAGCACAGTGATAGGTTTTCACACAGACAAGAAACAAAACAGAAAAAAGCTTCAACGCACATGAAAGCAATTCTAATGTCAGAAAATTATACTGCAGAAACAGTAAAAAACTGTCACTGTAGTTCAACATCATCTTGCTTGACAGTGGTAATTTTATTGGCCAATAATCAGTTGAGTTAAATACATTTAGAATGGACTTAAAATGCAGCTTACTAAATTTGAATTAACCGTAGAGGGTGAAAATCAACACTTCACTTTGGAATTTACATTCTAACACTCAACTGGTACCATGAATTCGGTTTACCCAAAGAAGTGCATCTCAGAGGATTATTGAGTAATCCATTTTGGATAAGTGTTGTACATCAGGGGTCCCCAGCCCCTGGTCCCTGTATCAGTACTGGTCTGCGGATTATTTGGTATAGGTCCGCAAATCAAATCTTTTTTGGTACAAATTATATTTTTTTCTTCATTAGACCTTCTGGATCTCATTTTGAAAAACGACTGTTTCCGCATTCACTTTACTGCTGCACTTAACTCTTGATTTGTGCCATTTCACACATCAGCTACCACAAGCTAGCCCTTGAAAAAAAATTAGCCTGAAACAAAAGTCACGTAGGGCTTTTTCAGGAGGAAACAAGCAAACAATGCCCCAGATGGGACTGTTTCGTAGCGGGCAAATGAGCCCAGGGCTTACTCTACATTATGGGGTATTGGTATTATAGTGCAAAATTATTGTAATTGCATACCATAAAGTGTAATCGTGCAGATTAAATACTGTGAACTGACAAAAGTTTTTATTATTTGAACCCCCGCCCCTCTAGCTGGTCTGCTGAAAAATTTTCATGCATAAAACAGGACCCTGATACACAAAAGGTTGGGGGCCGCTGTTGTACATGATAAAAACATAGCTTCTTTGCACCAAGAGCCCTATTTCCTGGAGATGAATTAAGTTTTGTTAAGGGAATTAAAAATGAGCTATTTAAGAGTAAAAAAGTACAAGCTTTTCAAAAGTTAGTCAACAGTTAATCATTGTTAAAGGAAGTTGTTAGTGCATTCTTTTAATAGCAACAAAAAACATTTATAATCTAGAGCTGTTATCTACCTGAGGAGCAAAAGGGATTGAGTAGATCATATACACTCCTCTTCTCTCACACTCCCTCTTAATGTGTCTCTCTTTCTTCCGCCCACAGTGAATCTTGGGCCTCAAATTAATTCCATTAAACCAGAAATAGAGCAGCTTGAGTTGCAGTTCAAAAACAACTATTCATATCAGATTTGGGGTGGCTAATTGGAATGTATCTGTTTTCTTGGTGCACCACTCTGCCACTGTTTTCTGTTAATTTAAATTTTGCCAGGTGTAGCCCACATTTTCTCAACCTTTTCTTTTCCTTCATTTTTTTTTTCTCATGCTCTGCAAAAATCCTTTCCTTTCCTCTCCTGTCTTTTCCTCTCCTCTCCTCTTCTCTCCTCATCTTTTCTCATCCAGTGGGCAATTTATTTCTGTAGTGTAGAAGATGGTTATGATGGGGGGGGGAGGCGGCTGAGCGGGATTGAATATTGTGTTGTCAAGGGAACACTGTCAGGGACACGGCCTTTCAAGACTGTCCAAAAGCCAATCCGGATGTATTTATTAATTTTAAAAAGGAGCAACCTTTGGAATGAGAGAATTCAGAAGGGAGAAATGAGACAATGGTTAGGGAGGGCAGGAACATCAGTAAAGATTGAGAAATTGACTGAAAATGATGGGGAATAAAACGAAAAATTGCTGGTTATAAGTGAAAATGTAGGAAAGGAATGCCAAAGAAAGAGTTGGATATGCTGATGGCATATTTACTTGTCTAGTTTGATCACAAAAAACAAACAAACAAATGAAGACACAAGTACATCAAAACAGCCATTGAATTAAGTCAAGTATGACCCAACTGCCTGTCAGTAGTTGCTGTGGCAACTGCTATCATTTGGTGCTTTCCAATAAGCCGTTCCAAAGGGTGTGTTGTCAGTATTTGCATGGGAGTGGCTGAGACTCCTCACAAACTGTTTCACAAGCAAGTGAGAGAGTGGTATTTGAGCTGATCATGCTTCTACTATTTCTTCCTCCAAATAATTACCATATCACATGAATTCAGTATAATTTCATTATTGACACTCTAAGCACTGGAATTTCCATTTAAATATTACTTTACAACTGAAAAATGTAGTGATGCAAATCCCAATATAATCCTGGTGATTGACCTTTACTTATTGATTTGTCACTCTACAAAGCAACAGCATTTTATTTTTGGTTTAAAATTTAAAATTACTGTGTTTTCATGTAAATTATCTTTTCATTAAGTCTAGTGTACTAAAATAAATGTGGTTCCTTGTTGTGGAGTGCAAAGGATCTGTTTTTAGAGATTTGCTGGCTGATGACATTGTGATCTGTTGTGAGAGCAGGGAACAGGTTGAGCAAAATATTGAGAGATGGAGGTTTGCTCCACGAGAGGATTGAAGGTTAGTCACAGCAAGACAGAGTATATGTGTGTGAATGAGAGGAACCCAGGTGGAATGATGATCAAGAAGTTGGAGGACTTCAAGAACTTAGGATCAACAGTCCAGAGCAATGGAGAGTGTGTAAAAGAGGTAAAGAAACAGGTTCAGACTGGTTAGATTGGGTGGAGAAAAGTGTCAGGAGTACTATGCGATAGAAGACTATCAACCAGAATAAAAAGAAAGGTATACAAGACAGTGGTGAGACCAGCAATGCTGTATGGTCTAAAAACAGTGATAGTGACAAAAAGACAGGAGGCAGAGCTGGAGGTCACAGAGATGAAGATTTTGAGGTTGTTTTGGGAGTGACGAGGATGGATAGGATCAGGAATGAGTCCATCAACAGGACAACCCATGTTAGATGTTCTGGAGAGAAGGTAAGAGAAGCCAGACTGAGATGATTTTGGTAGACGGATGCTGGAATCGGCAAGACCTCAGGCAAAAGGTCTAGAGGAAGACCAAAGAGAAGATTTATGGATGTGGTTGGAGAAGGTAGTTGGTGTGAGAGAGGAGAATACAGAGAATAGGGTTAGATGGAGAAGGTTGATTCGTTGTGGCAAAACCCTTAAGGGAAAAGCCTAAAGGAAAAGAAGTTTATATACGGTTGCGGTTTCCTCAATACTTTAATTTATTTTCTCTAAACAATGTTTTCTGATTACATATTCCCTTCACAAATATTTGATGTGTATTCATGTTAAAAACTAATAAATTAGGAGGTTTTTTTTTGTTTGTTTTTTTAATTCCTTGTTCAGTTATTCTTTCATGCTAATTGTTTGAAAGCCCTGGCAGGTAAAAGCTTTAAAAGGTCACATCTGTCACATGTTCATGCAGAATATTTTACATTTGACATTTAAACGTTATCGTAATGGTCCATAGGAGTCAAGTGCATTTTTTCCGCTCAAAACCTTTAGTAGGTTGAATTGCTTTTGATTAGCGCATCACCATCTGATATGACGATGCATTCAACATATTGCTACATCACAGAATATTTTAACATGTTTTTTTCTTTTGCTTTGAAACCAAACCATCTGTTTAGGTTTTTATATTTTTCATAATTTGGATTGGATCTCTTACAGATGTGAAATCATACACTTTTTCCTTGAGGTGGTATATGGTATGTGGTATTGCTATATGGTAATCAGTATTACCTGATAATATCAAATGGTATTTTCATATTATCTCTCAATATATTTCTTCATTGTGTGGAGGTCTGTACAATATATATGTTACTTGTGTTGAATTTAGAGGAACTCGCACACTAAAAATATACAATTTTAGTCTGGTGCCTTTATTTCTGTAGATCTCTCAATTGGATAGCAGCTTTCAGCTGTCTGCTCCCTGCCTCTGGATAAAAAAAGAGGAAGCAGAAGAAAAAAAAAGAGAGCTATGAATCATTCACATTATCCTCTGAGGTGGAAATCCTGAAAACATGTCTTTCTGACACACTGTTAAAGGAAGGAGCACACACACACATGCACACAGGGGTAGCCTAAGCATCCATTAGGAGAACCACCTAGTGTGAGGTGCAGGAGGCAGGATGCAGTCAGACACAGTGGACCCTCTTAATTTAATCTCTAAGAGAGGAAATGTATTTTTACTTGTCAGTAACTGCATCACCAATCCAAGATGGAATCTTTTTCTCAGCCAACACCAAAGTGGCTTTGCAGTATTGTTCTCTTATCAACTGTCAAATCAGGTAAAGACTGGGCATTATATCCTAAAAATATCACAAAGAACTTTACTTCAAGTTTAACTACCCCTACTGCAACAGCAATGTGTATAGGTATTTGTCAATGTAAACACAGGGTATCAAAATGTAATTCAGTATTCATTGTTATATATAAAAAAAAACATAATGCTCTATCAAGGGATGTAGGCAGATTAGTTTTACGAGTGAAAAATAATAAAGAAACAAAGCATTGCTTAAGAAATAGTGAAAGGAACAGAAATACCGACACCACCAGCTTTAAATTGGGGGATGTTTCAGGGATTTGCCTGACAGCCATGTGATGTCACTTGCACGTCCTGGTGAATAAAAAGCTGAAGCTTTACTCACATCATGAAGCTTTTTTTTCTGCAATGGAGAACCATCAGGATGTGTTGAATGAATAACAGATGCAGGATCACAGTAAATTTCATCTGACTGTCAAGAGAAGAGAGCATCTTATTTGAGTTGTATCTTCTCTCTGGCTCAATAGGTGCTATCACCACCATTCATCTCATCAGAAAATCAGAATTAATGATGGCTTCATACCACTTTTCTATCAGGCCATTTACTTCCTGTTCACTTCTGTCCTCAAACTTGGAGCCTACATTCTGTACTGTTCAATTACTGTCTTTCTTGGCTATAACCCATTGCTTTCCAGAGCTTATATTAAAGAAGTTGCTGTGTCAACCTAACTTTGAAGCCAGTTGGTCATTATGGACGTTGTGTTTTTATTTTTTACCTGACCACTTTTACATTCATGCCTTAAACTGTTTCATAAAGTTGAGCTCTAAGACAGCAGTTGCTACCACCTTTCTTCTTTTTGTTGTTATGAAGCAGTGAAACTGGAGATGTCTTCCAAAAACGTTTTTCTTCTGGTAACTAAATTCAGAAAGCAAGTATCACATCAACTGTCAAAGTAGTGACTCAATTGTTTAAACAAAGCAATATGACCTACATCCATCCATCCATCTTCCCCCATTTATCCGGAGTTGGGTAGCTGCAGACGCTCCTATCCTCACTCGTGAACAAGACCCAGAGATACTTGAACTCCGCCACTTGAGGCAAGACCTCTTCCCCGATCTGGAGTGCGCATTCCACCCGTTTCCGGTTGAGCACCATGGTGTCGGATTTGGAGGTGCTGATCCTCATCCTGGCTGCTTCACACTTGGCCGTTCCAGTGAGAGCTGGAGATCATGACCCGATGAAGCCAACAGAACCACATCATCTGCGAAAAGCAGGGACTCAATCCTGCAGCCTCCAAACTGGATCCCCTCGACGCCCTGGGTGCGTCTAGAAATTCTGTCCATAAAAGTTATGAACAGAATCGGTGACAAAGGGCAGCCCAGTGGAGTCCAACGTTCAACGGAAATGTGTCTGACTTACAGCCAGCAATGCGGACCAAGCTCTGACACCGATCATACATGGACCGAATGCCCGTTTGACAGGGTTTGGTACCCCATACTCCCAGAGCACCCCCTACTGGGTTGCCTGTGGGACACAGTCAAATGCCTTCTTCACGTCCACAAAACACATGTAGTGGTAGGGAAAACTCCTATGCCCCCTTGGGGACCCTGCTGAGGATTATAGAGCTGGTCCACTATTCCACGACCAGTACAAAAACCACACTGCTCCTCCTGGATCCAAGGTTTTCGGATTTCTTTCATTTCATTGCTCTTTGGCACTGATATAGGAGAGGTTTCGCTGTGAATTAGCCTGGCTGGGTTGTTGTAGCCCACTACTATTTCCAGATTTTGAAGAAATGTATGTGGATTATACTTAATCAGTACTTAGGGATCGCTAATAGCCGCTTAAATAAAAAAATGAAAATTAATTAAGAATATCTCTGAAAATCAAGGTAGATATCAAGAAAAAAGATCCTTGTCTGGAACGCATGAATCTATATATTATGAACCCGCTGGGCCCTCAATAAGGTCTCACTAGTTTAGGGTTGCAAATACAAATACATTTCTGTTATTAGTAGTGACTAGCATAGACTACACCCTTTTTTGACCCACAGTTGGGAAATTCAAAAAAAATCTTAAAATACAATTTTTTCAAGGGGAGTATCCTCATTTCGGAAACTAATGTGCTTTTGATCCTATTACAGACGTTCATTGTGTACTGTATATGATAATGAAGGAACAAACAATTGTGATGTAGCCTGCTGTTTGTTTTTCACAAACATTTATTTGTTTATTTAATTTTACTTTGAGATATATATAGATTTATTTTTGCCCAAGCAATATAGTTCAAGCTCTATGAAACAGTCACATACTATAATGTCTTGTGGGATTTATTCTGTGACCAAAGTTCGAATAAATAAATGAAGAAAAAAGACAAAATCAAGCAAATAACGATGTCATGGAAACAAAAGGGGTTGTTTCCAGAGCAAATTTATTTTCTGGCTTCTACGCACTGTACTTTTCTTTATCTCCTATCGGAGTTTCACAGCAATACTGTAAAAATTAATGTTAACTCATGCCAACTCATGGCTAAAATGGTTGTCTATGTGTTAAATTGCACTCAGTGCTGCATTTGAAATGAAAATCTCTCTCTGCACCTCTCACTGTCTTTCTTTGTGTCTCCACAGAAATCTACTGGACAGAGACACCTTCTCTAAATCAGATCCAAGTAAGATTAATCACCTTTACTTTTGGTTAACACACGTACTTAGAACACAATATGCTAATTAAGTGAGATGAAATAGGAATAATAATATCTCCAGTTCTACTGATTGGTAGAACAGGGAGACAAACAATACCAAGAGCAAGAGAAGCAGTGAGGTAAAATTTACGTAGTTTTGAAATGTGCTGCAATGAAGATCAAAATGCAATTTTCCAAGAAACAAAATAGGTCAGAGTGAATAAATTGAAGGGGTCATAAAAATTTCACTGCTGAAATGAGAGACATATAGTATAGATTCAGGGAAGCGGTGGTGTATCTGTCTTCTCATACAATGAAAAACATCACGATAATCCTGCTTGCGTTTGCGTGCCATACCAAGATTAATCAAAAACAGCATTTCCAGTGGCAGTGAATCTATTTTGATCAGGACGGAGGAGGGGGTGTAGCCACCTACTGTGTGGTGATACAAATGTCAATAAAATTAGTTTGTGAAAATGCTGCCTCTGCTTAATGATGCTTGACAACAGCAGGCAAAAAGACAGTCTTTGGTTGGTGACAGATAACAAGCATGTTAAAAAGAGGTCCAACACTGTGAACCCACTGGTTTATTTTTCAGCCCGAACATTTACATTAGGCAATGTGTGTTTACTGGCATTTGCTGCCATGTAATGAGGGCAGCTTCACTTTTATATGGTATTTCACATTTAGCCTATTCAGACCAGATCTAAATTACAATCAAAAAGAACCTAAACCACATTTAAGACAGAATGAGATAGAATGGCATGAGTTATCATTTAAAAAAACTTTAATAATAAGTGCACAGATAGGAAGTGAAATATATTTTTAAAAAATACATCATAAAATTGATTTTGATTATCACTGTTTGGAAACTACTCTTTCATTCTTCTCAAAAATAAACTTTGGTCACATTGAATTGAAATGGTAGATAAACCACAATGCTTTGTTGTAATGCATTAATAGAGTATCAATGAGTCTAATTTAAATTTAAAACCTGTATATATGTGGACTTATCAGCGCTTGCCTAAACAGCTGTTGGGTTGCAGAGAAAGTATAAGTTCATGGAAAAAGTCAAAGCCTTTAAGATAATTTCATTGTAAACATATAAATTTGCCTGTAGAACATTTCACAATTCAGCATCATGAAGAAAGTGACTCAAGGTGATGAGTAACTGACATGAATGACAGTGATTAACATGATGGTGATGAAGGAGGAGGAAGCTTAGGATTTATTCCTTGCTCTTGTGCTGAGCAGCACTTGTGAATATGCTGAGCACAAGTCGTCAGTCTCCTGAGCTAAACCAACATGACGAGACATGAGAAAGGAGGAAAAGGACATAGAAAAAGGAGAATGTAGGGATGCTGAAAATACAGACGGTTTGGATCTGTCACTCAGTTTAAAAAAATATCTGGAATGGGCAGTGATCCAAAAGAAGTGGATAAAGATTATTGTACTTCAATACACAGACAACAAGCCCATGAAAATCCAGAAATTTCATCATACAATTGACTTGAATCCATTCACTCTTCCATGTATGAAAATGATTTTAGACATGTGTATTCTGCTTTTAACTTTTTTACTTTGAATCAAGGGAGACCAGAAATTAACTGTTTTCATTGAGCTATGTCTTTTTAATTATTGACATGTTGCAACAGATAATGGCTAGTAATGTTTTTGATTGTCCAAGAGGTGTGTGTGTGTGTGTGTGTGTGTGTATATATGTGTGTTTGTGTGTTTGTGTGTGTGTGTGTGTTTTCCCCACATACAGTAATATAGGCGCGTAATATATCAGTATATCATGCCTTGAATTTCCTTGCTATTTCATATTCATATTTAGCATACTTTGAAAGTGTTGTTTCAAAAAAGAAATGTCTTAATCCTTACCCCAATAAGCCACTGGCAGCCTACCTACAGTGATGGAATTGATGGTTAAGAGGATAAAAACAGTTTACATGTCTCAATTTGTTGTTATTTTTGCATATTAGTTTGAGTTAAAGTACTAATGATGTTTGATTTTTAACATTGGATTTGTTTATTTTAGTATGTGTCCTCTACACACAAGGCATGGGCAACAAGGAATGGAGGGAGGTGAGTGTTCATCACAGAAAATGATATGGCTACTTAATGTTACATCAGAGTTCAGGATCCTTGCTGTATTATATACAAATCAATACTTTTTCAGAACAAAATCTTCCTGTACAGTGTCATCCTGCCCTTTCACCATATATTCTCAGTGACTGATAGAAAATACAGATCTCGGTGAGAAAGCTGAAGCTAGAGCTGTCCATGCCTATCTATACCCAGTCTCTCGGCACTGTATACAATGCTAAGGCATGCATTGGACATACATCAGCTTACCATGACTTTAAATAAACAGCAAAGGACATTCAGCCAAGTTTATATATCAAATTGACATGAACCGTTACTATCAAAAGTGGTTTGGATGAAAGCTAACTATAAAGTGCTTCAAAACAGCCTCAACTTGTTACATGTTTGTACATTATTGTAAGAAGTCATCATTTTTAGTGGTATCTCTAATGCCTAATATAATTTAAATGTAAATCATTCTATGTGGAAAAAGACTTGAGTTTTTATGAACATTGTCAAACTAAACCCATGTTGTTATGTCTAGTGCTCTTCTTAAGACACATGTTGAAGGTTAGATTGGGAATTTTAAGTGCTGTTGACATTTAATGAATTCCTCATTACATGGCATTTCCAACATATGCATTCGATTACAGACTTCTTATCTTCGTTACCGTCAGTAGAAATGCCAAATAGGCAATTTCAGTGAACAGACAGTCCCCTAAATAACTGAAATGTGTTTGAGAACATGTGCTTATGTATGACTTCCCAACAGTTAGTACTTCTGATAATGATGAAAATTCATAAAGGTAAATGAGAGGGCAAATTTCGCAGCCTCTATCTTTTCCAGTTATTCATAGTAATGAGCGGCTCATCATCTACATGTTAAATGCCAAACCAGAACCTACCTGACCCTCATTGACTTGATGCCTCTGTTATTCAGCCTGATGCTAAAGCTTTGCATAATCTTCTGTAAGCTGTCTTTCCCTGATGTGCCTCTTGAGGGTGAATCTTCTTGTGATTAGTTATTCTCACAAGTTACCCCTCTCAAAGATACTTCATTTTTATGAGCTTCAAGATTTCATTATGTTTATGTTTAACATTACAATTAGGTGTACATGATTTATTGAGCCACAAACTTTTGAAAGGGACAAAGGGATTCTGATTGTTCTTCTTTTTTTCTGTGTAGTTTGGGAGAACAGAGGTTATAGACAACACACTAAACCCAGACTTTGTGCGAAAATTCATATTGGATTACTTCTTTGAAGAAAGACAAAACCTCCGGTTCGACCTGTAAGTATAATCTGTCATGGTTGCTACTATTTTATTTTATAATCTCATGATCTCAGAGTTGGAAAGCAATTTTCAGTCAAATTTCAAGTATAGCTATTCTTGCATTGATTGAACATCTGTACTGTTCATCTACCTAATATTGTGTTTTCCTGAATAAGCATAAATAGTCAAAGATTTTAGATGAATATGTGAATCACTTTTATTGTTTTTATCCTGGGTAAATACACCTTGTACATCAAAGTGTTTTAACCAGTTTTGAAAGAATTAACCAGAATTAACCTTTATCCATGAATTTTGAATTTTGTAATGCTTATATTTGAAGATTTAGATGTAGGGTGAATAGCTTTGATTTATATTAAACAGTTTCCATGCAGTGATTCTGGGAGCAATGGATCTGATGGAAACAGATCATATCTATCTTCAGATTATAGAAAAAGCATTGTAGCAATATGAATAGATTATATTTTTTTGAATTCATAGTGACTTACATAGTAATTTTGTTTACCGCATATTGCACTGTAACATTGTGCATATGTATTGATTAAACGCAACATCTTATATTTATTTTCCGACTTCTCATTTTCCATTAGATGTCACAGTATGTGAGCACCAGTTAAAATTTCACAGTCTTCTCATAGGTGGCGGGGTTTTCTTTCTCAGATTGAATTCCTCATTGAATTAGGAGTGGATTTCAGTGGCTTTATTTTATTAGATGGGAACTAATTATATCATACTTCATAATAACGAACTGGGGTCTGAAAGCTATTCTCTTGATGAGTAATTGTGTCTCCATGTGTGCGTGTGAAATTATGAGAAGTGAGGGGATAACAGGGTTTGCACTCTGTATTGACAAATAGGTGATACATAAAAACAGAAAAGAGTCAACAGCACAACTTCACCTCAGAATCATCTGAGAATCATTCCCTATTCTTTACATTTCCCTCCACTTACGTGACCATATTCCTTCCATATTTTCCTTTATTTTTTTAATTTTACATTATTATGATTGAGGCCCGAGCATGTCACTTTGTTTTGAAATTCCCTGTCAGTTTTAAATAGCAGAAATACCCTCAACATGGAAATTCTTACATTGTTTTGTGAGTCTGGCAGACTGTTTGTATATTTCTGTAGAAATACACAAATACATAGAAGTCAAGGTTTTTTTGTTTTTCTTTTTAATTGTTCAACTAGTTCAGGTCTCACTGTTGATGTTTATGAGGTAAAGCACATATATCAAACTCAAAGCGGGATTATCTTTGGCCTGCAGGGTAATAATTAATTACAATTAGAGCCAGCCCACTGATATGTTGCAAGCACCATTAATACTAGGAGTCCAACAATGCACTACGAGTGCTGTGGCGCATCAGTCAAGTGCCAACAAATGCAAGCCCAACCTGCTGATCAGCTGCCCTTGCTGAGCCACCTGTTATCAACTGTCAACTACACCTTTCCCCCCAAAATGGGGGACATCGAAAGGTGGAATGGGGGGTTTCAAGACAGGTGGGAGGCAGAGTATATGTTCAAAGAGAGAGCAACAACACTTCTGATACTGAAGTGACGCAGATTTGTGTGTAACAGTGAAACATTTGGGGTTAAGCTCGGTGCAGACACAACTACGGGAAAGAATATCTTTGAAGCAGTCAGCGGATACGTAAACGAAATGGGTCTGCCTTGGGATAAACTTGTGGCAATGACAACAGATGGAGTGTCGGCGATGTGTGGGCCAAAGAGTGGACTGGTGGGCATGATTTGGGAGAAAGTGCATGAGGAATTACTCAGGAAATTTCTCAGGAAAAGCTGCTGATTGCAGCCCATTCTCATTCCAATGCATCACACATGACGAATGTTGAAGGCTGTCTTTCGTGTCATATAACGATGCATTAGGATCCCCTTTCTCGTCATTTTTTGACGGACCTGGATTAATCATGTCTACATTAACACTTGTATTTTCCTCTAAACCTAACAAAAATAAAAGTGGAGTGAGTATTTTGCACATGTTTGTGTTTCAAAGAGGAAATGGCTTTCCTCCACTGATGTGACACCCGATGAGAAAGGATTGCCTCATGCGCCGATATGTGACGTATGGTAATCTGTCGTCAAAAAATCAGACACTTCTACAGGTTTGTCAAAAAATGACGAAGGGTCTGATCTGTCGGTATGTGACACCAAGGGAAGCTTCACCATTCATCAGGCGGTTGACACATTGGGATGAGAATGTGTTACTTAAGAAAGAATACCATGAGAAATGATTTTTGTTTCCTTTTTGTTTCCTTTTGTACTCTTTTCTTGCTACCACAAAGCATGTTTGACGTTTCCTTCAGGGAATTATTTTTTGGCTGTGGAAAAATATTTTCATTAGAAATTACCCTGGAAATGTTGCAGGTAGAGCCATTAGAAATTGTTGCAACTGATTTTTAATTTATTTAATGTTTAATGTTGATTTGATAGGCAACAATTTGAAACTTTTCTTAGTTTCAGGGTCAATATGTGCAATAAGTTCTTAAAAGTACGTTTTTCAAAAAACATTGAACCACTCTGGCCCTCGACTTGTAATGATTTTTACAAGTGTATTTGTGTATTTTACTTTGTATTTGAGTTTGACTATCCTAAGATAAAGAATTGAGATCATGCAGCAGATTCTTGTAGAAACCATGTGTCAGAAGGTCGTCATATGCTGTTTTTAATACCCCTGTTTGTATATGAGATGAGATGAGAGATGAGAACAACTTTATTTATCCCGAAAGCCGAAGGAAATTGTTGTGCCAGAGTTTGAAGTAAAAACATAACAGTAATAGATAATAATAATAGTTATAGTAATAGTAGTAATAATAGTAATAGTAATAGTATATTTGTGATCTATAGTACTGCAGTACATCAGCCGAACCAGCTGTCACATGAGATATATGTAATGTAGTGGGTCAAGTGGGCAGAACAACAGGACAAAAAGCCAAACTGGTATATGCATTCCCTCATACTGTGTGTGACCATGTGGTGACAATGACGAAAAGACAGGCGGCACAACTAGAGGTTACAGAGATGAAGATGTTGAGGTTCTCTTAAGGAGTGACCAGGATGGGTAGGATCGGGAATGAGTCTATCAGAGGAACAGCACATGTTAGATGTTTTGGAGAGAAGGTCAGAGAAGCCAGACTAGGATGGTTCAGTCATGTACAGAGGTGGGATACTGAATATATTGGTAGACGGATGCTGGAATTGGAGCTGCCAGGCAAGAGGTCTCAAGGAAGACCAAGGAGAAGATTTATGGACATAATGAGAGAGGAAATGAAGGTAGTTGGTGTGAGAGAGGAGGATATAGAGAATAGGGTTAGATGGAGAAAGTTGATTCACTGTGGCGACCCCTGAAGGGAAAAGCCGAAAGGAGAAGAAGTAGAAGAAGAAGGGGTCAACAGTTGAGAGCAGCAGAGATTGCAGAGAAGAGGTGAAGAAATGGGTTCAGGAAGGTTGGAATGGGCGAAGAAAAGTTTCAGGGGTACTATGCGATAGAAGACTATCAGCCAGATAGAAAGGATCAGTGGTGAGAACATGGATGCTGTATCATCTAAAGACAGTGTCCATGACAAAAAATTACATTTGGCAAAGCTAGAGATCACAGAAGATGCTAAGGTTCTTTTTGGGAGTGACGAGGGTGGGATCAACTCATCAGGAATGAGTCTATCCGAGGAACAGCACATGTTAGATGTTTTGGAGAAAAGGTAAGAGAAGTCAGACTAAAATGGTTCAGTCATATACAGCAGAAAGATAGTGAATATATTAGTAGACAGATGCTGGAATTGGAGCTGCCTGGTCTTAAGGAAGTCTAAAGAGAAGATTTATGGACGTAGAGAGGGCAGAGGATACAGAGAATAGGGTTAAATGGAAAAGGTTGATTTTCTATGGTGACCCCTGAACGGAAAAGCAAAAAGGAGAAGACGAAGACTATTCGGTGTGTTGAACCAAACAAGTTTATCATTCATTCATTTATTATCAACCACTTATCCTGCAGTCAGGGACGCGGGGACGCTATAGCCTATCCCTGCTGTCCTTGAGTGAGAGGCGGAGTACACCCTGGACTGGTCACCAATCGATCACAGGGCCACATGTGGAGACAAACAACCATCCACTCTCTCCATCTCTCGTCTGGGAAATTTTGATTCTCCAATTATCATTTATTTAATTTCCTCAAACTACTGACTACAAACTTCTGAACTGAAATGGGCAAAGTTACCGATGCAGGTAAAATTAAGGAGAGTCTTTGGCCTTATTCATTGGTCTCAGTTTTATTTTCTAACCTAATGTATCTCTGATTAGCAAATGAATGTTTCATGAAAATTCTGACATAATCGAGCCTTTCCAACTATTAAAGTTTGTACCTGCCAAGAGTAGTGGTGCTCAAATCAATTGTATGAGCGCTTGCATAAAAACGTATATCGTGCACACCTTTATTTACCTTTAGTGGCTAATGGTTGAAAAAAAGAATCTTTTTAATTTGTCAAATGTGTTTAACGTACTTTTATGAAACTACTGTAGACTAACTTTTTTCAAAGAAGTTGACTAAAAACTGTTCAATCATTATTTACCCTTTTATCGTTTACTGTTTTTATCCTTAACATTGAGGATGTATAAGCATGTTTTTGTGTATTCGTCAGTGCTTGCGCTCTATCTCGGCATCAAGGTTGTTATATAAATGAATTTATCCCACTGTGGCAGTGGATTCTCAATGGAACTAATCATCTGAGAAATGAATGTGCGCTTTTGAGTTTTGTATGTGTAAGTGTCCTTGTATGTGCAGTAAAATTTGTGCACTTTGCGCACTGGTGTACAACTCTGTGAAAGACAATTTCACAGGTTTACTTCTGGAAATCTGAGAAAGCACAATGATAGTTCTTTTGTTGAGCACTTATTGCAAAAATAGAACAATACACATATTCATAGCAACATGTCTAGCTTTGGGGACTACCTAATTCAAATATTTGGTTGTTGGAGTATTTGACTTTCACTTCACTATTAACATACAGAGATAGCTGGCATTTCTGGACTGCAGAGTCTGTTACTGTTTGTTTGCAGGTTTAACAATGTGTCTTCCTTAGGACTACAGAGAGGAAAAGTATTGTATACATAACTTATGTGTATAGTTTACAACCACTGACTAAACACGCCAAGCCAGTAAATCTAATGGTTTTCTCCAAAAAGAACATTTAACTGTGCCAAATATCAAGTTGCAATTCAAAATGTGTAACTCCAATGCAAGAACAAAGGATGTACATCATCCACAACATCAGTGTAAAGTAAGTAAATTGGCACTCATTTCTCTCCCCAAAGTGTTACCCAGCAATTCACTTTAAGTGATGGGTGAATTCGCCTTGAATTGCTGGGTAAATTGCTTGTCTGATTGCTTCCCACTCTTTAGAGTAGCCTCGACACCACAGGGACCATATTCAACCAAATCTTAAACTCTGCTGTGATTGTAGCAGTAACATGCAGGTAGAACTGAGAACACTGAAATCTGAAAAATATTCTAGCACACCCTGTAACTGATAATAAGAATGGCCTCTTATTGTTTGATCAGTTACAAATTTTTCAGCATCTGTCACTTGCACAAATGCAGAAAGAATACTCATCACAATCATCTAGGTAAACTCAAATAAATAATTCACCATTGTAGTTAAATACTTATGATGCAGGTGAGTGAAATACCCAGAGCTGATAGTTGATAACGGACTGCTCAGACCGGTTGCTGATTTACTGACTATAATCATTGTTGTGTTCACAGCTAAGCTTATGTCTGCCTCCATTACTCTTCAGTTCCCTAAATCTTCACTCTCTCCCTCATTATCTTAGGTATGATGTTGACTCGAAGAGTGCAAACCTTTCCAAACACGTGAGTACCAAAATGTGTGCTGAAGTGAACACATGTTTTCTTTTATTCCAGTCTCTCAAATCAACACTCAACTTTGCTGTGCAGGTGTGTGTTTAGTTTGAGCAAGATTTCCTCCTTTGTCATTAACTTCCATTAGCCTTGTTTTAGCCTGATAACAGAAATCTGCTCATTACAATACGTGTGTTTATTTATCTGACGTAATAGCACATTTCCATCAATATTGCCTCCACTCTATTTAGAATGCCATACATTTTCCACCTGTGTTGTTTTTCCTCGTGAATCATTGTGATTACCACAACTTTAATTATGTACCACAATAACTTGAAAACAATGCCACCTGTATCTTGGAGTATCACAATGTAAGGAGAAAGAGCCCTGCCCGTAAAGGTGACATCTGGACCCCCAAAAAATTAAGCTGGCCATTGTTTTTCAGAATTTGTTAGCCCTAGCCTGATATATTCATGTAAGGTAGCATCATTGACTAAATGTATGGATATGCTAATACGTTTTTATATGCGGTAAATGTATTGGTTCTGTGTTAATATCTCACACATCTTACACATCACCAAAATTCCCAGATACATGACTTTCCAGCGTTGTGCCATAAACAAATAAAAACAGCCAGTCTGCATATATACTGTATATATATATAAAGGCTTTTTTGGAGCTTGGAATATAAGGCTGTTATTAATTTTTTCTCATAAGAGGCCTATGAGATCAATAAAATCATTGTCATTGTGTATATCCTTATGTTCTAAAGCTGATAGTACAGTACAGCAAAAGAAAATCATTCATTGCATAAAATTCCACTGACAACATGTACATGGTATTCCCCGATTAGTTCTGCCATTCAAAACTACTTTTAATACTTGCAAAAAATAAAGAATTGAAAATAAAATATTGAAATCCTACCTCTTTCCAACTGTTAATTTCTCACAATGATAAACCTATGGGCTCTGGTGCTATGAAGGAGCTCTGGTTTCACAATAATGCCAGTATATTATAATACACAGTAATGGACAATCATGCTATAATCTTTGCAAATTTTGACTTACTTAATTATTGTTTGGCCACTGCTTAAAATGTGGTTATGATTTTCTTTTCCCCCACATCGCAATGGTATAATGAGCTTTACTTTGCATGTAACTAATGTCTGAAAAATTGGGTAAAAGAAATGATGAGAACATAATTATAGGTATACAGTTGGAGTGATGTGAAAAAGTACTGTACTTATTTCATACATTATTTCAGACATTCCTCTTTGGGCTTTTTTTCTTCAGTGTAATTGCCATTCTACACTTGTGTTGTGTCCTTCCCTTATATATTGCCATTTCTCGTTCCACTTCCTCAATCTGTCTTTCATCCGCCTTGCATCATTTTTGTGAAATCAATAATCTCATACAAGAAGAAACTGGCATGTTGGCTAGGCAGCAGGGAACTATCTAAGCAGCCTCCAGTGCTAATCTCTGGGGGTGGCAAACTGGAGAGCCAATCCATTAGATGGTGTTTAAACATGGGAGGTGTTGGCCACAGGCAAATAGAGGCACTTGGTGAGAGTTAGAGAGTGAGAGCGTGGAATATAAAGGTATCACTTACTCATACATCTCTAAATTTGAATCTTACTTTGTGGTTAAGGTACTTTTCTAAATGCAATTCTACCTCGAAGCTTTTCTAGAGAGAGAGAGAGAGAGAGAGAGAGAGAGAGAGAGTGTAGTGTGTGTGTGTGTGTGTGTGTGTGTGTGTGTGTGTGTGTGTGTGTGTGCGTGTGTGCGTGTGTGCGTGTGTGCGTGTGTGCGTGTGTGCGTGTGTGCGTGTGTGCGCGTGTGCGCGTGTGCGCGTGTGCGCGTGTGCGCGTGTGCGCGTGTGCGCGCGTGCGCGCGTGCGAGATGTTAGCTGTACACGTTGGGGGGGTCAATGTTGTTGATGTTGATGCCCCTTCATGTGGCTATTGAGGCCAATGTTGGACCTGCACAGTTGTCCACATATGGAACAGCCATATCCTGATGCTGGGTCTGGCTATTGGTGTCGTGCACGTCTTGTGGTCCTCCTTTCAATTAAATTGATGATTTGTTCAGTTGCTTTGTTTGCCATGGTTGATGTTACAACACCTCAGGAGGTCTTTTGTAAAGTCCCTGTAGTGCTTTTTCTGGTCATTAGCAGCCCACTTAGAGTTATGTAGTAGTCCATAGAGGACTTGGTGTGGGAGGTCATGAGCCTGGCAAATAGAGGCACGTGAATAGTACATTATGAAATGTACTCCATCAACCCAGGAGAGCATAATCTTTGCAGTCAGTTTGCCTGCTTTGGAATGGAGTGAGATTCCCCAACTGTTTGCGCAGTCTGCTCTGTCCCCTCTCTGCTTTTAGAGGACAATGATGCTGACATCCCTCTTGTCCTGTTTCTCATATTGCCAGATTTGGGTGATCAAGAGGTGTACAAGGCGTATGAGAGGATAACCTCCATGTCAGAGTACCTCTGCTGGGATACCATCAGGTCTTAGGCTTTTGTTGCTTCTTAAGCTCCTGATGGGCTTGCGTGTTTCTGAGAAGTGTGGCAGGGTGTCCAGGTGTGGTATCTGAGGCATGTCTGGCATCTTGTCAAGAACGTTCGGGTCTCTGTGGTTGGTGTAATTGAGGAGATTTTTAAAGTGATTGGCCCAGCGGCCAAGGATCTCTTGGTGGTACTTGAGTAGGCTGTCTCCAGCAGAAGGTCTGATAGAGGTTAAGATCTGTTTCCTTGGACCATATAAGGCTTTAATGACATCATAGATGCCCTCTGTGTTATTGCAATCATCATGGTGTTGACTTTCTTTTGCTTTCTGCAGCCACCAGGTGTCTTCCAAGGCCCTTAGAGCCAGCTGTGTTTTGGCTCTAGCCTTATTGTAGTTCGATTTTAAGCTGCTGACCAAACAGCCCGAGGACCGTTTGGTCTTAGTGCCAAGGGCTTTTGAGGCTGCAGAGTAGATTGGCATCAGCGTCCTCCTCAATATGGGAAAGGTTGGATGCAAGGTGGCGCCGGAGGTTGTAAATGGTGTCTGGGTTGGTAAGAGCTGCAATGTTCAGGATTCTGTATCGGGCTGTCTTAGGGCAGCAGGGTGGGATGACCAGATGCCGTTTAGACCTGTCCATGCGGTTATTGGGTCAGCACCCTGCCCCACGCATGGCTTTGGTAATGGTCACATCCCGTCTGTCCTTTTGGCGAACAATGATATAGTCCAGAAGATGCCAGTGTTTGGATCTGGGATGTTGCCACATGGTTTTGAGGCATTTTTTGATCTGGAAGTTGGTGTTTGTGACAAACAACTAGTGTTGTTTGTCACAACACCAGTTTATCCACAAGCTACTGGATAGTAGCTGGTGCCCATTGCTCTTCATTTTTCCTACCCCATGCTGTCCAATGACCTTATTCCAGATAAGATGTTCATTACCCACTCTAGCATTGAAGTCACCCATAAGAAGGTCTGTGGCTGGGATTTTCTGGATGATGCAGCAAGATTTCTTTAGAATTCTTCTATTACACTGATCTCTGCATCCAGGGTTGGTACATAGGTACTTATGAGAGTTGAAGAGTGTTTCTTGGCAAGAGGAATACTCCATGCCATGAGCTGCTCAATGATCCCTATAGTGGACTCAGGGATATGCTGCTGCAGTCAAGTCTTCCCAGAAAAACCTACACCATGGATGCGATGCACACCTTCTGGAATCTTTCTCTAAAAGAAGGTGTAACCGGCACCTGCCTCTGTCAGGGAATCCTGACTGTGTAGCCTGGATATGGATTGGCAGACAAATGGAATATAGGATGAAGAATCAAACGTGTTTCATTGTGCTCTTGTTTACATAATTACATTGAAAGAAGGAAAAATATCTCGTTAAAAAAGATTTTCCGATACAGAAGGGGTCATTTATGCATCATTTAATCCCCCGCACCGAAAGTCTTAAACAGCTATCATTTGGCTTAGAGGCATTATTTCTTTCATTATTTCATTCTAGAAGTTTAATTAATTTTATTTTGAGACTTTTTAAAGAGAAAATAAAAAAAAATCAAAACTTTTTTTCCAAACAATATATCAGTGTATCCTATTTTAAGTGTTTTAATTGTAAAAACACATATTTTATTTTAAACTGCATTTGCATACAGAAGAAGCATACATATAAGTGTCAAAGTTATAAGGCATGATTAAGTAAGTTTTGAGTGTCATTTAAGTGTCTTGAGGTAGAGCAGTGTGTCCATTTTTATGGAAATCATAATATGGTCACCCTTAACTGCATTACTGCTCTGTATTATTTCTTTGATAGCCTTTTTACTTAGATGCCATGTAAATGTATCAATCTCCAAACCAAAATACTTCAATTTCCCTCAAATTTCCATCTTTATGGAACCCCTTTAGTGAGGATGTTGTAAAAGTACTGTTTCAAAGCAACTACTTGGGGTGACTATGAGATTAACTACACAAATGGTACATTCAGTGTAAAATTAAGTGGCATTTATGGTACACTGGCCAACTCACAGCACTTCACGATAATGCCAGTGATTCTTCCAAGTGATAATAAATGTCCTCACCAGTCTGCTTTCTGGTAAGATGAAGTGTATCTGTCCATAATACCATTTAATCACCTATGAAGGGTGCATGATCGGTTAACAAAGTAGAATAGACAGCACATTATTGTAATACCAAGGCTCAAATTCTACTCATTCGTACCATGAGAATTCTTTTCAGACATATATTTGCAAGTTTTCTGAATTAATTTATAACAATTATATGAATTAAATCAAGTGAGTTGCCCTATTGCCTTCTTTGTTCAATTTACATGTAAAATTTGGTCTCTTTCCCATTGATATAGTGTTTTTTTGCATTTTGCGTATTCTCTCTTCCTCTTCCGATCAACCAATATCTATAGCAATGTTTTGTTATGTGGTTGGTAAAAGTGGCCGTTTCTTTAACAGCAGAGTATCGAGGGAGCAAAGTGGGGCAGGTGTGAGGGCAGGAAAGTTAAGTCTACTTGCCAATATAATCTGTCTATTGGAAATGTGGAGGTGTTTGAAAAAGGTTAGAGGATGTTGGGTTGTTGATTCTGTTATCTTGGAAGCTGGCTTTCTCTGCCACTTTTGCTAGTGAACAACTATTTTTTCTGAGCTATCTTTTTATTGTAACGTCACTGAAGGAAATCTTTTTTCATTACAAATGTTTTCCTTTCTTTTTTTTATCATTTACACTCTAGGACTTTTTGGGACAGGCCCATTGTACTCTGGGTGAAGTGGTGGGATCAATGGGCAGTCGCATGGAAAAGGCTCTGGGGTAAGTAGATTACAAAACTGTGGACGCGGCTGCATGTCAGTGATTGTCATCAACAATTAAATGCTGTCAAACCTTCCCAGCTGAGGTAAAGCCCAAGGGAGGTTACCCTTGTGTACCTCTACCATAACAAAGTGATATGCCATTAATATTAGAAGCTGTCTCTCTCTGCCGCGCTTCTATTTCATCATTTATGTATCACTTTCAACTATGAAGTGTGTTTCTGTTGGTGAGACCAATATCTGAACATACCTCATGAGTTATTGTTTCTCTCTCTGAGTCTTCAATTTTATTTGGGCAGATGACTTTTCAAGGGAAACGTATAGCCTTCCATTCATTTGGGGAAATATGTACTTTCACTGTGGAATACAGATAGAAATGTGCTGAATGCTGAATCAATATATGGATTTTTTGTATTTCTGACTGAGCATTATGTTCTGAAAAGTTTTTCTGACTTTTCAAGAATTGATACTAGAACAGTAGCTGAAGTCTTTTTGCCCAAAACATGTTTTCCTAAAACCTAACAGGATATTTTCTAATCTTACAAGGTACATGTGTTGCCAAATCTGTATCAACAGTGGGAAATGTATAGATCCCTGCTCTTTCATCCTGAGAGTGATCTTTTGGTTGGACGCTTTTCAACAAGTTTGATCTGTTTTTTGTCTTCACAAGAGAGCAAGTTCTGCAATCACAATGGCAAAAACAAAACAACAGTAAGGGCAAGGAAAAGAACAGAGCCAGCCATTGATTTTAACCAGACAAAAAAAAGAGGTGTGTGAAATCGACA
This sequence comes from Fistularia commersonii, assembly GCF_037954325.1. Taxonomy (NCBI): domain Eukaryota; kingdom Metazoa; phylum Chordata; class Actinopteri; order Syngnathiformes; family Fistulariidae; genus Fistularia; species Fistularia commersonii. The sequence continues at coordinate 15,036,244 of NC_141288.1, forward strand.
TAAGCAGACAGGTTTATCTAATGATGAGTAAAGAAAAGAGAAGTTCGACTCTTTTTGAGATAAAATGTTAACCTTGATGTCATATTGTATCTACAACATTATTCTCCAAATCTTCTTTTTCTCATTTTATATCTTTTATGCTTGACATGGCTGGACTTGTCAGGCATGGCTGTGTGCATTGTCATCGTAATCCAATTTGCTTGTTCATTTAAGCCTTGACAAGCTTTCAGATCTTCGAGACAGGAGTAAGGGCCAAATTAGGATCCCTACATGGCAGATTGGGAGAAAAAAAAGCAACTTGGCATCCTGTGTATGTGTGGTATTTGTAGACTCCTCTCGGTTTCAGCCAGTTGAGCAGTAATTGCCGAAGTGATTGTTTCGTCAGGTTTCCCAGTCTAAAGAAGGCGTAAGCAAGCTTGCTTGTGGATCTGTATGTGGACATCTGTCTGTTATGCAGCTCCAAAGTGCAAAACGATGTTATGTATCAATGCTCATCTTCAATCATAAATAGACAGACAGACCCACACACACACACAAAAATACAAGCGCACACTCATGCACTCAAATTCTATCTCGCCTCCGTCTCTCTCTTAGTCTTGTAATCACCAGGGAAGATTCATACAATTACAGACTGCTTGGTTTCTAAATGGACACGTGCACTAGAAATGATATAGGTGTTTTACCTTGATGACTGTGGCTTAATTTAGATTTGTCATTCATGTTGCAGGAAAAACGATGATCTCATACTGATGTGAATCCAAGTGCACATAGAGTTGGTAAATTCTCTGTTTCATCCTCCCAGTTACAGCTTCTCCATCAAAATATTTTGATGTTAAATTGAGCAAAACAGTAAATTTATTGACAATGGCTCTTACTACAAAACATATTCAAATGATAAGTTGCTGTCTTTCCATGCTCTGCTGCTCATTAGAAGTTTCAGTCACAGTTTTCTATGACTACCATGTTATGGGGTGGTTAGTGGTTTGTCTACTATATAGGGTTATGTTTTATAAATGCTCGAATCCTTCTCCGGGCATTATCATTATCAGGGCACAAGCTACACATTCGCCTAATGATTACCAATTCAAATTCCAACAGGGGTGAGTTCCCTGAAATTTTACCTTTGTTCCCCCAACAACAAATACACAATAATGCACACATTTTCATTTTACTTTTTACATTAAACCCCCATTAAATAATGAGATTGGGTATCAAGGTTGAAGAAGCCTCTGAGCACAAGGCAGAACTGAGAAAACACATCACAGAATCCCAGCAGAATACAACTTCCTACCTGCCATGGCAAAGTAGAGGATGTGGCAATTAACTGATCTATACACCCTGTCTATAAGATGGACTGCTGTAGCTGGAAGGACCAGGCAAGACTGGGAAATATGAAATTTCAAAAAAATTTACATTTTCAAAAACTTTTATCTCGGCAGAATCACGTTAGATTGAACATTGTGTTTGCATTTTGCAAGCTTTTTTGTTTTAAATTTGACAAAAATAGAGTTTGCCATGAAGGGTCTTTGAGAGGAAACAAGCTGGTCTTGGTAGTTATGTAGTTGCACATCTTGACAGCAGTCAACTCCCTTAATTATTCAACTTAATAGACAATAAAAGGTGACAAAAATGTATATATTCATAGATCCAAACTGATTTTGAAAATAGTAACACTCAACATCTACCATAAATTTCACAACCGAGGCCACAGCTGTACCAGTCGTTGTGTTTCTGATCTGTGTGTCTGGATGTACACAGTAGATGCGTGTCTATGTGCTTAGATTGTCAGCCACACACCTGCAGCCTGATGTGACAGAGGGAATCTTTAAAAATTTGAGTGAGTGCTAATTACCACTAATTATATTGTTCAATCAAACTTCTCTGGTTTTTGTGTGTGTGTGTGTGTGTGTGTGTGTGTGTGTGTGTGTGTGTGTGTGTGTGTGTGTGTGTGTGTGTGTGTGTGTGTGTGCAAGGCAGAGAGAGAAAGAGAGACAGATCCTCAAAAAAAAAAACAACACAAAGCTCTCAGACGGTTTAGGCTGTGTGTTGTTCGCTGTTTGTTCAACATATTATCATATATATCTTTGAGTTCATTCAATACTTTCTGCACACAAATTAGGTAAATTTGGGTCAATTATTTTATGAAATCTTTACATCTCAAATGTTTCATATATTTATATTCAAAAGAGGTATAGGCTTGACTTTCAATTAGTAAAAAAGGAGTATAAGGATAGCTTTAAATTAAGATAAACGATTCCAAGTCTATGGTCATTTTTTCATTCATAAGTAGATCATTTCTGGACAGGTCTTGTAAAATCCATCTGCAGTATTTTAAGTGCTGTGCCAAATAACCGTCAACAACATTTTGGGAACCATGGCTCTTAAGGGTGCTGTGGCACAGGGGGTCAGAGCAGTCGCCCTTTGACCTAAAGACGTAATGTCTTAAATGCTTAAATGAGTTAAATGCAGTGGTCAAATTTCGGTGATGTGCTAATTGTATAACTGAATGTTTCAATAAATGTCTTTACATCCTTTTAGATGATTTTGGATTCACTGAGTGACACCTCATCATGACTTTTCTTCAAATTACAGTTATGACAGATGCAATTTTGTAATCTCATCAAAGAAAATTCAATAGAAAGTTATAAATGATTTCAACAAAGTTAATCGAGTCCCAGAGAGCTTCTGTCAGTTTCAAACTTCTAAATGCAGGAGCATGGTATCCGTCCTCATTGTTTGGTTAAATTTGAATGAGAGCACTCAGTTCAAGTGATTTCAACTGAAATGCTGCAAAACTTATGATGGTGTTCATTTCAAGAGTCTCTTGATCACAAGTGACAATGGCCCCCTCTTTCTTTAATAGCCCCCTTATTTTTTTTCCTTCATGCCTTTCTTTTCCAATACCTCTCTTTCTCACTCAACTTCCCAATGACTTTCCTCTGTGTAGCAATAAACAACAAAGATGTGAATGGTCTCATATAATGTGGATGGCTTATTGAAAGGCCATGTCAACTCTAGAGATGTGAATCAGATTACACCTGCATGGATAACTCAGAATAAAACTCCGCTGTTGAATATAAAGATACAGGATATCTTTCCTACATCATGCCATAACCCTATACAATAACTCACTCCAATCAGTTACTGCACTACTTGACATTATTTATTCCTGTGTATTTTTAAATCTGGAGACTTTTTTTAAAGAATATACTTCATACTTTAATATGTCAGTTTGTTTGTTTGTTTGTTTGTTTGTTTGTTTGTTTGTTTGTTTGTTTATTTATTTATTTATTTATTTATTTATTTATTTATTTATTATCTGTCTTGTCCTTGTATGTCTTGCTGCTAAACAATTTTCCAAGCATGGGATCATTATAGTACATCTTATCTCATCTCATCACATCTCATGTTAAATGACTGGAAACAGTAAATACAAGTCAAAATGAAAGTTTATATGGAAGTACTAAAAACATCCCTTCTAGGTATGGTTGTGTTACTGTGTTACTGACTGTGTATTATTCATGAAGTGATCACGGATGTAATTTTAGTGAATATTTTAAATAAATTAGGTCATTATGAATATACTGTCAGTCTGTCAATGTCATAGTTCATGCAAGGTTGCAAGGTCTCTCTCGATTGCTGTGTGTGTGCGTGCGCGTGCGTGCGTGCGTGCGTGCGCGTGCGTGCGTGTGTGTGTGTGTGTGTGTGTGTGTTTGACTACATGAGCTCCTGATGAGTATATCTGTTCTCAGCATTCTTTCATGAAGGGGTGTACTGCAGCTCAGAAGTGGCCTGACTTAATTACCTGCCTCTTGCCTGACACTGATTGCAACTCCATCTGTCTTGATTAGAACATTCACAGTGTTTCCTCAGTTGAACAGAAGCACGCATGCTCTCACACAAACTTACTGAAAGAGAGGTCGAGACATTCCTAAAGCACTTTTCAACTTTGAAGTGCTTTTCTGTGTCATGAATAAACCAAAAAATAGGAAAGCAATTTGGACGCCTCTTAAGATGTGGATGAGCTTTTTATCAAATTTGCAGATCCAAAGCTTTTGGAAACCTCGTTTATCCAAAACACGCACTGTACTAACTTTGTAAGGATCATCAAACAAAGAATTATACCACTTAAATACTGAATCTGTTTATCTCTTTTTGTTTTTATTGATACAATTATGATAATAGATTAATTATAGACTAACCTGTAACATATGCCTGATAAAACACACACACACACATACACACACACACACACACACACACACAATTTAAGTTGGTTTTGGATTATAATTCTTGTTAATGTTTGGCGGTTTGCACTTGCCTTTTGTCTTGAGTTTAAGTGATTTCCTTTCTTTCTTTTACATTCAAACATGAAAAAACTAGTTGCATGACACAATTCCAGGTAAATGGTCACGTTCATTTCTATATTTTTTACATTTCTACAAAATCTGAATAACATGGGTACATTTAATGAAGCCTTAGATTTAGGAATTTGGAAAAAGCAAAAGGAAAATGCATTATTTCCTGATAGAGATGTAGTATAATGTTACTTCCAATGTGTTTTTTTTACTTTTTTTCCACTTGGAATCAATGAATCCTGAGGCTGTATTTTTGGAGGCGGAGGAAATCCAAGCTCTCCAATACGATCCTGTACGTACAAAGGATTTCAAAAAAACTTTTTTCAGTCTTTTTCTCACAGCAGTGTGCTTTTTGCACTTTTTTAGACCTCATGCAAATAAAAGCCTTGACCTCATTTCACCATGTTAAATATAAAAGGAAAAATTTAGCTGTTGAGATAAAAGCTATTTTTGCTCCTTTTCTATCTTCAGATTTTGACACAAAGGTTAAATAATACAAAAGAAGGAAAGAAAGAAGACAAAACTGCAGCTCCTCAATGCAAAGCATTGGTTCCAGGATATATTTCATATCATCATTCTGCCATATCAGAAGCACTTTCCTTCCAGTTTCTTGTACTGAAGTAAAAGGAGACTTGAATTACATTCAGGGAGAGGTCTTTGACCCCAATTCAGGGCTTTTTAAATGACTGCCTTAGTCGATTTCTGCCAGCTGGGTCTCTCAAAGGGTATCTCATCACAAGACAGCCTTCTTTGTCAGATTGTAAGACCTTTCAATAGTTAAGTTAAATTGTGTCGCTGTGCTCTTCCGCCCACACATGCAAGGTTTCCTTCAGTTAGTCATTCTGCTCTGAAGACTCTTGCAGGAAAAGATAAATCACTAACACTATCAAGTATTGAGATGCCTAGACGTAAAATGAAGTATTTTCTACAGCTGCACAGGAGAACTAGGATTTTTTTTCAAAAAAGGTGAATGAAAAACAATCAAACTTTTTTATTTTAACACTCACCTATTACATTTGTTGTTTTTCTTTTAACAAGATACATAACATATATTGAAAACTAATCTTTTAATATCCATTTTTTCTTGTTTAAGAATGTATTCAACCCATTCAATCCATTATTTGAAGGTATGCATAGCAATATGTACCATTCAGATTGGTACTTAGAATGTCTATTGAAAATAGACTAAAATTATTATAAAAGATCACAATGGAACTTTTGATCAAACCTGTTGATTGGGAAACTTGAACAATGTTGGTCACATTTTTTTCACCAACACTGTTAAATGTAATGTTTTATTATTCTGATTCTTGTATTCACCTTTTACTTTGCTGTTCAGCTGCACTTTCAATAAATGGCCTGTTTTAAAAAAATGCAGCTGCGCCAAAGGGAATGTCAGCAAAACAGTCAGATAAGTCAGTAAAACTTTATTGATAGAATACAAACCAACGTTCTGACAACTCCGTTCAATCCCAAAACAAGTTAGTGCATTCACAATAAGGTACTGTACCCACTGGTAGCTCTTACCAGTATTTGTGCCGCCTTCGTTGAAAACAATTCTAACTCCATTTGTCACAGTTCAAGGCATTTCATAAAACGAAAGCACCAAGAAGGACCGCCTCTAATTTCATTGATGTTAAGTTCGCGTGTTCGTCCTCTAACCGTAGCCATCGCTTTATTCCCTCGGAAACTTCTTTACTCGGTGCACGTCATCTTGTTGCTTCCTCCACTTCCCATTGATTCATTAATGTTGAATTCTCTCGCTGCCGCTCTATTCCCATGTTCTACTGTGTGACTGATAGTCTTGACTTCAAACACTGTATGCTCAGTTGGACAGTAAGGAGGGAGTGAATGATTTATACAGGTTGGCAAAACAGAGGTAGAGATGGAAAGAATGTACAGCAGGTTGGGGTGATCAAGGATAGAGGGAATTGTATTGACAGATACTAATGGAAGAGTGACGGGAAGACAGAAAGAGTACTTTGAAGAGCTGATGAATGAGGAAAATGAAAGAGAGGGAAGCGTACAAGAGGTGACTATTGTAGCAGAAGTACAGAGAAGGTCAGTGGGAGCTGAACTGCACTTTTGTTGACCAAGAATAAGCATACGACAGGGTGCCAAGAGAGGCACTCTGGTATTGTGAGAGGTGGTCTGGAGTTGCAGAGAAGTATGTGAGACAGTGGAGAGGTGAGCTGTAGGTGTAAAAAAGAAGTTAAAGGTGGAGGTGGGACTTCATCAGGGATCAATTCCGAGGCCTTTCTTGTTTGCAGCAGCGACGGACAGGCTGACAGATGAGGCTAGACAGGAATCTCCATGGACCATGATGTTTGCAGATGATGATGTGATCTGTATTGAGAACAGGGAACAGGTTGATGAAAATCTAGACAGTTACAAGTACAATATACAACAGTACAAGTACCGATTGAACCCCCCCAATGTGTCAACTGTTAAACACCCCTTTTTCGTCATTTTGCAACAGACCTGGAGCATCATCTCTATGTCAACATCAGCTCTAAACCTAACCTAGATAAAAGTAGAGCGTGTATTATCCACATAATTCTGTTGTTAATGACAAACTGTATTCCTCAACTGACACTGCACCCGAAAAAATACGGTTCTCCGCATCAGACACCCCTGTCTCGTGATTTTTTACAAACCTGGAGTGTTATGTCTATATCAGCATCTGTATTCATTTCTAAACCTAATTTGAATAAAATCAGAGTTTGTATTTTCCACATATTTCAGTTGAAAATGAGAAATCACGTTTGTCCACTGACACTGCACTTGATAGAAGACGCTTCTCCAGGTGTAAAAAAATGAAGCTCCTGGTTTGTCGAAAAATGACAAAAAAGGGCTTCTAATGCATCGATATTTGACACAAGGGAAGTTTCACATTTCATCAAGCAGTTGACGCATTGGGGGTGAGGATGTGTTGACATAGAAAACAATGGAAATGCAGAGTCATTGTTTGCTGGTTGTTATCTATTGATAAAGTTGTTATGTATAGATTTTTTTATGAGGTTATCAACTATTGAGAATGTATTCAATTACAATGCATGCGGTTCTGATGTCGGTGCACTTAATTGGAATTCAGTAGTTGTTTTTTTCTCACTTTGGACTCTTCTGTCTACAGAGGAATTTCAGGGAAGAAATGTGGGACCATTATTGTGAAAGCTGAGGAGCTAAACAACTGCAGGGTGAGTACCAGAAACTGAAAATGATTTATAATGCATTGCGTTATAGATTTCAAGTATTAAAGATTCAATTTTTTTCAGCAATTGGTTAACTAAAATAGGAGAATGCAGCCTCAGGGCGCATGGACCAGTGTCTGACCTGGGGGGCAGAGCAAGTTCCAGGCCTGGATAAATGCAGAGTGTGGCGTCAGGAAGGGCATCTGGCGGAAAACTTTTGCCAAAACCAAACCTGTGAATCAAACCTAAGCTTTAAGTTGTACTATCATGTTACTGACAGGAAGAGAAATGGAGTAGGAGTTATCTTGAAGAAGGAGGTTGTTAGGAATGTTCTGCAGATGAAAAGAATGTCAGATACACTCATGAGTCTGTATCTGGAAACTGAAGGTGTGATGCCCAATGTTGTTAGTGGCTATGCCCAACAGGTGGGATGCTAGCTAGAGGAGACAGGAGTTCTGGAATGAGTTAGATGAAGGGATACAGAATATCCCCAGAGATGAGAGTGGTAATTGGTATAGACTTCAAATGGGCATGTTGGTGGAGGCAATAGAGAAAAAGCATACGGCAGGGTGCCGAGAGAGGAATGCTGCTATGGTATGAGGAAGTCTGGAGATTGCAGAGAAGTACTGTATGTTAGATTGGTGTGGGACATGTATGCTAGCTGTGAGACAATGGCGAGGTGAGCTGTAGGTGTAAAAAAGAAGTTAAAGGTGGAGGTGAGACTTCATCAGGGATCAACTTAGAGGCCTTTCTTGTTTGCAGTGGCAACGGACAGGCTGACAGATGAGCTTAGACAGGAATCTCCATGGACCATGATGTTTGCAGATGATGATGTGATCTGTATTGAGTACAGGTAACAGGTTGATGAAAATCTAGAGAGCTGGAGGTATGCTCTGGAAAGGAGAGGGATGAAGGTTAGGTGCAACAAAAACAGAATATATATACGTGTGAATGACAGGAACCCGGGCAGATTGGTGAGGGTACAGGGAGTGGAGAAGGAGGAATTCAGGTACTTGGGGTCATCAGTCCAGAGCATGGAGAATGTGGAAAAGAGGTAAAGAAACTGGTTGGAATGAGAAGTGAAAAGTGTCAGGGGTACTATGCAATAGAAGACTATCAGCCACGATGAAAGGAAAGGTGTACAAGATAGTGGTGAGAACAGCTATGCTGAATGGCCTAGAAACGGTAACAAAGGGAAAAAAGATAGAAGGCAGAGCTAGAAGTCGCAGAGATGAAGACGCTTAAGTTCTCTTTGGGAGTGACAAGGATAGATAGGCTCAGGAATGAGTCTATCAGAGGAACAGCATATGTTAGATGTTTTGGAGAGCAGGTCAGAGAAGCCTGACTGAGATGGTTTGGTCATGTACAGAGGAGAGATAGTGAATATATTGATCGACGGATGCAGGCATTGGAGCTGCCAGGCAGGAGGTCGAGAGGAAGACCAAAGAGAAGATTTACTCCTGTAGTGAGAGAGTATATGATTGTAGTTGGTGTGAGAGAGGAGGATACAGAGAATAGGCTTAGATGGAGAAGGTTGCCTGTGGCAACCCCTGAAGGGAAAAGCCAAAAGGAGAAAGAGAAGAAGAAGAAGTGAACCAAAAAAGGAGGATCTTGTTAGTGTAAAGTTGGCCCGTAAACCTTTGTCAATTGTATTTCATTCTTCATTAATTCCGAAAAATGAGAACATAAATGGGGACGGGGCTTGGTGACAAGCACCTGCTCGCCGGGCCTTCACCCATGGGGCTTGGCTGGGCATAGCCCGAAGGACTGACATGGGTCCCTCTTACCCTGGTCTCACTACCCATAGAAGGGCCAAGGGGGTCGGGTGCAATGTGAGCCAGGCAGTAGTCGGAGCGGGGGACCTTGGCAGTCCGATCCTCGGCTGCAGAAGCTTGCTCTTGGAACATGGAAGGTCACCTCTCTGGCAAGGAGCCCGAGTTGGTGTGGGAGGTAGAGAGATTCTGACTAGATTTTGTCTGACTCACCTCAACCCACAGTGTGGGGTCTGGTCCCAGGCCTCTCCAGAAGGGCTGGACCGTTTTTTATTATGGAGTTGCCTCCAATGAGAGGTGCCGGGCAGGTGTGGGAACATCTGGTCAGTATGCCTCCTGGACACCTCCCAGGGGCAGTATTCCCGACATGTCCATTTGAAGGAGACCACGGGGAAGACCCAGGGCATGCCGGAGAAACTTTGTCTCCAGGCTGGCCTGGGAATTTCCTTGGGGTCCCCCTAGATGAGCTGGACCATGTGTTGAGGGATAGGGAGCTCACTGGTCTTCTAATGTATTCAATGGTCATTTTGTAACTTAACCCATATTTTCTGTTTTTTTTTTCATTTTCATGCAATGTTATGTAGATGTTGTTGTCATTTAGTGCTAATTTAAGGGTCATATATACATTTTAAAGAAATTTCCAACTACTATGGGGGAATTGATGTTTTGGTTTTTTTAAGCAGAGAAACAGCCATTTATGCCATGCTTCAGCTGTTTGTTTTTTTTGCATGTTTTTTTTTACATTGACATTTTGCCACTCAGATTTTTGGGTATATAAAAATAACAGCAATAATATGTTGCAGCCTGATTATTTTTGAAATTTGTCCTTATTGCTCAACTCTATTATAAGACATGTTTCTGGGATTTTTTTCTGTAAATGGACATCTCTGGCTGACTAATTGGCCGGATGGATGGATAGAGTGTTAGATAAACAAAAGGTTCTTCTTGTTTAGCCTCCAGGACAAAAAGCTTTCTGGTTCCAATGTTGTCACCCAGATAGCATCCCTTCATATGCATTTTTATATTATTTCTTATTTTTTTCTGTGTCTATCCATCAGGAATCAGTAATGATGCAATTTTGTGGGAACAAGTTGGACAAAAAGGATTTCTTTGGCAAATCTGACCCCTTCCTAGTCTTCTATAGGAGCAACGAGGATGGCACGTGAGTCATGCTTCCCTTCAATCAAACTTCCACCATGTTTCCCTCTTCCTTTCGTGTTTGGTTTAATCCTTACCTTGATCCAAAGGAAATTGGTTTCATTGATTTTCTTGGGGAACCTGCTGCTTGTTCAAGAATGTGTGTGAGTAATTGTGGGACATGTATTTGTGTGCAACATTGGCGAAGATTGTATCACATAGGGGCGGGGGGCGGGGGTCGTCAGTATTATACCGATTTTATGGATGTCAATTCAATCAGAAATACACAAGAATCCTCATCTAATTAAAATTATACAGTAGTTGGAAATTTAAATTAGGTTGGTGCTAAAATTTGAAAAAGAAAAGCATCCATATTGGAAAGCAATATACAAGACATTTGTGTTAGACTGGCCTGAAGGATTTTCATATATCTAATATACATGTGAAAGGCTTCTGTTTAATTCTCATGCCCATCTTTCGTTTTATAATAATTTCCTTTTTCTTTTGGTCCTCTTGTCCTTCTCAGGTTTACCATCTGCCATAAGACAGAGGTGATTAAGAACACGTTAAACCCAGTATGGCAGGCATTTAAAATCCCTGTTCGAGCCCTTTGCAATGGTGATTATGACAGGTAAGTCAGTGGTTATCTAATAAGACCAGAAAGTGAAGATGTAAATTTAGAAACATACACAGTTAGTATGGGATATGATGGGTCCCTTTTGATAAATGCAGATACAGTTCTTCATGTATTTATTTTCTTATAAAAAGACAGATTCTAGCCATTGTTCCTCTTCAAGATAACATAAAGAAAAGCATCCTTTAATAGGTTGTTGTTTGCAAGAAAATAAAAGCTTGTCATTGATTTAATTTTAACTGTACAAATGCCATATTGTTATTTGACACAAAAATTAATCATGTATAATATACATATGCAGAACAAAATATATATTACAATAAATACATGCTACATGTTAACATGCTAGAATAAAAACATATATCACTACTGAAAATAAGTAATGAAACCACTATTTTTAATTTTATTGAGAAAAACTTAACCAGCAATATAGAGTCCATGTTCAAGTAATACTTATGGTTGAAAATGGAAGATTTTCTGTCACTTGTGTCTCTTCTGTGGCTGCCATTGGAATGGTGGAGGTCTGTGATATATGTTCTCTAAAATCTATTACTAACTAGCTAACTAGTCCTCTTTTGAGTCATAGCTGCGAAGTAAAGCCAAGGATATACTTTATAGTCCATCTGAGAAATAACTTTGTGATGCAAAAGCTTCCTGTCATTTCAAAAGAGGATTAATTCAAAATGAGACACCATAGTCTATTTTCAAAGCATAACACAGCTCTCACAGAGAAGCTCTCGCTCACATACACAGCTTATTTGCATTAATAGGTCTATCACCGTATTTGCTCTTGTGCCACTTCAGTGAGAATGTAGTATATGATTATGAGGTGTCTCTTCAGGTCATTAGGAAGTAGCAAAACTGGAGATGGAACTGTTGTAGATTAGCTAATTTAAAAAAAATGTCAGCAATAAGTGTTTGACCGGAGGCAGGAATTAGAGTGTTTGTTCTCTCTAGCATGCCAGAAATGTGAAACCACTGGCAATGATATTTATGTTAACTACTATGTTGCACTGAATTCAGTAATCCGAGTAGGCCCTCACAAATGTTTGCCCGTTTGCTGTTGCTGATTTGTTTTTTGTATGAAGTACATTTTCAATACACTACATATACCTACATTACAAAGAAGTCTACCAAGTCTTGTCTTTTTTTTTTTTTTTTTACTAAAGTCCCTTTTTCTGTTATTTTGTGTAACTGAAGCCGATCACGAAGGATTCTATATCAGGATAAAACCACTAAATTCATCAAATGAAAACATGTTATAAATGTGTATATATCTGCCTCCAATATCGATAGCAGGTGGCAGAAGAAGTAGACAATAGGGTTTTGAGAGTAGATAGCACCATTTTGGTTGAATAAGCTTATTAGGGGTGTAGACTCATGCTGTGCCTTATCAATGTGTGACTACTAACAAATACACGAAAGTAGAATACACACACTCATAAACTCAGTGTGTTCACTCGGTCTCTCTGCAGCCTGCAGGAGGAGATAAGGCATAGTTCAAGCTGGTAAACAATAGGGACTTGTTTCTCAGTGTGTTCTCAAGACAAATAAGCCTGTCTCTCCCTCCACACACTGTCACACACTACTGTGCTTCCATCACTAACCAACACTCACTCATACACACACACACACACACACACACACACACACACACACACACACGCTCAAATATGATCAACAAAGTCAATTTCTTATCACCTCATCAAAGCTTGAATTGACAGAATGTTTTCATCTCAAATGCTGTATCATATTGAACCAATACAACACACACATACCTGTAAAGCTTTACATGAACATATGCTGCTCCAAATTCAATAGTTCCTCTTGTGAAGATGTTGTTTTTCTGACCAGCCAGATTGTCCCTTACGCACAACAGCTGCAGAAGTTGCAAAAGTTATAACAATACAATAGTCAAAGCAGTGCAACTTCAAACAAAAGTACAATTGAATTTGACCACAGTTCCATCGATTCAAAGTTCAAGAACATGACCGACATTGACACTTCTTTTGGTATGAAACTCAACAGTTTTCCCTGAAGGTAGTAAAATGCAGTCTTTTGTATGCTTATGCATGCCTTAGTCTCTGTCAGGTATACAAACATAGAAAATAGGTTAAGGAAACAAGTGCCACTTCCATCTTCTCAATCGACCATTTATGTAACAAGCAATTTACATTTTTTACCATATTTTCTCTTATAGGGGTGGTTTTCCCATGTATGACTCTCCCAATTCTTCTTCTCTTGGCTTTTCCCTTCAACAGTCGCTACAGTGAATCAACCTTCTCCAGCTAACCTTATTGTCTGTATGCTCCTCTTTCACACCAACTACCTTCATATTCTCTCTCACTACGTCCATAGATCTTCTCTTTGGTCTTCCTTTCGACCTCTTACCTGGCAGCTCCAATTCCAGCATCCGTCAATCAATATATTCACTATCTCTCCTCTGTACATGACCAAACCATCTCAGTCAGGCTTCTCTGACCTGCTCTCCAAAACATCTAACATGTGCTGTTCCTCTGACAGACTCATTCCTGAGCCTATCTATCCTTGTCACTCCCAAAGAGAACTTAAGCATCTTCATCTCTGCGACTTCTAGCTCAGCCTTCTGTCTTTTTCTCTTTGTTATTGTTTCTAGGCTATTCAGCATCGCTTTTCTCCCCACTGTCTTGTACACCTTTCCTTTCATTCTGGCTGATAGTCTTCTATCACATAGTACCCCTGACACTTTTCTCAAACCATTCCAACCTGCTTGGACCCGTCTCTTCACCTCTTTTCCACACTCTGTTGTTCTGGACTGTTGACCCCAAGTACCTGAAATCCTCCAGCTTCTTGATCTCCACTCTCTGTAGCCTCACCGTTCCACCCGAGTTCCTCTCATTCACACACATATATTCTGTCTTGCTGTGACTAACTTTCATTCCTCTCCTTTTCAGAGCATACCTCAACCTCTCTAGATTTCCCTCAACTTGTTCCCCTGCTCTCACAACAGATCACAATGTCATCTGCAAACATCATGGTCCATGGGGATTCGTGTCTAACCTCATCTGTCAGCCTGTTCATCACCATTGCAAACAAGAAGGGGCTCAGAGCTGATCTCTGATGGAGTCCCACCTCCACCTTGAACTTCTCTGTTACCCCTACAGCACACCGTACCACTGTCTCACAGCTCGCATACATGTCCCACACTAGTTTAACATACTTCTCAGCCACTCCAGACTTCCTCATACAATACCAGAGCTCCTCTCTTGGAACCCTGTCATATGCTTTTTCGAGGTCTACAAAAACACAATGCAGCTCCCTCTGGCCTTCTCTGTACTTCTCTTGGCATTCTCAACGCAAATACTGCATCTGTAGTACTCTTTCTAGGCATGAAGCCATACTTCTGTACACAAATGCTGACTTCTGCTCTCAATCTAGTTTCCACTACTCTTTCTCATAACTTCATTGTATGGCTCATAAACTTTATCCCTCTATAGTTGCCGAAATTCTTCACATCCCCTTTATTCTTAAAAATAGACACCATCACACTTCGTCTCCATTCTTCAGGCATCGTCTCACTCTTTCAGATCCTGTTGAATAATCGAGTCAGAAAATCTACCGCTGCCTCTCCTAGACACTTCCACACCTCCATGGGTATATCATCAGGACCAACTGCTTTTCCACTCTTCATCCTCTTCAATACCTTCCTCACTTCACTTTTACTAGTCTCTGCTACTTTGTGGTCTATAATAGTCACCTTTTCTACCCTTGCTTCTCTTTCCTTTTCCATATTCATCAGCTCTTCAAAGTACTCTTTCCATCTTCTCATCACTCTTCTAGCATCTGTCAACACATTTCCCTCTCTATCCTTAATCACCCAGACATGTTGTACATCCTCTCCATCATTATCTCTCTGTTTTGCCAACCTGTATAGATCATTCTCACCATCCTTACTATCCAACCGGGCATACAAGTTGTCGTACGCCCTTTGTTTTGCCTTTGCTACCTTTATCTTTACCTTACATTGTATCAGCCTGTGCTCCTGTCTGTTCTCTTCAGTCCTCTAAGTATCCCACTTCTTCTTTGCTATCTGCCTCCTCTGTATATACTCCTGCACGTCCTCATTCCACCACCAAGTCTCCTTATCTACTTTCCTTCTAGATGACACACCAAGTACTCTTCTACCTGTCTCCCTGATAACACGAGCTCCCTGACCACTCAGAGCCTTTCTCAACTCCTCCCTGAAAGTCATACAACACTCCTCCCTTTTCAGCTTCCGCCACTTTGTCCTCTGCTCTGCCTTTGTCCTCTTGAACTTCCCCGTCACCAGAGTCATCCTACAAATCACCATCCTTTGCTGTCTGGCTATACTCTCACCTAGTACTACTTTGCAGTAATCCAGTACTGATCTCTTTCAGGTAACCTGGTCTATACAAGATGTAGTCTACATGCGTGCTCCTACCTCCACTCTTATAAGTTACCCTATGTTCCTGTTTTTTCTGGAAAAAAATGTTCACTACAGCCATTTCCATCCTTTTTGCAAAGTCTACCACCGTCTGTCCCTCTGCATCCTGTCCTGCCAATCACTTCTTCATCCCCTCTCTTGCCTTCACCAGAATGTCCATTGAAGTCTGCACCAATTACCGCTCTCTCATTTCTGGGAATATTCTGCATCACTTCATCTAACTCATTCCAGAACTTCTCCTTCTCTTCAAATTCACATCCCACCTGCGGGGCATAGCCACTAACAACATTGAGCATCACACCTTCAATTTCCAGTTTCAGACTCAAGATAGACTCAAGTCTATCCTGACATTCTTTTCACCTCCAGAACGTTCTTACAAACTCCTCCTTCAAGATAACTCCTACTCCATTTCTCTTCTTGTCAGTACCATAATAGTACAACTTAAAGCCTGCTCCTAAGCTTCTAGCCTTACTACCTTTCCACCTGGCCTCCTAGACACACAGTATATCCACTTTCCCTCTCTGCATCATGTCGACCAACTCTCTATCTTTTCCTGTGATAGTCCCCATATTCAAAGTCCCTACTCTCAGTCCTAGGCTCTTTCCTTTACTCTTCTCTCTCTGCTTCCGAACACGCCTTCCTCCGCTCCTTCTTTGAGCTACAGTAGCCAAGTTCCCATTGGTTCCCTGTAGGTCATCAGTACCAATGGCAGTCTTTGTTAACCTTGTCCTCGACCGATCCTGTATGATATGGTTATGGTTGACTCGCATGTTTGATTCCGGCAAAAGTTTAACGCCGGATGCCCTTTCTGACGCAACCCTCTGCATTTATCTGAGAAGGGACAGGCTCAGTATGATTGTCTCCCGATGCTTCTTTTTTATCTTTTCTTTTCCTTTTTTTTCTACATTTATAAGAGGATGACTCATCTGTCATTGAATTAAGTGAAGGCTCTGTACCTCCACCCTTTACATTAAATTATCCATTCTTATTCCCATCTTTATGTAAGACGTGGGTTGAATAGATAGATGTATTTCTAGATGTCCATTACTCAAGGCAGACATAGTGACCATATATAAGAATACATCTTAACATGATTAATGTAGGAGTTTGCACATGGCTTCAAAGTTTACATTGTAGCACATATTCAAGGAAATATACAAGTCTTCATTCATTAGAAATAGCTAGTAACATTATCTTTGGCATGTGAACATGGTGACACAATTTGCAAAGTACTCTCGTATATCCTCAAGCAATGTTTAAACCTGAGTAAATTGATGTAATTCAAAGTAATAATGTAATTTTGTCAATACATCTTACTTCTGAATAAAGGTCAAACAGATATTTCCTACTAATTCTCAAGTGGTGCCTCTTCCAACAGAACAATTAAAATCGAGGTATACGACTGGGACCGAGATGGCAGGTAATTGATATTCTTTATTTATATTTTTACTTCTGTTAATGAAATTCAATCTAACCTTACTTAATATCTCTCTGCAGACATTGTGCTACAATGATCAGCAGACTGGCCAAACAATGTCTGCTTTTTAACTGATTTTACTTAGAAAGCATCATGTAAGTTAGATGACATTGTAAATATTATCTATGACATTCAATTGATTAAGAGAGGTGTATTGATCTGACTTTAACTGTTATAATGTCGCAGTTTAGAATCGGGACTTTTGTTTACAAGATCAAGAGGAAATTGCACTTGAAAAGTTGTATGCACTTGCAAAATGCCAGACCTGATTTTATCTGCCTTGATGCTTTAAATATTTGGACAATCTAGAAGAAATATGAATTAGACATCTAAGGACTAAACCAGACTTTAAACCAGAAGCCAACAGTGGTTTGCTCAATGTCATTAACCACACCCGGACAAGAAACTGATGTTTTTGGAAAGGAAGTATCTTTTTATTTTGAATTATTGTGAGGTAGATTTACCAATGTTTAAAAATATGTGTATGTCAGTGCTTTAATATCATCATGATTTTCACATTATCGTGCCTGGTACAGTTTAATGTAAAATGATAGTCAGTATAGCTTTCTATGAGATCTTTAAAAATAAAAGCAGTGGTGTTTTGCAAGACAGAGTATCAAAAAGATCCTGTGGGATCATTTTAACACATTGTTTGGGGGAAATTAGCAAGATGGTTAATCCAGGGTTAAAATTCTTGGTGTTACTGTTTTACATTATTATTTTTTTCATACTCATCAAAATGACAGACAAGCTAGTCCTCCAGCTCCAGCAAGTTAAATAAATTGACACTCTTGTCAAAATCTTCTTCTTGTAGCCTTCTAAGAGGCTTCTTCAATGATGAGAGGGGAAATGTCAAGGGAAGAAAATCAAGTCCACTTACTAAAAGAAGATTTTTACAAGAATTAATCGTGGCCGACATGACTGAGAACCTCCACAGACATAAATTGACATTAAAATGTATCTCTTTTTTTCTGAATCACTGTAGTCATGACTTTATTGGAGAGTTCAGCACCAGCTACAGAGAATTATCCAGAGGACAGAGCCAGTTCAATGTGTATGAGGTCAGTATGTGTGTGTCCGCAAACATCTGTGTCCAAGTATGACTTAAATTGACTTCACCTCACCAGTCAAGAGGTCTGTCTTAATTTTTATTGTGCACTGTATATTTTTCAGTTTTTAATTTTCATACTTAAGACAACTCATAACAAATTAATATGGCTGACTTCCAGTCCCACAGCAATTGTAGTCCTTGGCAGTAGTGTTTCTGTAATTGGTCCTCCCTGGTTGCTCTGTTTTTGTACCTGTAGAGGTGCACTTACCTCCTTAATGCTAAAGTAGAGAAAGGTTTGCTCAAGCTAGCACAGTTTGTGATAGTTGTTTTCCTGTCTTTTATTTAGAAAATTTTAAATCCACCTTTTATTGAGGTTGCAGCAACAGCAAATATTTGAGCAATACAATGGAAGTCCATGGTTATGAAGGACTAGAATTCATGGGTGTGTTTGGACTTCAGTTTTCAATCTCCATTTTCAATATGACAATATTCAATCTATGCATTTGAATAAATCAAAGGCACTCAAAGACTTCATTTCGATTAATGCGAAGATGAGAACACAAAGGGCACTTTAACAAGGTAATAGTGTAATAGCAGAGCTCCCAACATGATTATGTATTTACAAATACATAATGAGCATAAAAGATACAGATACCTGCCTACAAAATATGCTTTCCAAACTTTTTTTTTTTTGGTTTTCTGGTGTTGATTTTAGTTTTTTTTTTGGGGGGGGGTGGCTATAAACTTTGTGCTGGCTGTTAGAGAGGAGCTATGTTTTACAAATGCCCTCAGTGAGTTTGTGTACTTTTGTTTAAAACCATAAATGATTGCTTGCCAGCCCAGAGTCAAATTGTCCTTGTGTGTGCCTTTTGTACTGTGGACCAAGGAGGAATGCATAACTCTACACTTTTCTACATGTTCCTTCCCTGAGGTCCTTTGATTCTATTTGACCTTGGTACAATATTAATTAGATCATAAATCTCCCTGTACAAGCTCTGATATATTGTTTGGTATCTGAAAAGTGTTTCTCGTTGCCTCCCTCAACACAGAACATTTTAATAAGCTTTGGCTGCTATGACCACCTTTTTATAAGTCTGTTGACAAGAATGGAAGAGACCGGTTAAAAGCTAGTTTGGTACTTACTTGTGCTTGTACTTACTTTCAGATAAACAGAATAATGGTCTTTTACTTTTCCTTTAATAATCTTTTCCTTATATTTGTAGTAGAAACTTGTTCTTTGACATTCCTCCTGAGCTGAATTGGCTTTTCTACCTCACTGCTCCCCATTTCTACCTACTGCATGTGACCTGCCCAGCAGGAGACTGTGAAGACCAATAATAACAGAAAAAACAACGATGGTCTCATTTGATTGACTTAACTTACCGTACTCTGAAATTAAACTTATTTAAATAATTGAAATACTTCATTATACAAGGTCATTTTGATATATAGGGGGTAAAACATAATCAGTCAGCAAACTTTTAATAAATATCAAATAGATAATATCAATATAAACACACTACTACTCCCACCATGAGCCTGTAATGTTCATCATTATTGCAGCAAATGCTTAAAGTTAGAGTCTAGTTTTGGTCTTGTTATCTATGCATTTGGCCCTATTGTTTGATCAGGGCAGAAAGGGAATGTCAGTTCTTTGCATTTGTTCCAAGAATTAATTTGGAATTAAAAAGCTAAATTGAATTGTTGCTTCAAAATATAAAGCCCTGTCTCCTCTGACATAGCATTATTAGATGCAAAACTAAGGAAAGAAGAACAAGGCCGCAGCTTGTAAATGAAATGTAAAGAATTTTGGAATGACTAAATATCATCCTATCGTTTCAGGTGGTAAACCAAAAAAAGAAAGCAAAGAAGAAAAACTATGTGAACTCTGGAACAGTAAGGAAATGCCATTTTGATATCTTTAGTATATTTTTATTTATTTTGATTGTTTGATCAAAATGACACCATATGCAAATGGGAAATTTTAAAAACATTGGAAATCATTAAATTTATTAATTTAGCAATCTTTGTAGGCCTTTTCTCATCCCTTTGTATGTGTCAATGCCTTCCTGTTAAGATTAAAATGGTTTATCCACTGGATGTTATCGCAATTTTAAAATATTGTACATACATTTAAATACTAAGAGTTCTGTTAGAAATTGTATACAATTTTAGTGTATTTTTCTCAAAATAAAATTCTAAATACATGATTCAGACAACCATTTAACAGTTTGGCACTGATTCATAGTGTCACTTGGGTTGTCAAAAACAGCTGTACTTAGAGTAGCAAACTTATTTCTTTCTCTCTGTGGGAAGTAGAACGATATATTGCACTGATAAATGTGTTATCCTTGATTTGAGTAAATCCATGAAGGAAGAAATCTGGCCCATTCATTAAGTGTGTATTGCATATTCAGGCTTCTATTTTATTATGCTTTATCATAAGAACGTTTCCCCAAACATTTCTCTTGCTTACTTTAACCATTACGACATGTTGTTGCAGTACATAGGTTTTTACATTATGATGTGATGTTAACTGTAATATTCTGTAAGATTCTTCATCATCAGCTAATAGCTGATGATGTTTTTTTGTCATGCCTCAATATAGTTTGACAATCATTAGACAAATAATGTGACCATATCAATGTGTTTAAATAACGCTAACTTTTGGCCCCCTTCAGTTTCCTGTAGCAACCTTCAGTAATAAAAGCACTCAAGTTGAATCGATTAGATCTTAAATACTGTACTAAAGGGTGGGGACTTGTTTCATTCTACTCATTAGTTGATTTTTTTTCTTACTGTATCAGAAACAATAAAATACGGCATTTGTTCTATCAAGAAGAACAAGTGAAAGTAATTGTCAGTGGCATAAAGCTGATTTGATCACATTCATTTCCAGGTAACACTGTTGTCATTCATGGTGGACATTGAAGTAACGTTCCTGGACTACATCAAAGGAGGGTAAGTCAGTGAGCACAAATTCATTTAAGATTCACTGAGAAATAGGGGTTGTTGTCCTTTAATGAGACATGTCATGCTGAGTGTGCCAGTCCCTGTCGTAATAATAACCTCATCATGACTCAGTGTCTGCAGTATGTCAAAGATAATAATCCCTCAGTCTGAGAGAATCAGATGGAAAGTGAACATTTGGATGAGAGAAAAAAAATCAAAAGCATGAGAAAGAGACAGACAGAAGGATTACCCTGAAGTCAAGGGCCATGACAATGATGGGTCTGCTTGTCTGTTCCCACATGTAATGATGGATTGTGTTTTAGCACTCACCTGTGCCATGTGTGGTCCTGTGTTTGTTTTTGCAGAGATTTCTCTATGAACTTGAGTTTTGTATGCGCTGTGGGGAGAACGAGTATTTGATACACTGCTGATTTTTCACCTTTTCCCACTTGCAAAGCATGTAGAGGTCTGTCATTTTTATAATAGGTCCATTTCAATTGTGAGTGACGGAATCTAAAACAAAAATCCAGAAAAGCACATTTTATGATTTTTAAATAATTAATTTGCTTTTTATTACATGGCATAAGTATTTGATCACCTACCAACCAGTAAGTGCGGTTCTCACAGACCTATTTGTTCTTCTTTAAGAAGCCCTCCTGTTCTCCACTTATTACCTGAATTAACTGCACCAGTTTGAACTTGTTACCTGTATAAAAGACACCTTGCCACAAACTCAATCAAACATCTCCAACCTCTCCACAATGGCCAAGACCAGAGAGCTGCGTAAGGACATCAGGGATAAAATTGTAGACCTGCACAAGGCTGGGATGGGCTACAGGACAATATGGAAGCAGCTTGATGAGAAGCAAAAACTGTTGACATAATTATTTGAAAATGGAAGAAGTTCAAGATGATGATCAATCTCCCTCGGTCTGGGGCTCCACGCAAGATCTCACCTCGCGGAGCATCAGTGATCATGAGGAAGGTTAGGGATCAGCCCAGAGCTACACGGCTGGATCTGGTCAATGACCCGAAGAGAGCTAGGACCACAGTCTCAAAGAAAACCATTAGTAACATACTATGCCATCATGGATTAAAATGCAGTGCATGCAAGGTCCCCCTGCTCAACCCAGCACATGTCCAAGCCTGTCTGAGGATTGCCATTGACCATCTGGATGGTCCAGAGGAGGAATGGAAGAAGGTCATGTGGTCTGATCAGACAAAAATTGAGTTTTTTGGTTTAAATTCCACTCGCTGTGTTTGGAGGAAGAAGGATGAGTACAACTCCAAGAACACCAACCGTGAGGCAAAGAGGTGGAAACATCATTCTTTGGGGAATGATTGGATTGTGGCTGGGTCTTCCAACATGACAACTACCTGAAACACACAGCCAGGGCAACTCAGGAGTGGCTCCGTGAGAAGCATCTAGGGGTCCCGGAGTGGAGTCTGGAGTCTCCAGACCTGAACCCAATGGAAAATCTTTGGAGGGAACTGAGGGTCCATATTGCCCAGCAACTGCTCCAAAACTTGAAGGATCTGGAAAAGTACTGTATGGTGGAGTTGGCCAAAATCCCTGCTGCAGTGTGTGTGAACCTGGTCAAGAACTACAGGAAGCGTCTGATCTTTGTAATTTCCAACAAAGGTTTCGACACCGAATATTGGTACAGCCTGTTTTTGTGATGTATCAAATACGTATGTCATGCAATGAAAACCAAAGTATTTGCTTAAAAATCATACAATTTTTTCAATTCTGGATTTTTGTTTTTGATTCCATCACTCACCGTTGAAGTGTACCTATGATAAAAATTACAGACCTCTACATGCTTTGTAAGTGGGAAAAGCTTAAAAAATCAGCAGTGTATCAAATACTTATTCTCCCCACTGTATGTTGCTCTGTAGAATTGACAATATGGGGCCACTAGTGAGCAGGACATGGAGTAGGTCGCACAGACAATAATATTTATTTCATAAAACAACTACATATATATGAAAACCAGACTAATTGTTTATGAAAGATAACAGGGAGACGAACAACAAACTGTGCTCATAATGTTAATTTGAATGGCAGAAAAACTCCAAAAATATAAATATAGCAGCATAGCTAACACCCGGAGGCCCATGAGAAAAATGAGGCAGGGTAGCGCTGCACCTGAGGCTCTGGACCAGCCCCCTCCGAACGAGACCAAACTAAAGCAGAGATCTTATTCTCTTTGAGAGGGGAGATCTCTAAAATCATATACTAACTTAAAAGGGCACTGTCGGAGGACTTCAGGGTACTTAAAACAGAACTGCAAGGAATGAGACTTGAAGTCGCCAATAACACGAAAGCTGGGCAGAAGTCGACAATATGAAGGCAGATATACAGGATATGAAAGGCCGACATGGTCTGACAAAGTGACCTCGCTACAAGCCTCAGTTACCAGCCTTCAAAACCGGGTGTCGACCATTGGTAATGTTTGTTGTTCTTCGTTGGATTTATCTTTTTTGATTTGATCCCTCTGCTCCCTGGGGATCCTGCGTAAAACCTGAGAATATTGAGATTATTTCCAATTGTCAGGTACATTTTTTTTTTTTTTGTGTCAAAGGTAAAAATCCCTGTTATAGCTGTAGCTATTGTCTTAGTTTACTCCACTCTGTCCAGTTATACTGCCTGGTCCCACTCCCAAAAATCTTCAGAATAGGACATGACAGATATGGTATATCTGCCTTTGCCTCCTGCCTCTCCTCCCTTTTTTTTAGTATTGTACAATAAAAGTATAGCTGAACGCTGACTAATGAATAATGAAGAAGTACATTTCCAAGAGAAAGAGATTTTACCTTTTATTCAAGTAGGAATGCATCATTCTCTAGGATAGATTATTTCTTTACTCCAAAGGTAGATTTATATAGGATAACAGACATTGAGATACTGCCTATCACTATTTCTGATGAAGCACCTGTATTATTGAAATGGGAGTTAGGACATAGACCAAAAGCTAAACAATGGAGGCTTAATTCTCTTATTAATGATAAAGTATTCATCTTGTTTATCACAGAAGAATTAAAACAGTACAAAGATTTAAGTAAACTATCTGCAATTCTAGCTAGAAGGGTATATAAGATAATTTCCCAAATCATACACCCTGATCAAACAGGCTTTATCACTGGAAGGTCTTATGTAGATAATGTACAAGGATTATTAAATATGAGATCTCATCAAAAAGATATGAAATCAGAGTCAATAATTGTGTCTGTAGATGCACAAAAAGCATTTGATCAGGTATCAAGGCAATATTTATTCAAAATACGAAAACGATTTGGATTATATCGTAATTTCGTAAATTTGATTCAAACACTCTATTCATTAATCCTCAAAAGCAACCTTAATGACTGCTTGTAGGGATTAAGGTTAAGGTTAAAGGATACAGATCTCAGAAATTTTCACTAGAACGAGGATGCAGACAAAGCTGCTCCCTATCATCCCTGCTGTTTGCCATCAGTACTGAGCAACTGGCCCAGCTCATTAGAGACAGCAACAACATAAAAGGAATTATAATAAATCAAGAAGAACGTAAACTTTCGCTGTATGCAGATTATGTTTTACCATATTTAACAGAACTGAACTCAACAATCCCATATCTAAAGGAGCTCATATCTAGTTATGGGTATTATTCTGGATATAAGGTAAGTAGATATAAGGTAAGGTAGATAAAACAGAGGTTATAGATGTAAATGATCTGGTCTCAGAAACAGTTAAGCTACAAGGTAGATTCAGATGGCCCAAAGAAGGGATTAAATATTCCCCTCTACATAACCTCTATAATGTAAATTCCAATAAAATAATTCAGCATATTAGTATTGACCTCGAAAGATGGTCTCCGCTCCTACTCTCCCCACTAGGTCGAAACGTATCTGTATTAATGTTCTGCCCAGTATGCTTTATTTATTTCAGTTGTGACGTGTCCCTGGAAATGTTACCCTTTCTCGACATCTCTGTAAAAGAAATGGCAGCCTGGACAAAAACCACGTTAAAAATTTGGAATAAAATATAGTCAGCCTATCAACTACCAAAACTACTTTCGTCACTAACAAATACTGGATTTATGAAGACCTTTACCCCTAACCATTTAGATCCTGGTTTAAAAAAATAGTGAGAAAATAATCTACTCTATTTGCATCAATTGATCAAGGATGACAATCTTAAAACGTTTGAACAGCTGACAAAGGAATTTGATCTCTGGAAGACAGACGTTTTTAGATATCTACAGATAGATCTTTCCTGACAACGCACAACGAGTGGGAAAAACTTTGAAGACCTACTTCCATAGAAAGGTTCCTAATGGCACTAATAAGCAATAGGGAAAAGAAAGTAATCGGTAAGCTGTATAATATTTTTTTATCTACAAATATACATAACTCCCAACAGATAAGACAGAGATGGAAGGCAGAAATGAACATTTACATATCAATGGACACCTGGGAGGAGATATGCATTGAAGCACACCGGACCACAAATTCAAACTCCTGGAGGGAATTTAAGTGGAAAGTAATTATTAGGCTTTTCAGAACATCAGAAGTAAGATGGCGCCGACACGTAGCTCCTGCTGGAGGAATTGTGATAAAGATATTGCCAACCACACACATATTTTGGATTTGCCCCAAACTAAGTTTATTTTGAAAGCTTTTAAATACCCTTCAAGCGGTCTACAAAACAGACATTCCACAAAGCCCTAAAACTGCATTATTCGGAGCTACCCCTATCGGTATAGACAGAAAATATGGAAAAATACCTCCTAAAAATAGTGCTCACAGCAGCATTAAAAACCATAACAATCAGATGGTTAAAACCAGATCCCCTACATATAAGAATCCAAAATGTATGGGACAGTTACCAGATGGAGCAAATTACATATTATTTAAGACTTCAGAAGTCTATCTTTGGCACCTGCCATGTCTTTATGAATACAATGAGGTTAGACTCAAAGAGCTTAGGACTGGCACCGGACATAAGCATCATATCCTTTTAGACTACCTATGTGGAGTGGATTTTTTTTTTTTTTTTAATAAGTTTAACACCCCCCTCCCCCTTTTCTCATCCCATAGATGAAACCATTTTATTAGAGAGATAGCGAATCCTTTCCTTGAGAAAACACTTTTTAATGATAAATAAGAATTGAAAAAAAAATAGTAGATCTTGTGTCACAACACCTGCTTATTCACCATGAAAGTTTTATAATTCTCTGTAAGCATGGTTGTGCAGTGGTTAGCGCTTCAACCTCATCGCAAGGAGGTTCCTGGTTGATTACAACTGGTGTTTCTCTGTGTGGAATTTACATATCAGTTGGTCCAGGGTGACCCCCTCTCTTGCCTAATAGTATCTGGGATAGACTCCAGACCCACCGTGAACATGAATGCAGGATTAGCAGTATCAAAAATAAATGAATTGATGTGTTACACTACATTCTTTCCCGTTTTGAAAATGATGCTTCAAATGCTCAGTTGTGATTTAGTGATTTTCAGTCGCTATCGAAAGGCAGCAGGGCTCATCCATTTTCCCTTTTGTATTGATCTGATAATCTGCTTTTTGACGGACTCGTTTTCTCAAAAATGCCTGCCGGACAGATCCAGCCTTCTTTGCAGTCTATCTTCTCTGTCATGATGGTGATGAAAGGCAGTGTTATCACCCATTGATGTTTAATGAATAAAACTGTACACACGAGTCAACTGCTGGTTAACCTGTCGCTCTCTTGGCTGCCTCTACAAGTAGAGCGTTAAAGAGGTCAGAGATAAAAATGAGCCGAAGAGCAAAACATAAATAATAGACTAGCTCTTTCCATGCACTTTTCACCATGTCTACTTCATTGGAAAGGGGTCATCCCAAGTGATTCAAAGCCTTTATAAACAGACCAGGATGACCATATACGGTCTCTTGATCATACCATTTCTTTTTTGATATTTTAATTATATAGGTGGCACAGTGGCTTAGTGGTTAGCACATTCCACCTCATACCGAGAAGGCTCCTGGTTTGGTTCTTGCTGGGACCTTTTCTGCTTGGAGTTGCATGTTCTGCATTGGTTTTAAAACAATCATTATTCAAAGGACTATAAATAGGCAAATTATCAAAAGATTAATTGAGGCCAGATAAGTCCCATTAGTGGGGTTTTGATCGAATTCCTAAATGTATAAACCAAATTGTCTGGACCAACTCTAATTTTAAAGGATAACCTAATGAATCTTCTTCTTCTTCTCCTTTTCCCTTTAGGGGTTGCCACAGTGAATCAACCTTTACCATGTAACCCTATTCTATGTAACAATGTCCCATCACTTCCGCTCTTCCACTATGTGAAATTACCATCAGATTAAATCATCACATCTGTTTTGATCGGTAAAAAGGACATTCCTCAAATAAATCTGCATCATAACGTAAATGCAGTATTAGGTAGAAAAGACGAATGAAATGCGACCATGTATTTTAATTTTATTGAGGTATTGACAGTAGTGTACCAACTCCTAATCCCCTTTGCGAATAAAAACGTGTTTGGTTGATTAACTAATTATTAGACTGAACACTACAGATTTAAAGTAAGAATTTTCACATATTTTAGAACACTCAGATATTTATATCACTATTTTTCTCTGAATAAGTATAGGACAAACATCTGGTTTACTTGCTGGATCAGCACATCCAAGTTTGGGCAACATACGAATTTAACATTCTAAGGAAATTGAAACATGTTATCTGACAAATATGAAAACAAATATAAAAACTTTCTGTAAAGTGGCAATTTATTTAACTGTAATGTGCTTTTACCACAACTCAGCTTTTAGAAATTTGCAAAACCTATGTAATTTTCTGGTGTTTTCAAATTACAACTTTTGGGATTCTCGTTGCTTAATATGCTAGTAACTGAAAGGTCCTGTATATACATTATTAATTCCAAATTTAGATAATGGTTATTGCTTTATGGAGACATATTAGAAACATGTTACAATGAGACATTTGCACATTTTGTGTGAGTTGCTGTTTAAATTGAATAAATTATTGCTGGCTTTGAATTTTGTGTATGTACTTGTTCTAATTTCAATTCTAATCTAAATTTCGGTGGTTGAGCTGGATGCTGTATCACTCTTCTGTGGCTGAGTACCAAGTGTTTTCCCACTGGTTGAAGTGTAAATGGCCTATAATAATCTAAATGCATCTGCTGGAACTATACAATAGGAGACTGAGTCTGTGGACAGGGGTACAGCCTTCGCAAAATGAATATAAACCATGATTGCTAGTAAAGATCCCCTGGGAATCCTCCTCACTAAAGCATTTCTTTGCTTTTGTTTATCCACCTTCCTCAGGTATTTGGCCTTTAATTTCTGTCTTCTCAACTCTGCTCCTGTCTTATTTCCTCCCCACAGCTCTCCTATGTTCTGACTGGCAGCTCTTTTTGCAGCCTCAACCTAATCAGCTAATTGTTAATTTGGACCTAATTAGAACATGATTTGCTGACAGCATTAGCATAAATGACTGAATACGGGAGGATACATCTGAAGTCAGAGCATCTCTGCTCCCATTCTTTTCATGCCACTGATAAAGCTCTAGTGCCACCCGTGGTTTTCAATAAAGACATCTCTATTCATGAGCGTGCAGATGAAAATGAAGAGTTGTTGGTGGCATCTTTCCTTTCAAGTTGTGCGTTTGATGGCTGTTCTGTCACTCCCAGTGACAGATATATTGTTTCCTTTTTTTTTATTTATGAATTGAGTATTGAAATCAGAATAGAAGCAGAGAGATCTACTTGAAGTGAAATCCTTGTGAGAGGTTGTCATTAGCGAGAGGAGCAGACACTCAAACAGGAACAATGGTTTTAATCTTATCTTCAAGAACAATCAAGATTCTTTGCACTGGTGATGATACCTTGCTAGTTTATAGCACAATACTAATACTTAATGCAGATATTAGGTGTTAAAATGTATTGTTGCCCCTCCAGATGGATGCCATCCACCCAGCAACATCTGTTTGCATATCATCAGGAGGGTCACTTCACCCAACTTGCAGTTTTTAGGCCACTCAGTGCAGTCATGCATACTCTGTGCCATTCCCTCCGGCTTTTAAATATAAGTGGAAAGAAGGCATCATTTTGAAATGCTATTCTGTCTTAAATAAAATATTTCAACAGTGTAGATTAAGTTAACAACTTTATGGATCTTACATTTTTTATCTGCAACTGCCTATCTAGAATTCAGTTTAATTTTCTGTAGTCAGCAATAATGGGGGAAAAGAAAAGAAAGCTGGGGTGTATTCTTCTATTTGGAAAAAAAAAAAAAAAAAAAAAAAACTGAAAAAATAAGGATTCAGAGAAGAAAATTATAAATTATGGTTATCAGAATCAGAATACTTTACTTGTCCCCGAGGGGCAATTGGTTACTGCTGTTGCTATGGTAGCCAAAAATGTATACTTACCTGCAAAAGTTCTATTTATGGTCTGAAACTGAAGACCCTTTGGTCAAGTAATATATGGACAGGAGATTAACAAATCATATGTAATTTTTCAGGGAAAGGAAAATATTGACTATGACTTGTAAATCACTGGTCAGGAACAATAATCTCACAGCATCGGTCTCTTCCTAAATTTATACAAATCCCCTGACACATGGATGCTACCTGTACTAGAAGAATCGACGGCACCTCCGCCAGATAGCTTTGGGCTACCTACAACATCTGTTGGCGTATACACACTCAAAATAGTGTTCACTATGGTATGCTGCTAATAATTTCTGATGTCATCAAATAAAGTTGCTCTTGCTGACCATGTGAAATGACACAAGGAAGCAAATTGAAAGGTATTATTGCGGTCACCCAATGAAAGACAAAGAGTAGGACCTCCCGCCATGACCCCAGAGAGGGTACTCTATCAGGATACTAGCCTATGTGATACTGAATTGCCTGCGGCAAAAAGGGACCTTGAATTTTGGCAAAGAATCTGTGTTGTGGTTCACCCTTCGGATAGAAGAGAGCAAAGGAGCTGGTGAAGTAATGCGTGTCATGATTACGGGGGTGATTCCTGACCCAAACGCAAGGACACTTAGGAGGTAAGGCGTCTTAGGGGGTTTTATTGACCAAGGGAGATGAACAGAGAGCTAGACTGGGTCCAGGTTGTTTCTAGGAGTCACAGGAACTAGGGAGTGACAAAGACCCACCAGGGAGGAGGAGCAGCAGGGGAGAGGTCCGTGTGGCAGCACCCACTCTAGACAGCTATCTGGCCCCGAAGGGCTGACAGAAGCTCCTCTTATCCTCACCCTGACGAGGCCTGATGAGCCCCAGATGTGCTGGCACCCCAGCTGAAATCATTCTCCTGCTCATTCAGGCTCACTGGTGAAAGGAGCTGCATACAGGCACATAACCCCAGATCAGTAACAGTAAGCAGAATACGTAAATATTCTATACATAATGGTTTAACTTGAACTTTGATGCATAGGTGCTCTTGATTTTAATTTGTACTACACTTGTTTCTATCATCCTAAGTCATGTACAGTTCACATTAAAAACACAATGTGGCTTTTGTTGGTTGTGGCAACAGGAATGATAGCCAGTGACTGTTAAGAAAAAACAAACAATTATTGGGTAGGATTTTTGTCAATGTAAATATTTGGCTGGATTTACCTGTAAATATATTTTGGTGTGGATGGTAAAATTTGTACAAATTGTCCTTGATCTTCAGGTGCTAGGGACAAGAGAAAATTCCCTTCAATAATTAACCAACTGAATCAATAGTAACATTTAAAGGAAAACTAAAAGACTGGCTCTAAGATATTGAACACCTGTCTATATGCTATACTTAGATCTAAGCATGAATTCAAAGCTGCTTCCTACTCAAGCAAATACCTCATCTGTATTAATTGCAGCAAAGACTACTGAAAACAGAAAGGTTCTGTGGTGTGTTTGCACACGTTATCCTAGATGCTTTTTCAGTTGTGAATTATACGTTGAAAGTTGATTGACAAAAGTGTTACCCATGACTGTTAGACATAATCTCTTCATCACACGTGTCTTTACTTCTGTTTAGTTTTGTCTTTTCACACATTATTATACACCTGTGCATCTCTCCATTCGCACATACTGTTCCATCTCAAATATTTTATAGGTTACAAGAATATTTTTTGGAAAATGTGTAGACTGTCCGAGGGACAGATCATGAAAGAAGAAAATGAGCCTGAAAAGTGAATGCATAAGGGAATGCTTTTTTCTGTGTGCATTTATAGTAAGCATTACTGGCCCCCACAGAGTGTTGTTGACACAAGGTGTACCTCAGCAGCAAACCTTCTATTTTCAAACAGATTCAAACAGAGGACATCACAAATAGGATCTCAAAATTACAGACTGGAAATTAAGTCAGGATAGTCTCATTGTAACTGTAAAGTTAGACAATTTTGAGTTCTGTCTTAATTTATATTTAAATATGTATCAGTCATTACAGCTTTATTCTAAATGTTCATTATATTTATTTCTTCTTTGAAAAATAAACAACGATCTATTTCTATCTGTAAATATATTTCAAATGTATTTAATTTATAAATAAATATTGCCTGAAATATGTTCAAGGAGGCAAAAATGCCTCCGAAAACATAAACATAAGCTCACGCTCTTCCTTTTTCTCTTGAATCATTGTGACATGATGTTGCGGTGAGGGCTGCGGTCTCCAGAAATCCCTTACCTGCCAGAATATGGGGCTGCCTTTATGTTTTGAACCTGATTGATGCTGATCTCTTCTTGCTTCTTCATACTGTGTTTCTGTGTGCTCATTGCTGGAATGTACCATACCTACATCTTTTAAAAAATGAATGGTTTTATGCCAACCCACAAGCTTTTCCCATCTTCTAAACTACATCATTTGTTTTCACAAAAATGATCCCAGTTATTTTTTTCGTTTTGTTTGTTTGTCTTGACTTGTTTTATGGTCTGTGTTATGTTACCTTGCTGTGCCAGGGCTCAAATTTATCAAGCTGCCTGCTACCTCAGCATAAAACTTTTTTTCAACATCTGACTCAGTCCCTCACTCCTTTTCTTTCATCCTGTTTTTTATCAAATGTGAATTTCATCAAATGTGTTTTAATGGGTTTGCCTGAATACAGCTGAATATTTGTCTTTTTTTAAATTTTGTCTGTGTGTGTGTGTGACAGAGAGAGGGAGAAAGAGAGAGAGAATGATGGATAGATATGGATAAATGTGTGGGAGAGAAAGAGGTCATGCATAATTTAGGCTGCTAGGCGGAGCAAATTGGAGCAGTTCTGTTTCCTTGTCCTTGCTGCCGTCCTCTCGCAAAAGTAGTTTACTGGAATTGTCAACGTTTTCTGGATGGTAGTACAATGGACCCTCTAATGTGCACTGAATTATCCAGGTTTTGGGTTTGTCATAATATCCCCTGTTTGTGAGAATCTTTCAGTACAATCAATCTGAGAGAATTAAAATCATTTTTGTTCAATACCTTTTTTTATTGGATCCAGTGACATGTACTGAAACATTCATTTAGAGGTGGAAATTTCAAATGGTTTTAGAAGTCATATTTAATTTGCAAATCTTAAATTACCGCCTCTTGAAATTCTACATTAAATTGCAATACAAGAAACACTGCTAAAGTTGTCCTGTTTTTTGATTTGCAAGAGACAAGTGCTAAAACAATATAACATTGTGACAAATTTTTTAGACGGACTTTATAAGCCACCGTGGAATAAACTTCAAAGTGTTTCCAAGTGTTTCAACACATCAATAGATGATATAGCAAGAAGGTTCATTCCTGCATTCTGTTCCTTTAGGTTTAAGAAGATTATTAGGTTAGAGACTAAATGAGCGCTATATTTTGATTCCTTCTCTCAGACAGTACAGGGCTCTGAGCAAAGGGCAAAAAACATGTAAATTTATTCTCCTCTTTGTAACAATGAAAATCATCCCGCATCTAGAGGTGCGAACTGCCTGTTACATATTCAAACCCAATAAATGGATTCTTCAAATTTGTGGGAAGATCATTTTTTCAGAAGTTGCTTTCACTGCAACTGACAAAAGATTGTTTTGATTTTTATGAATATCAATCACTTCTTTTGTGAGAATGTGGAATTTGAGCTGCTGGTACAAGCCCTTAGTTTGTGTCTGTCTAATAGAGCAACCTTTTTTCCTTTTTTTTTTTTTATTTATTCACTTAGTACATTAAAAGTTTTTTTTTTTATTTTGTTTTGTTTTGCAATTATTTTGGGTTATAACTCAAGAGGGCAAACTTAATTATCTGTTTATACACACTCTCTCTGATCAGGCTGTCTGTGCTTAAAATTTTTCACACCATATTTATGTATTTAGCTCAGGTGTCCTGCATGCAAGTTCTTCTTTACAATGATTGGTTGAAAAGGTTTATTGACCAACATACAGTGCATTGATGGCTTTAAATGCATCACAAGCAAAATAATCATGTTTGTCTTTAAACTGTATTTTCATCAAATGTTTCCTGTGCAATTGTAATTTATGTAGGTGACACAAAATATGCAAATGCTTAAAACTACTTGTTTTTAATTGTTTAGCTAATCTCATTTTTGTTCACCCTCTTTCTCACTGTGTCCCTGTGTTATGTGAGAGAAAGAAAGAGAGAGAGAAAACAATCTTTTGGAAAGGCAGAGGATGATTTAAATTAAAGAACAATGTCTCTCTTGTTTTTCAAGGACCCAGATAAACTTCACAGTGGCCATTGATTTCACTGCCTCCAATGGTAAGCCTTTGCTAAAACACACTAACACACCCAGACTCACAAAGACATTAATGACCTGTTAAAAACACTCAAAGTGCATTGAATGTCTCTAGAGAGTTATTCAAATATATGCAGATAGGGAGTCAGGTGTTTCCAAATGGCCCTGTCAATCACACCTGGCAGCCAAAGCTGAGTGTATGAATGTGCCATGATAACTACCAGGGACTGCACTCTACCCTTGAGCTGAATCCTGGAAATACTGGCTGCCGAATCCTTTTAATTGTAGGAGAATTGCAACCTCCTGATAGCATGTTTGTAAACTAGGGACAAGCTTATGCTGTGGTACTTGTAAATTATGTTTCTCATTTGAATATTTTATTAGACATGAGGTACAGCAGACAGTTTAGATTTAAATAAAAAAAAATCAAAGATGAGTGTTGATGGTTTGTGGTTGAATGGCTTTTTTTTAATTTTTCATGCTAAATATTTGGCCTTGATCAAAACAAATTATCATCAGATTTTAATCCCAAACTACCAGTAAGTATGCAATACATGAAACAGAGGTTGTAAAAATGCCTTAATGTCATATGCTTTGTCTGACATTGAGAACACTTATGGGTACTTAAAAAAGGGTTGATTGTATGTGTTTATTACGGTAATTACCAAATGTTAATACCTTATCTGTACAAATGTTTGTTTTGTTTATCAAAGGTTAGCCCAATGTCATTAAACAAGTTGCCAAAACTTATCGGATTCAGATTAGTTATATTCCCAATTACTGCAACTGGAAAAATAGTGTGCACAAATGAGAAGAAAATACCTTTCATCCTGGCTAATTTCCATATGGATGAAAGTGTCACCATAGTAAACCTGCACAAACACAATATCATAATTAGAGTATTCACTGTATTCACTTGCTTTGTCCAACTAAGGTAACCCAGCTCAGCCCACCTCACTCCACTATATGAGTCCCTACCAGCTGAACACGTATGCCATGGCTCTCAAGGCAGTTGGAGAGATCATACAAGACTATGACAGCGATAAGATGTTCCCAGCTCTGGGGTTTGGAGCCAAGCTGCCCCCTGATGGACGGGTGTCGCATGAGTTTGCACTGGTAAGAATTCGTTGTTGGGAATAAAGCTGAAGTCAAGTGAGAAGTGCAATTAACCTAACTGAAGATGGAGGCTTTTTTTTTTTACATTTTGGAAGGTTTTTTTTTATTTCAGATGTTTTCCCTAAATGTTGAGGATTGTTGATTCATGTTTGGACATAATTACTGAAATATATAACTCTTTCTGTGCTTATCAAATCTCTGCATTCCATTTGTTTCATGCAAATAATATCCATGTTCTCCTCTCACTAGAATGGAAATCCTCAAAACCCATACTGTGCTGGTATTGATGGCGTGATGGAAGCCTACTACCAGAGTCTAAAATCAGTTCAATTGTATGGCCCAACCAACTTCTCCCCTGTCATCAATCATGTTGCCAGGTAACATGTGATTTTACTATTACACTATTGTAATATAATATATAATAATATATTAATATAATAATGATGCTGATGCCGATGATGAAAACAATGAGATTTCCTCTGCGCTCGGCATAAAGCTCAATCTGAAATAAGGTCTGCTCTGAGTCTGGTCATATGGCTTAAAAGCATATATCATGGACAAAAGAAAAGA
Organism: Fistularia commersonii; assembly: GCF_037954325.1. Classification (NCBI taxonomy): domain Eukaryota; kingdom Metazoa; phylum Chordata; class Actinopteri; order Syngnathiformes; family Fistulariidae; genus Fistularia; species Fistularia commersonii. The sequence continues at coordinate 15,071,643 of NC_141288.1, forward strand.
GGAAGTCTAACAGGAATAGTACTGGTAATTGGCAGCTGATTGCATGTTTAGGCATGGGCTGTGTTATAATAGCATAATTTTTACTCCAATATAGGCAACATTACTGAGATAGTGTTCTCAAATAAAAAAAAAACATTATTACAACTGAATTGATGTAATTTCTGTTCTCCGCTGTCTTGCTGCGAAAAAAAAAGTCAAACCAAACTATTATTATTATCATTTTTATTATTAGGCAACATGGTGGCACAATGGTGGACCCTGTTCAGTTCCAACCAGGGGAGCTTTCTGTGTGGAGTTTGCATGTCTTCCCCATGTCTGCGTGGGTTTCCTCCGGGTTCTCTGGTTTCCTCCCACCGTCCAGAAACTTCCAACCATATTCTTCCATTTATCCTATACTCAGGGTCACGGGGGATGCTGGAGCCTATCATAGCTGTCATCGGACGAGAGGCGGTGTACACCCTGGACCGGTCGCCAGTCAGTCGCAGGAACACATATACAGACAGGCATTCACTGACTTACTCACTCACTCACTCATTTGGGGCAATTCTCAATTAACCTTCTGTATGAACCCAGAAAAAAGCCCATACAGACATGGGGAAAACATGCAAACTTCACCCTTATGAATTTGAATCTGGAACCTTTGTGCTGTGAGGCTGAAGCACTAACCACTGTACCACCGCGTTGTCTACCAGAAAATAGTAAACTGCTAGTAATAGGAAAGGATGGTTGCCTCCATTTTTAAGGATTCAAACAAGTGATATTAGTCAATTGTGAAGGATTATGTATAATCGCTGCCTTCATCGAACAATACAATATTAACTATTAGCGCAATATTTAGTTTTTATTTGTTAAGGGGAGGATCTACAAAAAACAATCCAAAAATAACTACTGTAGTGCAGGATATGTTGATGGATAGGATCAGGAATGACTCTATCAGAGGAACAGCACATGTTAGATGTTTCGGAGAGAGAAGCCAGACTGAGATGGTTCAGTCATGTACAAAGGAGGGATAGTGATAGGATACGGATGCTGGAATTGGAGCTGCCAGGCAGGAGGTCTAGAGGAAGACCAAAGAGGAGATTTATTGATGTAGTTAGAGAGGATATGAAGGTAGTTGGTGTGAGAGAGGAGGATAAAGAGAATAGGGTTAGATTGGAGAAGGTTGATTTGCTGTGGTCACCCCTGAAGGGAAAAGTCGAAGGGAGAAGAAGTGCAGGTCATGTTGAAAACAGTGTAGTCCCTTATCATGTTCCCTGGTGCCTACCACAGCAGATGGGGTAGTGTCCCTCTGATTGTTCTTTTAGGTTTGACAGTCTACCATGATCACCGCTAACTTCTCTGTGTTGTACAGTTCACCGTTCACTCTTTTCCACTTATATCATAGACTAATTTCTTAACCTGCACTTTTAGAAAATAATGGAACCTGATAGCCAATGTGCCTCTCATTCTAACTCACTTATTTTCTACCTTTATTTTATTCCGATGTTACAGTGAGCTGGTTCAAATTTGCTTTGTGTATTGAGATTCAGTTGGCATGAAAATACAGTATAACATACTCCAATCAGCATTACCATGACAACTAGGATGGAAGCTGCAGTTTTGGAAATCCTCTGATCTGGTCATCAACCCGCAACATTTTAGCCATGGAAACACATCCTTACTCATGCCCATTTCCAAGCTGCAACACATCAAATTGAGGAGCAAAAATGTTCACTGGCTGCCCGATATATCCAGCCCACTGGCCTGCCAGTGTTCATAATGTTATGGCTGATCAGTTTATAGTTAATAGCATTTAATTATGCAACACAAAATTGTACCACATTATGAAATTTTTTGGGAACTTATTTACAGGATCATTAGTACAAAAAAAAGTAACAAAAAAGAATAACAGTTGTGCTGAAGTTCATTTAAAACATAAAAATAAATAAATTGTGCACTGAATACATGATAAATGTAGCATCTTCTTGCAAATGTACTACCCATTAGTCAGGCCATAAGCTTTGCTTTTGTTAGAAAGTACAAATATCTGTCATTATTGTTTTTGTTTTGTTTTTTTCTTACCTTCCACCTGTAATTCAAGCCCCCACATCTCACCTTAACAGCCTTTTTTCTGTTGGCTGCCTACATTTTACAGTAATTGTCCCCTCTTTCTCCACAATGTCTAGCTCTCCTCCCACATCTGGGTCAGTAACCATTCATTTCGGTTCTTCACCCCAGCCTTCTCTGTCTTTAGCACAGAGTGGCACTCTGAGACGATATCCAGAGGCAGCTCTATCCCCTTGTGGAAAAAGATGAAGTAGGGGCAACAGAAAGAATCTCTGTGTGTAAACATGAATTACCACCAGATCAAGGATGACATGGGATTGAAAGGTTTTTGTGCTGAAAAAATCAGTATAATGTATTAAGAGCCTTGAAAGTGGGGGGCAAGTTGCATTTATTTAGTGACAATAATTTTCAAGGATTTTGTCACTCACCTTTGTTTCCATTTTTTGAGAATTTGGGAGTCAATCTAACTGTTTACCGTATTTTTCGCACTATAAGGTGCATCGGATTGCGGAAGGCGCACCTTCAATGAATGGCCTTTTTTAAAACTGTTTTCATATATAGGGCGCACCACATTATAAGGCGCATAGAATAGAAACTACTGTAGTGGCTGGGGTTGCGTTGTGCATCCACTAGATGAAGCTGCACTTAAGGGAATGTCAACAAAACAGTCAGAAAAGTTGGTCAGTCAAACTTCGTTAATAGAATACAAACCAACTTTCTGACAACTCCATTCACTCCCAAAACAAGTTAGTGCATTCACAATAAGGTACCGTACGTACTGGTAGCTCTTACCGGTATTTGCACTGCCTTCGCTGAAAACAACGTTTTTCCAACTCCATTTGTCACAGTTCAAAGCGTTTCATTAAACGAAAGCACCAAGAAGGACCACCTCTAAATTCATTGATCATGTCGCTAGCTGGAGCTGTTGCCTTCATTTGAATGGTGGCTGTAGAGATGCTTCTACTTGCTTCTCTCTGTTCAACAACCCCTTGTTCGAGTTTGTCCTCCAACTGTGGCCATCTCGCTTTGTTTCCTTGGTCTTTACTCGGCGCAGGTCATCTTGTTGCTTCCTCCACTTCCGTATCATTGATTCATAAATGTTGAAATCTCTCGCTGCTGCTACATTTTCTACTGTGTGACCGATCGCCCTTGAGTTTCAACTCCGCGTCGTAAGCGTGTCTCTTGAAAGATGCCATTTTGGGGTCTTTATACACACACACGTGGTGTTGGACTGGAATCACCCTTTTTTACCGCTGCTACTTCAGTGACGCCCCCTGACTACGGTAGTCGTAATTAACCAATATTGATCCATATATAAGGCGCATCGGATTATAAGGCGCACTGTCTGTTTTTGAGAAAATGAAAGGCTTTTAATTGCGCCTTATAGTGCGGTAAATGAAAAACATCATCTTAAATTTACGGAGTTCATACATTTTTGTGAATAAGAATATTGTAGTATAAAAATTAACCACAAATATCTTCTTTATCTTTTGTTTGTTTGTATATAGGTATGCGGCATCAGTGAAGGACGGTTCGCAGTACTTTGTGCTTCTCATCATCACAGATGGCGTCATTTCAGACATGGCCCAGACCAAGGAGTCCATCGTCAACGTAAGAGTTGACCTCACACTTTGACTTGCAGCAACAGTTCCCAAAAGATCAAATTAAACTGAATGTTGCACAGTTTAGTTTGAGAAATCCAAGTCACATGCATGTAGGTTTTTGTTAGAAATAATGAGGGATAATAAAGCTTTAACTCAAGTCCAGGCACCTGCATCAATGTTCACAAACCTGGAGCCACTAATAGTTTTGTCTGCATTTTCATGCTGTTCTGCTGACAAAACTATTAGTAGCTGATCCAATTTTGTTAGTATCAATGTACATGTCCAAAGAGAATGATTGATTATTACTATTGTATTATTTAATGACAAGTGCCTCCTACTTATAATACTATTTGCCCAATGTCTGAAAGAAACAATCCAAAACCTATATGCATGCACTTGTGTAATTTTTGAACTATATTTCTTAAGTTTTGTTTCACTGTTTCAAATTATAGTTGTCTATGTAGTCGCGTTTACTTCAAAGGATAGCTGTTTAAAAAGAATTGATACCTACCATAAACAAAATTATCTGCATCGGACAGCTATTTTAAGTTTGTCCTTGGATATAGCATATGTGTTTAACAAAATAAACCAAACATGAATTCATTAATAACGGAATAATTTTGCATCAGATGAATGTGTGTCTAAAAATGTTGGCAGCGGACAGCATGAAGCCAAAATAATTAAGGCGTCACCTAAAGACATCACACCCCTATTACGCTGATAAGCCGCTTGCAAGTTGATCATTCTTTCTTGTTAAGAAGAATACACTGTTGCGCAGAGGTGTACATATAACAATTTTATAGACCATTTATACTATTTAAAGTTGCGTCGGAGAGGGGTGTGAAATTTTTTCTTCTTCCGAGGAGGGTGTAATGGAAAATAATTGAGAAGCCCTGCTTTAAACTAAATAATTTACGTCAATGTAATATCAAGGGGTTGCTATGGAAATATACATTTCAGACATTTCATGTTAGATAATATACTCATCCATCTTTTTAACAAAACCAACAGATGTATGATGTAGCTTTTACCCCTACTGTTTATTCCATGTTTGCTGTCAAAACCCCACTTTTGACAGCATGTTATTTATCCTTTGTCCATCCTCTCCATCACTGTCATGTCATGGCGTGCTCCCGAGGGAAGCCAGAGTGCAATGTAGAATGCAAACAAAATGAACCAATTGTTGAGAAGGCGGTGATCCATCTCAGGACTTTGAAAGCAAAGAGAAGTTAAGCAGAGTGAGGCAGCGAGGAGAAAAAAAAAGGCCGTGAGGGAAAAGGGGTGTGTAATGAAGGCAGGAGATGCCATGGTGAAATGTTAAAGCCAAGCAGAGGGCATTGAGGGAGAGATAAAAGATCTTGAATAAGATCATTTATCTCTCAGCAGCCTGAGGTCAACCTATTACTCAAACATTCTATTACACCACCCTCTCCTTCAATTCTTCTCCTGTGACAACTACACAACCATTTGTAAGCTGTCAGTGAGTTCAAACTGTTGTTGAATCTCTTATTTCCAATATTATTCACGAAGATGTCAGCCATGCAGCAAACGTGGAGATGTTACACAAAAAACATACACATTTTAAAAATGCACAAATACACACACACACACACACTGTATGTATGGTATACGCAGGCAACCAGTGACAGCGATATGGACACACCACCAACAGCCCCCACAGTTTTTCACACCTGTACTGATCCCACATGCAAAGACAGCATAGCCTTTCCCCCCGCCCCCAATTTTATCTATCTATCTATTTATTTATTTATTTATTTTAAAAAGTAAATGTCAAAAATGCATTCAGGCTCAATAATTCCTTTCTTCTCCTCCACTGCAGGCCTCCTGCCTGCCTATGTCAATCATCATTGTGGGGGTCGGACCTGCAGAATTTGATGGTGAGACTGAGGATGTTTTGAATAATGTCTTCAATAATTTTTACTTCTTGAAAAAATCATGAGAACTAAGGTATTTGGGTCAGTATTTTGTTTCCTTCAATTCTTCACAGCAATTTTTTATCCTGTTTGTTCTCTGCAGCCATGATAGAATTAGATGGCGATGAAGTCAGAATCTCATCCAGAGGACGATACGCGGAGAGGGACATTGTTCAGGTAAACCTTCAAACTATTTTCCATTGCCTCCATGTCACTGTGTTGGCCTGCCTTTCCTATTCATTTGTAGAAAACCATTTTGGAAATTCTTCAAATGTAGAACAATACTCATTGTCTGATAAAATGCAGTGCCTTCATTTTCCAAACAGCAATTAATCCAACAGACATTACATAAATGGTCATTTAATTGTCATGGAGACTGTTTCCATTGAAGTAAAATGCCACCGACTTTTATGCTGATCAAATTTAAATCCTCGATGATTTTGTGACATGTCCTTCGTCATGTCAATAACGAGTAGGTTTTAATTAATCAAAATTTTGAACAAATTGACCTATATAAGATTTTGAGGGCCAGACATCTTAAGTGAAGAGTTTGAATTTAAATTGCATGTTCACTTGACCAAATTGCACATTCGGAGTCTGTTTTGCAGGGGATCAACTCAATAATCAAAACAAATTTGAAATTGAGGGCTTTCAAACTATATGTCTGAAGTTGAATTGAACAACAAGTGCTCCTTTCTTTCCTCCTGTCATCTTCTGCAGTGTACATATTAATTCAGTTGCATACATATAGTGAGGAGAACAAGTATTTGCTGCTGAGTTGCAAATTAATTACTTTAAAATCATACAATGTGTTTTTCTGGATTTTTGTTTTAGATTATAGACCTCCTCATGCTTTGTAATTGGGAAAAGCTGAAAAATCAGCAGTGTATCAAATAATTGTTTTACCCACTGTATGTGTATGTATTTGCATACCTGTATTGCCGTAGTGAGTCTACGTTGTCTAATTCTGAGGATGTCATGACTGTCAATGTCTTCCATCGAGACAAAAAGGGAATTTTCAAACATTAAAACTGTGCCTTTCTGCATATAACATGAGGAAACCATGTTTTGCCTCTCTATGACCTTTAGACCTCCACTGTCATATCTGACTCCCACACAGACTCTCCCTTTTCCCATGTGGGTGAAGGAGGCACACTCATTAGTTTGCTATCTAACAAGCTGAAACACACACACACACACACACACACACAAAGACACTCCAAGCAAAACAGGAAAGGAGACCGTGTAAAACTAAATCTCTGCTATGAGGAACCGAACCAGCTCTGCCTCTCTGCCTATAGGTCCTCATTCCCAGCAAGCTAATCAGCCCCTATAACACAACAAGGTTAACATTTAACACCAAGGGTTTCCACCATAAATAGGCCTCTCACATGATCGGGTGATGGTAGGTTACAGCAACTCATTAAGTTAATGAGTCTCATATCGTCTCCATTTAGTTCAGCAATGTAATTAGTTTAAAGAGTCATGGTTTTAGACACCTGACTTTGAATGAAATATGTTTATATTTACGTACACTTTGACAGCAGGTGTCTGGTATCAACCCCTTGTAGTTATACTGATTTAAGAGCAATCTTCTGTTGAAGTAATGGAAGGCGCATTAGCTGAAATTTCACCAGATAATTGTTTTTGGCATTTCCTCTGTCCAGTTTTTATATCTATCAAGGCTGTGAAGTGACATTTTACCTGCTGAAGACAAATTTACTTTACACCACTTGCCTTTATATTTTAGACTAAAACCTTATCTGCTGCCTTGCTTAAAGCTAATTTACAACCTTCACCTACAATGCAAACCCTTGTTGATATGAGCCTATTTTTGTAAAAAAAAAAAAAAAAGGGAGCTGCTACAGTGCCCACATCACATATACTGGCTGATGAGGTTAAAAAGAGATGTTTGGACAGAGACAGTTAAATGACCCTAAAGCTGGGCAAAAATATACTCGTTCACCTGCCCTTTGGTCTAAGAGAATAAATGAGATGTAGCTCTTGATTGCTTGTCCTTCTCTTCTTTTTGCCTTAAACAAGAGAATTTTCACACACGGGCCCTTCAACCATCCTTGTAACCCCTCCATCTGACTAGCCTAGAATTTGATTTTGTTCCAGGAGCTGTCCGGCTCTTTACTTTAATTTTCAGCATTACACTAGTTGAGTTTTGAAAGGAATTATTCTGCCGCTCATGCTGTCATACCGTTTTCCCGTGCAGTCACAATTAGAAGTTGAGTTTGGTGAATAACCCCAGTCCATCTGAATCACTTAAGCTGAAAACGGTAAAGAGGCCAAGGTAACAAAAGGGCAGGAGTCATGTTTTATAATATATTTTTTTTAATTCTTGCTCTGTTAAAGTTTACACATCTTTTGTGCCCAATTATAACTTTCCTTATTCCTCATTGAGGCCTTTAATGCATAATATTATCTTCCCTTTTATCAGCACTTAATGACCTATTTTACTTATTCTCCCCAAAACAACCGTTATCTTACTTGTCTTCACATCTTCAGCTCTCCTGTTCACATTTCACAATTGACCATTCACCTCCAATACACAGTGTTCCTACACTGCTGAAGCACTTTGTTCTCAAACAGCACATAATAATAAAGGGATTGAAGAAGGTCAGCCATCTGAAGTTCTTAAAAATACATCTTCAAATCCAGACAGGGGCTGACAAAATGAGACTTATCATTTCTGCTGAAATCCGGGGTTGTGCCCCCTCAAATAACGTGTAGTTTATGATATTTAACTAGCAACATACTTTGGAGTCTGGATGTAAAGCTGGTTGACTAGTCAACCTTATTCTTTCCAAATGACCACTTTGGAGCAATTCATATTCAACACACTATTTATTATAAACCATAATTACTCTATCACACCACACCACAATTTTTTTTTCACGTTTCAGTTCATCAGATTAATGATTCCTGTTGGAGTTTGGTAATGGATTGATGATAAATTAAAAGCATTCTTCATATTTTGTACTTACAGTTAGCTGGTCTCAAAGCGTGAAATTTTTCATTCTAACTTAAACTTGTTGGTTTTGCTCATGTCTTTTAACTATAAAGACAAAATTTTGACATTTTACATTTCTGTAAATATATAAGAGAAGTTTGTTAGACAAAAAATAAACCTTGAGATGCAAAAACAGTATCAATATGGTCCAATATAGATAGATAGAATTTACCTTATTGATCCCAAAACTCAGAAATTACGAGGTCAGCAGCTGCACAACATACTGTAAAAGGCAGAGCACAAGGAACACACTATACATATTGAAATACAAATGTGACTTACCTAAAATTGTGCTTAAGCTCCGTATATAATAAAGGAGGGAAAAACCAGACACTTTGCTAGAATTTATAGAATGTAGTATCGGATATAAGCATCTCTTTTTTGATGACAGATTTGCATGTATCCATAATAAAACAATTAACAAATCTGTAATCTAAATGTCATATAAAATACAAAAGTAAGGCTTGTTTTAGACTGCAGGTAAAAAAAAAAACATCTGCCCCACAGCACTTGAAAAGAGACCTACCTACTTTCAGTTGTTCTTGAATATACCTGTTTTATGAATGTTATTCTGTCAAAAAAGCCCTCCCTTGTTAATCCTTCTCTTCTTTCTTAGTTTGTCCCATTCCGAGACTATATCGACCGGACAGGGAACCACGTCCTAAGCATGGCCCGTCTTGCCAAAGACGTCTTAGCTGAGATTCCCGACCAGTTTCTCTCCTACATGAGGACCCGTGGAATCAAGCCAGCGCCAGCACCTCCTCCATACACACCGCCAGCGCAACCCCTACAAACCCAGATATGAGGAGCAAGGCGTAGCCAGGAGTCACCTAAACCAACTGTACTCGTGTAACACTTCCTTTCCTTAACGCTGCTCTCCATGCTCTCCATTATGTAATGGATCACAGGAGTCGTTATCATTTTCAGGAAGCTGCATGCCAGGCCGGGAGAGTGACACTTTTGGGGACAGGAAAAGCCAATGAGAGTCTGTTTACTTCCATTATAAAGCATTCCTGTTTCTGTCTGGAACACTTTTTTTTTTTTGTTTGTTTTTTACTCAAAGCTCAGAAGAGCTAGATGAGCATGGGCAGGATTTTGAGGATTCTAAATTTAAAGTTATAGAAAGGAAGGAGCAAAAAAATTAAGACTGATGGATGGGAGTAGTTGTAAAGAGAATGTCTCCAGACAAAACAAAGGAGTTGCTTGATCCCAAATGAACAATAACTTCTTTTGTAAATATCTTGACACTAGACGTCTCTCTCTCTTCTCTCTCTCTCTCTCTCCCTCTTTAGCGCTTTCTCTTTTTCTTTCTCTCTCTCTCTCTCCCCAACACACTCATTGTTTACAGTAAATGATAAGAATTTTTACTGTTGGTACTTTTATATACACATAGTTTCAACATGGAGCTTATAAAACTCTCTCTCTCTCTCTTTCTCTTTCCTGGCCAGCTGTGTCAGGTAGCAGCAGTGCAGGTTCTGGTAGCCTTTCTGTACTGTACCATACTGTGCTGTACCGGTGTTTGTTTTTACCTTTTGCATGAGTGTAGCCTTAGTCATGTGCATGAATATAGTGGTCCTGCACTACCTCTTCTCACCATCTGATCATCTGTGGGGGTTGAGTGCGTAACTATTTTTCTCAACATATCTGTCACATCATCCTACTGGTCTGCATTTCTGTCAGACCTGACAGGTCTGGCTGTATGACTGACCATCCTTTTTTTTCCACCGTTACTTTTTTGGCATTTCCATCTTTTTCATTAGCTGTGTTTCAATCTAACATTCTTTTGTGGCTCTTTGTAACCGGGGAAAAAAAAAGTGCAATTTTGTTCCAAAATATTTCAATCATGGATTGATTTGTGGGATCAATAGTTTAAGTATCAAGGTTCAAAATTTAATATATTTGTTAGTGTGAAATATAAAAACTACCTAATCTGGGAGAAATTTCATAACCCCTGTCTTTAGATGCTTTGCTCAACTAAATAGCGAGGACATTCCTCCTGGGGTCTTTTCTGAACCTGGAGGGAAACTGACAAAGAAACAAAACTGCCTTACAAAACAAATCAAAAGTGACAATTGTGTGTGTAATATGTCAAATCCCAAGGTTGTGTGCTTACGAACACCAGCAGTCATATTAGAAGCAGTTGCAGGAGAAAAATCACGTAGACCTACTCAAAATATCAGTCGTCATTCACTCTTGTCACATTCAGGTTTTAACAGTTGGACACCAAGAAAATGAAATCTGTTGTTTCACAATTACTCAGGACATGAATTTCCAGTGTTTTAACAGCAAAATAATGACATTGCATTTAAATGTCCAAAGTGATTGATTTTAATAACTGATTTCAAATTGTCCAACAGTAAGAGAAAACAATAACTTGAACAACAAATCTTACCTGTTGTGTCTGCATTCTGACAGATTTGTATAGCTGATTGAGCTTAGCTGTGCAACATTCAGAAAACAATAATCTTAAAAGGTGGAAGTTTATTTTTTTCCCCCATAGGGGCTGTTTGCAGTCACGATACCCAGTTGTCAGGCAAGAAGTGCCAGCATTTGCTACAAACATAACAAAGGCTGTCACGTAATTATTTTATAATGTCCTCTATAAGAACATCCTAGAGATGTTGAAATGTGTGTTAAATTTGTTTTGAAAGAGGATCATGGAACACAAACGTTTTTGAAAATGTGATTTTTGTCTAGAAATATCTCGATATATTCAATGATCACATACTCCTTACTATCTCCATGGGTGTTAATGAGTAATTGATTTTTGTTTTTTTTGGGGGGGGATGCAAGCTTTATTTACTTCAGACGCACAGGGAAAGAATTGTCAGCATATGTAACATTTAAGCACGGACACACACTCTCAAGCACATTGTTATTGAGTGTAAGTTTCCTTTTTCAGTCAAAAGAAAGGAGTACGTAATTCAACTCACCTTGTGTCTGAGTTCCTATCATTTTCCATGTATGTAAGTGATGAATGGAAACATAGCCCCCCCTTCCTCCCTCTCTCTCTTTCTCTCTCTCATCTGTTCTCCGCCAGGCTGCCTTGGCAGTAGGATGCCCACATGCCCAGGGGTTTCTCTCAGTTTGTTGTCTCCCTCCCTGCCCGTGTTAAAAACGATAGCAGCTGCTCTCAAACGGAATACTGTTTGAGTATAAAGAGCCCAGAGGTCAAAAATGCAGAGGAAAAACACACTTTCCCTATGTTTGCTTTTTGTTTCAGGTTCTTTTCTGGCGTGTGCTTTTTGATGCAGCTTCAGCTTTGGTATGGCTTTTTATATGTCTGTTTATATGATGCGTGTTTATATGATGTATGCTTATACGTGCCAATCACACGTAGAGGGATGATTTGTGTGATTCCTGTTCGTCAAATCCACCATCAAATGATTATCTCGGTGTGCTGTGAAGGATAAGAGTGCCATTCCAGTCAGGTATGTGGAATGACTGACCGTTGTTGATGTTTGTATCATATGAAGTACTGACTTATTATCCATGTTGTTATTGTGCAGAATGCTGAAAAAGTCTTTCAGAACGTGAGAATGCAAGTTGAGATACAAACACATTTTGAAGATGATATTTTGCCTTTGATCAAGTTTTTTAATATTTTTCTTGAACCACCTCTCCCAAATGCTGTTACAACTTTGCTCCAAGTGACCAAATTTTAATCTAATGTGTTTATGGAGCAGCTGTTTACAGTCTGCGTATATTTTATACATCGAATTAGCAAAGCACTTCAAAAAAAAATGCAGTGTCTTAAAATCTCGTTAATACACAACTAACCTTTCTGCTAAGTGAAATGACTGCTGAAAGTGTAATACTCTGTGAAACAGCCAAAGTTTCCTGCTACAGAAGTTTAATGTAGCGGTTACCAATCAAAATATTCTTTCTTGCATCACACAGTTAAGGGATACAAAACTATTACACTTTTTACTTACAAGTTTGATTATATATAATTAGAGAGACATCTTACTTTTAATGTATATCAAAGCGACTGAACCAATATTATCTACTCAGTGAATTTTCAACACAGAAGTATTTGATTGTTTCTCCCGTGTCTTATCAATGACCTCAGAAAAACAGGACACAACTAGAATATAGCACGAGAGGACTTTAACTGAAGGCCAACTTGAGTCCACAGAGGGACTCATCTCATGAGCACGGAAGAATTAGATTTTAGCTTCTTATAAAGTGAGTCCAGGACTCAGTGAAAATACTTCAGACTTGGACTTTTTTGTGTCTTGCTTTAGAGCCTTGTTTTAAAATGAAACAATGGTTACTCGAGGCTCTACATTGACTCATAATACCAGGACTCTATTACGATGGTTGCTCCTATATAAAATGATATAAATGTCTTACATTCTCGAAATTTGAAAAAAAGACAACGTTTTGACATTGCATTACATTTTACCACACTCTTCACATTCTGTTGTCATGTAAAAATGCACTTGTTGTTGGTGCAGTGTGTGCGTACGTGTGTGCGCCTTTAGTGAATATAATAGTCAGACTTTTTTTTACCACATACTGTGTTGGAAGGAGAGCTGTACACATCATTAGAAAATAAGGAGCTCATAATTAGTGCCTCAGTACACACAATCTGAAACTCACAAACTGTTAGAGATTCACTGCTGGGGGGGGGGCGTCAGGATTGGTTCATTATAGCTTTTAATGATTTGTAGCAGAGCTAAGTGAATTCAGGAGGAATTACCTGCCTCTCACAAAAATTGGTTCTCGGTGACAAGAAGCAGAAACACCCTCTAGGTGCCAACAAATCACAACGAGGAAAAACATCGTTCAAGCTTCATGGGATTTATTTTTGTTGCAGCAGCTATCGCCGATCAAGACGTTCTGTACACCAAAGCAATTAAGAAAACAATTTTCTTTAGAGAATGCCAAACTGTAGCACAAATAATTATGAAGTCGGATAAACAGACTGTTGTAAAGCAATATCTTAAGTTAAAGATGATCGAAATATTTAATATGTAGAAGAAAAACTGCGTAAACGAATGTCCCACTTGGGCATTAATAACAATTCCTGAATTGTTTTAGACATTTAATCAATATTTACTGATCATTACCCCTTATTATTTTAATAAAATAATTTTGTTATTTTAAGGTGTAAGAGATTTAAAAGTTTTTGATCACATCTTTTTTTTTTTTTTATTTTAACATTTAAATGTTATATTCGATTCAAAATGCAATCTCAACTGGCTGTGCAAAAGCTGCAATAAAATTTGAAAATAATTTATCCATTTAGAAATTCCTCTTTAATTATTTTTATTATCACGGTTTGTTTTGAGACCAAATCAGGCGTGCATATAAAATTTGTGCTGCCGTAGATTCAGAGGTTTTTATGACAACATTCGGCTCATGTCCAAAATACCTGTAGTGTTTTAATCCTCCTGTTTGAATATACATAAGCTACAGCTTTTGATTTTTTTTTGCTAATGATTTCAATTTTCTGTGATGTCATATTTATAGGCCTGAAATATGTTTTTTATTAGATAAACATATCAAATCCAATGACTTTAAAGATTCCCAAATGATTGGACCAATTTTGGAAGGCTGCTTCGCCAGGTTCAAACCCACAATTAACTGTTACTTGGTGAACAAACTATCCTTTTTATAATTCCTAAATTATCTTAACTACCTCCTGTTTCTGGCCATGTGTTCCGTAGCAGAGTTCCAGAGTTTCAAGTTGAGTGTATACCTGTAAAGGTTTTGGTCATTCCAGGCTTCCGTACAGACACTGCTGCCAGTCATCTTGTATGATTTTGTTTAGGGGAGCCATTATTATCATCTTTATTATAACTGTTGTACACTTTTTAGAAATACTTACAGAATTTTGAAGGTCCATGATGATAGAGGTGTGTGTCTGTGTGTGTGCCTGCGTGCGTGCGTGTTTGTGTGTGAGTGTGTGTACATGTGTGTTTTCATTTGTGCCTCTTAGGCACCTTTCTAAGAGTGTTTTAATAGACAATGTGAGGCGTTAACACACATAAGATCTTTGTTTACTAAAGCTATCCAAATAATATATTGTATGCTTGTCATATCTTCTTAACAATGTGCACTATGTTTGCATGTACAGTTTTACAAAGGATGCACCAGTTCCTTTTGTTGAAAACTGAGTGTTTTGAAATATAAAAAGTCTATATGAAAAAAATCAACTGTACAAAATTGCCTTAAATCTCTCACTGATTTTCTGGAATTGTGTGATGCCTTCTTCAGAAAAATGAATTAATGAATTGTTTAGGGATTTGATCGTTCTCTATTTTGTGTCTGTGTTTCTATTGCTTTCTAGTGTGTTTTCTTTGCACAAGTTGAACTATGGAAAAAGATCTTGTACTTTTTTGAAAATGTGATCTATCAGAGAAAGCATGGCAGAAGTACTGATTGTCTGATAATACATATTATAGATGACTATTTCTGTATCAAACTATGGATTTTTAAAATAAATATTCATATTTATCAATTAGTATGTTTTATCTCTTTGTGGACATTTTTTACAATTTTAGATACATTCGGATGGTGGAGGTTATTGTGACCAAATTGTGCAGGAACTTGGTCATCAAATAGCTTACATTAAATTCTGGTTGACCTTTAGATTTTTGATTCTGCCTCATTCCAATGGATTTATGCTCCCATCCTCTTTGTTATTGTTATTTTAATTTATTTCTGTGTATGTTTGTGTGTATGCGTTAGCAGGACCTATAAAGGCTCTTTTATTTTGCAGTGGGTGATTGATCAGTTTGACATTTGACATTAATGTTTGACATTTGAATACGTCTATTCAAGTTATTTTCCCTTAAATCTGGCCCACTTATTCAGTTTCTTTGGTTATGTGTTTTAAAAAATGATTATGATAGAGTAAGAAGATTCTATATTAGCCATTACTACCAGTCTTCTAACAAATATAACAATAATACAGGATGTATTCTAGTAACTTCAAGCATGCTTTTTTTCCCCCTTTTAAAAGTGCTTGCAACAGCTCACAATAATGACAGTCATGCTTCAGCTGATATTGAATTAAGTGGATACTGATCAGTTAAGAGAAAAAATATCCCTGATCGTCTGAAATCAGGATTGAGATCTTATCGGGGCATCTGCCCCTTTTCTTTGGAGTTGTCTGAAAAAGCAAAGTAAAACTTGGGGGCTTCTTTTCTATATTTCTATTTTCCATATTGTATGCCATCAAAATCAGAAACTTTATTCGTCCTCTCGGGGTGATTGGAGGTCACAATGGGGAGGATAGCATCGTAGAACAAATCCAATATCTAAATAAATGCGTAAAACAAGATAATATTAAAAAAAAAGTGAAGTAAACAGCAAAATTTAAATAAACTGTACATCTGCATAAATGGCTATACATGTACATCTGCACATGGACAGAAAAAAACTCCATTACATGCATGACTTGACAACATTATCAAGTGCCTCAAGTTCATTTCAGGGGAACTGGAACGCTTGTAACAGACTGGGATCCAGCATTAACTCTCCGGTCAGTCCAGTCCAGAAGGAAAGGAAAGGTGTACAAGACAGTGGTGAGTCCAGCGGTGCTTTATGGACCCCACAGTACAGGATAAGCAGTATAGAAGATGAATGAATGAATAATTGAATGTGTTTTTCAGCTAAATTGCAGAAGTAATTACTATGAGGAACATTCTGCCAAATGGTAAATCATACATAGTTATGTCTATGTTAATTGTGTGTCGTCAGCTGGTATTACCTTCACTCTTCTTTTCATATTTTATCTCCTCCTCACAGCATCCACAGGAACAGGAAACTGTCATTCCACAAAGAGTGAGTGAGGGTCAGGTAAAGGATTTTTACAACTATCACTTAAACTACAATAAACCAGAGGAGTCACCCTGTCATTGATAGTTTCAACATGCAGCCATTTTTCTGTGCCGCTTGCAAGAACAATAGCAACTGATTGTCAAATGATGCGAGGGCATTTCTGGCTCCATGAAAGTAGATTGTTCAATAAAAATGTAAAAATCACACTGATTAGAAGAATGTAATGGGACAAGAGAAAATATCACCCGGTAGCAGACGGTTTTAATATGATTTGGATTTTTCAGTTATTTTCCTACCAATGGGAGAAGTGGACGAAAAATAACTGACAAACATGGAGGTAGCACATAAAATCAAAAGGTAGTCTCTCTTTTCTCCTTTAACTTCCCTCTGGTTGTCTTTGCTCTATTGTTATTCAGAGATTATCGATATAGTCCGTATACGCCAAAAACATTTTGTTGGCCCACAACTGTTTTCCTTAAATATTTTTCTCAGTTGAAGACTAACTGGCACCTGTTTGAAGATACAATTAGTAAAGAGTGTAAAAGCTGCGTGATATGAAATGCAAAAGCTGCCAGGGGTTGATGGGCCACTTCATCAGCTCTGCAAGCCTCCATCAGCTGCTGAGATGACTGATTTTTGAAAGTCATGACCAACTTGTTTTCTGTTGTCAAACACTTGTGAGCACAAAAAATCTTCTGTCTCACTTACGCATCAAAGACTTAAGTCTTATGTGTCAAGTAAAACTTCTTACAGTTATTTCTCATTTCATCTACCTTAAGATTCAACTGATACTTATCCTTCAATTTCAGACAATTTCTTAAGTCCTTTTACATGTGAAAGAACTGTGTTAAGAAATTGGTCATTCTGCATCTGTTCCCAGATAAGAAACTTGTGATTCTTCATCACACACACATTAACACACTTTATGTTGACGAGCCGCAACATTGGTAATCATTGTGCACCCCATAAGAACAGAACATGGATTTATTGCCTTTTGATGGACCATGGCCAATATTTCAATGAATAAATACTGTACTAATTATGCTGGCACTGACTGTTAATCAATGCAAACATGCTGTATGGACACAATGCATTTGTGTCCATCAATCATCATCAAGCGTCTTTTACATATTAGATTACCTGCACAATGTTCATCATTAATTAAGTTGTAAAAAATCCAAATGGGGGATAAACTAGCCAAATGTATATTATTCATAATTAGATGTTTTAGCGAAATGTGTTAAACCACTCATTATTCATGGATAAATACCATGTAATCTAATTTTATTCCAACAGAAGCCTTTTTTTAGTGATGTTTTGTCACTTTGTTGCCATAGAAGAAATGATATCTTCAGTGTTATTGTAAAATATAGTCCAAACCAGTGTTTCCCAACCTTTTTTTAGCCACAGCACTTATTTTACATTAGAAAACCACATGGCAAACCACCAAATAAATATGTTAAAAATGTTTTTAATGAAATAGAATAAAACTGTAGTCTCAATTTACTTACTCAGTGTGAAATCTAATATATATAATATCCGTAGATTTGTCCAGTTGCAATGCAAATTTCCCACTGATGTGCAACTTTTCCAGAACATCTTCAATTTCCAGTTTCAGACTCATAAGTCTTCCTGACATTCTTTTCACCTCCAGAACGTTCCCAACATTCCTCCTTCAAGATAACTCCTACTCCATTTCTCTTCCTGTCAGTACCATGAAAGTATAACTTAAAGCCTGCTCTAAGCTTCTAGCCTTACTACCTTTCCACCTGGTCTCCTGGATACACAGTATATCCACGTTTCTTCTCTGCAATAGTCCCAATATTCAAAGTCCCTCCTCTGCCTTTCCTGTTTTCTCTCTGCTTCCGAACACGCCTTCCTCCTCTCCCTCTTTGACCTACAGTACCCAGTTCCCATGGGTTCCCTGTAGGTCATCAGTACCCATGGCGGTTGTTGTTAACCCGGGCCTCAACCGATCCGGTATGAGATTACAAGGTTTGATTTGCATGTTTGGTTTTGGCAAAAGTTTTACGCCCTTCCTGACGCAACCCTTTATCCGGGCTTGGGACCGGCTCAGGGAGACACTGGCCCGTGCTGCCCTGAGGCTGCGTTAACGTCTACAACTACCGATGAGCAAATGCTTTTTTCAGAACAGATGCCGAACTTATGTGCAGCAGCTCTATTTCCTTCTTCGACAACCACGGAGTTCTTTAACATCGAACATTTATCATTATGATGATTCGCAAAGGCTTCTTGGGTTCCGCTGGCCAGTCCCTGCACCCCGCTACAAGATCATTAATACTAACATCCCTGCATGTAGTGTTATAAGGTTCTGTGATTCAGTCAGAGTTGATTGAAATGCTGTGCAGTCTGTTAGTAATAAATGGCAATGTTAGTATAACTTTTTACACCCAGATTAATTACTATCATTCAGTCTAAAAATGAAACACCAATGGTAACTTTTAAACAATGTTCAAAAATTAAAGATATCTTTGCATTAACTGACATATTAGTTTAAATGGTAAGTTTAAAAGTGTATTTTATCCTAAGAAGAAGCAATTTGTTTAATCTATTTATTAATCAATACAAAACAACAGTCATTAACTTTTACATTTGTTACGGCCCTCATGCACTGTTGCCTCATGTTCTCACAAAAAGTATGACATCTGTTTTCATTCATTATATACTGATCACTGATCGTTAGTTAATCAGACATTTAGGATTAAGTCTTCCCAAAGTGAGATCCTTATAATAATTTCAAGGTTTAAATGCTACATCTAGAATACAATTTCACATACCCAAATATGACAAAAGCAAATTATGATATTCTTATTGCCAGGAGAATAATTTGCTGTACTGGTTTTGTTTGATGCAAAGGATTTACTTTCCTTCTGTACATACCAGGAGAGCCTTGTACATGCCAGAAGTTGCTATAAATAGATCTATTTTCCCAGCGTCCCCTGAGGGCAGGGGAGGAAATGGATGGATTGATGGAGGGGCAAAAGAACCCAAGTGAGAGAAAGGTGCTAATATCACTGTCAATCAACATCTCATGCAGCACTAGCGAAGAGAGCAAAAGGGCTGGAGAGCACCGAACCGCAGTGGGTACAACGATAACTCAACATGCACACGAACCACCAGCGCTACTCATTAAAGCAAGCCTAGAAACCCAAAGCAGGAGAAAAGATCAAATGATTCAGTCTGCATGTTGTTATTTACAATCCCAGGCTAAATCTAGAATGTCTCTATATGATCCTTTAAAAGCTGGTGAGGCTCAAACATAGATGCGTTGATGCCATGACCATCAACATTGTCTTTGCTTCTTAATTGTTTAAATACTTATTCACTAAATGATAATGTTGTAATTTGTCAAGATAAGAGGCCATGTGGGGATTTTTCCCTTTAAAGAGACTTGATGTCTTAATGCTTGAGTAAGTCTAATGAACAGTATGCTGCATGTCTGTCAGGCAGGGTCGTAATTATGTTCACTTGTCACTTCCTGACACGCTCTGTAGCTTAGCAACCTGCCACGGAGATCGAGCTAAAGTTATACCTCATTTGAATATTCCTCCAGAAAAGTAAAGGGGAAAAAAAAACAGGTGTTTGTCTAGCCATGTTTTCCAAAAGTCTTTCATTGTTGAAAAGTGCCAGAGAATCATAAATAAATGTAGGCAGGTTAAGTAAATACTGTGTGTTGTGAATTCAAAAATAAGGAAAACATATGTTTTGGCCATTCCACCCACTGAACACCCACCATTCTTACAAATATAGACATTTTCTTGCGTAATGTAATTGTTTCTTAAAGGCGCTTGGAGATGGCAAGGAGTTGCTGTGTTCTATTCTATAATATTGTTCTTTAACATTTCATTGACAGCTAATGGGGTGTTCTATGATTGTTAAAGGCATGGTTGTGAGAAACCAATCATGTGTTTCCATCTAGTCGTTTCCTCAGCAAAAGCGAAATAAGATTTATTCTTTATCAACTTACCAGAATGAATTACTAAGATCGTCAACCTTTTGAGTTGCGTGTCAGACCATAATGCAATCTATTTGTCAAGAGACAAAACAAAACAGCATTTCTCATTTATTTTGAAAGCGGCATCCCTGTATGACTTGTTTCAGAAAAAAAAATGATAGCAAAACTTTGAAAAAGTAACGGCATTATCATTCAACACGAGGGGGAAAATAACAAAAAAGATATATGAGCAGTTCAACCAGTTATAAGAAACCAACCTTTGAGAAAAAAGAAACATTGAAATCTGCTCTGCCTACAAAACAAAGAAATAAACAAAGTGATTTTCTATATAAACAGCGGCAAAGACATAAAAAGTAGAAAATAAAGCAGAATGTTGACAGCAAGAAAGTTTCTGGTCCAACTTCCACTGCAGGCCTTTCGTGAGGAATTTGAATGTTCTCCATTTTTCTACATTGGCTTCCTCAATTTTCTTTCCGCATTTCAAAAATATGCAAAATAAAATAGGCTAAATGAAGACCATATTTTCTATCTGGTGAATCAGATACTTGATTGGTTGCATGTCTCCATATTTGGTCCTCTGATTGAAAAGGGACTGGTCCAGGTTAAACCCCACCTCTCAACCAACATTATTGAGTATGTGTGCAAGTAAGGAGGATAGTCTGGTACCTTGAATCAATTTTCAGATTTTTTAAGAAAGGACTTAAGAGAATCGGAGGTTGCCAACTTTATCAGTAGTGATGACAGTGAAGAGAAGTAAATCTTGATATGTCCTCATACTGACAATTTAGGGTTGTCCTGCATTTTCCACCCCTGAGACAATTAACAAGTGCCAGTGCTGCCACTTTTTGGAGGCTGTTCTGCCAACATGAAAAGATCTTAACAATGTTAAGATCTCAAACCTCTCACCGTGGCTGTTGCTTAAATGTATGCTTACGACAATGTATTAATGTTTGCATGGTGTTCAGTCTGTTTGCCGTTGTCATTGCTCACACCCCGAATCAGTTCCACCTTATTATAATCTCAAGAATTCCCATCATGTCACTCTTCCCTCTTGTGTTTACAACCTGTGAAGCCATTCTGAAGCTCCCTCAGCAATAAAATGACCGTGCCTCTGCTATTTGTTCGCCGGGTGTCACTGCAATCACTTGTCCAATTAAGTTGTGAGATGAGAAAACAATTTACTGTCAGAATATATCAGTTTGCATCTGAATCATTATTAAAGAAACCGAAATGAACTACAAGCATGAAAAGAACAAAGCATAACAGCTCGAGTTGATGGCGTAATTGTGATGTGATGGGGAAATTACAGCAAGGGCACTTGGCTAAGTGAATAGGTTATTTTATGTACTTCTCCCCTTCTTTAAAAACTAACCAAATTAAACACAAAGAAAAGCCGCATAAGGCCAGCCATCTCTCTTTAGTAGACCTTAAACAGATGAGACAAAAAGTCACTTCATTTGTTGAGTGTTGTTTTATATTTTCTCAATTATTTCCTGTGTTTAATGTGCAGAAATGTGCATGTGCATGAGTGCTCACACACATTTTGTCATCCTCATAGCCACCTGAAAAGGCATCGTTGTGATGTGCTATTGTTCATGCCAGGTTGGGAAGAACAAGCGGCTTCACATGTACAGTTAGTTGAAAAGAGGTCCAAGTATGTGTGTGAGTGTGTGTTGCATGTGTATGTGTGTGTCAAAAAAATAAGTTGACACACCATCACCATCCTCTGCAGTTACACATTACAAGGTAGCCTATCTCTTGAGTCTTTAAATATTTTATTCCGATGTTTTTCTGGTAAAAATGAATGAATAAATAAATTAATTAAATTAAAAAAAAAAAATTATTAGGTTTTTGATTATTTTTTGACATCTCTTGATATTTTCTTAGTTCACAGAAACTGGTTACAGTGAAGTCATTAGATGGAAAACAGACTCCTAAGTCTTGCTCTTATTGATGAAAATGAGGTGTCAAAATAGCTTTACCAACATCTATTTGAAAGGGTTTAATATCATGACACAAAGAGAAAAGTGTTTAGGACAGAGGTCTTTCTCTGCACACAGTTGCCGGAGGTACAATAGCTGCATATCAGATTGTTCCCTCTGTTTCCACAGCCGAAGCTAAGTGTTTTAATCAAAATGAATGTTACTTGGGATAGAGTTTTATGTGCTCAAATTAAAACTTGTACCATGAATTAAAAAAAAAAAAAAAAAAAACAGAAAAATGTCTAAAGACATTCCATCTCTCGAATCCGAGGAGGCAGTCGGGCCCTCAAGTTGAACAAGCATGATGCCTGTACATGTATGTGTGTTGACATGTGGATGTGTGTGTGGGAGAGTGATGGATGTACAGTGACAGGGTCCAACAGTGACACACAAACAAGCAAAAGGGAATTGCTAACACACATATTATCTTTAATAATCTGGCACTATCACACTAACAAGCTGTCATAGACTGACAAAACAAGCCTGGAAACTTCTGTCTAATCCACATCCCAAAAACTCTTAAATTGTTCTATTCTGAAATTGATGACATCTTTATGTATTCATATAATAATCATAATAACACATTGGATTTGTATAGCGCTTTTGGTACTCAAAGACGCTGGATATGTTGGATGTTGGAAGCTCCTACAGTTATATCTGAGGTATGCTTATAGAGTGCATATTGTTTCGATCCCATACTGAAAATAGTGGAGCGAGTGACATTGTATAGGTGTTTTCAAAAAACGCTACTGGATAATTAATTCTGGGGAAATTCGTTCTCTGCAATGAACTCCTCATGGATGAACCATGAGCGGTAGGCTGCAATCCAGCAGCGCCAAGGGAGCAGTTAGGGGCTCAGTTTCTTGCTCAACAACATTTTGACACACTAGAAGGTGCTTGGAATTCAACCATTAATGTTTGGTTCCAAAGTAAATGGCTCTACCTCCAGCGCTGCGCACCCCATAAACCTGCGACCTTGGCAATGACCTTGGATTCATCTGTTTTTCGTCTTAAAGAATCAACCTGTTTTATATTCATGATGATAGTAACAAGACAAGAAAGTAATTTGCGGGCCAAAAATCTGATTTGAGAGATACTTCTGCGGAGCCAGTGGAGTAGGGCTTTCTTGAAAACATAAAATGACTTGACTGGCCAAATAAATTATTCTGTTAAAATGCCTTGAGATGTTGCTATAATAAACTTTATAGATAGGGATGCTGCGCTCCCAGCAGAGGAGGCTGAGTGGAAAATGAAAAGGTCTCTGTCATAGCCACCCACTGTAGGGGTGATAATAATTATCAGGAATGGCATGCGTCCTGCCTTTAAATAATGCCACAGACAGTTAGAGGAGGAATATTGCTCCACCAGCCTGTAACTCGAATAAACTGCACACGTTGTTTCTATGGAGCTGCATTGCATATTATGGGGTTTATTGGAGGACCTGGCGATGCTGTATTTCAACACATTTATGCCAGAGGTGAGCAACGAAGATACGCAACAATACAATGTCAAAATAAAAGGACTTTAAGCATTTTTTCTGAATCTGGTTCAAATGTTGACTTTATTTTGTGAAAAATAATGAAAAGAAAGTTTGAATCATATTTCACACATTGAAATAATGAGATACTATGTGGCTTTTTCATAACTGTTATTTGTTGGCAACATACAGTATATGTGGTTATAAATAAGCTTCCGGGGGAGGATATTTTTTTTATTTATAGTCAGAA
Organism: Fistularia commersonii; assembly: GCF_037954325.1. NCBI lineage: Eukaryota > Metazoa > Chordata > Actinopteri > Syngnathiformes > Fistulariidae > Fistularia > Fistularia commersonii. Next base: position 15,095,725 of record NC_141288.1, read on the forward strand.
AAACAGAACTATATTCTGGGAAATGGCAAAATTAGTTAAAACCTGAGCTGCAACAAGTGTAACAATCTGAGGATGTGACAATGGTGCAGCAATCCTGTAATATATTATTACATCGTAATTATTCTTATCCCTGACCTCTCTTAACCTCCCTCCTCCTTTACTTTTTCCAAACTCGTTTCTGGTCCTAATTATTTTATTGCCTCTGCATATCAAATGCAGAGACAATATTTATATTTCTTTATTTCAGTACCTTCTCTGCCATTTGCACCTTCAACTTATGTTGATAAGTTCAAGCTTGAAGAAAAAAAAAAAATTACAGCATGCTTTTATGTTGAGTAGTTGTTGTATGTATGCATAAGTGCCTGTGTCTGTGTGTTATGCATGTTATACAGCTATATATGAAGACCTTAGCAACAGACCCTGCTATTACTAGCGCAAAAGCTCTCTTATATGAGTTTATTCTAGAAATGACTGATTGGAATGTGCTCAAATGTGCAGAAATTGGAAGCCTTTTTCCTTATAAAAGGCTGGAAAGGACTGCAAAATGCATTCACCTGCTGAATCTCACTCATTCACATGCCACATAAGCTGTAGCTGCTGGCGATGTCATGAGACACAGATGGCAGATTCTGCATCTGTTTTGCTGCAGCACTGTATGAGAACTTTGCACAGTAAATCAGCAGTACGGTCACATTTTTGTCAAACTTAATCATCTTCCTCAGCATTGCACCTGCGTCCCTCCTGACAAGCAGATGCACAGATCCTCTACCAAGGCCAGTATTAACACATTACCGATCAAAAACAAATTTATTTTCTATATAAGTAGCCTGATCCTCATGTGAATCGGATCTCCAGACATGTTATTCATACTGATGTTACAGTGAGGTTTGGTGTTTGTTGTATGTGATCTTTCAATTTTGAGGCAAAGAGGGCTGAAAATGTGCTGCAGTTTTGCTATTAACTGTGAACACAATATTTAATCCTTAATAACCCACTATTATGTCTGGTAATATAGTCATTTAATACAACTTGTGCTCCACTTTCTGAACACATCTTATTGCTAAATTTCAACATATCCGCTTCCTTGCGTTAAAGTTCCTATGCTGAATTATCTGATCGCTACTTATTTGAAAAGACTGTTATTTGAAAAGTTCTATAATATGCCCCTATCACTGTGCCAACCAACGTCCAGACGCCAAAGTCACTAATAGGTAAATAATTAAGTAAGTCAATAATAAGTAAAATGTCTGAGTTCTCATTTACGGATTTCCATTTCAGATTGTGATGAGCCCTTCCCTTTATTGTCAAAAGCTCAAGCAAATCCAGGAGTCCTTGTGACTAACAGTGGAAATGTAAGGGAAAAGTATTTGATTATTGCTGATGTAACTGTATTGTTCAGATTGGCTTTGGTTGACAGAGCGGATCACCCTAAGTCCTGACTAGTTTTGCTGATTTGATTTTATCCCTTGATTTTCATCCGCCTGTTTTCTGTTTATCACTCATGTTTCATGTGTCCTGTCATTCAGTCGGTCCTGATCAAGCCCTGCTCCGCTCCTGCTCTCGCCTCCGATCCGCTCCCTGCTTTCACTCATGTTCTTCTGTCACCCGTTTCTTGTCTTTTTGTTACTTTTCTCATTCTCGTGTCCTGAGTACGGATTCACTGGATTTGCGTCGCTGCTATTCCACCGGTGTTCTAGTCTAATGATTTTTTAAAGATGGCGCTGGAAGTCACCAGCATGTCGCAGCAGCTCCTACTGTCTTTATCTCTTTATTTTCTTGTCTTATTTACCTGTCCATTCGTCTTTCACGGGTGGGGCTATTTACTATTTCTCCGGCGCACTGTGTTGTTTGCCACACTGTTCCCCCTACCAATACTAAGAAAAATGATAAAATACATCTGGGAGGAACGTCTCCAACTGAGAAAAGCTGGACTCCGCGCAGCGTGCATCACAGAGGAGCAATGGCGGAGCAAACCGAGAGATAGGAGATGCAAGCCCTTCCTGCCCTCCATCATCGTGGGGAACGTGAGGTTGCTCGCCAACAAATCCAATGAACTGGCAGCCCTCGACGACAGCCAAGCATGTCTTCAGGGAATGTAGCATGCTGTGCTTCAGAGACCTGGCTGCAGTTGAACATACCGGACACCGCCATTGATCTGCCTGGCTTCATACCGATACACACGGACCGCGGAAGGAAGAGCAGTAAGGACATAGGAGGGCTTGTCGTCTACATGAAAAAGAAATGGTGCAACCTCGGTCATATCACCGTGAAGGTCTCTGTGTGCAGCCCCGATGTGGAGCTCATGGAGGTAGGACTTTGCCTCTACTACCTCCAAAATGAGTTTTCACACTCCGCCCTGGTGCTCGTATATGTTCCCCCGTCTACGGCCGCAGCCAGCGCCGTTGATGTCATCCACTCGGCAAACGCGGACCACCCCAGCTCTCATCCTGATTGGTGGGTACTTCAATCCCGTCCCCCTCACTCCCATTCTCCTCACCTTCACCCAATATGTAGACCCTGCAACGACCCCAAAACTTTTGAATGCCAACATGAGAGAAGCATACAACTCTTCCCCTCTCCCCCCTCTGGGCAACTCGGACCATAACCTGGTACTCCTGGGCACTGCCTACGGTCTGTGAAGATCTGGTCCTCAACCCAGGTGCAGAGGGAGTTCTCCAGATTGAGGCAGACACAGCCAGTGGGTTGGAGTTCTGCCACAGGGTCCTCGAGGTGTGTGCTGGGGAGCTTACTGGGGTTTTCCAGCACCTCTTCAACCTCTCTCTGAGCTTGCTGACGGTGCCTGACCTCTGGAAGACCTGCATTGTCCCAGTACCCAAGAAGGGATGTCAAAGTGCTCTCGATGACTACAGGCTGGTGGCACCAATGTCACATATCATGAAGTCATTCGAGAGGCTTGTGCTCCAGCGCCTGAAAGACCGGCTCTCTGCTTCCCTCTGCAGTTTGCATACAGGCAGCACATGGGTGTGGAGGATGCAATCATCTTCCTCAGTCATAGGACCCTTTCCCATCTGGAGGGTACAGGAAGCACCGTGAGTCACCTTCTTTGACTTCTCCAGTGCCTTCAACAGCATCCCTCCTCAAGGAAAAGCTGCTGAGTACGCAACTTCACCCAGATATCACTGCCTGCTGTGTTTCTGAGGCAGTGGCGTGCAGAACAGGAGTGCCCCAAGGTATTGTCCAGTCGCCATTCCTCTTCATCCTCTTCACCTCCGACTTCCCGCTACAACTTCAGTTCCTGCCACCTCCAGAAGTTCTCTGATGACTATTCCATTGATGGATACATCAGTGATGAGGAGGAGGAGTACAGAGGTCTGATAGCGAGTTTTGTCAAGTGGAGCAATCAGAACCACCTCCTACTCAACATCTCCAAGACAAGGAGGTGGTTCTGGACTACCAGAAGAATCGGAGGAGACAGGTACCAATCACCATTCAGGGTAAGGAGGTGGAAATAGTGGACTCCTATAAGTACCTGGGGGTCATATTAACAATAAATTGAACTGGTCACACAACACTGATGCACTCCGGACGAAGGGTCAGAGTAGCATGTTCTTCCTGAGAAGACTGAGGTCATTTGGCATTTTTAGCGGGCTCCTAAAGATCTACCAGTCCATAGTAGCCAGCGCACTCTTCTTCGGTATAGTGTGCCCCACCAGCACACTATACCAACTGGTGAGGTCAACAGGCTCAACAAGATCGTGAGGAAAGCCCGCTCGGTTGTGGGACTGAAACTGGATCATCTTCAATCGGTGGCAGTGGGTAAAGGACAAACTGGGAACTATCTATGACAATCCTTCCCACCCCCTGCATGACAAGCTGCGGCTGATGGTCAGCTCCTTCAGCCAACGGTTCATCCCACCCTGGTGCAGAAGTGAACGCTTCAGACGTTCCTTTGTGCCCACGGCAATCGGACTGTATAATAACAGTCTGCATCAGTGGTGCTTCCACAACCTCACTACCATATCCCTTTCTCTACCTCACCCATTCACATGTCATGCCCGAACTCTGCTTTCTTTCTCATCCTTGTTGGTCCCAGCCCACACACATCCTGTCTATTTTTGTTTATCTATTTTATTCTTGTCATTGCTATTGTCACTGTTTATATTGTCGTTTAAGTTCTGGTTGGCTATTTTTCACCCTTACTGTTCCATTATGTTGTCCATTATTATCCCTGATGTTGTTGCTGTAGTTGTTCTCCCTGCTGTCTATTTATTTGTGGATGTCTTGCTATTTTCGGTCTTCTAACTGTCTCTCTATTTATATTAATATTCAGATTTATTCATATTTATTTTTGACATTATAACTGCTGCTGTGACAAAGGAATTTCCCCTTTGGGGATCAATAACGTTTATCTTATCTTATTATTCCCAGTGTCACGTAATTATTTTTGTCTATCGTTTTTTTTTTTCTTTTGTGCAAGCTCCTGCTTTTGGTTTAATTACTTTACACAGTGCATTATTTTACAGCATCCAACATAAAATGTATCTGAGATGAGATGAGATGAGATGAGATGAGATGAGATGAGAACAGCTTTATTTATCCCGAAGGAAATTGTTGTGCCAGAGTTTCAAGCAAAAACATAACAATAATAGATAATAGTAGGAAGGAGAGAGAATAAGAAATACAATAAAATATAAATTGTCAAGGTTAAGGCTATCTGTGTTTTAAGGTCTTAAGTACAAAGATTTGAAGATGTTGTAGAGCTGTGCAATTTTAGTTGTTTTCAATCTCTGAACTCTATCCTTGTTGTATGCTTAGTCTGACCAAACATTGCAGGGATAAAACATCTTTTCAAATCCGATTATTTTACTATAAATCACTATACCTATGGTCGCCAGGAGTGCTCTTAAAAGTGGGTTGCCCAATCATTCCTGCAGATGCTGTGACAGCTATGATGTCACATGCAGAAAGCACAAAAATCATATTGTCTGTGACGTCACTGTGTAGATCCACAGATGTATGACCAAGTGTTCGGGAGGTTACATGTAGTTAGAGGAAGCGGTTATGTTACACAGGGGAAGCAAATGGAAGGGTTGCTTTGCACTGTGAAGGAAAGAGAGAGAGTAAGACAGAAGTACTAATGAAGCTGTGATGTCACAAGGTTTACTGTGTGAGCTACACATTTGTAACAGTCTGTCCTTGTAGCATTATTACAGCATGATATCATAACTGAGGTCCTGGTGTTTAACAAACTGAGATTTCTGTAGTATAGAAATCGTTTGCGATACATTCAGTCAACCATATACATGGCCAGCTTTGACAACCCAGCAACATGAGCAGAGCAAGAGGAAAGAGGCACACGCTTGTGAGCATCAAACGTATTGAACTTCAATCGTGCTTGTCCAACATCCAGCTGTAGGAAATTGAAGGCATTTTAGCAAATTACATAATGTCCCCTGCTGTGACAATGTATGAAAAGAGTACGGGTCAGAACAGTATTTCCAGTGTACCAGAAGATCTGAAGCGACATGAGAAAATCCAGGGGTACAATCAGATGCGGGCGTCCCGAGGAGCTGAGGAGGAAATTCAAAAATCAGCGGATAAACACTGTGAAACACCTGTCGTCTTGAAGATATCCACCTCGGGAACCAAAGAGCAAAATGACGGCAAAACCGTCTTGGAAATGTTGGAGCAGCACCAACACGTCAAGGCATTGCAAAGATGCTATCAAAATCTGAGAACAGAGAACGAGGCGGTGAGCAAACTGAATGAGATCCTTCATGATGATATCCAGCAGATCTACAAGGAAATATGCAAAGAGCAGGTCCTGCAGGGAATGAACAACTGGTTGAAGACTTCCATCGAAGCAATGACGTGCCAGACAAAAGTCCTGAGGAAGGAACTTCAGAGGCTCAAGAAAGAGTATGATAACGAAAACCTCTTGGAGAACCTCTTCCGAGAAAGGCTCGTTGCCATAGACGTTGCCAGGACAGAAAATCAGAGTTTGAAAAAGCAAATCCAGGAGATCCAAAGACAACTCCAGCTTCAGTGGATCTTAAATTTGATGTCTAAGGAACTAGTGGCTGAAGAGAAGCTCCTGCAAGAACAAAATAGGGTGCTGGCTAGAACCCACAGGACCTTTGGAAGATTTCTCAATGATGAATCCTTGAGGAAAAAGTGTAATGAACTGAGGCAGCAAATAGACGCCATTAAGGAAGAAAATCTGCTCATGACGTTGCAAATTGAGTATTTGAACAAATGCCTCAGCGTCCTGAGTGACTTGGAGATGAATCATCTGATACTGCAAGTTGAGAAAGACGCGATCACCAATCAAAATAAGGTCTTGCGCGAGCGGCTTTCGGAGCTGACAAAACAGCTTGCGTACGAAGAAGCCTTGAGCAGGAAGACACGGGAGCTGAGGAGACACAAGGAGGAGCTGAGAAAGGAAAATCTTCTTGTGCTTTGCCAAATCAATGAGACATGCAACAGGCTCCAGGGTGAGCGGATTTGCTGGCTTGTGTACAAATATGAGAAGCTCCAGAAAGACACATTGAGCCACAGAAAAGATACCGTCCATGGCGACTTCATGAGGCGTGAGAAAATGTTAAAGGCATTCACAAGTCTGGAGAGACATCTTCATAATCTGAGAGCGGAGAAAGAGACGGGTAGCCAGAGCGATGCCGTGTTCAGTGACATCCAGAAGATAACTGAAGAGATCCGTAAAGAGAAAGCACTGCATGGAATGATTGACTGGACAAAATCATCAACCGAAGCCATGACTCATCATAACAGGGTCATGAGTAAGGAACTTCAGAGGCTCAAGACAGAGAATCAAACTCAGAAGCGGTGGGGGAAATTCTTCGGCGAAAAGGTTGTTGCTATGGAAGCCGTTATGGAAGAGACCGACAGTTTGAAAAAGCAAATTGAAGAAAATGACCGTCAGCTCCAGATTCGATCGAATCTGAAGTGGAAATATGAAGAAATGGAGGCGGAGGAGAAGAGCCTAAAAGCGCAGAACAAAGTGATGGTTGGAGCACTCGGAATGGTGTTCGCACGACTATGGAAAGATGAAAAATGGAGGAAGAAGTGTGATACTCAGCAGCTCGAGAACAAGCAGGCGTCTCTCTCTGCCTTGAGGAAAGAAAATGAACTCACGATGTTAAAAATAGAGGACTCCTACAAATGTTTCGGCAGGCCAAGTGTCTCAGAGACAAATTACCAGACTCTGAGGAACGAGAGAGATATGATAAGCAATCGAAACAAGGCCCTGCAAAATAGGCTCAGGCAGCTGACGGTGCGACTAACCAAAGAAGAAGCCTTGACCAGGAGGATTCAAGAGCTGGAAACACAAAAGGAGTTTCTGAAACGAGACAATCTGTCTGTGCTTCACCAGATTCGGGAGATGCACAGCAGGCTCCAAGGTCTCAAAGTCTGTGTCCCGGTTTACAAGTTGGAGAAGCTCCTTAAAGACATCGCCAGTCGCAAAAACGACTTTCTTCACACTGAGCTGAGGAAGCAGAAGAAAAAAATTCAAAAAGTTAAAGCGCTGCAGGAAAAAGCTGCAGCGCTGAAGGCAGAGAAGGAAGATCTGCTTAGACGACAAGAGGCCTGGACGGAAATACGAGGGCTTTAAAAACTCATATTATGTTAGTTTTGCCATCTTGCCATCAACCTCTTCTAAACAGTAACTCGTCCTGGTTGTAGGAAATCATACATATGAATAAGGACATTTGCAAGTGAGACCTCAGAGCAATTAACATCGACTCTCAAATGCGGGGAGACCCGAGCTGACGATCACACCAGCAGGAAACACGCCATTTTAGCAGGGAGACTGGCAAGCGAGGAGCAAAGAGAGACCAGATGGGAGGAAAACTGGAAACACGGATACCGACGGGTTAAACCCGCCATGCCAGACCCGTTAACAGGCTATCACTGCAGCACATGCGACACACCTTGTTGTTCAAGGATCTGTTTAATCAGCCGCAGCAGATGGTGCAAACCAACACGCACTGACTGACCAACCAAGTCGCAACCCTTCGGCACTTTCCCTCAATAATAACTCATCAGTTGAGTTTAACCCAATCCAACAGACATGATGTTAAAGGCGGATTTTCTGGTGTGTGCAGCCGGAGATAACACGGCTCATGTGGTTCAGGAGTCGGTCTGTTAATTTTGTTACTGGCGTTCTTAGGACATACTGCTAAAAACATTTCAGACCATTTTGCTTACCGCTAAAGCTACGTGCTTCTGGAGTTGAGTTTAAACTCTTGATTTCTATACTCGTCTTGCATTAGATTTCTCCTCCTTTTAAAGTTTTGTACTTTTAAGATCTCCTATTATGTGTTTTCCTGCCGGATGATCTAGATCATTGAGCCATGTTTCATACCGGGGGAATGACTGATTTATTTCAGCTTTGGTTTCCCTCAACAACCAGTCACAGAGTAACAGATTAACATCAAATCTCCCAAAAAATAAAAGCAATCAGGGCATGATAGAAGTTTTTTTTCTTCCCAAAATGTCAGAATCTGTCCTTTCATCATTTCCTAACATAAAAATCAAAAAGACACTCAGAGCAGATGAACACAGAGGCTGACATTTTTTAGAAAAAAAAATGACATAAAAAAAAAAAAAAACAGCTTGAAAAAGTCATCTTCCCATCCTGATCAAAATTGAAAAAAGCACTTTTTCTAAACCAGCTCGAGGTACCCGAGCACTCCAATCTACATTTTTGTAATCATCTCATTTAGAGGTTATTAGTCTCTTGTGAACCGGCTCTACGATGCTCCGTGTAACTGGAATCTAGATTTTACACGGTTTCGATGGGAAGCAGCCGCTGCTCCACTTGCTTTTTTTTTTCTCCTTGTCAGTAAGAGTGTAGATGATTTGAAGTGAGAACCAAAGCTGACTCTCAGGGTTTTTTTCTCTCCTTTTTCCTGCCTTCAATGCAATTCATGTGCATGGAATGTTTAACTCTGGTTCCAGTTACTGTATTTATATTCCACTCTTATATCGCCCCCTAGTGGCAGCTACAAAAAGGGCCGGTAGAATCATACAGTACTTTTAGTCTTTTGAGTCACAAGAATCACATCATTTGCAGATTAGTGTTACTTATTACAACTTATTTGCCAAATGAATTAATTTCAGACAGGATATTGAATGCGGCATGAGACATTTTATTCACCACAAGACTGTATCAAAGTTACGTTAACTGGATGAACAGCAAAAAGACAGACACCAAGAGACCAGACAAAAAAAAGGAGGCTCCAATACAAGCAGTTTTTTGAGGTGTAAAACAAACAATACAGTTTGAAAGTCACATAAAGACAGAATTTCATGGACTTATTTCAACATAGAGAGCAAAATAGGTCAAAAGCACCACGCTGTTATTTGGATATCATCTACAAATCTCATTCATAACAGTCTCAATGTTTTCTGAAATGCTTGACATGTTAGGCAAGAAATGGCAGTTTTAATCCATGCAGGAACAAGATTTTGCACAATTGGAGACAGTGACTATGTAGACCCTTGAAAACATGTAATTTCATGGAAATAAAATTAGGAAAAAAAACAAAAAAAATGACAATGATTAAAGTACTAAACAAACATGTTTTGCATTTCACAACCAGTGGATCCGTATGGCTTTATCCAAGGAACAGCTATATCCATTGTAAACAATCACAAAACTGTTCCGAACATGATTATTTCATATTTGGTCTTTTTTCCCCACTTTTGTTTACAGCACGTCATCCAAACACAAAGTCATATTTACATTTTATCTTACAAAACATGTCCATAAGAAATTGCAGAATTTGATCATTCCTCTGTGTAAAAAAGTTTTTCAAGATGGTAAAGCCTGAAAAATTTAAAATCAGCTTTAAAATTTTCAAGGTTTGTGAAAAACTTTAAAACACAGTAAGTTGTCACAGTAGATACTTAGAATTCACACCATTGATATTTCATGTAGTCTTAAACAAATGATTTATATTTGGGCTTGCAGATATGTATGTGTAATATTGTATGTACACTCTTTAATTAGAGAATTATGATGCTTGAGTTTTGTAAATCAGAGCTCGAAAGGACATGGTAGTGTAGATTTCGCTAAACGATCATGGAAAATGCAATGTTTCGATCGATAGATTGATCTCTCATCATCACTCAGGACAACGACTATGGTCCTTGGTGGTTTAATGTACGATCTGGCTTTTCCATATCTAAGCAGATAATGTAATAATGTGATACAAACCAATTCCAAAATATGTGCTTTGGTTACTCATAATTTTTTCAGTGTCATCAGAGCTCTTAATTCAAAATTGACATAGCTTTGTCATTTCCTTGGATACACAAAAAATGTGTAGGGTAACATAATAAACTAACAAAGATGTAGTCTAAACCATTTCAGACATAATCAGATACAAGATTAGATATCCCTTCAAAAGTCTGATACTTATAATAAGATTATTGTTTTCCTGTTTTTTTCTTGTAACTGCAAAGTCACTTTTGGAGAAATGCAGGGTGTTTTATTTCCACATATCTTTCTGTTGATTGTCAAATTCTATTTACGTGAACTGACCGCTTACATTTCAATGCAATTTTAAGTGAAAGTTTGGTGAAAACTGCTAAAACATAAATAGCAGTTATGAGCAAAAACAGTTGTTGAACTTGAATTTCTCAAAAAAGGGTTTTATCAAGAGCATGATCAGTGTTACATGGACACAGTAATATTGTTTCAGTTTCTACTACCAGGGAGGAGAAAAAAAAAAATCAAAACACAATGTTACATTTGAAATATCAGTATACTGTCCTGACAAAATACAAAGTATCATCAGTGGGATTCCTGTCATAAAGAGTCAATCCTTTCCTCAACTGCTCACCACATGAACCTCTGAGTGGCCGAGCTGTCTGGCCAGTGGAAGGTCTTGGTAATGAAGATGTAAATGGTGGCAGCGTTCACTGCAGTGTACAGCAGGAACTCCTCGATGAGTCTGGGCAGGGAGGGGAGGGGCATGTGCAGCCGAAACATCAGGTATGGAACGATAAAGTACCGGAACTCTAGAAGCTTCTGTGGGACGGTGGCAGCAAAGAGGCACACCAGGAACGCCAAGCTCCAGAAGAGTGAGCGCGACTTGAACGAGTCCAGAAAGTTCCAACCGGCGAACACGTACGCAGGGACGAGAAGGAAGCGCACCGCCTCATGCCTCTGGAAGAGCCTCTTCCACACGTAGAAGGGAAAATGACGGTTGTCTGCCAGGAGGTATTTGTGGACAAATGTGAATTTCCACACGAGCAGCAAACAGACGGCAGTGATGAAGATGAAGAACAACGGCTGTTTTTTCAAAGCTTGCAAGAAGCGAATCACACGGTGATAACACAGTGAGACAGGGAGAGAAAAGAAGAGGGAGAAGGAGAAGAAATAAAAGAGTTGAGGGAAATTGAAGCAGGCTTCGTGGCTCATCCTGTCACCCACCACGATCCCATCATTAAGCACAACAAATGCTAGAAAACCCACCGCGACTGCTGCATAAGGCCAGGACACCAGCAGCACCGCCTTCACCCGGCCGATTGAGGAAAAGAACCCCAAGGTGAAGACCAGTATTTTCTTTGCTCCGCTCAGCGACAGAGGCACCTGTGATGTGGAAGACTTTTCATCTGTCTTTTTAGCTTGCTCCAACCTCCAGGCTTCGTCCATTTTGGCCGCCACCAGAGTACCCGCGCAGAATGCCACCCAGATGATGTTGGTCTGGCGGAAGAAGATCGAGCAGATGCCGAGAAGAGCCGAGGCTTTGTGGCAGCCATACAGTGTCATGAGGTAAGTGAAGAGGATGAAGAATGTAGATCCTGCATCAGTGTAATAGAGGAAGTTGAAGAAGTAGAGTACAGGAAAGGTAGATAGAGAGAGCGCTGACAGGACTCGGCGTGACGTGGTTCGTGTCTGGAGGAGCAGAAAAGAGGCAACATTAGATGGTCTCCTCTCAGCGGGTGGACATGATCTTCTCTGACACTGATCCCTACCTTCTCTCTGATGTGGAGTTTACAGATGAGCAGATAGAGCAGGTAAAGATTGCCACAGTTGAAGAGCAAGTTGACAAAGCGTAGCATGGCTGTGGAGCACACCACCTCGCCTGTCAGGTCAGCGAGCCACACTATGGGCTTGATGACTCCCACGGATATGAGGTAAAGCCCTGGTGGAGTGGTGATCATGGGGTCCCACTGTGGAAAGATGGAGACTGTGTTAGAAAAGGGTTAATTCAACCACAGAGCCTCATTCTTTCATTTTCAAAAGTGAAAATACAGGCTTTAGTAAAGATATGATATGAAGGTAGTTGGTGTGAGAGGAGGATACAGAGAATAGGGTTAGATGGAGAAAGTTTACTCAGTACAGCGGTACAAAAACTGTAATGCATCACACTGAGCTGTGATCATTGTATCCATTATTATGCTGTGGCTGGTCATACACCGTAGAAGACATGAGGGGAGAAATATTTAATACATTAAACCCCGGATTTGATCCTTTCAGCTCCACTTCTCTACAATTTGACGTCTGCCTGGAGCCTGACTGCATTAAAAGCACCAATTCATTCGCATCGCATCGAGGCTCATCTAAATGTCTGATAGAGAGATTAAAAACCTCCACAGGCTGCAGGCACAAAAGCTCCGGCAGCTAATCCCCTCATCGACGGGACAACGCTGAGTTTCGACGTCCGCGGACTCTTTACCTCTCCGAATTTTCCATGGCAGTATTTCCGAGCCTGCGGGACGTGGAAAATCTCGTCCATGTAAGGTTCCCGCTGCTCCCGAGTCACTCTGGAGAAGAGCAGGCAGGATACCAAAAAGTTGGTGCTGCAAAGCGCGGTGAAGATGTAGCTCTCGAATTTCTCCATATTTGATGACGAGACCGAACGAAAAATCCCCCAACCCCAAAGTGCCTCGAAGCTAGCGGTTACATTTGTTTTTAAACCGCATAACGGCGGGATTCTAGTGTTCAAACCGCTCTAACACATTCACACAAAGGGACGACATTTGAACTGTAGTCCGATCAGAAACGGGAGAGTTGTGATGTTTGACAGCTGGAATGTTCCCTCCCGAAATGCGCTCCGGGTAGAAACTGTGACAATAGCTATGGTTCTTAGATTCCTTGGTTCCTAGATAACACATTCCCATCAATACTTGCGGCCGTAATGGTATTTACGTTTAATACTTCAGAACACATAGCCGTTTAATTTTTTTTTTTTTACAAATCCTGAGTTTATCTCAGGACATTTTTCCTCACCTATTTAGTGGAAGCAGCTAGCGGTGTCACTGTATATATGATCCTCCATGTGGCGATTGGTTGTGTTGCATGACGATTACTTGTTGTTTTCTAACATTTAAAATCAAAATGCACAAGACACATGAGCTGGAACTTTTCCCCGGCTGCAGCGTGACATTGATACTATTCAGAGAGGTCAAAAATGCCGCCGAGTTGAGACAAAGTGCCGTAGATGGGAAAATAAATGCTGCTTTGATAAACCCAACGATGGTGAGTTTGTCTGCTGTGTTAGCAACATTGTTAGCTAGTCGTCAATAATACACACGGTTTATCTACGATTATAATGTGTTTACAACTGAGACTGTCGTTCTCATTTTCAGCTGGTCAGCCCTTTCCAAGCGTTGGTAGCTGCGAATAAGGCTGTCCACCTTCAGAAAATTGGCAAAATGAAGACGAGAAGTCTAAACTCAGAAATAATCTTCAACCTGTCTCCTACAAATAATGTAAGCAAACTTACCTCCCAACGTGTATTTCAGTGAAGCATTGAGCTTAACTGGGATAAAGACTAGGCATTATTTGATTAGATAACATCATGCTGGTTTTCAAAAAAGTTGTTCATTAAATTCAGGAAAAATAAACATCAAAAACTAAATAAAAACCAAACCTTACAATGACCAAACATTTACGTGAAAAATATAATTGTATCATATTTCTTAGTGATTCACATTTCATAGATCATACATTTACAGGGTTACACTGGCCTGAAATTTGGATTGCTGAGTCGCCTTTTTAAAATAAGTTACTTAGAACAGGCACATCAAGCTGTTCTTTTACTCATGCCTTTTCACTGTTGTAAGTCTGATACGTCGTATCATTAACACTGGTGTAATTGGTCAGAGAAGTTGTGTGCATTTTAAGACATAAATCCAACCGATTTAAATGAAACTGACTCTTATAATCCAGATCTCCGAGGCCTTCAAACGGTTCGGGATCTCAGATAGAGACGACTCTGTCCTGGTGGTCCTGGTTCATGAGAGCGATGAGTTGCAGCTGCTGTCAGACGTCAAAGAACAGGTGGATGGGCAGCAGGTTCCAGTAGAAGCGATTTCCTCGCTGTCAGACACTGCAAAGATCTTAAAGGTTGTCTATTATGTGTGTGTGTTTGTGCACGTGTGTACAAGTTCACTTCAGGTTACCAGAGGCATTGTACAATGACACAATTAGTCTTGACATGTTGGTAAATTTATGGGCAAAAGAATGAGTCACAAAAGAGTAAAGATTTTGTTATCATCTACTCTATTGAACCAAATACCAAGAGAAATATCTTAAGGTTGCTTTAAAAGCTCAAAAACGGTTCAAACAGCTTTTCAAATTTTGCAGAACTACTGAATAGTGACAGATTCAAAAGGGAATAAAACAAGAAAAAAAATCCGTTTTGTACCTTTTTTTTGTTATATATTTGTTGAATAATTCTGCATCTTCTTTTATTTCATCCAACCTTCTGTTAGTGTGGGGCTGCGTAGACAATTCATTTTTGGTACACTTTTCCATATCTAAGATCCTTAATACTAACTATTCTCTGACATCTCCCTGTCTTTTTTTGTAGCTGTATAAAGTCACCCCTCCAGAGGAGAAGTGTGGAACTCTGCTGGATGCAGTTGTGGGCAGAATGGCCACCAAGGATGTCATGTAGCTACCTCTAAATACATTTTTAAATTAAAAATGTTATTTTCGTAAATAAGAGTCGCTATATTTAATTCTTTGTTTTTTCCGCCTGCACTCCACTTGAACTGAAAGCACTGTCAGCTACAGACACAACTTTTGAAATGATTTGCTGTCAGTTCCTCTGGTTACATTAGTTTATCCAGGTCATCCGATGACAGATGCTGAAAAAGTTCAGGAGTTCCAGGGGAGTTTGCAGTTTTTTTTCCTATTGTTCAGCACATCCTAAATTCCCACAGTGTCTTTTCCTATTTGTCTTTCCTTTTGAAGTCTTTGTTTATGGTTCTTTTTTATCTCTAATGATTGACAGCGAGCTAAGTTTGGAAGGGTTGTACATTTTTAAGCGGGGGGCTCACGCCTGCATAATGAAATCAGTTACACAAAAGTTGTATCCTTGGAGGATAAAACAGCAATGTTCGCATAGCATTTGCCTGCATTGTTTAGTCAAATGTCAACTTCAAAAGATGTAAGCTTGAAGCATAGCGGCTGACAAATATATTCATAAAGTATGACTTCACACTAACACAGACATTATTTATGATAAACTTTGTGTCAAAATGTTTAATTTGACTAAAAAGTGACATTGTTGACATTTATCTTTGCCACGGTCACAGAAATTGTGTTCCAGGTTGACTGTCCCACAATGAGAACATTTTATACCCACAGTGCCAGGTGTTAAAGTCACTGTGGCATCATAATGTTGTGCATAAACCTTTCTCAGGTCATTATTACATTTCAAATGTCTGGACAGACATAAATGTGAAATGCATGTGGTGGGCAGAAGCACAGAAACTTAATCTGCTGTTTCTACACTGTTCAAAAAAATAAAGGGAACACTTAAAAAACACATCCGAGATCTAAATGAATGAAATATTCTTATGAAATACTTTGCTCTTTACACAGTTGAATGTGCTGACAACAAAATCACACAAAAATGGTCAATGGAAATCAAACGTATTAACCCATGGAGGTCTGGATTCGGAATCACACTCAAAATTAAAGTGTAAAAACACACTCCAGGCTGATCCAACTTTGATGTAATGTCCTTAAAACAAGTCAAAATGAATCTGTTGCTTCCTGAGTGGACACTATGATTTCACAGAAGTGTGATTGACTTGGAGTTACATTGTGTTGTTCAAGTGTTCCCTTTATTTTTTTGAGCAGTATAGTTCCTCGTGGTACCAACTTCACTGACAACTCAGACAGTATACGATAAACTTAGGGTCAATTGTAATATTCTACTGGGACAGTAAAAATTTCAATGGAAATGTATATTCCTTTGCTTGAGACTGTGGAAAGGATTTGATCATGAATAATGACGGCAGGTCAATATTTCATCTTAAAATCAGTTATGTCCATATACTGAATCTAAATGTCCACCCAAAGAGCCAAGATTTGTCTGGATTCTGTCACATTCAGTCAGGAAATTGAGCGAGCTCATCTTTGCCAATGTTTCCACCGCTGAGGATGCACACAACGCTCTTCCCCTCCAGCTCGGGGATCTTGTTGTTGACAATGGCGGCGAAGGCTGCAGATCCTGATGGCTCCACAACTAGCCCCGAGGAATACAGCATGGACACCGCCGTCTTGATCTCCTCATCACTTACCAGAACGATCTCTGCCACGTAACGTTGGCAAAGATTATAGGGCAGCGAACCTGAGAGAACAGTCCACATTATCACAGAATGTTCATCATCTAAAGCTGCTGAATGGCTTTCAATGGTAATTATGACAACAAAATTCTTCTTTGGTGGGAGGGGTCTCTCAATTTGGAGCCTTGCTGGATTTATTTTTAGTGAGTTGCTTATTTTTTTCACGATTGCTAGTAGATTTTCACAAGATCTATTTTAAGTAATGTAGTTTCTTAATGGCAGCTTATTACCAATATGTTCATGATGCTTTCACTAGATTTGGAAATATCTGAGTGAATTTTCGTAAGTATTTGCCAAGTTTGTTTCAGTTTTTTATTGGCCCAATATTGCTTGATAATATTTAAGATGTTTTGATATGATGTTCATCCCTACTTGACAGCTACTCTTTGCATCATTCATCCCAAAAGCAACATGCTACATCCTTCACTAATAAAATAGGCAGTATGTAGGCAAGTTAGAATTGCAGTGACACATGACTTAAGACAGTCAACTCCTCGTACCTGCAAAAGGCGGGGCCAGTCCTGAAGCGATGCTGTGAGTGTTCATGCCCACTGGCTTCTTCTCTACGAAGCTCTTATACATTGTGCAGGCTGTGTGGAAACACCAACACAAATCTCTGTTGCAGTGTTTCCCACTATCATTATCTGTCAGGAGTATTACCTCCATCTGGCTCTACACCGTAGATTCTGGTTTTCTTGCAGCCTGACAGTTTGATAGCGGCCGCTACTCCAGCCAGCAGCCCTCCTCCACCACAGCAGACCACCACCACATCAGGTTCAGGCACCACCTCCAGTACCTCCAGCCCCAGACTGCACACACAAACAGACATGCATTATAGCGCCATCAATTATTGGAAAATGTCACAAGTGAACAACAAAATAGTGTCCTAAAAAATCAAAGACAATCTGATGATAGAAGTCACATGAAGTGTATGAAATAGTGAAACAAAAGAAAAGAACAAGAAAAAAGAAGGAAACCACCTTGAAATGGGCCAATGTTTCATTCAAATCAATAGGGAAATTATCTTGAAATTGCAAGAGACTGTCAAAACAAGAAATCATCTCTAACAAGATGTCACGATTAAGAATGTAGAAAAACAAGCAAAACATTTTTTTATCAGAAATAAATCAATTACAAAATAATTGCAAAATATTTGAGCATCCGAGCAATTAAATACCCATTTTGTTTAACATTACCTTATTCTTGTGGTGGTCTTGTGTCTCTGGATGATTTATTTTGGGTGTTATGACCTGAGGGTTTGTACAGAATCAGGCTAGAGTACCTGGCATGGCCTGCAATCAGATCCAGGTCGTCGTAGGAGTGCAGGAAGGTCATGTTGTCCACCTCAACACAGCGGTTCACAACATCCATAAGGCAGGAAGTAGGAACTCGCTCAACTTCCACCCCGAAATTCTGAGAATTCAAGTGATTTTAAACAGTTGTTTCAGCCTTTCACTCACAATATTCTATCATTCCTTTTTTTTAAGTCTTTAATAATTTAGCTATTTCATTGTACATATTTCTTTCTTGACTTATTAAACTTAAAACTCAAAAAAATCCAATAAACATTAGGAAAAACACAATCATATCACTATCTGCAAGACATTTCAAACAGTTCACATATAAATTAGATGAATTAACTAAAGATTAGCAAAATACTATTTTAGAAATATACAACATGTTTCCTTAAATAAATGGGCAAATTCATGAAGTCTTATTTAAAATTGCCCAGAAAATTCCAAAGGAATTATCTACAATATACCAAAAAAATCCTAAAACAATCAGTAAAAGTTAATGTGAACAAAAGATTTTTAAACATGTATACTAAAAATTGGAAATTAATTACCCGAGGATCAACAATATTTTGAATACTAATTGGCCAAAAATATCTGACCATTTAACCCTCAAAAATGTTTTAAAGAAAAAAAGACAAAGCCAATTGTTAATGAATGACCAGAAAGTAATAAGCAATATGTATCCTAAATAGATTAAAAATAAATAAGGAAAGCTGACTTTAAAATTATCAGACATTATGTTGGTCAGATTGGGGAGACTGTGGTTTTTGTGTACAGAAAATCAATAATAATTTATTAAAAATGAATAAATAAATTATGTTCTCGTGTACTGGTCCTTTATCTATTTGTATCCTTTGTTGTTGTCTCCATCCTATTCTGCCCTGTGCTACTGTGGCACTTGAATTTCCCCAAGGGGGTCAATCGAGTATTGTCTTATCTTATTGTTGCAGGAATATCTGTTGTTTTGTGGAAAAGGAGAATGAATTTCAGACTTTTGTCCACTACAGGGCCTGTCTTTTTTTTTTTTTTTTTTTTTATTATTTTTTTTTATTTGCTGCCTGCCAGCAGTTGATCTCTGACCTTTATCAGGATGGATCTAGACACTGGTGCAGTTTCTGGCATAACCACTTTGCCCTTGGATCCATAGTATTTTGATGCATAAGCAAAAGACTTCCCATAGTTCCCAGCAGACATGGTGACAAAAGGGCCACCCTTTGGCCTCTGGGCAAACTGATTGGCCACTCCTCTGATTTTAAATGACCCTGTCAATCATAACAAACAGTCTCAGTTCAGTGAATGTTAGTGGACTTTGAGGCTGAATCAGTTGGTTCCTTCTCACCAGTTCTCTGCATGTTCTCCAGTTTGATGTGGATGCTGCAGGCCTGGCTCAGAGGCAGAGTGGTCTGACACCAGGAGATCATGGCAGTGTTGATGACACCCAGGGGGCTGCTCCTCACCCGCTCCCTGGCTTCTATCAGCAGGTCCAGGGTCACACTGTCCGCAGACACCTTGTCCATCTGTCCATCATGGACACATGTGGCCTTATTCTGTTATTACTGTTATTAATAACTACAGAGTGCCTCTGAGGCACTTTTAAAGAATTATTAAAAGAATTATTAAAGAATATTATTATTAAGTATTATTAAGAATTATTAAAATGAGAAATGAAACACTTATTATCCAGTATAACAATTGAAGTGTTGGTCAGATATTGGTATAATATAATCTGCAAGCATTTAAAAGAATAACTGCTACTCTGTCTCATGTATCAGTATACAGGTATACACTAATATACTGTGATAATAGGACATTATGCACTACAATATTTTTATCATATTGTGCATTCTTTAATAACTTTTGATGTGCAATGATTCTTAATGTGCAAAACCCCAATCCAATGATAATACAATGAAATAACAGAACAATATATTTACTTTGGTATTTTTCTTTTTTGTATTGATTTTTATATTGATTCTTATATACATATATAGTACCCTTTGAGTAGCAGCTGCTGATACAATAGATGCATTTTGCCCATTGTCGACTTTTAGTTTTGTAACATTTTCAATTAAGGACTTCGATGTAATCAAAAAGTGACTTTAGGTACTTCATCCACCACTGCCACGATTCTGATTTCTCTGCAAATACAACTCACGAAGAGACAAAGAACACGTAAAAAATGCACCAAAACCCGTTTCAAATAGAAGAACCGATAAACAAAACATGATTTGAAAATATATCCTGCTTTCCATTCGACCTGCTGAACATGTGAGGAGGCACCACAAGCTCCATTGCATGATCATTAAATATCGTAGCTAACCTTACGGAGGATAAAATTAACGAGAAAAATATGTTAAGTGTTTCATCAAGGTGATTTACCGACCTAGTTGTTGGTTAGAACCCTCCGATTATTATTCTCGTTTTGCAAGTTAGAGCCCCGTGTTTGCGGTGTTATGATAACTCGACGCCGAAGGTTCCGGTTTGATTCACGGTTTGTAGTCGGACAACTTTACATGACGGACTACAAACATGGCGGCTAATTTCCAAGGAAATGGAAGAGCAAATGGCTAAATGTATTTAGTTGCCGGAGAAAATAAACGTATAAAGGACAAAAAGTCATTTACAAAATGGGCTTTATAAGGCACGTAGTGTGCGCCATGTCCGGAGGTGTTGATAGCTCCGTGGCGGCGCTGTTACTGAGGAGGAGAGGTGAGATAATCTACTCTTTTTGGCATTTAAACATATTTGAACTGTCATCAAATGTGGCTTGAGTTTGTAATTTTTCTTTTAATCCCAACCGTTCCATCTTTTTGGATCGTTCTCTCTTGAAAAACATGGGTTAAACTCAGAAGAAAGTTTCCAAAGCTAATGACAGCAACTCTTTTCTTGTTAGTAGCCAGACAGTATTTGAAGAAAATCTGCTGCCTCCTTTAGATAAATCCATCCATCCATCTTCTGCCCCTTGTCCTGCACTCAGGGTCGTTCATGCTGTGAGGCTAACCACTGAGCATGCATTTGTGATGCCTCTCACTAGGGGACCGTAAACTCACTGTGCCCATGCAAACTGCACCTGTGTTATTCTTTCATCTATCTATCTATCTATCTATCTATCTATCTATCTATCTATCTATCCTATCTACCTATCCTATCTACCTATCCTATCTACCTATCTATCTATCTATCATCCACCCACATATATTTTCTTCTGTTCAAAGGATATAATGTAACAGGTGTTTTCATGAAGAACTGGGACTCACTGGATGAGAGTGGTGAGTGCACTTCCGAGAAGGACTGTGAGGATGCGTATATGGTGTGCCAGGCATTGGACATCCCTTTCCACAAGGTGTCTTATGTTAAAGAGTACTGGCATGAAGTTTTCAGGTAATCAAATATGTTTGCTGCACACATAGAAAAAAAATGCCATTGATATTATAATGTGGATGTGTTGTGCTTTATGTCTTTACGAACGTGATGTACATTGTTGTTTGTGTCAGCTTTTTATTGGAGAAATATTCAATTGAAAAATATTTCATAATCTATTCTGAGTGCTCAGGCAAGTTGGTAAAAAAAACATCTATCCAGCTTACTAAAATGACTTGTACATATACCCTCAAAAATAGATACACTGACTCCATCCGTCCATCCATCCATCCATTTATCTTCTACTGCTTTGGGATCGGGTTGCAGGGGCAGCAGCCAAAGCAGAGAGGCCGAAAATTCCCTCTCCCCGACCACTTGGTCCAGCTCCTCCAGGGGGATCCCGAGGGGTTCCCGGGCCCGCCTAGAAACATATTCCCTCCAGCATGTCCTGGGTCTTCCCAGGGGCCTCCTTCCGGTTGGCCATGCCCAAAAAAAACTCACCAGGGAGGCATCCTAGAGCCATCCTATCCAAGTGCCCAAGCCAGCTCATCTGACTCCTCTCCACGTGGAGGAGCAGTGACGTCACTCTGAGCACTCCTGGATGGCATAACTCCTCACCCTATCTCTAAGGGAGAGCCTGGACTCTCCGTGGAGAAAGCTCATTTCAGCCACTTGGATCCTTGACCGATGGTCACGACCCATTGCTCGTGACCATAGGTGTGGATAGGAATGTAGATTGACCAGTAAATTGAGAGCTTCGCATTTTGGCTCAGCTCCTTCTTCACCAAGGCATACCGGTGCAGAGTTGGGATCACTGCAGACGCCGCACCAATCTGACTGTCCCTCTCCTGTTCCATTCTTCCTTTAATCGTGAACAAAATGCAGAGATACTTCTCCATTTGAGGCAGGACCTGCTCCCTGACCCGGATTACACACCGCACCAATTTCCGTCTGAGAATTTTGATCTCAGATTTGGAGGTGGCGATCCTAATCCCGGCCACTTCACATTCAGTTTCGAACCGCTCCAGCGAGAGCACTGACTCTACAGTAGCTTAAAGCCATTTTTCAATTCCTATCCATGTTTTTGTTACAATAACTTCCTTCAGACTTTCAGCTAACATCACATTTTTTGCTGCTTTATAGTTAATTTCTTGCAAGTCTAATGGTAAACCTTTGCCTAATTTCAAACAGACTATTTATTCGCTGTGTCACAGCCAAGTGAGTATGTTGGACAAATGAGTGACGGGTTAAGAAATGAACACGGAAATGTAACAGCAACGAAGACATTTTTCCTTTCAGTTCTACACAGCAAAAATGACCCACAGTACAATGCCACAATTAGATGATAACTATGTTTGTTCTGTGTTTTCAGTAATTTGCTGAAGGAATATGAGAAGGGTAGGACTCCAAACCCTGATATTCTATGCAACAAGCACATTAAATTCAAACACTTCCACAAGTATGCTATCACCACTCTGGGTACGTTGTTATAACCTGTTTGATGCCATACTTTTTCTGAATCTATGTATTTCATCTTCAGCTAAAGTGAAATGTGAAGCAGTGATAATTTAATGTTGAACTGAATTGGTTTTATGCGTTGAATTTAACCTGCAATAAGATGTTTGAGTACAGTCAGACTGTTGTTCTTTACAGGTGCCGATGCTCTAGCAACTGGCCACTACGCACGAACATCCCAGGAAGATGAAGAAGTTTTTCAGCAGACACACTCGTCTCCACCCACTACACTCTTCAGAGATCGTTTTGAGATCAGAAATCGTATGTGACTATCTTTCAATTTACAATAAACACAGTGTTGTGACTCTTGATAACGCCTCACTTCTCACTTTACACTTCATACTGAACTACTGGCTATTAAGATATGCAGTAAGCACATAACTCAAAACATTAGAAATTCTTCAGTGATTCTGTCCAAAAATGCAATAACTTATCAATTTGAAAAAGGGTTTCCTCTCATGCTGAAATTAATATTCTTTAAAATATATTTGTAATTATTGATTTTCTTGGAACTGTTGACTAATTTCTTGCTACACTTGTTGCCATTTCATTGCAGAGTTTTTGAAATTTCTTTATTATGAGAGATTATCAGGTAGTTTTCTCTGGTTTACACAGTGCTTCAGTACCGTCTTAAAATAAGCTTTTTTTTTTTCAAATTTTAATGTTCATTTTTAGGTAATTTGAATGCTGGTTCTCAGAAGATTTAACTTTTATTTTGCTGTTGGGTTTTAAGTGATTTTCTGATTTTACTGACTAATTAATTAATAGGTTTTGGTTGATCATGCCTTTGAGTATGTAATACAAAAATGAATGAAAAGTAGAATTAAACCAGTTTATTGCGCTGCCTATTTCATGTCAAAATCCAATATTGGTTTCTTTGAAAATTATATCTTTTTTTCTCTCTATTTCTCCAGCGGTGAGGCTGTACAAAGGAGCGGACCTCTTGAAAGACCAGACTTTCTTCCTCAGTCAGATCGCCCAGGATGCATTGCGGCACACTTTGTTTCCACTGGCAGGACTCACCAAGGATTATGTGAAGAAGATCGCTGCCGAAGCAGGTTTTCACCATGTGTTGAAGAAGAAAGAGGCATGTCCAAAATAGGCATTCTACTGTCTGAAAAAATGTTTTACTTACTCAGAAAAATTCATTAGGTTTATTTAAAAAAAACATGAAAAAATCCCTATTATTAATTTATGAATTACTTCAGCTAAAAATCACTTGAGTTAGAAATGATGTAAAAATTAGCTGTAATGTTTAAGAAATCATTTGAATAATTGTCTTATAATCATCAAAAAATTACTGGAAAAATAAGCTAAAAAATGAAGTAAATCAAGACAAAACTGCCTAAATCCAGAATTAACCAACTTCAAATTAAGCAAGAAATTACCCAACCAGGCTTCTCCAAACTACTGCTCAAGCTGCTCTCATGTCTGCTTATTTAATGATTCAAAAAAAAACAACAAAACACTAAAGAAAGGCCACTATCAACTTCTATTTTATTCACTGTTCATTGTACAGACAACAAACCTGTTGAAAGAAGTTGTTCTCAGCGGGTGCAAGTGACTGTTTCCATGTTCTTTCAGAGCATGGGCATCTGCTTCATCGGGGAGAGAAACTTTGAAAACTTTATTCTAGAGGTGAGAAAGGAAGGTTTTTTTCCAGCATATCTTGAGGTTTGTCCATGTTTTTGTAGAGTAATTTAAACTAATATTTCTGTTTTTTTCTCATTTCCAGTATTTGGAACCCAAACCAGGAAACTTTGTCTCTATAGAGGACGGGACTGTAATGGGGAAACACAAAGGTATGGTTATGGATCCATTATTCTGTACTCTTTTGAAGCCAGAGATAATAATGTGCGTTGTGTCGGTCCAGGCTGGTTCACCATGACGCTCGGCCAGAGGGCGAGGATTGGAGGACAGAGAGATGCTTGGTTCGTGGTGGATAAAGACGTTGCTACTGGAGATGTCTTTGTGGTGAGAAATCCTTTGAAGAACGCTGTCCTTTCCGGTCTGCATTGTTTCCTGGTGTGTGTGTCACCTATTCTGAGAGCAGGCTACCATATTGTGAGGATCTCGTCCAATGTTAATCTATGAGCTGACATTTTGCTCTTCAAACTTTTTCCATCCGTCAAATCCCCTCCCAAAAAAGGTGATGGGCTATGCCCGTTCCTGAGCTAAGATGGTAACGAAATTTCCAAAAAAAAGGTGTTTGTTCCATCCCTATCAGGGTAATTATTTTCTTGACTTTCCTCAGGTGTCGACAACATCTAATCGCTGTCTCTTTTACTCTCTTCTACTCTTTACCTACCTGGTTTCAGGCTCCGACCACCAATCACCCGGCTCTTTTCCGTGACACGGTTCGAACAGACCGCTTCCATTGGATAACTGTCGACCCGCCCGCTGAACTTGCCAACACCAAGATGATGGAGTGTCATTTCCGCTTCATACACCAAATGCCCCTCAGTGAGTTCTGTCCAAACAAAAAAAACAACAAGGAAATACATTCTGGAACTGAAGAAAAAGGTAACTGTTGAAATATTCTGATGTTTTCAGGTCCCTGCACTGTAACCTTGAACATGGACGGCTCAGTGTGGATCTCCCTCCCCAAGCCTGTCAGGGCCTTGACACCCGGACAGGTATGAACCAGCACTCCTTTCTCTCAGAACATCAGTGTAGAAACCAAAGTGGCACAAAAGCTGATTTTAAAAGTCCTGCTCTACGTTCCTCCCAGTTTGCTGTGCTCTACAAGGGCGATGAGTGTCTGGGAAGCGGGAAGATCATCCAGCTGGGGCCCACTGAGCACACACTCCAGCAGGGACGGGAGCGCCTGATATCAGTCGCTCAGAACAAGGAGAAGCAGACGCCCAAACCTGGCAGCTAAGAAGATCTGTCTAGTATCTTCGGCAGAGCACACCTGTGAACATCCAGTGTTTCTCCTGAGAGACATATCTGAGGCGTCTGGTTTCATGAGCGGTCAAAATGTGAGGTTATTTAATCATTACGAAACAAAAGGGAACTTTAATGGTAAAATTTGCCCTTGCTGCTATAAAGACTTTTTTAAAGGTCCAGTTCACATGACCTTCATACAGTGACAAATTACTATATTCACAATGCGTGTGATACAACAAAATCATTTTATTTAAATATCAGGCTCATGGTTTCATAAAGTCGTCAGTGTTTGTCGATTCATGTCATGGTGTGTTCGACATTTTGGTCTGTTATTTTGTTGACTGCAATAACAACCATCCAGACAACCTGAAGCTTCTTTTAAACGTCACTCCAGGACTGTTGGGAAATTCACAGTCCTGCTGTGTCTAGTATTGTTGTTAATGGTTCATGCTGTCTGTCTCACAAATCACACTAGAATTGTTATGTCCCTCTTTTTTGTATTTTTTTTAAGTTCTTGGTAAATGTCCTTTTTTTTTAAAAAAAAAAAAGGTTAAACTAGGAGTTAATTGCTTGATAAATTTATGAATATTTACAACTTGCGATACTTTGTGAAATTTTGAGGCAAGAGTACACTTGAAACCGTTTTGAGTTGTAATTACTCAAAATTGTATATGCCTATATACGATTTTGTATTTCATACGGCCTTATATTAATTCTAAATTTAATTATTTTGTTATTTGGGAAAAAGGTGCCTTTTACCTTCGATAGATACACGTTCAACAGCTGATAAGCAATGAGTTGTTTTTGATGGCTCATAAACTGTCCAAAAGTTGGTTACTCTCTTTCTTCTCTTTTCCTTTCGGCTTTTACCTTCTCCATCTAGCCCAATCTCTGTATCCTCCTCTCTCACACCGACTAACTTCATATCCTCTCTCACTACGTCCATATATCTATTTGGTCTTCCTCTAGAACTCCTGCCTGGCAGCTCCAGTTCCAGTATCCGTCTACCAATCAATATATTCACTATCCTTCCTCTGTGAGTGACCCAACCATCTCAGTCTGGCTTCTCTGACCTTCTCTCCAAGACATCTAACACAGGAGTCAGGAACCTTTTTGACTGGGAGAGCCATAAAAGCCAAATATTTCTAAATATATTTCATTGAGAGCCATATAGTATTTTTAATGTATAATAAATTAAATATGTATTACTTTTAGTGCGGCATCTGATGCTGCATGGATTTGTTCGAAGCGTCGCTTTATATTTGACCGTTTCATCTATGCAATTTTATCACCGCATATTAGACATACCGCAGATCCAAATGCAAATTCCTTTGTCCAGGCACTCTGGAATGCACGGTAATCATTGTCTTTTTTTCTTTTCGCCATCTTGTCTGTTACAAGGATAAACTAGTTAGCTATCTTAAAAAATTGATTTCTTCACCTTTACAATGACCCAGACGTGCTCGGAAGCCATTGGTTCCCGACCCGACCAAAGAGTGACCCGTGAAATTTATCTTCAAATTTTATTTCTGTTTACTTGAAAATGACACTCTTCTTCTTTCGGCTTTTCCCGTTAGGGGTCGCCACAGCGAGTCAACTTTCTCCATCTAACCCTATTCTCTGTATCTTCCTCTCTCACACCAGCTACCTTCATATCCTCTCTCACTACGTCCATAAATCTATTTGGTCTTCCTCTAGACCTCCTGCCTGGCAGCTCCAATTCCAGCATTGTATCCTATCACTATCCCTTCTCCTCTATCCTATTACTTTAAAATGACACTATTATGAAGAAATATCACAAGTATTTTAAAATCAGTTCCAAACTGTTTTTTTTTTTCAACTCAAAATTGTCTGGCATCATTGGAAGAGCAATATATGGCACTCTTGATCCTATCCATCTCCGTCACTCCCAAAGAGAACCTCAGCATCTTTATCTCTGCAATCTCCAGCTCTGCCTCGCGTCTTTTCGCCACTGTAACTGTTTCTTGGCCTGTTTTTTCACCACTTTCTTTTCCACCTTTCCTTTCATTCTGGCTGATAGTCTTCTCTAGCAAAGTACCCCTGACACTTTTCTCCACCCCTTCCAACCTGCTAGAACCCGTTTCTTTACCTCTTTTCCGCACTCTCCGTAGCTCCGGACTGTTGACCATAAGTACTTGGGACCCTCCAACTTCTTGATCTCCACTCCCTTTAGCCTCACCGTTTCACCCGGGTTCCTCTCATTCACACACATATATTCTGTTCTGCTGTGATAAACCGTCATTCCTCTTCTTTCCAGAGCATACCTCCACCTTTCTAGATTTTCCTGAACCTGTTCCCTGCTCTCACTACAAATCAATTTAACAAATCTTACTTGGCCCCGTTTGTCCACAGCGGGGAGCTGTTGCACAAGATACACTTCCGGGGGTTTCTACAGTCAATATTGGTGAGAGTAGAAAATGCAAGACTGTAAAATACATATTCTAAATATTTATATTTAACTTCAGCATTTTGTATGAAATTTTCAGAGGAGACTGAGTTTATTTTCAACATTAAAAAATATAGTTTGAATTTAATTTTATAAGTGTATTTTTGTTGTGGAAAATAAATATGTGAAATTACTTGGGTAATATAAGGGCTCGGAAAACAGCAGCACTTCATAAATAAAAAGATTATAAGAAATATTGATTTATTGATCTGCAATTTGCAATTGATCCACATGTTTCACATTCTTCAACGAATAAAAGTTTACTGTACTGCTGGCGATGATGTCGTGATGACTAAATGACTTCTTTTGGATATTGAGCTCAATCCCTATTCAATAAAAATCGGTATATTAAGTGCATAATGATAAAGTTGTCGACTTGCAATCACACGCACGCTCGGCATGTGCACCCTCGCGGACGAATGGATGGTCAGAAGTGAATCAGTGCAGATGTCTTGGCGGCGGAGGGGGGGCGTCCAGTTGCAGGTGTGAGAGTGCGTCTCTCCATGCGCGCTCCTTCCATTTTTGCGCATGAGTTTCCTCTCAACCTCATTGGAATAACAATGCATTTACGCGGATTGGTCACCCGGTCAGGGCCACTTCCTAAATCTCCATGAGAAAAAAAAAAACCTGTGAAAGCGTTCCGGGGTGGGTGGTGGGTGGAGAGGGGAACCAGCAGGTTTATGGTAATAAAGCTTGGAGGAGGAGGAGGTCGTGAAGGAGGAGGAGGAGGAGGAGGAGGAGGCAAGCCACGGAGCCATTTTGTACTCATTTTAAAGTGAGTGCGGGTCAAACGCAGCTGCGGCGCGCCGCTGACACCATGGACGCCGCACGATTTTTTCCGAGATAAAAAAAAAAGTTCATAATGAGGGATAAGAGCAAAGGGCGGACCTGGGAGAGGAAGAGTTAGTGCCTCCGTGGAGGAGTTCTGCTGGAGTCTGGTGGGATCCGGCGGGTCTGGAAGCATGGAGTGGTCGCTGTGTTGGATTTGGGTTTGTGTCCTGCTCTACGCGCCGCGTCTGGGATGTTTGGAGATCCACCTCTCGGAAGCCGTGCAGCCCGGGACCCTCCTCGCGAACTTGTCTCTCGGCCCCGGGTGGACATATAAACTCGATAGGACTTTAACACCGAACTTCATTCAGGGTCTCCTCCGGGTGGAGAAGCGTGGCGGAGCCGTCCGGTTGCTCCGGAGCGCGGAGTGCGCGCTCCCGGCGGGGAACCCCGCGCCTGTTCACCTCAGGACCAGCTCCTCGATGTCCGAGGACGTCATTCTCACGCGTTTGAACGTGTTCGTTCACGGACAGGACTGTTTTATCAAATACAAGAGAAAGGACGCGCCGGGCGCGCCGGACATTCACATTAAACACCTTTTAAATCGGGGCGCAACTTCCTGCTTCCCCGCAGGTGGATTACTGTTCAACCTCACAGAACTCCTGCCTCCTTTGGCAAGGAGCGTCCCCTATCTGGACACTACATGTGCCGGTAAGTGTTTCGACGCGGTGTTCAGACGCGGGGGTTTATACTCGACCCGCAACTTGTGCCCCGAACGTTCCGCGGCGGATGTGCGGTGCGTCCTGCGCAGCCCGCTGGGCGTCCGGCTGAGCGTCCGGCTGGAGCTGTCGTGCGCAAAAGCGCCTCGATCGCCTTCTGAGACCCCGCACGTCAAATCCATCCGGAGAGGGAAGCGTCAGGCAAATACGGCTCCCCAGTTTCAGCTCCCCAACTATCAGGTGTCTGTACCTGAGAACGAGCACGCGGGTACGCGCGTCATCACCCTGAAAGCCAATGACCCGGATGACGGCGAGGCAGGGAGGTTGGAGTATGGCATGGAGGCCTTATTCGACAGCAGGTCCAATGACTTCTTCGCCATCGACTCCCAAAGCGGCGGCATAACGACCATCCAGTCGTTGGACAGAGAGGTAAAAGACACCCACGTCTTCAAGGTCACCGTGACCGACAACGGGACGCCGAAAAGATCGGCCACCTCCTACCTCACCGTCACGGTGAGCGACACCAACGACCACAGCCCCGTGTTCGAGCAGACCGAATATCGGGTGAGCATCCGGGAGAACGTGGAAGTGGGCTACGAGGTGATGACGATCCGGGCCACGGATGGAGACGCGCCCTCTAACGCCAACATGATTTATAAGATCGTGAACGGCGACGGCGTGAACACCGTGTTTGAGATCGACTCGCGGAACGGACTGGTGAGGATCAGAGAACGGCCCGACCGGGAGACCCGGGCCCAGTACCAGCTGATCGTCGAGGCCAACGACCAGGGCAAGGATCCGGGTCCCCGCAGCGCCACTGCCACCGTCCACATCTTGGTGGAGGACGAGAACGACAACTACCCGCAGTTCAGCGAGAAGAGATACGTGGTGCAGGTGCCGGAGAACGTGGCGGTCAACACCAAGGTTATCCAGGTGGAGGCCACGGACAAAGACGAGGGCAACAATGCCAAAGTTCATTACAGCATCATCAGCGGTAACGTCAAAGGACAGTTCTACATCCACTCCCCCACCGGCGTCATCGACGTCATCAATCCTCTGGATTACGAGATGATCCGGGAGTATAACTTGAGAATCAAAGCTCAGGACGGCGGCAGGCCTCCGCTGATCAACGGCACCGGCATGGTGGTGGTGCAAGTGGTGGACGTGAACGACAACGCCCCCATGTTTGTCAGCACACCTTTCCAGGCGACCGTCTTGGAAAACGTGGCCATCGGCTACTCCGTGATCCACATTCAAGCAATCGACGGCGATTCGGGGGAGAACGCGCTTCTGGAATACAGGCTGACCGACACGACCCCCGGTTTTCCTTTCATCATCAATAACAGCACGGGTTGGATAACGGTGAGCGAAGAGCTCGACAGGGAGACCACGGAGTTCTACACGTTTGGTGTGGTGGCGAGAGATCACGGGATCCCGGTGATGTCGTCCTCGGCGAGCGTCAGCATAACAGTGCTGGACGTAAATGACAACGTGCCCACGTTCACGGAGAAAGTCTATGCGCTGAAGATAAACGAAGACGCCGTGGTTGGTACCAGCGTGCTGACTGTGACGGCTCTGGACAGGGATGTCAACAGTGTGGTGACGTATCAGATCTCCAGTGGCAACACCAGGAATCGCTTTGCCATCACCAGCCAGAGCGGCGGCGGCCTCATCACGTTAGCACTCCCGTTGGACTACAAGCAGGAACGCCAGTACGTGTTGACGGTAACTGCCAGCGACGGAACACGCTATGACACCACTCAGGTGTACATTAACGTGACGGACGCCAACACACACAGGCCCGTCTTCCAAAGTGCCAACTATCAGGTGATGCTCAGCGAAGAACGACCGGTGGGCTCCACGGTGGTGGTGATCAGCGCAACCGACGAGGACACGGGAGAAAACGCTCGTATAACGTATGTCATGGAGGACAACGTGCCTCAATTTAAAATTGATCCTGACACCGGTGCCATCACCACCCAAATGGAGATAGACTACGAGGATCAGGCCTCTTACACTTTAGCGATCATTGCCAGGGACAACGGCATCCCGCAGAAATCGGACACAACCTACGTTGAGATTATCATCCTCGACGCAAATGACAACTCTCCTCAGTTCCTCAGGGACATGTATCAAGGGACCGTTTTTGAAGACGCGCCCGTCTACACCAGTGTTCTCCAGATCTCCGCTTCGGACAGAGACTCCGGCTCAAATGGCAGATTGGATTATACTTTTCAGGGCGGCGACGACGGGGATGGAGATTTCATCATCGAGCCGTACTCCGGTATCATCAGGACTGCTCGGAAGTTGGACCGGGAAAATGTTCCTGTTTATAATCTCAAGGCCTTCGCTGTGGACAGAGGCGTCCCTCCTCTCAAAGCAGCTGTTTCTGTTCATGTTGTGGTTCAAGATATAAACGACAATGCTCCGGTGTTTCAGAAAGATGAGCTCTTTATCGACGTGAAGGAAAACAGCGCGGTGGGGTCCGTCGTGGCCCGAATCACTGCATCCGACCCCGATGAGGGCACCAACGCGCAGATCATGTACCAGATTGTCGAAGGGAATATTCCAGAGGTTTTCCAACTGGATATTTTCAACGGTGACCTCACTGCACTCACAGAGCTGGATTATGAGACCAGAACAGAATATGTCATCGTGGTCCAGGCCACCTCCGCACCGCTAGTGAGCCGGGCAACCGTGCATATCCGCCTGGTGGACATGAACGACAACATGCCCGTCCTGCAAGACTTCGAGATCATATTCAACAACTACGTCACCAACAAGTCCAACAGTTTTCCTTCAGGAATAATCGGGAGGGTACCAGCTCATGACCCCGACGTGTCAGATAAGCTACAATACAGATTTGAATCTGGAAATGAGCTCAGTCTTCTGCTGCTAAATGAAAACACAGGGGATCTTAGACTGAGCAAGGACCTGGACAACGACAGGCCGCTGGAAGCACCCATGACCATTTCTGTTTCCGGTAAGAATATGTTTAAAAAAATCCTTTTCTTTTAAATCCCTGTTTTATCTGTCATATACAAGTGTCCGTAAAAGTCGACAGATGTAAAAGGGGAATTTGAGTTGGGGATATAGAGTTTCTTTTTGAGTTTAGAGGCAGGGCCGATCTTGGTTGAGTCTATTCCAGGCCCAGTGCAGAATCCGGTTGTGCTGCTTTTGTGCCATTTGAATGATGAATGTCAGTAGAAGTAGTCATAAAACAGCGCTTACTAGCAGGTTACCTGCATAAGCAGCTCACTCTGTTGAATGCATGAATTCCTGTCGCGAGACGGGAACACGCATGCGATCTGGGTGAGTAAAAGCATCAAGGATCTTCCTCTGGAGCCGAGTAAAGTGTCCCGGAGGAGGACAGCGGCTCTATTTAGTTTCTGAAACAGAGGTTCGAGATGACTCCCTATGTCCATGCTACAAGGTCAGGAAGATTTTTTTTTTTTCCACAAGAGAAGCAGACTTTGTTCTTCAGTTAAAGTTCAGTTAAAGATTAGACAAACATTTGGATATTCTCACCTAACCTGGTGGCAGGGTGGGGGGTTCAGTTACCGGCTAGCGCATATGCTGCTGATCGCATATTAATCAGGCGGTCAGAGAAGCGGGATAAATCTAATATGTTGACAGAATCTCTACCCTGTCATCTGTGGACGTCTGGTTCCTCAATGTCCACGGTCTTCCTTTACGCTTTTCCCCTCGATTTTCTGTAAATTGATTTTATCGAAGTAGATTAAGCCCAGAACCGGGCAAACGGCACAAAACAACAAGATCTCTTCGACTCTCCCAGTCAGGCCCGTCGTCCGGTCGCTTTTCATGGCTAATCGATGGCGATACGTCAAACGTGCTGTAGGAATACAAACGTGCTCATTTGGACCCACACACCAGTCCATTCAGTCTAATTAAACTCATCAATAAGAATGGATCCTTCCTACGTCAGCGGCTACATGATTTCTTTACGGGACAGCAGTTTCTTCCGAACACTGGTTTTATCTGGCGGTGGAAGCCTTTCACCAGATGTCACTCCCCTTTCTAGCAAACAAAAGACAAAGACAAAAGACAGACTGTTCTTCTTTAAGAGCTTTATTGCTGTTGTAGACGACCCACAGAGAGCCGCGGGGTGGGGTAGCGTGGGGTGTATGGTGGGGGTGGGTGGGGGGGCGTGGAGGGCAGCAACTGACCTCAATAGTTACAGGCCTCATATCCCCTTATTCACTGCCTTGCCCCTCTGTTTGTCAATAACAGCTGACAGCTTTTGCAGTATCCCTGACAACAGTGACCTTATGACGGTCCCATTGGGGGCTTATCCCTTTCATTGGTTGTAACCAATGCAGGCGCACACGCTTGCACGCACGCAAGAAAATAGGTAGCATCAGATGCGCACGCTAGCATTGAAAGCCACCCTTTTTTGTTGTCTCGCTCCGCTGTCAAGTGTCAGGCAACCATTACTACTGATGTCTTGACCCTTCACCCCCTTGGCTCACTGGAGAGGAAGGCTTGAGGGGATGGCAAGCCAATAGCATCTTAACAAGCAGTATCAACCATGTCGTAAACTTGAAACCCCGACCCATCACTGTTATTAGTTCACCGCGTTGACCTCTGTTTTATCCCGCTATGTGTTTCATGTGTGTTTCCAAGTGAACATCTAGTATGTCTCCTGATACCTGCATTGTGAGCCTTTGTCCAGAGTCCATTAGCTTTGGTTGACTCCTCGGTCATAGTTGTTGTCTGGTCAATAGGCCATATGGTTGACACAGATGTGAGCGTTTGGTTTCCAAGGGTTGGCACCAAGGTTTTGTATCTGTATGGTGAATTTTCATCCTCAAGGCCAAGTGTACGGTTACTGTTATTTTTGAAAACAGAAGGTCAGGGAATGTACCCCCGAACCGTCTGCTAGAACACCAGAATGTTCTCATATCTCTTGCGAGATACACTAACTTAACACAATCATCAAGCCAGAACTCATTTGGGATCTGTGCACCTTCATGCTCTCTGTGCTTGCATATGTGAGAGGTACAGTATCCCAGTGGTTTGATAGTTAAGGGTCACAGGTAGTCATTGAAGAAGCCATTAGCCATTATCTTGGCTTGTCAAATTTCACTGAAAACCTTCAGTGTTTCCTCTGTTTTCCGAAAGACAGGTTGCCAATTTCTACCGACCGCTTCGAGCGCAGTGCGTTTTTTTGTTGCAAAGCACCTGCTTCTTGCTTTAGTCTAATCCACTTTTACAGATGTAGTTAACATGTCCAACAGCATTGCGCCCCATCAGGTTACTTACAAAATTTTCATTTCTTGCAAAAACTGCAGTGGCATCAATCAGTTTTTATCATTTGTTACTTTAGAAAAGCATAAGAGGACATGCAAAGTGGCGGCGTGGGGCAGGAGGTAGAGCAATCGTCTTTGGAATTGAACATTCCTGGTTTGGTTCCCGCTTCCTCCTAGTGTGTAAAAGTGTTGAGCAAGACACTGAACCCCGAACTGCTCCGCTGGTGGATGACAGCCTACTGCTCATGGTTCATTCACGATGGAATTTTCTGACAGGGATTAATAAAGGGTAAATTATTATTAGTCATGCTACTTGGACATGAGATCCGACAGTGAGATGCACTATCTGGAGTCAAGATGTGTTTGCTTTTTCTGTTGTTCCCACTGCAGGTGATTTGATGATTTGAATTTTTTTTCCCCTCAAAACATGCAATTACTTATCTTGAAATCAATTGGAAATAGGTAACAACAGCTGTTAGTTGAAGGAGATAGAATCCGTTCATGAGATACATACGACGTGCTGTCTGTCGCTGGGTTTGCAATAAGTAAAAGGGGTTGATGTCTGACGTCTTTTAGCGTTTGTGTGCATTTCTGTGTTTTTGTGTGTGTTTTGCATCATCACATGTTGTATCCCCAGGCAGACTGGCCACACCAACCTGTCTTGGTCCTGAGCAAATATCCGTGACATGCATCTAGATAATATTCAGTCACTCTCATAGTAGTTTAGATTAGAAAAGCATATAATGAAACCTGCAAAGACTCATAGGTGATATTCAGCGCAATCACACCACTCGCTGACAGACTATTAAAAGATTAGGAATTATTGGAGATAAATCATCTTTTTCACCCCCCGGCTCCAATCTCTTTTCGTACCCTCAGTGAACGGGGTGGCATGCCGCTGCATGCGCGCAGTCACACACCTGCCTCGCTCCCCCTCCTGCCATGGGGCTTTTGCTCAGCCTCCATGCCTCTGGTTTGTCTCTTAATCTTGCTCTCGTCGCATAGCTCAGCTTTTTAACATTTCTTTCCTCTTCACCCCCCACAACACCCACTTTCTCTCTTTATTTGTCTGCTCTCACTCCTTTAAGTAGATTTCAACTGTGACACAAGGTTTTTTTTCGTTTTTTTGTGTTTTTATTGAAGGCTTTAAGTGGATAAAATGCTGATGAACTCACTGAACTTCCACAGACAGGCAGGGTCAAAACAATCCCGTCAAACCCAGGTTTATTGATTTAAAGGATATACGTCCTTAACTTCATGTAGTTAAAGCTTGGGCCAGATGCCATACTTTATCCAGGAGATACATTTTCATTGGACTCACGTGCCTCTGCTCTTTCACTATCCCTTGTCATTTGTATACCTTGAGTACTACATCATAATATAGCTTAGAATTTATGGGTCAGAAAATACATCACAGGTTCTTTGAGCCAGGGGGGAAAATAACTCTTTTTATACTTTTTCCTGTTAAAGGCTTTGTGACTGATGTTAAGACAAGCGAAATATGACTCCACACTTCAGTGCAGGTGTGGCATTGACACACACACACACACACACACACACACACACACACACACACACACACACTAACACAAGTGACAAGTGGCCTGTTACCTGTAAGATCAAAGCTTGGCATGGGTGAGAAATGACCCTGAACTCTTCTACTCACCTGACCTCTGACCTGAAAAACATACACGGGGCAAGAAGGTCTCCTTAATGGGTAGGTTTGTCAACTAACTTGGAAATACATACATATATATATAATATATATATTTATAGGACTCTAATATGTTGACTCTTATACTCTAAGCTTGCCTCACAATGATCAGTATCATTCACTTACACAAAAAAATGCTACTTTGTCCCTGGAATTTGGTCTGGAAGCTCTGCTGAATGCTACTCCTTGAGACATATGTTGATAGATCACACTTTGTTTTGGCTCACAATTTTACTGCTTGTAATCTACCTTAAAAGGTTACCTTACTTTCGCGTTAATCCCCCAACAACAATGATTAATCTTTTTGATGTAGCTTTCGGAGTCACATTTTTTTTTCAGAAGAGTAACTTCGTGCTGTATGCCATCGGATGTATCATAAATCTCGACCTATGGGCGGAAACAGCACAACCTACTCTGGAATAGACAGGGAGTCTGCAGTAGCACTTTATCTAATGTCCTCCCAGTATTAATTACCAGCACAGGAATGTTAAGTCGCTGCCAGCAAATGCAAAAATTTAAGATCTCTGTATGTAAATTCGACATAGAGGGAGTCCGTATGCGTAAGCCTTGTCTGCAGCAGCTTGTTTTAAATCTTTCTCCTGCAGTATGAGATATGCATCCACCTTTGCGACTGCTGAGTGATTCCATTCATTTAAGATTCGAAACTTTACCCCGCACCTCACTGACAGCGAGAATTCCTCATCCTCTAAAATCTTTGTCTCTTTCTCCCTTCCTTTTTAAAGAATGCACATGTTGTTTGACCATGTGCCGGCACATCCCTGTTTTGCTGTCGCTGCTATATCTGTTCGGAAGCTTATCAGATCACGGTTCTTCTCGCTTTCGCTGTCTTGCCTAACATGCCAGTCTTTCTTCAGTTTGTCTGACAGGAAGCAACCAGTCAGCTTAGCTTTGAAGATGAAACACAAACAGCGAGCTGGGCTGTGTCATTCGACAGATTTGCTCATCAGTACCATTAAAGCTTTATTTATTAATTATAATCAAGGAATATGAATTTTTTCGATCTAAAGCCGCCAAAGATTTTGTATAAATAATCCAGCAGTAGCGACCTCAGTAGTAGCTTGCATATTATTTAATATTACAAACAAACCCTTCTTTGTGCTCGGATAAATTTGATGATTTAATAATCCGCGAGAAGCCTAATGGGCGTCTTTTCTCCTAAGCGACATCTTATATTAAATTTAAAATCAAAAACATACAGACTTTGAAATCATATAAATTTAGATGACTGTCAGCCCTGATAAAATCTGCAAAATAGTGTGAGCCTTCTGTGTCCCGAGGCAAAACAACAGCGTCCACCCCATTGTGTTTGTGATCATGTGCTAAATTAGCCAGAAAAGAATTGCATTCATGCGTAATCTTCTCTGTCCATAGTTGACTTCAATGTTAGGTGTCTGTATATGTGTGTGTGGGTTTGTGTGTGTGTGCGCGCATACATGTGTGGGTGTGTGTCCCCAGGCTTTAGGAGTTTGAAGTGTAAATACCAGGGGATCAGGACCGGTCACTGTTCGACTCCACTGATGTCTGAATGCTCAATTACAGAGAAGAGAAAGGAGGGATGTCCAGGAATCTGAGGCCGCCTGTTGACGCTTTCATCACTTCTGAGTGCAAAAAAGTCCCAAAGTTTCCACGGGAGTGATCAGGTGTTGCACCCGTTTCTGTCCAGGCAAACAGCTGCTTTTACTCTGGCTGTTAGACAATTGCATTGGCTTCTTATAAGGCTGATTGTTTTTTCTATAACCTCAGTGGACTGCGTTTTTTTGTGCCAATGGTTTGTGTTAAATTACAATTGAGTATGTTTTCTGTGCAAAAAAAAATCAAACATCCGCTTATTGTTTAACCCCCAAGTGGATCTGTGTCACTCTCCCGAGATAGGAGTTTTCATCGGGAAGTCTCTGTCGGAGGCTTGAACATAAACCAGAAAGTGAAGTGTCTCCCTATCCTGCGACAGTGTTTGTGTGATGAGGATTTCAAAGAGGTAGTGTTTGTTTGCAAACACCGCTGCCCCAGGGCATTGTCCTACAAGTCGCGGTCATAAAAGACAGAGAGGTCTGCCCTTCGTTTCTGGCTGATTTTGCAGTATTACCTGCTGTTCTTCTCTTCTGTTTTGGTAAATCTGAAATCGGAAATGCATGTGTGTTACAGCTTAACTATATAAACATCAAATTAACATATAGCATTTTATCCGTATAAAAAGTAATGAAAAATGTTTCTTGCTGTCTACTTTCCACTCAGTTTTGCTCAAAAATCTAATTCTGATTACCAATAATAATGATTTTAATATCATGGAGAACGCGATGATTAAAGTGGTAGTCACTGTCAAAAATAACGTTAATATAATAGATATTATATGATAAAATATAAGGGTAAGTACTCAAAGTTGATAATATAATATATTTACTGAAATAATCGTAAAGTACTTACATAAATAGGAATACAGTACATTACCTAGAGTAAGTTATGGCTTAAAAAGTGCAAAATTAAATCATTAATTTAAAGTCAGATAGGTTGAATTGGATGTATTTAAGTTTCCATGAATAGAAATAAAAAAAGAAAAACCTAATCATACTTTTATTATGATTTTTGTCATAGTGAGTAGA
Organism: Fistularia commersonii; assembly: GCF_037954325.1. NCBI lineage: Eukaryota > Metazoa > Chordata > Actinopteri > Syngnathiformes > Fistulariidae > Fistularia > Fistularia commersonii. The sequence continues at coordinate 15,134,918 of NC_141288.1, forward strand.
TCCTTAGCATATATCAAAAATCTGTCCACAGTCTCTCACAGGGATAACATGCGCGCCTATTTGACAAACACACAGGCAGGGTTATCTCTCTTTAACATGATGCTGAACAATAACTTCACCACTCAAATTCCGACAGGTTTTGCCATGCGGACGGGGGCAGGGGGTTGTAACCTAACACACCTGTTTCACTCCGGCCCTTCTTTCCCCTTCATTCTAGCTTAGCCGAAACAATACTTCTCCTTGTGCACCTTGGTGAGGAAGCGTCGCAGCTCGCAGACGCCTCGCCGGTATGACATTACATGCATCAAGCTGTGAGATGACCAGCTGCTGGAATTTTAAGTGCGGGGGGGCTGTTGTGTGTGTGTGTGTGTGGGTGTGGAGAGAGTAGATAGCCATGGATTATGACAAGTGTCATGAGGAGGGCATGGAGGCAAATACAGAGGAGACGATAGAGAGACCTCATCACCTATAGCTGATGAAATTTGGCTTCTTTTTAATTTCCAACTCCAGCAACTTAACATTTACGAGTTTTGTTCTCAGCGAGTTGCAGAATGTCTCTTTGTTTAACAATAACAGGTTGTATCCACAGTCAAAATATCACAGTTTCATGTGGCGCTTTAGGTAAATCATGGGGGCACAGGATGTAGATCAGGGGTCCCCAAACTTTTTCCTGCGAGGGCCAAATAACTTTTCCCTTCTCTGATGGAGGGTCGGGCCAGTTTGTAACAAAAAGTGCGACGATCGCAAAGGTGTCTAAACGTAAACATTTATTGTTTTCCAGAAAGCCGCACATAACAAAAAATTAATCTTTTCTGTGATCTTGATAGGAAAAAAAAACAGAAAATAAATGAAAACATTATTAATGAAAATAGATAACACCATCTATGAAATAAATAATAACCAAATAACCCTTTTCAAGTTTTTCACACAAAAAAGACCATTAACTTTCTTGTAGACGCAGCTGTTTGCAGCTCTCTCATATCAAATTCACTTTGAAAACCAGAAAGCAAGCAGGCTATGAAATATCAACACCTACCAACACAACACATTTCACTTACCAGTATGGTTGTAGAATAGATTTTATCCCAGTAGATTTCATTTTGATTATATTTGTATTATTATTTGCATTATGATTATAAAATCATAATGCATCTCTAGTATAGCTCAGGGGCCAGGCAAAATGTGGAGGCGGGCCGTATCCGGCCCCTGGGCTGTAGTTTGGGGGCCACTGAGGTAGAGCAATCGTCTCTGGAACCGCACATTCCTGTTTCGACTCCTGGCTCCTGCTAGTGTGTCGAAGTGTTGTTGAGCAACACACTGAACCCCTAACTGCTCCTCTGGTGCTGGTGGATGGCAGCCTACTGCTCATGGTACATCCATGAGGGGTAAATTGCAGAGAACAAATTACCTCATTGGGGTTAATAAAGGATACATTATTATCATTATTATTATTATTATTCATCCTGTACATTTATTGTTTGAAAAGAAACCAATTTCTTTCATCTTAAACTGACAGAACTCTGCTACCCATCAAGTTTGCAGACTAACAATTCCACCATTAACCTTTTGACTCGTACTAGCCAGACTTAACCCCGAGGTGACCAAGTTGTTCTGTAGTCTAGACAAAACTACAGGAAACCCATTTTTTTCCCCCATTGTGGTTCCCTGGCATCTATCGGTGTCTTTCATAAAAATAATTGAAATCTATGAAAAACTGCTTTTACTGGTGTTTTTATGTATGAAGATTTTAGCGCATCCCCTTCCTTACTTTACTTCTGTTTTGTAACAACATTCATGTAAACGCAATTTGTGTTTGCATTTGTATTTTATTGGTTCCTGATATTGTATTTCGCTTTATTGTTATTTATTATCTATAACACATGATGAGTTTCTCATTTTCCCTTATAAACATTGTTATAAGCTGAAAATTATTTTATAAGAAAAAAACAGTGATATGTGTTTGTGATCCTACGCCACTGATTTTGTCACCCATTACTTTCATGTCTTAGCCCACTGTTAATATCCTCAATGCTGTTGGCACTGATCCTTGGAGCTGTTAGGGCTTTGTGTTGGTGCTGACAGCACAGGTATCAGATCAAAATGTCAGATGGCTTAAATGGATTGAGTTTACTGGCACAAACAGGCGAATACCTGTCATTCATTTAAATCCTGTGGTTTGATCTCCCACTCAAGGAAGGAACCCCCGATATTCTTAAATTCTTTTTTCTTTTTTAGCAAGATGTTTCTATATGGCCCTCATGTGAATACCGCAATAGGACATTAAAAAAAGATCCTGCACAGAAGACTAATATGTTCTGTTTATGTAATATGCTAAATCATTGCATTGTAGTTCGCTTTTGACAAAAATAACTGACATGTTCTCTTATTTCCTGTTATATGCACTGCGTAAAAAAATTAAATTTAATATTTTAAATGGGGTCAAAGGGATGTTTATAATAAACAGTGGCTAAAACTGAGTGGGAGAATCCCCTTGGTATATTCAGATGGAAGCTGAAACCATCACATAATTGCTTTTTTCCCCCTAAATCTGCTTGATATGGGCTTTAAAACTGATCTTTCGCTAATCTCCGACTCAAGAGAAAAACTTCATGGTAGATTATTTTCACAAAGGTGTCAGTTAAGTCATTTCCCACCATCAGCATGACAGGCAGCTGGCTGACAGGCGTAATCTTGACAGTTTAAGGCCTGCACTGTAGAACTTGTCAAGTCATGCTTGGCTGTCAGAGTTCTGTCCCTTGTTTGTCTTTCCGTCTGTCAGAGAGCACTTGACTTTCTTCAAATGTTATCTTTTCATCAAGTAGCTGCAGAGAAAAAGATATTGAGAGCATTGATGTCCCTGTACTTCCTTTGTTCTTCCCTGATGTTCCACTGAAAGGTCTGACCCGTCATGGCGACTTTCAAAATGAAAGCCTTAAATTATAACAAACTATCGATCTCTAGCAATTTTTGCCTTACTTATCACCACTGTGAGTAACTGATGAGGTTTAAATAACCTTTTTTAGATTTGATTGCTTTTATCACATTGATTATTTTACATTAATGGCACTCGTTTCTCTCAACAAAGGTCCACCAAAGAGGGATTAAATGGTACTTCTGTCAGGATGTTGACTACTGCGATGTTTTGAATCCCTCCTCGGGGGAGGGGGGGGGGGTGATCTTGGTTTAAACCAAAGCCTTTTTATCCAGGTGTCAGATACACACAACGTAATTAGTGTAAACTTGGAAAACCCTCCGGTTAGATTTTGGATTGTCTTCCTCCTGCCATAGATTGAAAGGTTTTGGACTTTTTTTTTCAAGTATGTTAAGGGTAAGCGAGAATAAGAAAGGAAGGAACCATCTGTGCATTATAATTTGAAATAAATCTGTTTGATCAGAAACATAGAGGGATGAGGTCAATTCTCGTCAAATGCCGTTACTTAGCCTAAATATTCCAGTTCTCTGCTCAAACAGCACACAAGTCAGGGCTTTACAATCAAAGAACAAATTTCACATTCAAGAAACACAGTAAAAAACAGTCTGATAGTATGTTCAACTTTTTTTATATAATATGATTTAAATCAAACCATTTAGATTACTATATCATATTGTTTTCTTTTCAGTTTTGCTCGGAAATATACGCAAATACTATTTAAAAATCCCACCAACTCCAAAAATATATTAATTTTCTTTTTCTCATCCAAAGTTAATCTCGTGGTCAGAACATGTCTTTTCATTTGTGACATGGAGACCGAAACTTTCCAGATCACTTCACGTTCAAAATGAGACCAGGGTTGGCTGCCCAGAAACGAAAAGCATATTTACAATTTACGCTGTAGTTGTATGAGATGATGAGATGATGAGACGAGAACAACTTTATTTATCCCGAAGAAAATTGTTGTGCCAGAGTTTCAAGTAAAAAACATAACAGTAATAGATAATAGTAGAAAGGAGGAAGAATAAGAAATACAATGAAATACGAATTGTCTTAACTGTTAACTGTAACTACAAAGATTGATTGATTGACATCCTTGTAATGTATTTGCACATTAATCTAAACTGGAAACCAGACAGAGAATCTTTTAATGGGGTTTTTATTGAGGAAAATCACCTCTTTTTCCACAAACACGTTCATATTAAATATTTCCTTTTGAAAGCGCGCTGCCCTCCGTCCCAGACAAGCACGCGTTAGCAGGCAAAGAGCCCGAGATCAATGCTTTGTATGTGTGCTCAGACCCCCGGGCCTGATCTTTTAACAGAGCAAGAGACACAGATGTGTCAGGAATCAGAGCTCCGAGGCGTATTGGGTTTGCCCTTTGATAGGCTGTCATGATGCTTCTTTGAATTGAGAGGTTTTCTTTTTACAATTTGGATGACTCACACACACGCAAACAAAAAGATACGCACAACTCTCCCTAACACGGATGCAGATACCCCTAAGTGATACGAGTGATCTGCATGGTTCGGCAGCTGCGGACCTAGCGGTGCCTTGACCTCTTCCCCTGGAGTATTTAGGCTAAGTTTCACACAAAGATCCTTTCCACCTTTTATACGGCAAAACAAAACGTGTCTCACCCTCCCGAAAGCTGTCTTCAGTTACAAGTACGTCAAGGTGGCAGTGGCTTCACCTTCGGGTGCAGTTTTTTTACTTTACACGCAGTGAGCTTTTCTTTTAGCATTTTTTATGTAGAACAAGATTTGGGTACTTCCTGTTTTGACTGCGCATTCACTCCAGCAATAGATCTGTAATTAAAATGTACATTTGTGCAGACCTAGACCATATTTAGGTTCCAGCGAAGTCGCATTTTTTTGGCTATCTGAAGTGTCAGCTCAACATTTCTTTTGTATTTGTGTCAATCGAAACAATCCTGTGATTTAACACTATTTGGTAAAGCCTTATCTCTGGTAGATGCTCCTGACACCTCTGGTATGAAGCAGAAAGAAACACAACAATGGATCGCTGTGTCTCCCCTTCATCCCATGTGATATTTGCAAATGAGATACATGCTGCTGTCTACCTTCTACGTCTCTTTTTTTTATTAAATTACCTTCTGTTACAGTGAGCTGTCTCTCCATGTCTCACTGCATGGCCTAAGTTTATAAAATACCTCTTGGAAATAATACAAGATCTGTCATGATAGAGCAGGAGTAAAGCTAATTTGAATGAGGGGCATTCTGATAAATTACAAAAATAATGTAATCGTGTCACCTCCTTTGGTGCATTCTGTATAAAGTCCGATGAACCACAAGAAGGTAGCCTGTTTTCCAGCCCTTCCTCTTCTTGTCCGCGTTCCTGAGCCCACGCAAAATGCCATTTCCTAACCCTCCCGAAGAATTATGGCGGCAGTCACTGTCTGACCGCAGACACTCCTGATATCACACTGACAGGCTGCTGAGTGTTTCGCTCAGCTGAACGTCCTCCAACTCCAGAGGATGTCTGCCTCAATCTTTGTTTTGATTTGCAAATAATGCGATTATCAGTGTATCTGGAGACCTTTGATGATGTTTTAATGTCCATAAAAAAAACTACATTGAGATGTAAATACTGGACAAAATTAACCGTCATATTGGGTTTGTGGGCCTCAGACAATTCATAAACAGTAAATAACTTTGTAAAGTAATTCACAGGTTAATTTTAGTCATATAATGTTGAATACTGCCATTACAGTAATTAAATGCAAATATCCTTTTTGCCTGCAATAAATTTAAAATGTCATACTAGTAATACATTTCAAATTGTTTTCATCAAAGCACTGAGAATTCCAGTGTGTCAGTTAATGTCTCTTTTTAATAATAAGATTAAGAACAACTTTATTTATCCTGAAGGAAATTGTTAACCACTCTGTTATTCACGTCCCTGACAGTGAATTACTGAATTCTATTCTTCTTCAAACAATCTCCTTCTTCAAACAGAGCCACACAGATGTAGTTCAGGATTAATATGTGTTTAGATAGTAATGCTTCTTGATACATTTTGGAAGGCCAAGTCAAAGTTAACAATATAAGAAATGTCTGTTCTATGTGCTAGTGGAGTCAAGTTTGGCTGTTGATGGCCAACCAAATCCTATCAATAACCTGAATTGTTAAATGGCCAGAAAAATGTAAATTTGAAAATTTACTTGAACTTTTGATTGATCGTCCAAGGTACACAATGAAACCTCAAGCACCCTGCCATTTCCGGCTTATTCTACAGACTCAGAGATTCTGAAAAAAATAATACACTGTCTTTTACCGTGCCACGACATAAGTGATCTAACACAAGTATGAACTACAATCAGCACAATTTTGTTATATATATGTTAATTATATTAGATCATATATTAAGCTCATAGCACAATGGGCCGAAATCAAGGCTGATTTATGTATTTGGAAATCTTGCTCCTCCCAGATTGCAAAATCACCCAATGAGACAGTGCAGGCCCAGAAGTCATGACCTCTGACTGCAATCAGAGGACCTCTGGCCTGGAGGAGGTCACAGAAACATAGTAGAGGGTCAAGATTGTATTATATGAGGACTCGAGATAGGTCTTATCTCATGCACATGCACTGCAACACTTGAGTGACCTAGAAATTACCCTGAGTACAATGGTCTGTATTATGACAATTAAATACAATTAAATTGAGACGATCTAAAGATACTTTAGAATTTTTGGTCGGCATACTCAAATTGTTCTTGCAATCAAATTCTATTTGTGTTAAAATGCATGTTGTGCTCATTCATGCATCAGAGCGTATATTATCCTTCACTCTTATGGCTAATATGCATTCTGTTCATATGTAAAACCTGGTTAGATAGAGTTATAAACTTTAATCCATAATAAAACGATAACTCGTGTGAGCAAAGGAATAATTCATGCATCCATTCTGTGAAAATGAACTATGGATATACAAAGTAATTTACAACAGATACAATTTGAGATGCAAATGTAGGTAAAGAGTTGTTTCTCTGAATCTACTACAACCTGCCTTAAGACAAACTTAAGTTCACAAAGCTGACAGTCAGTCCTTCGTTTGCATTTCACTTTCCATTTAATACTCTTCTCATTCACATTTTCTCTGTTTGGTGCCACGCAGCTGCCTCACAAATGTAACATCTTTAACATTAAAGGGTCGGGTGAGGAAAAGGGCTTTGTCCACCCCCCTTTTTTAAATGGTGATTTTCCTCTCAGTCTGTTGTGATCCCAGCCAGCGGCCTTGTTCTCTAGGCATGAAGTGATTGTCTCAACGTGTCGAGATTCACACGGGTTATAATGGACACACAGGACAAAGTGCTTTCAATTGGGACCCAACAGTTTCATTGGATGGGAATCATTATCAAAAAGATCCCTGTTAGGGCCGAAACTTTGAGGCATACATACTTGGGACCATTAAAGATCCCTGAAGTTTTAGTTTTGTCAATAGGTTCCCATTGTAACAACGAATGAAGTAAAGTAGTCCATTCCCTGATTTGCATTTTTAGTTGTGGTCTACATGAAACATTATGTGAAGTGTGGAGCCGCCTACGGTTACCTGTAGGTCACAAAGCTTGGGGAGGGTTTTACAGGATCAGGACTTCTGATCTGTGGTGGCTTTTTTAGACCACGGGGGCCCCTGCTCATTTTTTGTGACGTGCACCCAGGGTGTTTCATGACGGCAGTGGTCTGGTTTTCAATGGTTGTTGTTTAGGACCATTTTAAACCCTGCATCACGCACGTCGGAGTTTAAACAACGATACCCTTGGGTCTTGCACGCAGTCCTAACTATGCATGTGCTGTAAGGAATGAGTTGGTCGAGCTCCAAAAGTCAGTACTTACAGTTTCCTTACAAAGGGGCCAGGACGACAGCTGTCTCCTCATGCCAGGCATACTGCTGGTCACTGCTGCTCTCATGCACATTCATCATTGCACATACCCGGCCCTACCCTCCTTCACTTTCTAGAACAGTGGCAGCTATATAGCACTGTGGGAATGTATGCATGCAAGGGTTTACATATTTGGCAGATGAAGCTATTCTGCTTTTTTACTTTTTCATGTTATTGGCCTACAGAGTAGCATGTTGTATAGAAAACAAGTATTTATTCCCAATGTAGCATGTTTTGGCGCTACAGGTGACTGATGATGTAGCCTCCTTTACACTATTATTACATGGTGATTGAAACAAATTTCCTTCTCTCACAGTGTCACAAAATAAATTGCCACCGGCATACTCATGTTCTGGAATGCATATTCACAACCCCATAGCACGCTTATATCTTCTATGTCGAAGCCTCAGTCTTAAGCATACAAACATCTAGAAATAATCTTATTTAGCCATAGTTTATTTATAGGTTGAGCTGTGGCTTCGATAAGATGGTTCTTTATAAGTCTCGCAGCTGGGATACTATACGGAGCAGAATAAAAGAAATGAAGCTGTGAAATTAGCCCTTACCCCTCCCTCCAAAATTCAACTATTAATATGTTTCAACTTGTTATTTTTCCCCCCATGAATAGGTGTTCAAATTACAGTTTTCTTTTAGGTGGATTAGCATTGTATTGAGCCACTCCTCCCTGCTTATAGTGTTTATGCTTAGTCAACAGTCAGTATGGAGCTTCAAGTCTTGTACAAACAGGAGAGAGGTAATGATCATTTTGTCTTAACTCATGCCAAGAGGTCATTGTTTCACCTATTTAGTTCCAAAAATGCTTTCCTGTCTGTGTGAAATTAACATGTTTATCCTTGTAGGCGTGCAGTCCGATCAAATTGGTTGCATGAGCCGTCTGAGGTGTTCCACGGTTTCGCATCGTGTCTCCTTCCCAGTGTCTCTTTGTTCCTCCTTCTACCTCCTTTCTGCAATAAAGACCATCAGAGTTTTTGAAATGCTGATATGCGTTGAGGCCTGTTGGCTTTGTAACATAGTATGAGAAGTGAGCTGTGGTTAGTTGTTGTGGTTTGGCTTCGGGGTAACTTGGTTTACAGATGGGAAGATCTTCCCGCACAAGCACACACAACCACATCCATGCACACACACACACACACACACACACACAAACACTAACACACTCACACATCCAACACATCCACGTATACCTATATACAGAGTTGGGCCTTTTATTCCAACTCATACCTGCCATTGGTAGTCACTCAGTCTGAGGGGTCCACAAAGCTGCGTGGATGATGAAACTGAAATGGCATATTATTACAGAAGCGATGACAGTAGCTTTGAGCACATAGGCATACCTCCGGCATTACGTAGGTCCTACTGTCCTCAGCTGTATGCTATTACTCTTTTTTCATCCTCACATCAATATCTCTCTTTCTCTGTCTGCCTTGCAGCTTTTCTACTCACCTTGCATGCCATTGATCTGCTTTTGGGTTTGATGCAAATGTCAGCTGCATATTTACAATGTGGAATATTCATATTCTCTGAACCTTCAGAATGCATATTTAGTGGTCGCTTGATCTTTGTTTTCAGAATATTCTGAGAGTAAAATTTTCCATACAGATTGTATATATATATATATATATAAATATTTACAGTATATATGGAATGTGTGTGCGTGTGCGTGTGTGTGTGTGTGTGTGTGTGTGTGTGTGTGTGTGTGTGTGTGTGTGTGTGTGTGTATATATGCATGTGTAAAAAAATTACATTTTTTAACTTAATTTTATTTTTTTTCCCACTTTCACTCGGTGTATTTCAAGGTCAACGTTCTAAACGATAAGCCCTCATTCACTGCCGCGCGTCCACCATCATTCCTACAGAAAATGTGGAATAGAAAAAGATTTTTATAAAATGGGAAATTGAAAAACCTGTTTTTTTTTTGTATCCATTATGTTCACAGCACTTTAGGATGTAAGCTAGGTTAGGGCATAACAGCTGGGTTTCATTTCAGTTTGTGGTGCAGATTTTACTGCTTGATCCCCTTTTATAGAGTACGACTGATAAATGAATGGAAAAAAACACAGGATCTTTGTTGATTCCAGTTCATTGAAAAATGAGGAAAGACAACATTATACTCACTTGAGCTTCTAATAAATATGCCATTGAAAATTGTATACCTGTGATTTTCATAGAGAAGTTAAATTAAATCCGGCCACTGAAGGAAACTTTCAATTTGAGTTTTTTAAATCTATCGTCTCAGCAGTGAGGAACCAGAGACTGATGTGAAAGACCTCCTACATGGATTAAATCATACATTATGTGGCTACACAGATATGCATATGACCACACACACACACACACACACACACACACACACACACACACACGCATACCCCATACGCACAGCACTCAACGTTTTTCACATATTTGTTCTGCTTAATAGTCTGAGCCATAGTTTCCACCACAGGAATGAATTCACCTGCAAGCAAAATCAAAAGACATCTAAATAGATGACCTGAAATGAGGCTGTGAATGTATGCACATGTGCAGTCATGCTTCTGTACTCACATTCAGTACCTGCTGAGTTCAGATCTTCAAATTCAACCCCAGACACCAACTTGCAATTGTGAAATGCCCTCAGGTATTCAGTAAGCAGGTGTACATGTGGTTCTACTCACTGAGTTGCACGTTGACTTGCACTATAACTACTTGACCTGTGAAAAGGCATTTCGGAGAATGGGTATAGCAAAATTAACATCGGCGGACTTAAAAAGATTATGAATCAATTCTCATTTTATTTTTTTAGACAATTCTCAAGAGCATCACAAACCTGCCTACCTACCTGCCTAACCTTAGTAAGCCTCATATTCTGAAGGCATTTGAACTTCTGATTGACTGATGAACTGCTCCAAAGCCCCCCAGAGACACTATAAATTTCTCTATTTGTGGGTTGACTGAACCATCGTGTGATGTTGGGGCGTGTACCTGCAAGTTATCCCAAAGTCGTGATTTACTGTTTCCACTCCCTAATAAAGGTCCCTTTAGGGGGCGAGTTGATTAAAGAGAAAACAACTGAAGTATTTTTTACTTTGACAGAATGAAATTTAATTGGAATGGTGATGTTTGCATGCACTGCTGTCGGTGACAAATGTGCCAGGGTCAGGACAAAATGAGTTTGTTGGTATCTCCAGAATATTTATTTTCTTTTTTTTTTCTGAATATCACTCACTTACCAATATTTTTCATTTAATCCTTGCGGTTTTGATATTGCTCTTGGCAACATAAGCTGAACTCCCGCTAGTTATGCAACATCTTTTACCACAGTTCGTAGCAAATCATATTGGGAATTATTTGCAGATGAGATGTGTTGACTGGTTTAGAAATGTCAGAGGTGATGAATGAATGGATGAATGAGTAAAAAAAAAAGAAAGCATTTGACTCATGCTTTATAATTTACACCAACAGAATAATTTTTAGACATAGAAAAATATAGATTTAGAAGATCCCTCAGACTTGGAAGCCCACATTTCACCAGGAAGCCACAGATGCTATTATTAGCCACAGCACGTGTTGACAGTAATTGCTATCTTAATTTAAGTGAGGAATGCTGTCATTTGTCAAGGCTCACAGGAGCTCGAGGGACCACCCGTGTTAAAGAAAAAAAACATTTTTGGCAAATTAGCAACTACAAATTCACTGGCCCACTGCAATAGAAAGACATGTTTTTAAATTCTGGATTGTTTATATTTTTTAAACAAACTGAGCCACCGTTTTGTGTCAGAATGAATGGGATTGTTGCTTTTTAGTGGCAATAACTGCCGCTCCGGGCCGGATCAGAATTCCAGCGGTCGGTTTGTTGTGGGAGAAATGCTTTTTTATTATATTATTAAATTATTTCATTAAAAAATTTTATTAAATTCAAATTATTACATTTTATTTATTAGCAATTATTAAATGACCTCATTTGTGTGGGTGACTTAACAGTTTACGAAAATCTTTGAAATAATGTGTGTGTTAAAATATTTCAATATTTCAATTAATGCCCTCTCACCAATTGTGGATAGGAAATTTTGATTTAATTTTCAAACTTAAAATGAGGCTCGAATTCAGGATAACAATACAGTGCAGGACAACAGTTGCGAACAGTAATTTAAAAAAAAAAAAAATCAATGATAAAAGGTTTGTTCGTCTCCTTCACGATGCAGCTTTGACACTAAACCACAAAGGAGTGAAACTTGTAGGTTGATAGAACCTGATGCGCCTCGTTGCTGCCCTCCTCTTCTTTCCCGTCTGATCATCACGCAGTGTTCTTGTCAGCCGTGTCACTGAGAACAATGCAGTGACACTCAACTGACCCTGCAGAGTGAAGAGGAGGAGGAGGAGGAGGAGGGAGAAAGAGGCACTAAGGTGATGGAAGTTCTGGCCATGATAATAGCTAGAAAGAGGTAGTTAGATCATAAGAAGGAAAGAGCAAAAGCTGCTAAAGTGAGAAATAGGAAAGAGGGTAAAAAAAAGGAAGGAAAGAGGTGGGGGAGGTCTATTTTTACTTGCACATTCCCCCCTTTTCTGACTTCAAAGAATCTCCTGGTGAGAAGGAATTATTCCTCTCCACTCAACCGTACCGCTTTTTTTTTTCTCCTCGCGAGTGCTTTACCTTTTCAACCCCCCACCGCAGCGTTTGCTTATTGCGTCCACAACAGGGCTGCCCGAAGAGCTGCTTTCAGCCCCGCTATTTCACGCCAGGCCACTGCTTCATCCTGGTTATGAGAGTAATGTTTTTCTTTCACTTTTATACTGTTTTGATTTTTTTTTTTTCTTATCCAGTGTGTCCAAAGTGAAAGACGCAGAGCCAGTGTTATATGAGAAAGAGAAAGAGTGTGTGTGTGTGTGTGGGGGGGGACAGTAACGGCCCGGGGCCAGGAGATGATAGAAACATCAAGCGGTCAGCTGGCAGACAGCAGCTCCAGGTGGCCTGGGTGTCCGAGCAGAGATCTGTGTCTGTATCTATGCTGGCCGGTCTGCAGAAAGACGAGATGCATGAATGAATCGATGACTACGACTGCACGAGCTGTGTGACTTAATAACTGAATGGATTTATGAATGACTCATTGATGGAACAATTGTTTGCCCGAGTGACCAAATGACTATTCGAACAGGTGCCAAGTATGCAGACGCCGACGGTTGCTTAAACTATCCGCCTGAACAAATGCACACTATACAAACCAGTTATTTTTAAGTTTCTGAGTTTGCAAGATTATTTTTCTCCAAGGCTTGTCTTTGAATGCGACTTTTCTCCAGTTGCTTTTGGCTTGTTCCACATTGATGTATGAGTTGCACTATTTTATCAGTTGTAAACAATTTTGTCTCATATTAAAAGGCCATTAAATAAGGTAGATAGAATCGAGATAAAGGGTCGAGTTAATGATGTGCTATAAAGGCCCTTTAAGAGAGGTTAGACGCTACATGATGGTCCGAAAAGACATTTTCTATTTAATATTGGAATGCATGTTAGCCAAGGTGCACTGATGTAAAAAAAAGTAATTTTTGTTATATATGCTCAATGTCATGTTACTTACAAATTCATTCAGAAAAGGATAGTAAATTGTGCAAACTGATGTTGAAATTGTTTTGCTTTAAGTTTACATGATTTTTACTGACATTTGACTCCCTCACAATACTAAACCCATACTTTACAATTTTAATTTCATTTCGAATTTTGTTCATTTTAAAACCAATGTCGGAGTTTAATCTAAACTTGTTTTCCATTGTCAAGTAATATTCAATCAATTCAGGCTTTTGAATTCAGTGAACTCAAATATCATGAATGGAGTCTTTTAACATTATGATTTTTAATTTTTAGAAACTAATATCTTGGAAATATTGAAATGTATAAGTAATCAGAGTTCAAGTAAACAAGAACTATCAGATGCAAGCCTGTGGCATTTTGAACAGTTATATTTGGTTAGAAATGTCTTCTATATGATGTTTAAGACGCCAATGCTTCATCTTAACCGGAGACAGGGGTCATATAATTCAATTCTGAAATAACCTTGTTAAACAGGGTTAAGTCAGGAATTAACACGGTGAATCCCAGATTGAAACACAATTTATAATCTCTGGTGGAAACATTACATACTGTACGTCAGTTCCTAGTTCTTATAATGTCTCTCCTTCCAGCCTGAATTGTCCACATTCAACAATAGAAGCGCTGATGTTGACAGCAGGTCTGAAAGGGCCTCCCTTTCTCCCCAGGAGAGAGGAGGGTGATTGTTACCATGCCTAATGTGGAATGAGAAGTACAATCATAGCTTTTTCGGCCTTTTGGAAAAGTTACTTTACTCCTCGCCATTTCATTTTCCCCTTCTCCGCGGCTTGACGGGAGATATAAAGCAAAGAATTGCAGGTATTCCTTTCATCTGGAAACCGCGGAGCTGCACTTGCTGAAGCAAATTTCCTTCGAAATAGTAACATAGGGACTATTTGCATGATTTGATAAAAGATGGACACGGAGCAAGAAGGGAGCAGTATTCAAAAGAATAGCTTTTTTTTCTAGTCTGTCCCCTGCCTGGCTAAGAATATATCTTAAGCTATTATGCTATATACATTTTGCTAATAGTCTCAGAATTATCCAGATCATTGCTTATTTTCATAATGGAAAAATATTTCTTTGTGTGATAAATTTGCTTATTGGTAAAGTTTTTTTTTTCATAGCAAATAAATTAAGTGATATGTAGAAACAAATACTTTGTATTTAAGGCTTTCATGTTCGCGTGAGCTAGGATCACCTTAAGCGCTAAAGAATCTGTTCCCCTTTTCAATCCACAAACTCCACACCGTGCAGAAAATGTCCCATTTTTGCCTCTTTTAGTCTGTGTGTGTGTGTGAGGTGTATATCAATTTTCTACATAATTAACTATCATCTAAATTCTAGCTGTCTTTATTTATCCCTTCATTAGGTTAATCTCTGATAATTCAATCACTTCGATTTGATTAAGCACATTTAAAAGGAACAAATTATCTTTAAGGCAATTATCATTTATAGTTTTGCAGAAATTTAAGAAAAATTATTGAAAAATGAAAAACCGCATATATAGCCCAGTCCTTGTCTAAACAAAATAGTGTTCTAACAATGCCAGTGTTTACCAATTCTCAGTAAGTATAGTTTATACATTTTAGACAACGAATACAGTTGTTAAAAATACTTTGTAAATAAATAACGGCACAATTATGTAGCTTAATTTTGTCCGGTATCCAATCATATCCTTCAAAACGATTCCTGCACTTGTCCATCTCATGTCTCCGTAAGAGCGGCAGTTTGGTCAAGTGCCACACTCATGCCAGCAGGGGAACGATGGGAGTATGACGGGTTACAACCGGGGCATTCAGCCGCCGTCATCGGGGTATTCATCTGTGCTGGGAGGTCAGTGTCTCCCAAGCTTTGTCCTCGCGGCGATTGAAAAAAAAAAAAAAAAAAAGCTCCATGCTACACTGAAACACAGACAAATGCCCCTAAGTTTTGTCCGACTTTCTATTTAAATCATCTGGAGTCTCGTGGTTTCCCAGGGCAACACCCCACCATACACACACACTCCAATACACACACACACACATCTTTCCCTCCCTCCCTCTTTTTTATCCCGCTTTGTTGAAAAGGGCCAGTCGTAGTCGGTAACTAGGCACCCTATTTATCAGTTACCAGCACCAACAATAACTGTAACCTGACACCTCCTGGGAGAGAAAGATGAGGGAAGTAGAGAGACGGTCAGAATGAAAGACGGAGAGAGAAACAGAAAGTCGAGAGCGACGATCTAGACAAATACAAACCTACATATTGCCTATGGATAGCAACGCTGCCATGCTCTATTTTTATTCTCATATTCATTTCAACTGATGCTTTTTATATTTCAATCTTTCTGTCTTTAAAACGTTCATGATTCGAGAAAGAAAGTTTGAATATAATAATAACCTGGTAGAAATAAAGACGCGGAAAGATGTGGAAAAACTGTCGGAAGATCCAAAGACTGCTTCAACTAGTGCCGCAGAATGACGGGATCTGATGTCAGTGTAACGGATACTTTGTCCTATTAGGCCATTCATGGCTGGGTAGCTCCTAAGAGAGCCATGCAGGTTGAACTGCACTGAGACTTTTGATCAGTGTTCCCCTTCCGAACCAGCTATTTGTCCACTTGGAGCTTATCTCTTACCATTGGGAGAGATAGGATGAAGGTAAAGGATGTCCTGCATCCAGGCTCGCCAATATGAGGGTGTTCACATGTCTATGTACATATCTTTATTAAGATCGAAGGCTTTGCAAGTGCGAAAGGCAAGGCTGTTGTGCTATTGTATTGTGTGTGTGTGTATGTGTGTGTGTGTGTGTGTGTGTGTGTGTGTGTGGGTGAGCGTGCATGAGGATTCTTGGTTATAGTTGAGTGATTCCCACCCCTGCAACTGAGAAAAAGAAGAACTATTTGACTCTTCACCTCTCAGTGATCTCTTGAATAAAGATCTAATCCTGCTAATACAAATCAGCCGACCACACACACACACACACACACACACACACACACACATACACACACGACATACATACACATACATAGATACACACAGAAGGAGAAGAGAAAAAGAAAGCCGTCTCTTCTCACCATATTCACACATTAGTGGTCTCGAGCCTGAGGTGTAAGAGCTGAAGTAAATACCTCATTTTCATTGATTTAATCATTTAAAACATGAATTTAATCTAGTTTTGCAAATCGCTGTTTGCGGATTCATATTTTTATGCTCAATTTTCACTCCAGCAGCTTTGCAATAAATGTAAGGAATCAACACATGGCCCATGATATTTACTCGATACTTCCAAAATTACAAACAAATGCCACTGTAATTGAAATAAAGCTATATATTATGCTATACTAATGTTTTCTGCTGCAATTTGATATCTTAATATTTGTTTATCTTATAATTTGGTGTTCTGAACTGAGACAATAACAGGTGAATTTTGTCAGTCACGTGAACACTTGTGTTCTCTTTTTTTATCAAGGTTATATTTTGTCCGTATCAGGCTATGTCATTTTTTGGGTGGGGCTTTTTTTGTATTTAAAAACTTGCATAGGTCTGAAAGCACTGCTCATAATTAGCCAGGATTCGTAGCTCCTCTCTTCAGCATTTCCTTTTTACCTCCCAGCTGTCAGCTCTGGCAGATGACAGATAGTTTTCACTTGATGTCGGCGTCTAATGGCTATCTGCTCGAGACGACGTGTAGGACATGTTTTTGATTCGTGCAGTAGTCAAAATTTGTGTTTTATCTTGCACTCGTTCTTTTGCTTCCAATCTCTTTCGCCTGAAATCATCCCCATTATTCTTTCCATCTGACACCTCAATGCTCTCCGCTGTCCCAGCTGTCTCTCAGCTCTTGTTTCTCCCCCTGCCTCACCGTTCGTCTCGCCGCTCACTACACCTCTCATCCACCCTGTACCCAGCTGAACTTGTCCTACATTTGTTTTTGTCAGTTCCATGCATTAATCAAGGCAACCTGTCTTTATTTTTGTCTGAATGCAATCGACGTCAAACATTTTCTCACAGAGATGCCTGCAGTTATAAAATCACAGATTACAACATTTTGCGGTATATGTCGTGGAGCAAACACAACCAAGGTCATTGAAAGATACTGCCTATTATAGCGATAACTTAAACAGATGATTAAAACATATACTGCTCAAAAAAATAAAGGGAACACTTGAACAACACAATGTAACTCCAAGTCAATCACACTTCTGTGAAATCATAGTGTCCACTCAGGAAGCAACACAGATTCATTTTGACTTGTTTTAAGGACATTACATCAAAGTTGGATCAGCCTGGAGTTTGCTTTTACACTTTAATTTTGAGTGTGATTCCTAATCCAGACCTCCATGGGTTGATACAATTGATTTCCATTGATCATTTTTGTGTGATTTTGTTGTCAGCACATTCAACTGTGTAAAGAGCAAAGTATTTCATAAGAATATTTCATTCATTTAGATCTCGGATGTGTTTTTTAAGTGTCCCCTTTATTTTTTTGAGCAGTGTATGTAAGATAATTAATCAGAAAAATTGTTTGTCAGTTGTTTGGTAAGACAGTGTCTGCTTGGTCTAACTAAACCCTGCCTGAAAGAGGGATGTTTTTCTTTATTCTTATGTGGCGCCGGTCGCATCATCTGGCGAGAAGAGAGCAAGGTGACACCCGGAAGCCCTGGCCTTTGAACCTTAAATAAGAGGAAGTGGAGGGTTTTAATGTGATTAGTTGGTTAAGGGGAGAACCTAGCGGATAAGAGAGGGGGGAAGGGATAAGTCTGTCATGGCTCAAAGATCCCAAGCGGCTGGAGCTCCCAGCTAAGTTTTTCAATATTCATGAATATCCATAATCTTTTCACTCAGATGTCATCGTGCAAATTTTCTTCACCAGTTTGATGTACTGGGAACAGCCTGGGTGAGGGGGGAAGAAAATAAAATACAATTTTAAAATTGGCTGATGTTAATGCATTAATGTTGTTTTTTGCTTTTTTCACAATCACTAGATTTCCATTGTATACAATGTATATTCCATTGTATATTCCATTGTATATTTCCATTGTAGATTTCCATTGTATATTGTATATTCCATTGTATATTCCATTGTATATTCTTATTTGTTTAATTATTCATTCGTTTTATTGCTTATCCAGCACTCAGGGTCACGAGGGGGCTGGAGCCTAATCCAGCTGTCATTGGGCTGGAGGCGAGGTTCACCCTGAAATCAAATCTTTGTGTTTCTTTGCGCGTTTTTTTTCCTCACATGCATCTGGGGGGTTTTATACAGTGGGTTTCAAGAAAAAAAAAAGACAAGAAAAAGTAGAATGAAAAAGTAATTTTGCAATGTATTTTTTGCTTCAAAATCTGACATTGTTATAACGATCTTTTCTTATTTCTATAAAAAACACAAAAACAATAGCAAAAAAAAAATGGGCAAAATTAAAAAGATTGATTTAATAACCAGAATAGCCACCATTATTCTGTATACGTTACACCTCCTCTTATACATGCTACCGATCAATTTTCTAATCAATTCTAGTGGCAAATTTTCCAGCAGTGACAAGAGTTTTTCTTTTATATTATATTACAATTTGTTAAAGGTGTCATCTCATCAGTTCTTTTTTAATATTCATTTTTAATGTTAATTAAAATTCATGCATTTTTTTAGAGGAACAGTTCATTACATATAAAGCATTTTATAATTTACCTGTTTACCTCCTTTACACTAAAACAAAGGAAACACTTTGGACTTAGTGTTACTTCTAGGTAATGATTTTACTGGTCATATGTCTGGGCAGTTTCGAGTCTTCAATGACACGACTGTATGTTTTGGGGGGATTGGGGAAAACTGGAGGGAAGATGTTTATAAACTCAAATAAAAAAAAACTTTGAGTGAACTGGTAGTTAGTCACCTTATAAAAACTAATGGAAATTACCTGGAAGTCTCATCATGAGACTATATAAAAGGCCAACAAAAAAAATAACAGAAATTGTTGAGAATTTTTGGGGGTAAACAGCAAGAAATAATGGTCAGCAGAACAGTGAACAAATATGAAAACATCAGAATTTTAAATTAATAAAAGTCATCAGGAAATGGTCAGAGAGTTTTGATGTTTAGAGGAAACCATTTGTCTCTCATGTTTTTCACTTCCAGCAGCATCTATCATCGAATATCTAACCCGATGCCGTTCATTCCTCTATTTCTGCTTCGGTCCTCAGTTGGTTGATCAAGGACTTTCCACTATCTCTGTCATTAATCACCCTTTTTAGCCACGGTATAACAGTAAAACCGGTCGGCCCTCAGGCAGTCGAACAAGCCAAATGTTCATTTGGGCTCCTTTCGCATTGTCTGGCCTCTTCATCCGGGCGGGTTTCGTATTGTCTGACTTAGAACAGTGCCTCTATTCTTTGCAACCCTCTTCTCCCAGGGATGCTAAAGAGGACATAGATATCCCAGCTAGGTCAGTTGACAGTCTGGCACTAAATGCTCCGGAGCACTCTGCTTAAGTACAGCTGTGAAGGGCACTTGTGGAGGGTTTGTGAATGTCGGTTCAGTTTAAAGGTGAAGGTCCAGGAGAGGTGGAGCAGGCGGGTCGGATCCAACTGCACGCCAAGCGCTGTGTGACGTCTCGTTGTGTGCAGGCTTTGAGCCCTGAAGGCGTTTTCCATCCTGGTGTTGTCTAACGGATTGAATTTTTTTTTTTTGATTCATCTTCGGCTCTATGAACTATTACATCATTGCTTTTGTGATCCATGAGTATCAGTTTTATGAAGCTCAAATTAGGATTTAGTTTTGCCTCTAGGTTGACATTATAATTATCCGGGGAAGTAACTTATTATTCATAAACCATCAGTGAATGGTTATCTATAACACCCTGTGTAGTAAAGCCATCGATTCACACTTTGTATGGAATTAAAAGATCTGGTAATATTTCTCTGTGCGGTTATTCAACCCAGCAATCGTAAACTTGTCGAAAGCGTTATTGATTATCATCTTCATCCAATCAGTATCTGATCTGGTGTCACTTCCTCTCATGATAAATAACAGCTTTCTTTGCCTTTCAGCAAGGCGCTGTCATAGCAGATCATATTGATATTAATGTTCCAAATATTGATCATTACAGTTTACTTTGAAATATGAAAATGATCATTATAATGCTGTTATAATGATCTAACCTGATGTGCAGCGTCCTGGCTTGTGATAAGCCTTTAAGCTCATAGGTATTTACCTCATCTGTCTCACTGGTACCTGAAGCAACATGTCCAAGCTAATGTAGAATGCTGTCAGTTTATTTCCACCCTCAACAAACTCAAATTTGGTCTGCATTGTGTTATCATAGCATTTATCCCTCAAGAAAAGACATTATAGTCTTGGGGATTAATGGTTGTACTTTAAGCTCTTTCTGGAACTCCTCACTGGAGCTTTAAGCGGACAGAAATCCATATTCATGGACCCAAACCTCTTTGCCCAGCATCACTGGTTGAACCGAATGACCCACAGGTCACAATGTGTTAAATTTAACTTTTGCAGACCAAACGAGAGATGCAAATATCACCCTGAGTTTGCCACCACACTGGTGCCAAAGCTCAGTGTCTGGATGGCTGAGGTTCTGGAGGCCTGGGTTCAAATCCCACTTCTGATAGTGCTGTTTTTCCAGTTCACTTTGGAAACTAATTTTCCTTGCTTGATACGTGAGCTCCTCTTTGGCGTCCAAGTGTTGTTGAGCAAGACACTCAACCCCGAACTGTTTCCCGGGCACTTCTACCTTTAAGTGTCCGCCTTGTGTTCACGGTTTATTCATGATTGGTTAATCTGGATTTGCTGTTTGTATGATTGTACAGCAGTAGAAGATCTCACTTCAGCACCATGTTAGTATGTAATCCCACCTGTTTGCTCCCATGTTATCCTTCTGCCAGGCCCAGCACAAACTCCGCTCAACACCCCATATTGCTCACATCTCCCTTTCTCCCCCATCGCTCGACTCTGAAAGGAATCTTTTGTCTGTGGCGGCTACTGTTAACCGTTGCCGAAGACAGAGGTAATCCCTCCAGTGCGATCACTGCTTTGAGAGCAGGACGAAACCAGATGAGAAAGAAGGAGGATGATGGCTAGTTGTTTTTGGCCCCTCAAGAGCTACAGGTGCTCTGGGGAAATTAGGGTGAAACAGCTGTGTATGTGTGTGTGTGTGTGTGTGTACAGGCTGATATATGCTCACACGTGCACATTCAGCTCTCCTACAACAGCTAATGAGAATTCTTTTTAGACACGAGTGACATACTCTTTACACTCTGTCCAGAGTCCCAAATTAACTTGTGTCATCTGTCATCTGTCAGTGAACAACATTTTCTTACAGGTCATAAATGTGTGTAATGCATTATTTCATTGACCTGATTGTAACATCTTAATTATAATTTTAAAGAGACAATTATATACAGCTAGTTTAAGATATACATAACTTTGCATTTTCTTTTTATTATGAGCTTTTTCAGAAAAAAATCTTAACATGAAGATTTCTGCATTTTCTATATTCTAAATTGATAGTTTTGTTTTTTAAATCTCTAAATGAAAAACCTTAACTGACTTTTTTTTCAGTTTATTAAAATTCAATTTATTAAAATGCACCAATGGAACCAGAACATCTTTAGATAGAGATATAAAAAAAATAAAATCAAAATACTTGCAGTCTAAACTAATTATTAGGCAGGTCAATACCCTTCTAAGAATGTAATGTAATATTTCATGGCAGTGAGAGGTGTGTGTAGACTCCATTTTTTTGTCATGCTCACCATGCATCTCAGAAAAAAATGCAAATATCTGCTCTGTAATGTTTCATTGTTTTTGTTTAGGTCTTTGCTTCCTACCAGTAGCATAACGTGAGGAATGTGTCGACTTGTCTCATACAGCATGCAGTTAACTCCCAAGTATCTGGGCGGCCCCGACCTGCTTTTCTTTCACTTTACCGAAAATGCCCCCCTTATCTGAACTCCCAGTTGACTGCATGTCAACTTTATCTATTCGTGTCTGTTTGAGTGTTTAAAGCTTGACCTCGTCTGTCCTCATATCCGTCCAACACTTTGGACAGAGACTTCAGACGGACAAGCGGGCATACCTGAGCGAATATATGGCTGGCAGATGGTGGAAGGAGATGAGAGGAGCTTTTGCAGACTACTTCCAGATATGTGCACATGTACGCACAAAACACACACACACACACAAACAATCAGACGAGAGTAGAGAGAAGCTCTTCAGCACTGAGTGCAAGTTGACAGAATTTGTGGATAAAAATCAGCTCTGTCGATCATTAACAAGCAGAAGTTTAAGCCTTCAAGAAATCTATTTAAAAAAAAGGCTGTGAGTTGTTATTTTTTTTAGTGGTCATAAAATACAATGCAATCATCGCAGAATCCTTCATCGCCTCAGTCGTTGTTATCCTGCTGCTTCTGGCATTTCCGTGGTTAATTATCCAACTCCGGTTAACATGTTTTGTAATTTAAGCTTCACACTGATGGTGGTAGGAAGATGTGAAAGTGTTTTATTGAATGCTTTTTCAAACCTTTCCAAGCCTGCAAACTTTCATCGAAACTGCATTTGGAATACCTCTTTCTTTGGGGGGAGGGATTGAATCTTTGATAATTCACAAGTTTTTGTAAAAAGTCATTCTGATTGTCTTTTTTGCAATTCTGTGGTTTAAAGTGTAAATCAAATGGATCGTCCAGTTAACAGGACATATTGGTAGTGGGTGGCGGATTAATCTGTTTCTCAATCTGAGTGTATTTCGCATAATTATGGTTGTCTTTATCACATATTTTAACACTTCATTTATACGTTGTCCTACAGTCACCATAGATGACAAAAATTACAACTAAAATATACTGCGATAAACTCCCTTGTTTGTGAAAGGTAGCGTTGGCTGGTAAAATCCACGTGTCAGCTGATTTAATATATATTTGTAATGGATTTTGGTTGTTGCCCCTTTAGCTATCGACTCCCCCAAGAGTGACTTCACATGTAATCCGCTTCCCTTAAAATATTTCCTGTCCTCACTGATCTCTTATATTTTTTTTATTCATTCATCCTGCAGAGCTCTCTTCTTCCATCCAGCTTTTTTTTCTTTCTTTTTGATCTTATTATATTGTCCCTCCGTATTTTCTCGACCCCTCTTTGTTCGAAGGATTTCTGCTGGTGTGTCTGCAGGCTGAGTTTTGATCTGATTTCTTTGCCCGTCATCAGGATTGAGGAAGATTAGTTTTCACAACTCGTTTGAGTGCACGGCAGAAATCCGAGTGCAACGTACGCACGATAACATCCAAGTGGAAGCTGATTGGCCGAAGGTGTTCAGGTGTTTCCAGTAAAGAGCAGCTAAGATTTGAGTCTGTGCTCACCGATTGGCCAGAAGCATGCCATGTTTCAGGCTTTGTGTTGATTCAAATATTTGAAACCTTAGGGGAGAAAGAAGATGGGAGGGGAGAGGAAGGGGGAGAAAGTTTTCTGCTGCTTAGAATTTCAAAGTTCCAAGCAGGAGATTTAATTGGCTGCCGTGCTGTAAAACTTTAACTGTGCAGTTAAAGAAATGTTGCTGGGTTGAAAAAGGAAAAAAAAAAAATTGTCGTCAAACTTTTTTTTTTTTTTTTACAACGCCTTGATGTATGAGCTTCCTGCCTTTTTTTAATGGCAGACCTCCCTCGGGGTCGTAATATTTTAAGCTCTCAAATGCTTTTGTCTTTCACGGTAATAAATGTCAGCATGGTGCTGAATATGAGTGACTAGCATCCATGTTGTAGTTTTCCATACCGTTGAAATTGTAAAGGAAAACAGGACCTAATGAAAATGAGGATTGAAAGACATCACCTAGTTTAAGGATTTAATTTTAAAATAACCCTATCTCTCTGGTGGGCTGTCACCTCTGGGAAACCTGCTACAGCTACAAATGTGTTGTTTGTTTTTCGTTGTTTTACAGGCGGTTCCTCTCCTTAACTTACCAAACACTGTTGTTGACTTTACACAGCAGGTTTGACCACCAGAGTTGATAGGCAAGCAAAAAGTAACAGTGCATGTTTGTACTAGTATACATCAATTTTAGCTTTGATCCTTCAAAGTTATTTTCGAAGGATGCTCGAGTAAAACACGTTAAGCCTGAGCATGGTCTGACCTTCATTTGAAGTGAAAAAAAAAAAAATAGATTAAAAGTAACTTCCATGTTTGTCCCATTTAGTGTTAGGTATGCTTGTCACTCGCAGTGACAGCTGGTAGGGACATGTGCGTTGACAGTGTCATTTTATTGTAATGAGTAGACGCTGCAGAAACATTAGTGTGTATGTGCATGTGTGAGAAGCAGAAATATGTACTCCGGCAGGACCCTTGGCATGTGATAAATGGTCATCATGCAGCACGTGTGTGTTTTTGTGTGTGTGGCCATATGCCCCCGTGACCCCACCCCCACCCCAACACAGAGGTGTCATTGCCATGGTGTGCTTGTCAGCTGATTAGTACGTTTTATACAGCCCATAGTTCTCTCGTTCCCCTCCGTGCGGCCTCTTGTCAATAATTGACCAAACACAAATATAGTACCTGACCTACGTGTTTCACACCTTCGATTGCCTTTCATCACACACATACACAATCATCAGTTTTTAAAATGCAATAATATAATATTAATGAGATGTGTGTTTATTGAAGTTTGCAGTTGTGCGATAATGTTAAATCAACCATGCTAATTCATCAGGGCTATTAGAAATAAACTCGGGATATTTGGAGCTATGGGGTTGCTTGCTTATGATATTCAGAGAATCATTTTAAGCTGTGATTCTCCCAACTTTTGTTTTGTTTGGAAAAACTGTGTGGTAATAATTCCTGTTTGCGCAGGTCCGTTGGTAGGTCACGCTGTGTCTGTGCTGACCAACTTGCGCATACATATCTTTCTATAGCGCCTGCCTGTGACACACCCTTTTCCATAGTTCAGCCCATCCTCTGCATGTGTGTGTTATCCCATATTAGCAGGCGGTGGATTCTATTTATAGGGTGTCCCGCCTCTGGGAGCAGGAACAAAACAACAGCTATCTTTTAAACACGCTTTAAACGCTAAAGATCAATTAATTTGTTATTTTTGCCTTTTTTCGTTTGATCCGTGCATCCCATCTGAGCCTGATATTTATATACGAGATATGAAGGGAATCACAGCCTTCTTGCAGAAATATTTTAAAATCCACTACAACTGAAGTTATAAGTAGCATCACATGATTGTACGTCCAATGCAATTTCAGTGGGACTTTCTACACACACTAGCCTTGTTTTTCTTGCTCATAAATCCTTCTTTTCTGTCTGTGATCCGTGATGCACCTCTATTTTCAGAGCCTACTCCTTCCATCCTTGGGAAGGGGAAACCAAATCCGATACAGTTTGTTTAATCTCGGAAGAGCCCAGCTCTTTTCTAGAGTGCTTTAAAATTGATGCGTAACTCAGTTTAGTCAGTCTCATAGCATGTGTGTTTGGGTGTGAGGACCGGTATCACAGCGGATGTATGCGGGATATGAATGTGTGTGTGAGCCGCCGCTTGTGTGTTTAGTTCGGCTCAGCGGTAACAGATCGTTTCAAGACCCACTTGTTTTCATTTGATGTGACTTTTGTGTAACGGGTGTCGTGTTTTGACTTGGCACCGAGCGTGACTGTCCATACATTCGCCCGTGAGGATGTCTGAATGGACAGCATCATGAGCAGGGGGAGAGTTCTTTTCTTTACCCTACCTAAATCGTGATTTTTATCCACCGCGGTAAACATGGTTTTGTCTTCAGCCGGCAGCATGTGAGATAACATTGTATTCGCCGACACGGAGGAAGGGAGAAGGACAGGTGTGGAGATCTGCAGAGAAATAAACACACATTGGCAAGAAAGATCATCCATCTGTTATCTCTGTGTTGAATGAGCGTGTTCGTTCCAGCACATTATAACAGCCCTTAATACCACAGCTGCTACTAGATGTCACTGTCCTGAAGAGATGTATGTGCATTAGAATTTAAACTTTAAAAAGTAAGCAAATTACTAGTTTTTCTGGAAAATCTCCTTTTACTTATTACTGGTTATGTTCAGTCTTTGTTTTACTGATTACTTCACAAATATTTTAGCATTATTTCAATGGGTTAATGGAGCCATTTCTAACACGACATACAGGTGAAATGTCTTGTCTTTTAGAATCAGATTCATTTTTTTATTTACCAGCTTAGCTGCAAATACGACTGGATATCATAAAGATTTAATTTAAATGTAGACTGACTGTGATAGTACTGAAAATTTAAAAAAATAATACAACAAATTAATGTGTGTTTTTTTTTTAAAGGAATATCAGAACAGCGATATTACACTATTTTTTCCATCTAATATCACAAAATTATATTACAATTGTAATACTAGTCAATATTAGTTTAGCTAAATGTTGCCGTTTTGTCTCATTGACATACAGGATATCCTTTTGTAACCGTGAAGCTGCATCAGATAAAGTGCACTGAGCTGCCGACTCACATTGTTTCTCTGTGTATATTATTCAAACTGATGTAGATGTAGGTGACCTCCAATTGACCCGCCTGTCCACACTATCCTCTGATAATTCACTCCCGTATTTGGGTCTGTAGGTCCTGTAAAAAAATGTCCCTCGGTGTGCTCAAAATGATGAGGCACCTGTGCCCAAATCTCACCGTGACTCTTTCACCCCTAAACCCACGCACTCTCATGCACACTGAGGCTCTTAGTGTGCAGCAGCAATCCGACCCACTCCTTCCCTAACAGAATTACCCCCCCACCCCTGTAGATTTCATCTGGCCTCACCACCTGTTGTCAGCTGTATTTCACGCAACTCATGCCCTCTTCAGCCCACAGCCTTGTGTTTCCCTCCATAAGCACCAAAAATTACAGCTGAGCCAGAAGTAGGTATGGGAGCAGCCCCCATGCTCCCCAGGGGAAGAAACGCAAGACTGATCCAATTACTGTTGGCCGGAGCTTGAATCAAACTGAATCTCCAACGGCCGGCAACAACTTGATTCAATCTAGCGGCAGAAGTGTTACACAGTAAACAAGTCAAGCTGTTGAGGTGCAGTTTGGAGGGCAGGAAGGGCGGGGAGGAGTGTGTGAGTTCAGCCTTTTCCAGTCGGAGAATTTAAAAATGTCAAATACAGATCCCTTTGTTTTACTTAATTTTGTAAGTCCAGAACGTCAACGGTGTCACATGCCCTTCAGTGCTTAAGAGGAAAAATATAAGTACAGGAGAGAACAAGGTTAAAGGAGATTCACATCTCTCACATATCCCTTGTGTTTGTGTAATGCGATAGTTATAAAGACATACCCTCATGCCTAAACAGGAGGAACGTTCTCATGGTTGGATTACACGCCTCAAGTGACGCATTTCTTGTGAAACGACATCTAAATTCATTTCACCTTTCATTTTGTATGACTTAAGTGGATTCATATTTATCTTGTGATTTCTTGGATTCCCTTAAGGCTTTTGGTTAGCATCCTTACTGCCAATTCAGGGATCCTAAGTATCCTTGAAGACTTGAAAAAACTGGGGAAAAAAATATACCTCTAGTGCAGTCATGGAAAATAAAAATAAAAATGTACTAATATATTATGTCCTGGACAATTATTTGAATCTGTATTTTATATACAGGAGAATTACCTAGAGACACAATTGGTAAGAAATGACCTGCAAAATAATTTATTTAAAAATTTGTTTCCAGTAACCCGGATATTCGACAAAAATACCTTAGAAACGGATACAAATTTTTATTATTATTTTAATTCGAAAACAAATTAAAAAAAATCAATAGCAGGAGGGGGAGGTTCAAAAATACCAGCTAGATTTTTCCTGATGATATCCTAGAAAGTTTTTGTATTCGAAAACAAATTAAAAAAAATCAATAGCAGGAGGGGGAGGTTCAAAAATACCAGCTAGATTTTTCCTGATGATATCCTAGAAAGTTTTTGTAATCGGTCCTGTATTTACAACTCTGGTGTGTACTATACTATTCATCCCCTCATTTCAACCTTTTGCGCTTGTAAGATCTCGCATCAGAAGTGAATTAAAGTCAAATTTTGCTGTTTTTCACTTTCCAGATGGCATCCACAGCGTAGTGGCCCACTGCACACTGCGCGTTACCATCATCACTGACGACATGCTGACAAACAGCATCACGGTGCGTCTGGAGAACATGTCCCAGGAGCGCTTCCTGTCCCCTCTGCTCAGCCTCTTCATGGAAGGTGTCGCCGCCGTGCTGTCCACCAAACGGGAAGCGGTGTTCGTATTCAACATCCAGAATGACACGGACGTCCAAGGCTCCATCCTGAACGTAACCTTTTCAGCGATGCAGCCAGGGGGTTCCCCGGGTAAAGGGACTTTCTTTCCATCTGAGGAGCTGCAGGAGCAGATCTACCTCAACAGGACTCTGCTCAGGCTGATTTCCTCTCAGGAAGTAAGACACACAGACGCACTTGCAATTTCAATGGGATTCTTTGTCACAATTAAAGCATGTAAACGTAAAGAAAAGTCAACGCAGATCGTCTTCTTTTTAGGTTTTGCCATTTGACGACAACATCTGCCTACGGGAGCCTTGTGAGAACTACATGAAGTGCGTGTCCGTGCTGAAGTTCGACAGCTCCCCTCCGTTCATCGCTTCGAATACCGTTCTGTTTCGGCCCATCCACCCCATCAATGGGCTGCGCTGCCGCTGTCCGGTCGGTTTCACGGGCGATTACTGTGAAACCGAGATCGATCTCTGCTACTCCGGGCCATGCAAGAACAATGGGCGGTGCCGCAGTCGAGAGGGGGGCTACACCTGCGAGTGCCTGGAAGATTTCACCGGTGAGTGCTTATATACTTGAGTGTGTTTGCATATACATCGATACTTCATACCCTGTTAAATATTAAAATTGTGATTGTGGTTACGGCAAGTCTTGATTGGAATACTTTTCTGCAGAACTTAAGAAGACGTAATAACTCATTTTCGCCCTTACAGTGGTGGTAAAGGGGTTGTATAAAACTGAAAGACAGAACTGACAGGTTATAATTTCCATTGTTGAAGCTCGAGGTCAACTCAAGTGCAAGAAGTGAAAACATACCATCTAACAGTCTTTCTGCAATAAGAATGCAAACGAACATGCGCACACACACACACACACACATGCGCAATCACTTACATGCCTGCAGTTCAAGTCAAAACCGCTGACTATACAGGTCAAACAAGATCTGTCTCAAATGCCAATGAGCCTATCAACTTAGTGTACAAATACTGAAATCCCTTTACAAAAGGCAAAGTAATTAAGGCCGGCACGGCACAGGAGGTACAGGAACCGAATATTCCTGGTTTGATTCCCGGCTCCGCCGGTGTGTTCAAGTGTTCTTGAGCAAGACGCTGAACCTCTAACTGCTCCCCCATGCCTACTTCTAATGGTTCATCCATGATGGGATAATGGCAGAGAACGAATTTCCCTACAGGGATTAATAAAGGATTAATTATGTAATATTGGTTTAATTCCCTTTAATTTTTTTAATTTTGATCTGAGGAAAATAAACGTATAACACACTATTTTCAAAAAAATAAGTCAGCCTTTCATGTCAAGATTATTGTGTCAATCCTGGGATGTTACATGTCGTAGAGAATAATCCGCAGCCGATTTTCAATACGTCTTTTTAGTTTTAAACGTACTGTATGTTACCATTTATATGCAAAGTTACACAACTTCCACAAACACCTTAAATGTTATTTTTATTTGTTTTCTGGTTAAGAATATGCCGCATAGTAGAACTTGTTCCAGAGAAAATTAGTTAGTGAAATCTGGATATTTGCGGACAATATTTATTACATTAATGTACAGTAATGGTAGACGGTCAGGTTTTAGCTTTACTGTGTTTGAGGACAAGACAATTCTGTGGACCGAAAACCAATTTTAATTCGGAAGAAACACAACTCTGCCTAGAAGCCATGAGTAACAGCCTGAACGGCGTTTAGATGGCAGGTCATTGATGGGAAGTCTGGGAATCTTTCAGTATTCACACAGAAATCACTTTCTGAAATATTTCCCAGTGGCAGGGATCCACCCCTCATACTTGGTTCATCTGATACCTGCCTCACTGTCTCCGCTCCTCTGTCTCCCTCCTAATAGAGCCTAGAGGATCTCTGACAGCCTTCATCCCCTCTCTCCCAACTCTATGCCATTCCTCTGCCTATGTCTTATCTGATGTAATTACCTTATTATACCTACCTTTGTCACTCACTCGCCCACTTTCGCCTTTTTCCTCCGTTTCCCCATGCCCGTCTCCTTCGCTCAGCCATTGCACTACCACTTATCTCTCAGTGTCCCACCTTTGAAGGTCACAGTGCCACTCCAAAATAGTCAGGACCCATCAGGGGCTTGTAATTGGAGTGATGACAGCATCCTCCTTGGGTTTCTTACATTTCAGGGAAACAGATCCTTATAATTCCCCCCTCGGAAAAAAGGATTATATCGAGGAGAGAAGGGCTATTACCTGGTTCCAGGCTGTAGTGTTAGGGATCAGTGCATGTGTGTGCATGTGTGTACAAAATTCCAAGTCAGGAAAGCAAGATGACACACAGCACTGCCACAAGACATCAGGCATCTAATATTCAGTCAGAAACATCTGCATTAGTGGAGGATTTTTTTTTTTTTTTTTTTGAGCAGAGCCAGGAGCCCGGTCCTAACTCAATGACTCTGAAAGTGTCTTGTGATTATTTGGGAGGAATGTCCTATGTCAAAACCGCTGCAGTGTTCAGCCAGTTAAGGACAACAACTGGCAACATCCAGTGTGTCCTGACTAAATCTGCAGACACAGACACCCTTGTTGATAATGAGCCGGTCCAGAGGCTCCTCGTGAGTGTGAGAACTCCTCATTTTCCTGTCGAATAGTCTAAATCTAAACCTTGTCTCCCTTTGGCCCCCTTTCATCTTTTATTAAACCTTAGTAACACAGTAGTAAACGTTCTAGACACGCTTCTCAGACAGTATTATTTGCTATCAGTAGATTTTGATGGTGTTAAGCTTTTTCAGTTGACATGGTAGTGTTGTTATCCATCAAAAATAGACATTTCTTAAGCAACAGTATGTTAAGATGCATAGCAATGTCATTAAATTAAGTGTTTGAGCTGTAAGGTAAGACTGTAATGTTACCCTGTTTTCATTTTCAGCCGAAATTGTCATTTCAGCTAGATGTAATACTTAAAGCCGAAGGGAATATTCAAATCTTTGTACTTTTTAAGACCTTAAAACACTTGATAGCCTTAACTTTGACACTTTATATTTCATTGTATTTCTTATTCTTATTACTTACTCTCCCTCCTTCCTACTACTATCTATTATTGTTATGTTTTACTTGAAACTCTGGCACAACAGTTTCCTTCGGGATAAATAAAGTTGTTCTTATTCTTATTATTCTCATTCTTAAATGATCATTTGATACCTGTTGTCATGGATTATACAACGATTAAGTAGACTCAAGTTTTATTATTCGTGATCTGTGACATTTTTATGGATGATTCGATAACCCATAATGGATACAGCCCATAAACCCAACCTTAGCCAGACTCCAGATATCGACCTCCTTTGTAAGTAAGTCGGTGTATTTTTATTTCTGTTTTGGACTATTGCCTGTTCATAACACCGAAATCCTTCATTGAAGTAGACACAATATGTCAGCTTCAACTGCTTGGATGACAATATCCACTTTAGATTGTACTTTACACAGGAAAAGTGGTATTTCCTTGACAATAAAAAATAAATCAAACAAGCAATGTAATATAGTACAGGAATGCACGATCCAAGCTAGACTTAACTGATCAGCTATTATCTTATCTGTACACAGTTTTAAAGTATCACAGGATTTAAAACAGGAATGTCAGATGTCTCTCTCCTTACATCACCGCTAAGCCCTCTTTCTTTCATTTTAAGGTTTTTGCCTTTGTCCGACCTTCTTTTTCCCCTCCTAAACCCTCTTTATCACTCATCCCCGCTCTTTTCCTCAAATACGGTCAAAGTTGCTCGTGGCTAAGACTTGTTTTTTCCAAGGAAAGGCCTCTCAACAGGGCTTTGTGATCGCTACGCAAAGTTTTGATAGTCTTTTCTTCAACCCATGTTTTATTTATTTTCGTTTATTTTTGTTGATAGTAGGCCAGAGAAGTTTTATTATATGTTTTTTTTTTGTTTTTTTTTTTTGCTCAGCAGTAGAAACCCCTTTAGTGCCTGTCACCCACCTCACTCACAGAATACTTGTGTAAGGCATTACCAGCAGCTCAATGCATTCTTAGTTTGTCCTGGTCACAATGCCGTACTTAACCTGTGCTCTTCTAAAGTCGAAGTAAGTTTAGTAAGTGTGGTTTACAGGAAATCCAGGGCTTCTGAGATGGGTTCAGAAGAACACTTGATTAAAATATCCGCTCAGACAACAGACAACGTGCTCCACAGAAGTGATGATGAATTGTTTCGATGATTTAGTGACCGCTGACTGATCGTTCAGGTTGCAAATAAATACTAAGTAACATGTATTTTTCCTCTTTACACAGGTGAACACTGTGAGCTGAATGCATCATCTGGTCGGTGTGTGCCAGGTGTGTGCAAGAATGGCGGAGAGTGTGTCAACCGCCTGGCCGGGGGATTCATGTGCCAGTGTCCGCCTGGGGAGTACGAGAAACCCTACTGTGAGATGACCACCCGCAGTTTTCCCGGACAGTCCTTCATCACCTTCAGGGGACTGCGGCAAAGATTCCACTTCACCGTCTCCTTCATGTGAGTGCTTCCTGATTCCCCTTCATGGTTTAGCATTTAGTTCACTGTTTTCTTCCACACTGACATGTGAAGGAAATAAAAGGTAATTTTTGAAGTTGAAAGTTCTTGAAAGTATAAACCAGGGGTGGGCAAACTACGGCCCGCGGGCCGCATCTGGCCCGTTGGTCTTTTTAATCCGGCCCGCCAAAGATTAGTACAGAATTCATGCGTGATGCGAATGATTTAATGATTGGATCGAGGAATGTGGGAGCTCAAACAGGAGATGATTTCATTTTGGGAGCTACATTAGAGCACTTGAGATTTTTCCTGAGCGGAATGACAGTTTTAGCCTTTACTGCGGTCATACCGACACACATGAATGAGATGGACGTGAAGCTACAAGGGAAAAAATGGTTTGTGCATGAAATGCTAGCAAATGTCAGAGCCTTCTAAACCAAGCTGGTTTTATTTTCAAAACAAATGTGAGACGAGTCTGATATGTACTGTTAACAAATGCGTTTTTTTTTTTTAATGTATCTTATCTTGTGCTGACCCGGCCCGTCTGTCGACTTTTAAAAGTCAATGCGGACCCTGAGCCAAAAAGTCTACCCACCCTCGGAATAAACCATAATTTCTGAGCAAGCCATTAGCATTTTCAGAGCACAGTTTACTAGTGAATTGTGAAACTGTGAAATCACAACAACTTAGTTCCAAATAAAGAAAGTTCTGGATTGAAACTTGACGATTTGTAAATTTGTTAGGCCGTGGTTTGTTTGTTAGCCTTTTTCTAAAGAATCTGGCTTCATTCCAAGGGACCGAAACACACAAGTTAGGTAAATTGGAGCTTCTGAAATGCCTGCAGCATGACTATAAATAAGTGTCTGTCTCTGTTTGTCACAGCTGTGATTTACTGATGACCTGTCTGGAGTGTAACCCCACCTGGCCTTTGTCAGCTGGAACTTACTCCAACCCCTCTGTAACCTTGTATAGCCAAAGCAAAAACTTGGAAAAACAAGCAAACAAAGATAGCCATTTTTTTTTAAAGTGTTGGATGCAAGAACGCTAATGTATCAAATATTTCAAATTTGATGGTAATGGTCTATCATACAATATTATCTGCAACCAAGCTATCTGTCCGGCAATCAAGCTAATGTGTATTAGATTCAATTTTTTTTTCAAATTTATTGTCATTACACACGTACGAGTACAGGGCAACAAAATGCAGTTTAGCATTATTCCAGAACTCCAAAAAAAGCAGCAGGTGCAGATATGAAACTATGCATATAATTTAGTTGAAATATACAGATGATAAGTTATGTTACACAAACATACAGGTGAAATAGACATTAAATAGTCCATAAATTAATTTGGACAGAGGCTGCCTTGGGATACCTATTATATTAAGATGTTATTTAACCTTGATTGTTTAAGCCAGAGGTAGTTGATCGCGATTATGATGACGAGGTTGATGACAATAACAACGACACAAAGCGAACAATTGCAACTGGTGTTTCATAGTCATTTTGAAATGTGAACCTCCCAAAAGGGGAGCTACATACAAGCCCTAGAAATACATGTGATTATCTGCTAAACCGAGAATTAAACAAAATGTCCTTGGCAACCATTTGGCAATCTTGATCCGACATGAAGAGGTGGAGGTAAAGATTTTTTTCCTTAAATTCCATCATCAAATCACTGAACTCTTGAATGACCGAAAACGCGTGTTAAGAATGCAAGATGTGAAATAAGACCGTTAAGTACGATTCACAGCACACAGAATCAGGGAGATTCAGGAATTCTTGGTCAGGAGAGGAAGATAAGTTGAAACGGGCTATTTTTACATAATGTAACCACAGCAATGAATGTAACCTAAGTATTGTTGTCCTGGTTGGGTTCGGAGAAAATAGCTGTGGTTGTTGTAGTTTGTTATTAGTGAATAATTAAACAATTCTCTGTCAGTTTCTCATACCCCAGCCTTTTCTCCATGCAAATACAACTTTCTTTTCAGTATCAGTATCATGTGTGAAAATGAGATTACAAAAACGTTGGTAAAATATTTACCGTTAAAGAGTAATTTGGAGATCGTACCATTCTTCTTTTAAAAAAGCATCAGTGTTTGGGCTGAACACCTTTTCATTGTATGAACTAAACAAGTACATGACCATTGTGCAGTAAATGTGCGTAGTAAACTGTAATTTAGGGAGTGTGAGGATCTTCAAAGTGGGTGCGCCAAGACAAGTCCACACTTTCCGTTGTATATATATGCGTCTCTCAGTATGCACATGTACACGCACATAAAACACTAAGGGCGTCACCTGAATATGGAACATTGCGAGGTATTCCTATAAACACCAGTGGTGTTGGAGGAAATAGGGTTCAGAAAGGCTAATACACCTAGCAAATATTATGTTGGACAAATTCTTTATTACCTGGTTGGCTGGTCAACAAGCGATTAGCAAAATAGTGGTGAAAAAGGTTTGGAATGAGGTGAAAACAGGAAAGGCTTTGTGGTGTGTATCCCTTATCAGTGTTTGGCTACAGCCATCCTGACTTCCTGCCTCGCTGGCATCTGCCGGCTGACTCCTCTGCCCTCACCTTACTCTAGCAACACACACACACACGCACACACACATACAGGCGGACTTTGCACTCTTACACATAGGTTAAGCAGGTCTCTATCACATGATTACATTCATGCATCGTCTGGGGCATAGGGGCTTTTTCCTGTCCATCCCCAGCCAGGTTCACACATCCTGTGCTTTCTTTCCAAATTACTTTTCCTCAAAAGTGTCTTGGGCCTTTCATCAAAAGAAAAAAAAAAAAAAGTGATGTTTTCCACCTTTTTAGTCCTACTTGGTCAAACCTAGTTTGAGCTGAGAAATTTGATAGGAAACATGGGGAAAAAAAGCCCATTGTAGGATAATCATGAATGCCCATCTTCTTAAGACCCCCTTTAGAATGAAAAGGGAAAATGTTATGGAGCCGAAATGAAACTTCCTGACCCTGATGCAATCACGATATCAATTTCTGTCCTTGGAGTATGGTCAATATATACTTATTTTTACTTTTACAATACATAC
This sequence comes from Fistularia commersonii, assembly GCF_037954325.1. NCBI lineage: Eukaryota > Metazoa > Chordata > Actinopteri > Syngnathiformes > Fistulariidae > Fistularia > Fistularia commersonii. The sequence goes on from NC_141288.1 coordinate 15,171,141, forward strand.
AAAACAATTCACTAACTTGTCAACCTGGAAGATTATTAAGTGTGACATTATTTTTGCAAGGGAGACCAGGCCCTGACTGAATACCAGTTACAGTAAAAAGGAAATGGGAACAAAGAAGGCCAAGACCAACAATTCAGTCACTGTAGAGACTATTAAGAAGCTCAAATAAAGTAGTTGCACTTGTCTCTTCTATGCGCTCTCAAAACCCATTTTAAAAATCTTTTGTGCAGGTTTGCCACCAGGGAGAGGAACGCTCTGCTCCTGTACAATGGCAGGTTCAACGAGAAGCACGACTTCATCGCCCTGGAAATCATCAACGAGCAGATTCAACTTACCTTTTCTGGAGGTTAGACATCATGTCACGTGTTTGTGTGCACGAATGTATGTGAGGTGACCACTTATATTAATTATTTGAAGATTAGCCCCACTCTTAACTTATTAGACATGTGTGTTATATCTCAAATAACTCCCTAAAAGCCTTCTAAATAATCTTATCCACACTGCTTTCTTTTGTTAAGGTGCAGGCACGTATCCAAATGCACCACTTGTGTGTAGGTGTATGTGTGTGTAGGTGTGTGTGTGTGTGGGTAAGAAATATGGGTGTGTTTTACTGTTTTGAAAGTGTCTGCTTCATCCGAGAGCTGTGAAGCTGATGAATGATGACATGGATATATAAAGAGCAAAGAACTTTGTTCATGCTGTACTAAATGAAGCAAGCACACATACACACAAACTTGCAGACATTTTTTTCAAATAGCGACGCAAGACTCATAAGAGCTTGCGTGACTTTTTTTTTTTTTTTTTTTAATTCGAGCCCGAGTCTCAATGTTCTTTGAACAAGAACCCGCCTGGAAAGTAAAAGGTCGTCCACTTGACTGATAAACCGCGACTGTTAAGCCCCAATCTGAGTTATTCCACTGTATCTTATCTCATTTCTAAATGTACAGATTTAACACGTGGCCTTTTTTTTTTTTTTTTACATTTGTGCTCAAACAAACGCAACTTCACCGCAGGTGCACACAAACGCACACCCACAATCATACAAACAACTAACTGTCAGATCCCAGATCAAACACATATTTGGACTGTTGTTTTCAGAGTCAGTCCACTTTCCCATGGTACCACGTGGGGGGGAAAGAGGGGGGGGTGTTTGGGAGCAAAGCCAAGTCGATGTAGCCTACTCCAAATCTGAAATATGACTAATGTTGAGCATGTGAATCATCTAATTACATACTAAGGATTATGACGCAGTGTATGAGGAAAATCTTAGATTTTGCTCATGTTATTTTCTCGTCCCTTTTTAGCAATAGGCGCCGGTCCAAACAGCAAATATATAAGCAAAGTAGTCACATGCGTAGTCAAAAACGAACATCACTTATTAACATAGACTCTGATACGAAGTAACGCAACACCTCATCAGTGGTGGGGTTCTGTTTACTGATTTGCAGAGCGGTAGATTCCTGCATAGGCCGCTCCTGCCTTTGTCAAACACAGTAAGCCATCTGTAGAGCTGGCCTCTTTGTGCTCTGCAATCTTACCCTTCAGAGCCATTGATACCGCAGACCAACATAGGATTTCCCTACACGTGATTTATGATCATGGTGTGTGTGCGTGTGTGTGTGTGTGTGTGTGTGTGTGTTAGATTAGGATCAATGAAAAAACGGTGAAGTAGCCCAAGTTTTCAAGCCCAGAGTTTTCCTAAAAATACCAATTAATGACTTAAAAGCAAGAAAAATACAGTTGTTCATTTATAAGGTTTTGAACAAAATAGCCTGAAAAGTATTGAAGAATTTGAAAATATTTTTTAACAATTCTTTAACAATTTTAACAATTTTTAACAATTTTTAATAATTTTTAACAATTTTTAACAATTTTTTAACAATACGTTTCTTTGTTTTTTTTGTTTTTTTGTATTTTATTTTTAAAAGATCATTTCTTTTCTTTTTTTGAAAATAAAATAACATTGACTTCTCCCTACTCTGTGAACACAATTATATATAATTTGCATCTGACATCTGTTCTATGTACTTATGCTATAGAAGACTTGGCTTCATTGAAGCATTATAGAAAAAGTGTGGTGCAACTAACTTCACCAGAAATGTTTGCAAGATTTAATTCCCAGATTCAGTGTATGGGAAAAATGTTCTTCTTCTGCTTTGATTACCAAGTTGGAGCACAAGAGTTGAGGGTTAATGGTTAACCAGGAGTATTATTTGTTCATGCAACATTGCGTCAATTAATCCTTCATTAGAACTATATAAACAGTGATCTCTCAGACTAAATGACTCATATGTAATTCACTATTTACTGTTTGATTAGCTGTTCTTTCATCTCTTACACGGTCTAAAAGTGAGCTTTAAATATTTTAGGTTAATACGGGTGAATTTGCTTTCTCGATCATATTTCAATGTATCAAGCCAAAAGGGGGGTCTTTTTGTCCAAAAAGTGAAGAATTAGTCATTCAATACTTCTGCTGGTTTTTGCCCAAAGTCTTCCTTTTTATGTTTCTGGATCAGTAATGACCATGTGGACAATTATTTCAATCATAACATACTCATCATCCCTTTTTATCCTCTCCTCTTCCCTGCTCTTCCGTACTGACCATCTCCTTTTCCGCTATCATTTCACTTCTTATCCGGTCACACCCCCCCCACTTCCTCCTTTCCCCTGTGCCTTACACCCCTAACGTTCCATCTCCCATCGCACGTCTTTCCTTCCTCCTTCCCTCATCACCCAGGTGAGACGAAGACCACTGTGACTCCCCACATCCCGGGTGGGGTCAGCGACGGCCAGTGGCATTCCATCCAGCTTCATTACTACAACAAGGTAAGGAGCTTAAATTCTATCTGCGAGGTGCTGTCACACAATGGACATTCGGTTTTGAGGACTTGGCATTCAGTTGAATAAATGTGATTGCCCTGTATTGCAGATGGACTGGACATACATGGCTGTCTCGGATAATTAGAATATTGTGATAAAGTTCTTTATCTTCTGTAATGCAAGTACAAAAACAAAAATGTCATACATTCTGGATTCATTACAAAACAACTGAAATGTTGCAAGCCTTTTATTATTTTAATATTGCTGGTTATGGCTTACATCTTAAGAAAACTCGAAAATCCTATCTCAAAATATTAGAATATCATGAAAAAGTAATTTTTGTTTTTTTAATTGCATTACAGGAGATAAAGAACTTTATCACAATATTCTAATTTTCTGAGATAGTCCTGTATATGTCAAATGGATGGCTTGGAAAGTTTTCTCTTTTTGTCTTTTCTTTGTGGCTCCCAAGACATATGAGCATGACTGCTGATCCTGGGGATTATCTCAATAGTTCATTTCCTGCTGGTGACATTAGCTATGCTCTGTTTACCCCTTTGCTTTAGGGATCAACGCTAGCCCCATCAGCCAATGTAATTGTTTCTTCCATGCTCAATATGTTCATAGCCAGACATTCATCAGCAGCGACTTGTCTGAGAATGCACCTTTCCTATATATGGATCTAAAATTTCTGTCATGATAGTCATAAATCTGACATTAATCGTTGTGCTTAAGGTACTCATTCAAAACATTCCCACGATGATCTAGCCTCTTTGATAAGTCGAATCTCAAAAAAGAGACAGTAATTATTTTTAAATGTAGCTCATGTATCCAGTTTGGCTGTAATATTATATTACAAAGTTTATGTAGCAGTCAATTACCGGTTTTATCTTTCCACAAACTTTCACAGCCCTCAGATATTTTTAAGTGAACATTTAACCATTCAGGAAAGTGATGACACAGCGCTCAGTGAACATGAACCTGCTACACTTTTGTACCCAGGTACACTAAAGATATTTTATAGGGGCTAAAAATATCGTGGTTAAAATCAAAATTGTGGGTTGGAAAAACTCACAGCACATGGAAATAGCACTTTGTCTTTCTCTCTATGTAATTTTATCATGGCGTAGCTAACTGGATAATAACGTTGTTATTATCCAAAATATCAATATTTGCAAATTCTCAAAGCTTTTCATGGCTGAAATGCTAACCTGTTGGCAACGTTATGCACACACTGAAGACAATGATCTATATTGTCTCTCCGCCTCTTTCCTCACCTTTTCCACTGTGTATCCAAAGTTGCAGCATCATTTACAGGACACTGACTCACAGGGGATTGTTTTTCAGGAGCAGTGTTTTATAACTTGTTCAAGGGAGAGGACCCTGCTTTTTGGCCTAATAGCAGCCTTGGACAACTTCTCACATTTCACAAGTTTGTTTCCTCTGTTGTTCCCATCTATAGAGACCATATTATACTTGGAAGCCTTGACAGGAGAGCATTCATCAGATGAATCGGGCCAAAATACCGTTCATTGCTGCAGGCTTGCATTTGTTCCTTTTGTTTGGAGTCTGTTGAGGGTGTACAACCCTGCTTTGGAATGGCAATGACATACAATGGGTCAAACTCTGTGAGTTATGTTAAAGAAGCAGCTAGGCTCCTGACAGCCACGCGTCTTATATGAGGGGTCTTATTCATTTTATTTTATTTTATTTTATTTTATTTTATTTTATTTTATTTTATTTTATTTTATTTTATTAATTTTTTTATGTGAGGTTCTGAAGCATGTATAGTCATGGCACCAGAGGTACTAGCTCAAATTCAGTGTATGATTGTGTGAAGGTGTCATGTGAATAGTTTTTTTCATTTGATGGAAATTGTAATTTTTAAACAGATGCAATTAGATTAAATTAGCAAAAAAAAAGCCACCTTTAAAAATAATCAAAAATTTCACCGCTGGTCTGTTATTCTGCAGATTAATTACATTTCTGCAGAAGTATATTTAATTATCTGCCAGAAGTTGGTAAAAGTTTAAAATGACAATTTCCAGAAAAAATTCTGTTTATTTTGGCAAATTATTTAATAAGTCAGTGGTGTTTCATCAGATACTTTTTACCTGAAATGCTTGTCAGAGACTTCTTGATGCCGCTGATTGCTGAAGGCGGAATTGCATGTTCTGAATTTCTTTCAGACATTCGGTTTATTTGTGTTGCGTCATTAGTATGTGGTGTATTGGTATTTCCACATGTGAGCAGATATATACAAAAAGCCTTCATTTTTTCCTGTATTACCCAGTTGCACTGTTCTTGATAGCAGAGCCCATGACATTGTCCCCATACCCATGAACACAGTAGTTAATATGAGTGTATTCTTGCGTAATTAGCGTCTGCAGCAGAGGGTTGGCCAATACCACAAATGTCAATCTTAATTCCGACCACTGATTTGCAGAGCTGGTGACACATTCCGTTAAATTAGCCCGAGGCTGTCATAGGGTCAGCTATTCTTCATGTGTTGAATGATCAGACGAAATTATGTTGACTGACAGTAATTTAATCCCGCATCAGTTGCCGGAGGGATTAGTGGAAATGTATATGGCAGAAAGCAGTAATATTCCCAAAAAAGATTAGATTTACTGACAAGTGTATGTTCGGAGCAAAATGAGCACACACATATGTCTTCAAAGAGCACGAAAGACTACTCTTCCACATATATGTCTGAACCTAGTTACGCTTGCACAGGCCCTGTGAAAGATGATAGTGCAATCAGCAAGATATGATGTAATCTCAACCCATGTTTGACAAACCCACATGGGAACACATAAATTACACTCCTGCGTAGTTCATATGTTATCATGATGGGAGCATTTAACTGTTTAACCCTTCGTGAACAAAGATATTGTGATCAAGAAAGATAGTAATGATTTCCATGAGAAAAGGTTCATCAATTTTGTCACATTCATACTGAGTTTAGTGAGAATGTCAAAATTTTGTGAGTTAAGATTTATTTATATTCACATTCAAACAAAAAATACAATACAAAAAATTAATAGAGATGAGATGTGTCCCAATACTCAGCAAAGTAGCCGCTATGTCCAACTACTGTGGAGCTACTAATATTAATCTTTGTTTGTAAAACAAGAAAATGTATACATGAATCCTCCAAACTATGAAAAAGAAGCAATTTCAATACGCTTAATTTTTATTATTACCATTTCCAACCCTATAAAAAAGGTAATGAATCATCAACTCGAAAGAATGGACCAAACTGAAAGATTTTTTTGCCACATTGGACTGATGACTACAAGGGGCGGCATTTAATGCGATGTTTAATGTGCAGATTTTGTGGGAGACAGCATAGATTGACCAGCAAAAACAATTGTTTTGATGCAACAAATTAGTTAATTTCCTGGAGTTCAGTTGCCCATGTTGAGACTGAAGTTATAACTAGATGTTAGAAAAAGTAAAATGCAAAATTAGCCTCTCTCTCATGGTTTCATGTGGCATTTGGATCAATTCATTAAGAAATGCATTTCCTTCCAGTAAACGATGAAGTGAGTAATCTATTTATCACACATAAAAAGGGAAACCACAAAAAAAGTACTTTGAAATGTGACTTACATTTCTGTGCAGCATATAGATTTCCTGCTAATCTAAAACTGCGAGAAAATGATACTAAGCCATTTTCCTATGTGTTAATACAACAAGATAAGGAATTGATTGAGCAGCCAAGCATATCATTTTATTGTCAGTCAGATATAAAATACAAAAGATTTATTCGAGAAATTAGACACAAGCACAGGCTTACAAAGACCCGGCACATATGATTGTTGTCAGATTTTTCTCATTTGAGCCCCCACAAGTGTAACGGTACAAGCAACACACTCACGCAACACCGAAGGGCGCATACACGCAAGGAAGGTGATTTACTGGGTCAGATGATGAGACAGTTGAGATTTTTGTTGTGTATAATTGCACCCCCATTTTAAAGCTGCTCCTGCTGCCGTCTTCAGAAGATCCAGGGTGCCTCTCCCTAAAAGCAGGGGCCAAAGGTTGGGGGGAGCGTTGGTATGGCAACAGACACGGGCTCGCCATTGTTGCATTGATCTGAGTCGGTTGGAAAGCTGTGAATGCGTGCGTTTGCAACTGCAGGGCCCAGACAAAATAGAGGACTTGTGGGTGGGTGGGTGGGTGGGTCCCTACTACTATCAGAGGTGTGTACAATCGGCAGGATAGGCATTTTTCGAATTCCTTGCTGCAAGTCTCAAGGCCAGTTGCTTGGGTCAACAATGAAAATGCAAATGGAAGAAAACATGCATTGATAGAAGAAGATGAGTATTCTTGTATCAGCAGGTTTTGATATTGAGTAAGTACAGGAAGAGGTGCAGGAAATGATGTTATAACCTTGACAGGAGGCAGGATGTGAGCGTGGTTAGAGGTGTCTGTCTCATGGTGTGAATTAAGCCCCGAAGGAAGGATGGGTGTCATGATTCAGTGTCCAACGTCATTATTATCATTATAATCCACCAGTAAGCAGATTTCGTGGTGTATTCCATTTGGAAATTAGCAATACATTTCATGAAAAAAATGACACATTTATTTTTAAAATAGCTAGAAATGATTATAATATTAAAATAAAATTACCAAGCAAAAGTGAGAAATAAAATTTCATATTCAAAGGTCCGGATTGCTTAAATTAAAAGTAATTTTATTGTTTTTAACCAAAAGTACCGTCTGAATATTTAGTGTTGAAACTGATTTTATTGCATGTCCAAATCTTCAACAATCTTCTCTTTTGTTTCTCCGCTATTAAGAGTAAAATTAAATTTCTTTTTCTTGTGATGTTAAACTTATCATAACATCTTTTAGTTTTACTTTGGGAGGCGATGAGGCAAAATGTGACCGCAGTCCATATGATTCACATCAACAGCCAAATTCACTGCTTAATTACTGGTTTGCACGGAATCTTTCTCCAATCATCTTTATCCTATTTGTGGTTTTCCCAACCAGCCTATAACAGGAAGAAAGCATGAAAATTGAAAATGAATGAAACACAAAATTATCTGTAAAGCTCAGAAATGAAAACGCTTGTATTTCATGCAGTCCATGTTTTCAAATGTTCACATTTAAGAGCTTTACCACAGCCACAACGCATGCCTATGTGTGCAGTATTTTTATAATGTCACTCTATGCTATACACACACGTGATGTGAGACATGTTAATACTGTTACTGCGGCTTATGTGAGCTGCAATATTTACAGCGAGACAGCGTTCCCAGACAGAGAGGCTGAGACAGCTCTTATCGCCCAGCAAAGTACCAAAGTACTGTCACGGTTCCCAGCTGGCTCTCACCACCGTGCTGTTTACGGGCAGGCATTTAATCATCTGAGCATAAGTGCAAATTACTTCACAGCATAGCTCAAATGGCCAAATATATATTACGTGTATAGATTTGTATTCCAAATCCACTTCTGGCAGAACGGAATACCCGATGCAACTCTTTGAGGCCGGTCAAGCTTCAGGCTACTGACTGTTTAAATTTCAACTACGATCTTTTTTTATGTTTTTTTCCTAAATGGAAACATAACCTAAATTAAAACTACAATGGTTTAAATCTATTAAGTTGTCGGTTACGTTAAACACTGGGCAAATAGTTTTATCTTTACATTAGATGGTTAAATATAAACATAAATATTAGGCCTTGAAATACTTTGAAAAGTATTATAATCTGTGTTCGTTTATCGTTTTCTAAAATTTTCTAAACATTTGAATATTTGATCCAACCATTGGCTATTTCATGAAGATGATTTTGCAATTTATCAATTGTTGTGGATTTTGTGTCACCAACAATTTCGTTAATAACTCGGTCATTATCTCGTTACTGGGATATACTGGGCTTTTTTTTTTTAAATTACTGCCAATTACTTTAGCGTATGGTTTATACTATTTCATACCCTGCCGTATAAACACATCACTGAGGTGAAATAAACAAAGCGCCCCCCCCAACCTGACAAGTGTCAGTAAGATGAACTCTTTTTTTATTGTTATTGTGAGTCTTCTCTGTTTTCTCTACTAACCTGAGCTAATAGTGGCATAACTCTGTACCATGTAAATGTAATGTGATTCTGCCAGACCTGTCTGTCCCTAGGAGATGTAGCTCATTGTGGGATGTGGTCAGAGATTTGTTATTTAAGTGGTGACAGTGGAGGTGCATTGTGTTGACTTTTTGTTATCGTTGGCAATTTGTGAAACAAAAAAAAATTCAACCACAAATGTTGGCAGTGGATTCCTGTCCGTGCAGGCAGGGATATGTGTTTTTTTGTTTTTTTTTTTCGATTCCTTGCCATACAAAGGCAGGTGCTATGGCTGGCTGTGAACGATTACATTTTTTTTTTTTTTTACTGGAGCCGCTCGTACGCTGAGTTTTGGAAAAAAAAAACTCTCAGTGGATTCGAGAAAGCGAAGCCACCAGACGTGACAATGCAACACATTAGTTGCGTGCTGCAGGTCTAATGAGGTGTCTCTCTCTCACGGTGTCTCTCTCCCAGGACGGGGGGAGTCTGGTGGACTCCAGTGGGGTACTGCAGCTCCCGCTCTTAACTGCCTGGCTGGAGCTCTATCAGAAGGAGGTAACCTCTGACCTCTAGCCTAGTCCCCACTGGTGCTTTTCTTTCCCCCCCTCCCGGTGTTGTCTCACTTTGTTCCCGCTTTGCTTCATGTCCAGTCAGTTACTGGAGTAACTGTACGAGACATGTCCGTCCCCCCCCCCCAATACGTTCGCAGACTACGCAACCTTTGGGCATCTCTTCTGAGATAGAGAAGAGGCTGCTCGTAGTCGCTGGTGTGGTTTTCCTGTCGGGAAGGTGTGTGTTATTAGTATGACATCACCTAGCTCTCTGCTTTCTCTCTTGTTTGACATTGTGGTGGTTTGGATGTGTGTGCCGATTTTTCCGTTTACAGACACTGGCTCTCACAGTTTAATTGTTTCACACATTTGATGCATGTAAAGGTAGTTTGGCATTTTCTTCTTTAAGCAAAAACTGTGGCGATAACGTAAAAAAGAAAACAAGACAAAATACTTTGTTTTAAGGTGATAGACTTTTACTTTCTTTATCTGTTTGAGTTGAAGCTGTTGAATTATTTATATTTAAAACCAAATTGCCTAGCAGAAATGGCAAACGTCACTGATATCCTTCCTAGGTTTTCTTCAAGTGAACTGATAATGTTTAAGGAGACAAAGTGGTACAGCTCCCGATGAGAATTATTTGTGTTTTCCTTGGCAGCAGAGCAACAGAGGTAGATATTCTGCCAGGAGGGATTAACAATACTCGGAAATTGTATGAGATTGCTCTTGAAATGAACAAAGACAACTTAAATCTCTTGTATTTTGCAATTTGGTTTAGGCTGTAGTTCGGAATTATGTTGTTTGTCATCATGTCTTATTAGAACTATACATACTATCCATACTTATCTATAAAGGTTTTTGAGTTTTACGGAATATCAAGTGGACCAAATGTCTCCATACTTGTGTTCTAACGGCTGCATTGCTTGTTGTGACCAAATTTTTCCTTGTATTTGTTGTTCTTTTAAGCATGTAATAGGTAAACTGACAATTTTTTGGTATGAAGAATATGAGAAACCACTTCATTTCCAAGAATTTAATTAATGTAATCAAATAAGTCTATAGTATTCGGATGGTAATTTTGTATTTTGTTACCACAAATTTAAGTCACCGTACATTAGTTATAATACCGTAACTTCGGGATATGAAGATGTACTCAATAACCTCCTGCAGCACCTCACTTGTCACAGAGATTTCAGTTTTACTCTGAAGAAAATGAAGGTGGTTTGTGTTGCGCTACAGGCCAACTTGCAACTTGAGTCTCCCAAAACAGAATTATAAGTTGATGCATTGTTTCAATTTGAAGTATCTTCTCTCCCTCTCTGAGCTCAAGAGTTTCAATCCAGTACTGTGCTGAATAAGCCCGTGTTACTTAACATCTTGGATCGTAAGTTGCATATTAATGAAGGTCCCCGGTGCAGATGTTGCTGTGACTGGCAGAGCAGCAGGGTATTTTTGTAAGCACTGAATGGGCTGTATCTCTTCGAATGGTGACCGAAGTCTGCACATTATTTATACACAAACATGAGTGATTGTGTCTGGATGTCTGAGCTGTCACACAATAGGAGGCATTACATTACATTACATTACATTACAGTCATTTGGCAGCTGCTTTTATCCAAAGCGACTTACAAACAGAGCAATTCAGTCAATAAAAAATCCGAAGTACCAGTAGTCAGAGGTCAGAAGTGACCACTCAACCAAGGAGCCATCTCGGAACCATATACATGCATACATTCATTTCATCGTTTTGTTTTTTTGTTTTTTTGTTTTTTTCGGGGGGGTTGGGGGCTAAGTACGAATAGCAGGGTAGTGCTTGCTGAAGGGGTATGTTTTCAGCTCATGGCTGAAGATGGGCAGCGACCCCGCAGTTCTGACATTTTTCGGGAGTTCGTTCCACCACTGAGGAGTCAAGACCGTTTTTTTCGGCAGCCAGGGGCTCTGAGCGATGGGGTGGACGGTTGCCGAGAGGTGGCAGAACGGAGGGAACGTGTAGGGACATGTGGCTTGACCATATCCTGGAAATAAGACTGGGCTGTTCCACTCACTGCCCGGTAGGCAAGCACCAGGGACTTGAACTTGATGTGGGCGGCGTCCGGGAGCCAGTGTAGGGACATAAGAAGGGGAGTTGTGTGGGAGAATTTGGGACGGTTGAACACCAGGCGGGCTGTCGCTTTCTGAATAAGCTCCAGAGGCCTGGAGGCTGCGGCAAGGAGGGAGTTGCCGTCGTCCAAACAAGAAACGACAAGAGCCTGGATGAGTATCTGCGCCGTATCCTCCGTGAGGAATCTGCAAATCTTCCTGATGTTGTAGTAGCAAGCTTGTGCCTCATTGTGCTGCAGTCTGAAGTCGGCCTATCCATCATTACCGCCGGCCTTCTTACATGACTGCCTCCCTTGCTGAAGCCCCCTGCAGCATTTTAATCCATTTCACCCTCTATCACCTCTCCTTCATTATATATTGCAAACACGGTCATACCCCACAAACTCACACACAAAATATCCACCCTTGGCCTGCACCCCACCATCTGTAACTGGCTCCTGGACTTCCTGACTGGCAGACCCCAGTCTGTCAGGATAGGTAACAGAACCTCAGCCAGCATCATCATGAACACGGGTACTCCTCAGGGATGTGTCCTCAGCCCCATTCTGTACACCCTGTTCTCCCACGACTGCGTCGCCTCCTATGAAGATCTTGAAGTTTACAGACGACTCCACATTGATAGGTTGCATTACTCGTGGAGATGAAACGGCCTACGGGACGGGGGTGGCCAGTCTGGCGAAGTGGTGTGAGGACCGCAACCTCACCCTCAACACGGACAAGACCAAGGGGATGATTTTGGAAGAAGAGGAGAGCTCATCAGCCACTGTTCCTCCAAGGTCTTGAGGTTGAGAGGGTGAGCAGCTTCAAATACCTGGGTGTCCACATAAGCCAGGACCTCACCTGGGCCCTCAACACCACACAGACGGTCAGTAAGGCTCAACAACAGCTGTACTTCCTGAGGAGCCTGAGGAGGTTCGGCATGTCGCCTAAGATCCTCAGCAACTTCTACAGCTGCATTGGTGAGAGCATCCTGACCAGCGGCATCACCGTTTGGTACGGCAGCACCGCTGCTCTGGACCGCAGACTCCTGCAGCAAGTGGTAATGACTGCAGAAAGAATCACTAGAACCTCGCTACCTTCTCTGCAGAGCATCTACCACTGCAGAGTCCACAGGAGAGCTTGCTTCATTGTCAAGGACCAAACCCACCCTCACCCACGCTGGACTGCTCACGCTCCTACCGTCTAGCCAGAGGTACAGGAGTGTGAAATGTAGAATGACACAACTGAAGAACTCACTGTACCCGACCGCCATCAGAATCCTAAACAGCTGACACTCATTCTTCTTTTTCGCACTTAAAATACAGCATTGCACATGCAACTACTGTCATTTAAACTGAAGTCACCGTTGCACTTGCACTTTGTGAGTTGCACACCAAGCTGCACTCAGTGTTTAAAGCACCACTGACAACACTGTTCATTTTTATAATAATGTTTACCAATACAAATCCAAATGCACTGTGGACAGCAAAGTAAGAGTTTCAGTGTACTGGGAAACACGTTTCCACGCTGCACATATGACAATATACACTTTGAATCTTGAACCTTGAATCATGAAAAGGGACTGACAGTGGAATTTGGGAGGAAGACATAATACCTCCAAGGTTCATGATCGCTTCAACATACTTTTACTGATGTATTTCTCTTTTCTTTGGTCCTGTGCCTCCGGTGTCTTCTGTACATCTTATCTTTTGAGCCACATGAATTCCATTTTTATGATTTCTCTGCTTTTACCGTCAAAGATAAAACACGGCAACCATGAGGCTGAATTGCTTTACTTATGCTTCTATAAAGTTATTTAGATAGCCGTTGTAGATTGTGCAGCTTCATCTGTCTTTAAATGTAATAGCAGTCAGTTGCAGTTTTTACAGATACTTGCTACATTAAAAGAAGAGTCGGACAATTAGGAGGAAAGTGCTTGTGTTTTCTTGCCATGGGTCAGAGGCAGAGGTTGACACTGCTCTTTGTTTGTACACAGTACGCACTTAAGATGGTTATCATCGGTTTCTGCAAAAACATGAGGGGAAAAACAGTGCTCCACATGTTCTTGTGAAGAAAATATTTAAGGGTAAAGCGAGACATAAAGGCTGTTATCATTGTGTAATTTTGTATCAAGTAATTAAATTAAACTGGCCCAAAATTAATATATTGGTTGTATGGTCCACAGTCAAGTGAAATGTGAAGAACAGATATGTTGACAAGCCCCCTTTGCTTTTATACTGAAATCTCAGTTGTAGCCAAGTTAGACTACGGAAGAGCAATCTAGACCTGTTTAAATATGTTATCCTTTTCCCACTCGTTTTAATATCATCCTTAAAACAGTGTTGTTTTTGTAGATTTTGTACAAAGATATAAATGTAATTGTTTTTATCAGGTATTTGTACATAACAGTTGAGACTCCTGAAGTGAATCATTTTAAAATGATATAATCTTGGACTTTCAAAACTGCAAAATGCCATATTGTTGTTAACGTAAAGAATATGATATTGAATTGTGTTTTACCTTGTGATATACACTTCTTCCACTAATAACGCCACACCGGGCCAAATTGAGACAATTTGTGTCTGACATATTAGCCACGTCTTAAACGAACCAGAGTTTACAAGAAAACTGAAGTTAATCACTATAAATGTCAGCTAGATAGTAATCGATATTCGCGAAGCTGTCGAAGGAATTTTCATTACACACAAAATAAGTATTTCGAACCTTTCACTTTGACCATGAGCACATTTTTTTTTCCTACAAGCCAACAAAGGCCACCATCCATCTGTTACATCTGCTGAACAAAGTGTGCCAAGCCAATGGAGACAGCCGTAACGTATAGGCTTGAACATGGGACATTGTCACCTTTTGTAAAGCCCTCGGGAACTGTCTGTCTGTGTGGTTGAATAATTCATACGACTAGGTTTACATAGCCAGGGGGCAGGTGAGGTAATATGGACATGACAGAGTGTTGCTGCTACAGTGTAGTTTGGTCACATTAGCTTGTGCATGACTGACACTACTAAAAATCTACTTTATACACAAACAAATGCATGTTTTTTTCCAGGTCTATTGTTGATGTATTATTTTACTTTTAGTTGTGCACGTGCAATGCGATATATCTGGAGTGCTTGTTTTATTTCTCGACTCCCGTCGAGTGAAATTTTCTTTCAGCTGTTAAAAAAAACAATAACATTTCCCCAGGCGAGCCCAAAAAAAAAAAAAAAAGGCTGTTTGCCCTTCTTCCTTAATTATCTAACTGCATCAGTGGCCGTCTGCAGCGCCGCTCGCCGCTTCCTGCCTTGCGCGCACACAATAATGCCTGATCATTCAACACGCACACGTAAACACATTTCACCAACATCCTTCCTAGACTTCCCGCACACAAACCCGTGGTCGCTAATCTGCTACACCTCTACACACCACCACACACACATTGTTCTTGATTTTAGTAGCTTGGACGAGCTGTCCAACTGCCCATGAAACTCAACCCACTCTATCCTGCAGCAGTTTGTTTGAGCTGTCCTGTCGGCTTGACAGGCCAACTGATTGTTGTAAAGTGATGTACAAAGTGTCTGCGTGCACATGTGTGTGTGTGTGTATGTGTGTGTGTCCACGGGCCCTTGTGCCTAGATGTTTACGTCCGATCGCACTTGTCGAGGTGTTTCGCGGAAGTTTTTGCACGCGCATCCGTGAATGTGTGCGCTCATTCAGTTCGTTTGTGTCCCGTTGCTCTCCTCTTCTTTGTAACTAGCTGTGGGGTTCACATGGGTTGCCATGGCTGCAGTGGGTCTGTCACCGTTGGAAACGGCACCTCAGAGAAAGGGATCCTCAGTGACCCAGACTCAGGCTGTGGGTAAAGAAGAGACTCTCATGGAATCTCTCAAAGTGACAGCCAAGTGCGCTTAAGACGGAGGGGCCAGGAAGAAGCTTGAAACTACACACAGTTCAATTAGCCAGTTAACGCCACTTAAACACACTCCACAAACTGAAGAGCGGTCTTAATAAGGGCATGGCATCCATTGCAGAGCGCTAAAGGAATTAATATTATTTTGGATAGAAAGAATTTCCTGTTGGCTGTCACAGCTTATTTAACTTCACAAATTGTCACATTTTCTCAGTTGCATTGTACTACTTTTGTCTTTTATTTTCAGCTATTGATGTTTGAACACCATTCAGTGGTTATTTCCATTTGTGTCGCTGTGTTTTGTGCAAGGGCTGTGCATACCCGAAGTAAAGCAGGGGTTGGCATACTTGCATATACATTGGCATACCTAATCTTTCCAGTGGTAGAACACAAAATATTAAAAACTCATTTTAGAACCCACAGGTAGTCACCTGGTTTGGACTCAGCAGGTCAAACAAATGCAGAAACATGCACATCCACCCTTTCTGTCAGGCTATATAGTCCATGAATGCGTCTATATCAAGTTTATGGAATGCTCTTCAATATATCATCATCATATCACATTGACACTTGGTGTTGCTGCCCCACTAAATTCGACCATCTGTTTTTAAGTCTTAGCAACCTGCTATTGCCCATCGACAAACATGTCGGTGTAGGTCGGCGTGCAGGGCTCACTTGTGTGTGTAATGTTCTGGAGCGTGGGAGCCATGTACGCCTGTCATGAAGCAACAGCTGCATTAATGCTCCTCTATCCCTTACATATTGCATACACTCATACCCTGAATACACTCAATGTATGTGCTTTCGTGTCAAGTCTATGGATCATCAACATACGCGGCAGCTGCCTCCCCTAAGACTCCCATGATGCTCTTCATCTGGACCCCTCCATGATGTTTTACCTTGCACTTCTTCTTTTCCTGCCCTTATCTTGTCTTTTTCTATTTTGACTGAACTGAAAGGGATGTTCAGATCTTAATCAGCGTGATGACATTTTATCCTGTTAGCAGATGGGCTCACTTTGTAAGACAAATCACCTTTTGTGGCACTGCGCAGCCATTTTAGACTGTGCCCTTTCACTCTCAAACTCAATTTTTCACCAGCTGGAGAACTCTCACTACCTACTTTTACATTACATTGCATTTGGCAGACGCTTTTATCCAAAGCGACTTACAATAGAGGACATAGGGACTGCAAATACACTTGCAAATACACGATGCACAGGAAATATACAGAACAGTAAGCTTGGGTTAGTGAGGTTTTTTTTTTTTTTTTTTTTGGACAGAGACACACAAACGTACACACACACACTGCATAGCCTAACTTGCTGCCAACCTGATCTGGGGCATCAGATCCTGAAAAAAGTCCTGAAAGAGAAACATTTTTACCTGCAGCACAATGCAACTGAGAAAATGTGACAATTTGTGAAGTTAAATAAGCTGTGACATCCAACAGGAAATTCTTTCAATCCAAAAACCTACTTGTACCTACGATGTGTGTCTTTGCAGAAAACTGTATTACGGTGATTATTCGGACTAATATTCTTCGTCTGTAAATGTGGCTATTGGTCCTGCCAGTGACCAATTTTAACTTACTACTCTGGAGTTTATTTGGGAATCTCTCCCGTGTTTGTTGAGGCTGTCTTCATTTTTCTCCAACTGCTGGCCATAGGTGACAATATTTTTCACATCTTCAGGTGCCTGCTTTGCGGCTTTCTTTTACGAAACACAGACCGTCCTGGAGCCTCAGGGGACAATCCTTCATAGTCCACATCAGATTGCCAAAAAAACTTCACTTTAAGAAACACTGTCATGGAAATCTTAAGCAGAAACATGATGATTCTTCTCCCCCTTACTGTCTTACCAAATCCAGCCACAGTTTGACACAGATTCCAACCTCACAACCCGCCACCCTGTTACATAAAGATGCATTAAATTATATTTGACACTCGAGAAGACTCACCTCAGGTACTCTGTCCAAGACTTAAATTATGGCACATTAGCCAATAGTTGGAGGCCCAGACAAGAGTGTGCTGGTTCATGTGTTGGCCACCTGGAAAGTTTGAGCTCTGTACTTACCATTAGGGTTCTAGGTGGTGGGGTTGAGGGGGGGGCGTCATGTTTAATGCAAGTAGGCACCTGTAAATTCTTGCACAGAGTTTTAATGGATTGGTCTCCAGCAATGTGGGTGTGGATTCCTAACAGCCCGATTGCAGTACATGCTTAACGTACAAGATGATTATAGGTTTCTGACGGACAGACATATGCACTACCAGTCGGAAATGGTGAATATGATTTCACTTATTTAGATAAATATTCCTTTGTAACTTTGACACTTAAAAAAAATAAAATAAAAAAAAAAAACAAACAGTAAATCTAGAAGCTCTCAATCTGCATTTTTCCGGTTTTAGAACTTCTCCTCTAAAGATGTGAATATTCTATGCATTTCGTTTCTCTGGAAAAAAAAAAAACAAGAAAACCCTTCGTCAAAGATTTTTCAACTTCTCATTTTAAAATTAATAATCGCTTTAGACGTGCTTCCAACTGATATGGAGCAGATCCAATACCCACGATGCCTTGCTCCTTAACCACACCCTGTACAGCCCGTGTCAACGGTGCAGTCTTTTGTCACGCCTCTGCCGGATAGGCATCAGATTCGCTTGTCGGTGTGTATTTCTGTGTGACATAATTGAACTCGTAAGGAGAATTAAAAGACAGAATGAGATCACACCTGGAGGTGAGAAGAAGATCACTGATCAGCTGGCCTTCCTGTTGCCCTCACGGAAAATGTGTTGGCAAAAGCAGTGAGGCGGGATACTGTGAGTGGTAATGCTAAACTAAAATAAACCCTCTCTGGGCTGGAAACTATTCATACTCACCTGTACTAGAATGGAAGACACTACATCAATTTCCTTGCTTAAATCTTGCCTACCAGTTTGTTTGTTTGTTTTATTTCGCTTTTGCCTCTTATTTCTAGTTTGTCAGTTTCCCTATTTTTGCACCAGCCCCCCTATGTTTGCTCTCTCTTAACGCCGCCAGTATCTCATTACTGTAATCCCATTAATGCAGGAACCCAAATACATCCAGACACATTGTCTCTAATTGTGTGTTTTTTCTCCCTCAAAGTGTCATAATGTAACTGTTGTGAAAGAGTTTTCCCCTTCATTTTTGGACATAGAACTTTTTTTTTCCTCCGGAAAACCTCTGTTATCAGAGCTTAAACTGCCTGGGAAGCTTTACTTGGAAAGAATTTCTATTTCTAAAGTTCTTTTCTATTCTTCTATTCTTTACGTAAACATTACACCTTGATCAGATCTGGGATCTTGTGTGTCTTTGTGTGCCTCAATTCAAGAGATTCGCTTATCTCTTAAGAGATATGATACACCGTAGGCCTCAGACATACAAGAAATCTGAAAACAATGTATCATTTTAAGTAGTGTCTATTGGAATTTTTCGAGTGAAATCTCATGTGTTTAACTTTCATGTCATCATTACAAAGAGTTTTTTTTTCCTAATTGATGGAAACATTTTCTCCTTCCTGTTCCAAGCTCACTATTGTTATGCAAATAGTCCCATGAACTCCACTCTTAGGTTAGATATTAGAAAACTAAAGCGATTTGGTGGCCTGATTTTCTAAGCTGATCCACAATTTCTCAGATCAACGTTAGTCGGCCACAAGCCTTGATGGAGGAATTAACCTACTTTGTAATCGTTAGGTGTGAGCGAACGTACAATGGGTCTTTTTGTCATCATAAACCAAGAGCGGCTCACGCACTTCTACTCTGGGTCAGGGGAAGTTGGCTCTACATTGTTTGAATCGCACCGTTTTTGATTTATTCATCCTGAAACAACTTGTAATGCGACTTTCTAAATTTAACATCGTACTAAATGAAAATGTTTGACTTTGAGACCAACGTGTCGCACGTTTCTCGATTAAATGACAGGTTGTGCTTTTTCTTCTTCCAGCCTAACATCGGGCGTCTCGGCATCCCACATGGACCCTCTGGAGAAAAGGTGGCCGTGGTTGCCGTGGACGACTGTGACATCTCCATGGCGGTACGATTTGGAAAGCAGATTGGCAACTACTCTTGTGCTGCTCAGGGCACACAGACTGGACAAAAGAAGTAAGGATGATAAATCTCTTCACCTCATTCACCCCAATTCATCACACACGTACACAGACACATGCACACAGTACCTTGCAGAGAAACCTTCCTCACTAATAGTCAAATATGTTCCTTAGGGGCTTTGTCAAATTGCTTTCATTACAACAGATTACACAACTCTCATTCTACTGTCCTCCTCCTCCTTTTGTCTTGTAATCTTGCTGTTCATCCTCATGGTCTTTCGGCTGTCAGACGAGGTCTCAGTCAACAAAACACTCTCCTGCGCATGGCTTACATTGCCCCATTGTGCCTTCACCACAGACTAATTAACTTTTAGATTTATAACTTGTATTTTTTCATAAGTCTTTAGAGGATTGAGCATGCTGAGACACATTCGGAGCGCAGGGTGTGGAGAGGGAGAGAAAAAGAGAGCGAAAGAGAGAGAGAGAGCGAGAGAGAAGGGGGGGAGGCATAGAGAAGTTAATGAGGCTACATTCCTTCAGAAACTTGCTGCACAGGTCACAGAAACTGATAAGCATTTAGATATTTTAGCTGTTGAATATACAGATCTTTTATACCGTAACGTACAAGATGGTAAAAGCGACTGTTGAGTTGGCCTTTGAGAAATTAGTAGACTGAGAGTGATCGGAGCAGCGGTTGGACCAAACACGAGTTGTGCGTCTCTCTTAAGTTTATAGTTTAAGTAGGATTTTCAGGCGAGAAACAAGATTTACGAGATAATTATTTATGAGCTTAATCTGCAAAGCAGGAAAATTTATCTTAAAACAGCTCAGAGAATAATATTCAAGAATGAAACACAAAGATCTCTTTGGCAGATCGGTAGCGTTTTGTCGGGAGTGTTTCCAGCCTACTGTGTTAATGTTTTCTGTTATTCTTAGCTTAGAATGAGATCTAGCAATGAGTTGAAGGTAAGTTTATGATTATTTCAGTCTCAACATAAATAGAAATGTATTTCTGTCAGCACTTTTTTGAAAATGAATTCGAATTTTCATGTTGTGACTTAGCTGTGAAATTTAGTCCGTGCTTCCTCAACCTCGACAAGAAAGCTAAAATTAAAATAGTTATCTTGTGCCGTTGATCTCATAATAAGTATGCAGAAATGATCAGGGAAGCGAGCAACACTGCCAAGTATCTGGCATGACTATTGTGTAAGTATATACTGCGGAACATCTCGCATTTACAGCTTTTAAACAGACTTGTTTAAGGAGAGTTGGTGTCACTTTAAATCTGAAACCTATTCTGAGCAGTTATCCATCAGAAGGCGTGCATGACTCTCATTACTGCGATTTCATAGAGCAGTTGTCCATTATATGCTCACACCCTTTTTTTTTTACATTATTTTACATACCAAACTTTTCAGAAAAACTCAAATATGTACCAGCGCTATACTTAATCAACTTTACTTAATTGTAAAGTAGAAGACCACTTCACCAGTTGGCTCTATTCATCAAACTGATAAAACCCAGAAGCCATCATGGATGCACATTTGTTGATTTTAAAATTCACTTTGTACATTTTCTGTCTGCATTGTCTTTAGGTCACTGGATTTAACAGGACCGCTGTTGCTTGGCGGAGTACCCAACTTGCCCGAGGACTTCCCTGTCAGGAATAGAGACTTTGTGGGCTGCATGAGAAATTTGAGTATCGACAGCAGGCCCATAGACATGGCCAGCTACATCGCGAACAATGGCACAACAGCAGGTTAGATACAGATGCAGGGTCACCTCAGTGCAATACAGTCATTGCCATTTTGCACTTTTTTCAATGGATACAAATGGTCCAAAAAGGGCAACTACTGAATGAGTGTTGTCTTTTTACTGTTAAAGAATTTTATTTAATCATTACTTCATTTACATTTTCTAAGGAATTTCAGGAATTATTTAATAATTTAAGAATAATAATGATAACAATTTTTGAAGGGGATATTGTAAAAGTAGTCTTCCCTTATTGCTCCTTCATTCATTATTCTTGCAAAATTTGCATTAGAGAATAGCACTGAACTATAGTCAAATTTTATCATTATAACTGGACGTTACCACACATTTCCAATTAAATAAAATGCATCTTAACAAGTATATTGTATGTCAGTGAATCCCCACTGTGGAACAAATAAAGGCCTATTCTATTCTATTCTATTCTATTCTATTCTATTCTATTCTATTCTATACAGCTTTACACTGATAATTTTTTTGTTGTGTTAATGTTTAGGCTGCCCTGCAAAGAAAAACTTCTGCACACCTAATCTGTGTCAAAATAGAGGGGTGTGTATTAGCAAGTGGAACACCTACAGCTGCGACTGCCCGACTGGCTTTGGTGGCAAGAACTGTGAACAAGGTGAGAAGTTTGTGTGCGTTGGGAATCACAACTCCACAACGATTCTATTTTGTGTATTTCGTAAATAAACATTCACATTCTATGGAGGTGCTACTCTTGTAATGAGCATGCATTGACTTGAATATCTTCCATGCACTTAATGTGGTTAATGGGTGCTTTCTGTGAGTGTGTGCGTGCACCTCAACCAACAGATGTATAGCAAGGCAGTAAACTTCTCTATCTTTTTTTTTTTTTCAAAGAAAATACTTGCCCACGGTGTTGTTATTTACATTCTTTTATGAGCCATCTATTCTCATGTTTTAGTCGGTAAGGAGAGAAGTTTGATATCGCCCTGCAGGGCAAACTTGCAAACAATGTGTGAATACCTCCGTGCCCTCTCATCAATGAGTAAGTCGACTTGTCAGTGCCAGGTCACGGATCCAATATCTGAATTGGGCAAGGGATCACAGCTAGCTGGGAAGAGGTGTTGGCCTCTCTACAACTTGTTGACACATTTAGTTTGAGGCTTTTTACACATAGCTGGAACAGAAGATGCTTAACATTTGTTTTGTGTTTTACA
The DNA here is from genome assembly GCF_037954325.1 of Fistularia commersonii. NCBI lineage: Eukaryota > Metazoa > Chordata > Actinopteri > Syngnathiformes > Fistulariidae > Fistularia > Fistularia commersonii. The sequence goes on from NC_141288.1 coordinate 15,193,583, forward strand.
CTGTCAAAGTCATTTAAATCCAGTAAAAGACTGGCCAAAATTAGATCTCGAGTAGTAAGATGCAGAGAATAGGAGGATACATCGAGCACTGTTAGATGGGTGAAGATGATTTGCGTGGCGACCCTTGAAAATAGCAGCCAAAAGCATCTAAACTTACAAAACTGGGTGTACAGCTCCATTGGAATGTTAAGATATTATACAGTGGTCATTTATTTACAATGAAATTTCACACATATTAATCAAATCAAGAAATAAAAGTATATATAGTGGTACATGTAAAATTTAAAGTGAATTCAACACTCTCAAAGAACTTTTTTTAGTCATTATACGCAGAAACATACAGCCCGGAGGCATTATCTTGTAGAATATTATGCTTTTCAAAGAAATCAGGCTTAAACCACTGCAGCCAACCAATAGCATGTCAGCTCATGATTTTGCATGTGGTTTCACTTACACATATGTGTGTACATGCATGCAAGCGTTCACATTTGTGTAATTATTAACAACTTAGCTGCACCACATACCTTTGGGAAAGCATACAGAGTTCAGATGATAGATTATAGAGCAAGCAATTAGTTATATGTTGTGCAGACAGATTGACTCTTGTGGTTTACAGGTAGTTACTCATGTGTTTAACAGCTTCCTCTCAGCATGCAAAATATTTGATATCTGACATTATCTGTCACATCTTTTTTGCTTTTTCAATATATCTCTAGATTTTGATGTTTGTTCAATGAATATTCAGATCTGATGGCATCAAGTAGTTGTAACACATAGGACAAAGCATACTTTGAAAGCACTTCCACTTTTATTTTTAGGCAATATTTTAAGATTGATACGCCCGCTTAGAATATACTGTCTTTCTCTAGCTCATTCCGATTGATGTCATACACATGAAAAGTTCCTGTTTTATGTTTTGGTGTATTCAAAATCGGACTGACACACTTTTGCTTCTTAACTGCGACTACTCCCAAGACTTATTGCACAAAGCCCAATTCTGATCCTCACCCCATCTGCTTTCAGTGATGCCCTCTCCTCAGTTCTTTGATGGGCAAGCGCTGGTTTCCTGGAACGAGCCAGATGTTACCGTTGCCATTCCCTGGTACATGGGTCTCATGTTCCGGACTCGACAGCCTGCTGGTACCCTGATGCAAGCAAATGCTGGCCCGTCTTCCACCATCCACCTCATGGTAAGATATAGCATGGACAACACATTGTCATCAGCATAAAGCATAAACACTTGTACCTCTGAGGGCAGTTGTAAAGGGATTATTCCTTTAAAAAAGTAGAAAAAAAAGGGGGAAGTGAAACATCTGTAACTTCTACTTCTAAAATGTTTTCTCCAACCGTCTTTCTTTCCCAGGTGAGTGAGCAACAAATCCGTATGGAGGTGTCACTAAGGCAGAACCTGATGGCATCACTGAGCTTCCCCCAGGTTCGCGTCAATGATGGGGAGTGGCACCACTTGCTGGTGGAGCTGAGAAGCGTGAAAGATGGCAAAGACATTAAATACATGGCTGCTGTTTCCCTGGACTACGGCATGTACCAGGTATGTGGCATGGGAAAAGTTCATCTGGTACAGCAATGCCTTTCTTGTATAAAGTGATCTGACATTACATACCTTGTTTTAAGCAGAAGTCGGTGGAGATTGGTAATGAGCTCCCGGGTTTGAAGCTGCATACTCTACATGTCGGAGGTTTGCCAGGTGATGGTAACCATGTCACCAAAGGGTTCGTTGGCTGCATACAGGTCAGTTTATCTTTAATACTACACAAACCTGCACTTATTTCCAAAGCGACGCAACCTAAATGTGTCCTCTCTCAGGGTGTTCGAATGGGTGAGACGTCCACCAACGTGGCCAATGTGAATATGGCTCAGGGCCTGAAAATCCGCGTGGAGGAAGGCTGTGACCTGGCTGACCCCTGTGACTCCAACATCTGCCCTGATAACAGTCAATGTAGTGATGACTGGAGCACACACACTTGTGCTTGTGATCCAGGTACCATTTACCGGCACACACTTTCACCCCTGAGTTGTATCTTGTGATATCATATTTCTCTCTTTGCATTTCTATGCTCAAATCTTGAAAATAACATCTGATTTAAGCTTGTCCTCTGTTTTGGGTGATTTCACCCAACATAACATAACACAATTAAAGATTGTCAGCGATCAGCACCATTTCAACTATGATTGTCAGTAGTAAAAGAAGGAGATCACAAGTGTTTTGATGTAATTTCTACTTGAATCCATTGCATAGAAGAAATATAAATGGCCACACATCTACATCAAGACAGGGTTCACATTGAGCCAACACAGAATTGTAAACCAGGTTTGAATGCTATAAATGTCCTTCCATAGTTTACCCATATCTCCGGACCTTTTATTATGTGTATTGCAGGTTATTTTGGGAGGGAGTGTGTGGATGCTTGTCACCTCAATCCTTGTGAACATGTTTCCACCTGTGTTCGCAAACCGAGTTCCTCCCATGGCTACACCTGCGAATGCGGACTGAATTACTACGGCCAGTACTGCGAAAGCAAGTAAGGTTTCCTCCTCGGTAGCTTAACTTTGCTGTTTGAGTGGATATGTTTATGTTATTTTAGTTTGAATTTGCAGAGTATTCTACTTCTGATCTAATACTGTTTTATATTGGTTATCTAGAAAAAGTTTTTTTTTTGGTTTGTTTGTTGTCTTTTTTTTAATTAGCTATTAGCTATTTCCAAAGGTGTTTTTTTTTAACTTGCTAATTTTAGCACATTTTAATTATGATTTGAGATAACGTCCCTTTGCGACAAAACCAATGAGATGTATTTTCAAGAGATAAAAGAAAAAAAAACACGTCATCCCTTGGAGCAATTTAATTAGTCATGTGTGTGTGTGTGTGTGTGTGTGCGCGTCAGTATATTAGAGAGAGGGAAGGAGAGAGCGAGAAAGAGAGAAGGATAAAGGAAATAATCGAATTATCAGGAGATATATATCGTTATATGCTATTGTGCAGGCTTCTGCTATCATTACAAATAACACACCTGAAATAGCTGGCCCTGATCATACCCTCACCCCCATGATCCCCCATCACTTTCTACATGAGGCAGGATGTAGGATTCCCCCGTCATGCCTTACTAATCCACTAAAGGTGTTTTGTCTCTGACGCCCACATGCTGATACAGAGGTGGAGATCTAATCTTTCTGAAGTCTGTGCATGTGTGTGTCTGATGTGTCATGTTTGACTCATGGAGTTGAAAAATGCTGAGGAAGTTTATTCTCGAGATAATTAGCTATCAGATTTTCTGAAGGTAAATTGGGCTCTGTTACACATCGAAATGTAATGAACTTTTCTTTGTTTGAAATAATCTACAGTAAAATTCGAAAAGATTTTGAAAACACATCTCCGTGCTCCTTTTTGTGTCTCAGAGGAGAAAAAGTGCAAATAATGAAAAAAAAAAAAGCATTTTGTGTCCAAGATTAGTCTGTTACACATCGAAATGTAATGAACTTTTCTTTGTTTGAAATAATCTACAGTAAAATTCGAAAAGATTTTGAAAACACATCTACGTGCTCCTTTTTGTGTCTCAGAGGAGAAAAAGTGCAAATAATGAAAAAAAAAAAAGCATTTTGTGTCCAAGATTAGTCACAAGAGTCTTGAAAGAGCCCAATTTTTAGCATTTTGAAGGTGCCAGCAACATGTTATTTTATCCATATAAAAGCATATCATTTGCTTTACCATATTTAAACTTGGTCCAATAACAGGGTAGAGAAGCCATGTCCTCAGGGCTGGTGGGGTAGTCCCATGTGTGGACCCTGTAACTGTGATACAAGCAGGGGATTTCATAAAGACTGCAACAAGACAACCGGGGAGTGTCGCTGCAAGGTAAAACACTTCAATTCAAAAGTTGATCGGAGAATACCAGACGGTTTCTTCGGTTGTTGGATTTGACAGTAAATTCCTCTGCGCCCTCCCCTCTTGCTGCAGGAAAACCACTTTCGTCCGGAAGGGGAAGACACTTGCTATCCTTGCGAGTGCTTCTCAATTGGCTCAGAATCTCGAACCTGCGACCCCGTCACCGGGCAATGCCCCTGTAAGGGAGGAGTCATTGGGCGTCAGTGTAACCGCTGTGACAACCCCTTCGCTGAAGTCACTCCCATTGGATGCGAAGGTATGCAGTTTCATTCAAACACAGGACCAAGTACAGTAAGATGACATTAATGAGACTTACATAACTGGATTTTATTTGATTTAATGGTAAAATGTAAGTGAAGCATAATAAATTCACTAGAAATGAACACATTTCTGATGTTGACAACATTGATATTAGTTTGAAAATAATTAATAAAATTAGCCGCATAATCCCTCAAACTGTTACGGATCACAAAGTGGACCCCCGATAAATCAATGGTGTCAAAAAAAGACAAAAGGTGCTGCTCTGGTCTGCTGGTCCTGCAGTTGAGCTAACTAAATGTCTTTGTGGCCAACCAGTCAAGCAAGAGAGGCTGCTCTGGCTAACTTGGCAGTGGGACAAGACGTGCGCACATGCATGCACGCACACACACACAGACACATTTAAACACAATACATAAGTGATGAATAGAAGACTAAACCACATAGTCTCTCACAGAAAACCAATGCCAGTGGGTCAGTGACCTAATATGGATCTCCTCCACCGCTTAGAACATGCACAGACTTTCAATGAATCTCTGGCCTTAACATAATTTTTGAGCAGGATTTTTTTGTGATCTTTTGCACCATAAAATTATTAAAGTGGGAAGAAGAGATCAGGGAAATGTCAAAGAGAGAAGCAAGGGTTTTCTCTGATCATTTCCTAAAGCTTACTGAGACTGGATCTTTATTGTCAAAAAACAGTTGAAAGAAGTTTTAGTTACTTTGTATAAAAGTAATTATAAGTCATTACTTGAAATCTGGGGTTTGCTGTAGCGTGAATCCTCAAACTTCAGAATTATGGACAGGGAGGATTTTTTTTCCCTTTTTTGGTGAGCCTTTTGGTTTCCCTAAAGGTGACCTTTGGCAGGCAACAAACTCAGATCACTGTAAATTCTGGTCAAGTATGAATGCGTAACTTCATGAAATAATTCACCAAGTTAGTGACCATTAGTTTCAAACTCAGGAATGTGGTATTACATGTTAAAGCAATAATGTAGCTCCAAAATCTTCCAAAAAACAGAGGAATTATGAGGTTGTTCTGCTACAACTGATAATTCTACAAAGAGATGCTACATTGGTTGCTTCACAAATGTATGGCCTTTCACAATATAATCCTGATTATGTAGTAATATTGCCAAAACCGGTTCCATAAATTCGTCTTAAAAATATGTTTAATGACTATACCTTGGCCTTTTCCAAGTGTCCGTTTTTATTTACTTACAGTTTCCTTACTGTAAGTGTTGAATGTCTGCTTGAAATGTTGATTGTGTCTCATGGTAAACATTGAACCCTATCCTCCACAGTGGTATATGAAGGCTGCCCCAAGGCATTCGATGCAGGAATTTGGTGGCCTAAAACCAAATTTGGACGTCCAGCTGCCATGAATTGTCCCAAAGGATCTGTTGGTGAGTTCTGTAAAGTTCCTCCAAAGTGCAAACGCAACATTTTGAGAAAATATACAGGAAATAATGTCATTAGTGATAGAGTGCTGCCTCTGCACTGATGTTAAATTGATGCAGAGGTTTATATTAAATGTCATCAAAACATTATATGGGAATCAATATGTTTACAGCATATGTATTATTAGGTTGGGATCGAGAAGACAGTGTAAGAATTAGTTTTTTTTTTTGTTCTCTGTTATCAAAAGTTATGAGAAAACATGAAGCTGCACACATGAGGAATACAAAATATTAAAGAATTAAAACAATCAATTTAGCGCTTATTTTCTGGAGTCTCTGATATGATGTATTTCAAAAACAAAACAAAACAACATTTGACAAGGAATGAGGGGAACAGTTTTACCATCCTATTAATTAAGCAGATATTAGAATGGATTTGAATGATCTAATCTGATCGAACAGGGAAATTATGACATCATTTCACTCCTAATAATCTTAACTTCAGACACAAAAATCTTGGCAATCACCAAATTGCACAAAATTGTTAAAATGGCAGTTGATGCCGCTGCATGGACGGCTCTGACGGCTTTATTTGTGTTCAAGAAAACAACAGGCTCCGATGCCTGAAAACACAGTGTAGGTTCGTTTGATTTTTCATGTCTTATCAGCCACTCACATTCAGAGCTTTTTAATTGGCGTCTCATGAAAATGCCAGGTACAATATCGTACCTTCTCCTGTCTCACTCAGCTGAGCTGGGCTCCAAACACAAGTTCTCTGACCCAGTGCGACACTGTCACCTTCCTGCTTAGCTCTTAGTAGCTGCAGTCACCATGGTGACCCCTTTGTTGTCTCTGCAGACTCACTGGGGAATGTTAGTACTTTGCTCCGCGCCTTCTCTTTTCTCCATGTCCTTAAGCCATTTATCCCTTTGTAACAGTAGCACATAAAGAGACTTTGCATCTGAATTAAGAGTTTTCCCAAATTGCTACTGACAGGAACTACTTGTACAGATCCATTTTCTTCTTTATAATATTTTTTTTCCCTTAATCAGTAGTTTTTTTAACCATAATAAATAAAGAGAACCTCAAGGTGGATACTTGCTTAGCTTTTACATCATTATTCATATTATTTATTCCCCCATATCGATAGTTACTGTATTATATGGGAAGCTACTTGTGAGACTTGACCTCAGGGGACTCACCTCAGCTGCCTCACTGATAAATATATGAAGCAGACATAAATTATTTATGTTTAAGAATGCTCTGATAGATAAATATACAGTCATCATTTTTCTACATTAGTGAAGTATCAAGAAGCAATTCTTCTTTCTATCACTATCAAAATTAAAAGCAGTGATTATGCATGAAATATTTGCATAGATTTTATAAACATGCTTTTATATATGTTTTTAGGTACTGCCATCCGCCACTGTAGCGACGAGAAAGGCTGGTTGTTACCTGAACTCTTCAACTGCACCACTGTCTCCTTCTCACATCTGAAGAAGCTGGTGATTACACACAAATGCTGTCATTTAAATGAACATTTCATTCACATTCCTTACAAGGGAGTAGTTTTTTTTGTTTTGCTGAGATGCAAAGTCTAAAAAAGTTTTAAATCGAATGGGAAGTTTGGAAATGAGGCTGAACAGAGTATCATTTTTTGTCATGATTTCCAAATAGTATTTCTGAGCAGTAAGTTTTCAGACCAGTAGAATAACTTTTGTAATTTAAACCGTCCTGAATTATTTTAAGTAATATCCATAATAGAGTGATTTTCTAAGAAAGTCGGTAAAGCCACGATGTGTCTTCATTACAGTGTAAATTTAATATCCATTCAATGGGAGATTTACACAATGGGCGAAGTAGCCAAAGCCTGAACTCGAAATCCGGCTAATCCTTGGATTGACCAGTTTCCATTATGTTTCCCTGCACCTGCTCAGCTTTCCTTCATCTTGACCTGCTTGGTCTCGCTTTCTTTTCACCCCCAAACTCTTTATTCCTGCAGAACAACGACCTGCGTCGGAACAGCTCGCGGATGGACAGTGAGCGCTCCAAGACGATCGTGCGTTTGCTTCACAGCGCGACCAACAACACGCCGCATTACTATGGCAACGATGTAAAGACAGCCGCCCAGCTGCTGAGCCACGTGCTACAGTACGAGAGCCGACAAGCCGGGTTCGACCTGACTGCTGCCAGGGATGCAGAATTCAATGAGGTAAAAGGAAACATTATCTGTTCATGGATTTTTGTGCTCCGAATTGACTTTTTTTGATCTATAAAACATGCCTGAATATTTTCAATGTATGCGCTGTACTTTGTAAGAACTTGGTGCGAGCTGGAAGTGCTATTTTGGATCCTGACAACAAGGAGCACTGGGACTTGATTCAAAGGACAGAAGGTGGCACAGCACATCTGCTCCACAATTTTGAGGAATACGCGCAGACGCTGGCACAGAATGTACGAAAAACATACCTGAAACCTTTCACCATCATCACCGAGAACATGAGTGAGTAGAAGTCATACGGTTTCTGGTTCAGCTTTCATACATATTTACAAAGTTTTCAACCAACTTTTTTCTGCTTCCAGTACTAACCGTGGATTACCTGGATGTGTCAGACCCGGACAGAACAAGGTTCCCTCGGTTCCAGGACATTCAAGAAGAATATCCAAGAGAGCTTGGATCATCGGTCCGCTTCCCTCAGTTCAACCTCAGAACTCAGGGCCAAAAAGGTTAGGAGCACTTGCTAGAATCAGCGTCTAAATATAACTGTAATCTTCCCAGCCATTATTTCTGTCTCCAGATTTCCTCTAACATCTACCCTTTGCCTAAAACAGCAGAGCCCACTCCAGACCCCGCAGCTCAGACGGATCCCCCGGCGGCAGAGGAGCACACACTGTCTGATAGGAGACGCCGTCACCTTGAGCCAGTTGCCCATCTACCGGTCGCCGTAGTGATAGTGTACAAATCACTGGGAAAGCTGTTGCCGGAAAGATACGACCCCGACCGCAGGAGTCTGAGGTATGTAGATTTAAACGGTGTTAAACCTGCGATAAATCGATGAGCCCTCCTTTTCAGAATCAATATGTACTGGCCTGCACATCTGTGGCTTCTGCTGTCTGCGCTCGAGTGCAGGAGAGTGCCGACCAAATTTCTCATGTACTCCAGGGGGATTAAATTATGGAGTGTAATCCAGTCACACAGTTAAAAGCCCTGCCACTGAGAATGAGGGTTGTTATTTGACAGCGTGGAAATAAGGGAGTACACACTCCATTTGAAATTTTAACAACTCTAACCTAATCTAGAGCAGATATAGTCCATAAAAGATATCACCTAAATGACAAGGTAACTTATTATCTTTATTGCCGATACTATTTTTAAACACTCTGTCAGAGCAGACATAGATTGGAAAAATATTAGTTTGTTGTTTTTTAAATCTCGGTGCACTTCCATGTGTTTATGTATGCTCCTGATGGATTCCAGGCTACCCAACCGCCCAGTAATCAACACGGCCATTGTGAGCGCCACAGTGCACGCTGAGGGGTCGTCCCTTCCTCCCATCTTGGATCCTCCAATCTCTCTGGAGTACACCCTGCTGGAGACAGAAGAGAGGACCAAGCCTGTCTGTGTCTTCTGGAACCACTCCATTGCGTACGTTGGGACACAGATAAGCCTCTGCGCAGACAATGATATCATCGCCGTTGTAGATTGTCTGAAACCGCCCGTGTTTGTGTGTTTAGGATTGGAGGGACTGGCGGCTGGTCCTCCAAAGGCTGCGAAGTGCTCAACAGGAACAGCAGCCACATTAGCTGTCAGTGTAACCACATGACCAGCTTCGCTGTTCTCATGGATATCTCAAAGAGAGAGGTACTGTTGTGACCGATCCTAACCTTCTTTAAAAAAATCAGCAAGTATCGACTTCTGATCCAAGCGTCATGAACTCTGTCGACAGCATGGCGACGTGCTGCCCCTGAAGATTGTCACCTACACCACAGTTTCGGTGTCCCTCTTCCTCCTCCTGCTCACCTTGATTTTGCTGTGCCTCTTGCGCCGACTGAGCTCCAACCTCCACGTCATACATAGGAACCTGGTGGCCGCTCTCTTCTTCTCGGAGCTCGTCTTCCTGCTTGGCATCAATCAGACCGACAACCCGGTGAGACACACTGAGATTGTTGAACACATTGTATCAAAATATATCTATCTACTATCTGCATTTGCAAAATTGTGACAGTTTAAAGATTGGGATACTGGCTTTTGAAAATAGCCTGTTTTTAACATGGATAATACTCATCTAGTTGCTTTATTTGTGTATGCAATTGGTTAACATTGGATCAACATTAACTCAACAGCCAGTTTTTAACCAAAGTCCCAACACTTTTCGCATTTGCATCAGACGTAAATGGGATTTATGGTATTTCCTTTCCGAATCTGCATTTAGGCCCACAATTTTGCCATAAACACATAGTGGAGCTCAAGTCAATGAAAATATCTGTACCTGAAGTAGTAGATTATTAAACTGATGACTTAAAGACAGAATAAAGAAGACCATTCCATGAAGGAAACATCTGCCTCACATTAAACCCATAACATAATCTGATTTTTCATTTTTGCACTATCATTCATAGACAAGTGCTGCTGATGAAATCAACCATTTTTTTAAGAATCCTTTTTTGCATTCAAAGCAACTTAAATTATACGTGTGCATGCAATGTGCTAATACATTAGTATTTTGCTGAAATATGTAGTGCAGTAGAACCTAATGCGCGTTAAATACATTGTTTACTCTGTGAGAAGCTGCCAGGTCTCCTACGGTTTGAGTTTGGCCTGCAGGCAGCTGCCTTAAGGCTGTGTTGACAGGGGTTTTATCAGACGAAATCATCCAAGGCCTGCCTGAATTTGACTGATTGTGTTTTGATACTCGATCTGCAGTGAAGAAAGTACCACTTGGCAAAGCGGTCTCCAAATCTTCATCCGTTAATCCAACGTGCTGAACAGAGAATACCTACTAAGTGTCCTTTTGTTCCTGTTAACCTCATAATATAGAGTCTAAAGTCAATGCAAAATATTTTAACTCCTAATGTAATTTTGGATCTGACTTGATAAAAAATATCATCCAGGAGCAGCTATGTGCACATACAGCGGTACAGTCAACTCAAAAGGTGTAGGATTTCTTTGAAGTCTGCTCACACAGACGTTAGGACACACTTCCCAGGGCCAGTAGTGGAGACATGCCGTGACTGGTACCTGTCTCTAGACGCAGACCTCTGAGTGCTCAACGACTGATGTCCAAATTAACTTCTGAGCGCTCCCAGATTTCACTTGATAAAACCCCTTTTAATTCGGTCTTGCAGAAAACAACATCAATCTGTTTAGCGATAGATAATCCCATTTTTGAGAGGAAGAGCGGTTTGGGAAACCAAGACACATAATAGGTCTCGAGGAAGAATGGGGACAGATTTAAACAAGCTCACACCAGTCCTGTGTTGTAATACTTCCCTGTACCTGAAAAGGGAAATGTGAGTCACTATGCCGTTCTAAGCTGCCTGTTCCAGGCAATGAACTTAACCATCACTGTTGTGTATGAAAGATGTGAAGAAGGAAGAGGGAGGGTGACAGTGTTATTCTAAACTTTTGTAAAACACCAAACACTTCTCTCCTGGAGATAATCTGTCATTCCACTGCTAAGTATATAACTACGTTATTGTTTAATGTTCCTGAAAGCAATTACATCTTAGTTTGATTAGTATTTCCCTGCTTTTCGCAGCAACAATTGTGAGACCATAGCTTTTCTGGTGTGGGTACACTGCTCATAAATGTAAAATGGAAAGAAACCGTGTTTAATTTTCATCAGAACTATTAAAATGTCTTGTATCCTTCCAACTGATGAATGTCAATTGAAACTTTGTGGCCAGAAGTGCAACTGAGTTCAACTGGTTTTGTTACCGTAAAAGTTAGAAACAGATTGACGTGAATGATTCATCACTAATGTTGTTGTCACGGAAGACTAACTTCAAGACTCCAGAGAAATTTCTGTGATAGTTTACCTAATTTGTTGATGAAATGTGATTTGAGGTATTTTAGCATAACTTTGAGCATAAATAGAATCCTGATGTTGCTTTTCGCTTTTTAATCTCTCGCATTTCTTTTGTAACTGTGTGTATGTGTCTATATGTCAGAACTGTGGAATGTGTTAGTTGTGTGGATGCATGCTGTGTGTGTGTGTGTGTGTGTGTGTGTGTGTGTGTGTGTGTGTGTGTGTGTGTGTGTGTATGGTGAGAGCCCCTGGGGCCATTTGCGTGACGATTTATAACCTTGTCAAAGTAGTCGCTCATCCCTCTGATCTCAGTACACGGTATTGCAAAAAAACTATAGTATCGCCACTCCAGGGACATTCCCTGCCACTGCATTCCTCTGTCACAGCAGCAGAAACAGAGATGAAGGAATCATAATGGCAAAAAAAAAGCAAATACTCCAGTAGCTGATGATTACTAAATATGTGCAACTGACTGGAAGAAGGTATTTTTGTTTTACTTGTAGAAATTCTCATTCAGATCGCAACAAATTATTTCATCTGGATTCATTTTCTGCTCTGGCTGTGGCGACTGTTGCACATGCTCAATGAAATTACACTTGTACTTTGCTGTCAATAGATAATAGTAGCAGAAGAGTGATTTGTTATTATTGATAAGTGAGTAAGAGTAAAAACAAGGTCAGAAAAATGGGATGGGAACAAACCTTATCTAATATACCGGTGCTTCCCATTCACAATTTTTCTTCTCCTTGCCTCTTTCTAGTTTGTCTGTACTGTGATCGCCATCCTCCTCCATTACTTCTACATGTGCACCTTTGCCTGGATGTTCGTGGAGGGGCTTCACATCTACCGCATGCTGACAGAGCTGCGTAACATCAACCATGGTCACATGAGGTTCTACTATGCCATGGGTTGGGGCATACCTGCCATTATCACTGGTGAGAAATACACACACACACACACACACACACACACACACACGCATGCAGATTCGTAAACACCAAAACAAACATGCATAGCAAATCTCAGTGCCATAAAAAATGTCCATAATGCTCATACTTGTCTATCTTCTCTATGATGAGATTATTGAACTTAAAACAGCACAATAGAGCTGTGAGTGACAAAAAAAACACTCATGATTTATTTTGATGATAAATATTCTCATAATGAAAATGTCTTTCTCGTAATTTTCTGATACGGTTTTTCTTATCATGTCTGGAACTTAAATTATCTTTCGTGTGTGTCTGTCTGTGTGTGTGTGTGTAGGCTTGGCGGTTGGTCTAGATCCTCAGGGTTACGGGAACCCTGATTTCTGTTGGCTCTCTGTCCATGACACACTCATCTGGAGCTTTGCAGGACCCATATTTGTAGTCGTCTTGGTATGTCAATATCCTTAGACAACAGCTTTGTGTTTGACATTTGCAGCCAAAACAATCTGCACGTCGCTTGCTATCAAATTATTTGGAACTACTGTAGATAGGGTTTTACGTGCATTTCAGGTCCAGCGATGATCCAGCCTTACTGAAAAAAAATTATGGGCCTCCTTCTGCACCACTAGAACATGCATTCTATCCAGAGTGATTTAATTCATGTTCCTGCAGGAAGCAATGATTAAAAATATCATATGTATTGATAAATATCAAATAAAAATTACACTCTTTCCTCTCTTAAGGTGAACATTGTGATCTTTATTCTGGCTGCAAAGGCTTCTTGTGGCCGCAGGCAGAAAGCGGTTGAGAAGTCAGGAGCCATGTAAGTTTCCATAAGTAACACAACACCCAAAATTTTTCGGGTTCTGAAAGACGGCCGACAGTTATTTCGAATGTACCGAGTGTATCTCAACCCTTTTGAACCGATGTGACCGTGTTCATCTCCTCAGTCCTGCCCTCCGAATGGCTTTCCTCCTCCTGCTCCTCATCAGCGCCACCTGGCTGCTCGGTCTCATGGCGGTGAACAGCGACGTGCTGACCTTCCACTACCTGTTCGCTGGCTTCAGCTGTCTACAGGTGAGCCAGGGTTTGTGTTCTTCCGAAGAAAACAACTGGTGAAATACACTGTAATAAAATGAACGTGATAACCATTTGAGAAAAATAGTTATTAATGTAGAAGGACCCGTTTCGAGAAATCTCTTTTTTTTTTTTACAGGGAGTCTTCATCTTCTTCTTCCACGTTGTCTTCAACAAAGAGGTCAGAAAAAACCTCAAGAACATCTTCACTGGAAAGAAGAATATACCGGATGATTCAGCGACAACAAGGGCCTCCTTGCTAACGGTACGTTTTTATGGATTGTTAAATAAAATTTAATTTTGTGATAGTTTTTTTTTTGTGTGTGTGTGTGTGCTGCGTTTGTTTATTTGGGAACCACTGAGCAATCATCACATAATTTTTGTGCTTTGGGTTTTTGTCTTGATGGGTAAGTTTTAAAAGCTATGATGCTTTCACGATTTTGTTCATATTTGATTTACCTCCTCTCTTCCCCTGTCGTCATGACATTTTCAGCGTTCTCTCAATTGTAACAACACCTACACGGAAGATGGCCACCTGTATCGCTCGGGCATCGGCGAGTCCACTGTCTCACTGGACAGCACACTCAGGTCAGCCAAGAGCCGCAGCAGCTACCTGGCTTACACACTCAGGTACAACATGCTTACTGACTGCATGGCTGCTTCGACTAAACAGCCACGTCACAAGTGTGTGTGTGTGTGTGTGTTTTTGTGTATGTGCATTTCTCTTTTAGCTCCTTTTCTTGTTTATCACTCAACCTGCATATCTCCTTATGCATCACACTTCTCACACTGCGTAATAACAAGACTCTGGTGTGTCCGCCTCCCACCGCCACCCCCGTTCCTCATTTTATGCCTCATTTAAGCAAAGTTATTTTCATTTTGTGGCTTTTGGTTTCATTTGGAATCCTTTCCTTCTCTTCAGCATGTGCATGCTGCCGCAGAATGGCACCTGTGTTGCGCAGTAATTGAGCTTGCATGACTGTGCAGAGATTTGCCAGCACATGGCCTGGTTGCAAGACTCCACGCAGATCGCAATGATCAAGGGGACTTAAATCGGGCAAATCGGGGCAAATATGATCTACATGAGACACATCATCTTTATCTCTGAGGTCACACTTGCACGGAATTGTTCAGAGTAATACTTGGACAAAATGTAGACAAACTTTTTAGCCAGTTCTTTGTACCAGGAAGCTTAAGCCAGTGATCATATCTATGTCTTCAATACAAGGCTATCATTATTATTTGTGATGAGATTTACAATTAAAAGGTGAATGTGAGAGAATTATTAGATTGAAATAATCTGGGCGTTATATAAAGGAGATGCCTTATTAAAATCATAAACTCCGGCAAACTTTTTTATAAACTGCAGACTTTTTAATTCCTCTCCCTTCAGCCGCAGAGAATCTCAAAATCTTTGTACTTAAGACCTTAAAACACTTTATTGTCTTGACTTGTTACTTTGACACTTTTTAGTTTTATTTGTATTTCTTATTCTCACCCCTTTTTTATACTGTTTATACAATTTCCTACTATTATTTATTATTGTTATGTTTTACTTAAAACTCTGGCTAAACAATTTCCTTCGGGATAAATAAAGTTGTTCTTATTCTTAAACAGCTAGCACTTCCATCAGATATTTAATGCAAATTTGGTGCAAGAGCTAATTTCAGTATAAGATAATATAATAT
Organism: Fistularia commersonii; assembly: GCF_037954325.1. Lineage (NCBI taxonomy): Eukaryota > Metazoa > Chordata > Actinopteri > Syngnathiformes > Fistulariidae > Fistularia > Fistularia commersonii. The sequence continues at coordinate 15,208,862 of NC_141288.1, forward strand.
GTTTTTTTCCATCCCTGAATAGATCTTGAAAAAAACATAAGTAGCATAATGATAAATGAATATTGTCAGTGTATCTCTCACTGTTGCATGTTGATGTGCCACTTCATTTTGGAGTACAGGTGACAAGACATCTGCAGATTGATCTTGAAATATTGTTTGCAAAATACTGTACATCTCCAGCTTATCTTCTCCCTGTATCGTATTCAGTTACGAGTGCAAATGGACATCTTTTCATCACTCCGGAGTGAAGTTACATAGATACAGTTTTAAAAGACATTTTACAGAATTAAGATGAGGTCTGACTTCACGCCGGGTCTCATAAAACTGTCATTTCAGTAATGCGAACTGACAGCGGGGTCAATGAGCGTAAAAACGCCAGGGGGAAAAGCTATGTTGTGTGCTGCCTGGTACAAGAGGCAAAGCGGGGGGAAAAGGGAGGAATGTGAAAGTGAGGAGAGTGAATGGAAAGGAGAGAAAAGAGATGGGACCAACTATGGAAGGGGGAATGTAATACATTCACTTTACTATGGCTTTCGGCAGATGTCAGCTGCTTCCAGAAGCTTGTCTTAGATCAGCCATCAGATAGGTCACTCTCCAGTCACATTTCTCCCCCCCGGCCAGAATCTTGTCCAACATGGAATGAAAAGCAAGAGAGAAAATGAGAGCTCCTTCCTTTTTATGCTTGAAACAGTTTGGAAACTACTTCTGTAGTTTAAAAATGTGGTCTTTATTATAATTTTGTAAATCAAGTGAAAAAGACCTCTTGATTTCATTTTAAATGCACGGAAACCATAATTAAAACAAATTCATGTATAAATATATATTTTTTAAATCATGAAATGGTTAGACTTTCCTTCTTTGTTACTTCAAATAAACATTGAAGGGCGCCAAATGCAACTCCAAAATTAAACTGAATTCACATATAAATATATAGTTTTAATCATGAAATGGTTAGACTTTCCTTCTTTGTTACCTCAAATAAACATTGAAGGGCGCCTAATGCAACTCCAAAATTAAAATGAATTCACGTATAAATATATGTTTTTTTAAGTCATGAAATTGTTAGACTTTCCTTCTTTGTCACCTCAAATAAACATTGAAGGGCGCCAAATGCAACTCCAAAATTTGAATGAAATATATTCAGCGTAATTGATGACATTCACACCTTCAATGACTCAAGTCAAGGATGCTCTTTTTATAACACCGGTATTTGTGTTATACATATATGTATATATCTGTGTATTTATGTATGTACATGTATTTGTGTATATATTTGTGTATATATTTCATTTCACTGGTATAACACCAGTATCGTTTTCATTTTTTGGTCAGAAGAAATTCGTTAAGAAAGTGTTATATTTTTGTCCTGTCTAGGTTTATGGTGTCTGGGAAGACAACAGCTTGTCTGGTGTTTTAGAGGGTTTAACGAACAGTTGTTTTCTCGGCGTGCAAGTTTGAGCTTGTTTAACAGAATACTCCACTTCCACTCCCCGTCTCTTGCTAATCTTTACTTTTAATGTCCCGTTACAATTCCTCTCATGCCTCCCCCACTATCCCGCTCCCTCCGCCTCCATCTTTCTTTCTCTCTCTCTCCAGGGAGGAGTCGGGCCAAAAGCCCAGCGTCTCATTGGGAACAGCTAAAGGTCACACTGATCTCGACGGGCCTCTTTTCCATAGAAATGGCACCAAAGTAGATGGTGAGTTTCACTCTTGTTCGGTCAGAGAATCACTCAAAAGGCAACAATGAGCACTGAATTTTCATCCGTGCCCGCCCTCCTCTCATCGTCCACCTCAGACTCCGATTCGGACAGTGAGCTGTCGGTGGACGAACACAGCTCCTCCTACGCCTCCTCCCACTCGTCTGACAGCGAGGACGACGACATCGACGTCAAGCCAAAATGGAATAATGAGAGACAGCCGGTTCACAGTACACCCAAAGGTAAAGGTGAGGTCCTGATGAGCATCAAACTAAAATCTGCAACAAATTGAGTCATTGTCCATTTCCGAGTCAACGATCTTTTGTAGGCAGAAGAAGAAGCTGATTCAAATTTGTCTATCTCTCCCTAGTGGATTCAGTATCCAATCATGTGAAGCCTTACTGGCCAACCGAGGCCACCACAGCCAGCGACAGCGAGGATCCCGGCGGGGCGGAGCGGCTGAGGGTGGAGACCAAAGTGAACGTGGAGTTGCACCCGGAGAATAAGTTCAATCACATGGTGGAGAGAGACAAGGAGACGCCTCAGGAGAAGGACAAACAGACAGTCGCTAACGCTAAAGACCTGGGTCAGGCCGGACATCCCAACAGCAATAGCAACCACCAACCGGAACAGAGGAAAGGTAAGAGGATGGCTCTTCAAGTTGCACGACGCATATGAATTCACTCAGTTTGTTCTGAAATTATATTGATTGTTTGTTTTAGGAATTCTAAAGAACAAAATAAGCTACCCTCCACCGCTGACAGACAAGAACATGAAGAATCGTCTAAGGGAGAAACTCAGCGACTACAACACCCCCACCATCACGTCCTCGTCCCCGAATAACAATGTGACCACTCCCCCGTCCCCCTCTGTCAACATCATGAACCCTTCATCCCGACGGCCCTCACTGTCCTCCAATGATGGAGGTCGCCCCGGCAACCATGACAACAGCTCATTGATTAAACCTCCAGTGATTCCACGGCAACCGATTCCTGCCGGGCAGCCGCCCGCAGGCGTCTACCGGGACACCAACGGGGGACTGGCCATGCACTTGAAGTCAGGCACTGTGAACGGAGGGAACGAGTCCGACTCAGAGTGAGTAGACTTTTATGAGTTAATGAATGTTTTTTTGCAAACTTTTTAAGCATTTACTAATGCTAATTTTCCAGGACAGTATAAATGTATATAACCCTCATATTATGTTAAGGGTCAATTTGACCCATTTCACCCATTGACCCAATGGGTGAAATTGACCCTTAACATAATATGAGGGTTAATTGCTGCAGTAAAACAGGCTAGTTGAATGTAAGAAGTAAAAATAATGTGTCAAAAATAACAATTTGATTCAATTTCCTGTCTTGCTTGGGCATGTAATGATACGATAAACCACAGATAAATTTTTCATCTTGTGATTTCAAGATCCAAGAAAAAAACAATTTCCCCGCCTAAATAACGTGACGATTGACTGTCAGCCGTCGCACTGCATGTATCCCCCACAAAAACATATTTAAAGGGACAGTTCAACATCTTCCTCTTGATTCCAGTCCTATATCAAAACGTTGAACTCTTCCTTTAAGTCCAGCATGATAACAGTGATCATTCTACCTTAAAACTGCATGATGACCTCCTGCATCCGTGCACCCATTTTTACCTGCATGTTCTTGATCTCCTCTTCAACCATGCACCGTGCACCACCGCCCCCTCCCCACCCGCCATTCATCTCTACAATTAACAGTGGCAGTAACGAGACTTCGATCTGACCTGTTAGGAAAACTCAGACCAGCCTGCCATTGTGAGAGTGGGAGTGAAGAACTCGCCAGGGCGGAGGAAAGAAAAGACAAGCAGAGAGAACGGCAATGAATGACAGGTGACCGGAAGGGAGCAGAAGATCGGTTGATCCCTCCATAAATCCCTTCTCTGTTGTTGCCTTCCACTGGAGAGCAGTATTAATGGCAGACTCGAAGGCTGCCTGAGAAAAGAAAAAGAAAAGATGCAAGAAACGACAAAGGGAATGCAATGTAGGACCTTACTGATGGAGAGGGGATGAAGTGGAGTAATGCGTGCCAAAACCAGAGTCAGAAGATGAAGAATTCTCCCGGAATGTATTGCAACATGACTGTCCTCTGCATTGGGGTCTGAGGTGTTCGTCATGTCACTTTTCCTCTCGTGTCGGGAAAGCAGGACAAGACTTTCAGATAGGTTTTCACTCGGAAAATGTAATAAGGTCACAAACTCATGCCGGTACAGTCAGATTATCGTCCAAAAGGATAGTAATAAATCCCTTTTGCCTGTTAAAAAGTCTGTGTTGGAAGGAAAACTCCAGACAAGCTCACTGACCTCTGGACTCCGCTCGACACCGATGGCACTATCATGCACCAAGTGCTCTATTTCTTTTTTTTTTTTTTTTTTTTTAGCTCAGAGAAAGGCTCTTGCAGCTTGTCAATGCAGTGGATTTAGGTTGTAACTAATGTGTACATAATGCGCAATGTAATGAGTTGAGGATCTGTTCTGTATTTCAGGTGTAGCTAGAAAAGCTTTCACCACTTAAAGTCATTTTCCCCGGTTAAAATGGAAACAGTTTTTGAAAAAAAAAAAAAAAAAAAACTTGGTTAAACTGATTGAGAACAATTCCGTGAGAAATGGTGCCTTCATCCCGGACTGAGGCCTTACACAAATAAACTCACCGGCGGCTCTGTACTGGCCCTCATGGACCTGCAGAAACACATCTTACTCTGTGCAGCGCGCTTGCATAAACTTACTTTCAAAGTGCAGTCGCAAAAGTGTGTGGACACAGAGTACCACAGGATGGACATGAATCATGTGCATTGGGAAGGAATTCCCCTTCTGGTGAACTTGTTTCAGTAGTACTGTATGAACCTGAAGCCTTAGTTTTCATTTGTCCAACCTGCCCGTTTTGTTCAATTCTACACAGTCCTTGTTACCAAAGTCATGATGAACCGATTAGAGTCGGGGTCACTTCAGGTTTAACTCAGGTTATTCCAAAATAGTTTGAGAAGGAAGCTACTACACAGTATGGGGTTTTTATGATGCAAAAGTCAGGAGCGAAATAAGAATTCATCCTGCGATTTAGTCATTTTTATCCAAAATGTGTGCAGCTTAACCCTTTAATATGGATAAAAGTCATTCTTCATTGCTGGAATTCTGAATCATCTGAGTTCAAAGTGAAAATGATGCCAACTCTAATCCATCTTGCAGCTACTGAAAGGCAACTTACAGTAATTTTTGCCAGTCATGGGATGCCTTTGTACCACATATTACACACTGATCTGCCAGCGTTTGCCTTCATGTAATCAATCCTGTTAATAAATGTCCTTGTTTTTTATGATCCAAGACACTGGAAATGTTTTGTAACATAATGTATATTTATTTTTTATGGTTTTATGACACTGGAAACAAAAAGTGATTATAACTGTAAAATTAAACATGACATGATGAATTTTTAACTGTCCTGTGTAGGCCTGTTGTCTTGGTTTGTAAGGATGGGCGGCTGGTTGAATCTGGAGGGAAGATATACACACACTGACGTGTTTTCCAGAATAGATGTGTTTTTTTTATGCTTGATTTTCTATTCAATGGGGATTTTTTACCTACATTTTTTTCTCACTCACCTGAAAATCTCAATTTTTTGGAACAAACCGCCAGCAGAGTTAATGAAATAAAACATTTTAAGGAGAAACATAAAATATGTAAAATATAGGACGATATATGTAAAAGATATGTTACAGTGACTATCTGCCGAAAAACAAAACTACCAACACCAATAAAGTATTTTAAAAAATGATTTTCTTAATATTTTAGGAAATCCTAAATAAATATTAATCGGAGACAAGAATTATTTGTGAATATGCATAATAGAAAATTATCAAAACGTGTAAAAAAATATATCTATATCACAAATTAATTAGTGCACGTTCTCAAATAAAATAGGAAAGCATAAAACTAAACAGCATAAATAATGACATGACTGTAATGAAGAAAAAACAAAAACAAAGAACAAACAAAAACCTGCAGGAATGTGTGTTCTGCTATAATGACCTTCATCATCTCCCGGAGACAGCGGGGACAAGCCTCCTCAGAAGGAACTGAATCATTTTCAGGTTTATGTTGATTTACATTTTAGAGCTAGCTGACATCGCTCCATACCGCCTGTCCTCAGGTGACACTCGCACTACCCATCGCTCTTGGTTTTCTTGGTGTTAGATGGTTACATCCTTTCAAAATCCTATCATAACGTATGGTATTCTGTGGACTGATATGAAGACAGTTAAACATGTGTTAGTCTAGTTGTAAGGGATAGAAGGAAAAAAAACAAAAATAAGAGGAGTGTAAAAATACCAGCGTATAAAACGATGCAGACAGAGGAATTAATATATTATCAATGTTGTCCACACAGGGTCACAGTTTCCCTGTCTGATGGTGCAGATCAGACAATAACTGACTGTACCGACTTTGAATTTCAACGTGGGTGAATCTGTTAGTCTTGGTTAGTCTCCACAGAACAATGACGCCTGCCACTCCTAATCATCAGCTACTCCGAAGGAAACCTCTATAAAAAAGGTATGTTCTGCTCTTCTGGTTGAAGTTCTGGACTGAAAGTGTAGGAGGTCTGCAGCCTGATCACCAAGTGCTGTGTTTTCCTTTTAAAGCTGGATATGTGCAGTTTGTGAGCATTTCCTTATTTGGTTGCGCTTGATATATTTGTCAATGCATATCATATGGGAGCCCTGGAGTTAAACACAATAACATTTCTGAAAGGGAAATGATGCACTTCTAAAATGACATTTCTGCTTTCATGCTGAGCAAACTACAATATGTCTGCCAGTGTTTGCTTTTGAGATCTCAGATTAGAGAAAAAAGCCTGCCAAGTCTGCAGCATGGGGGGAGACGCCAATACATTTACAAATCAGCTTTTGTTTAACTAAATAAGATATGTGCTCACCTTGAGCGGGCTGAATAAAAGCTGTTTCTAAGCCATTGCAGCCGTGATGCCGAGCCTATCTCATCAGACTCCAACATCAGAATTTACTTAAAATATACAAAGGGATTGTTGTCATATTACATTTAGCAAGAATGGAAATACAAGAGTATCTCCTGTGAAATATCATTACAGTTGTATTTTCAATATACCTGTATAATGACTGCTACGACTGTAGACTGTAACACATTTCAAAATACTGTAATTTTACATATTTTCATAAATCATCCCTAAATTTGCTTGTTTTGTTAAAGACATACAGTAACTTCTCCGCCAGTCAATTTATTTCTCCAAGGTGTCTGCTCAAGGTCATGTTATTTTCCAGAAAGTAGTTGGAGATTTCGTGTTGTACGTCCAGTAACTTATTGTTATTGTTTACTATACAATTGGCTGCCATTGAAGCCCCCTGCTTTATTCTTGAATTACTTTGATACCAATTTTCTGAGAAATAACTGGTGGTGGTGGTGGGTAAGAAAGCAAATGATTTAAATTCTACCACTGAAGGGTCCATATAATCTCAAGCAGCAGTAGAAATGTCAATACTCCATCACCACATGCATAATATCCCTCTGTCACAGGGGTGGGAAATTATTTTGGCTGGTGGGCCACATTTCAACTAGGTATCATGTAAATTGAACAAAATTAAAATTGCAATTTAAATATTTACATTTTTTGGCATTTTATTTCAACTTTAGAATCATTAATGATCATATATATGTATTTACATTATTTTGTATGTAATCATCCATACAAAATTAAACAAAAGTGAAAAATAAGGAGTTTCAATATCGATTGAAAATACTTATCAAAATATTCAAAGAAAATAGTTTTGCTGCCCAGGTCTGCTCTATGGTGTTTCTCTGTGTATATTAAGTAGTGCCCTATTTGGAGTTAAGGCTTGGCAGCTGTAAGCCATCGACAGGTTGAGTGAAAGGTGAGACAGCAGAATCTTGTTTCACAAGACTGTTAAATTTTACTGCCACATACGCTCTTCACTCCATAACAAAGACATTTTGCAGAGGAAACAAAAAAATGTGTGCACTGTATATTTTCCCTTTCATTTAAAATGAATGTTGATATTGAAAAAACATCACCAGGAAGGCAATTTTGTTAAATTAATTAAACACAATATCCAAGAGTACAACTGTATCCTAAATGCGAGTGTTGATTTGCTTTTCACTTTAGCTTCCATGATGAGTATTAATCAGAGCAGCTATTCTTCTATGAGCCGGCTGATATTTCAGTTTGGAACCTGAGGAGCTGAGTGGGCCAGGCTAACAACTCAAGAACCTCTGTCAGGGTGACCCCTGCCCTCTTTTTTATCTCAGTAAGGCAAACTAAATAATTTAGACTGTTGAGAGACAAAGTTGGCACACTCCATACTGAGCAAAGCTTACAGAATGAGTTTGACAGAGCCAGTGCGCTATCTACTGTTTGTCTCTTGGAACTGACAGTAAATCAAACTTTTGAGTATTTATGTTGTAAATTGAAATTAAAACAAAAAATACTATATGTGGGATTTTACTGATTGTCAAACACAAGCAACATAACTATCAATCAACGTATGTTGGGTTTCTTGCAGCTACATCCGCAGTTCCTGGTGTTAAATTAACTACATATCCTTTTTGCTTAGCTACAGAACATCGTCTGCAAATTTAAGCAATCGTGCTTGCAAGCGGTTAGGGTCACTAGCAGTAACAGTCACAAACCTTTCCCGCTGTTGTTCATGTTTTGCGGTGGGTTATTGCAAATTTTTCTGAAAGTAACAGTATTTAGCTAAAAATCTTGAACTAAAATCCAATGTATTCTGCCTTACTATCAGGATAACCCTTGTATAAAAGTGCAAATATCGATATGCAAATTCATTCCAAACATATAATGAAAATTCTGATAAAGTAGGTTATGTTTCTTTGTATTTATATTTGGAATTTGCTTACTTTTAAGTATTTTGATAACTGTTGCCAGACTTGATTTAACGTTGTTGTTTGGGTTCGCAGCGCCCTCTTTTGGTTCAAACTATTATGATACTGTCTGAGGAGGTTTTGCATTCTTCCAGGTCAGTGTGTTTGTCTACAAACTTAAAAGACTTCTTGAAATACTTTTTTCTTAAGTAGTTTGGAGATCTTTCTGTATTAGGTTACTTCAAAAAGTTTTCATATCTGCTTCTATGAATCAAGATTAAGCCACGATTTGTAAAAGTGCCGGCAGATTTTTTTTTAATTAATTCAACAAAGGTGTTCTTGATATCTTAATGACATGTTTTTTTTTCATGCTATGCACTTAAATCTCAGCAATTGATCCAGAATAACTGAGTGATAATGAATTTACGAGGCACAAAAAGCAATTAGGGACGCTTGGTTGACTTCTGGATCAGAAATTCAAATTTTGTCATATTATATGAAACCATTAAAAGACGTGTGACATTTCTTACATCAGCCCTTTATCTTGATGATCATGATCAAGTGCCTCATTTCAGACCGTAATGAAGATTTTTTTTTTTTTTCTGACACGACCATCTTCCTCAAATGTTTTGTATCATTGGCTTATTCATCCCTCCTCCTCTTCCTTTCAACTGTTCTATAATTGACTCAGAAGAAGTCTGCCAGTTGCATAAGACGCATTGCTTGTGCAACCCCAGAAAAAAATGGTATAGGATTAAGCTGTGTATTACTAGCTCTCTAAATGAGCACAGAGAGGGGATTTGAGAAATCTCAACAGGAGAGCTTTTACTAGAAGACACCTCAAGATTGTGTGTGTATATGTGTGTGTGTGTGTGTGTGTGTGTTTCCATGCACGTGTGTGTCTGCATAAATGTAATCTTTAATTACAACACAAACCCTCAGCTGTGCATGTTTCTTTCTATCAATTAAGCTGCAAATATCAATTTCTACATTATACAACAAAAATACCGTTAATCTATTTCAATTTGATTTGGGCAAACAGAAACTTGATGTGTACTTATTTTTAATCTCCTGTGAAATTAGTCCTCCGCTAACTTCAGAAAGCTTGCTATGTGAGTCATCGTTCAGTCACAGCTTATATTTTGCTGCAGACTTTCTCTGCTTTCATGTCAATGTGTATTGCGGTTTGTATTCATGCGTGCTCCTTGTAGCCATGGATGTTGTTTCCATAAATTGCAGAGGAGCCTCCTCTCATTCCTGCACTGATCTGTTTGAATATTCAAATATTTCAAAGTCAGTGAAATCAAGTGGGAGTCTCATTGCTCTCTGACACACCTGCCTCGTTTGGTTTGATCTGTTATTTTACCTCAAATGCTCAATTAAAACATGTTTGCAACAGATTTCAGGGAGGCTTGCAGTGCTAAGGACATAGCACTTTCCCCACAATGGGTTGGAGGTTGTATTTGCTCACTAATGACAATCCTTGAAGGTAGATAAACGTCACAGTTCTTTTAATACAATGACACAACTAATGCTTTGGAGGTTCAACCCAATATTTAAAAATGAATCAAAAAAAGGCATTGTGCCAGAAAAAAGGGGGGGAATGTGACACCCGTTTTAGTATTTTCTTTTTCAACAATAAAACAACATAGCACAGGATCTGACAGCCTCAGGGCAGCACTGCCTGGCATCTCCCCAAGCCAGCCTTGGGGGAGGCACAGGGCAGTGTTTCCCTGAGCCCGTCCCAAGCCCGGATAAATGCAAAGGGTTGTGGCAGGAAGGGAATCCGGCATAAAACTTTTGCGAATCAGCCATAATAACCAGATAATACTGGATCTGTCGAGGCGCAGGTTAACAACGACAGACACTGGTACCAATGACCTATAGGGAACCAATGGAAACTTGGCTACTGTTGGTACTGTAGGTCTTCCTCTGGACCACCATCCTAAGCTGTATGGTTACACTCTCACCTACAACTACTTTGCAGTCACTGATCGCTTTCAGGTTACCTTGTCTATACGTGATGTGGTCTACCTGTGTGCTCCTACCTCTGCTCTTACAAGTTACCCTACGTTCTTGTCTTTGCTGGAAAAAAGTGCTCACTTCAGCCATTTCTATACTTTTTTGCAAAGTCTACCACCATCTGTCCCTCTGTTTCCCAATCCTGTATACCAAATCTTCCCATCACTTCTTCATCCCCTCTATTGCTTACACCTACATGCCCATTGACATGCACCAATTACCACTCTCTCATCTCCGGGGATATTTATCTTTATCTTACTCATTCCAGAACTTCTCCTTCTCCTCAAACTCACATCCCACCTGCGGGGCAACAACATTGAGCATCACACCTTCAATTTCCAGTTTCAGACTCATAAGTCTATCTGATATTGAATTTCATCTCCAGAACATTCCTAACAAACTCCTCCTTCAAGATAACTCCTACTCCATTTCTCTTCCTGTCAGTACCATGATAGTACGACTTAAAGCCTGCTCCTAAGCTTCTAGCCTTACTACCCTTCCCCCTGGTCTCCTGGACACACAGTATATCCACCCTCCTTCTCCGTATCGTGTTTACCACCTCTCTACTGTCATAGTCCCAATATTCAAAGTCCCTACTCTCAGTCCCAGACTCTTGCCTTTCCTCTTTTCTCTCTGCTTTCGAACACACCTTCCTCTTCTTCTTCTTTGACCCACAGTTGCCCAATTTCCATTGGTACCCTGTAGGTCATTGGTACCAAAGGTGGTCGTTGTTAACCCGGGCCTTGACCGATCTGGTATGAGGTGATTAGGTTTGATTTGCATGTTTGGTTTTCGCAAAAGTTTTACGCCTTTCCTGACGTAACCCTCTGCATTTATCCGGGCTTGGGACCGGCTCAGGGAGACACTGGCCCGTGACCCCCTGAGGCGGCATTGTGTAATGGTATCATGTCAGGCTGAATTATTACACCAATATAGATTCAAGTCTAAGTGGAGATTGAGAAATGCATTCATTTATGTCCCAAGTCATTCTCTTCACAGTCTTCCTCTGTATCATTTGATTAGGAAATGCAAAGAGTGAGCAGAAGTTACTTGAAACAAGAAGTAGGAACTACAAGTTCTGCTGATGCCACATGAGGAGCAGGACAAATCTGAGGGTAAGGTCATTGCATTCATGAACTTCAGAGTAAGTGAAGAAGTTCATGATCTGCTTCACCGAAAGAAAACCTTTCTGTAAAAACTGTACACTTCAACTAGGAAAACAGTGTTAGAGTGAAAATGTTTGGCATTAAGAAACCAAAGTTAAATAACAGGTATAAAAATGTATATCAAATAAGCATAGTCATATTCTTCAATTATCATTTTTTTATCAATACATCTAGAATACAGAGATTTTTTTTCAGGCCTTCGCAGTTTATTTCTTTGAAATTATGAAGATAACCTCTTTATTTTTTTAAATAATATTCTCATTTTAATTTCCATATTCTATAGTCAAGCCTTGAATTTTCTCGAGCCGAGTACTCTGGCTCAATTCTGATAAGGGGACCTTTGTGTGTGAAGTTTGCATGTTCTCCCCTTGTATGCGTGGGATTTCTCTGGTTTCCTCCCACAGTCCAAAAACATGCAGCAAAAAATTGTCCTGAATGAGTGAGTGAGTGAATAGTTGTCTGTTTACTTATGTGGCTTTGCGATTGACTGGCGACCGGTCTTGGGTAAACCCTCTCTCTCGCCAGAACTACAGCTGGGATAGACTCCAGCATTCCCTGCAACCCTGAGTGCAGGTTAAGAAGCAGATGATGGATGGATGGATACAGATACACATATATGTGTGTATGTATTAATATAATATGTATAATATATATATATTTCTTCTTCTTTTCCTTTCAGCTTTTCCCTTCAGGGGTCGCGACAGTGAATCAACCTTCTCCATCTAACCCTATTCTGACTAACTTAATATCCTCTCTCACTACCTCCATAAATCTTCTCTTTGGTCTTCCTTGAGGCCTCCTGCCTGGCAGCTCCAATTCCAGCATCCGTCTACCAATATATTCACTATCCCTCCTCCGTGCATCTCAATTTGGCTTCTCTGACTTTTTCTCCCAAACTCATTAGGAGTCATTCCTGATCCTTCACTCCAAAAGAGAACCTCAACATCTTCATCTCTGTGACCTCCAGCTCTGCCTCCTGTCTTTTCATCAATGTCACTGTTCCTAAACCATACTGCATTGCTGATCTCACCACTGTCTTGTACACCTTACCTTTCATTATTGCTGATAGTTTACTATCACATAGTCCTACTGACACTTTTCTTCACCCATTCCAACCTGCTTGCATCTATTTCTTTACCTCTTTTTGCGCACTCTCCATTGCTCTGACACTGTTGACCCTAAGTACTGTACTTAGGGTCAAAAATCCGGTGAGGTTCATGGCTGGTGAGGCACTGACATCATCACTACATGTCACTTCCTCATATATGAACGCCGAATGTGAATTTTTTTAGCGATTTTGAAAAAAAAAGTAAAAATGGCGAAGCGACGTGGAAAATAACTTTAATACATAATTGAATAAATGTAACTATATAATTCCTTTTTTCATTTTGCTTTTTTTCTGTCCGTGATAACAGGTGAGGCCCGGCCGCCCCTTCCTGTCTGACTACACGTCACTGGTACTTAGGGTACTATATATAAATACGTATGTAATTCACGGTTTCAACACACTGACACTATAAAAAGATCATTGTTATATAGTTCGGCACAAGAGAAGCCGCTGGGCGGTGTAGAGGAGACGTCCTGTTTCCGTGTCCGGGCTGCCACTGTTTCCCCGTCCCCTTTAAAAAACAAGAAAAAATAAAACCGAGCCCCCCACGACAATGACGTCACGTCCCTGGCCCCGCTCCGCGCGCGCCCCCGCTCGCTCCCCGCGCGCCCTCGCCCGGCGAATCAACAAGAGGCGGAGGGCGGCTAACGGTAGTATCCGTGTCAACTCCGGGCCAACGGCGTAGGGCAGGGTATCTTCCCCCCACCCCCTCGGGAGGTGGGACGCAACTGGTATCTTCCTTCAACCCCCAGCGGAGCCGCTGACCGGCGACAACGTTACGGCGTTCAGTCCGCGAACACGTCGTTGACGAGCGGATTCTTATGGGGATGGACGGATCGAGCGAGCCGCTTTTACCGCAGCGCTGGCGTTAAACGTGACGGCGCCGAGCAGCAGGTGTACCCTAGGATAAAGACCAACCGCAAATCACAGTGTTCATGAAACTTTGCTACGATTTACGTGCCGGGTAAGACAGTTTATTCAATCACCCACTCGGTCTGCGAGGAGACATTCAAACGCGTGACTTCCCCCGTCTCATTTCATAACGCGACGTTCACGCTTTTCGGGTTTTTCTCGGTTTCCACCCAGGCGTACCTTCGTGTGATAAGCAGAAACATGTCCGACTGTTAGGGGCTTGACGAAAGGAGGCCTTGACTTCAAACTTCACCTTCTAAATGAGCCTTAAATTTCAGCTGCGTTATAACGGGCACATTTCGTATTTTATCTTTTATTAGTTTTCGCCGTGGGCTTTTTGAAGTGTCCCACAAGAATAGGTAGATGTCGGAGGGGGGGGGGGGGGGGGGGCGTGTACATCAAAGTTGATTGTTCAATGCTGACGAATATGAATATTTTCCCTCTATTTGTGGTTTGCTCTGTTACACATCCCCGAAATTAACGTTTTTTTTAATCGTTTTTTGTTCGGCTTCTCTGCCACGTTTGAAAAGAACTCGCAAATAAACATGAACTTGAGCGAGGTCATTCTATATACCACGCTTCTTAAAATAGATGGGCGGAACTGTGGCGCGTTCAAATACATGTTGGAAGTTGTGGTGTCCGGTCATCTTGACCAGTGGCTGAGCCATTATTTTTTTTTCTTTTTTTTTTCCCTGTTATCTCATTTAAAAATCAAATCATCACAACACTTCATTTGCTTATTGTATTCCCGCTCTACATTTTCATAGGATCGCTTAATACTGTGTGGTATTTAATACGACTAGATTAAATTTGCACTAAGGTTCACAAAGCCTGGATGGATAACAGGATTGTTGAACAATTCACAGAGGCAACTCTGATGTTAAAATTTTACATTTACAAAAAAGTGAGTGTGGCTTGAACCCCTAATTTTTTTCTCCCTTTGGTAAGATTTCTGTTTTTTATTTCTTTTTGAATTCTTTTTGGTTAGTAAAGAATCAATACTATTTTCTTTAGAAACAGCGTGTTTGTTTCTGTTCCCCACTTTTAACCTTGAAACAACAATGGTAAAACTGCAGAGGATAAACAAACCGGCACTCTTTAAACAGGTGTTGTTCCACTTTCGTTTGCCCAGAAGGGCACTGTATCATCATTTCAAGAAAGAAATGTGCAAATGCCGTTCTACCTAGATCATTTGACATGAAGAAAAGAAGCTTTATCAAAAATGTGAAAACCTAAACTCAGAAACTTGAGTACAAGCAAACCCTCTAGTTTAAATAGAAGTCATTGTTCCAACCAACTGAATTAGTATTTCTTTTCATTTTTTTTATTTCTTCATATCCCTTTTCCATTGTGATATTGCAACAATACTAGTTCCATATATATTTTTACATGATCTCAATTGGAAATCTAACTATACTGCTGTTTGTTATGCATTTTTAAATCAAATTATTATACAATGCCATCATTCTTAACATTTTTTTTTTCCCCCCAACAGCATCATTCAGGGATTTCATTAGTAAATGTGTGTCTCTTTAGAAATAGATACTTTTGGACTGGCTTCATGTTTGTCCATGACCTAAATAATTTTCTTTCACAATGTTTTTCTCCATCCAATCTGAGACTAGACATGAGCCACTAATTACCATGAAAAAAATGTTGTTGTTTTTTTGACGTGCGGTACTGATGCATCAGTATAATTTCCTATTTAGCAGATGTATTGTTAGTATCAAGACCCTGTCTTATTGCAACTAATATGTTCACAGTGTTTATCCAAGCCAGCCAAATTGAGAGGTAGGGCAGTTTGACAATTTGTTCATAGTATTGAAAGTCTTTCATTATGTAACTGCAGTAGGGATGCCCCATGGCTTGCAGCTAGAGGAAGGACAGAATTGGAGGTTGACAGTAAAGTGCGTGATTATAAATGCAAAGTGACTCAGACATTAAGTCAGGTTTTCACACAACATGACGTATGGGTTATTGCAGTCCTCTATGTTGCCTGAAGAGCTTCTATTATGGGCTTGATTAATGGTCGTTGCTGTTCTTGAGTAATGTGTAAAGACACGGCAAGCAAAATACAATGCCCTATACTCAAATTCTATGCTATTTGCAATATTAGGTTTTTCTCATAATGTTTTTCAGATTTTGTTCTGAATATTAAACTATGCCTGAAAGAAAGGCCAAACTCTTAATTTTTTTTTTTTTTTTTTAAAGACGCAACTAACCTGAATAGTAAACATTCTAGATTGGCCTGGGAAAAACATGGAAGAGATTGTGACTGGACAAAATGCAAATGCCCCATTTGTTGTTGTTTGCTATTTTGATTTACTATTTGAGAGACCGCTGATCAAACTACTTAATATTAGCAGGTAATCATTGATAGGTCATATATGATTGGCAGTCAGCTGTGTATCACAGTCAATAATATTGTTCATTAAATTAATAAAAGGTCAGACATTTAGTAAGTACTTCTACAGGATGAGACAAGTGTTGCTGGATAATTTGACAGGTGAATTTTGTAGGTGTCTCAATACTGATTTAATAACCAGTGAATGTGTGTGTCATTTTAGTGTGGCACCTGTCTATAGTGTTTTGTTTCTTCCCAGACAGTTGCTGTTCAGTACATCAGCAACCTGATGTTTTTCTGTTAATTACCACTTCCCAAGATATTCATCATAAATTGAATGGCACAGGGAAACACTGCAGGCATTTACTGGGGCATCCAAGCTAATGCTGGCAGGAGAGCTGTTAAAAGGTCATATTAATCTCTTGCTTTCCCTTGAATGGAATTGAGAAGAGCTCCTCAGGTGGTAGTCCTGATATTCTGAGCCCTTATTCGACTGAAATGACACATAAATGATGGCTGATTTTGATAATATTTGTAAAATTTCTCACATAAAGTACATTTGTGATGGAGCAGCGATAACAAATAATTAATGTCCAAGATTCACCATTGTTTCAATCAAGAAGCTTGATTTTTATCTTATGGTCAATTACTCTGAAAATAAATCAGTCCTTGAAGATAAAGTTGTCTTAGGTATGTGGCTTGAGAGTGCTTCAAGCCCCCTTTCATGCTTCCCTGTCATGCATTGTTGATGGGCAACAGTGATATCATGTGGCTGCTCTGCCAGTGTCTCAGACTGAGATAGCCAGGGGTGATCGAGACCTAATACACCTTAGGAGGTATAATAATGTGTTTTGCTTGGTTTTCCAGCCATCCTTCATTTTCACTTAAGCCATACAAATCTTTAAACAAATGAAAGCATATCCCTGACACAAGTGTACCAAGGGTTCAAATAACTCATGCCTCGTACAGTATGTGAAAACAGGCAAAAATTCTTGACTTTAAAAAAATTGTTAAATTTTAGTTTTCAGTTAGAAGTAAAAAAGGAAAAGTATATAATCATGGAAAAATTGATTTCAAAATAAAATTTAAAATAACAAATTCTATAGCTGCCCAGCTTACAGGTATTTATATAGGCTTTGGCTGTTGTGCACCTGTTTTAGTTTACACGGTGCCCCTGCTTGCAGTCTTGAAACAGTGGAAGTAATACGATGGCCCTCTAATTGTTTAGAAATGCAAGGATTTATCCAAAGAGATTGTTTATTTTGAATTATTTGCCATTAAGAAACTTGAGTGGTTTTCCTCTTGGGATGCTCTGAAAAACACTGACTGCTAATTTTGGGGTGCAGAAAATGTAAATCTTTCTTAACTCAAATTGCTTGAAACAGCTTGAGAACCATGAGCTCCTTTAATTGACTGTTTCAGGTAGAGTGACCTGTTAAGCCAGGAGTAACCTCAAGCTACAACAGGTCATTAGCAGAACATGAAACACACACACACACACACACACACACACACACACACACACACACACACACACACACACACACACACACACACACACACACACACACACAATACACAACACTTGCACAGCTAATACAAACTGTAAAGCCTCTCACTCTTGTCTAATCCAATATTTGCCGTTTCAAACATACAATAACAGCGTTGCATGTTGTCACATTATATTTGGTGAATATTTTAGTGGTTTTCCTGTCAACAGCCGCCTCATCTGAAGCATGAACATGCAAAATGATTTATGGTAAAGCAACAAACGATTGAAGTGCCTTCTGTGTTTGCACATACCCGAGGAAATTAATCAGAACAGCTTTTTATGAATTTTAGTGCATGAATCCACATATTCGGATCAGACCTAGAGCTAAAGCTTCCTCCTGGCTTCTGTTCTTTTGTTTTTCAGTTTCTTTTAGCACCTCATTTAAGATATTGGGGTTAAAATCATGCAATCACTGAAAGAGAAACAAATAAAATAAGGTTAGTGAAAGGTAAAGGAAGAAAAGCACTGTACCAAGTAATGGTCTTTGACTAGAGAATATCTTGTGTTATGTGTTTGACAAAACATAATTTCCTTCTTTCAGATATGAATGATTTGTCTCTGGCGTTTTCAATGGTGCTGTCACAGACACAGGGCTCTTCTGGTGTTTTTATTGGTTTGAGCTAATAGGTGACTCACTGAGCTGCCGTATCAAGCAGCCTAGAATTTGATTCAGATGGTTCTGGTGGGAGATTTGTTGGTGATGATGTCTAGAGACAAGAAGAAAGTGTTTAACTTGCCACTTGCTGCTTTTATACCTCGCTGTATGTGGGTTTAATTTTTTGCAATTTCCATTATTGCCGTTGTCTCACTCCCCCGTGTTGTCATGCATCCTGTAAGGGCAGAGGAAGAACATTTTAAGATGAATGTGATATCTTCTCCTTCATCCCATCATCTAAAGTGAGAGAGAGGGTATTACTTAATGTGTGCATCTTTCCAGCATCAACAGATACAGCTTTATTCATACTAGTTATAGTAAGATTGCCGTGAAAACTGCTTTTAAAACTGAGACTTCTTTTTTCCCCATTCCTCACAGCAGCTTTTGTCTTTTAATTCATGGCATCTCCAGTTATTTTTTGTTGTATAATTTGTTCACTATGAATTTGTGTAAGTATTGAAAGTTTTAAATATTTTATGTAAAGGATCATTCTAAAATCTCAGGATTTATCCTTTCGGTTTGAATATTTCTCTATGTTAAAATCTCTTCCGGTCGTTAGTGGTAATTTTGTTGCACTCTGTCGGCTCTTTCCCCTTTTCTTTTTTAAGTACTGTGTTTAATCCAGATTTCTTCACAATTTAATGGGTATTTTTTTGGGGGGGGTGTTAGGATTTTGTTTTCAAAAGAGGATTGCCAACCCACTGACATGTGTCCATGATTTTAGAAATAACTTTAGAGATCGAGGAGAAAATGATCTGAACTTTGACATTAATTGACTTATCCTCACTTTTCATATTAACTATATTATATATGACACAGCTCAAGGTTAAAATAATTAGAAAAAAAGACTTAGATGAAGAAACGAATTCAAAGTGACAGGGTTTTCTGTACCATTTTGACATAACCTAATCTGTCCACTACAAGGGTGTGTTTGTCAATAATGTGGGATTGGATCGATTTCTGGGTCAAGCAAGGAGGGAGAAGCAATCAAATTAGGAATGTACCCATAAGCGCCTCAACAATGCAGTAAATGGAGCAGATGCACCCCCATGATTCAATTACTGGGAGCAAAGAGGTGGTTTTGCTTTGTCACCAAAATATTCCATTATGCATTGTATGCTATTAGGGAAAAAAAAAACCAAACATTTATGATGTAATAGATTTCTGCAAACTTGAAAAGAGTTGTTCTTAAAAATAGCAAAATATATTAATCTAATAACATATTTTAGAAAAGGTATTCTCTCTTTCAGTCTGTACAGTTTGTCCATATAGCAGGATTAGGATTAAGTACTATGAAACCGTTTGAATATGCTCTGTAGAAATCATGGCGATCCTATCTATGTTTCTCTGAGTACAATTGATTTTACGGCATTGTTAAGCTATTGCTGCTGAAAACAAACAATGGAGATACTTGAGTCCAGTGTCTTTGGGCATGACGACTTCCATTCACCACTTTGTGTCATTACTGCATCTCGGGTCTGATACCAGCACACAGCCACAATCACGTCCTTTTGTGGAAAATAAGTCAGTCTTTGTGGCCGGCAGATCTATTGCAGTCAACTGTCAGGACATGATCAGGTTGTCATGGGTTACTGGTGCCATTTCCCGCGTGAGCTGAAGGATCGAGCAAATCTTACTACAATCGTTAATTATCTGCTCTGTCTTGTATGTCTGCTGCAAAGTGGATTGTTGGGGTCCCTGTGAAAAGGGAAGCTGTGATAAACACGGAAGGTCAGGGACCTCCATCTACTGTGAAGGAAAACGGTGATGTCGCACACAGTGTTTGACATCATTTTTGTTTGTTGCGATCTGCAATAGTACCAAAAGTTCAGACGATCAGAAAGTTTGGCTGAGATCATTTTGTACAGCTAAGCTCTTGACTCTACACCAATGTTTTTTGCCCCCTATAGGGTTGCCGTCCACCATGTTAAGCTAAAGCCCAGGTGCACGGTGTTGACCATGCTAAAGCGCCTGGACAAGATCCGCTTTCGAGGCCCCAGGACGAGAGAGGACTTCCCAGAACTGGCTGAGTCGCCACCTGCCTCCGACAACGAATGTAGTGACGATATTCAGCTGAAGCCCAGAGCAGCTGCGCGGGACACGGAGGACCTCCTGCGAGACCCTGTAGGTGCTCATCCTGGTTTAATTTGTTATTGCCGGGCTTTCTGTGTATGGTTGTTTGGGACTGAATGGAGAATAGAGCATGGCAGCGTTTTTGTCTAAACCTATGAACAGCTTACGTATAATGACATCTCATGAGAAATGAACAGTGCCGTTTGTCTTTATTACCTTTTTCAGTATTTTGTCCACTCTTTTATTTTATCTTTATTTCTACCTCCTTTTGAATTTCTGTATTTTTCTCCATGGTCACTTCAGTGACAACCTAGTCTGGTTGTAGCTGTCTAGTGTTTAACATGTATTTCCAAACAAATTATTTTGTTTTCTTCTTGTTTATACAATCCCACTTCACTTGCTTGAAAATGATTTTTTTTGATTGTGAATTATTCAATCGTTTCCTTATCTGGAAAAAATTATATGAATTTGCCCTTGCACTTTGTTGCATTTCTGCGCACCCTGAGAGCAATTTTCCACATGGGATTTTTTTCAGATTGATGTGTTTCTTAAATTTTAACCCTCCAATGAAAAGCAGATTTTTGTAGCTGCTCTACCGTCTGCTCTCCTTTTTCATTTGGAAAATCCTTGAGCTTTGCCAAAGGTGCCTATCTTGTCACTGTCTGCTTTTCAGGTAAATAATCATGATTGAAAATTTGTCAGGACTTGTCACATTGCTCTCAACAAAATGGAGGAAATGTGTTCGCCTATTAGAAAAGCCCAGTTTAGGGAGCAGATCATCCAGATACTGAGTTATTGTTGTGCCTCATTTGACCGCATGCACAGACTGATGTCTATGACAGATTGCATCATATTAAACAGACATATCCTCCCTGCTATACGGACATAAGACTGAGCAGTGGCAGTGGCGCATCCTCCCACTTGATGCTCATGATGAAACAATGTCAGCTAAAGAGTAAGCACTAAATATAGATGATGAAAAGGAAAGGGCTCAGGCCTTATGTTAAAGAATCTTAGGTGGTTGCCGGAAAACATGCAAACCACTTTTTAACATATGGAGTTACTGCATCTGTTAATCGTATTAGAGTTCTTTTAGAAGTACCCAATTGAGATTCATAGCAGCAAATTCCTTTAGCGCTTGCAGAAAAAAAAATTAGCACAGATACATTTTTTGCTTCACTGTCTGAATCTCATCTAATCAATGAACCTCGGTGGTGTCTGTATAAACAAAAGCTCTGTTGGCTAATAAGTTGTCAAGAGCTTTATTTCTGTTCCCTTTAACAAAAGAAAGCTCTAGAAATGATGATCAGTTCCCTGTGTAGTTCCACTGGCGTGTGATGATTACCATCAATGGAAAAGAATAAACTGCTAAATAATTACCACTCCACTACATCTCTGGACATCAAGGCACTTGAGACTTAGTCACAGACAGAAGGGGCAGAATGCGGGGAAAGTGGAGAGTTACACTGAGGTGAGTCATAAAATAGATTTGACATTGTAGAATAATTAGGTGCAAATAATCTTTTAAGAGTTTTATGGAAATCCCCAGTGATAATAGCAAGCAAACATATCAGCCCAGATGATCCATTTAACCACTGTATTATAGACACAAGAAAATGTGTAATTTGTGTCACTGTGCTGTGTATAGCCAAGCTTGTTCTGTCCATTTTGATTATCTTAAGTTGCTCTTTATTGGTAAATATAATTTTATAAAAGCACACAAAAAAAAAACTAACTAACTAATGAAAAAGTTATCGAAAAACATCATGCCCCACTCCCTTCAGTCGCTGTCGGTAATTTAATTTGGTGAATTAATTTTTGAATTTTTAAGGACCCATGAGGCCGTGAAAGTATTTTTAGCAATTTTGTCTTTGCATACAATGGTTGTGTTTATACGAATGGGTCATCCTGTACATGGTTCAAACCTGTTCAAACCTCAAATTTAGGAGATTTTTGGCTTGGATTTGGGTAACAATGTTATGAATGTAACATTTGTGCATAGAAAAGGTTAGGGGGATAACTTGTTAAAATTATAGGCCAAGTTTGATTAGTAAATCTGATGTCAGGTTGTGTAGATGACTAGAGTGGAAGATTTATGAGAGGGCTGTCTGTCATCCTCCGCTAAAATTATTTATATGATAACATCCCAAAAAGCTTATTTTACAGAATTGTCAACTGCTTGCAAGCATGAAGAGATTCTGAAGCTAACATGAGCAATGAATCCTTGCCAGGGCCTGCCACTTACATGTCCATTAATCTGTGTAACTCATATATTACGCTTTTTACACTATTGGCACTTCATTATAAGGAAATACACAAGACATTCAAAAGATGGTTTTAATGGATGAGATGGGAATCAGGAGCATGAAAGAGCATATATATTAAATGATCTGATGAGATTTGCAAATCATGATAGCAGTCATGAATCTGAAAAATGAAGAGAAAGTAGTCGGGTAGCCATAAGGACAAGAGCTGAACTCTTGGACTCTAAAAATTCCCAGAGGGCAAACAATTGCCAAGATGCAGAGGAAACACACACAAACATGCACCAAACCACCCCAAAAATAATCAGCTCAGATAATTTTGTCTCCTGCCACACCAGGCTTTGCTCTCCTCTGTTGCAAAGGTGCCCTCGAGAAATTTGCATCTGTCTTTAGTCTTTGTGGATGATTACGAGAATCATTGGCACTGAATGATGCAGGATCAGAAAACATTGCATTCGTTAATACATTGTATCACATTTAAATAACAGGCCCTGGGATTCTGTTTCCTTACTTTATCCCCAAGTGGAGAATCAGTCTGACTTGCAAATAAGTTAGACATATGAAACCTTGTGGTGAATTTGTGATTGAGACATTTAGATCTCTAAATCCCTTTTTAAGCATCAATTATGTAAACGTGTGTACAGCACATTTAAGGTCTAATAGTGCATTGAAGTCTGCTAATCTCTTAAAATAATCTACAACTCCTTTTCACTCTTATAACACACAACATGTTAAATCTTATCGTAATAGGAATCATGTCATCGAAGACGTTTCATATCAGATAATCTTGTATCCTCCCCTCCCCCCAAATTGCAGTAACATTGTGTCATCATGAAACCTTTAACCTTTGGCAGTACATGTTTGTAATTTTAAGCATGCACTCAAGCTCAAACCTGGCTCTAAGCTGAATTTCGCCTGCGAATCAGTGTTTTTTATATGCCATGGAAGGCACATCACAGCACTGATGAGTCATACACATAAGCCCCAAAATAGATTGCGCTAACTCTTATTCCTCTTGTGACACACTCAAGCATGCTGTGACTAAGGATGCATTTCAGTCTCTCGTCCAAAAAGCATGCAGTTGCATTCAGCATCCAGGTGGGTGTCTCATCTTAACTGCACAATTTTCTTCACAGGTTACCTCCAGGCATTAGATAAATGTGCCGACACAAATAGTTTGTAAACGTCCCCTTGATTACCTCATCTGTTACAAAAGAGAGCAGACTATGCCCTTGGGTTGCAAAATACAGTTAGTGAGACTTTTTGACAAAATAGCCTGTATTATCCCTACCAAACAGGGAGAATGTCACTAGGCAGATGGTGTACAGTCATGGCTTGGGCCTCCTGCTGTGACCTCACTGGCCTATCCCTCTTATTCCCGCTTGATCAGGGTTATTTTCATGCCGCTTTTGTCTTCCTTTGTGTCAGGGTATCCATCATCTGGCAAACAGCTGAGGTATATTTCAAGATTCAGAAAGATGCAATGGTGCAATGCAGATTAAAACAGTGTGGCGAATATTTTATAATCTTGAATAATTTCTTCTGTGTGTGTGTGTGTGTGTGTGTGTGTGTGTGTGTGTGTGTGTGTGTGTGTGTGTGTGTGTGTGTGTGTGTGTGTGTGTGTGTGTGTGTGTGTGTGTGTGTGTGTGTGTGTGTGTGTGTGTGTGTGAGCGGGAAAATCTTTGAAATTAATTAATATTAATGTATATTGTAATAACATCATGCACTGTGCATAGTGGTCATGAAGGGCTTCTAAATCCTGTGTTAACCTTGAATCTAAACACAAGCATTCAAATATAATAAAGCATCCCTAATCTATCCCGTTATTTTCAAATTAGTAATTGTTAAACTGTTGAATTTCTGGCATTTTTTTTTCTTCAATCATTTTTCAGGTATTTGGAAAATTCTTAAAAAGAATTACCTGGCTGATACGTATATTATGCATTGCAACCAAATTATCCTTTAGTTTTTTGTGTCATGATCAAACGTTGTCATCTGTAGTTTTGAATAAATGTGTTCACTGCTGTGCAGCTGCTTGTTTATTTTGATGCCATGCATTTTTTAAGCTTGAAAAGGAAGTTACATAATTTGTCAGATCGGTCAACCGATATACTTGGAGCTCTTCTCTTTTGATAGTGACATTAGCTGCAAATTGCACCTGTAGTCAGATCCAGACTTATTGTAATAGTCTAACATTGATAAATCGTGTTTGTGTGTAAAAGGCATCCATAGAGCGATGCTGCAGTATATAGGGCATCTTTAAAGATTCATGCAGAGGTTGGGCAAAATAAACCACTGAATCTGAACAATAATGGAGTAGTACAAGAGCAGTATGAAAGCAATGTCAAATGGGTTTTAAATTAAGTAGTTATGCAGGCAATGACAGACAGCAGAGAGATATTTACTGCCTCCTCCAAGGATTTCAAATGACTTACCAAAGAAAAGTTAAACAAAATCGAAACTTAACAAAGGAGATTCCTTTTAGAATGTGTGTGTGTGTAAACTTAGACCTTACATGAACTTAAGCAGAGTCCCTGCCAAAATGTTGAAGCAGTGAGTAAGTGTGAATTCAATTACAAATAGTATCACAGAGCTGTTGTTTTCTAACTCCCATTAGGTGATAATATTAATTAGTTGGCATACATCATTCATCTTTAGCATGTCTACTGAAAACCTGAAAGTAGGTTTTAATTTCAGACATATTCATCGTTAGTCCAAACAAAAATTGTTTCACAGCAGAACCCTGCCACAGAGAGAGTAGGAGGACAAGCACCGTAATTATCAGTTGATACATTTTCTAGGATGATGTGAAGGCATGACCTACTTTTAATTACCAGGAGGGTTAAGACTGACAACCACCGTAACGTTAATTTCTGATTATGTGAAATCTTTTAGGTAAAAATCTGGGACACTGATAAGAAGCATTAAAATGATGTTGGTTGTGCAATAGATGGGAGAACCCCTGCAACTCCATCGACCAATTCTATCATCTCATTGATGTCCTCCCCTCCCATCTTTCTCCCATTTCATCTGCCTCTTCAAATTCAACTATCCTTACATCCTTATGCAACATTCTCCGTTACACATTTACAGAAGATGTACCAGTTTATCCCAAGTTGTCCTTTATTCAGCAAAACTATATCGATATTTCTTCGGGTGTCTCTCTACCCTTCTCTCAGGTTAAGCATTGGCTTGTTCATAAAAATTATATTTTAAATATTTTTCAGCTCACGGTCAGTTTTGTGGTGTCATGTTCTCCCTCCCTTGCTCTCTTTTATTCTCCATGGCACATCATCTTAAGTCACTGCAGCAGAGAAATGCCAGCACTCGAGCCATGTTGGTTGTTGTCGGGGAGAAGATACTGCAGTGTGTGTGTGTGTGTGTGTGTGTGTGTGTGTGTGTGTGTGTGTGTGTGTGTGTGTGTGTGTGTGTGTGTGCGTGTGTGTGTGCGTGTGTGTTAGTCTCTTAAAGGACCCCAGCTGTAGTGAAGCACATCAACCTGCAGTCCTCGTCATCAGCCTGCACAGCCGTCCCTTGCACAGCCGTCTTCTGTAAAAGCTGTGTTCCTTGTAATGTGTGTGTGCGTGTATGTATGTGATGGATTTAAAGCCCCGAGTCATATGTATTTGAGTCATCACTCTCGCTGTATTCAGAAGAGGGGATCCCCCTCTTTTTCACCTTCTTGATCCTTCTTTCTCACTCTATCTGGACTTCTACTGCGTGAGGAGACGTAAGCGTGAGTCATGGAGTGTGCCAATGTGTCAGTTCTTTGTTTGCTTTTTTTTTTTCTTCTCAGTCATATTGGATGTCCCAGCTAGAGCAAGAGAGAGTCTGTGTGTTTCTTTGCGTTGTAATTTTAAATTTAAATCTGAAATCTGTGTTTGGCCATGCACAGGCAGGTTCAGGGTCACCCACCATGGCTGCAGCCATTCAGGAATTCCAGAGATCGGAGTCAGACCGACTGAATGAAGTGAAAGGTCACTTGGAAATTGCCTTACTGGAGAAACACTTTCTACGTAAGTATGCAAAGATACACACACACACACATGCACATACGCTCACACTTCCTCATAGGCCTGGACCAGATTACATTTTGAGATAATGTCTTGTCTTCTGCAAAGGCCCTTTGAGCAAGTGTCACTTTTTTGTTATGTTTTGTGTTTCTGGTACAATAAAGTGTTTGAGGAGTGAATGTTTTGAAAGGCATATAATTGGGAAATTCTGTGATATTGAAGACTGGACCTTTTAAAAACCTCACACTCAATGTGGAAGCTTTGCAAAGTGCTGATTCTCACCGTAACCGATTGCTTCATTCTGTCATTAATCTGCTCACCCCCCGCTCTTATTTTCAGAAGGCTTTATTAGATATCAGATAGGTTGCATTTGTGGATGTCTGAACAAGCAGTTTTGGCACCAAATTGAAATTGCATTGATAGCGTGGATGAAACAGAGCTGTGGGGTTAAAAAACTACAAATAGTTAGTTTCACACCCGAACGTTTTGTTTGACATAGGGGATAAGAGGAAGATGGAAGAAATAAAATCGTGGCTACATTATCTTGCAGAAGAAATTCATTTAAAGCCCCCTAATTTCCATACATAAATCAATCTCCTCTCTCTTTCCATATTGTTAAAAAGCAGTGAAAAGATTGGGGCTGTGTAGCTTCTATTTCATTTCAAGATTGCTCTGACTACAGACGTGAGCTGCTCTGTCTGAGTTTACACACAAGCATTTAGTGATTGAACAGTGGTTCACATTATCATGCTTAATGTTTGAATTGGTGGTATTTGTCTGGTTTAGTATTCCAAAATTTTTATCTTTTTTTTGCAAAATCTTAGAGAAAGTTGTTAAAATTATTAAATTTAGTCAGGTATCCTCTTCATTTGTCTTATATTGCCATTGGTCCAGCTCTTATTATCCATTTCAGATGTAAATCTGTTAGTCGGCAAGCACTGTTTAAATCTCTGAAATGTAATTTACAGAGAACAATGAATTAATAAATATTGATTGCTGGATGTGAGGCAGTAATGTAATCTAAAAATTTGGAGTGGGCTATAAGCTAAGAATGACCAGAGTTTGACCCTGAAATTACACCGGCAGCGTAACAGAATTGAGCTGCTGATGAGTTGTTTGTAATTAATTTCCCACAAGAGAGGCTCATCAGGATGCAGTGGTTCGGAAATCACGCAATAAATCTTTCATCTACTGTTTTTGCCTTTGTACCCTGCATTCAGGGGGCAGAGTAAAAAAACACTCCAAATCGCTGAAAACATGCACCCGATCATGTACGGAAATGTTTATTTCTCTAAATCAGATTAGTTAATATGCAGTGAGCTAAGATTTTTTTTTCATCGTTTTTTTTTTTATCATCATAAATAAATAAAGATGGGTTCTGTATGACAACACATGACTGGACTTATGCAATAGGGCCAAGTAATATATCTATTAGATATTTGTGTCCCATGAAATTAGATTGTTGACATTTTATATAAAATTTATGATTACATAATGTTACTGTCTACGTACAGACACACATCCTTGTCTGTGGGGAGAAAACAATGTTGGCTTTCTTGTTCTATGCTTCTGACAAGCTTAAGCAGCTATCATGGTACATATTAAAAAAAGACCTACATTATAAATATTTTTCCATATCTTCAGCGTTTATGTGAAATTCACTACCGATACGTCTCCACCAAATGCTCGGCCTCTGTTGTGTGCACCCTGCTTTAATTATCCTCAATCTCAGCAATACACATTTAAAAGCATGTCTAACCTGGTATCCAGTGAAGAGTACTGGTTGTTCTGTACCATGCAAAACATTGACAGTCTTGTGGCGTTTAATGGACTGTGATCCCCCATTGCCTTTTTAGCTGTGTATCTATTAAAAAGAGAGTAAGAGAAAGGGGGAGTGTGATTGAGAATACCTCAGGCTATGTCCCCTCCTATAATGCCTGCATCGGAGCTAAAAGGACAGGCTTTATTGTCACACTGTCAACATGCTAACTGGACGAGCCCCCCTGTGCACGAAACTGTCCTTCATCCTGTTTGCCCATTCCTTGCTTCTATTTGGTTTCCCTGCTCTTTATTTTTTCTCCCCTCCCCCTTTTAAAAATACTCTCAGAGCTTTATTTGCACTTTTCTCTTTTGCAACCTCACTGAATTGCTCCTTCTGGTTTCAGCAACCATTCCCATACTTTTCATCTCTTAATCACTTCCAACCTTGGTTCTTCACATTCCATGTCACTTTATTTTGTCTTTTAATCCTCTCTGTCACAAAAAAGACTATTGTGGTCATGTGGGCTTTTCTGTTTCCAGATAGAGGTGTGCACTCAATCAACCAAGTTACGCAGCTACGGCATATAGTTGAGAATAGACTTGTCATCATTATTGTGCCAAAGATGGCTGCCACTTGGCATTTTCAAAGGCATGGGAAAATCTTTATTTCTGGTTAATTATGTCAGGAAACAGCAATGGTATTAGTGGGCAGTGTTACTGTTGTTGTTTTTGTTTTTATTTGTTTTAACCAAAGCTTCCCAAAGTTGTTGCGTTCGTAATGCTGCAGTCATCATTATTTCTACATTTCCTCTCCCCCTCTCACTCTCCACTATCCATGTCATACATCTCCGTGTATGGTCCCGTCTCTGACTGGTGCGATTGTACGTTGGGGAGTGCTGAAGCATGCTAATCCATTAGAACCTAATGAGTAAATCTGTGCCCTGCATTCTCAGTTAGTGTGCATTCTGTTATTAATTTTTCCACTTAGACTGTCCTCAGCTTTCCTGCCATTTGTGCTGGCATCTCAAAATAACATTTAAAGTGCATGCAATTTTTGAATCAGCTTGCCTTAGAAAATGTATATCCATCGGCTATGCATTGAGTCTGCTGCTTGTTTCAAGTAATCAGATTAGCCATGGAGAAATAACAAGTTATATGTCTTATGTAAGGGCTTTACTGGAGCAAGGGTAATATAAAGAAATGACATGCCATCCTATGAGAAAACTAGACAGTGGTTGTGTAAGAATTTGTGAACAATAACAGTATCTAGCAATGATCCCAGTTCTGAACCAGCATGTATCCAAACGTGGTTGGTTTGGCTTGCCACTAACCTCATCATTATCTGTTTGTCAGTGCTAATGGTTTGATGTGCAGTGGGCATTATCCTGTTCCTATCAATCTCTGAATAAGATTTGCTTATACCTAATTAATTTAATATTTCCCAAGCAGGAACAACTGCTGAGTTTATTAATAGTTTCCTCATTTTCTGCAGGTTTGGGTCATAAATGAAGCCTACACACATTTTCCATGCTATCTCACTCTCACTTGTTCAATTTTGATAAGACATGTTGCAATCAGTGTGATGATTTTTTTGAGCATGATTGAAAAGCCAAAAAAGTTATGGGAGGATGAATTTATAGTCAAAATAGGTGTTGGCCTTATATGAAAATCTGCCACTTAATTTGTCATTGCCAAACAAAATACTTAGCTCACAAGTATGGCTGAGATCCAAACTTTTTTTTTCTTCTTAAACTCAGGTGGGCTTCTCCTCTTAGGGTTCAGTGGATTTTAGGATGATTGTTCAGTGTGTGTACTTCTCAAGTTAAATCATAAGCAATGTTTGATGAATGACAGAGTAAGCAGAGAATTGTTACCCTTACCCTCTGTTGTTTCAACTAATAATTAAATGTTATCTGATGCCTAATTGCGATGTCTGTCTTGGGATCATATGGTGGAGAATCTGTTCTGTTTCCCAGTTTGCATATTTATTTTATAAGGAATCTGACCACAGTTTTCCTGAGCGATTGTTCTGCGATAGATTTATGGCAAGGGGCATAAAAGCAGATGAATATATCAAGTGATATGTATTGTGACAAAGGGGTGAGTCATAGGCAATCACTTCATTTATTGTAAATATAAGTACTGGCCTTATTGTAATTTCCTTTAACAGTGTTTTTTTTTTTTATTTCCCTTTTCCCCTTTTTCTTTTTTTTGCAGTTGTCTTGTTTTTTTTTTAAGATGTTACACACATCCCTCTCTTTGCATCAAAATTTTGTTTGTGTTGCACACGGCTTTGTTTATTTTTACTTCTCTCATTCCCAATACCTTTTGGGAGTATTGCAGTAGTGGTGATGTAATAATATGAGCGTTAGAGTAAAAGTGAGGCTATCCTTTTTAAGGTCATGAATCGAAGGTCACTGCAGGGGAACAGTGTGCCGTGTGCTCTACTGTGACTGACTGATCAATATGGTGTCCTCGCTGCCGTCCTACTTTACACTCGAACGAGAAATATACTGGCGTGACAAACACATTGAGGCTATCCAGCAGCAGGACAAATCCAACACGTAAAAAGATATTTAGCAGAAAGTGCTAAGTAAAAACTTCCTCCAATATGTAGATATGAAACCAAGATTGATAGCGACAATGGAGAGGAAGAAATTATCCATTTTAAACTTTACTATCCCCCTCCATCAAATATTTTCTGGGCCTGATTCTATCTCAATTCCTCTGAACTAGGCAAATCCTTGAATGACCTATGTTCAGATAGCAACAGACTGTATGCAGTTTTAAAATACATCCAGCACACTGAAATAAAAGTGATGTACTCTGACTTTTGATGTGGGACTTTTGGAAATTTGACTGAAATTTTCCCTGGAAGATCTCATAAGAGGATCTTCCTGGCTTAAGTAAAAGAAATAAATGCAAAAATAATAAAGGATCACACCATCACATTTGTCATAAAACTCAAGTCTTCCATAATTCAATCTTAAAGTCATGTATTTAAAGATATGAAATATAATTATCTGAAAAAAAATATGATTATTTGCTATAAGTGTCCCGAAAACATTTATTTACAGATGATGTGCTCGAATGTTGTGGGGAAAATGAAAACCTACTCATTGTCTTCCTCTTCTCCTCCTTTTGGCTTTTCCCTTCAGGGGCCACAGCGAAATCAACCTTCTCCATCTTCTCATCTGCTTTCCTCACTTCACTTTTACCAATCTCTGCCACTTTGTGGTCTACAATAGTCACCTTTATACCATTGCCTGTACTCCCTGTACTCCTGTCTGTTCTCTTCAGTCCCCTCAGTGTCCCACTTCTTCTTTGCAAACCACTTTCTTTGTATATACTCCTGCACTTCCTCATTCCACCACCAAGTCTCTTTATCTACTTTCCTTCCAGATGAGTACTCTCTTATCTGTCTCCTTGATAACATTAGCTGTAGTTGTTCAATCATCTGGAAGCTCTCTCTGACCACGCAGACCACCATACAACCCTCCTCCCTTTTCAGCTTCCACCACTTTGTCCTCTGCCCTGCCTTTGTCCTCTTGATCTTCCTTGTCACCAGTCATCCTACAAACCAGGATCCTATGCTGTCTGGCTTCACTCTCAACTACAACTACTTTGCAGTCACTGATCTCTGTCAGGTTACCTCGTCTATACATGATGTGGTCTCCCCGTGTGCTCCTACCTCCACTCTTATAAGTTACCCTATGTACCTTTCTTTTCTGGAAAGAAGTGTTCACTACAGCCATTTCCATACTTCTGCAAAGTCTACCACCATCTGTCCTTCTGCTTTCCTACCCTGTATACCAAATTTCCCCATCACTTCTTTATCCCCTCTATTGCCTGCACCAACCCGCCAATTGCACCAATTACTACTCTCTCATCTGTGAGTATATTCTGCATCACCTCATCTAACTCATTCCAGAACTTCTCCTTCTCCTCAAACTCACATTCAACCTGTGGGGCATAGCCACTGACAACATTTAGCATCACATCTTCAATTTCCAGTTTCAGACTCATAAGTCTAGCTGACATTATTTTCACCTCCAGAACATTCCTAACAAACTCCTCCTTCAAGATAACTCCTACTCCATTTACCTTCCTGTCAGTACCATGCTAGTACAACTGGTCTCCTGGACACAGTATATCCATCTTCCTTCTCCGCATCATGTCGACCAACTGTCTACCTTTTCCTGTGATAGTCCCGATATTCAAAGTTCCTACTCTCAGTCCTCAGTCTTGCCTTTCCTCTTCCTTCTCTGCTTCTGAACATGTCTTCCTCCTCTCCTTCTTTGACTTAAAGTATCCCAGTTTCAACCGTCATTGGTGCCGATGACCCACAGGGCACCAATAGCGGTTGTTGTTGTTAAGTCCTGGCCTCGCGCGATCTGATATGAAATTGTTAGATTTGGTTCGCATGTTTGGTTTTGGCAGATGTTTTACGCAGGATGCCTTTCTTGACGCAACCCTCTGCATTTATGCAGGCTTGCTCAGGGAGACACTTGTCCATGCCCCCCCGAGGCTGGCTCAGGGAGACACTGGCCTGTGCTGCCCTGAGGCTGCATTGAAAACCCACTCATTGTATTTATTGATATTTCTGTTTCATAGCAGAATGTATTAGGATAGCCAGTTTTCTTTTTCATTCTGTCAACTATGCTTTCTGACTTTTACTGTGTTACACGCTCAACAGTTTGAGAAGTGTTTAGTCAATATTCAGTAAATGTAGCAGACTGAATTTTAATGCAACAGGTGGTCATGTGGGAAGAGAGCTTTTGGTTCAGTCTTTTGATGAGATGGCATTTCAACAGTTCTGAATGTGCTAATGCTTGATCTGCACTTAATGTAAACACATATGATACCATTTATACTCTTGTGTTGCTTGAACCTTCGGCTGAACCATGGCTTGGTCTTTGGCGCTCAGAAGAGATTGCAGTCTCAGCTGGGTAGCTATCATGTAATATTATTTATAACATAATTATGTTCTCCAAACAAGTACATGCGGTCTTCCATGCTGACAGATCATTGGATTATAGAACATATTTTATCGAAAGTATTGGTTGCATGCTCATTTTTCTTGCATTATACGAACATCAACACATCCATGTAACTGATCTGGATGGCTGGCAGTGCTCCCCCACCCACTGCCTGAGAAGGAGTTTGGCTCTATGCCCTAGAAACAAGATTTAAAGAGATAAAAGAAGGAAAGACCACACATTTTTTTTTTGTTTGTTTTTTTTTAGCATTTTCTTATTTTGCATAAAGACTGTAAAGATTGAAAACGTGAAGTTAGCTGCTGTGGGAGAAGAGGGTACAGAGAATAGGTTTAGATGGAGGAGATGGCTATTGTGACCCTTGAAAGGAGCAGCCAGAAGAATAAGCAGAAGAGGACTGCCAAAGATTGAGATTTGCCTGTAAAGTCAGCATAATATTTTGGAAAACATAAAAACAAGAAATAGAGAAATCAGGACAGTCAGAGATACTTGGGCTAGAGTAGGAGACAGGAGGCCACAAAAACCTACAAAGGAAAGACAATAAAGGCTTGTATGTATGTATGGATACATTTTTTTCAGTTATTTTACAGTCTGAATTAAACTAGAGTTAAAACCTCCTTAACTGCTATTTTGGAGCAAACATCTATTAATGTTTGGTCTTTAGCTCTTGTATGTCTTACATTTAAGTGAAAATATGTTAAGTGAAAATATGTTGATGGATATGCATGTAAATTCCTGTAATTCTGAAATAAAGACTAATTGTTTGCATGGCATGGTTGCAGTCCAGTATGACTCTATTTTTACATGGGTTTACAAACTTAATAAAAAAAAAATAATTTTTTTTTTGTTTTTTTTTACATCATCCTCTAAAGATGGGAAACTAAAGGAGTTTTGCAAATAATCAAATAATATCTGAAAAAATGAAACCTAATATTGAATCTCTGAATATCAAGCATACATTATAGTCTGTTAGTCTGTCTCCCTTGCTCTATGTCCTAAAACCAAAAAACAATGTACGTATGCTCCTGTTAATGAAAATATAAAGCATGTGACTGATATGCCTGTTCGTTTTTATGAGGTTTAGACTTTTTTTTGCTTTTGCAATCTTAATGGTGTCCTTGTGTCCTGTTGAAAACCTCTTTCTTTCTGTCTCTTACTTCTTTCAAAGTTCATTGTTTTTCATCAAGTAAGGGATGCGTAATATTTCTTTTGATTACTTAATCAACTGACTTGTCCAGTTCAGGGACTGAACAGAGGCAATGAAGCTCAACCTTGGGTTCTACTAAAGTCAATCAATGTTGTGGCACATACTGTGAAGACTGGGTACAATGAGTCTCCAACGTGAATTGGCCAATTCTCTCCCTCTCTTCGCGTTTTCTTTCTCTGAAACCTCATGCCCCCACCTTCGTTTAATGAAAAGAGCCATTGTCTGTAGCCTGGATTGAAAAACTCGCTCAGTACTTTTCCTTTGACGTCTTAGTAAACGTTGCTTGTTAGATGAAAAGGGATTTGCAGTGCTTGCATATGACTAGTGCAGTATTTCCATAAATGTCACACGTATCTGCACAGCTCTCATTTATATACCAAAAACTTACTGATACTTGTGTAAAAGTACAGACCTTATGAACGTTAATACCAAAACGTGTGTGTGTGTGCGTGTGTGTGTATTTTGTTATTGACTGCTCCTGTGTACTGATAAATCTCAGATTCCAGGCCCTCTTAATCTGCTGGCCACCAGGCAAAGCCCCACCTCTCTGTACCTCCACTACCCTCCTCTTTCTACCCCGAGCCCAACACTCAGTGCAGCTCGGGTCACTGACCTTCACTCAGTGTGTGGAAACCCATCAGAATAGTGTTGTTGGTTGCTAGTGACAGATTAGCCCAAAGGAGTCTTTGGTTTGCGTCTGAGTAGATCATTTTGACATGGCACCTATCTAAAGTTATGAAAAAGTTTGAGGACATTTGAGATTAGCCAAGTTAGCCAAGGGTCCCAGAAAAGGAGGTTATCTAGGAGAGTCTGCAGTTGTGGCTCGATTTCAAGAAAGAGACAAGGCGGCCACTCTGCCATCTTGCTCTGGCTTGAGTGCCCTGGGGACAGGGCAGCAACAGAGACGGATGGGCGTGTGCAAGGTGGAGGACTTCAGCGTTGACAGCTTTGAGCTTCTTTACAGTGGAACTATTGATAAGATCAAGAGCCACAAAAGTAACCTCAACCTAAGTAAGTTTGTACCCTTGCCTCAGTTGGTTAAACCAGTTAACTTTAAAATGCAAAATCAATTTATGTAAACTTTCCTATCTGATTTGACAGCAAAACCACCATAAAATCACCATAAAACCATTTAGACTCCAGAAACATACTATTGGAAAGTCTGTCACAAAAATATGGATGTATTATTATGTCATAATAAGCTGTACTTTTGGTTTATATTGAGAGGACATCATTTGTGATTTTTTTTTTTGTTCTGGTAGGTCAAATTTGAGTCAAGTGGCAATTATTGCGCTGAAAGTGTAGCTGGTGATAGCATATAAGCAGTACTATATAATCTACAAAATCATGTTATTCATGTGCCTCTTTCAATAGCAACTCCTAACAATGCTAAATGTGTGAGAAATGAAATATTTCTTCAGATAAAATAAGTGTAGAAATGTGCTATATAGGAAGAAAGCTTATATTTAAAGGTTGACCATAATACCCTGTTACGGATGTGCGTAGGTTTTGTGGTGTAATGACGTGGGTCTTAGACAAGGTTAATTGTAAGCTTCTGCAGATCATATGGTTCTGTGTAACTGTGCCAGAATCTATGCCACTAACTTGGTACAAGTTTATCTGCATTGACTTTTTTATTCCTTTTGTGTGTTAAATACAACATTACAGATAACATAAAGATTTATTTTATTAAAACCCATACTTTGCTCAAAAAGATCTTGTTCATCATGAATTGTGATTTTTAGATTGGTTATCATCATCATCTTATAGAGGGTGAAAATATCCAATCCAGGGACAATATCGTACTCAATATGCTGTTCATTGATTTTAACATATGTTGTGCATCCATAAACTTCAATGGCAGCATGGCGGCACAGTGGTTAGATCTTCTGCCTCACAGCAAGAAAGTTCCTTGTTCTCTGTAGAGTTTGTATTTTTGAAGGGGTTCCTGTCAGTTTCTCCAGTTTCCTCCAGTCCAAAATTCTTGCAGTGGGTTGTATGTCTTCACATGTGTCAACTGACGACTTGTCAAAAACCATTTGGACAGGCTCCAGGCCCCTTACGACCATGAGTACAGGAAAAGTGGTATAAATAATGTTGAATGAATGAATGAGCTTCAACAAGTTGATTACTCAAACTTAGGTATCTGAACATAATCATGTCTACAGGGATGAAACTTGTCCTGGTACTCCTTTCTACAGAAGTTGAATTTATATTGACCATATAGTCATATAAAGGTTATCGGAGTGTTGGTCCTCTAAACACTGGTTTTCAGTGTTTTGTACAATTGGGTCAGTAGTTGCATGGTGTGGGGAACAGGGTACATAAAAGATGTCTCTCATATGAGATTCAGCAATGGTTGCTGCTTCTTCGTGTCATCTGAGCTGTACTCGGGCACTCAAACCTCCTTGGATTTTTTTGTCTTTTCAAACTCAACATTAAAACATAGTACACGTAAACAACATTTACCCACTGGAATACACTTGTACGCCTTTGTGTTATTTACCATCAAGCTAAAGGGAACTTGGTGACATCTTTGCATCATGATTAATTGCCCCTTAACAGGATCAGTAAATTCTGTCATTTTATTTATTACCATAAAGTGAAATTTGGTTAACTTTCACCAGATTTCTCTTTTGTAGCTTTTTGAGAGATTAGTTTCATGGAAAGCCTGCATGGAAAAGAAGGTCAATGCTATTAAAAGAGACATCTCCTGGCATGGCATTTAGCTAATCCCCCGTCTGTGTTACAGATGAATGGTCTAGTTACCATAGACCTGTGATATGCTAGTCCATGATTGAGATTATATATTTGAGATAATATTCCAATTAGAAATGGTGAATTATTACAATGCAGTGCCATGACACACCTGTGGGGCTACATTGAGTACACTATTAGAAAATGAGCAAGTCACTCGGTCAGGGAAAACCCAAATGTGAAAGAAATAAATGATGAATTGAAGGAAAGTTGCAGTTAAGTAGAAAAGCACTTCAAGGTGAAAGTTGTAGCATCATCAGGTCAAAAACTTTGAGATTAGGTAGAACGTCTTCATCTGTTGTTACATTGCAAAATTACAGGCGTCCAGTTATTTGCACAAAGATGCATGATATATGAAGCCCTACTGTTAAGCCATCACATTCATATTCTACATTCTGTCTTATACATGCGGGCACTTTTGCTTTGCCTACATCATGAAAAATAAAATTTCTTAAACCGACAGTGTAGTTGGAACTACTTCCTTCATTTAGCCAAAATGATTTAGCCAGGCTTAACCTGTAGAGAAAAAGATCAGCCACTCATTGAAGAATCAATTTAGAATATTTAGAGTAAGTAAGCATGATTGATTCTCACATAATTTGAATTCATGCTGTGATGAGATGATGAGATGTACTATTGCTCCCAGGATTGAGAAATGAATGAAAAGTATATGCTAGTTTACAAATGGCTGTAAGATCTCCTGGAACTGAGCAACTGATCCAGTAAGCTGCTTAGTCCAAAGAGACCTTTGGCCAACCTTTCCTTTCTCTGAATCACTCACTCACTCACTCACTCACTCACTCACTCACTCACTCACTCACTCACTCACAAAATCATCTGAAATTCAAATACATAAATACTTGCTACATGGAGCAGATTGAGGGCTAACCATATGTGTACCACTTCTGTGTGCAATTAATTGCATTCTTCATATCCATTAAATAAATATGTATGTCCAAAATCCATGAAAAACCAAAGTGGGAGGTGCATGTTTCAGTGTGTATCTGTGCACATTTCACCTTACTAAATATTCATGTGTACCATCAGTCCTGAAACACTAGACTCAGATGAGAGACCTATGATGTTGCACCCAGGCTTCGAGGGACCTGATACCAGAGACCACTTGATGGTGGAAGACTGACAAAGAGGAACAGTAGGGGAGAAGTGAGGGGAAAACAGAGATCTCTGGCCTGATTAGAAAAGGAATATGAAACCAATGGTGGGACTTAAAAACATTATTGAAAGCCTTGATCATACTGTGGCTACTTTTTTCTTCTTTTTTTTATTTTATTAATTAATTTAGTTTCATTAAGTTACATTTTGGTGAGACCTGCATTGCACTTGATCAGACAGCCGTTGTGTGGTCTCTGAAAAATATTTTAGAGTACATTTGCATAATCATAACTGCAAAATGAAAGGACCAAACACAGAAAAGTATATTTCTATTGTAGTCTTAAAGAATTGTTGAATCCTCCATGGATAGTGATTTCTACTTTTTTTTCAAATTATTAGTTTCCATTTCCAATTTAAACAGGACTATCTGTCTGTAGGATCAAATGAATGATTTGCAGCTGGTTGTTACAAAGTGTTCAGCAATTCAGATGTATGGAAATTACATTTTAACCGGAGCTCAAATATCAACTGATATATCAAATCACAATTCAAAAGACATCTGTTTAAAGCGGCCTTTTCCATCTGATGCCAACTGCTCTGTGACTTTTATTTAATTATTTATTTGGGTTTTTACTTTTATTTATTTATTGATTTTTTTTTAATAGCCACTTTGTCACTTTTAAGATAAACTTTATTCATCCCCACAGGGGAAATTCCTTTGTTCCAGCAGTGTAACAGTTAGAATGTCAAAATATATATATCTATATATATATATGTGTGTATATATAGATATATATATTGAAGATGGTCCAGATTCAGCCCTACCACCGAGCGGGCTTTCCTCACTGTCTTGTTTAGCCTATTGACCTCACCAGTCCTGGCACTGCCATACTGCCAGTTATGGATAGCCAGTCTTTCGGGTGCTGGAGTACAATGGTGCTGGTAGTGGTCATGTCTGTGCTTGGGGGAAGGGGTGGTGGGGTAGGGTGGGTGTCTGTGTTTTTATTTTCATTGTTTCTTTTAAATTTGCATTTTGTTTATATGGATGTGTCAATACAGTGTCCTTGAGTGCTGATTCAGGGACCTGAAATTAAATGTATTATTGTTATTATTGTTATTATCAATTGTATTATTATCTCTGGCAGAATTGTTTAATCCCAAATTGGGATGGTATCTAAAATTTCACGTTTTCAGTCATTTAAAGATTTATTCATTAAAAAAAAAAAAAAAAATCCCAGTATAAGTACATTTCAGGGACAAAGCAATAGAAATTGAAACATGATCACACACAATGTTTGTACCACTATTAGAATTTTAGTTGTCTAATATCATACTCACTACGAGTTGTCTATGAATGTATTCCTAATTAATCATGTCCATGAAAATGTCTGTATCCTGCCCCTAAAAGTTTTAGTTTCCTTGTGCATCATTTAATATTAAAGTCAGACATGCTGATCTTTGGTGTTTCTGTTGTTTTTCACAGAGGAGGAGCTGAGGAAGCTGAGGGAAGAAACCAATGTGGACTCTCTGCGGCAGGAGCTGGAGAGGGAGAGGAGCAAGCGGTTAGATCTTGAGCAGAAGATGAGTGAGGTTATTAAGTCCAGGTGAGATTAGAAAACCTAAACTCGAGTTGAGTGCATGATGAGAGGCTGGACATGTCCCATTTCATGCCAAACAATTCCATGCCCACTTCCAGTCTGTTTGTACATTTATACAGTGGGTCAATCTCAAGTGCAATTTGAAACCAATTAGCAAGCAGTGGGCGTTGATTTTGAAACCCCTCCAACAGTGAGTCAGCTTTACTGCAACAAAAACATGCTTTTGTCACTCAGTACGCAGTCAATAAATGTAATTTCTATCACCAAAAACGAAGGACTACTCCCAACTATGATCAAGTCAAAATTATCATTATATGAGAAAATGTGAATGCCTGACAAGAAACAAATTTAAATGACCACTAGTTGAATGGATATGAAGAAAAGGAAATGCATGAAAAAGACAAAAATGAATTGGTCATCTGAAAACAATAAAAACCTGAACTGATTGAAATCAAATAGTTACATCGTTGCTTCTCAGATAGTGGGGGAGCGGATGGGGTGATGCTTAGGGGCTGCGTGTGACCTCAGTGAACATGCTTATGGTGTAGTATTGGCTCTACAATGTAGGCTTTTTTGCACAAAGCATGCGCATACACAGTACATAGCAGGAAATACGAAGTGCAGTGAACAAACCCATGAAAATATTTAACAGGGATGATAAAAAAGCTGGTGAGAGAGGTGGCTTCGCTGTGAATACGTTGGAAAGACCGTTGTGTTTACTGTGTGGAGAAATGTTGGCAGCAGACAGCATTCAGGCAGATAAATTGAGGCATCACCTAAAGACATTACAGCCCTATTATGCTGATAAGCTGCTAGAGTTTTTTCAGCGAAAACGTGCCAAATATCAGGAACAATCATCCCTTTTTATGAAAGCTACATCAATAAACCAGCGAGCACTGTTATGTTAATAAAGTTATTCTTTGTTGCAAGTTGATCATTATTTCTTTCTTTTTTCTTTTCTCTAATGTTAATAAGGATACAATGTTGTGCAGAGGTGTACATATAACAAATGGATTGACAAATTACACTATTTATAGTTGCGGCAGAGTGGTGAGAAGCATGAAAAGACCAGAAAAAAACCTGACTCTTTGGTACAAAAGGTTTTAAATGCATAATACTAATTGTCATCATCGTCATTTTACGATTACTTTGTCATATTTGTGTATGTGTGTGAGATTTATACTCAGGGTGTCAGTTATAAATAGTCATAGTCTGAAATAGTAGGCAAGGAATTCCACAAGGAAGTATGTTTGTGTTCAATGTAAAGAAAGAGGAGAAAAAAAAGAAAACACACAACACATCATGTGCCTCTCGGTTGCCAAGTGCACCATAGTGCACATAGCCATGTCTGTGTCAGCAAAGACCTGCATCTTGTGACACCTAATGGCCCCTTCATTAAACCAAGGGTGTATGCGTGTGCAAGAGGGGTGATCATGTGATGTTTCTCAGCCTGCCAGTGGGAAATTCCACTAATGCTCTCAAAGTAATATTGTCCAGCAAGTCAGTCTTCAGGGTTGTTGAATGTACTGTTTTACAAGATGTTTATCTTTATTTCATCTATCCTTTTTGTGCTGATTTTAGAAAAATTACATAAATATTTGAATGAACTGTGAGCTTAATTTCAGTTCAAGGCTTTTAAACCTGACATAGAAATTAAAAACTAGATATTCGCACACTATTTAAATAGAATATTACATTGAAAGTATAAATACTTAAAACGAATAGTTGTGTTTTGAAAAAGTGGTTCACTAGTAACTTAACAATCATGATTTTTAACACAGTTGAAGGAAATTGTTTGGCAAATAGTCTAGATTGTATTCTGTTAATGACTGCTCACTGTAGCCTTTGGAAGTTGCTGTGGCACCATACTCTTTTAGGAGAGATTCAGTGGGTTGGATATTGTCCCTCCTCCAAATATTCTTTTCATCTTGTGTGCTGAGAATGATGAGGAAAATGTCAGAACACAGTTAATTTAACCCAAGAGATCTGGGACTGATACAGTTACAAAACACAGGCAAAACTTTTCAGACAACACAGGCCAAAAACTTTTCAGAAAAATTTGGTTGAAATAGATCTACATATTTTTTTGAATTACAGAAGAAAGTACTGTTAACTAAAAATATTAACGCTTACACCTGCCATTTTTTTTAGTTTGTCATCTTTTGCCGTTACATTTTTAAAGTATGAATACTACTATTACTACTACTACAACTACTGCGAATAGTAATAATCATGATAATAATAATATTAATGATAATAATTACATGTAATTATTTCTTGAAAGAAAACAAGCTTGCATACTTTTCTGGAACAAAATGATGCCATTGTGTAAAGACAGAGATACAAATGCATCATGTCTTTAGGCCTCCATCCATTGCTGCAGCTATTCATTTAAAACATTTTGTTTTTTTGACTTTCAACATATGATATAGCAGCTGCTTTAATATTTGAACATTAATATAAGCGTCCTCCACAAAAGTAGGTTGAGATTAACAGCTTTCCTTGGGTCCTTCTCTAAGGGTCCTTTATCTTATGTCCTTGACACTTTTTAAACTTTGTGTGTGAAAACATGTGACCTCATAGAGAAGTGAGACTGACATTTGACATATTTTCTCTTTTGCTTTCCTCAGGCTAGAAGACTCTCCACCGCAACCTCCTCGCAAACAGCAGTCACCCTCTAACAATGGAACAGGTACGAGGAGGGAGGAAGGGCGCAAGAGCGTGGAGGGGAGTGAGTGGGAGTGTCGGGGGCAGTCAGGAAATGAGAAGGGAAGGAAGAGTTGGACATCTTCCGAGTGTGGGAGTAAATAAAGAGGATTGTTGAAGTGAGTGAGAGTACGCATGACGTATGATTTCAGGAATGGTTTCCAGGCTTAGGTGTACCATAAGCCAAAATGGGTTATTCTAGGATATATGATAGTTAAGAATATGTTTATATTTTCATTATGGAGGTTACTGTTACAATGAACCAATAGTCAAGGAGTATCACTGTCCACTGTGTGTGTGTGTGTGTGCGCGCGCGCGCGTGCGTGTGTGTGTACTGAACACTATTTTTGTCATTGTTTGACTTCCACTAAACCCAGGGGGGTAGACAGAGAAAAAGACACTTGATTTAGAAAATGGGTCCCATAGATCACCTCATTTAGGGTAGACACGTTAAACTCTTTTGAGGTGTTCGTTAAATGACAACGTGAACATTGACACAACAAAACAATCATATTTGTCATGTAAAATAAATGTGTTACTTCTTTCACTTCCCATAGCGACATTGTTGTTGATAAGTATTGATT
Source organism: Fistularia commersonii (assembly GCF_037954325.1). NCBI lineage: Eukaryota > Metazoa > Chordata > Actinopteri > Syngnathiformes > Fistulariidae > Fistularia > Fistularia commersonii. Next base: position 15,252,288 of record NC_141288.1, read on the forward strand.
TTATCATCAGCAGAGACAGTATTTCAATGGCTATATTGTTTTCCACAATAAGGTCTGGCTCTGCAGCACTGATACTTGACATGATGAGATGAGATGCACTTTAATGATCCCATGCTTGGGAAATTGTTTGTTTTTATACTTTTATGCTTTCTGTTCATGATGGTCTTTTGATGAAAATAACAGTTAAAATGCTCAAGCAGATTTGAACCCTTGTGAGGGTATATTTTACTTGGATAGAATTTGTCTTTTAACTTGACTATTTCCAAAAGGTTAGAAAGGGATATAGTTACCTGGCCAGCCATAGCTTTTCGGGGAGTGTCTTTCTAGTATAGGCTGTTGGATCCATGATAGCCAATAATAAATCAAAACTCATCTTCACACCATCATCCCAGGTCTTGGCATTGGTTCTTAATTGCATTTTTCCATGTTTGCCTGTTGTATACGCTCCTCTACAACTACAGGATGTACATTTATAGTGCAGGTTAACCTTATCAAAGTAGTTGTTCTTACAACCCCTGATGTTTCTAAATACGTGAGATAATGCTTCTCTCTTGTGTAGATTAGGGTTGGGGTTGGATTGGAATGGCTTAATTTGATAATGCATATGTGGCAAGAATGAATCTTCATCTTGGCTCCCATACAGATTCTACAGTGCTTTATCCATGAGCAAACAGTAAAGCAGTAACAGGCAGCTTGCCTTTTAAATTGTAAGCAGCCTCTGCTGTCAGAGTTAAACAAACACCTTAGAGTCTCTTTATGTATTAACTGTTACTTTCAGTCAATTTATTTCCTTGCAAGTTTAACAAACCTAATCTTGATTCCCAAAACAGTCAAAACCGATTCGGCACTATCCATTTTATTCAGACATCATAATCATTGTTGTATTGTATTCTGGGAATACGGCTCATCTGTTTGTTCTCTGCAACAGATAAACAGCAGAAAGAGGTATGGAGTTCGCGGCTGCAGAAGTGGCTGTATGAGCGCTTTGGAGTTTACATTGAAGACTTCCGCTTCCAGCCCGAGGAAAGCACGGTGGAGGCTGAGGAACCGCTAAGTGCTAAAAGGTGGGTGTAAGCTGCTCTAAAAGGGAACATTTAAGTATCTCTCAACAAGTATTGATCCAACAGTCATTCCATATAGCACTCACCATGAACAATGTCACAGTGGGAGATATTGTTTGTTGTTTTCATTTAAGATCATTTTGTAAATAATGAGGGTGCAGTACATTGATCTAAAATATACAGACAATGTCTTGATAAACCTTACTTGCAAAATGCACTCCACATCTTCTTTGCAGTGTGTTGGATTTTGCACATCCCCAGAGGAAGTTATATCCAAAAACATTAGTTAGGACAGAGGAGGTTTAGCGTTTTGTGTTTTCTACTAGTTATTTCTCTGTTCTTACTTTGCAAGTGTGTTATGTCACGGTCTCCTCCTGTAATTACATCAGTTTGTATTTGTGTGATTGTACATGGTCTATGTATTCATACTTTTCCATCTTCTCTCTTTATATCCAGGTTGACAGAAAATATGAGGCGACTCAGTGAGTAATCCTTTTGCTGTCACTGCATCCATGCTTTTATGGATTGAAATTGCACCTTTGGTAGCTGTAAAAATGTGTGCAAGAAATAGATATTTAAAAACAATTTCATTTTCTGTTAATTTTTAAAATTCAAGATAAAATTTCAATAGATATTCTAGTTTTAGGGGAGATTTATTGTACTTCATTCTGTACATAGAAAGTCATGTTTAATAATTATCATAATCATCATATTATAAATTTACATTTATCAGATTTATTTTACAGTTTTCTGTAAAATGACAGAAAACATGCAGACTCATTTCTCTATTTGTGTTGCTTCAGAGCGAGGAGCCAGACCTGTCACCAACTTTTTAAGGAACCTGTCCGCCTTATCAAATTGGCACTCTGTCTACACCTCAGCTATTGCCTTCATTGTAAGTGGTAATTTTTATAATTGATGGTAAAAAGCTGAAAAGTAAAATATGTTTTATCAATAACAGCAATTCTAGTTGTATCATTTTACAACCATCAAATATCATTGTCAAATTAAGTAGCAGGAAAAATGTCAAAGTGGATTTGGTTAAGAACTCAAGTAGTCTGATCTTTACTTGTATTATATCATCATCAACGTCAATAAATGTGGTCATACCTCCCTGAACTCTTTTTAATTCTATTGTTCACAAATGCCTTTAAAAGCATTACCATTGGCCAATGACTCGGCATCAGAACAATTCTTCTATTGAAGTCTTGACATTGTGTTTTTGTCTTGATTGTAAAGCCATACAATTTTATTTAGTACACCTCTATCAGGTACAAGTGGATGTTATCGTAGTGTTAGTGTTTCTGGTTCTGAAATTGAACTCAAAATGGTCTTTGGAAGTGAAATACGATTAATTCAAGATATTGTGTTGCAGATCTACATGAATGCTGCTTGGCATGGCTGGGCCATTCCCATGTTCCTCTTCCTGGCTATCCTGCGCTTGTCCTTAAATTACCTCATCGCCAGGTAAACCTTGCTTTTTTTTGCTGACTGTTTCGTATCACAGACAGGCCCATGGTGCTTAATCATAGCTCACTGTTCTCTCTGAAAATATTGTATGGGTTTAACCAGAGCAAGTCCAGCGTTGGATATGAGAAATTTTATGAAATATCTGAAGTCAGGCAATGAGACCACTTCAATAGGCAGCACCAGTAGCTTCATTTGATCACAGAGCATCTCAATGTTCGAACTGAAAATCTTTTTCTCTTTCAGCTTTTTAATAAAAGCCTTGCTAAACACTTGAGCCCCAGATTTGCTGCTGAATTTGCATTTATACAGATTTGATATTTCACACAGCAGTCATTCACAATCTGCAAACACCAAAGCCTACATCAAATCTGATTATTATTATGCATTCAGCACATATTGATATTTCTGAAAAATCTCTCTGCCACAAAGGGCGAACATCTCTCCAACTTAAAAAAGTTTCAGGGTACTTTATAAACCATTGTTTTCTTTTGTTTTGTAGAGGTTGGAGGATACAGTGGAGCATCGTGCCTGAGGTCTCTGAGCCCATGGTAAGACACCCTCCCACAGTCTGTTCACTCAAATCAGCTTCAATGAAAAGGTTAACATCAAGTCTCACCAACCTGTTGTTTGCGGTCTTTAGGAGCCTCCAAAGGAAGATTTGACTGTGTCTGAGAAATTCCAGCTTGTACTTGATGTTGCACAGAAAGCACAGGTAATGCCTGCTACTTCAGTATTTATCAAACAGAAATGATTAAGTTACCATGCATATTTTAATAATAAAATCTCTCTTTACAGAACCTTTTTGGTAAAATGGCAGATGTTTTAGAAAAGATAAAGAAGTAAGCTGTATTCTGAACAAAATCTTTGGATCAAATATACAAACATTACATCCATGTTCACACCATATTTACGCAAATATTTCTTTGCTCCTCTGCCCATGTTTGAATTTGTCAGCCTCTTCATGTGGGTGCAGCCAGAGAGCACCAGAAAGCTTTACATCTGCCTATGGATTGCTTTCATCACTTCTTGTGTTATGCCGTACAAACTGATGGGCTTCATGACTGGTGAGATATTCACACAGCCCCAAATTTCCTTGACACACATTTTTTCTATTTCTATTTTTTACCTTAAATAACTAAAAAACACAGTAGCCTGCATTTACATAATATTTGTATAGCTTCTCTTCCCCTTTCTGAGAGGTTGCTTTAAAGCTATATACGGCTATAACGGCTAATATACCTTTTATTATAACTGCTATTTCTTGTAAACAAACTGCTGTTAGCTCTTGAAGTTTGATAGATACAACTCACCAAGGAAAATGCAGACAGACTCATGTGAAAATCTATTTATATTGGTGTTGGTTTGAGCAGCTACCTCAAGTTCTAAACTGCTTGTGTTTTATTCATTTTATCCTTCAAAAGCTTCAGTCAGATACATCTAAAAATATTGTATTGTTACCCTAACAAAATGCTTGTGGCCAATATTTCAGCAGTATTATCCATTCAACTACGGTAACCTCTTTCTCGGAAAGGGCAATATGGGGTAATTATTACTGAATGTACAAAAATAATCAAAATACCTGTTTGACATGAGACAACAGCAGCAACACCCTTGATCTTCAAAGATCAAGAAAAGTTGCCCATGAGGATGCTAATGTGACTGGCTCTGAGATGTCTGCTTTCCTCCCAGTTTCTAACATCAGAACACAGACAAAAGCCTTGCTGTCTCCTTACATAACGTGTTTTGGGGGTTTTCTCTACACACAGCACCGTTGCTGCATATTGCTACAATGTATTACCATAGTTTGTCTCAAGCAAAAAAGGCAATAAAAATTGTCATAATTGTCCAACTAAACTGCCACGTGTGTTCATGACATAGCAGCCAGTTCAGCATAACTGCCCACATCAGCTTTGTTATTATCAACTCATTATTATCAATAACATGTCCCCTGTTTTTCAGACCATGCTGTGGTTAAAAGTCAGCAAACATGAAACGGTATATTTGACTGAATTACAAGCAAAGATTGTCATTCTTAGCAGTAATGGAGACAAGTGTTGGCATATTGTTGGTCCAAAAGGGGGATGATAGTAACATCTCCTCATGCAAAATAAGCGTTTCATCATAAAGTGTCCGAATTTAGAAACCCTAGACTTGAGTGAAAATCCTGAAGGATAAAAACTGATGTACTGGTCGCTACTTGTCACAACAATTAACAACACTTATATCTCTGTTCTTAAGGTTTATATGCTGGCATCAAGTTCTTCATCATAGACTTCCTGTTCAAGAGCTGTCCGAAGTTGCGGGACAAGTATGACACCCCATACATTGTGTGGAACAGCCTCCCCACTGACCCTCAGCTCAAAGAAAGGACTAACGCAACTATGTCTCGACGGGTGAGTAGCAAAACGACACACTCAGCTAGCTTTCTTTGTCAGGTTTTTTTTCCTCACGCAAACATTGTGACAATTTGACATACGATTCATCTGAAAGAAAATAAGTGTTATTTCCACTTGGCTTATCCTGTGTTTGTGCCCATATCCTCCATTTAGGGGGAAAAAGGGTAGTCAGGTAGAACCTATACAGGCCTCATAGTTGAATTCTACTAACCCTACAATTGCAACAGCTGCTGCATCAAAGCTATCACATTCCAATGCAGGAGCCTTTTGTTCAGAAAAGCAAAGGTTTATGTCTAATGAATGTGTGTTCAACAATAGTGGCCTTTTGTTTTCATTTTTTAAAGGAAACACAAGATTCAGTGGATTTGAAAAAGGCTTAAGTTGAATCTGTGAGTGCCTCATGCTGTAGAATCCTATTTTTTGGATTCTTTTTAAGGTCATATGCTGTTATGTTTTTCATCTCTGGGACAGTATAGTTTGTGTCTGCTAGGCAAAAGGCAGAAGGTCCTTTGTGATGTTCCACAACGTGAGATTTATCTTTACAATAATAAACCGCTTGCTAATAAGAACCACCTGCTGCAGTGTCAGACTGCCACCTACAACCTGTGACCTCCCGCTGCAGGCGAGAGAGAAAGAGATCAATAATGTCGCAACCCTGTCAATAACACATTAAAAATCAGCCTTTTGATCCCCCGATCTGCCATTCCCCAAAGGACATAACTGTGTGTGGGTCATATGTCAAACTAATTGTGTGGGCGTGTGTTCGTTACTGTGGCCTCAGTCACAGTGTCATCTTGTTTTTCCTCTCTCAGCCCTCTGCCAGTGAGAAGGTAGGGATACTGGTGTGTCTGACTGTGGTTGCTCCTTCGCCTGGGTGTGCTACTAGCTCACCTCAATCTGCGTCTGTGTGTGCAGTGTGTGACACACCATGGGACTTGCAATAAACGAATGGATCCAAATGTCATTCATTTCATTTTTGAAATACCACTTGTGAATTTTATAGCTGATTAAGATTGCCCATGTGATATTTGGATCTGCTGTCAATGAGGCTTAGTGGGAAAGGAGAAACCATGTTTTGCAAAGTGTTGCACATAGCATCATAAGGTAGACTATTAAATCCTCCCTGTAGCTTTTTGTGGCTGAAAATGTCATATTTTTGTTGTGTTTTTTGAAAAGTAGTTTATTTTTGTTTTTGGAATGTAAAGAAAGAATGGAATAAAGCGTAGGCCGTCAAAATGTAAAAATGTTACATTTGTACCGCAATTCGACGTCAAAGTTAAGGCAATGATGGCTTCACCCTGCTTTGCACGTCATACTTGCTGCTGCTTCAATGCAGTGCACATGCAGAGAAGCGCATAACCCAAAACTAAAGGTCGATGCAAATGTTTGCCCACTTTAGTTCCTTAATAGTTCTCCCTCCTTTCTCTTGTTCATCATCACCTTTCCCCTCTGATGTTTTCTCTTCTGTGACTATACACTTTCTTCTTTCCGTCACCTTGTCTTTCCTATCCTTTTCCCTCCTCTCTCTCTATCCAGGTTCAACCAGTGGCATCTCGCAGCAACCTCGCCACTGTGCCCTGTGGGGTGAGCAGGGAGGAGGAGACTGGACGCTCCCACAGCACCAAAAAGGGAGCTTTCCATGAGGTCTTCTGCCTGCCAGAGTCAGAGCGCCCTCTGGCAGGTGAGTGAATTAACTGCAGAAAAAAAAAACAACTGTTAAAAGATGAAATTGCCCTTGATTTCACATTTGTTTTAATGACATAAACTCAAATCACCTGTGTTTCCATAATTACTTGAAACTAAAGTCCACATTTCAATGTGTTTAATTTCAGTGTGCGAGAATGGCTGGAGGTGTTGCCTGATAAACAGAGACAGGAAGATGCCCACCGACTACATCAGGAATGGAGTGTTGTATGTGACGGAAAAGTAAGTGGGACGTCCTCTCCCCTGAAGAGAACATCTTGCCCCATTAATCATCTGGCTGTTGCGAAATAAGGTTACTTGTGAAGTTAGAAACAGGGAACAGTTCTTGTTCTCGAGCAGCTGCTCCATGTCTTGTTTCCCTCCACCTCCCTGTCTGTCAGTCAACGGAGGATTGAGCCGGACAGCTTTTCACTGGAGAGGTCACCCCCATACAGAAATCTTTTCAACTGTTAGGATGCATTATCGACTAGACATCTTTCCTCTTTCTCCCACAGTTACTTGTGCTTCGAGAGCTCCAGCTCCAGATCTAGCTCTTCCAAAAAGAATAAAGTTATCAAGCTGGTGGACATCACTGATATTCAGAAGGTAACCAACGGCGTAAACAATGGGGCATGAGGTGAAGATGTTCAACACCGAATAGGACTGACTGTGTTTTGGCATAAAGTTAAAAATGATCACGATTTGTTTACATCTATTTAATTTATTTATTTGTTTTTGTTCAAAAAGTGCTTTGTAAAAAAAATAATAGTGTTTTGTTTTGTTCTCAGTACAAGGTTCTGTCTGTCCTGCCGGGAAGTGGGATGGGCATTTCAATAGCTACTCCTTCTACACAGAAGGTAAAGCATAAAGCAACATTTTTCTCTCCATTCTGTCCACAAATATCTTCTGAGTTCTAGATAATTAAGATAAATCTTTGAATGATTCAAGTTTGCAACAGATCAACCCCTGATCACGAATGTGTTCCCCTGTTTTCTGCAGCTCCCCCCAGCATATTTCTTGTAATGTTTACTAGAACCTCTCATTCATACTCCCCAGTAAACTGGGCATTCTTTCAAGTTACAATTATTTCATGGTCTTCACGATACACACCAACACATCAATTCAGGAACACCCCTGTTTCACCCTTGATCACCCTCGATATATTGTCAGTCATTGGCGGGCAACGTAGGATACACATTTTACTCGAGGGAGAGAAATAGTCCTACCAAGAATGAACATGTTATTTTCTTTGTAGCCAACATTACTTTTACAGTTCTGTTTTTTTCTTATCATTCCTCTTGATTGATCAATAGAATACAATAAAATGTTTTTCACCATCTAAAAAAAGTGTTGCTGTCTGTTGCAGCCATTAGTGTTTGGTGCCATGATCCACAGAGATGAGGCATTTGAGGCCATCTTCACCCAGTACATGAAGATGGTGACCACCAGCAAACCTCCAGCCAATGCAGAGCTGTAGACTCCCATGTCAGAAACATATGTCCATCTTGAGCTGGCATCTGAGGCAGAGGGTTCACCACCTGAGCTTACCAGGACTGGAAGATACTTTAAAACATACTTCTCGTCTGCAGATGGGCATCGAGGTCCTCTCACATTCAGCTTTGATTGACAGTTTCACCATTTAGGTCACATGGGAGGGGACATGTGGTGCCTCTGTTACATGCTTAGATGGGATAAAGTTACACCTGGAACTTCTCATGGCTGCTGAACAGCTGATGGCTAAACGCTTTGTGAGGAGTGACGATCTGTGTTTTTATCAATCAAAAGAAGGCAGGTTGAGGAGGCTGGTTCTCCTCTCCCACCTGACTGACCACCGTACTGGTTTCCTCAAATGTGAGTGTTTGCATGTCTGAGTGTATGTGTGGGAAAAAGTCTTAATCAATGTCAATGGCTATGTTTTTTTTTTTTTTTGTTTGTTTTGTTTATTTTTTTCACCTCACTCCTCAGCCAGTTAAGTGGGTACTGCAGCGGTAGAGGTTTTTAAGAAGTGCTAAACCTGGTTGTGCTTTCTATGTAAAAAATATATAAAACACCTGGTTCTTTTAGTTGCCAGACATCTGAAGGAACCAATATGTACGTCCAGCTTTCCAAATCACTGCAAAAATAGCCATCATTATTAAATGTTTTTTTTCCCATGCATACATAACTGGCTGAAAGATGCAGGGTTTCAGACAGATTAAGGAGAATGTGTGATGAGCCTGTTTTTTGTTTTGTTTGTTTTTCCATTATACATATTAGCTGTGAAATGCCAGATTACCACAGGTCTGACATCAAGCCTTTCTGTTAGTTTACACTGCTGCGGTCTAGTGTCTTTTTTTTTTTTTTTTTAGCCTCTTTTTTGAAATCTCAGCTGCAACTGAGTTTTAGTTGTCAAAACAACATAGAAAAAGAAATATGCTGTACTCAGCATCTGCTTCTGTGCTTGTAGGTATGTGTGTTGTGTCTTTTTCTCCCTGGAAATGCCTTTCTGTCTCTTGTATCGTGTAGCTGCTGATTGTGAGATGAGAGCACAAACTGTCTAATGATTCAACCAGAATACCCCTCAGAGAAGGCACAGCGGAAGGAACATGGCCTCTATAAGCTTCTAGTTAAAAGGCACAATCTGAAAATATATAGAGAAATGTTCTTTTTTCCATTAATGGTGTTCTCCTTGCACTTTATGGTAAGGTTATCTGGAACTCATGACATGTACGTGACAGTGAATTTACACTGACATCTCAAGTCCATGTTCAAAGTTTGCAAACAATATAAAGTCAAATGGAAGTTAACCATTTTATTTTCCCAGCGAGCTTAGAGGCTCTTTTTGCTCAAGGCAGCACAAGAAGAATACTGCACATTTAATTTATATTGTATGAAGTACATTGTGAGTCAGACAACCTTTTACACTCACCTTAAAAGACGCATCTCTCTTAACTGGAAACTTGAAGCGCCAGTTTCTTTCATCATGGCGCACAGCAGAACCGCGCTTAAAAACGACACAGTATTTTAGCAGCGGGCACATAAATTCACCTCTCATCTTACAAGAAGATAGAATGAAAAAAGCTATTTAATTTGGTACCATTGAGGTCATGGAAAAAATATCCCTTTTGATTTGGGCCAATAATGTGGAATCTGAAATTTGCTTTTTCAATATTTTCTTAATTTATTTTTTAAATCAAATCTAGAATTCGATTTCATCAAATACCCTTTTCTTTTCAGTTCTGCAAAACTATGATGCGACAGTGAGTAGAATTTGGTGCTCTCCCATTTATTCCAGGCCATGTAATTATATGACTCTTCTGTTTTTTCTTTATTTGCTCACCTGTAATTGCTGAATTTGAGATTTGAAAGTTGTTGAGTTAAACCGGATATTTAAATGTCACTTTATTTTGAGATGCACTTTGCAAGAGTAAAGCTGGTCTTTTCTCCTGCAGACTGGTGTCACAAATAGTAATGTAATGCCAAACCACATCAACCCCTTTGTGATTTGTGAGGTGAATGGAGATACAGGACTGGAGGTCTTTCTTTCAAAGACAGTAATGTAGCTAGACTCTCAGATCTCATTTCAACCAGAAGCACAATGTTTCAAGTACTTTCAGATCTTCCCAAACAAAATTAAAAAGGGAGCTCTTGACATATGAATGATTTGTTTGGGCCACATGTGTGTCACTGTTTCTCAAGAATATCATGTTTAATCTCACCAAAGGCTCCAGGTAAATGGAAAAATCATTCAAATGTCAAGATTTCTCTTAAATCCACACACGTCCTGATGTCATAATTATGAATTAGAATCAAGTAGGCTGGATATGAAGTTGTCATAAGGCAATGGACCAGTTCAAACTTATTAAGACGTCTTTTTTTGTTGTTGTTGACGTTCATTAGATTACGGACCAGACCTGTTATTAACTGGCTGTCATCCCACATGTTTATTTTTCTGTCAGGGTAAATTTGACCCATGAATGGGGAAACTTGTTTGACTATGAGTCACATAATTTATGCTCTCACTGTGTGAATACATGGCTCATTGCAGTCTTAAGCTTTGACCTGAAGCCTATTTTTATTCTTTTTCTTTTTTAATCTGTTAACTCTGGAAGTTGGATAAAGCACAGAATGTATCATGACTGAAATGTCTAGCAGAATTGCTTTGTTTTTCTTTTGCCAAATCTATAATATTTTCTGTCTGCCATCTTCTGCCTAAGCTCTTGTTTACAAGGTTGTACAAATTATTATTTTTATTTTCTTAACAATCCAGTTTGAATTCCTTTTGACTTTGGAGTTGTGAAGACTGGCGTTCTGTTTTTGAAATGTTATCTTTGCTTTCACTGGCTCTGCAAACACATGACTATCTCTGCTCACCTTTTAACCTTCAAATCCAAAAAGGGCAATTATTGAATTTGGTACAGCATGAAAACGGTCATCTCTAGCATCAGTACAGTGCAGGTTACATCTAAATTCCGATTCCACTGGCTTAGCTCCGAGCAGAGATGGTCATGGACTGAAATGGCAACATCAGTGTTTTTGACATGTAGCTCCATCAAAAGATATGTTGTTTCTTTTTCTTTTTTAATGAAATAAAATGTTTGCACTCAATACTGCAAGCACTTTAGAAACAAGTGTCCAGCAAATGAATAAATGAGAAGGTTTCGTTGGAAATGTGCTTGGTCCCTTTAAATGCAGGCAACTGGATGGGCTAGTTTAGCTTAGCAGCAAATTTTTAGCCTTGCACAGGGCCATGCTAACTGCTTCCCTACCTTTTCTTTCCCGGCAGTGTATAGCGCTCAGCTAAGTAGCTACTGATGATCGCTTCATATTTGCAGTAGGGATGGAAAGCATCATTGATTTTACTAAATAAAAACCCAGCACAGATCACGGCTCAACTAGTTCGATACTCACTGTATTAGTGAACTTAAGCTCTGAGCAAACACTTGTCACATTACATTGTACGTGTCCATAAAATTCTTCATCCCATGTTAACATTTGTAGCGAATGTCTCTTGTCATTTCTGTCCTTTATAGTACAAGTCCATCATGAATCAAAAATTATTTATTATTTCACCACAATCCGGAAAAATGGTATGAAAGCTGCACGGTCCGATTTCCATCTGTTACATTTAGTTAAAAACAGGCTATTGACATAATATATATTATGTTGTCTTTGTCATAGCCATGGCCTATGAGCCACTTAGCATAAAGTAAATTTCTTTAGACTTTTTCCAAATTTTATGTCATACCTTTAGGGTAGAAATCTGTAGTTCAGATCTCAATGTGATCCACGTATTCATTCAGTAGCTGGATGACAGGTTTCTTCAGCCTATCAGCACAATCTGACATATCCAAGTTGTAAACATGCTGGTGGCCATCGTCTTAACTGTTTTAGGAGCTTACTTTTCAAGCATTTGATTCATTTAATCACTGGAAAAACCTAATTTACCTCACATATACTAGCAGTAAATTTCAGCTCCCAGCAGCATAAACTGCCTGAACATTTAGTCCTCATACTGGACCTGCTCTTTCCAGGAGTGATTTTGGGGGGGAAGCTCTTCATAAACAGTGGTGTTGCCTTCTCAAGATCCTCTCCGCTGAAGCCCTTGTCCTCACTATTGTATTAATGTTCCTCTGGGTGTACCTGTTTGGGTTTCCAAAAGCATTTCAACATTCAAGTGGTCCATGTTGAATGTAGAACTGTACTACTTCAGAAGACAGAGAAAAGGAAGTGAGTGAAGGCTGCAGAAAGCCTTAATTTCTTTTTAAACCAGTACTGTTTTGTGGACTGACAGTACTTGTTGTGTTTGATACAGTTAGTGAAAAGCAAATTAAAAAGCATCGCATTCACTTTGAGGCAATCATTCAAGTAACTGATTATTCATCTGTGATGGTTGCTGTAGTGACGTTTTTTTTTTTTTTTGTTTTATTTTTTTGTCAAAGGAATTTGTATACAAATTATTGAAATGTAAAGTGAAGTAAACTAGAACCACTGAGTTTTTAAAAGACATGTCTATCGTAAAGGATAATGTGATGTACATTTTTTTAATTTAAGTAAATGAATTTAAGGTATTTCTTTTTTCTTGCTTCCATCATTTCTTACTGGCAAAGTCTTCAGTTATTTCAGTTTTGGTGCAAGGAACAAATCTTGTAAAGTTGAGCTGAATATCCTGCTTAAAGGGGGTGGTGATGAAGAGTTAATGCAGGAGTAATTGTTAGTTGTAACAGCACCTTTTCAAAGGTTCTGGGAAGTCTTAACTTAATGTCTCCCCAGAAATTCAAAAATGACAGTAAAGATATGCTTCACATGCAGAAAAACAGAAACCAACAATAACTCTGATGGTCTTTGCCGGTATTTTGGTAATATAGTATATTACAATATGATGGTAATGTTATATACATGTTGGTTTTGCAATAGTTTCAATCTTTTCCTCCAGGTGTTAAACTGACCCTTGGGTCTTTGCACTTGCTGCTCTCAGTGCAAAACCTCCGTATTGCCACATGAGGTCACTGTGAGATCTGCCTCCCGACCAGCTGCCTTAACCTTCTGCTCAGTGTGGAATTCAGTAAGTTGCTTCAAGATATCTAAGTATTTAAACTTGTGTGTAGGGGTAAGAAAGCAGGTTTCCAAACTGTCCGAACTTGTGCCATCTCTATGGCAACAGAGCAGCAAAGTATTCAATGTCACAAATTGGCTATTGTGAGGTGAACTATTCTATTGTACGCCTTCTTTGCTGTCCCTCAAGGGATTCAAGGGATTTTATTGTCATTCCACTCTGAGTGAAGGGAATGAAGATAGTATATAGTATTTACATGCAGCAATACAGATATGGTGCAATAAAACGTATGAGATATGCACTGTAGATGGATAATAAAATATTTTGTTATATAAGCTAAAATAAGAATCCAACAAAAACTCTGTGAACAATATGCAGAAGATAATACAGACTGAGCATAGTTGATGAAGGTGCTTTGTACCTAGAAGTCAAGTATGTAAGGCGGAAGCACAAAGTTTCGTTTGTGCAAAATTTGCATGAGGGGAAAAAAAGATGTGCCGTTGAGCGCCCTACAGAGCAGCACCACTGTTTAGCAGTTTCACCACAATGGGGAAGTAGCTGTGGAATTTCCAGTGCTTTACCTGCTGCTATGCCTGTTCGTGAGTTAAGCAGTCGGTCACTAAGCACCACTGTTCGCGTGCCTTTCGGCTGAACGTGCAAAGCCTCACTGTACTTTCATAAGTAAATACAAGAAATGAGATCCATCAACTGGATAGAAGAAGGGGAAATAAATCCTCATTCTGAGAGACAAAGAACCGGTCAAAGATGTAGACACTCATGCAGAGATGTACAGAGAACCTCTCACTGCACCCACGCAATTTCCTGTCTCAGATCTAAAGAACTTCAAATTGCAATTTATGTGTAAATGAGTCAGAGCTGTCACTCAGTGCTGCAGTAGGTGGGGTATTAAGATGCTCTTGATTTCCGATTTACATTTTGATTGAGCTACGAAGACTTGCAAATACTAAGGCCAACCACTGCATCCGTGTCAATATGAAAGTATTTTTGTCAAAAATAAGTCTGAAGTGACTGAATGACTTTGAAACTAAAGTAACAAGAACAACTAAGATTACTAAGTTTCGTTTGAAAAGAATTTCGAAATCATTTCAGAGAAGCAATATCAATATTTCACAATATAATGTTCCTGCTGATTACCTGTCAAACACACTCAGCTTGACTCGGAATCTGGTGAACAAATGCGGCTCTCTTTGTCCCTAAACACTTCCATTTCCAAGGCACTCACAAAGTCGCGTCAGAAACTTTTACCCAGTTTAAAGGCTGTTTGAAGCGACACCCTGAGTCATTCAGGGGCCTGTCACCCCTGCTGCTTTTGCTAAATGGATTCAACGTATTATCAGTCTCCCCGAAATGGTCATTACCAACTTGCAACCATTTACCATTTGGAAACCAACACATTGGCAGACAGCTCGGCTTTTTCATTCGCTGTTTGCTGTAAAGGGGAAAAAAAAAAACATCAGTCTTGACTGCAACAACTGTAGTGATAACAGGACAGTGCTGTTTGTTGTAGTAGGCTTCACCCAAGGAGTTTTTTTGAATTGGGTTCAACCAAAAAGAAAAAAACATACAGTAAATGCCCTGCAATTTTTCTTTTCTAGGAAGGAAATCATTTTGTTTTGCCAAGGCAGTGGATTATTATTATTATTATTTTTTTTTTTTTCAGGCCCTTTGAAAATATTTCTGAAATCCCTTACAATATCAGCATATTCTGTTTCCCAAGCTGGTGTTACACAAAGCTTTCCATTCCATCTGGGTTGCACAGTCGTGTATCCTCCTTGTGTACTTCTGGTCAAAGCCAGTAGGTGGCGCAGGCAGCCTCCTGAGCCAGTCTGCACAATATGTACATTGTGTCAAAGTTAGGGGGTAAAAACTGTGATATAAATCCATGTAATCAGTCCTGGTGCTGCATATAACAACAGATATGGAATAATTTGATAATGTCCATTATCAGAAACATGTGGTCAAAACTGTATTAGATGTACGTTTTTTTTTTTTTTCTTCCTTCCTGGATCTATCTGTGACGGCTCATCCCAGAGTCACAAAGCAAAAAAAAATGTGCCAAATCCAACATCAGACACCAATATCAGAGATATTCCTCACAGCTGGCTGTAGTGAACAATAGTGATATACAGCGAGAGAATAGAACAGAACAATACAGAATATACAGTAAACAAAGGTTCGGATACATCCCTGTTACTATGGTTGTTGCCATAGCCACCGGCACCCTCTGAATGGTTAGCAGTCAGTGTCCTAATCAGTGCGTACTGGTGAAGTATGTCAGGGAGGAGTCATTGTATATCCACACTCACAGTGATTAGAAAAAAACAAGAACATCTTTAACTATTGTTCTAAAATCTTATAACAACAATTGGACTCGAGGCTTCTTTAGACGTCTTTGGATGAGAGGCTACAATGAAGGTCAAGACCTGGATGACTGTGAACCTTCAAAGACATCTTTATATATAATGATCCCTGAACCGATTATATTGTTTTCTTTATTTTTAGAACATATGTTTCAAGAACGTTATAGTCACATCCATGTATTTTAATGTTTTTAGTAACCCATACAGTAGAAGGTGCCCTTTCCTATGTAAAATTAGGACAGTGGTGGGTATTTGTTTGATATGGCCTGTCACTTGCTGCAGAGGGTTGAGGTGACCTCTCTGTCACGGTGTGTGTGGTAATATGTCTTTGTGTGTGCTGGAGTGGAGAGGACAGACATTTTGCTGCCGGGGCATCAGTCATTAGTTAAATGTTGAAAAGATGCTTTCCCTGAAGGATAGCGGGCCATTTTGGCCTCCCTTCTGGCAGCTGTCAGTGTAATGACAACGCACACACACACACACACAAATCTCTCAGCTTGACATATAAGCATCAATTTGACTAAAGTATTCATCACTGCTGTTAGTTTGTGATGTGCACGTTATTAAGTAAAATCTACCATAACTCAAAAAGAAGGATTCAAAGTCCAAATCATAACAAATAAAATGACATATTTTCTCAAGGGAAATTACCAACTTTTTCTTCCCGATGTACTCTTTCAAACGTCTTTCACGCCGACTGACATGGACTAGAAGACCTCAACAACACCGAGCCGGGCGACATTCATTGAACGCACAATCCACAAGGTAATTGGATTCTCAACCCGAAATACGCAGCAAGTCACAACAATAACAACAACAATAACTCTTTGCCTGCATGAATATATCCTTTATGCAGATCTGCTTTGTGCTCTCCCCTCCAAGTGACCCTCTTGTTCCTCACATGAGGAAGACGACAAAATGGTGTCAAGAGATGCGCCCATGCTGACAGGAAGCAGCTATTTTTGTCTGTGGAGCCAAATTACGGGCTGATTGTTACTGTTTTAACAACAACCAGTAGAGGTGTTTCAAACGGAGAAAGGCCTTCCGGAAGGGAGACAAACCAGCTCTGGAAAAGCTCACAAGGCCTCTGTCTAGTTTTATTGATGGAAGCATCATACATTACCATGGGCAATTAGAAGTTACTCATCCTGTCTGTTTTTCAAGCACAGAGCTGTAGCAAGGACATCGAGGCCATGTGTCAAAATGCTTCACACACTCCCATGAAGGGAAATATAAACGCTACTCTTTCATTTCGTTTCAATTAAAGTGCTGTTTGAAAGTGTTCCCCCCCCCTGTCAAGATGATTCACCTCTTTTGCACCGCATCGAGATAATTCAAGCCCTTGATCACTAAACATACGTCACTTAGACTGTGTGGTCAATATGAAGCCGGAGCAAATCGTTCAGATTTTTTACAAATCATCAGAGAGAGGGCAGCTCCAGACTGCTACATCAATTCAGCGAGCAGCATTTATATTACCCAGGATGATACTTGGCCCTTTGACACCAGGCTATGTATCCTATCAAGCTATGAATGATTTCCTGTGTTGGGTATGTCTGCATGTTCCTAACTGTGGCAACATCCATGAGCCAGCAGCTGTTTTAGAGGAATCAGCACTGCGTTTCACACACCATCATTCACTGCGTTCCCAAATGCACCAACTATCCATCTTGAACCTTTATACACCGTCCCCTCTGTGTTTTTCACTAAGGAATCACTGATGTTCCAGCACACATCAGACCACGCGGCAGGCAAAGTAAAACAGTGTTCCAGAAAGTACTTCTTCCATTGGCACACAGGATGGTCGAGTAAGGTGAACTTCTCGCCCTGCCTTTCACGTTAACATGCACAAAAAATAAATTATTACAAGGTCGATATTTTGAGGAAGAAATCACAGCTCTGCACGCCACAGGAACCAATCGTAATTAATTGTAATTTAATGTAATATAATTAATCATTTCCACCCAAAGGAGTGCACTAATTTCCCAGCCCAACATGAAGGCATTCATTGTATAAGTTTGTTGCACATTTCTTCAAGAAAAGAGTTTGAAAGTGACAAAGTAGATTATTTTTTAAGATATTTGTCGCTTGAATAATAGCATGTGATGTTATCTAGAATTAAATCATTCAGCTAAAATAGGGATAAGATCTTGGGTGTTCTGATATGTCTTTTTAGGTCAATTCTGTCACAACACTGTCAATATATTACGTTTTATGTGTTATATATTGTTTGTGGCTATGCACACAACAGTTCACTTTACCCAGCCTTCTTGGGGTCCCCAGAGACTTCAATGCTCAATTGGGCAATGACAGTGCGACTTGGAAGGGCGTGACTGGGAAGAATGGCCCCCCGATCTGAACCGGAGTAGTGTTTTGTGATTGGACTTCTGTGCTCATCATGTATTGTCCATAACAAACACCATTTTCAGGCATGAACGTTTCCATATGTGCACTTGGTACCAACACACCTTTAGGCAACAGTTCTTGGATCTCGGTGTGGTGTCTGCAGCAATGCGGACTCTGTCATGGTGAAGTGGGAGCTGAGCCAAAAGGCGAAGCTTTCAATTTACCGGTCGATCTATATTTCCACCCTCACCTATGCTCACGAGCTGTGGGTAGTGACTGAAAGAACGAAATCGCAGATACAAGGAGCTGTCCCTTAGACGTAGGGTGAGAAGTTTGGTCATTCGGGAGGAGCTCGGAGTAGAGCCGCTGCTCCTCCGTATTGAGAGGAGCCAGATGAGGTGGATCAGGCATCTGGTCAAGATGCCTCCTGGGGGAAGGTATTCCGGGCATGTCCATCTGGGAGGAGACCACGGGGAAGACCCAGGACATGCTGGAGAGACTATTTTCACAGACTGGGGGGTCCCCCAGAAGAGCTGGACCATGTGGCGGGGGGGGCTGCTGCCTCTGCGACCCGACTCCAGATAAGCAGGGGAAGATGCATATTGTATAAGATTGTATATTTAAATAAAAATGTTGGTATATAGGTGTGTGTATGTATGTATGTATGTGTGCACATACAGGACTGTCTCAGAAAATTAGAATATTGTGATGAAGTTCTTTATCTTCTGTAATGCAATTAAAAAAACAAAAATTACTTTTTCATGATATTCTAATATTTTGAGATAGGATTTTTGAGTTTTCTTAAGATGTAAGCCATAATCAGCAATATTAAGATAATAAAAGTCTTGCAGTATTTCAGCTGATTTGTAATGAATCCAGAATGTATGGCATTTTTGTTTATATAATTGCATGACAGAAGATGAAGAACTTTATCACAATATTCAAATTTTCTGAGACATTCCAATATATACATATATATATATATATACATAGATAGATAGATATAGAGATAGAGAAAAAGAGAGAGAGAGAGAGAGATCTATTAGGTCAGTGTTTTTCAATAATTGTGACTCGGCACACTAGTGTGTCATGCAAAATTATCCAATTCCATCTAATTGGTGTAAAAATATTGAAAAATGAACTTATTTTCTGTATGTAATATTCCATGTCTTTCACTGGCAGAGTAATTATGTAATACTCTTCCATATCAGTAGGAGGCAGTAGTTAGCTAAATGCTAATTGTCTCTAATTACTTTCAGACAAGAGAATTAATGACAGTAACAATGTGGATTGGGAGGCTACAATGACAGTGATGGAGAAGTTTTTGAAAAGAAAAAATGTTCACTCCGAACTGGGCCCTGGACAAATTCGGACTCAGATGAACGCCCCTGTATGAGTGGAGGTCAAAAGAAAGCAAAGGCGGTGAGCTGGAGGTAGGACAGCAAAAGCTATCTTTCATTTGGATTTACTTTCACTGGGGTTGCAAGGACACCAAATCTGTTCTGCTTGGTGAGAGGTGAAAAACTATCCAACGGTGCTACGGTCCCGAGAAAGCTTAAACGCCATCTCCAAACGAAACACCCATTGCTTCAAAATATGAAAATATGCTTCAAAAGAATGCAGAATATTTTGTGTGAGAAACAGGTGTTTTTAATGAGAAAAACCACAAAGGTAAATGAGATAGCTCTTAAAGCTAGCTAGCTAAAAAGTCACACACTGTGGCAGTCTTTAATACTACCTGCATGCAAAGCAATTGTAAATGAGACGCTCGGACCCGAAATGGTTAAAGAAATAGCCAAAGTCCCACTCTCAGATAATACAATTGCTAGACGTATTAATGACATGTCTGCAGATATTGAAAGTGTGGTTTTGGTAAAGATCTGCATCAGTAAGAAATTTACGAGAATATTCACGAACATGCTCAGCTGCTGGTCAATGTAAATTTTGTGGATGGATTTATTGCAAGACATGCAAGACATTACCAGAAGAAATAACAGTAGAGGAAATTTTTCGGGTCACATCGGGATATCTTGAAAAAGGAGGAATTCAGTGGGAAAACGGTGCAAATGTCCACATTGATGGAGCCGCAGATGTGTTCGGATGCTTCATAAGCTTTGTAAGCAGAGTGAAAGACAGACACCCCGATGTAATGGTTTTGCACAATCACAGTGTTTTTGTTTTACACCGTGAGGCTCTTGTTGCAAATGTTTGATGGTGATGTGCGCATGATAAACTTTGCTTTTTGTCCGATGACGAAAAGCTGCTTGGAATTGATGAGTGGTGTGCAAAGCTGGCATTCCTGGCATATATTTTTCATCATCTGAATGAACTTAACACACGGATACGAGGCCGAAATGAAAACCTACTCACAAGTATAGATAAAATAAATTGATTCCGTTCAAAGGTGCACCTCTGGCAACAACATGTGGAAAGTGCCAACCTTGAAATGTTCCCACTCACCAAGAAATGTCAAAATGTCAACACTGCCACATTGTGCAAGATAATAGGTAAAAATCTGAAAACTCTTGAGAAGAATTTGTCATTTTATTTCTCTTCAACCTCCACTGATAGCCTTGACTGGGTAAGGGACCCCATATTTGTAGCTAAGCAGCAGTTTTTGGGAAAGGACATGACTTTGGAGGAGCAGGAGGAACTAACTGAATGGAGACAAGATCGTGGTTTATAGCTAAGCTTTGCTGACCTACCTTTCGACAAGTTTTGGTTGACTGCTTCCAAGGAGTTGCCCATTCTGGAAAACAAAGCTATTTTGACATTGCTATCATTTTCCACGACATCTGTGTGAAGTGAGCTTTTCAACGTTTCAGCTATTGACTGCTATAAAACTAAAAAACAGAGACTAAGGCTGTTGATGAAGAGCTTCATGTGTGTCTTTTTTTCAATTCCTGCAAGGATATCAGCTCTGTGTTCATCCAAACAGGCCCAGGTTTTTGTATAAATACATTGAGAGCCTATATTGACATTACAGGACTGTCTCAGAAAATTAGAATATTGTGATAAAGTTCTTTATCTTCTGTGATGCAATTAAAAAAACAAAAATTACTTTTTCATGATATTCTAATATTTTGAGATAGGATTTTTGAGTTTTTTTAAGATGTAAGCCATAATCAGCAATATTAAGATAATAAAAGGCTTGCAATATTTCAGTTGATTTGTAATGAATCCAGAATGTATGACATTTTTGTTTTTGTAATTGCATTACAGAAGATAATGAACTTTATCACAATATTCTAATTTTGTGAGACAGTCCTGTATATATATATATATATATACTGTATTAGTTTACAGAGTGTAATTTTTTAACATTTTTTGTTGGTGGTGTGCCTCGTGAAGAAATTGTACCTTGGCTCAAGAAAGGTTGAAAAACATTGTTTTAGATCATATGAGAACACATGGGTAGATTTGTGGAGGCTTTTATAATATCAGAGCTCCAATTGCCCAAGCATACATGCATGTGTATGTGTGTGTGTGTGTGTGTGTGTGTGTGTGTGTACTAATTCAATTCATTTTCATATTGTGAGAAAAAAAAATGACCACACTTTATTCCGACAACCCACTGTGCCCTTAGCAAAAATAAATTCACCTTGCCCCTCCCTGGTAATTTCCCTACAGTCCCTAATAATAGAAACACTAACATTAGCCCATGAAGATTAACCATGAGTGCAGAAAATGAGTGATAAAACATCTCAAAAAATGTGGAATAAATATCTTATGACAGTGGAACCTGTCATGGGTTATTAAAATATGCAATATAAATTAGGTAGAACCATAATAAATGAGAGACACTTGAGCTTCTTAATATCCCAGATATCCCCCTGATATATTGTACATAAGTAGTTATGTTAATGAGGTCATTAATTTAGCTAATTTGCATTCATTAGCAAATAACTCTATGTCAGAATACTTGTCCTCATAGAATGGCCTGTAATAATGAGAGCTTTAGATTGTACCTTTAGAGGGTGTGAAAGCGGTTTCTAGATGACATTTTCCTTTTATTTGTTTCTAAATTTATCCAGATGTGTGTCCGGTCGCTCAACTTTTTAAAAAAAATATTCCCTAGGGCTCACAGTGGGATCAGAATTGGAGGAGAAAAAAAAACACGATGCTTGCAAAATCCCAACTGCTGTGATTTGAAACATTATTTGGCAGGTTGGAGTTATAATTGTTTTACTTGTGCAACTTATTTCATATCCCTGCAGCCTTCTGTCCTCATTGCCCGCAGCGCCAGGAGGGTAAAAGTCACTTAGGGGTCGTCGGACTTATTCGTATTCATGCGCCGCTTCGTTCTTCTCAGCGCAGGGTTTTGACGAGAAACGGTGCCAGCTTGGTTCACGGGAACATTTGACATGCCGATGCCAATTAGGTCCAAAACCTTCCCGCAGGACTCACGCATACACACATACAAACACCCACGACCTTCCCTGAGGCTTCCAGCTGTTGTCTGTATAATGAAGATTGTGAGGGGGAAAGTGAACTGTCTGTGCTGTGCTGCTACCTCAGCCTACAGAGGCTGAAAGCATCTGATCTAACGGCAGTACAACTGTTACTCAACATGCATTATAAATGTACCCACACTCAAATAAATCCAGCTAATGGTGCTGTTGTGCAAACTCATGCACGCTTCAATATCTAAAATCCTCTGCATCCTGGCCTTGACCTGTCCCCGAGTTCTATTTAATGAGCCTTTTTTTTTTTCGCCACCAGCGCTGGTTTCGATACTCCTGTTGCTCATGCATCTTGTTATTATATATTCTTCTCCTTTTCTGTTTGTTTCTTTTGTTCCTTTTTGTTTCTCTCTCTGTTTCTCGCTGCAGTACCCTCGATGTTAGTCCATATTAGACTTATTTATCTCCATTGTGATAAATGTACACAATACATCTACAAATACTGTAGATGAAGGGATAGGATTTTTTTAATGCTGTTTTGCGTCCACTTTGGAGCTAATTTTTGCCAAGAAAGCAAACAACAAGTGAACAACTGGATATTATACTCAATACAAAACAAATAAAACGTGCGATCCACCGAACCATCCCATGATCCCCCCAGTTCAGAGGAGAAGCCTGGGGTCTCACAATGCACAGCAACAAAGACGATCTCTTGCAGCTTCCCATATATAACAAAACATGGTAAGAAAGTCAACTTTAACGGACATCTGACCTTTACGGGCATTGGTACACATTTTGAGATCACAGAGGACTGTGAAATGTTGCTTTTGTCGGTTTCAATGAGCAGTTGATGCAAATCTCGCCGGTGTCACAGGAGTCATTTAATTACCTGTATTGTCATCTTGACCTTTCTCTGCAGAGTGAAAATAGCAACTATTGTGAGTCAGTCCGACTAAATAGGAGTTGCCACGGACCCTTTTCTTTTCACTCCACAATAGACATGCTCACAGGGGTCATCCGGGCTTGCAAGAAAAGACATAATATTTGCTTTGTGCTCTGAAACACCTTTTGAGGTTCTAAGCTAATTTATTTTTGATGTAAATGTGTTCACCATTTCCAAAGGGAGGGGTGCAAGGGTTCAGTGCTGCTCTGTTTCCACCATTGCAATGAAAAAAAAATGTACACAAAGCTCTGATAGTCCGGCAGGCAAAATGCACATCAAATCTCTCCTCTGGAAAAGAATTCAAAACATTCATCTAGCAGCATCTCACGTGGAGTCAGTGTGTTGTCCTTCCAATATATTCCATTTCAACCTGTCCGCTGGCAGCAAACGCAAAATTTCATGTAGCCTCCAGGAAACCCAGAGCCAAACTTCAGCCATGGCTGAACAGTGACACCTCAACTCTTGCAACAAATTGCAAGTGTAAAAAAATTGGCCCCTAGGAATCCCAGCAAGCGTGTTCCATTCTGCTCATTGTGTTCAGCTTTTAGTTGTCCAGTCTTGGGGGGGGGGAGCCATTGGACAGAGAGTTTCGAATCATTTCCAAACAAAAACTATCACAAGCAGTTTAATATTTCACAATCCACCCACAATCTCCTGCTGGTGTCCGCCTGCTGCCCCAGACGCCAAATCCATGACTTGTCCCTTGGACATCTCCCCTTCATACTTTTTAAAAAGAAAAGTTGAGCACTGTAGGTGTTGAAGTGAAGTCGGAAAAGCAGTTGAAAAAAATCAATTCATTCTGCTCTGAGGCAGAATACAGATGCAAGAAAGAAATGAACGGTGAATACAATTTAATTGTGTAGAGCCACAGGTGGGAGAGGGGGAGGTGGTTCACCTCCTTACCCAAAAAACTGAGCATATGGCTTAATTGCAAGCATTTACTAAATCTCCTAACAGTATGAAAGCTGCCATCCCAGTCAGACACCATAAAAAGCAAATGTACACTGTTCTGATTAATTATAGTGATTATAATCATGGACTCCAAATGACTACAAATTCCATTAGATGATATTTGCAAGTCCAAGGCAATTTCCAATATACCGGTAACCAATATAAGTGTTTTCTCAAATCCAGCCATTTAGGAGACCAGAGATCATTGTGATCTACCAACATGCTCCCGTGAGTTAGGTCAAAGGTGTGGAGAATGAGGGTTTTCCAGCAGAATGCTGCACATTTGGCCATGTCATTTGAGCACAGTGATACAGGAATGTCAATTTACATGTAAAAAGAAGAGTTCAAATGATTAGATCATACAGAACATCGCCGATCTGACCGCTGAATATGTAAATATGATATTCAAATGATAAATCAAAACTCTCCCAGTCAACTTTTGTTTTCCCGGTTGTTCTATTTTCACTTGGTGGGTTGTCCAGATATTTCCTATTTTCTAGCTTGTTTCCAATGCGGATTTTATCGAGTAATTCTTTGACAGCATCTGTGGTGTGGTCTGAACTGCATTATTTCTATTATTGCAAAATCTTATTGATTAATTTAATCATTTACACATGGGAGGAAACCGGGGGTTTACTGTTTTTTTTCTGACATTCCAAATCAACAATAAATAATCTCGCCACTATTTGCATCCCCTCCCATCTTGGAGCCATATTTGAATAGGTAAACAAAAATCTGGTTTTATGACATAAATACTAATCTGGATTTTGACAAGAAAAATGAATGCCAATAAAATGCAAATTCAGAATCCCAGAATGGTACACCGTAAAAGATTTATAAGTGAAAAAGAAACGATAATTCTTTTTTTTTATCAAGTCTGTTCTTTGCTGCCTATGGTCATGGAGGCTTTCCAACATGGCAGCCCACACACTGGAGTGGCTCTGTTGTGTTTTTGGGTCTGTAGGGGAAAACGCAGTTGAGTTTCTTCTCTGTCTGACCTTTTCATTCTAACTGGGCTTCATGCACTATTCAATATCCTGTTAGCTGTCCCTTCTGACAAATGTGACCTGAGCAGATAAAGCTTATTTCTCTATGCCACAGACCTTATTGTACAAACTGTTAAAGCCACCAGGCAGCCGAAACCGATCATCCTGAACAATTCCCACTGCATCCTTGAAACATCGGCATTTCTTAAAACCAATGCTGTTATGACTCCTCTCAGCTGGGTAGTTGTGAACAAAATAGAATAAATACAATATTATCTTATTATTTGAAACGGGAATGGACTCAACGAGTCAAAATGCCAGTCGGTTTTCACCCGATATCAGACTATAAATCTTCTCTTATCTCTGCCTCACAGTAAGACGATTTTCTGGTTCAATTCCCACAGGGGACTTATTTGTGCTTAGTTGGTGTATTCTTTCTGTGGGGTTTCTTGC
This sequence comes from Fistularia commersonii, assembly GCF_037954325.1. Taxonomy (NCBI): domain Eukaryota; kingdom Metazoa; phylum Chordata; class Actinopteri; order Syngnathiformes; family Fistulariidae; genus Fistularia; species Fistularia commersonii. The sequence goes on from NC_141288.1 coordinate 15,277,896, forward strand.
GGTCTCTCGTTTCCTCCTGTTGTAAACAAATAAATAAAATTATAAATCATACACATGCAAAAGGTTTAGTGAAGCAGTCTCTGTGTGGCCCTGTGATTGACAGACGACAGATGCAGTTAAACCCCGCCTCTCTCCCAATTGCAGCGGTGATTGGCTCCAGCCGCACCCATCTTCATCTGCGGAACATTATTTATACAATGTGATAGATTTTAGGAAAATGTGCTTCTTCTGTAGAGACAAGGCAGTAGCACTGCTGAGTCAGCCCTGCATTACACAAAATCCAAGACAATCGTCGTCTACACAAATCCAGCTCTAACCAGCTACAACTCTGCTTTGCCCAATCAGATTCAAATAAGAATAAGAATAAGAATAAGAACAACTTTATTCATCCCGCAGGAAATTGTTGTGCCAGAGTTTCAAGTAAAACATAACGATAATAAGTAATAGTAGGAAATTGTATAATCAGTATAAAAAAAGGGGGAGAATAAGAAATACAAATAAAACTATAAAGTGTCTAAGTAACAACTCAAAGCTATAAAGTGTCTTAAGGTCTTAAGTACAAAGATTTTGAAATTCCCTGCGGCTGAAGGGAGAGGAATTAAAAAGTCTGGTTAAAGAGGACCCCCTATTTGATATAATGTATGTATGTATATATAGTAGATACACTACAGTGTATATAGTCCCCTTCTGCTCAATTGACTTTTGAAGCAATACCTTTTTGGGACACATGTTGAAAACACATTGGCTATAAACCCAGGTGCACCTCAGTCCGCTCTCTTTCCCCGTTAACGTAATGGTAAAAAAATCCTTTTTTGAGGGGAATTCTGCACCAAACTTTGAAATCCTCAACATGTAAGTCTGCTGCGAAGGTCTCGGAGCACTGACCTTAAGTAATGATCCCCCTCCAGAGCCGCTGCTCCCATTTAACATCACTCCACTGTTTAAATGAGCCCGACCTGGCTCAACCTGCTGCATCTCACAGAGGAGGCCATTCATGAATATTTGAGCAGGTTTGTCTTGTGCACAATAGACTGTTCACAACTGCTTCAAACCGCAACCCACTGGCACTCCACAGACTCACTCCAGCTAACGTAAATGAACATGCTGGTCTGGGTCTCTCTTTACTGTTAGTACAGGTATGCATGCTTACCCATATGCTAACTGCCAATCCGAAGACCTCACACACACACACACACACACACACACACACACACACACACACACACACACACACACACACACAAATACAGGAATCCAATGAGTTTGGATGCTAATGAGTTGTTGTGGTGTTTACCCGACACGCATGGTGGGTGTTGCACGGGGGCAACTGCTACTTGTTTTTAATGATGTTTATCTGGCACATCATATGTCTGAGGAGTGAATTGATGTGTGTGTGTGTGTGCGTGTGTGTGTGTGTGTCAGAGTAACTGACTGGGTGGTGTTTAAGAAGGTGGGGGGGGGACATCAAGCAAGTAAATGCAGCAGATAAATGAACAGTGTCACGACCCTTCATAGGGCGAATGAAGAAACGTGTGTCGATTTGAGCCGTTTGAGTTTGTGAGTGCCGTGTTCTAATTGTGAATCAGATCTTGCAGATTGTTGAGACGGAGACGGATTTGTTCGGTCATCACCGGGCAAACTTCAATTTGAATTAATGTTCTGACTGCAGGGCACTGAAAAAATAGAAATGAAATGATAAATAAACAACCTGAAGATAATTAAGAAGCACAGGGAAATGTTTGAACATGAATTACTTTCTCTAATTAATACAATTGGGGTTAGTTGGAAAATGGACGGGTCTGATCACAAATAATCAGTTGACAAAGGCACAATATTCACTTGTGATTATGCTGAAAAGTGCATCTGCACCCATTCTCAGAAAAACAATCAACTTCCCAAACATATAGAACAGAAACTGTTCCAAGCCGCAAAACAAGTCATTGCTGTTTTGCCATGCAAAGTTGATTTTATCAAGTATTGATTTGTGCAACAAGTAATCTTATACCATCTAAAACTTCTGGAAGTAGAGCAATTGTCTTTGGAACTGAACATTTCTGGTTCAATTCCCAGCTTCACCTTGTGTGTCAAAGTGTTGCTGACATTTAACCCTTAGTTGATGCTGATAGATGGCAGCTTATTGCTCATGGTTCATCCATGATGGGTAAATTGCGGAGAACAACTTTCCCCAATAGGGATTAATAAAGGATAATTTCTCATCATTATTATAGTTAAGGAGGTACTTTGTAAAGAACACATACATGTGTAAAGTACAGAAACACTGCAGTACATCAAACCCATCCTTATCTGACAAGAAATCGGTGTGAGTGTCATACAATTTGCCACTGCTCGTTATTGAAAACAAAACAAAGAATTTATTCTGTCCTCAAGGGGGATAATACAAAACAGTGTGTGTCTGCACACACTCTGCCAGAATGTAAAGCTGGCTTGTCATTATGAGTCAGTGTACAGAAGCTGAACTCATTCTGTTGACCACTTTGTATTGTTAAAAGATGAAAACTAGGTGGTTGTAGGAGGCAAAAGAAACTTAAGCTCAGCAAATCAAAGATAATTGTTATCGAAATGAACTGAGTTATGGCCTGCGTTGTGTAAAAGATAACAATCCCCCCTGAAAAACAGTCAGGGAAACCTGCATTTTCCTTTTTAATGATAGCGCTTTGAGAAACTAGAGGTATCCTGACTACCTGCTGCCACTGACTGACAAAGTCAGCAATATCAACTGAACACAATTTTGAAAGGTTCTAATAAAAAGAGGGATTTCCAGCTCAAGTTGATGGATGCCTACACAGGGGCTAAAAGAACAACACCTCAAAGTGTTTTCTCTGCATTTGCATGACATATAAATTCTAAAGGTACATAATTGTTTAATTGTCTTGTAAATCCAGTCAAAAACATGACTTCTGAAAGTAACCTTTTAATGAGTCGCATTTCTGCAATCCGTATATAAGATTAAGTAGTACCAAAAGAACCTCCCTTCTCTCTCGTTTACAAAGTCTGGTTCAGACAGATTTTTAATATTTGTGCTGTGTTTAGGCCAAAGGTTCACAAATGAAATAGGAAAAAAAACTATTGGTCATTCCGACCAATATTTTGATTTCAACAGAAGCGTCATCATTTTTCATTATAGTTGTCATATTCCTTGAATGATATTTGCATGGTAATGTTGTTTGTTTCGTGACAGCCTTAGCAAATATGATCTGTTCTGTTGGTAGAAAATGAATTGTTGGCAAGGCATTTCAGCATCATGTCACAATTTCATTTAAAATGTGATTTTTACATAATTTCACCTCTACCAAATATCACACCTTTATGCAGCTTGAAATTCACTGTTTTCTCAGGTTGCACTCTGGATTAAATTATTTGGCCAACTTGCCTTCCTCCTCCATATTTGAATTTTCAACATTAACCTCCGAGTGGTCACTGGAATTGGAAAATAAGTTACAGTCAATTACCAGGTCTTGGTCAGATCTGATAGCACGGATGAGCTTAATTTCCCAGTAGCCCTGAGCCACCTAAAATTGTATGTTTAATTGTTTTAACAGACAACTTTCAAAACCAGTAGAAATGGGCAATTTCAAAATATGCCTCCAGCAACTACCTAGACCGGAATCTGTTTTGCTTTGTGAAGGTAACCCAATGCCTCGAAGAGATCATGCTCTGATGCAGAGCTGCAGGGTCAACTGTATATATTTTCAGAAGTATTCAGTTTGTGTCCAGTATATCTTTTCATAATGGTCTTATATATACTGTGAGCAAATAAAGAGAACTTTTATGATTTAGCAACATTTTCCCTTGAAACCTGTTGTTAATGTAATATTAAAAAATTGGTACTATTTAAACTACAGTCTTGTATACAGAGATGCATTTAAATTAATATACAAATTAAAATCAGAAGCCTGCAACTGATGGAATAAGTATGATATCTTTATTGAAATGTGATCTTCAGTATACGCAGCACTTTATGTGAGACTGCTATTTTGGGTGCATGTTTTGTGCTGACTGTTAATGCAATGCTGGTGGCAGGGACTCCATTTACAGAGAAATACTGTTGCTATACATCAGATTTATTTCATTATCTGCTCTTAGTGCTCCTCATTTTTACTCTTCCATTATACTTTAAATTTGAATTTTATTATTTCGATCAATTTCCATAGACCGTCTTTTGACCGTCATCACCAGAGAGGTACATCCTTACCTGTATCTTCCAGAATGTCTCCTATGGGGATCAATAACGTATTATCTTTTCTGTGCTGGAGATACATTGATATTTGCTCTCGTGAGTTTATTCAGTGTTAATTTATGGCCAGTTTGTAAGAAGCCATGGGTTTTTCTGAAAGAATACCTGTGTAGGAAGTGTTTAAGTTTGTCCTACAGATTGGTGATGAGTTATTTTCGTGTCCTTGCTTGATTTGATTCATCTTTTACCCCCGATGGTTATTTTTAGCTTCTTGACAACTGTCATTTTCTAATCCTTTTGAGTTTTTTCAACAAAATCACAAAATCAAATCTTACATGGAATCTCAATATCTCATCTCCAGATGCATTCAAGCTTCTCACTGTCTGCTTCAAGATGTTTGAAGGGACTTATTGCAAAAAAGGAATCACCCAATGTTAGTTGACTCAACAAGGTCAGTGAAGGTGGCCAGAGAACAATTCACTCGTTGGTCGGCCAGTTAGAATTGATTTTCCCTTTTTTCAAGTTGCTATCGGGAACGTTGGCTATGTCTTATCCCCCCCCCCTAAAAAAAAAATCCCCAATGTAATATTCCTTGTAAATTTTTTCACATTTTTAAAGCTGACCAAATTTTTAATGTACAGTCAAGCAAATTATAAGAAGTTTAATTTCACTAATTATCTTAGTTTAAATTCTCATGTTGATATATCAACCAGTTTAATGTATCTATTTATTTACTTTACCAATATACACATTGAAATTTCAATAGAGTCAGGGGAAGTTCTGAAGGAAAAAAAAAGTTAACTAAATCGGATCAACTGCCACAAACACCCCTCCCCCTCTGTGCCTTACTACCTCCAGGGACAAGTGGGGTTCCTGACCCCTAAATGAAGAACTCCTGAATTACTATACCTAATTAAAACGTCTTGCTTTAATTTGGTTTTAAGGAGCATCTTCTTGTTTCCATCCGTTGCTGTCAATCTCCCTTCTTCGTCTTCCGTTGTCGTCCCTTCTTGGTCTTGTTGTTATTTACCAAGTCTCTTCCTGATTCTAATTACACTGAGTATTTGAGTAGGAGGGCTGCACTGCTTTCAGAGCTGAAGGTAATCACAATGTGATTATTCATGTTGCATAAAATAGAGACGGTGATGGAGGTCATCAGGGGAATGAGTTGTCTGCCTATTTATCAATCTCTCTGGTTTACCCTCCGTCAGCATACAGGGAAGTTAAGGGGATTTTTAACCTTTGCGATGAAATAAATTTGAATCCAACATTTCAAGTGAACTTACGTGAAGAGGAGAGCGTGATTATTTTTGTAGGATATTAGAGTTACGTCTCGAAGGCAGGAAGGAAGGGGGAAGGCCAAAGAGGAGGTGGTGAAAGATGACATACAGTTTATGGGTGTGGCAGAGGAGGATACATAGGACGGGGAAAGATTGAGACTCAATCTGCTGCGGCAACTCTTAATTTTGGGACGAGACAAAAGATGAAGACTTTGAGTGAGCTGACGTGTGACGTGAAACCTGCTGAAGCTCATGTAAGAGACTTTAGTCCAGTCCCACGAGGCGAGTCTCATAGGCAGGCTTTGTATCGCAAATGAACAGTGTCACCAGTTGCAGTGACTTTCTGTCAGGTGAAGGGTGTAAATACACCAACAAGCTCTTACATGTCATCCTCCGAAAAGTAAAAACAAACAAACTATGTAACATTACCTGCAGAGAAACTGCATGTACCCCCGAGTGTCATTGATGATTTTTTAATAACTCTGATGGTAATAACTCATCACATTACATTACGGTCCTTTGGGAGATGCTTTTATCCAAAGCGACTTACAAAAAGTGCAATTCAGTCACCAAAGATCCGACCGCTCAACCAAGTAGCCATCTCAGAAACCATATAGATACAGTCATTCATTTCATTTTTATTTTATTTTATTTTTTTATATTTTTTGGGGGGGGCTAAGTGAGATTAGTAGGGTAGTGCTTGGTGAAGGGAAATGTTTTCAGCATCTCTGCAACAGTCCCTGATGATATATAGCGGATTACAATAAAATAAACCTCATTTACTGTGTCCTCATTTGAAACATTTATGATTTAAATCATTTGAGGTTTATCCTAGTTGGCGGTATAATGTGTGTATGTGTGTGTGTGTGTGTGTGTGTGTGGTGTTCTACAGGTAGTACAGGTCAGTGAATATAATGGGTATTAGCCAATGGCACATAAGAGATCCTGCAGTTTTTTTGTGCGTGGCATCCGAGGCAACAGTTAGAACAATGATTCATCCCTATATCAGTAAAAGCAAATGTTGAAGACAATACTTGCAAATATTGTATCAGATAATTTAGGACGTTTTTTTGATGTAGTAGGAAGAGATGATCGTGTAAAAGCCAGCTTATTGGTATGAAAGGTAATTCTCTTGGATACAAACTTGACTTCTCTGCTATTAAAACCGTCTCTCCATTTCGTAACGTTCAGCCTCCTGTCTTAAACTTGCTTCTGGGCATTTGGGGAATGCAACTTCTCAGACCGTTTTATCTCATTAATCTCACCTTTGCCGGTCTTTCATCTTCTGACCGGGAAGCACCAATTTTCATTTTAAAAGTGTCTCAAATGAACCTGATAATGATTTATTGATGTTGGAACTGCTAAACCCAGCAGCAGCTTTTTATTTTTTGAGGAAGAATTTTGCTCTTTGGTGTGCCTGGAAGCCTCGGGAGCTGTTTGCTCACCGCAGTCAGCTGTTTTCACATCTGAAACAAACACCTCTCTGACTATGATATATGATCTAATTCAGGTTGGTTGAAACATATCACTCCCTTGAGGATGCCAGATGAGACAATGAATATCTGAATTGTGAGTCAGGGAAATGCGAAACTCCTTGCTGAGAAGTGTTAACTTTCATCATTAGTAGCTTTTCTAAGGTCAGCATTAAAACTGTCAGCTTGCTATATTTCCTGCCACATTCCCATTTTAAAACATTCTTCAAACCAGACGTTTGGGAAGCGCAAGATACTAAATGATTAAAGATTTTGAAGTGAAGCTATTTATCTGAAATTGGCATATCCATTGGCGTGATCCAAAAATCAGTTGATAAATGTTGCATCATTGTTCCCCTATGTTGCCTCTTGATGGCAGTCTAGCTACACAGCAGTAGAAGTGTTTGCACGTCCCCGTGCACGCGCCACTTAAATAATGCTTACGTCAGTTTTCTAGATTTGTTGACACATTCAATGGATACTAATGTTTATCTGCTGGAAGAAACCATAAATTCCTGTTTTTAAATTTGCTCCGTTTCAAATTCAGATTGTATCAGATCATACACACCTGACTCCACATGTAACATGATTGTACTTTTTAAAAGGCGTGTCAGAATAAAACTCAAGAACACACATGCACATGCTGGAGCACATACAGCCACTATTATTTAAAATAACATTGTATTCATTATTTTCCACAAGTCACTAAAAGTCAAATGGGAGACTAATTTGCAAGCAAAAAAAAAAAAAGATAAATACGGGTAAAAACAACAAATAAGATAATTGTCAGTTCATTTTGATGTTTTATTTAAAGTTAAACATTTAAGCCATTTTCAGCAGAGATTTTGTTCACACAACTTTTTTAACTATATTTAACTATATGTTGTTTTATTTTATCCTTCTCAACAACTTTGTCCAAAGCAATATACAATAGCAATAGTCCACAGGTTTGTACAACTGACTGCATGCAAGACAGACTGTTTGCCTTCTTTTTTTTTTTTTTTAAATAGTAAGGCTGAGTTGGTTCCCAACAGGTCTTTGTTAAGACGGGATGGCGTCAGTGTGGTAAAAGGTGCAACTCATTTCTTACCTTTTGGAACAAGGATGAGGTGTGAGCACAATGATGTATGAAATTAAGAAACATTTCATTCATTTTATGTACTTCTGTTTTTTATTTTAACCATTTTCTGCGGTATTCCACTCAAACCCCCCTCTGAAATGAATAATTATGATTTGAAGAAATTGATGGACGTTGTCAGTCTGATTTATTATCGTCTTTGCAAAATAAGCTTGACTTAAAACCGTTTTTCTTCTCAGGGAGTGCCAATGTAGCACTGTCAGATCAAGAGCTGAGAGTTCTAACAGTAGCAAGGAGGCGATGGTGTGTCTCTGTAATGCAAAAAAAAAAAAAAAAAGAAAAGCCTGCGAGTCGGCTGCCCGTGTAATAATGGAGAAGCTCTTCATCCTGCAGGTTTTTAGAAATTGAGGATGATATGGAAGTCACTGTCCCACAGTACAGCAGAGAATAACAGGGAGAGAGGAGCACTTGTCTGAATGTGCTGATTTAAAGAACTCCCTAAATTCAGGCAAAATGATATCATTATTTCAGTTTCAGACCAAAATTTGTGATTGAAGGAAGAGTTTGAATTTGGCTCATCAGGTACATGGTGGGTTACAATGTCACCAACAGATGCTAGAATGTCCTCGCTTTAGACAAAGCAATATGTCCATATGCTTCTCTGCATTAAGTGGCCAAAGCAGGTCCGTCACCTCGCATAATTTGTGCCGTTCCGATGGACTTGAGTCTATGGTCTCTCCTTCACTTGCATATCTGAGGTAAATTGCTCATTCAAACACATCTTAGTCTCACAGAGTGTAAGAAGTGTCAGACTTTTTGCAATCTCTAGGGATTAGTTGACTGTAAATCAGCTCTCGGTTTCCTGTGTCATGAATCCAAGTATTATTTATTTCCTATTTTTGTCGAAGTGGGTTGTTTCTCTGCCACAAGCCTTGATAGCATCAACACTTTGGCATGCTTGTTAATTACTAGCATAACAGTTTGCTTTAATGAGTCACGATGCGCATTGAAAAAAATGTTGTCGGACAATCCAACTTTTCAATCGATCAAAGTAATATCAGTTCAGCCTCTCTCTCATGGAGAAGATCCTCCATACACTTTTTCAACATGTCCATCTCCACTCTGACCATCAGGTTACCATCCTGGGCACTTGGCTTCTTCCCAGTTTTGCTTGGTTGCCATAGCAACATGGCATGGCAGCAGGAGCAACTGAACCAGAGAGTGTTGAAGATGAAGATGAAAGGAGGTATAAGGCTGTAATCAGATTGTCTCCTTCGGTCACACTTTGGATCCATCTTCTCCCCTCTGCTAGCCCACGTCCTGCTCGCCAAAGCCCTCCTCCACATAAATCACAATCGGCCACAAGTCACCTCTCATTGCCGCACCAAACCACAGATCCAGAGATGGAGGGAGCGAGGAAGGGGGTGTTGCCTTCAACCTTGGTCTTGCCCAGATATAGGCTTGTGGGGCGAGGGATGCTTAGCGGTCCTATCCCACGCTCCACCCCATTTCCAGTCAACTCACAGGCTTCTTTACTTCTTCACTGATAGTTTCTTACAGCATGGTCAAATGAAGATGGATCGAGGGTTAACCGTGTAATGATTTTGTTTTACAGGCAGCTCGCTGACACTTTTTCTCCGAGGAAAACCCCGCACACAGGACTGCGGCTGAGAGGTGCTTGTTTCTCTCTGTCAGCAACTCTTTACTTTCAACCCTTTTTTTTTTTCTTCGCTCTTTCCTGCACTCCTTTAAGAAGCCTTCCGTCGCCTTTTTTTTTTTTTTTTTTTACATTTACATGGAGCGCAGATAGCCACCTGTTTGATGACACAACATGAATAAGAACATTTTCTTATCCTTTTTCTGTTTGCTAACATTATTTTACCGAATAGAAACATTTTATGGTTTTATATAGTGCTTTCACACCTTGCGGTTTCAAAGCGCTTTACACTGAGTTGCATTCACCCATTCACGATAACCAACTATGACAGAGCTGCCATGCAAGGCACTAACCAGGCCGTTGAGAGCAACTTGGGATTCAGTGTCTTGTCCAAGGACAGTTCGACATGCACGGTCCACAGGAGGAGTGGAGACTCAAACCATCAAACTTCCAATTTTAAGGGACGCCTGCTTTACCCACTGAGCCAAAGCCACCCCATTTAACATTTAAGACATGTGTCTTAAGTTTGTATAAGTGACTCTTACCATTGCTCCTCAGTAAGTTGTTTTTACATCCTTATTCATTTCACTATTCCTGTTTGTACAGCTTTTTTTAAATATGGTGACTAAAAAGTTATTTAAGAACTGTGTGCGTGCAAATTTTGGTGGAAATGCATCAAAGCAACATTCAACTCGCTGAGAAACATAGTTGAGTGTGTAAAATACAAGATGTTGCACTTTTTTCTAAAAATCCATTTATGCGTATGACTAAACAAATTCATTTCTGTAGCTCCTGTTTCTGTAGAGTTCCTGACGTCTTTGCAATTCCTGGTTTGTTACTCTTAAAAATAATTGGAAATTAAAAAAATATATATTCTGATTGGAATGACGCTTTGGTGTTAAAGTCTCACCTGTCAGATTTTCACATCTTATATCTATATTTGTAATCACCCATGTGACCTTATTTTGAGAGATTTGGCATCTTGTTCACATTTTAATTTGAAGAATATTTTTTTTTATTATTTTGCAAAATGAGTTGTGGCTCTGGTGTTACTATTAGAAAAAAGGAATAACAATTTCTATAAGGTATTGATTCAATTTTAGCTTTGTTCATAGTCTGAAATCTTGGGCTACCCGTAGTCCCATTGACCTGAGAGAGATAGGATCAGGTGCTTTACGTGCTGTTTGAATTATAGACAATTAAAGTTGTTTTTTTTTTTTTTTAAAACTAGGCGCCAGTAGTGTGAATAGACAAGTGGAGCTTTTGAGTCTCTGTTCCAACGCTGGCAGCAGCACTGTGGATCAGCCAAAGCTGCCCAATTAATGTCTCTGACTGACATGTGAACGGACTTGCAATATTCCACTCTGCTTGGCATGAATGCAAGCAAAGGCTTTACTACATGGCACTTTGACCTCCAAAACTCACAGAATTTCTGGGGTAATTTTAAAATGGAAGCACATAGATCTTACCGACTTCATATTTGTGTACTGATCTACGGGCCGGAATTGAGAACGAATAAAATCTCCATCTTAATTTTTTTTTTGCTTGAGTGAAAAACACTCTGGGTGACCTTCAGAGTCTGTGTAGTTTTATATCACATAATATAATTTCAACTCAAAGAAGCGAGCAGAATTTTTGTGGTCAGGCAAGATCGAAGAGCAGGTGCAGATACCAACATAAGTTGACAGAGATTCTCTTCTGTTACCGCAAGTCAACAAACCGGTGATAGTCGGTTAGTAGACAAAAGGTACCATCACTCCATTTTCTGACGACCGTTCCGTTGTTATTATAGGTTTTTTTAGCTCATGCACTGTGCACTGTGGCCATATATTGGGCATGCAAGCTCTATTACATAGCATTTTGCTATAAACCTGACTGGCAAAACATGTTGTAGCTTTGGACTGAGAGCTGCTTGTTTTCAAAGGAAACCAATAAAGATGCAAACTTACATCAGTCTGCATATTTTTGCAATTCCTGTCATTGTCGTGACCCCCCCACTCCCCTCTGAAATAAATGAATAAATAAATAACAACCTATAATGTGAAGTTTAAAGACATATCTAAAAGTTTTGGTGGTTGAATCAGAAGCACCAAAGTGCCTCATAATTAGAAAAGTGTTCGTAATTACAGTGTGGTCACAGACCGTTAGCTCACTCTCTCTGCTGCCCTGCGTGGGATGGCAGCCTCCCGCAATGTGTACGTGCGCGTCTGTGTGTGTGTTTTATGTATAAGCTCTCCTCAGAGAGGTCAGGCTGCAGTTGAGAGGAACAGCAGATGCGCTACACCCTACTGCATATACACCAGCTGGGTGCTCTGTCGAAACATTATTAGTCACAATCAAGGCAGTAAGAATGTGTGCATTTCAAAGCGAAGCAAAACAAAATAGTAATGAAAATTCATATTCTTGACTTTGCCAATTTTTGCAGCATAGCCAGTCATACTAAAGTACTTATTGATTAAAATTTAGATCTTGGATTTTGCTGCTATATAAACATTTTTTTCAAATTCATTTTAGGATTCCAGCGTAGGCTGAGGGTCACGTAATATTCTTTGCACAAGCTTAACCTTCTTTATTGAACAATCAGCAGCATCTTTGTAGAATAAACCTTGTCTTGAAAAGTGACATACATTTAATTTCAACTCTCAAATTAAACTTTTTTCATTTGTATTCTTCATCACAATTTGGGGAACTTAATAGGCCACCGGCACTAGATAATTATTAAGCGCCACTACCTCAATGACTGTTTCTTGAAGTCTTCACACTCAGCATGTGTCAGTGATAATCAGTGCCATATTTTCCAAAGTTTATTTGATAGAATAGTTTAGAAATAAAAGAAACAAGTGGTCAGAGAACATTGCAGTATGTATGTCTCAGCGCGCCATTTAACCATTTAACCACAAGGAGAAATCTCAACATCACCCTTTGTCTTGACAGTTAATTTGAAAAGCAAATGTACGCAAGGATTTTTTCGCGGGTTTATGACGCTGTTGGCAATTTTGGTAGGACTGAGGTTGACAGATAATTGATAATGAAGTTTATTATTTGGTTTAACATTTTTCCAATGTTATTCAAAAGTTAGTGAAATCCTTGCCTCCATGAGTTTCCCCATGTTGGCTTACATCTTTCAAATCTAGGGGTTCTGTACAATGTAAATGAACTTTCCTGCACCACAAGAAAAAAATGGTGAAGTGAAGTGAAGCGCACAGGCATGCACGTGGCCAACAGCAGTCACCTTCCATTCAGCTGTACGTGCACATCTCAAAGCAAGTAACTCCCAAACCTCATGGCTCCCAACACGGTACTGGAAGCTAAACCCAAAGGGTTCGACAAGGACTGCTTTGCCATTCAGTTTTCTTCAGATAATTCATTCGTTTTTTTGCTTTTGAAGCAGGCAGTGGAGTTGGCCGCCTGCTTTCGGGGTGAAATATTTTGGGGTTGCTGCCATGTGAACAGTTTATCTGGGTAACTTGCCAGGTTCACGCGGCCGGGCACCCCTCGGTCTCTGCTGCGGGCTTCCAGATACACTGGTTTCTGTGTGTTGCCTTTTGGCTTCCACGCTCTCCCATGATACCGGAGCATGTTAGTGACACCGGCCTTCAGAGTGGAACACGGACATCTGGTGCACCTGTCCACACACTCATTTACACCACAACTCACATCTCTACATTCAGGGAATGTTTATGCCGTGTGTGTAATAATTACGCAGTCATGCGTATTGATGCCCAGTATATTAGGGGCTACTGACTCCTGGCCCACAAACCACCTGGCAGAGCATATGGATAAAAAGTCAAGCCCTTCGGTCTTCTTCTCCTCTCCCACACACTGCTCAAGTCCCCCCCCCCTCGCCATAGCGCTCCGACTGCCTCGCTCCTTCTCTTTAATGAATCATTGGGCTCAACCGCAGCGGAGTGGAAATTCCAGCGTCGTCGACCCCCATGTGTCACGTTGGGTTTTTATGTCCAGCACCTACTGGAGATTCAGAGGGACAGGTGGAATCCTGATGCATGGAAACAATAAGATGAGATGAGAATTTAATCTTTCCCCCGTCAAAATGGGGTTATTACATTAAGGAGTGGTAATGGGGTTAAAGATTTTTTTTAAACTGCCTGTTTTGGATGGAGAGCTCATGGTTTTACACCCAATACTGTTTTGCCACAACATATAATTCAATTCGAAATGACTTTTCCCCTCAAACTAAGTAAGGTAATTCTTTTATCCATAAACCAATGATTTATGGTTGACACCCGTCTTCTTTAATTGACTTTAACTGACTTGTTAAGCTTTCTTGCTCTTACAAAAGTCTAACCATTAGTGTCTTTGACTTACAAAATTGATTTTGATAAAAGCCCCTGAAGTAAAAGGAACTGCTGTTTCTTTTTATTTTTATTTTTCGTTTTTTTGACCATCTAATTTATGTAATTTGGTTTCCAACATAGTTATTTTCTCTTAGCCATGACTTATTTGGTTTCTGTTTTTAAGGCTAAAGGTGCATCTGCAGTTTTTTTCCCATTTTTTTTCAGAAGGGGTGCTGTAGAGCAATTTCAGGATTCATGGCGATCTTTCACAAATCATGGTTTGTTCAAACACTGAGCAGATATCTAAGCAGATCACCATTATTTGTGTGTGGGTTTAATGACTATATAGCCAGAATTCATAGTTCTCATTCTCCATTTTAGTTTTAACCAACATCTGAACAATATCTCCACTCTATAGCTGTCATGGCCATATAGCATGTTAACACATCTAGTTATTCATTTGATTAGTATTTTAGGTTTGACACTAATGGCAATCCATCATAGTTATTTTAAAAATAAGAATAAAAATAAGAACAACTTTATTCATCCCGAAGAAAATTGTTGTGCCAGAGTTACAAGAAAAACATAACTATAATAAATAACAGTAGAAAATTGTATAAACAGTAACAAACATCATAAAAATGTCAAATGCCAATATGTTACTTTACCTTGTTGATGTGATTTTTACCTTAAACAAAATTGCCCATGCCCATCTCTCTTGCCCATTGCCCAGGTCCAGGAGTGAGAGGACACGACATGCTCAGACTTCATTATTAGAATCACATGAAAACCTTACATGAAGCCATGCATTTCTTCATTTGGACCTAAACTCCCATCACAGTGTACCTGCATCTCCACACCTCCTAACAATTTCTCTCCTCGCAGCAAAAGTACCAATTAGTCTGAGCCCCGTCGCCGTGTCGGCTTCATACTTTACTAATCACATCACCCTGCGCGTATTCCCTGGCAGCACACAGGCGGCTTTGGCACAATGCTATTACCCAGGCCTGCCCATAGGAAATAGACTGAGAGGAGAGATTATTGATTGTCTCTGTGTGAGAGCTGGTTGATTTTCTCTCTGACCTATCACCCCTCCTCTCTCCTTTTTACTCTCTCTCCCTTCATGTCTGTTTCTCCCCTGTCTCCCCATCCCCGCACCTTTCAAAGAAGCCAGGCAGAGAGTATTATAGACTCTCAAGCCACTGAATAACATGAATCACAAGGCAAATACTGTGTCAGCCGCTCCTTTTTACCCCCGCCAATCATGTGTATTCACAATCATCTGTTACTTTGTTCTTTATTCTCTTTCTGGAGACTGATTTTTATGAAAGTGATTTCATAGATTTTGTCTCTACAATGTCCCGCACTTACCAAAACCATATTGTGTGTGGCTGCACGTGAGTGTTTTCACACACTACATGTCTCTGTGTTGTGAAATGATGTGAAATGATGTTCCGGTGCAGGGAAAAAATCATTGCGACGCATTACTTTTCAGTAGTTTCAAATATAACCGACGACTTCGCTACATACAGAGTACGGCAGTCTCAGCAGTCTTGCTGGTAATTGGACTGTCTTTTTTTGATCAAATTCAGTTTTTACAGAGAAAATTGTGTTTGGTGCTCTGTATGAGAGCACTTGGTACCTCGATTAGTATTAGCCATTTTTCACCCTTTTGCTGTGTTCTCATGTTTTAAATGCAAAAAAAAAAAAAAGCGCATAAATGTAGTTTGTTTTGCACATTTCTCTTTTGCCATGCCTTCAATGACTTATATACCTCACAGTTTAGCTACTATTGTTAAAAAAAGGGATTTTACTCAAGTTTCTCCATCACATAGGTCAAAAGTTGAGGCCCTCTGCTTTTCAATCACAATGTCCAAAAGTCAAAAGTTTTCTCTTCGCTGGAACATGCAGTGGCAGCCTGCAGAGTTTACGGGGGCAGAAAATTCAGAATTGAGCATGAAGACAGAATTCTGTTTCTGCTGAACTGGTCATACTCATATAACAAGTCTGAGGTCATGAGATAACAATTCAAACAAAAGGCCGATTAACAATTCACCAAAGACGCGAACTGACAAAATAATGTGTTATTTTCATGTTAATGCTCCCCTAAAATGTTAATACAGTGTCTGCCATTAGGGGCGGTTTTGACAATTTTCCACTAAATGGGCAGATATCCATGAACTGAACTGAAATCAGAAATTAACATTTTAAACAAACAAGAACTATGTTTACATGTATACAATACCCCCAAAAACATTTGCTGTCCGCCTCCAGAATAGCAGACTGTTGGTCTCCAACAGGCATACCATAACAAGTTAGCTCCATGCCATTGTGCCGCAGAGCAGACAGTAGTAAATGCTATCTGCGACATTTACTGTTCTATGCCAGCTATGAATAATAAATATGTTGGCCATCGCATATGATTTTGCAATTGTCAAAACAGTGGGAGATTAACCTCTTCACAGAGTTTATTTTCAGATATCGTTGGTTCATGGAAAGCAGGATTGTCCTGAGTTGTGTTTTGATGGAAGCTGACAGTTTCAATCTAACACAGTCTAAACTTTATAGAACATACCTGAAGGTTACTGTTGATGTCGAGTTGTAATTATCAAAGAAACTGGGCCTCCTTGACATAAAACCGACATTTTTATAATGGAAGATTTGATGACTATGTTGTCCCTCACTGATATCAAAGTCCCTGAGTCTTGACCAGTACGTTTTCCTTTCCACCATAGCACTTGTAACCAGCGAGGATTATAGATAGCCTGCAAGTGCTTAAAACAACCAAATATAATCAGGGCTATGGGTTTAGGTTACATTTAGGTTAAGTACACTCTTATACTTTCTTGAGAGCCGTTTCTGGTGCCTACCTGGCCTAGTTTGAACGATTAAACGACGCTTATAATGTTTCAAATGTTATCACATCTCCGATCAGAGACGCCTCATGATTTGTCTGTAAAACTGTCATTGTCTGTTCGCTGTTTGCAGACTCTGTGACATCCAACCGAGCGAACCAGTGTATGCCACACTAATTGTCATGCAAAGGAGAAAGTCTGTGTTTACCATAGAGCTCTCAGGATTCTTACGCGTTTCATGCAATGTATCCCAAACAACGCACTGCAGATTAACATTTTCTGCCCACTGTGCATTCTGATAGACCCAGATCCATCAGCTGTTGTGCTGCTGTGCAATCAGAACCTTGTGAAATACTAAATCCATGACACTGTATTGGTCTTTTTTCCTACCGTCTCCAATATAAGACCCATTACCCATCAGCAATGACCTCTCCACTCTTACAAAGTATTTATCTGTTTTCCATACACATTAACTGGAAATTACGGAAACTGGGGGATAAGACAAAATGTTACTATACTTGCTTTGGTAGTTTTATGTTTTTTTTAATAGTCTTCACAATGTTGATGAGGATCTGGAAACAATGTTTTCAGGTGAGTTTATCATATGATACATTCATGGATTATCTTCTTGATTATAAACTGCATGCATTTCCTGTAATGTACTGCAATATGGTATTGCAGCCTATGTGCACCTCTTGATTTGGGGAAGTTAATTTTTGATTATTTCAGTTTGTGAGAGTGCGCTCTGAAATATTTACTTCTTGTTGCTACAACAGCTGATTGTTTTGGCTTCAAAGAAACATGTATGTAGAGAATCGATCAACAAAACTACAGTTTCCAGGTTGTGTTTAAGGCTCTCAGTCATGAAGGTCATGGCAATTATTTACAATGGGACTTGTCAATTTTTTTAAATAATTGTAGATTGGTCCAAAATTCTTCAAATTATTGAAGGAGTCCAGTTTTATGACACACTTGAACCACAATTAAAGTTTCTATGGGTTGATTGAAATCACACTTCAACGCCATGAGTTAACGTATGACTTGTTATGTGAAAAGGAGTTTGGAGCCATTTCAGCTCAAATTTTCAATTTAAGTGTGAACTTGAAGTATCATACCGAACATACATTAAATACTGATCCCGAGGATGGTGTGCAAGTTGGTGTTGTTCGGAGGAAGGGCATGCTGAGGGGAAAAAAAAAAAGTCCAGCTGTAGTTTTTTTGGCTCATCAACAGGATAGATTATGTAAATGATAGATGTAAAATGAGTGGGTGGGAGAAATGGAAGAGACATTGATAACATTAGGCTTCTCAAACACTTGACTATCAAAAGAGTCTTGCTGAATGTTGACGCAGGGTGAAGCGCTTTGGCATTTGCCTGAAAAGGAGTTTATTTTCTGCCCTTTCCCATCCAGTTTAGTTCCCACTACGCCTCAAGTGGTTAATTTACAAGAGGCAATTTAATATTCATTCTTGCCTCTGAGACATCAGCCAAACTGATACAACTGGAAAGGTATTGGATTTGTGTAGTTTTTTGAGATTGTCTGTTAGATGCGAAGTCGTAAAAAACCTCAAATCTCTTTAACTTATTCTGAAAAAGACTTTCTTTTTTCATACAACCCCCTGGCTTCGTACATACACGTGTAGTCAGTTTATATACAAGTTGTATTTTGGGAGGGGCTTGTCCCCCGCAGGGTTTCTGCCATATGCTCTGACTTTTAATAATTAACCCGCCTTTTCAGGGAGGTAACAAGAAATCAGACGTATGCGAGATTTCTGAATGTCATCGGCACAAACAAGCAAAAAGTCATGTACTATACCCCAAAAGGAATGCTTGTCGGGTTCTAGATGTGCACGAGTGTGCACGCATATATGTGTGTGTCCATCATGGAAAAAGTTTGTCAGGTGCCAGTAAAATCATGAGGTGCAGAATAAGCAGAAAAGACTACGCTTCACCTTTGAGACACAAATATTAAGCAGAAATACATACACGAGACTCTGTCACACATACGCACACATATTTCAAATGACTTCAAATGTCAACACACATACTGTATTTTTTCGGCACGCTAATTTCTTTGCTTATAAAAACACACGTGAATAGAGACATGATCTTTCCACCCGCGCTCATACACAAGAGACTGAGAGCCAATGGCAACTGTCAGCAACAAAAATCATAAGCACAATTATCTGCAGTCCACCTTTGGCAAATGCATATGTGTGTATTTGGATCTTTCCGCATGTACTGATGAACATTTGTCTTGTGTATGTGTGTATGTGAGGAAATGCTGTCTGGCTGTGTATAGGGGCTGAGGTGAGTGATTGCCTTGTTTCTGTGGGCAGCAAGCCATGATGGTTTGCTCGCTGTAAATTTAGAAGAATTCTTAATGGGACACCAGAGCTGTCAGATCTCAAAGTGTTGCACTCTTTTACTTTTGTTATGAAAGCAATGCCCTTATCTTCACTATAAAACTTTACTTTCAATTTCAATGGGAAGACAGCCATTGCATATGAGATTTTCTGAAATACGTGCGGAGACATGGTCGTCCTATAAACGGCAGTTTTTCAACAGTGGCAGTTTGGATCTGGGTATATATACATTATACATAGCTTGCCATCCTATTTATGGTCAAAATTGGTTTCAGGTACCCCTTTGCAATAGCCATGTTTAAGCTCACGTATTTTCACAAAACAGGCGACAGTGTAAAGAAGCTTGGCTAGAGGTGGAAAAAAGATTGTAAAGTCTTTTTTCCTCCGGGTTCCTTAACATTGTCTTCACCATCAATCTAATTTTTGAAGTAGCATACATTGGCGACATCGTAGCCTGCAGCGTACCTTCGGCTACATTCTAAGACTCTGTAGGTACTCCATAATCCCTGAACATCTATAAATCAGGCTTAGTGCAAGGAATGTGTGTTACTGAAAAAGAAATTTACTGAGCCTTTCCTCAACTTGCTAAATGTATCCCTGGAGGGACCTGTGCACTGCTAATTCCAACCTGTTCATTTCTAAGGATAATAGATAGTGATTAGAAATATTAGCACTTTATTAAGAGAACAATGTTGAGAGTGACTAGAAGATTTTACTTTGAATGCATTACACTCACCCTATGATATCACTGTTTACCCTATATGGATTCTTCCCACAATACAGTATAACCTTGTTTTTCACGGGGGTTACTTTCCAAAAAGAATCCGTGATAGGCAAAATCCGTTAAGTAGAAACCTTTATTTTTTTTTACAATTAACATACAATTAAATACTCTCTTATACATCACTGCTGTCGTCTTTATGTTTTTTTCTTCCTTCTTTATGGAACGAACGGAAGATTCATTAATTCCGTAATGCTGACCTACAGCCGCATAGCTTTTACCTTCCCTTAGCATGTCCAGAAGTTTAACTTTATCTGCGATAGATAGCATCTTCCGCTGCCTTTTGGGGCCTGCCGCAGGTGCTTTTGAAATTGCGAGAGAAACTTGAAATTGCACGTACGTAATGTAAATTTGGCAAGCTGTTTTGCGTACGTGTACATATTAAACTGCAACGTTATTGACGCACAGGTAGAGAAGAAGCGGAGTGACTTTTTAGACAATCAGAATGCAGAACACAATGCACGATGCAAATCCGTGAAGTAGCGAAACCGTGAAAAGTAAACCGTGTTATAGCGAGGGATCACTGTTTTGTCACTTTGCTGCATTAAAAAACCTTTGGCGTCAATGAAACAAAAAAGGATCTTAACAAGCAAGACCTCTTATTTTGATAAGTGATTTCTTATCCAAATTTACTGATGTGATTGCTCGGGTGTGTACTACGCATCCTAACCTCTATATTTTGATCCCATGCCTGTGTGGGATCTCTCCTGGCAACCAACTTTGCTCTCTCGGACCAAACACACACACGAGCCCGATTACAGGCTCAAAATTCTGCAGGTGTGAATGTGACAACAAATTGCTGAAAGTTTCAAAATGTTGCTCCGTGATCAACTTTTCATGCTGCCTGTCACACCTTGTCCACCGGGATTGGCCCGAGTTCACCAATGGTAGTGTAGATAATGGATGATATTACCCATATTAGACTAATCCATCTTGATTATTTGCAGCCAAATATAAGGTGAGATCGGACTCCAGTTGAGAAATTATAAAATAGTCCTCTAAGGAAGTTTTGAACTAGGTTCCAAATAGAATGTAAATTTTTGCTGTGTATAAGAATTTATCAACTACTTTTTACATGCTGGTTGGCTCAGATCCTACTGGAATTTCTAAAAAGGAGAATGCGATGCATATTTTCTCCTATCTGGGGTTATAATGAGGGCGGCGGGGAGTGTGAAATCGCTCCACAACTGTTCGCACGAGTCATAATTCCAACTTTACCCATCCAAAACATTCAGCTTCCATGCTTTTACATGTTTCTCTTAATTTTCCGCTTTACACGGAGTTGTGGGAATTAGTCTCAGCTCTCATTTAAGTTCTTTTACCAGGTTTGTCAGTCATCCGTTGCTATAAAACTCAAAGATGATACTTTTGTGAAGGAGGGAGGCAAGATAAAGAAGGATGGAAGACAGACATGACAGGCAATAAAACCAGGGCAGCAGATTAGTTTTTGATAGTCTGCATGAAGCAGGAAGGCGACAGCCAAGATGGATATTTGATTGGCTAATGCGATGAGGCGTGCAGCAACAGAGGGCATCCCGCTCTGGCCCTCCCCACTTTCCTTTTTCTCTTTTCTTTCCCGCTCATTCTCTCTCAGGCTTGACGGAACAAGACCGCCCATTGGGGACGTCTCTGATCAATGCAGTCATT
The DNA here is from genome assembly GCF_037954325.1 of Fistularia commersonii. Classification (NCBI taxonomy): domain Eukaryota; kingdom Metazoa; phylum Chordata; class Actinopteri; order Syngnathiformes; family Fistulariidae; genus Fistularia; species Fistularia commersonii. The sequence continues at coordinate 15,299,523 of NC_141288.1, forward strand.
ATCCCAGCAGCACACACACGCAGACAGTCGTAGGGGACAAATGAGGGAGATATGTGCTATGACGAGGTCAGAGCAAATGTAAATGTGTCCAGCGGAATATGCTGGCAAACGTTGCACCATTAACCAGGCTGCGGAGCGAGCCGACTCTCTGGCCTCAGGTACAATAACAAGTGGAGATTTAAGTTGGCTCTGCTTTTCCTTCCTCTTGATGTCTCTCCTTTTTCTCGACTTAATCTATACCGTTCCTTTACTTTCTCCTTTCTTTTGTTTCTGCCTCGCTGCTTCGTACCGCTCTCTCCGTAGCGCAGCTCAGCATATGTAATTATAATCAACAATGACATGCATTTACTTCGTGTGCAGACAAAGGAGGCAAGGTTTACCTCTAAACATTGCGTTATTTCCCATATGTACTATGATAGCGTGTGTGCGCACACATGCGTGCATTTGAGCGTGTGCACGTTACGAGTGTTTGTCAAATGTGCCGAGGCTCATTCCCGACGGAACTGTGCAATGACTCCGTCAGTTAGGTCTGCGCCACCTGTGCGCAGCAGCAGTGTTTGCAGAGTCAACACATATGTTTGCCATTTTCTAATGGCCTCACCCAGCCCAAATAGACCAGGATTTCCTGAAAAACGACGACGTGCTGGTGTGAGGGTAGAGAATGAGGAAACAAATGTGATGAGAGTGAGATATTGTAGAAGTAAGTGATGGTGAGGTGTGGACCAGAGTTGTTAAAAGAATCCTGATGGGGGCACTGGAGGACCTACGATCATTAAAGATTCCCAGAGAGTTCAGGGTGGGTTGAGAACCGGGGAAACTCACACGCACACAGATATTCCACTGCAAATGTGTTTATGGGAAATAACAATCTACTCTTCTAACATACTAGATGGTAGCAGGTTGCAGTGTGTCAGTCTTATGGACCATCAAGGAGTCTCTGAATACGTCTAAAGAGCTCAAATGATCATGTACTGTAGCTCAGTTCTTTCATATGAACAATTTTGCTGTCAGAATTAATGAGCACTTACATGAATAATCCCATGAAGCAAAGAGTGTTGCTCTGTACAAGTAATACAAGACCATACCAGATACAACTGGCTGCTCATGTAACATATATTCCTACAAAGATCAGCGATATGTGAAAAAAAGAACAATGCTCAGTACTGATAAGTACTTTACTCTCTGTGTCCATCTGTTTTGTGATTTTTGAAAATATGTCTTGAATATAGTTTGTCTCTGGCTCTCATAAGGGTGTAAGTTATCATCTGCCTGTATTTTTAAATGCCAAGAAGAAGCCTTTGTTACCTCCCTGCTTGAGGAGGACATGATTGCAATGTAAGTAAGTACATTGTGAAACTAAGTTGATTACATTTGGCTTATTTTTTGTAAGCATTGGTTAGATATAAATCATTTGGCAATGTTCACCAACACCTTTACCATATGGTTTTATCAGAAAAACAAACAAAACAAAACAGTAGCCTAATTAACAATTTCTTCCTTTTGTGTTTGAATATATTTTATATTGAGATTGCTTGCGGTCAAGATCTTTTCCTTCTGACTGGGCCTGAATTTTTAACTCTGACCCTATCTGACCATTTTGCAAAATTTCACCTTTGTTTTGCTTCTCGTGCACCAACCTCAACCGTGCACCTAAATGAGTACTTCATGTGGAGTTGTGAATTTGGGTCCTGACTTTGTGTTTCTGTGACAAAAGCAACAATTAAAAGCCAATGTGCTCTGCTTTATGAAGCTATAATTATTTAAAATGCAAAATATGGCTTTTTTCTCCTCTTTATGGTTGATAGTTTACCTTTTTAAAGTCCTTAAATTTCAGAAAAGTGCAATTGCTGAGAGACAGTTTGACATAGCCCTTCATTTTATTATCATTCTAGTAATGCTATTATTTGACTATTCATCACATCCAAATTAGATTATCTGCAGTGAATTTCCCATTACCAAATAATACTCTGATACAATGTCGCAATATACTAGAAAGCAGCAAGGGAGAGTTCAAGCTCAAACATGAACTGGCACAAAGACGCATTTTCCCCACACTCAATTTCTCTGACCCTTTATTCTAATGATAAAGAAAAGTGTAGGGACTACATTTTTTTCTGACCCAAGTCTTGTATTAACATTTTTTTTGAACATATGGCTCTGTAGGAGGAACAGAGCTGTGCTTTGTTAAGATTGATCATTGGAACATCTTACATACAAATCCAATCAGGCCCAGACTATTTTTTTGGATTAATACCTTTTTGTAACCTGTTTTAGAGTCAGATTTAAGCACTCCGCAGTCCTTTTTCAAAGCGTATATTTGATTTTATAAATTCTAAAAAGCAATGGCCGCATTCATCTTAACTAAATCAAACCTTTGCTTCTGATTTTGTACACTCTCACGGCCATGGTTCCCCAAGATAGACTGAATGTAGCCTAATTAAAAGTGTGTTCTACCTGTAGTTATCCTGCAATGACAGGTGAAAATACCTGTTTTGAAAATTGCAAAGACTTTGCATTGCACAGGGGTCCCCCCCCCCCTCCATAGAATTCTCTTCTTGTTGATAGGAAAAATAGTATGATTTCTCAAAAGTCCTGTGACACGTTCAAATTCAATGAAAGGACTAGGTGTTACAATCCCTGGCGTTTGCATCACTTCTCATTGGGAGGTCTCGAGATGTGGTTGCTATGCAGTCGACAGAACCGACACAAGAGGACATGTAGATTGTGAGGGATATGACCCAGGCAGGAGAACGAGGAAAGAACCCAGGAAGCATGGGGAGAGCACAAAGAGAAATCCCATAGAGGAGAACATGGAGACAACACCAAAAACCCCAGCAGGAGAACATGAAGAGTTATTTGCTCAACTTAATTCAAAGAGTACCAGAGATGCTGCTCTTTCCCAATTCGATCAGCTATATCTACATTTGCACCTACTCAGGGCAGAAGTTTTATGAAAGCACTTCACATGACCACATCCTTTAAGTGTTTACAAAGATTTATAACCCTTGATCAGATGTGCCTCAAAGTAGGAGCACTGATAGATTTACGGGATCCGGTGGAAAGCTGCTGTGCAGCTTTACCGCCGGAACACATCATCACTTGTGTACCTCAGCGTCACGGGGTGTTTTTGGTCATTTATCACAAAACACCCTCTGCTGAGATAGGCCCACCACAGGCCGGTCCAACCTGGTTGTGTGTCACGCGGTTTGATATTCGTCTTTGCTGCCAGGTGGTGTATTCAATCACAACCACGCCCAGCGACTGGTCCTTTCAGCAGTGTTGGCTAGTTCTCTAACGGCTTGTCGATGAGTCCGTCCTCTGACTCCGACCTCTCTGAGGAATATCGCTGTTGTATTGGCTACGTCCCACCTCAACTGGATGCAATTTGATCTTCCAGCCTCTGTCCTCTGCCTTAGCTACTAAGTTGGCATACCGCAGCTTCTTCCATTCCTCGATGGCGTCCTCCCACAGCACTGTCAACTCAATGATGTAAGGAAGTTGGCGGGATTTAGACCAAAGAAAAAGGTCTGGTCGCACTGTGGTTGTCGCAGTCTCTGGATGGAATATGAGCCTCTGGTCCAAGTCATCATGCATCTGCCAGTCCCTGGCTGCGTTCAGAGAGCCCAGATTCAGGGTTGAGGGGCCAGTTCGCCTCCTGGACAAATGCTCATCGGTGCTGGCACGAATCCTGGTTGGTGAGTGGTTGGGTGTTGATGGATATCCTCTTGCGCTCCAGTTTTTCATCTGGGCACCGGAGCACTTGGTTCTGTTTCCATGTGTGCCTGAGGCTGGTCCTGCAGCCAACCAAGATGTGCTTTAGCATTGCTGGGACTGTACACTGGGGACAAGATGGGTCTTTTCCAAGCCACAGCTGCATATTTTTGAGAGAGGGCAGCACGTCCTACATGGCTCGGTGACGAAGCTCCTTTTGGTGAAAAGGCTGTCGGTTTCCATGCTCCAGAGTTCGCTCCATAGGTATTTCCTCTTTTCGACACACAAACAAGGGCCCTTGTTTGGCCTGTGCTATATCTGGCCGCTTTATGTTTTATGTAAGCAACGTAAATAGCTAATACAGAGCTAACTGAAACATTGGTTGCATACAGTTCTAGTGCCCTCCATAGTAGCTTCTTCACCATTGGTCTGTTGAGTGTTACACTGTTCTCCAACAATCAGTATCAGATATTGCCACTGGTGGATATAAGCTGTGCGAAAATGTTTGCTTTATTGTTCTAATAAAACTGAATATGACAATCTGATTTAGCCATCAATTTATAGGTTCTTGTGGTTCTTGATTTGGTTCAGAGGATATGAAATAACTTCTACTGACCATTTTGCTCTACTAATGCTTAATAATCAATCTGGTTTTAAGATTTTCTATTTTGAAATCTATTCTTACAAATGATAATATTATACTAGCTTCTGACACCTAGCCTTAGCGTCTACCTGAAACTTGTTTGCTCCCAGTATTCATGTCTGGGAGGGGTTGCGGGTTGCACAGCGAATTGGGATACCCTATGGTTCTGTCACTGCGGGTAAATCAGAGGGTTGAGAGTATCCGTTCTCACCCATGGCACATCTTCGCACCCACATATTGGCCTGTTTTCTCCCCAACACCATAGAGATAAAATGTCCACCCCCAGGGAGAAGGCTCTGCACACACACATAAAGAAAGAAACCGACAAACTCAGACATTCACACTCATCCTCAATGTCAGTTAAACTTTGCTTAGAGGGTGACAGTTTTTGTTTGTCCTACTGTGTTCTTGCCTGGAGCAGCGCTGACACCGGAGCAGCACTCCTCAATCATCCACAGTCATAAACAGAAACGGGCCTGTGACATCAAATGGATAAGAAAGACGAAGACAAGACGAAGGAGAAAAGGTGTAGATGCAGGAGAAAATGACTCAAACAAAATATCCCCGAGGGGCTTCTGTGTCTTCGGTCGTAAGTGATTGGAAACTGGAGAGGGGTCTCAGTGGGAATTTTCTGGAGGACAAACTGCCTCACAGCGACAGTAGTTTCAGTCACACTGGTTGTGGTGCATTAATATTGGATTTTCCCGCTTCGACACAGTCCAAGAAGCAGAGGACAAAGTGGACATCACTGCACCATGTTAAAGACGGTTAAAGGTCACTCAGGCAGTATAATGATTTATACATTAGGAATAGTGGTAAACTAAGTAAGGTTTTCAGGCGGTGAAGTGGTGCAGTGGTTGGGAATCATGTCTCATGACAAGAAGATTTCTGGTTTGATTTCACCCAGGATATTTCTGTGAGGAGACCCCCCCCATGCCTGCGTGTTGTTTTTTTCATCCGCTTTAACCAGTTAATTAACCCATTAAAACACAAGCCACCTACATTAAAACTACCACTGACAAAGTTTACTTGTATGTATTCAGTTAGCTCATCGGTGAAGCATGCCTCATATTCTTGCACAAGAGAAGCTAATACAGTCACCTTCTGGCTAATGGCGCCATTTAGGGGTGAACAGCGGTGTATGTCTGGTACTTCTGAGCTTCCATGCGGAGGATGCTGGAGACGGCTAGACAGCGAGCAACATTATAGGGTGTAATTACTTCAAGCACCATTAGTAACACAATATCATCTGTGCTTAGCAGAAAACAAAGTCCAGCATGCTTGCTGGGTGTGTTTTTGCCTGTGTCATTGGTGTCTGTGCAAACAGGTTCTCCTATTCAAGCGATTAACAAGTAATGAGTAGATTGTTCCAGCAACAGATTCCCTATTTGCAAACAAAGCAGCAGCTGAGGTAATGACTTGTCACCACAGAGCAGCCTGCAGATACACGCCTATGTAGATTCAGCAGGATGAGTTCAGATCCCGGAAAAGAGTGTTTTCAACATCCAGTAAATAATTACAACACTGGAAAAAAACATTAATAATCTTTTGATAAGTTTATGAATGCCTCTGGGTTCATGATAGTATGAGTCGAGACAATAATCAAGTCATGACATTGCGATCCTGTTGATTGAATACTTGCATATAATGTCTGATATTTATTTGTTTCATCCTTTCCTTCATCAACAGAAACGCCTGTGTAGCAAATTTTAATCTCAGTGTTTAAAAGATACCCAAACCGGCACTGTGACTACCTCAGTCACAAACCATTCCCAGGAGCAGATTTTTACATTTGCCTAATTCAAACTTATAAACAGAACTAAATCTCGAAACATGATGAATATCTTCTCACTAAGACCCGAAGGAACTCAGTGTGTATGAAGGCAAACCAAAGGTTGATTTGTATGATCTCCCCTCCGCTTGTTCTGACCTTTGCACAAGTAGCTAATAGTTGGTTTGCCCCTCGGCAAAGATGCCTCATGACAACTTCATTTGTAAATCGTCATAGTATAAATGAAAGTCATTTTACTTTCTGGTCAGTTTGCAGATGTTGCAAGCTTGAGTAAACGATGTCACACAAACATTAAAAATAATAAAAGCTAAAAATAAAACTCTGAACGGCTACAATAACAATACTGCTACTACTATTAAACAATTTTTTTTTTGAATACAACTTCAGTACGAGTTGTGTCAGAGCTCAGAACAAGAAAAGTCCTTTGCTGTCTGGGTTGAGACCAACCTGATTTTTCCAGGAAAGTAGTGCATCCATACAGTCCTGCAGACACAGTAATATGATGACGATATATAAAAATTAAATACTTGAATTTAACAGTAAGAGTGTACCAGAAAGGTGTGAAGATAAACAAAAAAAAAAAAGTAGAAGCATGATTCTAAAACACATCACATGTCCAGGTGGATCTCCTCCCAGATCTGGACCAGGGCTTTGCTAAGCTCCCGGACAGTCAAGAGGGAAAAGGTAGTTACGCTAGGAGAGCTGGATAGGGCCATAATAGGTCCTTCAACTTTCAGAAGAATTGTCGTCTTCTCCTTTGTGCAAGGAGGAACATGGTTAGCACTCCCAAAGCCCTACTAAATGACCGCCTGCAAGCGACTGGTGTGGATGTTTCTTTCTGACCAAACATTCAGAAACAGACCCCACAAGGGCGGCCCAAGGGCCTGATGTCTTGTAGTGGGTCCTGTGTTCACTGCCCAGCACCATAAAACTTTGTTGCCATTTGTCATACATCAACAGCAGTGACGAGCAGTCAGTAGAGGCAGGGGAGGCCGGGCCTCACCTGTCATCACGGAAAGAAAAAAAAATGCAAAATGAAAAAATGAATTAAATGGTCATATTTATTCAGTGATTTGTACTATAAAGTTATTTTCCACCTAGCTTCACCATTTTTATTTTTTATTTTTTCCAAAATCGCTAAAAAAAAATCACATTTACCGTTCGCATATGAAGAAGAGACATGGGGTGAAGTGGCAACCAGCTGAGCCCACCATGGATTGCGCAATGATTCTGCTAACTGTGCTAGTATGCTATGCTCTGAGACTGTATTGCTGTCTCTGTGAATGTCACCATTAAAAAAAAAAACACTTTTAATTTATGAACTAAATTTCAATAGTTTAGCTGATGTGTCTAATGTTTTTTGTCAACATCTGTAACATGTTTCTCGTGTTTCTCATAATCATAAAACAACTGCGAAGTGAGGCATGCAGTGATGGTGCCTCATGGTAGGGGGCACCGCTGATCCCAGAGATCCTTGTTACTACTCGGCCACAGAATAATAGAATTAGCAATAACAAGCTACAGTAAACACTTAGCAAGTCAAGCGCAGCCATCCAGCTATTTTTTGCCGATCTCATCGGGCTGTATAAATGGTGAATGTAAATCTCCTGGGCGGCTTCTCAACTTTTTGGCGCAGAAGGATCTCATTCAAACTGTTGGTCGCTGGTCACCGTTCCGGCTACGGCAGCATCGGTGGAGCGCTCGTTCTGAGCACTGAAAAGACTCAAAACAAACAGTCAGAACAGGACCGATCGAGGACGACTGTCTTCACTGGCAGTGATTTCCATTGAGACAGAGAGACTTTTAAATCTGAAGAAACATAAGGAAGACTTCTACAAGCAAGTTATCGATGCTTCAGAATGAGCAGCGCTTAGACTTCATTTATAAGTAAAGATAAGAGATAATAACCTTTTGTTCCATGTGCTTTTTCTATGCTACAGCCCGTATATGTAAAGAATGCTGATATGACATTTTAAACAAAACATGTCAACTGCTGCCAACAAAATGGTGAATAAGCTACTCTGTAGGGGTCATATGTTTGTAAATCTGACCGTGATGACGTCAGTGCCTCACCAGCCATGAACCTCACTGCACATGACTGATCAACAGAATTGGTTTAACCTGAGCACATGGATGTGAAAGGGTCTGGAGATGCCGTGGAGAACACAATGCTGCTTGCTGCAACATTCAGCTTGCCATGTTTGGTGCTGGGTCAGTGATGTTTTGGGGAGACATACCCCTGGAAGGACACACAGACCTCCACAGGTCAGATAATGGCACCCTAACTACTATTAGGTATAAGGGATTATGTCCTTGGACCTATTGTCACAATTTATGGTGGTGCAGTGGGACTTGGGTTCTTCCTAGTGCAAAACAATGCCTGACCTAAACCAAATGGAGAACCACTAGGACGTTTATGTTTGGTTCATTCACCACCAGGTTGGTCCTCAAACTGTCCAGGAGCTCATTTTTGTCCTAGTCCAGATTTGGGAGGACATCCCCCATCCAATGTCTCATTAATAGACAAGCACATGGGGACCACAAAAACTATGGAGTATCATTTTGTGTTGCTGCAATGAAATTTAAGCAGAATTAATTTGTTCGCTGCATCATTTTTTCACTTTCATTTTTGGGTTGTCTTACATTTCATCCCTCTGTATAGGGATCATTTTCAGTTCCATCAAATTACTTGGCATCATTTGTTGCTAATTCATCACCGACTCATTATCAGGAAAGATATCCGAGATTATTTTTTCCCCCATTTAGATCTGGCACATTTTTAAAGTGTTCTTCTAATTTTTTGGGAAGTATATAGATCCATACATGGAGAGAGGAAAGAAAACAAGAAATAAAAAGCCAGTCGTGGCTCCTGACTGAGAAGGTGGACTGTTTCAGCCTCATCGATCCAAATCTCTCACAGGGAGTCATGATCCAATCAATACAGAGAAAAATGGGCCATCCCCAAAGCCCTCCTCCTTCGGTGCAATATCTGCTCTTCACCTGTCCATCTAATGTTTACTGTATATCCTTCAATTCTATTTCTCAAAGCAGCAAATTTTCCTTTTTTTTTTACCAATACCTGGACATAAAGTGATCAAAGGGAGAGGAAAAAAAGGAAAATTAAGTGAATCGCCATAGTATTTAATAGTATCTAGTAGTATTTATTAGTTCACACATAATGTTAATTGTTGTATTTTGCTAATTAAAATTCTGTTAGTACAGTTTGTGGGCTGCGGTGGTTCGCACTTCTGCCTCACAGTTAGAAGGCTCTGGATTCGATTATGATGGGTGACCTTCCAGCATGGAGTTTGCCTCTTCTCCCCATGTCTATGTTGGTTTTCTCCGGTTTCCTGTCACAGTCCTAAAACATGTAGTAGATCAATTGGAGACTCTTAAGGTGTCCAGATGTGTGAATAAGTAAGTGAATGGTTGCGTATCTGTATATGTGGTGACCACTGAGGTTCATGGCTGGTGAGGCATGCTTACCATGAGGCAGGAGAACTGCGTGCCTCACTTAGTGGCTCTTTGCAGCCGTTTGGTGATCGCTTAGCACACAAAACTGGTAACACACATACAGTTGTTGACAAAAAGAAAACACTGCACATTGGAAATTGCCACTGGAAATGTAATTCATTTAGCAAAAGTGTTTAAACATTACAAAGAAACAACCTGGTCACTTCCCCTAGGCGTGTAGCCGGGGTTCCCAGCTACTGGGGACATTCGCGAGAAGGGCCCTGCATGTGTCAAGAGTTGCTACTGCTTACCGCCGTAATCTGCTCCCTCAGACAGCAATATGTTCTTTGTGCAGAGCATGCCATCAGTCAGCTGTCATAAAACAATCTATGTTGAGGCTCAACAGTCAGTCCGTGGCCTCACCGCACGTCTCTTTTCAGTATTTAAAAAGTAAATGTGAAAATTCAGCGATTTTGGAAAAAAAAAAAAATCTAAAACTGGTTAAGTTAAATAGAGAATACCTTTATATTGCAAATCACTGATGAATATAACCATTTAATTCTTTTTTTTCATTTGACATTTTTTTTCTTTCCAAGATTGGGAAATGAGGCACAGCCTCTCCTGCCTCCCCTGACTGCACGTCACCGACTGCTTGTCACTTGCCCCCTTATTCCTTTGCGGCACCTTTTTGCCACCAAAGGAACATGTCAACGGCAAGGAACATTATGAAAAGCTAAGCACCTTGAACCTGTTGCCCGGTTCCGCCGTCGGCACGCGGAGACAAATTGTCGTGCTCACATGCGCAAGAGCGCCGACACAAGGGCCGCCCCGCAGCCGCAAAGCTATGGAACGTGCAATTCGTCCACGACCATCACACGTGTTCTATCAATTAAGTAACCAAAAACCGATTGATTGATTGATCAACCAAAAATAATCGACTCATTCATTTCTAGCGATAGAGGATCATTTGTTGCAGCACTACCTTTTTGCTTAGCTTCTTTAGACGCCTGGATGCCTCACAGTTCATGAAAGGGTTGTTTTTTTTTACAAGGGACACAAATCTTTTTCACTCATAAAGCATTCATTAATTTCTCGTTCACGGACGAATTTATATTTTTGGGTGTCAGTCTTTTGCAAACTTTTCAATTCCTGGCTCCCAAGAAATGGTTCGAGGTGTATCTATGTGAGGCCATTTGCTTTTTGACAAATCGAAGATATGCTTTTTGTAATAATAGTGATTACAGTAATGTATTTTTACTGAGGATAAACATATGTTCAAAAGAAGGCAGGAAAGTTCTTTACCTGACACAAGTCCCCCAAACAAAAGGAACATTAGATAAATTACAATTATGGCTACCGTCTTCTCTGTAAAATTCTATAACAATGTTATTCGACTTTTGAAGATGATTTGAAAAGCACACTGCTACTCTGTCAAGTGACCCTCTGGGAAAGAACTTCTGTTGTACATGATGTTCTTTTGATAGCTAATATAGAAACTGAAGAGTAGTTTGCTTATGACTATTCTTGAATAAAGCTACTGTTTTTCTCCTCCCATGAATATTGGATGTGACAAAAGCAGAGTTGCTCATCACCGCTCATTTTAAATAATTGGTTAAATGAGTTGATAATTGTCAGATTAGCACGTTCACCAGGCCTACAGAGAATATTCCTGCAGACTTCTCTGTACAGTGTTGACTAGGCTCTTAAATGTAGCCCAATACATTCATCTCTAGTGGAATGTATAACCATGATAAATCACAAAATAAAGTTAATCAGATGTGCTTTTGGGGAGAGGGAAAAAAAGGCCATGCTCAGAAACAATGCAAAGGTTAGACAAACTAAAAAAGCGACCAGTCAAAAGTCATTTAGGTGCAATAATCTCTCTTTCTCTTCTTATCTTACTTCAAATTAGAGAAATGACTTGCAACATCTCCATTAGGCTTGTAATAATAAGAATAAGAACAAGAACAACTTTATTTATCCCAAAGGAAATTGTTGTGCCAGAGTTAAAAGAAAAATATAACAATGATAAATAATAGTAGAAAAATTGTATAAACAGTAAAAAATAAGAGAAAAAGGGAGAATAAGAAATACAATTAAACTATAAAGTCTCTTAAGTAACAAGTGAAAGATAAGGAGTGCACAAGAGTATGAAAAAATATTGTAAATGTGGTTGTTATGAAATATTGCACAGTTATGAACATATATACAGATAAATATATACAGATAATGTGAAAGGGATTCAATAAAGGGCTGTAAAACACTGTGCAACACCACTTATGAGTATGAACCCACAGGATTGTCTCAGAAAATTAGAATATTGTAATAAAGTTCTTTATCTTCTGTAATGCAATTACAAAAACGAAAATGTCATACATTCTGGATTCATTACAAATCAACTGAAATATTGCAAGCATTTTATTATTCTAACATTGCTGATTATGGCTTACATCTTAAGAAAACTCAAAAATCCTATCTCAAAACATTAGAATACCATGCAAAAATAATTTTTGTTTTTTTAATCACTCATTGTAATTACAAAAACAAAAATGTCATACATTCTGGATTCATTACAAATCAACTGAAATATTGCAAGCCTTTTATTATGCTGATATTGCTGATAATGGTTTACATCTTAAGAAAACTCAAAAAAACCTATCTCAAAATATTAGAATACCATAGAAAAATATTTTTTGTTTTTTTTAATTGCATTACAGAAGATAAAAAACTTTATCACAATATTCTAATTTTCTGAGACAGTCCTGTGAGACTCAGATAAAGTGTTAAAGTGTGTGTCTGTGACAGTACGGGACTATGCCTCCGTAACCGAAGGACACGTCGGCACAATCTTCCCCTGTCAGCAGACTTCTTTGTGAGTCAACACACCGGTGATTTGAGGACCGCCATCAACCTTTGTGTGTTGGCGTGGCAGACAGGTGTTTGGAGCTGTTGTTTCATCTCACCTTGCGTCTCAGGTGGGGTGTTTGAGACTCTGCTCTCAGCGGGCTGCAGTCAAGCAGATGGAGAATGAATCAATAAGGAAGAGGTAAAGTAAGAAAATGGGGGTGAAACAGAATAAGCGATAGGAGAGAAGCTAGAATATCCCTTTTGCCTCTTTTACCACACTTTTCCTCTACACCAACGGTGTGGCCATTGGTGGACCAATACATGACTCCATAATATAACTTGTGTATCTTCATGAAATATGCAGACATACAACACAGTTGACCTTTTGCTTTACACCTTTAGAGAGTATTTTCCAGTTTGATAAAACTAAATAGCAGTTCCTCTTGTCTGACCGGACTTTGCTTCCTTCTCTGACAAAGCAGTTTTTGGTTCCTCTGGAAAAAAACTCAAAATAGCACTGAATATGACAGAAAGAAGTGCTAAAAAATTTCCAGGAGGCATGGTCATATTTTTGATCTTTAGCTGCTAATTACCACAAAATCTGGAAAAGTTTTTTTTTTTTTTTTTTTTCTGCTGCCTTGTGCACTGTACAGTGCGTTTGTCAGCACTTTTCCAGATGCAGACAGTGTCTGTGTCTGAATGCTTCTTTCAACAGGAGCGAGACATTCCCTGAGCTTCTATTACTAAATCTGCATGGAGACATTTTAGAACATAAAAAAAGAGAAGCATAAGAAAGTCATCAGGGTGAAATTTCAAACTCTTACATTGATACCTCAAAAGTTGTGTGCTTGTAAACGATCCTTCCAGCCGCTTGCGTTATGGAAAATTTCTGTTGCAGCTATGAAGGAAACCTTAAGGTTTACTTTCAGACAAACGCTGTCTTTCATAAGGAGTCAGCTATGAAGCCAGACACTATTTTTGCAATATCATGGACTGTGAGGATAAATTCCCCCAGGTGTTATGATTTTAAAGGCTCTTTCCGTGATGCAGTATTCACTCATCATCTCTCAACTGAAAAAACATAACAAAAAAATGACAAGAAATATATAGACTGAGGGCTTTGTTATTTTGATAGTTACCTGAATGGTTAATTGTTGTGGGTTCATTGCTTTATTATTCATTCAACCAAAGTTTCCTGAATTTTTTAAACGTAACACCTAACTTTTGTAATATAATCATATCAGTATCATATCTCTGCTGATAGGAATTTATACATATATGTATATATATATATAAATACCGGTATACCATATATATGATCTCAAATTTCAGAAAATACAAATTAATGTTTCACCATTTTTCTACAGTTTTGTTTCCCGTAACCATATAGAGCATTGTCTTAATTTTGAAACTCCCCCACATGAAAAAATAAGGATCCCCAAATCTACCGTTAGACATTCGACTATTTTGCTTCCATCCCCGATTGTAGCACATATTGAAAATTTGAAAAGAAAATCATATAAGGGTGGACTTTTTTTTCCGTAATAGTTTTAATTATGTTTTCACCTCTTAATAATCATCTGCTATGTCTGAACATATGTCTTATGCCTTTTTCAAATGGCTATTTAATATCATCAACATTCTTGATTTAAGTATGCTGAGAGGATCCAATAAATGGTCATCAGAAAAAAAATGCTTTGCAATAGAAAAGATCATAATGGTTTCGAATTCTTCATGCACAGAATCTATGACTCAAGGCCGAGACAGCAAATATTTCACAGTTACCTATTAACTTGGCTTTGTATTATATAATTTGAAAAGGTAAACAGCTATTTTGTTGACATTTTATAATACTTTTCAATCAGCTGGGGATTTAGATACAGACACAACATGACATTTAATTTCCAGAAAACAGCTGGGGTTTTGCACACTAGATAAATATTTGCAGGTATCTGCTCGGACATCTATTAGCCTGGTTTTCTTATGCTTGGCACCGGAACACATTTAATCCACTTACTAATAAAGTTAAGTCATTACTTACAACAAGTCAAATCAAGAAATGTGGACACATTCAGCATCGGTGTGCTCAAATAAAATGTTTTAAAAGGATTGAAAAAAAACCAAACTGCCCGCCACAGTTAATCAGTTTTATTTGTGTGTTCCTGTATTTTTGGGAAGGTGAATACCTGAAAGACTTATAAGCCTGACTCTGTGCTGAATGAGCTCAGCTTGAAATACCGCTCCATCCCAGCGACCTTTCGATGTCCGACGTCGCTTAATGAAACGTCTCGCTCAAAAACAGAGAAATGAAAGAAAGAAAGAAGGAAAGTTTGAGAGAGAATGTCAGTGCAAAGGAGCTCTGACATTTCGTGTCCGTGTGTGTGTGTGTGTGTGTGTGTGAAGAGAAAAACGTGCAACGCAACAGCTCTGATGTCACCACACCAGGCAGGTAAAGGATGCGGTGAAAATGGCATGTAAATCCAAAAAGTAGTTTATTAAAATTTCTCATAAAATACAACTCATGTCCTCTAATGTCTTTGACATTTCTATTTACAGTGACTTGAAAAAAACAAGCAGCAAGAATGGAACAAAATAAATCTTTGCCTTGTTGCTCATAAATTGCAAAATCCTTCAGTCTTTCAAATCCATTGGGTCATTCTTTCAAGCGATCTTCATGTGGAGTTCAGGATTTCAGTTGCTGTGGAAATGCTAGTGTGTATTTTTGTATGTGTGTACTAAAAATCCCTGTCTGAAGGTGAGACTTTACAGACATCGAAACTCAAAAGAAAGAACAGGCTTTTATGCCGTTAAAGTGAATATCTGCCAAATATCAGAACACGATAAAAAGGCATATTAACCTGTTATGACGGCCAAAGAAATTGTGGTCCATTTTAAGAGATGACAAGGGCGCTAAGAAATCATTATTAATTTGACAAAGTCTGAGCAGTGTTCAGAAATTGTGCTTGCAAAATCACTTCACAGAAACACAGGGGAGTCACTTAACCAGCGGTAGATTCGGCTCCTCCGCTCTAAATTCTGTGTCCTTTACAATGTTCTTACAATCAAGTCCAAAGTTCGTCTTTGTCATAAACACGTCATACGTCTGGAACCAGGGCTTAATCCTAATGTGTAAATTTCAAGTGTAATGACATATTAAATTGAAAAAAAAAAAAAAACAACAAAAAAACAGCAGATACTTCATAAAATTACATTTCACTAAATCCTTCTGTTTTTTTTGGTGTGACTCGAGTCTAGTTTTCTGTTACGTCAATGTGTGAAGATACACAAGAGGCACTCAGATCTATTCTTTCAGACAAACTCATAAACTGGGCTGTGTGTCACCAAATCTCTGAAGCGAACTGACGGCCTAATCTACATATTTCCCTTCGCAATATTGGATATAAACCAAAATATTCTCCTTTCTCTTGTGACATTTTAGCAGGTCTGTTTTGTAGTTTTCTTTTGAAACTGTCTGAATAAGCATGAGAACATGGATGTCTCCAATTAAAATAAATAAGCTCAACCAGCAGTTCACTTCCCTGTTTACTACACATTTCCCTTCCAGCTAACAATCCCAGCAGATTAAAGATGCAAGGTGGTCTTTCCTTCGAAGTATATGTTTGCTAAAAAAAAATAAGACATTTGAAAAAGTGTACTGTATTTCCATATAGACCCTAAAGTGAGATCCAACCTTTAACTGTCAAGGGACACACATTCTAATGCTGGGTTTGTGATCGGATCATTGGCAAAACCCCCATTGAGAAAAAAAAAGCACATGCATGCTCAGAGATTTTACAAGTTTTATCTTATACTGAATTTGTAGATTATATTTGCATCTTTTTTTTTTTTTTCTCCCTTGATTTTGTTAATCAATGTGCAGGTCTTTGGTGAGGCTGCCTTGTATTAAGCTCTGCAGTCCTCCATAGGCAGATACTTGTCCTTGAAGCATCTTTAAAAATGGCCTCCGTGGGACTAATTGTGATGGAACAAACTTATCACATCGCCACCTTAACGTACACATTAACGCCCATTTAAACTCATTGCATGTCCCTGTAGGGACTGTGGAGAGCACACTTCTAATCACACACACGCTCACGGTGTGACACACTCTATATACAAAATGGATTTCAATAGATTTTTTTCAAGTCAGGAGTGGCAAAAATATATATCTGCTTTTCGAGAGCTGAAAAAAATAACCTTTCAACTGTGTCATCAAGACCAGCGTGACCTTTGGCTAAAGCAGCGACACGAAGCTCATTTACGGGCCTCTCAAAAAATTGCCTCCCATAAGTTTTACAATTTAGAATTCCAGCGGCAGGATGGACATCGGACAGTTTTTCATCGCCAAGGAGCCGAATTCAGCCACAGGTGTGCCACAGCAGCGCTGAGACACACCAAACCACTTAGCAACCACTTTGCCTTATTACCCAAAAGCCATCGGGGTCCTGTTAGTGTATTAGCAGGATATTCAGCTTTCTTCATTAGTGCCCCTGACTCAGATCTACTTTCACCTGGGTCACAGATGAAATGTTCTTTCCTCATTTCTTCTCAAGAAAAGAAAGATCTGATTATATTATGTCCTTGTGTGCATGAGTGTGTGTGTGTTGCAGGGCAAGTACTTTCCCTTTATCAGTGTATTTCTTCTTCTTTTTTTTTAACAGAGATGGATCTCCTGGCCCGTTTCCCCTTGCTTTAGAAATCCCATTTGCATTTCTTGGCAGAAATAAAACTCTTTACAGACTGTTGTGGCTCCTGTGAGTCCGGCTCAGTCCAGTCATGTGAACACCCGAGCATTGGATCCTCAGGGCTTAGAGATCAACTTTTTTCCCGATCGGAAAGTTTAGGTAGAGAGAAGTTAAGTTTTGAACATGTAAGACCATCGACTGGTGTATTGCGGCGTGGCCGACACCGAATTAGTTTGCCTTGCACTTGCTCAAAATTGAACTGATTAAGTTGAATGATTGAAATTTCCACACAGCGGGACGATTCGAGGCGCATTCTATTCTATTAAATCCAAATCACAGCTGAGAGAAAAAAAAACTAAACTCACCGACCCCCCAGTAATCAAACATTGCAAGATTAAGAGTCTTTTAAACACTTCCCATGTTTTCTTTGAAAAATCCAGCAGCTTTGTTTGCAGTTTTAATGAAGACGTTCAGGTAAATATAATAGGGAGTTGGAATTTTAAATACTAAGATGCCTGTGGATTTAAAAAAAAATAATAAAAAAATTGACATATTCATCTGTAAATGTCCAGTTCTCGAGGGCCCTGATTAGTGTATTCCTGGCTCCGGGGCCCAGGGGGCAGGATGGTCTTCAAACACATGCTGCTGCTCCTCGATACCGCGGGCGAACAGCCTGATCAACTGGCACTGGACACTACGGAGAAATATACACACAGACCAGAGGACACACACACACACACACATACAGACATGCATCATTTAGCATGAATAACAAACCATCAACTTAATGACTTTGCTCATTTCGATGAGACTTTACTGTCCATGTGGCAGATGTAAAAATAATGAAAGAGCACCCCAGTGAGCAGATTTAACATGCAAACTTCAGAGTGATACAATCTTTGTGGTGCAGTTAGTGAAAAGCCCATCAAAAAAAACTCAGTTGTGTAACAGTTGGGATGATACAGATGGATCAGACACACATAACACAGCCTGATGCGTTCAAAGGGGGAAAGTAAAACTACAGACTAGAACAGTTATTGTACAGTATTCTTTTTTTTTTTCTTCTTTTCTCCAAAGCACCTGTTGTTTACTTGAAGGCTTTGTCAGCAGTTAATTTGCTGAAAGAGTGTGAAGGATCCATTTCTTCTACAAGGAACAAACATATCCAAAAAAAAATGCAGCAAGAGTGCATTTCAATTACAGCGCTTCTTGTTTTATTTGTTTAGTCAGATCATTACTTTTTTCCTAAATGTGTGTTTTTACTTCGAAAGCTTTTTTTTTTTTTTCCTATCTCTGTTACACCCGAGCTATTAGCATTAATTATCCCAACAGCACTCTGGCCGGCTCACTCCAAGAACGATTAGTGCAGAGGAAGAGGCAATAAAGGGATGGACTTTTGCTTTAATTAAAGGGGAGTAGCCTTTTAACACAGGGCGGACTGTTAAATTAGCAACATTAGAACGCCATGCATCATTGACAAAGCACAATGGGGCATGAAATAAATGATGCATCAAGGGGTGACACACCAGCTGTATAGAGATCTGATAGCAGCAAAAGCTATATTGTGACCATGCCCGCTGTAATGGGGGGGCGGCTTGATGCTGCAGGGGACTGAGAGACAATTTCCTGGTCAGAGACCGCTGGCCATTTTCGTCACTAATGACACCCCTGGTGTCATTCCAGCCCAGAAAATTGGAGAATTTGTCTAATACAACTAACAACAAGCATCAAAACAACTTATTTTACTCAAACATGTAGGCAAATCATGAATACCAGAGTTAATGTTTGTAAATACTGCATAGTTGACCTTGGATTGGACGTAAATATGTGTGCTATCGTTGCGCGGGGATTCGCGATTTCTTTTACATTATGAACAAAGATAACGTCTTGCTTCAGGCTTCATTAAACTGTATAAATCTCTACCAGTCAAACCACACAATTATCTTAGCCTTATTCAACATGTAAACAATTCATTTGTGTGATTTCATGTCATAAATATATTGCAATAGTCTTAAACCATATGGAAATGTATCTGCTTTCCAGATATTTCACAATGCCAGCTGATTTCATGATTGAATGGCAAATTGTGTGTCTTTTGTTTGGAATATAGCATGACTGATGACTTAAAAAGAATTTACCACTGTACTGTTGTCAGGCAATCACAGAGTTATGATATTTTTATACAACTGCAATTTAGTTTTTATGGTTTGCCGCTAAGTTGTTGAAAGGCAGATGTTGCTCTTAAGTGTGTGGATATTTTCTGAATAGTTTATAGATAGGAACAAAGTTGGACAGTCATAACATGAAATCACAAAGAATCAATTTAAAGAAATGTGTTAAAGAGCTCTGGAAAGAAATAATGGATGTAATGAAAATAACTCAAGTTAAAAAAGAGGAATTCAAAATAATTTATCTATTTATTGAAATCAAACATCGATGAAAGAATAAGTTAGATTAGAGTGGTGTCTTCTGCAGTGAATCTGTCATTACCTGACTTGGATGGCGGTGTGAGGCAGAATTTCACCGTCACAGCTCCAACTGCTGCGGGCCGGGTTAGAGTCACCGCTTCCGTCAACGGTGCAAATCGGACTAAAGACCGGCTTCTTCTGGGATTCACCCGGGTCTTCTTGTGACAAATATTCATAACTCCGTGGTTGGAAGCTGAACTTGCGCACCCGGTGGACCTCCACAAAGGAATGGTCGAACTGGACACAGTGGCGAGGAGATAAATAAAACAAAAGTCTGGTTATTCATATTTTACGTATTTCTTCACTGACAAGCGGAAGGATGAAGAAGGCTTTAGGTCGTCTGGGTCTTTGAGGCTTAATTTAACGGTTTACACGCTCTTCAGCGAAAAGCATGTGTATAAAGAGCAAACAATTAATTTGGATTTAAAAAAAAAAAAAAAAACACTCAAAATGATTTCAGCTACAAATCATGTCGATCGTTATGATTTAACATTGAAAAATGCCCGAAAGCCTTTGCATCAAAATGGTTTAAACAACACATTTTATGTCTACTTGTGTTATAGCAGAATGCCTAATTAAGAATATTTAAACACTTTAATATGGAAGTTAAATATTTTTCTGATTGTAATTTTTTTTAACAACCCCATCTTATTTGAATGTATTTTGATATCTTGCATACATATCTTGTGACCACACAGTAAAGGGTGCGGCGTCTCACCCCACGGGACAAAGGGTACAACATTACATTTTACAAGGAATTACTTTGGCTCAGTGTAATATTATCTTATATATAAAACTGCATAATTCAGGATTCAACATTTAGTAACATTTATACGCCTTGTATTGTGAAGAGATTTTAGATACATCGAAATTGCTGGTAGATGACAAAAATGTCATTCAAAATGTCCCTAAAATCTGCACAGATATATGTGTGTATATAAATTTTTTTCATTTTTTCTTTTTTTTTGTGAAAGAACCTGATATAAACACAAAGATAACATGAAACTAGTATGGAAGCACGGAAAATGATTAAATGCTTATATGACATCGATGGCTGTCGAATATCAGTTGTCACTTTAAACGTTTGTCTTTCAGGAATAAATCCCAAAAATGAAAATGATAAGATACTTTGATTTATGTATAAACCCCTTTCACAAAAACAAGGATCGTACTGGCCTGTAGGTAAATTATCGCTGGCATGTGATTTTAATTTTGGTTTACAGGCTCCTGCAGGGTGAGGTAAAACGTTAATTTCTTTGGCATTGTCTTCTCACATACTCCTGCTGATTTTATAATGAAAAGCAAAGACGCATGTAGTGTTTCCCCTCTTGGTCCACGTTTACAAAAAAAAACGAGCACAGCGGATCAAATGCAAAATGGCTGAAAGGCCAGACGAGGTCAAATAAAATAGAGGTGCATAAAAAAAAAAAAAAAAAACTATGTAAACATTGGATGAGTGAAAGGAAGAAAGCGGGAGATGAAACGAAATTATTGTGTCAGAATCCCCTTTCATCTTATTCTGTGTCACAGAAAGGTTCAACTTCTCCCGGCTGACTATTTTCTTCACAGGGAGTCGTTTTCTCTCTATGCTCTATTTTTCCTCTCTCCTCTTTCTTCTGCCATTCTCTCTTTTCTCTCTCCCTCCCCGTTTCTGGGCTCCTCTCATCCCAAAGCAGAGTGACAGCCATTTATTTCACATCACACCCACTTTATGACTCCAGCCGTTTTGCATTCAGGCTGGACGGTCTGCTTAAAAGGCTTTCTGACAAGGCCATGAATACGTTTAGTGGCTCCTCACTCCTTGTTTCTTTCTGCTTGACTGGACACTGTTCCTAATAATAAATGAACTGTGATGCAAAGTGCCAGTCGCCCAACTCATACAACTACATGTCCACCTTAAAAGTGAGGCGGTGCCGGTCGAGACGCGACATGATAAAAACATGTAACTGTTGCTCCTGTGGTCATGAATCCAGCTTTTCTTTATGTTTGCGGCAGAAGCACGCAGCGAGTTTAGAAATCAATTTTGAGAGTAAAAAGGAAAGGTGTCATTTTGCCTTTCTTGACTAAAATTACAAAAATTAACTCCTCTATTGTAAAAGCCTTGCTGAGACTTGCTGGTTGATATTGAAGTATTTTTGCAAATTCATTTCATTGTTTTGGAATATAAGCAAAATGCCCGGTGAGCAGAGAGTGACTTTTGTTTTTGCAGGAATGAATACGCCACAATTACACATAGATGATCGCTATTAATTAATTACTACTCAAATCTTTTTGCATTAAATTTAAACTTGGATTGCTAAAGGATTTCATTGAAAAAAAAATTGCTGTAAGAGAGGTTTTTTTTTTTTTTTTCATGTTAGAACTGTTTCATGTCAATAATTCCAGGTATTTTCAAGTTTCTTATAAGGTCTTATTTTCGGCAAAGGCCTTATTTCCAATTATACTTTTGTTTAATTGTCTCTTTGCAGTCTCACTCAGGACTGATTTACACTGGCAAAACTTTTATTTGAGTAAAAAGCAGCTTATCTGTAGTCATCCTTCCATTTTTGTGCAAAACGCTTGATAAATGTAACCAATAATTTTCACGACAAACACAAAAAAGATCCTTGCAATCTAAACACGGCAAATCCAAAGTCCAAAATTGACGCCGCAAAGTTACATCGCGTCAGGATTTCATTGTTACTAACTCAAATATGTCGTAGTGTACATTTTCGCTGAGGCATCCGCTGCAGATGAAATTACTTCCAAGATCAGTTGGGATAAACGTCCCTGCTGAAGCAATAATTACTAATCACCAGACTTCATGGCTAACACTTCAGCAATCCTGAGAGGACATTAGTTTAGTATCGCCCTCTTCTCCAATGCTACGTATCCCTGATACAGTCATTACCGGTGCCTCTCTGGACCTGCTGGAGATTATTTATGATACGTAGGAAGGCACAAGGGCTAAGGCATTTGAACTGAAGTGAACCATAGCTGGGAAAATGTGCACAGTCAGCAAACAGAGGTGCTAGCACAGCAAGTGGGCCGCCTTCTGCCCGGCCGTTCACACATTTACACACTCCATTGATCTGTGCAGAGGTTGAGCGGCTCCTGCTGTTGGATTCTGCAGCAAAGTGACGGACGGGAGATCTCTTTTTTTTTTTTTTTTTTTTAAGTTTTGCTGTTTATCTCTTCACATAAGTTCCAAGAGGGAAAGTTTCATTTAACTGCATTGGAGCTAATTCACATGAGTTATCTGACGCGTTTTCCCATTCACGTTATTTGATTGGACGTTCTCCCGAGCGGCGGCTTAGAATTTAAGCCTAAACAGATCAATAGAAGCTCCTTTTCTCTCACCTGATCGTCTTTGTTGGTGTGTCGAAACAGGTGTCTGAGAAAATCCAGACGGGAACACTCCCGGACCAAGATAAGGTCGGTGGTGCCGTCTGCCAGGTGGGCCGACGGGGACAGGCCCTTTGGACTGCGTGGACATGCACAGCTCATACTGGCCGCGTTGATGGCAATGAACTTTCCCTCCATCTCAGTCCAGCCGCTGCTGCCTGCTAGCATTAACAGGTAACAATTAGACTGTGTGTGTGTGTGTGGGTGTGGGTGTTGTATGGAAAGTCAATGCAATTTCTCATTATAGCTTTCCCAATGAAGCACTGTGTCAAATGTCAAGTGTCATCGTTAAGCAAACTAATTTTTATTTGCTTTCTGGGACAGTGAGAGAAATTTAATGCAAATTGTAATTCGATAGGTGAGGAATTTCCAAAAACGAAGCCAGTCACAAGCAAAATCTTTGCACTTGAGACTTTAAGACACTTTATAGCCTTGACTTGTTACTTAGACACTTTATAGTTTTATTTGTATTTCTTATTCTCCCCCCTTTTTTTAAACTGTTTATACAATTTCCTACTATTATTTATTGTTGTTATGTTTTACTTGAAACTCTGGGACAACAATTTCCTTCGGGATAAATAAAGTTGTTCTTATTCTTATTCTTATGATAAATAAAGACGAATGAACCAGGTCTTTTGCCACAATTGTGCAATCAAGAAATTAACTTTGTTCAGTAGGAAGCTTATTTTTCATTTCTATTACTTTCTGCTTGCTTGAAAATGGCTTTTTATCTTGACTTGGGCTAAATTAAACCTAGAGGAGGTCACATAGCTGGATGATTGACCTCACCTTATGTTATGATTAAATTGACATGACAGACTCGATGGTTCTGCTTCACAAATCCGGAAGCTGCTCTGCTGCGGTTTGCAAATGTTCAAAAAGCGATGGGGATTCTACAGCAGTTCCTTTTCCATCCAGTTGGCATCTGGTGTGTGTCAACAGAGGGATAGCTAGCAAATCAGTAAACCTATATCACACACATCCAAATAATCATTGCGAGTACCTCAAACGGGAAAATTCTGTGAATCTAGAAAGCAAAACAAACAGTCGCCCATCGCTTCACAAGAAACAACGCATGGAGGTGACGATACAGGCCGGTGATTACACGCCTGCCGAGGCTACATAAAACATAAAATTCCCAAATCAGGACTCAGTGATTAAAGAGAAATTCCCCACCTGAAAAAATCAAAAACAAACAAATACGGCTATGTAGTGGAGCCTCTCCATTAGCAGAAGTTTTCCAAACCAGTATTTGCTTTGTAGGAGGCATCGGCTAATTTGGATAGAGAGGGAGAGAGTCAGAGAGAATCACAGAGAAAGAGTCGCGTCTCACTGATTTAGCAGTTGTCTAAGATTTCTCTCCTTAGAACCAGAAAAAAATAAAATCACAAAACAAGCAGTAGCTGTGGTGTGAGGCAAACCCCCCCTGTCAAAACTGGCAGAGGTAAACTTTTTCCTGATTAGTGGGAGCCTGTCACATATCTCACACACACAAACAGGTTACGCTCACTTTCATATTCACACACACACACACACATATTAAAAGTAGATGCATACACACTCCAGAGGATCCCGCATTCCCCAATAGCCAGGCCAAGAAAGAAAATCATAAATGTAGCATCACAACACTAATTAGAGGGGAAAAATAAAACACGCAGCTCATCCAATGCTAAGAATGCACACACTAATCACTATTTTATTTCCCCGTAGAATTGTTGGCTGCCATGCCGGTGGTCTAAATTCATTACATAATTAAGTGTGAGTGTGTTTGCATCGGCGTCGGTGCACGAGCTGAAGAATTATCCCGGACCTGTTCGGGTAACGTCTCTAATCTCATCAGACGGACACAGGGTTGGATTCTGGAGAATTTAGAAATTGATCATCGAAAGAAGGCTCCAGAAGGGCGAGCTAGGGAGTTGCGACATCACTAAAAATAGGTTTATATTTCGTCGTCAATAACTCATCAAGAATCTCATCAAGAATGTCACCGTGCAGCAGGAGGAGCACAGACTCCGCTGAGAACTGGAATGAGGTGTATTTGAGATGAATGATCATTATATTTGCACTTTCTTTTGTAACTTGTCCTTAATACACCGTCATTATCGCATGAGAACATGAATCTTGTTCGATTAATAACTGCGCGAATTGTTCGAGCGCACGTATGACAATAAGCAATACACATCCGTCCCTCCAGCGGCTCCATTTATATGGAGTCACAATTCTAAATTACACTAATGATGTAAAAAGGGAATTAAAACTCAGGCAATGCTACGAATAATAACAAATGATTACTTTGAGACGTCACACTTCCTGTCTGTAAAAGCTGTGAAGAACAACAAAAAGTAGTGGTGGCGGTAATAGAGAATAAAACCGAGGGGGAAAATAATATGCGGATGCGATAATGAGGATGAGAGATAGATGAAAAAAAAAAAAAAACACCAAAAAGTTGTTGAATAAATAAGAGTATATCATTAAAAAGAGAATGCAATTTCTTTCCTTCCAGTTTGTGCTTCATAAATGCATCTCCTACAACTGGCAGACTAGCAGGTAATGAGATTTTGAGGTGAGAAATTTTGTGTTGTTTTTACTAAGATGGCACATTTATCAAGCGATAACCAAATCTTTACCTTTGTCAAACATTTCCTGCGACACCTTACAGAAAATGTCTTTTGAAGGTTTGTGCTGACAGACCTGGCACCTGAAAAGACACAAGATGTTGCGTTGTTTTACAGTGAAACTGCTGCGTTGCTTTGACATTCATGCTTCAAACAAGCTTAACAAATTCATTACTTGAGGATGGAATCGGTCCATGTTAAATGAATTACACCCAGGGCTCAGCGACATAAATATTACCAGCAGTTGTTAGAAACGCTTAAAGAAGTCTACAGCTAGGAGTGGCCTTTTGTGGAGCGGTGATATCATTTTTTTACGGTAAAATAAGTTGTCAGCAAACATGGCATTTTCACAGATTAACGGTTCCCGGCCCCTTTCAGCGCTCTAACAAATGCAGACAAAGTACTGTATGTGCTCGGCATCTCAAAACCAAAGCACTTAGTCAAGAGCTTTTTGGAGAAGACTGAATGGGCTCTCAGTCCACAATATATCAGATGGGCTTCCTGACAGCATAAACTATCCCACTTACACTCTGGCAGGTGCACCGCTACCATTGAACTCCATCAGATAAGTTAGTGCATTGTAAAACACTGCGGGAAGCTCTAGGAATGGATATCTGTAATCTCTTCTTAGCCTCGCTCCTCTTTATTTACCCAGATCGACACTGCAACTTGTCCCTCGGGTTCCCCATGTTGTCCTCAGCGGGGAGAAACGAGACGGTGCCTTCATAATAGTTGTGACTCAGAAAGGTTTTTACCCCTGAAAGAAAAGTACAGTTCGGATCTGATAATGCGCCCCGTTTCCAATATACTGTGTATTTGTAGCTATTTTGCCTCTAATTATATCATTTAGAGTAAAAAATTACAAAAGTACACATCCATATAACTAATTGCAGAACCAAGCTTTGCCTCTCGAGGTTTTGCCACAAACAAATCATTTCAGAAAAGTTTGAGGGAAACACTCCTGAATGGGAAACGTGTTCCTATTTAAGCCGCTGTTGACTTGGACCCTGATGCATTCTTGGGAATTCCATTTACCATCTGTGTATTTAATTGGACACAGAATCAAAGTGATCACTTTCTTCTTCTTTCTAGATAGCGTGTTTGCGTTCTCATAATAAATAAAAAGCTCCAATACTGCAGACAGCAAATCCCAATCCTACTGCCATCAACTAATTAACTATTCTTCTTGTATATTTACTTTCGAGAGGTAATCATTCCCTTATTGCCACTGCGTCGCCTCGATGGCAGCTCCAGCTACACATGGCTCGTGTTTATTTTGTGCTTATTTATTTGACCATCGAACCTGTTGCAGACCACATTCAACAATTCATTTTTTTGTATGAGATAATTCAGGAAGTATCAAATAAAACTGTTTTGATTTGGATTAACTTACCACATAATGAGTTATATACTCACATTTTACACTATACTGCATAATTATAGATACCAGTCACACAGAAAGTGCTTTAACATGCATATTTTAACTGATGAGCAGGGGATTAATGGGGGAGGGGTGTTAAATAAAGTCTCTGCAATCCAAAAAAGTCAAACTTCAAGATGACCTACAACTAGGTTTTCTATTACTACTTACTTTTGTTGTTAATTTTATTCAAAGTTTTGAAGTATTTTTGGTGGAAAATTACAAATCGCATCTTATTGCTAATCCTATTGCATTTATTTTCCCTTTATAATACAAATATTGGGATAAACTATAGTCTGCTATATAATATTGCAGGAAAATGATTCATTGAAGCAAGGTGAAAGGAGCAGAAGATTATTTATCACCAATAATCAGTTCAATCAGTTCTTGAAAGAAGGAAATAGTTTCATGCCTTTCTCTTCCGTGACGCAACGCAAGCGTACATGTTATGTGAAGGCATATTGCTGCAAATGGAGATATTATCATACTATATTAGGTGTATCTTTCCACACTAGCTATATGTTTCATCCCATTTCAAATTTCACTTAGTTTTTTTAATCCATTATCCAGTAGTCATAGGTTATGGAAAAGTCTGTTTAGTGAAGACTGGAACAAAAAAATAGACTGTAATCATTCCAGTCATTGTCTGACTTGTGAATAGCGAACTCCAGATTGCCTCGGATACAGTATCAGGGGCAAGACATGGATTTTCGAATGCAAAATGCAAATCGCATTTAGTGTTCTATGTCTCGGGGCCCATTGAGCAGGCGCACTACAGGCAGCTGCTGCTAACATATGGTTTTGTACTTTAAAGCTTTAACGAAAAAAACAGCGACAACATTGTCCAAAAAGACATTTATCGGGGTTTTGCGGCTCAGAAAATGTATCCTCTTGCATACGTAGGTTTGTGGTTAAATTGTTTTTTGGAGCATTTCCATCTCTCCTGTATTCTGCTATTTTAATGCATTCATGCATGGGATTCCTTATCCCATTCTGAGATACCCTCAGGTAGATTATCAATTAAGCCATGTCATAATTAGATTTACAACTAATTTTCACTTTTTGTGGTCGGCTTAAAAGTAATTACAATAAACATGGCAGGATAATGCGTGAGTTCATAACAAATGGAGTTAGTGTTTTTGTGCGAACACCAACACAAGCTGGTATATATTGAAAAGGTGATTCATATTTGCAGCTTGAAGGTTTTGAAATGTGCATGTTTGCTAAATATAGGTCTTGTTCATGAGGCCTGCTCTCCCACACACAGTTGGAATGTGTTCTAAATTGGCTATTATAAATGAAGGCTATAAATGAAGCCTCCGGTTCAGAAATATTCTCGTCTCTGCTGCCGAACTAAAGTTTAGTTTAGTCAAGTTTTGTCACTTGCAGGGTAGTTGGTTTCATTACCGAGCTGTACAAGACCTTGCACTGAATCAGCAGGGCCTTGTGGATTCACTGCGTGGTGGAGTTTTATCTAGTACACTCTAAGTCCAGACCCCGAGCAAACCCAGCAAGCTCAGGGATAAACTCTCGGCGAGACTCGCCGAAAGAAAAGTCAGGCCACTTAGAACACAGATCCGAGAGGTGGAATAAAACAGGTTAAAGTGTAAAGGCAGGCTTGTTATGAAATCTCCCCCATGTTAAGGAAAGCATTCCCATCATACCTGACAAGTCGTATCTCGCGGGACCAAGCCACCGTTTCCTCTCGCTGTCTGTCAGAACATCTCCATAGAAACCGTAGCCAAGCAACGAGACCGAATATCTGAGGAGGGTGTTGTCGTGGTGCACTGAACACACATCTATTGGCTGGGAATCACCTGTTATGACACACCCGGCGATGACATGAGACCACTTCCTCCATGGTTACCGCACTTGCAGAACAAACTTATCCGGCTGCTCAAGTAACCGAACATGCCATTGCTTTTTACACAATTGAACTGAAACACGATGTCATCTTGGGTACGGATATAATAGACAATTAAAGGATTTCTACTCACCCACAATGATGTGTAAAGCGGACGTAACCGGATCGTTGGTTCCCATCGTGGCAAAGCAGATACAGTCGGTCGACCCTGTTGGAGACACAGAGGTCATTCACCAGACGTTTTATTATCTCGTACAATACATTTTAAAGACAAACCGTAAAGATTGTCAGTGTGTGGAAAATGTCGAGTTGTCCTCTAGAATAATTGGGAATAAAAAGCTGTCAACATCTGAACCGGGGTACAGTGAGCATTTTTTGCATATAAATAGACATTTTCATTCCAGTTCCTGTCAGATGTTTTTGAATACATTTATTTAATTACAAAAACCTTTTGATTTGTAATGATTGAAGACCTGTTTGTATTTGTACACTACTCTTGGAATTACTTCATAATTCTTGACAACAAATAGCAATGCAGTATCAACCAGTCAGCTTCATGACAGTATTTGCTCATTGGAAAGATTTGCAAACCAATTTAGTCTTTTTTTTTTTACTCAAGAGCCACAAAATTCAATTTGTAAGACATGGATTAATATCACTACTTTGGTCCTATCAAGTTTACTAAGAGGCGCTTAGAAGTCTGCGTGGTTCTATATCTCTAGAAATTTCAGCTTGTGTCCCCAAAGGAAAACAATTGCTGTGGCTGAAAGAAAATCACACAAAGGTGCATCTTTTTCTTATGAAAGAGAGGATCCTAAAATATTCAATGATGATCATTTTGCTTTGTTTACCTTAACAAAGCAGAGCTTGTTATGCCGGTTAAACCACATTGATGTCAGGCTGAGAAGCCTCAACGGCCAAGCGCTGAATAATTCCACCTTATATAATCATATTAAATGGATAATTTAGATATTCTTGTTTTTGTCTGTTATTCTTGAAGCACTGGTGTTAATATGAAAGCTGCACACTGAGTTATGTCATTTGAGTATCGCACAATATTGGCATTGGTTTGGCTGTTATTTCATCTTACCGGCCACATCAGGTTTTGTACACGCCAGATTTACATGTTTGCGCAGCGGCCAAGTAGAGAGATTTCAAGTGGATTGATTTTATTAGGTGCGAGTAAGGAAATGTTTGAGTCATAAAGTTAACGAATGGGCAAGCTCTGGGCTCTCATTAGCTCGCTTCACCCAACAAAGGAAGGATAAGAGGCATTTCCTGCTTTGAGAGAAATGTTAAATTTGACATTAAATCTTTCAACTTGAAAGGTAATAAGGCTCTATCTCTCTTTCTTCACCACACGGTGTAATTTCAGCCCTATCTTCCTCACTTTGATCATCTTCAAGTGGTGAAATGGACCTACTGCCAGTGATAAAAAAGCAGTGTGAGGGGGAGAGCAGGGGAAGAGAGGGGCAAATCTAACAACCAGTGTTTTGAGCGGACTCACAGAAGTGTGACAGCGAAGATCAGGCGAGTCATTCTTCGATGGATACATAGATGAGTATGAAGATGAACTCCATCTCTCTCTCTCTTTTTCTCTGACTTGCACTTGCAGGTTCTATGACTATCACTTATCTGGTCTTTGCTTCTTATTCTCAGAGCTTCATTACCACGTCTAAACACTTTCCAATTGCTCTTGACAGCCCTGCACCGCCTGCTATTTTGCTGAGCATAAAAACATTGCCTATGCCATTTGACTCTTTTAAAGCTAAACAGTAAAAGCTAACTGACTTTGAATGGATTTAAGCGACGCACACAGATGTTCAACAGTCTTCGGTCCTCAGATGTTCAGCGTTTTATTCCCTCTTAATGTCACAGAATGCAAGTCAACTTGACGATATATTTAAAACGACAAATGGTTCAAAAGTGTGCCCACCAGTAGCGAGTACAGGCTAAGCAGCAAATCAGAACATTTCAAATCACCAAGGGCATGTGTGTTTGCTCTGAATAAATATGGTAACAGTTTGGTGTAATTCTCGGAGTATTATCTTACAAGAGGACGGACGAACGACCAAAAAGGTTGTCGCATATGGACCATTACCCGTGCGTACAGTAAATAGATGTGATTATAATGATACTGTTAGATGGACTGATTATGGTACCGTACAAGTACTTCTAATAGCTGCCCTAAAATTAGAGGGACAGCTGGGAAAGGAAAACTATTTCAGAATAAAAATCCATTGATAGAGGCCCTGACCTCTGTGGTGATGAAGTCGTTTGACGCCTTGTGTTGTCCCACCTTATATCCATCCATCCTGGACCCCTGCAATTTGCCTACAGAGCTAACAGGTTTGTAGACGACGCAGTAAACCTTGCCCTCCACTGCATCCTACAGCGCCTGGACACAGCAGGAACTTACACAAGGCTTCAGCTCTACCTTTAACACAATTATCCTCGATCTTTTAAAAGACAAGCTCTCCCAGCTGGATGTGCCAGACTCCACCTGTAGGTGGATCACAGACTTCCTGTCTGCCAGGAGGCGTCTCTGACTTCAGGACCATCAGCACCAGATTCCCCAAAGGCTGCATTCTTTCCTCCCTGCTCTTCTCCATCTACACCAACAGCTGCACCTCTAGTCACCAGTCTATGAAGCTCCTGAAGTTTGCAGACGACACCACCCTCATTGGACTCATCTCTGGTGGGGATGTGTTCGCCTACAGATGGGAGATCGACCACCTAGTGACCTGGTGCAGCCAGAACAACTTGGAGCTAAATGCTTTACAGACTGTGGAGATGGTGGTGGACTTCAGGAAGAACTAAACCCCACCCTCCCCCATCATCCTGAGGGACTCCCCAGCTGGCACCGTGGAGTCCTGCCGCTTCTTGGGAACAATCATCTTCCAGGACCTCATCTGGCGCGCCGCCGCCACCGCCACCGCCACCGCCACCGCCACCGCCAGAGACAGGGACAGACTGCAGCGAATCGGAGAGGGGGATACGCTGTAATCTACCCTCTCTGCAGGACCTGAACACCTCCAGGACCCGCAGGCTCACAGGCAAGATCCTGGGCGACCCCAGGATGTTGCGGTCCATCAGGACTAAACCACCAGCCACAAAAACAGTTTCTTCCCATCTGCAGCCGGCCTATGAATAACACACCGGTCCCCCACTGACACTCTCCCAACCCCTCTCAACCTAGACAAGACTGAGCGGCTCTTTCTCCCGGAGAAATGTTGTCCGCAAAAAAGACCTGGCCATCAGCATCGACAACACCGTGGTAAGGCCAACCATAACTGCGAGAAACCTGGTTGTGGTCCGAGACAACCAACTGTCTTTCTCAGCAAATGTCGCAGCAGTTGCACGTTCCTGCTGATTTCTCTTCTACAACATCAGGAAGATTTGCAGATTCCTCACGGAGGATACAGCGCAGATAGTCATCCAGGCTCTAGTCATCTCTCGTTTGGACTATTGCAACTCCCTCCTTGCTGGTGCCCCAGCAGTGACCGTCAGGTCTATGGAGCTTATTCAGAAAGTGGCAACCTGCTTGGTATTCAACCGTCCCAAATTCTCCCACACAACTCCCCTTTTTATGTCCCTACACTAGCTCCCGGTAGCTGCCCGCATCAAGTTCAAAGTCCTGGTGACCGCAAACTGGGCAGTGAATAGGACAGCACCGTCTTATCTCCAGGATATGGACAAGTCACATGTCCCTACCCGTCCCCTCCGATCTGCCACCTCCGAGCGACCGTCCACCCCATCGCTCCAAGCCCCCGGCCGCCGATTGAACCGGTCTCGGCTCTTCTCGGTCTCGGCTCCTCAGTGGTGGAACGAACTCACTCGCTGTGAGCTGAAAACATACCTCTAGCCCCCAACCCCCACTGCTGAAAAAAACAAAACAAAACAAAAAAAAGCTGAAGAAATGAATGTATGTATGTATAAGGCTTTGACATGGCGATTTGGTCGAGTGGTCACTTCTGACTTCCTACAACTGTACTTCGGATCTTTGGTGACTGAAATGCACTTTTTTTAAAGTTGCTTTGGATAAAAGCGTCTGCCAAATTACTGTAATGTAATGTAATGTCTTATGCACTACCTTCCACCGCTTTGCGCAACCAACCACGATCGCCCTGATCTAACTTATTTTTCACTTATTTAATACCTATTACATGTTTTCTGTTCAGCACCGCAAATTCATTGTAGTTGCTAAATTACTTGGCAAATAAAAAAAATTCTGATTCTGATTTTTTTTGGCTTTTAGTCAACAAGCAATTAACATTTTTGAAAAGCCAAACCAATGTTTTTTCCGTTTTGCTCCTGTTGGATTTTCGTTCTTCATGCTTGGACACCCTTGATTCCCAAATCTTGCATTGCAAAGAATGGCTTTTTTCATATGCCTAAAAAAAAAGGCAAGCCAACAACAGCACTCGTTTTCTTATTCGTCTTCCAGTTACATATTTGCATTGCTAAAATCAAGCTGCATCTTTTGCACAAAATATACTGTGATTGTTATTTCTCTGTTCTAGGTTAAAGAAGAAATGTGGTGCTTTCATTTATGCCAAAGGATCCCTTTAAACTGAACTCATAGGACCTCTATATTGCTCACCTGCCTGTGCCTGCCGACACAGTCAGAAAAGAGAGCGGAAGCCGTGACAAAGCACATCCTCAGAAGCTAAGCTCCGGTTCATATCTGCATCTCCCTGAATCTGTCTCACCAGGAAGATCACCTTGGCAGTGAGATCAGGCACAATGGAGGCGAGATCTTAAATCCTCTCCACATACATATATTTATAGACACTCTCGCTTGAAATGACAGCAGAGAGCACTTCTGAAGCTGACAAGTTGAACTATTTGCTTTATACCTAGAGCTTAGTATTTTTGTTAGTGGAAGTATTATTAGCCGCAGGTCATAAAACAGTTGAATCATGACTAACCAGCAACATCTAAGAGAAGCATAATAAACTTTTTTATATATTCTTGAAATCTACTTTCAATGTATCAAAGCCCATTGTTTACCAAAATGAGGGTGATCTGTAGAGAGGAAATACCCAACAGAAAGAACTTTTCTGACATTTTTAAAGAACATTTATCTCAAATCAAAACTTTTCCTTCACATTTCGAGAATAATCACTGACTTAACTAATGCTTTTCAAAACGAATAATCAGTATAAGTGTTGTCCTTCACGACCGAACGAGTACCAGTCACAGCATTTAAGCTGATGAAGACCAAGTAGACTAGATCTGTGGCTTCAGTGTGCGTTTGTCAAGATGCCAGGAACACACCATATTACCAACATTATTTGAGATATAAAAAGTCAGTTTCAAAGGCTGTGTAATATTTAAGGTTGATGAATGAATAAAACGTGTAGATTTATCCAAAATAATGTTCAATATGCCAGTCATAATGACCATTATAGGTCACTTGATGAGAGCGGAGGGATGAATGTATTTCTTGCAGTTGAATCCGCTGTACATTTAAAAGATTCGTGCACCACATGTTTTAAGGTCCCAAGAAACACGGTAATAAAAAACGAATGTGGGTTTTGGTGAAGACAAGTGTAATTACCTCATATGAATACCTCTTACACCTTTGTCCTCATTAAATTGCATGAATCTGCAATTCTTTTTCATTTCACTTAAACTTAAACTGCTGATTCTTCCTTGAGTGGGTGTGCTCTTAGTTGTAATATGGATCTGAGAACAGTTTCATGCCTAGAATAACAGAGTGCTGATTTAGTGCATATTCTGTCTGTGGAGGTCCTCAGTTGTCCAGGTTGCTTGTCAAAATCTTGTTCTCGTAAAAATTGACTTGATTTTCTTCCCTTAACCCTCTTGTGGTGTTCAGGTCTGAGGGACCTGTTTCACAGAAAAATGATGAAATTATTTAATTTTGCAAACTGAGACTCACTGACTTTGGCTCATTTTCTGTGAAGAACATATATCAGAATACATATTTAATGGATTTTCTTTATTATGTTTTAAATAATAAGTTATAAATGTGACCTAACACAGGTAAAGGGCAAATATTAACCATATATTGTTTATACTGCTTATAATTGGGATGAGTAAACATCTGTTCAGTGTTTTAACAGGTCCATCAGACCCACAAACGCTGGCTGAGTAACAACAATATGAACATTACACAAGAGTTAAAGGTGTTTCACCTCTCATCCGAGAGACTTCTTCGGAAATTCTGAATATAACAGTTCCATTCGAACTGAAGAAGCTTCTCGGATGAGATGTGAAGCATCATCAAGGGAAGAAAATCAAGTCCAATTGTTAGGAGAAGAAGATTTTGACATGGATTGGTGTAAATTCTGTTCTTGCATCAATAGAAAGTTGAATGTATGACAACACAACTGGTGTAAAACATAATTTCCTGCAAAGGAATAGTAAAGTATTTTTTAATGTATTTATTTAAATTCTAATACACAACAATAAAATTCCCAGTGCAACTAAATCTGACCATTCAGTGGATTACACAACATTTTGCGTCGTATAGACAGGTACATGTCATAAAAAGTAAGAAATTATGGTAAGCATTGAAATGTCAGCATTTCTGCCAGCAAAATTAATATGTTTCTCTTTGCATTAAGAAAATTGATTTTCAGTAGAAAAATGAATACTTGAGTAGCCAGTTGAAGAAGATTTGCATTACATGTAAAAACGATTTTTGCATGTTCGCAATTCAAGATATTATGCCAAAGAGGTGCCTCACAATTGGATGGAACATTAATTTCAATAAATTCATCCCTGTCTTACATTGCAATGCACGTTACGTTGTTAATTTGAGGCGCTGTTCGTTAGTACAGAGTCAAAAAAATCCTGAAGATGTTTTGGCCGAGTTTTTATTTCGGCAAGCTAGTGTAAAACAATGCTCTTCGAGGTATTAGGGAAAAAAAAGAAAAAAACTGCAATAAGACTGAAAGTAATGTTGGGGGCATTGGCCTTTGCCATTTAATGGACTGTTTAACTCAATATCATGATTGAAGTACAACAAAGCACGAGGAATTCAACATTTAACTATTAAAGTCCTTGAATTGAAATGGCTGACCAGTTTAAGAGACTATTTGATATACCTGCTATAAATCAGCTTAAGGACTTACATCCCTGTGTCCTCGAGCATTTTACTGACAGTTTGATACATCTGAGCTAAAGTGCAGTAGAACTCAGGTCCAGAGTAAGTGCCTTATTTCATTTTTAACATGACAAAAAAGGGGTTGAAACGTCCGTACGATGGCACTAATTGTATTTCCCGAAACAATGGGACGGCTGTACGGATAGCTCCGTTGAAGTGTCGGTGCAGTCTTTTTAATTCCAAACAATTACGTTGACACCAAAATACCAACCAGAACGTTCCCATTTTCACTTACAGCTGGACGGTTGAGTTGTTGCCTTAGATATACAAGAAATTATATAACCAAGCAACCCTAGCTCAACAGGGATAAAATCAAATGAAAATAGCTGGTGGGATTAATATGTTTAGGGTTATCTTACACCTTTTCTTTGAAAATATTGAGTCTGGTTTCTTCCATAATTTTTCACATACCATAATAAAAAACTATTCATCCGTTACTCATGATGGTAATCTACATTGAGTGACTTTCTTGGTTATGTTATGCTTGGAATGTAATAATCATGAGAGATCTAAACATTACTGTTTTTCACCCACTTGATGCTGGGGTGAAAAGAGAAACCTTAAAATTACATAGAATTTTCACTCAAGAACACTGTTGCATCCTTGTGTTTGCCGTGTATTATGCTATCCAAAGAGTATAGATGGAGAGAAGTGGCATCTAAATGAAAAGGTTGAAATGCAATATCAGCTCTGAAGGACTTTCCATTGTTTAATATAGTTAGCAGTTTAAAAAGAAGAGAAATCCTAACACAAAGAACAAGAAATTCGTATGAGTCGATGTTTTAACTTTAATTTGTACCTTTTGCAGAGTCACAAGAAGTATCCACAGTTACAAAAGAAAACTAGCACTGTATTACTATAACACAAACTTTTACATCCGGCTACTTTCAGGCTCTCTTATGGTATTAAAGCTCACCTGCAGGGATGATTCCAATGCGTAGCGAACATTGCACCAGCACAGCATCTGGCTGATTTGGATCTACACCATGTTCAGTTTGGGTCTTGGTGACCAAACCATGTAGGATCTCACTGAACATCCCATCTCCGCCGACACACACCACCCTGGCCACAGACATATGATAGCAACATCTTACACACAACAGATGGCAGTCAAGTCACCGAGCAAGGGACAGTTTATTTATCCTATGACAAAATATATGTGCTTTAAGACAGATTCCAGCTGCAGAATGTTTTTATAAAATGCAACCAAAGTCTTGAGAAAGTAGTTTTGTGATAGGGTCGTCAATTACAATGTGCATTTTTTAGAGTTAGCCTTTCAGCTTCACTTATTTAATGGCTTTTCATGCAAACTGCTTTTTAATGCCATGCTCTTTGAAATGGATAAATGAAATGAATCCTTGCTATCTTTGGAGATCTTGATTGTATGGTTGTTTTTTTGATTGCAGATTCCTCTATCGACGGCGGGCTATTTCAACAAAACCTTGTTGAAGGGTGTAATATGGGTCAAATGAGAATGGATTTTTGGGTAAATCAGTATAGTATGCTAAATAAAGTAACTTTATTGGAGTATTGTTTGTAGAAATCACTACACTAGTTTTTGAAATACATCTCCAAATAGGCGCACGCTACTTAAATTAGCAAGGCTTTGTTGAGCGATTCTGATACGAGGTAAACTGAATATTTAGTACTATATGGAGCTCGTGTTGAACAGTAAGAAGCGCAAAGAATCAACTCTTAATTGCAACTCCAACCAAGAGTACTTACCCATCATATTTATCTAGATTTGCCTCCATCTTCAAGTGGTCTCTGGCATGATTGGCTCGTTCTGTAACTAGAAACATTTACGATGTCTTAATTCAGGGAAGTTTAGAATTGTACAATACATCCCCTGAATTATATCGCAAGAACGCTTTTAATGGCATTCTAAATACAGTTTATGGAAAACACTTTTCCAACAATCGTCGGAACCTGTCGTGCGAATTGATGTGTAGAGAAAACACAAGCACAGGGGCAAAAACCAAAGTAATTTTGATATTGCATACCATGCCCAAGAAATGAGCCCTGGGCCTACTAAAACAAAAGAAAATAGTATTTCAAGAGTATATCTGTTTACCAGACAAATAATATCAACACAAATAGTCGTGCAATTTTACAACATGTCTAAGAACTCGAGAGTGAATAGTATTCTCTCTGATGGAGCATCAATACCTCCAAACTATATGTAGCTGTTGCAAATACTTATTGAATAATAGATGTGTTTGGATACCCAAGCTTATCAACTATCACAGCTTCCATTAAGGTAGTGGCATGATTTATGGTGCTATAAGCCAAATCATATCCTTGCAAGCCTCTTCTGTGCCTGTGAGAGACCACATGGCAGTGGAAATCTATATGGCAGCCATCAAGACTCATTTTTTATTTAAATGTTGAGGTACACCCCTGATAGAAACCCACCAATCACATTAGTCAGGATGCCGGCACGGTCGAGGAGTGGGGCCACCTTCTCTTCATATATGCACTTTCCACGGCGCCTCCCCCCGTAGGGATTTATGTACACCAGGAGGCTCTTCGGCCGGTTGGCTGCAAAGTGAAGGAAGGGTTTTAAGCAGCCATTAAAAGATCTGTATTTACCTTTATTTTCGACAAATGCCTAAGTGACAGCGGCTTGATGAAGTTTTCATTAACCAGAAGCCTTTCACAGAATGCTCAGTCATACGGGCCGCTCCCCAAAACGTATTGCTCAAGAAACAAATGGAGTGTCTACCGACCATGGGGGGGAGTGTTAAGTAATGCAGAGGCACTGCATCATTTGGTGATAAACCTACAAAGTGCAGTGACGGGGAATGTTAAATGACTTGTTTATGGCTGGTGGGAAAGAGTGGGATGAGGACAACACAACCAACTACTTCAATTTAAAATTAAGGGATGGAATCAAGTGTTAAATGAGCAGCGAGTAACCGAGACCGTGATGTATGCCACAGGAACTTTAGTTGCATCTTGACCACAAACAATTTATTTTCTTGAATTCATTGAAGCTGCAGTTTCAGATTATTTTATCATATCCATGAAGGAAAGGTGGCATCATTTGGGTTCTCCATTTGGAGGTGAAGGGGGGTTCAAGATAACTCAAAAATACAATTTTGAGTCATTACTAGCTATTATGACTTACTTTCTTGATCATATTTCGGTAAATCTTTGCCATTTTCAAATTGTGATTTCTTTTGCTTTTATAGTTGAATTTGCTTGGAATCAGGACAAAGCAAACACAATAAATAAATGAAGGACCTGTCAGAAATGTACATTATAAGAAGAATTTTAGCTGCTAAATCTTTAATTGTCTTATTTCTGTGATTTGTTTCATATTGAGACATTACCTGTCATTTATTTTCAAAATGTGAGACCTTGGAACAAAAAAAAAGTTTTAGAGACAACGCTCTGGCTTGCTGGAGATATTTTCCTGGTACACTGTTGTCTTTTAATGTTTGTAATACCACCATTTATAAGTCTGTGCCTGAGAGGGACTGTCCGGAAGAGAAATGTAGGATAGCCGCCTATATTTTAGTTTTGCCTCTTGACTTCCCCGGGGGAGCAAATAGAAGATACTACAGAGAAAAGCCCGATGTTTTCCAGAGATAAGCACGGCCTTCTTCTTTCATGATTTTTTCTCTTTTTTTATTTTTTGGGTGGGGGGGCAGATTCAAACCTATGAATCAGATCACCACAATTTCATCTGTCATGGTTGTCTTGAAATTATTGTTTGTAATGATAAATGATGCAATCAAAAGACAAGTAAAAATGGTCACAATTGGCAACTTTCAGTATATTCTGAAGTTATTAGCATTTTTAGTCAATATAAAAGTCTAACTGTCATACTCAGAAATTCATTGTCCTTTAATTTAGTTTTCCTTCAATAACATCCCTATAACTTTTGATTGATAGTCAGGAGGAAAGTCATTGTACTTGATTCATGACGAAAACTTTCCCCTGTGAGAGCTAGTAATATCAAGAAATTTTACATTTCATGAAAGGACTAACAACTGACGACATTTCCAATTTGTAACCTTTGCAAATTGAGTGCAAACTGCCATCTAATAAGTTATTAAATCCTCACTTAAGTGCTGGCAAGGCAGTCTTGTTTTGTATTGATATACTTTATATCAATCCAAACACATCAGCGTTTAGATTTTTGATACAGCAGTCAACATTGTGGTAGTTATTAAAAGGTATGTGGACACCAGAACCTTTTTAAGTTCTATTGAACAATAGCTATTCAGAGATCTTTCTTAACTATTATCAATAAGCTGTTTTAAAGAGGCTATTGGGTCTAAGACCCCAAATACAACTGACATTACATTGCGAAAACATTGAATCTTCTTGCGATTTTAACCTAATTAAATAAATTCTAAACTGATACAAACACTCATCAGTAGACACGGGAAGACTTAAAGAAGATAGTAGAATAAATAGTTTGCCAGTCAAGTGAGGTCAAGGATGCATTTGTGACCCGAATGGAAACACGATTGGAACGGCTATGTGAAGATGTTTTGCAATTTATCACAACGCAGATTTAAGCCCAGCACTGCAACCCTCAGTAAATACAAGCTGGATTTGAAATTACATAAATGCCAGATAGAGCCTTCATCGTAGAACACATTCATGAAGAAAAATAGAAAAGAATGTTCTTTTCAATTCTCACAGCGGACCGTGGAATAGAGGTAATTAAGATATAAATTAAGTTATAAAATTTTAATTTTAACAAACTAGAGGAGCATGTGTTAATTAACCACCATCTTTGATTAAACAAAATGAATGTTTCATTCAGACCAAGCATTCCCTACTTTATACAAAATAAAGCAATTTATTATGCCATCCATCCCAAATTTTAGCTTAACATTTGTTCAAGATTTGCATGGAATGGCACAGGTGATATCACCCTCTCAACAGCAGATAGAAACTCATAACTTCATCAAGGACACTTGTGCAAAACAACCACCATCACTCTGTTTACTCTCTCCTTTACCGTGTTGATTAAATGTAGGCTGTCCTGTATATCTCACAAATACCGCTTTATAACCGTGATCAATACACATGAAGTGGATATTAAAACCGCTTGACACTTTTATATCACTGAGCAAGCGAGCTTCGTGTGACGTACTGAGTAATGACAGGTGTTCGTTGATAACCTGGATCCATTGCTCACAGAGGCCGTGACTGGTGCTTCGGAAGGTGACGTCACTACAGCACCACTGGTTTTGCCTCATCCTTCTCACGTAGTAAACTGTAGAAATAGAAGACAGTGGAGAGAACAGGAGGAAGAGGGAAATAATTCATCAGTATTATTGAAGTTGCAGGACATTTTATACTAAAGACAGCAATTGAGTATCAAATAACTTATCTGTGAAGAAGAGACCAACCATCAAAACATATAGCTTTTAGTTGAAATGTTAAAAAAAAAAAAATCTAGAAATAATGTCAGTTTATTGTGGGATGCAAGATTTTCTTTTCAGAACTTGCTATTAAGGTCTCTCAATTTTTTTTTTTGGTTGTCTAAAAATATCATACAAATATATGGTCGCTGCATATCTAGGACGTTGTATTGGTGGTTGGATTTCTATAAAAGGACTTGCATTTTGCAAAAGTTGGGTCCTGGAAATGCGTTCGGAACAAAGATGTCTGAATCTGCGAGAGACTCTTTCCCTCCCCCGGATTTTTTTTTAAATGTGCAAATTTGCTTTTTTTTTTTCCAATAGAAACA
Organism: Fistularia commersonii; assembly: GCF_037954325.1. Taxonomy (NCBI): domain Eukaryota; kingdom Metazoa; phylum Chordata; class Actinopteri; order Syngnathiformes; family Fistulariidae; genus Fistularia; species Fistularia commersonii. The sequence goes on from NC_141288.1 coordinate 15,341,256, forward strand.
TAAAGTCTTTTCATCACCGGAGGAACAGAAACTCCAACTGTCGGAAACAAAATTTACTTAAACTTCACATTCACAGAATGTCATTCCTTGTCTCTCTACACATTCCATCTCCTGTCCGTCTTCTCTTTCACCAGTCCATTGTCTCTTCGAATCCTTTATTCTATCACCCATTTTATTCATTGCCCCAGTCCCTACAGTGAATACACACTTCTACCTCTTTCATTATAATTCTCCGCTCCTCTCCTCCGGAGTCCTCATCATGCATTTTACTTCTCCCTCCACTTAACTTTTTACACTCCCTTCTCTCTCATCATCTCTCCTCATCATGTGCTCTTTCCCCCTTGTCATGTTGTCTTTCCCTCCTCATATATCCACTCAGTACTGTGGAAGAGTAGTTGGAGGACTGAGGCTCGTACTCGCTCATCAGTTCTGCGTATTTTGATTGGTCGGATGCTTCCAAACCCCACATTCAAGACGAAACAATTCGTTACTCAGTGCTCTAATATCGTCGATAACCGGCAACTTTCACCGCAATTAGAGACTGATGAGCAATCATATCTCTAAGCTGCGCGCGTGCACGATTGCGCGCCGCTAACACGGTCTCTGCGCACGGAAAATCTGCGCTACGCACCAAGTAGAAATCCAACCTGAATTAAAAATGAAATACACACATTACAATTCATTCTGTGCCATTTTGCAGTGTGACTTAGAGAGTGACAGGTGACTGGTCAGCCAATGATATGATGCAGTTTACTTGCCGCCGCTCGTGTTAACCCTTTTTAACCCCTTTTAACCCGAGATTTTTTTCTTTTTTCAGTGAGAAAGCTCTGCTCTGCAAAACGTTGCAAAGCCAAAGTAGCTAGCGAGTTTTCGGAGGGAAACGGAACAGAAGCTGGACTACCTTAAGTGTCACATTAAGCACAAAAGTCATTCGAACGCGGTTTGCAATTGTACAAAAATGCAAAATAAGACTGTGGGTCGGTATGTTATTGGGGGCGAGCACCAAAGACCGAGAGAAGAGGAAAGAACGTTCGATCGTAAAAAATCCAACCCCGAAAAGTTTAAGTTCTCATCGCCAATATTCTTCTAGCCACAAAAATGGATTCATCAATGCTTTGGGCTCAACAAATTCACCATCACATGGCAAAGTATGTGAGTATATCAGAAAACTGGTAAAGCAAAACTGATGCCTTTGAATTTGTGAATTCAATCAATGAGACGATGTGCAGTTTTAAAAATGCACTTTTGCCATACCCTGATAGTAGATGAGCGCACAGACATAACATTACACAAAATGCTAGACATATATATTAGATTCAGGGAGGATAATAACCATAAAACTGTTTGTGCAGATTGTAAAAGAAGCTTTGGTTTAATGAATCATATCAAAACAGCATCCAGAAATTGTCTTAAAGTGGCCCATTTGGAGCAGCTGAAATGCATAAAGCTAGAAGCAGACGGAGCCATGAACCTGGACAAAGTGTACAACCGTTGTGGCAAAATGTGGCAAAAGTTCTCAATTAGTTTTGTGGTTATTATGGTGTCATTTATTAAGAATTTTCATTTGATATGGATAATAATCGTTAAATGCGTTAACTATGAGGAGAATAAATGCAACAAAAAACTGTGTAATTATACATTTTACAAAGAGTTGCAGGAGCAGGACTCTCTCCCAGACTTCACACACTGACAACCAATCTCATATTCGTAATACAGGTCAAAGTTTTATGATTTAAATGCAAGGTGTGTTTTCAAAATTTTACTTTAGAGGTGGCTCGGTTCAGTTGGAAGTTCATGTTAATCCATAGTTAAAAAACATATCTATACTTCCAATGGTGCTAACATTCTACGCAGGTCATGAACATAATTTTTGTCTTTCATTATAGGTAGATTATAATTAAAACCAGTCTAATGAAAATAACTACTGTAATTTGATTCTTTTAATAAACCATGTAACTTGGATGGATGTGATACTGGTGTGACCGCAGTGCGCACGTTTGATGTTACAGCGGTGCAAGGGACCGCTCAAGGAGTTTGTGTGTTTACTCAGACACAAGAAAAATGACAGGGAACATTGATGATGAGCTCCAACGAGCTTCATCCGCGGTACTAAAACGCGAAGGGGAGACCAGGAAGCATCACTGAGGGGACGCCATCTTCCTCCCTGAACATCAAGATTAGTTACCAAGCCACGAGAAGCAAAGACACAGCTGACCAGGGGAATCCTGGGGGAACAGGACGACTTACCTGCCGAGGTGAAGAGACAAAGTACCAGATCGTCTCGATTGGACGTAAATGTGAAAGACGAAGGATGCGGCGGCAACGTTCGTCCCGTAGATGTTAGGCTACAAGGTGAACACCACTAACCGAGAGCTCTTTGTGAAAGAGGAGACTAGAGAAGAAGATCACTCCAACAAGGAGAGGTTAGTTTGCTAATTGAGCTACAGAATTGAGCTACAGAAAGAAGATGTGATCAGGTAGACAGTGCTAGTGAGATAAAACAAGATGGCAACAGATTAAGCTATTGAGACTGCCAAGAAGAGGCTCACAGCCATTGCTACCTGCCTGAAGAGATACAGCATGGAAGCTGAGACGAGGAGAATAAATACTGTGTTATGAACAATGCATCTAAGGTCTACTCTCAATGACAGTGTAATGAGAACACGGAGATGGACTGGGAGAATATCTGGGAGGAGGTGGCTCACATAACACCAACGCCTAGAGGCTGCTCAAATTGAAAGCAAACCACAATCGCCTCACAGATCAGGAACAAGTAGAAATGGACACGCAGGACACATTCAAGAAGGAGTGTCCAAGATGAAGACTGGGACCAACAGCTGCTGGCTGCAGAAGCAAACCTTCTAGTGTTCCATTTGTCAGAGGAATCCCTGATAAATTTATGTTTCATGTTGATTAATATTCATGTTGTTTAATATGTATATATACAGTACATGTATGGGCAGCACGGGGGCGCATTGGTTAGCGTTTCGGCCTCACAGCATGGAGGACCCTGGTTCGATTCAGGAATGGTGTGGAGTTTGTGTGTGTGTGTGGAGTTTGCATGTTCTCGCCATGTCTGCGTGGGTTTCCTCTGGGTTCTCTTGTTTCCTCCCACAGTCCTAAAACATGCAGGTTAATTGGAAAAAATTGGAATAATTGCACTGAATGAGTGATTGAATGATTGTTTGTCTGTATATGTGGCGCCAGCATCCCGAGTGCAGGATAAGTGGCAGAAGATGGATGGATGGATATTTATATATATATAAATATAAATACAAAAATATGTATAAATGTCATTTGTATACAGTAGTTTCTCCCCATATCACGGTTAACCTTTCACTGCGTCACACATTTTTTTTTAATTTATCTTATTTGCTATAGCATGTTTTTTTGCATATATGTAAATAAATGTATTTTAATTTATTTACTTCAATTATTGTGATGGTAAAACCAGCATTTTTTTAAGGCATTGTCATTTTTCATTATAAAGCTTTAAAATATCTATAAATCATAAAACAAAAATATGTTGCTACTTCGAGGATTTTCCTTTTTTTTGCGATTGGTTCTTGTTATATAAACAAAGGACTTCTGTATATAAATATATATATATATATATATATATATATAGAGAGAGAGAGAGAGAGAGAGAGAGAGATATTATATGCATATGTATGTGTACGAAAACCAAGGACACTAAATTGATGTTATTTAAAAATACCCAACTGGGTTTTAGTGGGAGAGCCCCGTTTCTAAAAATATCAAACTGATTTTCATTAAACTCCTTGGAGGGTGGAGATGGGCTGCCGTGTCTTGAAGGGATTTCTTCATATTTGGCACACATATCCCCTTAAACTGCCTTGTCAAAAGACCAGGGGCACTGTCAACTCTCACTAAACAACCCAGTTTATTTTTGTTACTAATATTAATAGCATCTTTGTCAAGTTGTTGAGCAATTTTTTTTGGATACGTACCTTATGAAAATGTGAGCAAAATATTCCGAAACACATTAGTTAGCTGATAAGTATTGTTTATTAGTACGTTCATGAATTAACAATCACATTTCCCTTTTCCAAACAAAGCAGCATCTCAGGGACAGGATGGGGAAGAGCCTCCTTGATGAGATTGAAATTGAAATCAAAATGTACCTTCCCAGACATGAATCCCTGTGAAACACCCACACTTCTTTCTGACCTAGTATTCAGAGTATTTTTAGGCTCTAGGCAGATCTTTTCATGTCAGCAGGGAGAAGGCCATTCATTCATTTCAAAGACTAACAGGATTTTCTGTTGTATAGATTTGGCCTGAGAATGACTCCCGGAACTTCTCCACTGCCAAGGTCAATCAGATATGTCAATGAGCACAGCATAAAGGCATTTAGAAAATCAAGGCGTTGTCTGCTGAGTAGAACGTATGCTGATAGACCGAAAAAAATGGGAGATGTAGTCACATAATACCCTGTAAGGAATATTACTGAAATATTTACATTAAAGACTAAGAAATCACTCTCTAAGCACTCTTACAGCAGAATCACTCACTAAGCATTTCTTTCATCAGATAGAAGATAGAAGTTTAAACTTTTAAAGGAAGTTCTTCAATCGTACATTTGCCGTCACTACCTCAAACTTGCCGTGGTGGAGTCAGAGAGATGATCAGAGAGGACAAAATATCACCCATTTTAAAAAGATATGGGATGGAAGTGATGGGACATGTCTTTGAAGCAAAGTTTCCACACAGTATGACCATATGAATGTGTCACAGCCAGCCCACTCTAATATCACTTATGGCTTGAATTCGTGGGGTAATTTTCAAAGGTTTGGTAAATTCTAAAATGTTAGGTTCTTGATGGGTAAAAATTTTTAAACCATATATTACTGGTATGTTGTCTCCAAGACAGCTGATCTGTGAGGGAATCTCTTGTTGTTGGATGTGTTGATGGAATTAAAGCTTGATCTTGGCAGAACTGTCAGAAATTGCCATTTGAGATCATTTTGTAAGAGTTGCTGATTTTTGGTTTGAATATAAATGTCTGGCGTGTCTAAAAATACAATTGGGATCAAATCATGGGTGCTGCTCTCGACTGATTTTTTTTTTTATTATGGTCAAAAATGAGGGAAAATTCAATGTTAACATATTTTTCTCCAGGAATTGGCATTGCGTGAGCTCATAGCAAAACTGTTTAAGGCAGGGGTGTCAAAGTAATTTTGTTCCGCTGGCCACATACGGCCCTAATTTGATGTCAAGGGGGCCGGAACAGTAAAATCATTACCAAGAAGTAAGTCCAAAATTTTCCTTTGTTTTAGTGTAAAAGACAGGTAAATTATAAAAATCTTTATATGTAATGAACTGTTCCTTGAAAAAATGCATGACAAATTAATATTAAAGTTAAATATTAAAAAGGAATTGATGAAATTAGACCCTGAAAATATTGTTGAGTTAAAAGAGGAAATCTTGTCACTGTGGGAAAATTTGCCACTAGAATTTATTAGAAAATTGATTGGGAGCATGTATAAGAGGAGGTATAACATTTACAAGGCTATTCTGCTTATTAAATCACTCTTTATCATTTTTGCCTTTTTTTCAATTATTTTTGTGTTTTTTATAGAAATAAGAAAAGAAAAGAAAAGAAAAGATTGTTTTAACGATGTCACCAGACGTTTTTTCCATCAAAAAAAAAAAATGTTGTTTTCAAATTGTTGGAGCAAAAAAACACATTGTAAAGTTACTTTTTTCATTTTTTCCTTGCCTTTTTTTTTAAACCCACCATATAAAACCCCCAGATGCATGTGAGTAAAAACGCATGCGCCGCACTGAAAAAAATATTTGATTTCAGGCAGGGGGCCACAAAATATTGTTCCGACGGCCGCAATTGGCCCGTGGGCCGCGAGTCTGAGACCCCTGTTTTAAAGGGACACTTTACATCTACTTTTATGGCAAATACATGCAAGCTTCAGGAACTACCAACAAAACGGTCTCAACCGATAGCGATGATTTTTTTAATTGATTCTATATTTTGGGTTCAAGTGCCCCTTTACCTTGACCTTGAAGGAAAGTAATGGAAAATGACTTTAGGGTAAGCAATTTATTTCACATTCCACTTTCTGTTTTCTTAGCCATAGTGCTTATTTAGGACTGATAAAAAACAACACCACCAAAAAATAATAATAGCAGCCATCACACAAAAGTAGCAGAAGATACACATAAAAAATCCTCCAATATTACAACATCTGCAGTGTTATACATTTCTTCTTAAAGATCCTGAAGAGTACTTCCAACGGGAGGCAAAATAATTACAAGTGAAAGTGATGTGCCCCTATATATGTTCATTAAATATAAGCAGGTACATGTATGTGTATTACCTGTGAATGCATACGGTAGCAGCTGCAAGTGCTTCTTTGCTTCTTTTTTTATCTTGAAGTATTGTGCGTGGTCTTGGGTGCTTTCTTCTGTCTTCCGTGCAGCCACTATTTCACACACCTGAACAGCATGGCTGTTAGCTGCGGAGACATGAGCGCATTCACATTTTACTCAAATACTTTACACAAATTATGACGCTACTTTACTGACAGAAGGTCTGCATAATTAGAGGACAACTTGTTCTTGTTCCTCACAGATACAAAGTAAAAGATGAAAACATCTGCAGATTAATATTCATGCTGTCATATTCTACTGAAATCTTAGCAACTAGAGCAGTACTGAACTGTTTACATATTTATTGCAAAATGCAAAATTTTCTAATTCATTCCTATGACTGGAGTTCATTGTTGGTTTTGTGTATGTTGTTAGTTTATTTGGAAGTTAAAAAAAAACTAGCTGTATGAGTCCACGGTCAGATTTTTACAGCTTGTGATCCATTTATCCATTGATCCAAGATGGTAAAGTGTTAAGGTTTACGCTTGGGTCAGCTGATATCTTGGTTTTCAAGCTAAACAGTTGATGGTTGCTGATATATGTATACAAGTGTCAAACCCCTGCAATGCATTAGATTAAAGCTGCTGATTCTGCCGGTCTTGGTGCAAGAACTTGCAAAGCTGAGAAACCATTTTCGATTGAGTAACAGTGAAGAATGTCTGACGATGCTAAGCAAAATGGGCAACAAATCTCTGTTGACTAGCTGTGAGGTTATTTATTTACTGTGGTGAATTCTCAAGGAGAACACAATTAAACGGACTCACACACACATACATACATACGCAAACTGCTTAATAGGAAAAAAGAAACAAAGCTTGCAGGCAATATATTTATTGTATTCCCAATGTAGTTTTGTGCAATGAAATATTGCTCATGTTAATTGTGAGCATTGATCTGACTGAGTGACTAGCAATGAATAAGTGTCTGATTATATCTCTTTTTAAGCCTCCCTATAATGGCATACCCTTTCCATGTTTTGCCTTGGTCATAAATCCCGTTCTGAGAATCTGAGCTGCGTTTTATTACTTGTGGAAAAAAGTAAGCGTCAGTTTTGTCACCGTCAAGATATGATAAACAATATATTAAAAAAAAAGAAAATGGTTTGGGAGTACCAAGGGCAGCAAGAAGGTCCCTGGTTTGATTCCAGCTGGGGGCCTTTCTGTATGGAGTTCGGATGCCAACGGTTCAAAAACATGCCAAATGCTTGGAGACACTAAGTTAAATAAAAAAAGCACCAAAACCAAACAAAACACAGCAGCATGAAAATTCCAAATATGACTAAGTTGAACAAGCTAATAATTCGCTCATAAAGCATTGAACTTCAGAGCCAAATACTTTACACAGAAACATCATACAAGCCTTAAAAGAGGGAAAAAAAAAGCTAAAGTTTATCTATATTTTATATGAAAATAACCAATTGCTGGCCTACAAAGTAGTAATACGTCCTTGAAAGTTAGAGGATTAAATTTTTCCCATGAAACTAAATTAGCTTCATCCATCCAGCTATAAAGATATCTGATGTTAAGGGGTCTTTACACTGGCAGCATCGTGGTAATTTTACAGGCAGAGAAATTAATGGGAGGAAAACTGCCATGTCCCAGGGGAGATAGCGTGGGTTTGGTGAGGAAACTGCATCCTCTTGTTCCACTTTCCCACGGGACTGGGATTAAGGCTACTGGCGTAAAATGACTTTAGAAAGACGGACAGCATTTAAATGGTTTCGCTCATTAACAGAATTTTTCAAGTCCTGGTGTGATCTGGTTGCCGCTGTCAGAAAAGGGATGGGGTCGGGTTTGTCGTTGACACTGACATCAAAAAATAGAGTAGGAATTGATTCACTTTGGGCACTGGAAGGAAAAAAGGGGGGGGCGCAGGGTAGTTGGAATTTTTTTTTTTTTTATTACAAGTACCTCAATAAATCAGAATATCCAGATGAGTTGCTGTGAAGGAAATCTAGAGGGTATTTGCTTATGCTTTTTACACTTGGCCACACATATTTTCTACTCTTGTACACTACTTGAGATGCATTTATGTGACCTCTCTACAACTGCATCACACATCAGCTTTACCTTCTCTGCAACAAATGCATTCAGTTGAAGTGGTGGAACGGATGGGTAGGATTCATGACATTATTTCTCTCCAGAGACTCTGAGAGAATAGGATTTCATTTCTTTCTCAAATAAAGATGATGTGCATTGCAGCCATGAATAACCTTATAGCCATCAATATTCACACTTTGACAAATAGGAAGAAGAGTAATGGCCGTGCGGATGATGGCTTTATTTCTGACAAAAAAAAAAATGAAAAGGAAGAGTCTCCCACCAAATATGAGACAAAATCAAACTAAATTGTATTAAAAAATGAATATCTTGAAGCTCAGATTCTGAAATATGGGGACTTTTGAGGAATGGACATATCGTAAGCCTCAGTTTGGTTTTCAAAAAGTTTAAACCTAGACACACACCACCAAGCTACCATAAAGATTTTCTCAGTTATTTGAACAAAGATCCAGGGAATCAACAGAGCATTTGAAGACTGGGCTTATCTTGAAACAACACCAGCACACTTTTTCTTGTAAGATGACAATTAAAGAAATTACTGTTTGTAATGGTAATGTTTTTCATTAATACTCACTTTCTCACATTCACGATAGAAATGAGAAAGAAACACTACCAAAAAAAAAAAAGGTTCAGAGGCCAGGACATGGTTGCTCATTTAAAAGAAAACATTAACGATTAAAATTGCCTCATCCATCACATTTGACATTTACCATAACACAAGTGGTTTTGGTAGCAAACTAAACATGATGTCCAATTAGTGAATTTCATATAATGTTTACCATACATTTTTATACTTTATGCTCATGTTATCATAGTTCCTTAACCTTATACCATGTTCTACTGCCCCTGAATTTATATGACAGATTTATCCAATTTACACAGACTCAAATGTTCCTCAGCCATGTAACATAATCTTTAACCCATGATTTAAGCCGATGTGTGTTATCAGAATACTAAATTGGAGAACACATGACCCTTGGAGGATTTGGTCTGGAGGACTAATGAACCCTTGAAACATAAAATCAGTGTTGATGGATTTTACATGTAATCCTGACTGCATTGTGGTGTCTATCGAAGAATATGCATAATATATTGGTAACGTGACTTATTCCTCACATTAATGCCTGAATTTGTGACCAATTTCCAGTGTGACCAAATGGCAGCACCTGAAATGGTAGATCGGTTTAGATAGAATTAAGTATGCCTTTATGACAAACCTTGTAGGTGTGACTACATTTTCACCATAACAGTGTGTTTTAAATTGTCTTTACCAAGATCATTTATTTTACTGAATATCTGGAATTTCATCAACTGAGGTCTTTAGATTCTACTCTTACGGTAAAACTGTCTGTTCAAGGCAACACAGGATAACGAAATCACAAAAGTCACACAGGCATCGCAGCACACTGTATGACACAACATTGGCAAGGCACTTGTGATTATTTGAATACTTTTTGCATATGTTTTGCGTGTACCTTATTCAAAAAGCAGGGATGTAAAGCTTAGGTTACTGTGTATCGTTCTATGCTGACATTAGTATTCATGTGGCTTCTTTTTACAGGCTGCAGCGTGATAGTTTGAGTAACCCTGTCATGCTCTAATCTGAGCCCGCTTTGAAATTATTTTCTATGTGTGAGAAGGTCAGCTACTTCCGTTTTCCTCAGTAGGTTAAAATAAAACTACAATGTTAAGTTATGAGGCATTGAAAGGAGGTGAAACGCATAATCGTATTTTATTTCCGCTGCAGTGCTAGAAAACTGGATGAAGAATGGATAAACCTAAAACAATAACCAATGTCTTTATTTTGCTAATGTAATGAAGCTGGAACAAAGGACCTTCCAACATCTTGTCAAATACACAAAACTAATGGAGTTAAAATAAAAGAGCCCGACTATAAATCACTTCCCCATAAGGTCTAAATAGCTCAGTTTTTTTTTTTTTTGTTTGCGTGTCTAACCCGAGATATAGTAGACATTAATCAATTTCACTGAAACCAGCCTCATGTTACCCAAATGACAATATGATTAAGGCGTTTATATCACACATACATCCAATATACACAGATAAGGACAAAGTCATTTGTGTGGACTTTTTAAACACTCCCACCAATGTGCATGTGCAAGCGACTATGGAAGAAATACCCAGCAGGAAAGTTACTTCGGACTCACACTGACCTTGAGGGTTTTTTTTTTTATTGCAAATAGTTGTTCATTGACTTCGGCTGACACACGCTGAGCCCTGACATAACAGACTAACATTAAGTATCCAAAAAAGTTTCACCGAGCCAAATGAATGATAAATGAATTAATTTGAAAGGCATTTTCCTTATTTGACGTACGGACCTGCACTTGCGTAAAGTAAACACATCCCAGGGGATACATTAATATAGGTAATCATTTACCATATGTAGAATTTCTTTTCTGTTTAAGGACGGAGTGTTTGCTGTCTCAGTACGAGTGTATTCTTTACAAAAAACACAAAACAAGAAACAGCGTTGAAGACTGCCATACAAACACGTTGTGTCATAATTCATTAAAACTTCCCTTTCTTTACACTTTAAAAACGATTATGAGGTATAAATATCATATTAACATTAATTTCAGATGTTAATAACACCTTTAAATCCCTGTCTGTTATTCAATTACACAATTGATTTATTTTAACATTCATTTTGTTTTGGAGCTGGTAGGCACTCAATCACTTATGTCACTGCACAAATCACTTGCATTGCTGAGCTGGTTTATTACACCCTGTTATGAGATAAATACACGTCACTGCACATTTTAAACACTTAACAGCTGACGGTAACTTCTGACCTTTGCCCTCCATTATTACTTTCTGTGTGTGTGCATTTATGTGGGTTTTAAAAGTAGCAGTAACGGACCAAGAGAAGCATGTATCAATTGAGCTTTGTCCAACTGTATGATTTCTAATCTCTAAACACACACACACACACACACACACACACACACACACACTCTCTCTCTCTCTCACACACACATCACACACACATCAGAAACAGACAGATTAAATTGATTTTCTTGGAATGAGGGGGACTACAGTATGAGAAACTGGCTAAATGTGATGGTGATAAAGTACTCAAGTTAGAACTTTACACTGGAAAATCTAATACATATTCTGGAATAGCAGTGATAATATTGCTAAATTAAGGAGTCAAGGAGAGAATATTCGGATGATCCAGAAATACAAACTCCAGCACTGCGGGCTGTATTAATTAAGCAAAAGCCATTGCAATAATGAATCTGAAATGGAGAAAAATGTCCCAGAAACCAGTGTCTGCATACCACGGTAGGGCTGCCAGAGCTCTTAGGGGGTTTACAATAAGAAACCTTACAGCTCTGAAACTTATCTTTTTATGACGCTATTTAATTACTGCTCGAGTGAGTTGTTTTTTTTTTTTTTCGTTTTTTTGTTTTTTTTTTTATGCCAGGAGTATCAACCATGGAGCTTTTCTTCCCATTGAACCTGCAAATGTCCCACTGCCATCGCTGTCTGACAGCTGATCAAGGAGGATGTGTTCACAGTATGATCCACTATTGGATCGGCTGCCTAAGAGAGTCACAGTGACTACACCTGCTGGCTGTAGCACTTTCTGTTGAGATGGCCACTAATTACACTCAAAGTCTCAGCTTGCTTTCAGCAACAACATACTGAAATTATCCTGCCAGTTTTTATAACTAAAAGTTGATATGAATGATTTCTGCTTTGCAGAACCAATCCAATGTGTTTTCCGGCAGTTTGGCTATCGCAAATAAAATTGATGATGATAGTTTATCCTTCATTAATCCCTTGTGAGAAAATTAATTCTCTGCAATTAAGCCATCATGGATGAACCATGAGCTGCCGTCCACCAGCGCCAGGGGAGCACTCAGGGGTTGGGTGTATTGCTCAACAACACTTGGAGACACCAGGAGGTGCCGGGAATCAAACCAGAAAACGTCCGAAAACAAATGCTCTATCTCCTGTACCACATTGCCCCCGATAATGATGATGATGATGATGATGATGATGCAGACGCTTGTGCTTCCGCCTCACAGCAAGATGGTTCATGTTTTGATTCCAACAGGTTTCCTTTCTGTGTGGAGTTTACATGTTCGGCCCATGTCTGCCGGGGTTTTTCTCCAGTTTATCCGAAAATATACAGTAGGTTCATTTATGATCCCAAATTGCCCAGACATGTGAATGAGAGTGAAAGGGTTGTATGTATCCTAATGTGGTCCTGCGATTGACTGGTTCAGGGTAAACCTTGCCTCTTGCTTAATGACTGCTTGGATAGGCCGCACTGCAACCCTGAGTGAAGGATGATCTGGAGATATTGAATATTAACAGCAAAAGCAACAATAAAATAATAAAGTTCTGACTGAATGGCACTTAAAAAAACCGTCTGATAACTGAATAAAATAAATGTCCTAGCTTTTCGACACCTTTTTCACTTATATTTATTTCATTTTCCAATTATCACTCCAAGGTAAGCAGTGCTGAATAAAATACCTTCGCCATTTCTTACCGCTTCTGTTTAATTGATCTTACTAATTTTTCACTAAGAAGAACTTTGTCAGGTTCGGTATTTCATGAATACTATTGAATGAGTTTCTTAATAGTTGTATTTGTGCACAGGTTGAATTCTTTTTGCGGCACATTTTGCTGATTGGGGTTTATTGAAGGCATGGACGCTGAAGATGTTCAAGGTTCCTGAATCAATTACAAACAAAGTGAAATAATTAAGTTTCAATAGTCACTCTAATAAATATAAAGTAAAAAAAAAAAAAAAAAGCATAAAAAATTATAATAAGCATTCATCAGTGAAGCAGGTGCTTTTGCTTTGAACTACTGATAGCCAATTCCAGTAAACTGTAAGGGAAGAAGTCAGAAACAATAGCTGACATTTCCACATCCTGACATTGTTCTAGTAACCCTGCCACTCATACATACGCATACACACACACACACACAATAATCCCAACACACACACGCACAAATACACACACACCCGAACATATACCCACACATAAATTCCCTACTTTTTAGCCCAGTGCAGTCCCTAAGCTACATGCTAAGCCCTCGGCCATACAAGGCAGAGATCCTCTCTGCTCTGCTCTGACATACTTTCCTTTGTGCTCGAAAAGGATCTTAGCGAAGGCAGTCTGCCAGTGTGCACTGCCTATTCATACCATTGAGCTCAGTGTGTTCCTTTGAGCCGTAAGGATCTGCTATCAGCAGAAAGTAAGCTTTTCAGGAGCTGATGGGGGTGGGGTGAAAGGATTTATTTTTTTTAAACATCTTGAACTTGTTCGGTACATTCGAATATTTTCTTTGAGGAAAAGCAGCATCGCTTCGGTACCACCCCCCCCCCCCCCAAAAAAAAGTGGCAGTGAGTGGCGCCTTTTAAAATGTTACATCTTTCACTGATTTTCATCACTTCAGAAATGCCATTCACCGCCAATAAATCCGTCTCTCGCTGCAGCTGGCCCACCAAAAAAAGACATACATTGGAGAAGTATTCATTTCAGGCTGTGCTGAGGCAAACCATAAACAATAGTATTTTCATACAAACAATACAGACAGCATAAGTGATTTTAAATTGTGCGCCCTGTCTTTATCGACAACCAAGCAGGTGGTGGCTTCTGGGACTCCTGCCCAAAAAAATTCCCTCAAAAGCACCAAGTCTTTTCTTCTCACTGACAGAAAGTGCAAGTCAATCGAAGCGGATGCAGCGTGCCATTCAGTTTAACTAGGCTGAACTTTGACTGCCGCGGCTCCTCCAAACAGCAGCGAGCACAGCATACGCTAAGTTAGAAAGCTCAGGCTCACTGGGCTTGACAGTGAAACAGGCAATTGCAGTGAGCTCCCGTCTCTAGTAGAGAGCGAGGAGAGATGAAGAGGAAGAGGAGGCAGAGGGAAAGGAGGAAAAGGAGATAAAAACCTGCAGAAGAGAGATGATGAGGAGTTGGATAGGAGGAATATAGGGATCGGGGATGTATCGGGAAAGCGCGTGATTGGGTGGAAGAGGAGAGGGAGAGTATATGCACACGAGGAGAGAGAAAAAGACAAGGGGGAGTACATTTTGAAGTGAAAATAGTAAAGGAAAACTATAGAAAATACAAAAACCGCCAGGTGAGGACATTTCGGTGTGAGAGATGATCGGGAGTTTAGAAAGAAGCTGGGAAGTAAAGGTGACAAATACCTTCTTCATGTTTCTAGTGTCTTAAAGTCAGAAATCTTGAAGTTCTTTATGTTTCCTTCATTCAACTGATGACGTTCTGAAGGACAAAGTGGGAGCTGGTCGGCTGGGATTATTTGAGAAGACCTGTTTTCACTAAATAAATATCACTTGAGTGCATTTTCATTGGCAGGACTGAAATTCAATTCCGGCCTACGTCAGGTTGCATTATCGAGGATAGTCGATTTTTGGTTAGAGCAACTTTGGGTATTATGGGATGAATTTAGCCTTTGAACAAGGAGACAAAGGCACTCATTCAAGTACTGCTGTTCAAAAATCTTAGCTATATTGAGTAAATTACATTATATTGTATTAGTATGTTAAATTGAAAAGTATTTTAGTAACAGCAAATGGTAGTAAAAGTAGATTACATCAGCTATTAAATACATATTTCCACAAATTCATCTATTACCCATAAATCTTTAAATGTTTTCCAAGATTATTTCATGGGGGATGCAAATTTGAAAGAATTTAAACGATCGTAGTGAGGTAACAAGGTGTGTTAATTTTCCTGTGGGTTCGAGAAATTTGAGACTTAATCGCAGTGCTTTCCACTAAACCAAAAGATCACGCATAATATAGCCAAGGTGAGCGGAGACAAAAATAAGCACTGCAAAAGTTTGATGTAACTTTAAACTGCAATACGCTTTTATTGACCACAAAGGAGGTCATTCTTTTTCAAACACAACTTTCTAGCCAAAGACTATTATTCCTTTACTGGGACCATACTATTTCAAAACTGCAAAGAACAATTAAAAATGCGAGACAAAAAAAGAAAAACAAGAATCTGGGTGTTGAAATCTTAATAACCAACAACCAAATACTCTGTGTGAATACGCTTCCATACAAAAGAATATTATAACTTTTAAAAAGAGTTTTGGAGGAAAAAAAAACTTTAAGAAAAGAGCTTTTTCTCGAGTAATCCCACAGCTAAAATTGGTGAGAATCAAAAATTTAAATCTTGCTGCTCTTTCAGACTTTTACATTTTTTTTTAAATTTGGACAGAAGGGATCGATGTATAATAGAAGGTATCTTTTGGTATCTTGTTTGTTTATCAAATACCTAACACCTTTAAGGTACAGCTTAACAGTAACTGAACTAAGAATTATGTGTAATTTACATTTTCTGCAGGTTGAATAAATTACAAGTTATCTTTTTCGGTGACGTTCTTAAGTTTTTTTTCTGAACAAAATATGGCAAACTTTTTTAACCCATTTCTTTTCTTTATGTAAGTCTATGTTAACCTTCCCATGGGTCTGACTTCTCAGTGAACAGATACTCGGAAGCAGTATGTTTGAATACAACAAGAACTGTAATAAAAGTTATATTTATGAATTCAATTAACTTAGCAAATTAGCAAATTTTAGACAACAACATCCACTCATGCTTACTTTCCTTATATATAAGATATATATAAAAGCTTCCCACTATATCCTAGAGGGACTCTACACAGTCACCAGTAATATATAAAAAAGGGGATGAAGCAGGCAATGACTGTATGTGACTTGTAATGATTAACCAGCGGGAAAAGAGGTTGGATGTTAAATTTGGTGAGACGAATATGTTATCAATCTTTGATTTTTTACTTTTGGAGCCTTCAGATCACAGGGTGCCACTGGTATCCCCATGCCACATGAGTAGGCTCAACTCCATCAGTGTAACGTGGATATAATTAATATATGTATTGAAATTCACTTGATTTTTTTTCACACCAGTGAAAATTTCATTTGCAGTATCTTATACATTTGGAGACTGTCAGCTGAAAACTTTTTTGGGTAGTCTTACTACCAAATTTGTAAGGAAATGTTGCAAATTTTGATTGACTTTTCAAAAATTCAACAAAACGATACATTCATTTGTGTATTTTTCCAGCCAGAGCTGGTTAACTTGGATAAGAAGTACCTGGCACAAATTGTCATGTGACCTGCCATTACCCATGCAGGAAAAAAGATTATTTACTTAATACATATCAGAGACGTTCCTTACTCACATGCAGTAAGGAACATATGCATTTTGTTTTCATTCATTTTGAAAAGATCGCAGTTCTTTCAATCTGTTCACACCAGAGCCGATGCCAGAGTAAAGCGACTGAGGGGCACCGGAATAGCCCGGGAGGGCCACTGACTTCTGTTGCATTTTCAAACTCAAAAATCTGATGAAAAGTTACGTGTTACAAAACATGGCTTGCCATCAACCCACAAACATAGTCGCAATGTGGAAATGAGCTGTCAAAATAACATCCAACATATCGGCTTTTAAATCTGCTGTTGCAAACCACCTGCTCCATATCCAACAGTTAAAAGCAGAGGGTTTTCTTTTTTTTTTCAATTTCAGTTTGGTTCAAGATCAACTAATTGATGTAAATCTATCTTCCCTTCGTCTGCAGTTTGGTCTCAGTGAAATTAAATTTCCCACCGTTAGCTGTCACCTTACCATGGTGGAGGGGTTTGCATGTTCCTGGGAGCTATGCTGTCAGGGGCTTTATGCTGGCGAAGTGGATCCACTGGGTTGTGGAACCTCAGATCGAGGAGGCGCAGTGTGGTTTTTGTCCTGGCCATGGAACAGCTCTATACCCTTGGCAGGGTCCTCAAGGGGGCATGGGAGTTTGCCCAACAAGTCTACATGTGTTTTGTGGATCTGGAGAAGGCATTGACCGTGTCCTGCAGCCCATCCTGTGTGCGGAGGGGGGGGGGGGGGGGGGTGCTCTGGGAGTACTGTGTACCAAACCCTGTTTTACAAGCTGTTCGGTCACTGTATGATAGTTGTCAGAACTTGGTTCGCAATGCCATTTGTAAGTCTGACCCGTTTCTGGTGAGAGTTAAACTCTGCCAGGGCTGCCCTTTGTCACAGATAACTTTTATGGACAGAATTTCTAGGTGCAGGCAGGGCATCGAGGGGATCTGGTTTGATGATGTGGTTCTGTTGACTTCATCAGGACATGATCCCCAGCTCTCACTGGAGCGGTTCGCAGCTGAGTGTGAAGTTGCCGGGATAAGGATCAGCACCGCCAAATCTGAGACCATGGTGCTCAACCAGAAACGGGCGGAATGCCCATGCCGGGTCAGGGAAGAGATACTGCCTCAAGTGGAAGAGTTCAAGTATCTTGGAGTATCTTGTTCATGAGAGAGGGAAGGGTGGAGTGGGAGATCAACAGGTGAATCAGTGAAGCGTCAGCAGTGATGTGGACTCTGTACCGGTATGTCGTGGTGAAGAGGGAGCTGAACCAAAACGTGAAGCTCTCAATTTACTGGTTGATCTATGTTACCACCCTTACCTACGGTGACGAGCTGTAGGTATTGACCGAAGGAACAGGACTGCAGGTTCAAGCAGCCCAAATGAGTTTCCTCCGCAGGGTGGTTGGGCTGTCTCTAAGAGATAAGGTGAGCAGTCTGGTTATCCTGGAGGAGCTCAGAGGACATCTGCTGCTCCCCCGTATAGAGAGGAATCTGATGAGGTGGCTCGGGCATCTGGTAAGGATGCCTCCCGGGGGAGGTATTCTGGGCATGTCCATCTGGGAGGAGGCCATGGGGAAGACCCAGGTCACGCTAAAGATAGTCTGTCTCCAGGCTGGCCCAGGGGTTTTGGAGTCCACCTCGAGGAGCTGGACAATGGGGTGGTGGGAGGGGGGTCCGGGCCTGCTCCGGCTGCTACCCCCACGACCCGACTCCTGATAAGTGGATGGATGGAAATTAAATTCCGAGGAGTAGATCTGCATGATCCTCTGCTGAAAGCCTCAGTTAGCAATGCCAAGGACACAACATCAGATGGAGATGGAGGTAAGAATTTCATGCTCCCCCACAGACATTTTTCAAAGAAATACAGGGAGGAAGTGGGAATCTAAATATTTCATAATGAATACATATATATATATATATAATTCCTAAGTTGTACCATTAAAATAAATCTTCTGAGACCTGCTAGTTTTCAAAATCTTTTAGATGATCATGCTTGTCCTGCTTCCTAAAATCAAGGAGGCATCCCACCTGACAGGATTACACCGGAAATTCTGGGCTGCCACCACACCCTGTTATGTCACCGTTACCGTGAGTGAATTCCTTCTCACATGTGGACTCCACCCAAAAACTTGACCTCATCAGCGTAGTAAATATAAATGTTTAGATATTTGGAGTTGAGGGTTCATAATTTGATTTTTGTCAAATTTAGCATGTTTTTACATGGTCGGATTCAAATTTTCTGTTTGTGTAAACTGATCCCTGATGGCCGTGCCCGGCTTCACCTCCTCGTAGTCCTCAACACAAAAACAAGCTGCCATCACATTCATATTCCTGTTGTTGTTCTCTGAACCCCTCCCTGTACACAATGCATCAGTATGTAATCCCTTTGTTACAGAGGTTTGGCATCAGCAATGTGTTGGAGGACAAGTCAACTCAGGCTTAAAGAAATGCTTGTGCTTTTAAATTCCCCCACACTATTATATTATTTTTGTCATTCTTAGTTTTACCCTGACATGTTGCGGTCAGGGTGCCTAGCAAAAAGAGATGGAAGAAAGGAGTTATTATACCAAGAATGTATAGCTTAAAATCCTTGCAAGCTGTCACGATTTATATCCTCATTGTATGTGACTCTGTATGTGGATGAAATATTGGGCGTTTTGCATGAAATTACTATCATGTCTTCACCTTGGTTGATAATTCAACATGTAATTACCAATTTTTTCCCCTTGATCAAAGATGCATTTTAAATTAATGTCATTACATAAAGACACGGCGTGCATTACTGGCGTAAAAGTAACACAGACCTCCGCAGTTCACCCAATCGCCTGCTGTCGTTTTCTGGCAGTGTGCATTTCTCTCCCTCCTTCCCTCTGCAGCTGTCTCTCAACATACAGACAGGCCTGTGCATTGAGCGCCAGCTTTTAGATTACAAAGCGCAGATCTGCCTGGGTACACATGGCAGCGAACTGTCAAACAAGACATGTGCATTTCTCCCAGGCACAACGGTTTTGCTAAGCCAATGCTTAAGCAAACAGATGGGGAAGAAAGGAAGAGGGAGGTGGAAGGTATTACTAGAGAGCTTCACTGGGATTGCAGTGATACTGCTTGTACACAGTGCCTTAAAGCAATGATTCCCATAATGGGCGGCTGGAAGATACAGCCGCAGATCGTTATTTTTGGCATCCGAGAATTCGTTTTACTGTTTTTTGGGGGAGAATTCGAACAATTGATTCCCACAAAAGCTTTCAGTGCAATAAAATATGAATGAAATGACAGGATGTAATCCTCAAATCACTGAGCGAGGCCTCTACAATCTACAAGAAATTTCCAGTGTTTTCAAACATTTCTCAAGTAACATGAATTCAAGAAAATACCAAAAACAAGTCTTATGATTCACTTTAAAATTAGCAAATATAAAGAAGAAATCAGCAACACTTAAGCAATAAATAATGTAAAAATATACTAACTTTGATTGTCCCACAATAGGAAGATTTCAAATTTAAATATGAGTTAAAATATGTGGTACAGATTGACGATTTTTGTCCTAATTGCTTCAAAAGATAAAAAAATTAGATACAAAAGCGAGACAAAAATCAAACAAAAAAAAGGCTACATTTGAAATCTGGGTAGGACTAATTCTGTGATATGTTTTCCCTTTCATAAAATAAAGTGGCAATAATTTTTCAGACACATTAATTTAAAAGCTTTGTTTTGCTCAAGCTCCATGCTAAGTTGACCCCACGAAAGACACTTTTGAACTTGGGATCTATGCAAGAAGAATAACAAATGAAGATTTGCTTTATTTGTCTTGAACTAATAAGGCCCAAAATTCTAAAATTCTATTTTTTCTCCTATTGTCTTCCAAAAAAATGAGGAAACAGACATCAAACTAGTAAAAACTCAATTGTGTTTGACTTATATGATGTTTTATTCTCACACAAACTCATTCAGCTCTCAAAAACCGCCAGGACTCACCAGAGGTCTACAAAAGGTCGACGCACAAAAAACATGTAGCGTATCTCCTCCATTCATAACTCAGTACATGTTGCCTTTGCAATAGGATTTCAGTGGACCTACGAGGGAAATGCCATGAATCTGATACCTTCTTATGGCCTGGATATACAATCGTTCTTATATTGCGGTAAGGGAATCGGCGTCTGGAATGTATCGGATCTGTATCCTGCTGTGGCGTACGGTAAAGCAAATATCTAAACCCCCCCGGCAAAGAGATATATCCTGGCTTATGGGGTCTGAGGACATACTACTCACTAAGCATAGTGATTTGGAGGAAAGAGAGATCTTCTCTGAAGCTTAAGCCATGATTTATTCAAGTTTTTTCCACCAATACGGGACATTGCAATGTATCATATTAGATACTTGGCCGTTATGTAGACATGGGGCATTAGCCGACACGCGCAGAACGTGCCACCTTTGTGATTGAAGTGTGTCCTTTACAGCAAGTATGTGGCCAAACAGGGCGAGCTAGGTTGTTTTGATACAACCACTTAAAATGTTAAGCGGTAACATGTCTCCATCAAAGCAGCAGGCAGGAGTGATTTTTACCACTCCTCTTGCATTGACAATAGTTACTTTGACATTTATGAAAATAACTTAGGCGAAAAGAAAGCGAAAGTTGTACTGCATGATTTGGAGCCAATACTAACTTTTTTTTTCTTTTTGGAGTTTCTGAGAGAAATTCTCAATTTTCTCCTTTTCCATAATACTTTTACACACGCAGTGGCAAATGTTCCTCCACATTTCTCCCAATGGGCCATGCTTTCGTCATGTTCTCATTTTCTAAAATTGGAAACTGATTTTCTATGTGAAAGGGAAAAATAATCCATCCCACACCTCACTTACATATTCAACTGGATTATCCTGCTGCTGTGGGCACTGAACCAGTGGCTATTATTTCAAAACACCCAACATCCAGACAAATATTCCAAGCATATTTTACCAATTAGTCTCAGACTACTGCGAAAAAAAAAAAAAAAAAAAAAAAAAAAAAAAACATAAATATGAAGCAAATGCAAAGTTCACACTGGCAGGGAAGTGTGGAATGATGTGCAGGTCATGATGCAATGTGTACTCTAATTCCAATTTATATGAAAAAAAAAAACCTAAAATGCTTTAATTGTTTTATTAAATCAATCATCACACACTGAACCGGCTTAATCCAGTGGACTGATGCCTCCAAGCTGGATTCCCGCTTGTAAACTAACAAGCTTCTGTCTCAAAGATCACAAGGAAGGATTTTGATGTAACCGAGTTGAACATTGACTCAAAAAAAACAAAGGCGTCATTGCGGGTTATTATCATACACTTGATACCGCTTTGCAGAAGGTCACTGGCCAGTTTTTAACTGGAGTGTGTGGAGCCAGCTGTAATCATGCCATTTGATACGGTGCAGTAACTGCAAACCACAGAACTCATCAAAATGAACAAACATTAGCCATCGGGGGTCAGGACTGAGTGAATGTTTTTCTAATGCAGCAATTAGAATGTGCAAAAAAATTCAACCGGCGCGTGTCGCAAAGGCTGATTCAGTTTGAGCCTGGATTCCGTCAGGCTACATTCTATCCTTGCAGGCCTGATTGTTGGCAGCCCCCTAATTTAGTAGATATAAAATATTCATTAAAAGTGAAAACCAAAAAGTGACCATCTTGCTCTTCTCATTACAGACCGCTGCCTTGTGTCTGTGCTTTTTTTATTACAACACGGAGAAAAAAGTTTATTTTAGAGTAGATGTCATGAAGAGTTGTTCAATGAAGGAGCTGTCAAAATGAATCTCAAAACCACCTTCATCTTATTGGCATTTTTTAACAGCCGTTCAGAGGAGAGCAAGGGCCGGACGAGGGAATTCGGAGACGTGTTTTCTATTATTGAGCCTCCAGCAAAATCCTTGCTATGAAGTTCTTTCGTCTCACTTTATGCGGTGAGTAACACGGAAGAACTTCCAAAGACTGTTTTTAATCGGCGTGTTGGGGCGGCAGGGCTGCTACTGAAAGAAAAATACTATCGCGAGGGGGAAAAAAATTCACAGAATTTTAAGCAAAGATATATTTTCAAGTGGATATTTTGAGCAGATTACATTTTTTTTTCAATAAAAAATGCAAATTTATATTTATGTGGTTTAAAGAAATAAAGGTGTACAAATTACAGTGATCTCAGCGGAGGATTTGTTAAGTTCTGGTGCTGGCCTGCAGCACTAAATACAGTCAATATAAAGCTAATTAACTAATCAATAACAATCAAGGTCTAATGACGGTAAAAAAAAGGGATTTTCAAGTCGAGCAAAACTAACCTTCCTAACTCTACTCTTTGGAATCCTAACTGATGTGTTTCTCAAAGGTAACAATTATATGTCATTTTTGACTGCCATACAGAATTTAAGAGTCAATAAAGAAGTCCTTAAAAGTTTGTTTATCGTCACGTTCTCACTATAGGACGAAGCCGTGTCTCACCGCAACCAAGTCCCACAAAAGCATTCTCTTCCAACAGAAAATGTCAAATTTAATATGAAGAAGCCGTGTATTCATAATAATTTCTTGAAATGTTAAGTGTTTTCTGGTTTAGTCATAATGCAACCCATTACATATAACAGGTGATAACAACAGTGTGGCCCAATGTTACAAATGTTCAAGTATGTTCGTTGCAGTCAGTTGTCTCCGAAGTTGAAGTTTAACAACAAAGTTTGCAAACTTGTTTTGCTGGTGACCATGTCGTAATTTGTTTGATACAACCACTTTTACACACCCCTGGAAAAGTAAGGGAGGCAAGCCTAATTTGACTTTGGACTTTAGCGGTATAGATTAATTTGCAAATTAGATGCAAATTAGCTCATGGCTACAATCCAGAGTGGTGTGTTAACATGCATGTCTCATGTGTGTTCATTATCATGCACTGTCCAAACAAACAAACAAAAATAAATAAATAAATAAATAAATAAATAAATAAATAAATAAATAAATAAATAAATAAATGTGATGAACATGAATGTCACAAAGAAAAAGTGCAAGACAGTGGTGACAGTGGCGAGACCAGGGAGGCTGTATGGTTCAGAAACAGGGACACTGATGGAAAGACAGGAAGAAGAAGTTGAGATGAAGATTTTGAAGTTCTCTTTGGGAGTGACAAGGATGAATAGGATCAGGAATGAGTCCATCAGAGGGACGGATAGCACATGTTAGATGTTTTGGAGGGACTGGAATGGTTCGGTCATGTACAGAGGAAGGATAGTGACTATATTGGTAGATGGTTGCCTGGATTGGAGCTGCCAGGCAGGAGGTCTGGAGGAAAACCAAAGAGAAGATTTAATGAGAGAGGATATTAAGTTAGTTGGAGAATAGGGTTAGATGGTCGCTGTGGCGACCCCTGAAGGGAAAAGCCATAAGGAAAAGAAGAGAACGTCAGAAATAAAAAGTTGAACTCATTTTTGTGAAGTCTGCTCAAATACCTCCCGATCCTTGACCAAACCTGACTCAAGACACTTACTACGCACTCTGATGTATTTTTGACTTCTGAAGAACTCGCTCACACAGGTCACTGAATGGATGACCTTTGTGTTGAGGTGACATGTCAATCAAATCATGTCATATATCAATAAAGTGTGAGTGCACGTCCGCATGCATGCGTGATTTTAGAGTTGTAAGAACCCGCATGACTTGATTCCGTCTCTCAACACGATTGCGTTAATGCAAAGTTCGATAACTGATCATTTTTTGTAATTTGAGTATTCATACCTGGACCACAGACGCCGATGCCACAACCACGTCTTCCGCCGCAGTCGGTGTCCCTCCACGCCAAAACCCCGCGATCGAGAAGAACTTCTACCCGCTTGTTTTTCAGGACAAACTGCGACGACAGTAAACTTGGTCGTGAGTCCATGTCGGTTCAACTCCGCGTCGGCCCGCATCCCGAGGAGCGCTCGGCGTCGGAGGAGCGTCAGGCGGAGAGTGCCTGCGCTCCGCCGGGCCGGGCGGCCCGACAGAGCAGCCTGGCGGAGGAGCGCTCACGGAAAAGATCGTGTGGATGCAAGATGATTCACTCTATTTGTAAACCCAAAACCGGACGACTGTCCAGGAGGCTTTTCTATTCTCATGCATACACGGGTGAATTATTAGAACAAATGAGTAAAACAAAACAAAAGCTAAAGTTGTGGGGGGAATTTTTTTTTAACCATTGCTCAAGACGAGTCTCCCCCCACTTGTTTCTGAAATGTTTTGTTATGATCAATTTGATTTTTTTTTTCTTATATATACAAGCTAGAACACATGCGGTGCTTTGGCTCAATTTTCGAACATGGAAAACATGTAAGAAATTGTGTTGCAGTTGAAAACTTTTCATCATTAGAAAGTAGTAACATTAGACTCAACTGGCAATACAGTGTCTAAAAATGTAAAAATTAGTCTCATTTTCTCAACTGTGCAGTCATTTTACCAAACCACTTGTTTACTAATCTAACAATAAAACGCTTGATAGAACAGCAGTTGATACTTAATAGATGACTCTTTCCCTTCAGGACTTCTTTTATACTTTACATTTATAATTTTTTTTTTTTTTCGGTATTAATTCCCGATTTTGTTGACACGTTTGTTCAAGTTTCTTTGGCCTATGAAAGAACAGCTACACATCCTTTCCTTTAAATCACATTTCAACACTATGTCACACTTTATCAAGACATTCAAAATGTTAGAACTATTGTCTTAAAGAGTTATTCCAGAATCTATAGTGTTATTTCTGTAAATGAAAAGCAAACTCCCTCATGTGCCAACACAGATATCAGTTACTTTTCCAGTAATCCCAATGCCCCAACAGCACTCAAGAGTTTGTTGTTGTTATTAGTCCACAGACAAGCAACAGAGTGAGGACTCTAATATTTATCATCTTTGTTTCAATTGCGTTTCATTTCTGCCACACAATCACTGCATCAGCACAATCTTTCAAATCTCGTTATTATAATCCGAGGTGACTGTCACCATTCCAGCGTGTTCTTGGCAGATGAACCACATGACCACCATCACCAAGCAAGACATTTCCCAATATGTTGGGTAAACAAAATTGTCTGGTGCCAAGGAAACTGAGCTTTTTAAAATGCACTTGTTTTATTTCCGCTTTCATTATCTGGCATGCAGCTATAGAAGTTTCTCAAGTCAAATATCGAGGCCAAACATGAACATAGGTTAAAGAAAAAAATCAAAACAAAATAAAGCTATAATTTTCATGTCGCTATCATAGGTCATTATAGCATGAATTGAAAGAATAACCATAGTATTCGATGAACTGACTGGTTGCAATTAGTTGTGCCTGTTTCTGTATTTGCTTTGACTTATTGGCCCGTGGTGGTACATATTCATTATTAGAAGTTATCATTGATCAATAAAAGTGTTGTAAATTTAGAGAACTAATTTGTATTCTCTGCATTTTTCAATGTATTGTAATGATATATTTGACAAAGAAGAAAAGGCAAAAACAAGTATTAGCTGCTAGCCCAGTACCGCTAAAATCTTGGTTTGTGTTTGGTTTCTCCACTGATTTCACCCCATAACTGTCTCCAAAGACATTTTTTTTGTTTTTAATTTTAAACATACTTGCCTTTAATTTGTTCTTTACATATTTGAGATATGCCCTTCGATTTCATCTGAGATTTAATTATTCCCTTTATGGTATTATAGATCTTATGAAGATTTAGCTCTGTCTCAGCGGTCCTGATGCTGGGGGTCTCAGGTTTGATTGACACACCACTTTTCCGTCGACAAAAGCAGAGACCGCGGGTCCTGACGTCACCTCTTGTCAAACCACCCAATGTCGGATCTTACTTGTGATTGGCTTGGAGTGAAGAGATGTCACAGCAGCCAATCATAACCGTTCTTGCTCGGCGATTAGGCAGTACCAACATGGCAGCTTTCTGAGTTTTGGTGGAGGGAGCCTGGTGTAAATAAACAAATATTCAAGGTATTTTAAACAACGACAACGTTTGGTTGTTTACGTTTAGGGCCTCACGGACCAGAGAGGGATAATGTCGAGTGACGGAAATAAAAAGCAGTTCTGGAAAAGAAACACAGCGAAGGTTCCTGGCAGGTAAGTGACGTGTTCCCTTCTGCTGGCTAATATAGCAGCGCTAGCATAATTCACTGACACTGCACTGTTGTGCTTTATAAATAACCCTCACCCACACTGCCTGATCAGCGTTATGGCACTAACTACATGTTCCATTCAGTGTCTGCTGTATATTAATTTGACAGACATAGTTTATATTGCTATTAACTGGTTTATAAGATACGCAGCTAACATAGGCTAACACTCAGCAATTTTCTCACATCGCAGTCATAGTTGTCGTGAATCATCAGCCATTGTGTCCAATGATCGCATTGATTTAAGAAGTAAACAAAGTCGTTTTCATCACCCATATGTTTAGTTGTGTACCTTAAAGGGATGAGGGATTTTAGACTCAGAGGCTAACATTGATGTGTCGATAATTAGTTCTGTATGAAAGGTATTTCCTTTCTCACTGTCTCCTCCACTTCCCCAGCATTCAGCACGTGTATGGCGCACAACACCCACCCTTCGATCCGCTTCTTCATGCGAAGTGAGTTAAATGTCATTTTGTTAATTTGTATGGGTAGTTGTCAAACTACAAGTTGATGGTGGGTTTCAGGTGAATGAGAACACTTGAGCCTTTCGCTGTATTTTATAGTTGTAGTTTATCTATACAGTTCAAAGGAGGCAAAGGATGGAACAAAATGCCCCCTGCACTCTTTAAAGCGGTCATGTCACTTTTGAATAATTCGATGAGGGTTTTCCAAAAATATCAACAAATTATTTGTGAAATCTTATGGGTAAGATTGTGTTTTTGAATGGGTGTCCCAACTTCTTAACTACATCTGGCACCCTTACAACATGGCCTTCCTCGTTTTCATCAAACACGTGCACACGCAAGTCAATTTTTGAGCCAATTCTAACTTCCAGGGTGACACAAATAATCAGACAGGAATGTGAAAGGGCCTGTTTGGTACTACCATTGACACCTGACACCATGTATTGAGATTTGTCCATGACTGCATCATATTTAAATGCTTCCTTTGAATGCAATTGCTCTTGCTCTGTGACAATGAAAAGGGAACTGAACCTTCCAGTAAACAAAGCTGTTCGATGGTTGCAAGTAGTAATTTAGACAGTTTGAGTTTTTCATATTTTTTTTCAGGGCTTCAAGATTACCTCTGCCTTCAAGATGCAAAGAATTATGAATAAAGAGCCAATTATTCTTTTTTAATAATTTTCTTTCTTCGAACTGTCGTCTAATTATTTCTACAGAGAGTTTAATTTATTTGGTATTTTGTAAAGAGTATAAGCCCAGACACTCTATTTGTCTCCCAAGTTGCAATGGAGCATTTTGGCTCAGTATGGTAATAGAGAGAGAGAGGGAGGGGTCGGCTAAGTGCGGAAGGAGGATCAAAGAACCCTCTTCCATCCACAACAAACCCCCTTTTTTTGCATTTTTTTTTACTGAAACAAATTATATTTTGGGTTAATTGGAAATCTGTCCAATATTTCTCACCCTGATTATACAAAAAAACCCCTGACAAATTCAGAGAGTAAATAAGTCTAATGGTAAAATATTGCCTTCTTGGACATTTTCAGAATTTGTCTATTATTTTGACACTAGGTGTAAAGGGTTTGAATGTATAGATGTTCTGACTTGCAAACCAATACCTTTGTTGTCGCTACATTTTCATTGCATTAAAATAGTTTATTAATTTGTTTCTTTTTCTGGTATTTAGTGTCATGACTTGTTCTTTTCTCTTTTAAATAGCTTGATAAAAGCCGGGAACAGGGTTCCCCCAGCCACACCAGGCAAGCCCAAGAAGGCTACCACCTTCCAGGAGTTTGAGAGCATCACAAGTGATGCCTGGGATGTCGGGGATGATGATGATGAGTTGTTGGCCATGGCTGCACAGAACCTCAACATTGAGGTGGTTATGGAGACGGCTAATAAGGTAGGCAGAAAATGATCGTCAGAAAAAAATGTGTAGGTCAGTGTTTTCACATTAATATCTTACATTAACATCCAGTGGAAATAACTGTTGGAATGTTTGGTTTGGAATGATAGGTTTAAATCTGTAGTTTGAATAATGCTAAAAAGTTAAGTCTGGTAGGCCCATAGATACTTGCAATAATACAAAGAATCTTATGTGAGACAACTTTGTTTATCAAAGTATGAAAGTACTGTATTTGAACATGTTTTGTTACAAATCAGCAAAACCTTCAGCCCCTAATTGTTTTGTCCACCGTCCAGGTGATCGAGAATCACAGCAAACAGCAGGAAAGACAGAGACAGGACGAGACGTCAGAGCTACAGCAAAGAGAAGAGGAAACACAGGAAGAAGTTGTTGAGGAGGAAGAGGATGACGACGAGGAAGATGAAGAAGATAGAGTGGATGGGGGGGATTTGACTAGCCCAGAAGTGTCGTTTGCCTCCCAGAGCAGCCCCTATACTGAAAGCCGTCTTGTGAAATCCCACAGCGAGGCCCCAATCGGGTCATCGAAAGGTTGGTCAAAGCAGTTTATTTTCATCCAAAAAAGTTTCAAGTTCGCTTGCATGATTTAAAGCTACATTCTCTGCTTTTTCTTTAAAATGCTCGCCCAGTTGAATAATAAGTGGAATTGGAAGTTCAATTTAAAGAATATTTCTATGCCGTTACCTTTTTTTTGTCATTTTTCATAATTTGAACTAAGCAAAAGAAAATTAAATGCTGTGGTGTAGTTTCTCATTCTTCCTCATCTCCTCTTTCTGTACTTTTCTTGAAGTAAAAAGATCCCCATCTCTTTATACTCAGAATCTTTTTCTCCTGACCTTGTTCTTTTCACCAAGTAACTGCTAGAATTGCTCCACATAGTGTTTCATTCTTTCTTTTTGCAATATCCTGAGGTGATAACTGGCATTGTGACTGATCTTGACCTATTCTGAATGATCAGTTTGGCCCTTTACTTCCTCTGTGTTTTCTCCACCCCATTATCACTTTACTTTTATTTCTGTTGAGGCCTCTCAAGAATACTGCTTTTTTAGCAAAATGAAAGATAGACAGCAGACTTAAATCGAAAAGGCACTGTAGAATCAAATTTTACTTGAAATGAAACAAGATAAACTGCTGCAAAAATGTGCTACATCAGTTACCTATCATGCTTGACCCAGTAAAAAGGTGGTAACTCAACAGCAGTTGAATTATAAACATAAACTAATACAATTAACCTCCATGAAATCCACCAATTAATAAATGACAAATTAAGGAGCGGGATATTTTATTGTTGTAGTCATGTCAGTAAATCGCCTTAGCATGTTCAGCAGAATGATCGGCAATGTGATTGTTCCTATTTTGGCTTATTGTTCATGTAAAACTCAGTCTTTGTCACTCCTAGTAAAGAACTTCCATACTGAAGTCATGGCATAGTGTGTGGCTGCCCTACGCCATCACTTTTACTTAGGCCATTTGATGAGGACCCAATCGCAATGAGTTTGCTTAAAAATTGTCCTTGATTGTTAAAAACATGAATAGATATGATCGAAAAGGCATGACTATGTTGTTTTTTAAATATAAAATAATCTTACATGTTTACTTTTTTTCAGAATGGCATTGTCTTTAAATTCTCTGGTGTTTTAATCTGATTATTAATTTATTCCATTACATATTTGGATGTAAAATTCCAGTTGCAAAAATTTTACCTTACCATATAAGAAAAACATTTAAAATTAAGTTATAAACAAGACAAAAATCATTATTTCAGTTTTGATTGTGAGTACGCTTTGATTAAAATTGGGATGAGGGCCAAAAAGATCAATTCCATACATATCCTTATTTGTTACAGAGCTTTTCTGTTTTTCCTTGCAAGGATATGATGGGGGGGAAAAAGGTTTTCTACAGTTCAACAGTATTTGGTGCAGATGCAATGCAACATGAATGATGAATGGCTAACCTTTGGCCTTTATGGCTCTGTTGGTTGTCTGCCATTCAATATTCAGTAAGTTGCTGTAGATCTTGATTGCCTAAGTTGTGAATTGTCTTCAGACGATTCTTCTTACTCCTCAGAGGAGACATCGAGGAACCATGTCAGTTAATTAGAATATTTTCGTTTTTTTTTTTCCCCGTTGATATGCACATATTGGTAAACCACAGATGTCTCTCTATATCTATATCTATATCTATATCTATATCTATATCTATATCTATATCTATATCTATATAAATATGCTTCGGCGGGGCTTCAAAGTGTTTTCTTTATCCTCTTGTGTTGTCCCCCCAAATACATGTTGTATAATGACAGCATTGCTTCAGTTTAATTAGATAATTGTAAACGACATGTCTTTCACAAGTAGGCCAGAACATTTTAAATTACATTATTTCATCATTCTTGGCACTGCATTGCAAGAGAGCACATTGACAGCCGCTGGTAGTCCTGAAGTTGTCTGGCAAGAAAGACTCTTTGCCACTACAAATGTTTATTTTTAGGAGGATGATCACCAATTTTAACCGAGTTGGCGTTTTCTTTTATGGGCTTCTTAAAAGAATAAATCAACTATAAAATCTAAATCACACAAGAGGCTTGATGACATAGAAGCTGCCGTAAGCTTTAAGATATTCTTTTTTTAATCTTGGTAAGTATGAGTAAAGCATTTACGCACATACTTTTAGATTTTATTTGTTCCTGTTAATTCCACTTTACTTAAATTGCGATGGAGCGTCAGTACGACTATATCACGCTATTTCCTGAGAAATTCTGGAAGTACTTGACACAGAGGTTTGTGTGCATCACAGCAAATGTGAGGATACCTTTCCACATCTAGGCTGTGATTCCACCAATTTGCTCATAACTTGTATATGAAACTTTTGTTTGTGTTTAGAAATACGCAACTCTTTTCTTGGACAGATGCAAAGGGAAACTGTGGACCACATCTGACTATATACCCGTGATGGAGGCTTACCAGTTGAATGGCAAAATATTTTGTTCCCGCCATCCCAAAAGTTTCAGTTCAAGATACAAAGTCCTGATTTCATATGCACAGCAAGGAAACATGCTTCTGTAAAATGAAATTCTTTCTTTGCTTTCTGCAGTGAATGCCAAATAGTATAATATAAGTATAAAATAGATACATAATTGTACACAACAAGCCACTAACAGTTAGTACTCAGTCCCAGGCCAAAACAGCACCTCCCTAAAGAGCAGTAGTCACATTGTATTTAGAATTTTGCTTACAGAGGTTTGATGTTGTGCATGGCTTGCCTTTGCCTGAGTCCCTCTCTCTCCATGTGATATGGATTATACTTGCATTGGGAGGAAAAAAGCTATGCATATTTTATAATATGTCATCTTCAATAACTAACAGAGACATTTGAAACTTAGCTTTAAAGAAAATCTCCATAAGTAAGATTGAGCTATAGTCACTCACAAGAATTTTCACAAAATTTTACTATGAAGCAGTGTTTTTGTATTGCTGAATTCAATCTGTGCATTTGTCTGTTAAAATTTTCAATCATCCTTGTAACCTTCGCAGAGCAGACCAACATTTATTATGTATTTGCATGTTGCTCGAGTGACAAATGTTTGTGTCCGTCACTCTTGATCATTTGAGTCTTTGTCTGATACAGCGCAAAATTTCAATTGAATGATTAATGGCATTTCAGTCTTTGTATTTTAACAATCACATAAGCAACAATTTCTGCAATAATTGCTTTTGTGGTCATGTTAAGTATCAGTTATTTGTAATCAGTGTTATTACACTGAACGACATCAAACATTGTGTGATAATGACCATTCATAATAAAAATATAAAAAATATGTAATAATCTAAATTGGTCTTTGTTGAATTAAATGGACGCAGCATAGAAATGTTTGTTCCTTCTTATTTTTCATTTATTTATTTCTTTATATAGTATGTTTTTACAGTAAGATATAATTCCCCAACTTTAATGATGGTGCCATCATACATAACATTCTTTTTTGGCAAAGGAACCAATTCAGCCTGTTGATATATTACCAGAGCCCAAGTTTTGCTTGTCTAGACCTCAAACAGCCTTCTTGAGGTCCTCAGAGAGTGCACTTCAGGTTCCTTGTGGATTAATGACGTGTGGGTCTCGATGGCTTTGGTAGTCCCCCACATCAAAGGAGAACAAATTATTAGTATTTTTTAAATAAAAGACCGTATTGATTTATCCAAACGTGAAATATGAAACCGTTCATTTCCACATATTTTGCTATTTATGAAAAAAGATGCTTTCATGTGCTGCGAAGTATGAATGCTCTCCATTTGTAGCCTGTTTGCATCTCAACTTTTGCACTCTGATCTGTTTACACTTCCACCAGATGCAGCAAGTGAGCATGCAGCTCTCCACAGACAGCGATCTCTGCCTCACCGGCCACCCGTCATCCCACTCGTGGCTCGTATGGCTGACCAAAACACATCTGGTACTCTGGCCATGACTGAGAGGGAAGCATCCCGTCTGGACAAGTTCAAACAGTTGTTGGCGGGTCCCAACACAGATCTGGGTAAGAGATACTTGGGTAATCCACTTTTCTCACTGTTGCTGTTCGTCTTTCTTCCATTTTCAGACGTTAGCTAGCATTGTCGTTTTGTATTTGATCTCCAAGCATTACAATTTTCATTTCTTAGCATAGCACCCTTTTATTTCTAACTCTTATTTTGCTTGCATTCAGTCAGCCAGCTGTGCTGTGTTTTTAACGATGCCGTGGGTTGGGGGTGGTGGTGGGGGAGTCATTTGGCCATCTGGTCATGCAGATTATGAGAGGAAAAAAATACCACTGACAACAAAAGCAAATGACAGGCCTTTGTTCTAAGCGAATGACAGGCCTTTATGTATCCATCCCCAGAGACTTTGTTTGCTACCACTGTCACTCCAATGACCATGAAATCCTTGCAGACTTGCTTCTCCTCCACTGACTTTGTACCCTCTGAAACTAAATTCGACACCAACATGTTGCATTAAAGATTCAGCTTGTAAACTGTGTTCATACTTGCTGTAAGAGAACACAGACGACCAAAAATATCTTGGTCAGTATGATACTGCAATAACCACTTGCTTGCTGTAACAGCAGCATGTCTACATTGTTTTTGATACCACTTTGGAACATTTTTCAGGTTGGCAGGGTCCTGCTACTCAGCAGCTTTGGTCAACTAGCTTTGTAAAAAAATGATGAATCTACACTGGAAAGAGTCTGTTCAAACCTCAGAAGATCTTTGATAATTCTGAAGTTTGGTTGGGTTTTGCCCATTTGAATGTTCTTAATGCACTGCCCTCACTGATATGTTAGTTCTGCACTTACCACTTCATTCAATGAAGCATGGTTTCCAAGAGTGTTTACAGGAGCACAATTGGAGGACCAGCACAAATAGGGGGGGCAACAGTAAAATAATGTTCGGGCTGTAAGTAATAATATTAGATTACATGTAAACATCCATGTAAATTCAACAAATAAAGTACTTCCGTAGCACACACTCGCCTTGTGTATTGAGGAGCATACGGGTAAAGTCATTTGAGGTTTATGTCACATGATCAGGCTTAGACTCTTAAAAAAAAAAACAACACTTTATATTTCAGGTTGCAACTTGTGTCCTCCAGCAAAGGAACTTTCTTTTAAAAACTGCTTGATTCTTCTCTTTGAACCCATTGTTACTTGAATACAATCCAGTGTATAGTGGTACTTAGTTTTCAAACATTGAATGTACATCTGCCATCCTTAAGTGAGCTTTGAGTGTTTATTCTTCCTTGCATGTAATGCATATTGGCCTTGCTTGATACTTGTTGAAATGTTTTCTTGGAAAGTAGCAGTCTCTTTCAGGAGATGTGAAATGTCCTCAAGTGGAGAAATTCAAGTCCGGTTGCCACAAAAAGGTTTAGATGAGAATTAATAATGACCTGGCTGACTGGGAACCTCCAACTTAATTGATAAAGATGTACACATTAGGAAAATCTGATATGGGCTTTGCAAATAATATCTGACATGACAAACTCAATATGAAATAAGAGGGTGAAAGACAAGTGTCTTCGATATTTCATCGCTGAAACAAATACCTTAACCCTTGACTTAAATTAGATGGACACAAATACTTTAATATTTAAAGCAGGCCGTCTAAAATAAGTAATCTATCCAGACCTCTCCCCTTTATATGTAAAGAGTGTTGATTTCTTATTGGTTCTTGATACATTTTATTCTAACTTTTTAACAGCTGTCGCTAAAATGGTTCTCCTCTTTTCATATTTAAACTGTATGAGCATTTCCAGGGCATGAAACTTCCCTTGCCTGATAGTTTATGGATTTTATGGCCTGACATAGGCTTTATTAAATCAGAAAACGGCAAAAGACTATTTTCAGGTTGGATGGAGGAGGGTGACTGTGGAGAAAATGAAGCTCCACAACCCTTTCCTGCCACAATTTTAGTTCCCTTTTCCTGGTGAGTTTTGGTTTCGATAGCTTGTCCAAATGAGCTTGCATACTGTTTCTCCTGCAAGAGAACAGTCTATTCAAAAAAATTGCAGATTTGCAAACTCAGTGATTTATAGTAGTGCTGTTCCATAGATTCGTGTTTAGTGCTACTGGTTCAAATGTCACCATGTGTGCAGTGGAATAAGAACTTGATATTGCAGGACAAGAATACAGAAAAAGGAAAAAGAAAAGAAATTTTGGGAGTTTGTCTCGCTGACAGTTCTCTTTATTACTTGCTGTTTCTTTCAACCTTCAAACTTAACAGTCAGGCCATTGAAATGATTGCAAAAGCAGCAGCATGAAAACCCATAGTAAGCTTGACATTGCTGTGGTTAAGTGGAACGAATATTAATGCTAATTCTGTCGGGCTGAGACCTAAGCTAAGACACCAAACGAAGTCCCTACGCTTTGAACAAAATATTTTTGAAGTAGGTTGTCACATATTTACCAACAAGAATTGTTGTATTAGTTCGACCCAAGTGACAGATTATTAATTTTAAATGTAATCGAGGATTGACATTTACACAAAATGGTATATAGTCTTCGCAAAAGTGGCTTTGACAATGCTGCTTCTGTTGACCTCAATATTGACAGCCATATAGTTTAAAATCAACCAAATCATTGCAGTCGCATCACTGCCTGCTGTATTTCCACCATCATTGTCATCATCTACATGAAAACATTCACGATTTAAACCACAGGAGTCACAAGCATGCATAGATTAGTATAGGGAACACAGATTTTTTAAGTATTGGATGGAATCCAAAAAGGAGACGCTGGATTTTTTGAAAGCTGGAACGGCCTTGCCCGAAGAGTCCTACTATATGTGTGATCCCCTTGAAATGTTTTTGAGTAGAACTGTCTAGTTCATCAGCATTAGTCGACAGTGGTTATGACCTGCTTGGGCTAGGTGGATCCTGTACATCAGCTCAAGTGTCTTGAGATGTCTGCCTCAATTAGGCCCTGCCAGGCATCACAAACCAGCTGTCTAAATTTAGTTTGTTCTATGTGCCATGATTAGATAGCCCAGAATGGGTGAGCCATTCTGCCAGCTGCTGGCAGTATGAAAGATGAACTTCATTCATGGAACATAATTAAGTGAAGGATTGGGGTGGGGGGTGTTGGGGAAATATAGAGGGATAGGGGCAGATAAGATAAGATAAAATGAAAGTTTAATGATCCCCTTGGGGAAATTGGGTCATTGCGGTAGGGTAAAATATGATTTTGATGGAATACAAATAGCAAAGATTTTAATGTTGAATCATCATTTTAATGATGATTTGAAATACAGATTATTATTTAAAAAAAGACAAAACATTCGCATCAAAACTTGGGTGGTTTTCAGCTGTAAAATCTATATGGGATTAAATATGATAAACTTTGTGTCCTTAAAGTGAGGTTGTTGTACCTTTAATCAGTCTGTGACACATTTACATTCGGAAAAAAAAATCAGACACATACCAACAGACATTGTCAAGGGGAAGGAGACCCTCTTATGTAGAAGCAAAACTCTTCCGACTGTCCTTGAACTCAATGAAGGACTTCAGGGATGATCCATTGGGTGGATCTTCACTTGAATTGTGTAATTAATTGCCTAGGCAGCAGTGTTTTTGGGACAGGTCCCTTGACATGGGGACCACATGTATGTTTGTGTCTCACTCTGCTGGACAATGCAGGAATGTTTATGTTTGCTCCAAAATAAAATTACTGGGCTTTTGCTAGGCTTTGAGTTGTTTTACACGTCGGACCATAGGAAGGTGTACAAGTCATGATGAAGCATAGCCAGAGAACTATTTTCACAGCTGTTTAGATCTTGCTGCTGTTTCGCCCAATGACATACAGTTATGTGTAAGAATATTTGAATGTGGCAGAGGAAGACAATTTTGAAATATTTTCTTCTGCCCTCTCTTTTCCCTTATGACTCTTTCTTCTTTTTTATAGTTGATCGTGTAAATTCTGCCCATCTTGCATTTGTTATGATCTTTCACATCTGTCAGCATCTCTTTCTCTTTTTTTTTCCTCTTTCACATTCACTTCCTCCAACTGTTTTTCTCTCCATTGAGCCCTGTGTCAGGTTGTGACAGCAGTCTGCTTAGCATGTAAGGTCATATAGAGGGTGATGACCCATGTGTGTGTGAGAGCGGGGTGATTGATGTCAGGTTGGTCTTAGCTAATTATTCCTGATGTCCTTAGGCAAGTCTTCTGTCAGTTGTGTGAAGCCGAATACTGTACCCACTGTAGTCCCAGTGAGCAGGGAGATATGTCAAACTGCACATCACCGTCCACCTCCTCAGTTTCATTTGCTTTAAATGTAATTGAACAGAGCAATGGGATGGGAAGAGATTTCTTCCTGATTAGACAATTACTAAACCTGCGGTTAACATCCACAAATCCATCATGAGTCCATTTTTCCAGAATCAGGAGTATCTCGTTGATGGTTCAGATATGTTACTATTGGTCATGCATATTTTTTGGGTTTGTTTTTAATGGGATTTAAGTCAAATACCTGACATCTGACATGAACCAGTTATTTGCTAGATGGCAGAAATCCTGCAGTTGCTATGGCAATGGCCCTCTCTCTTCTTCTCTGTCCTGGCAATTTATAGTAAATCTATCTCCTGTTTTCTCTTGTCATCAGTTTCTTTGTTTGTTTTGCCTTAGTTTTTTACTTTTGTCTTTCTGGCTTTTATAGGTGGATACTAGTTTGAAGTCTCTATCTTCATAATTTAATCATACACAAATCCAGAACGATTATAGAATGTAGGTAGTAATACATTAACAGTAGGACTCAAATGATAATGCAAAAATCGGATAGTAAATGCTAAAAAAATGTGCCAATATGAACACGCTTCTGTTCATTTTGTTTCTTTCCCGTCCATGAGTCTGTACTCTCTGTTGGGGGTGCTGCAGCCATTTGTTTTACTTCCACTACCTTAATGTGCTTCTCCCCAGTTGGTTTCAGCTTCATCGTAGCAACTGTAGTTAGAAGGCCATGTAGCAACCAAGGCCTCCTAACAACACTCCTGTGCCACAATCTGCAATCCTGCTGCACATAAGTTATCATATGATGGGCTTAGTGTCAGCAGTCTTTCTTAAGCTAATAGGCACCATTGGAGTGCAAAGGGGTGAATTCAATTTAAAGTAGTCCCAATGCTTGGTTTGAAATCGCTCTTTATTTATGTGTGACATTTTCAGAGTTGTCCAGGTTTAGAAATTGCAGAAGGAGTGGTAATGCAGCATCAGAATTGCATTTAGTCTTAGATAGCAGCTATTGAAGGGAAAAAGAAACAAATAATCTATACTAAAAATACATTGAAAGTTGCCTATCTGCTAGTTTCGTATTGTCAGAAAGTCCATTTTGTCTGGAGCACTTTGGGGCACAGCAATCTATTTCCCCTCATTCTTTTCTCAGAACTATTTCTCTTATGAATATAAAAAAAATCAGTTACCCAGAGATATTCCTGTATGCAGGGGGATATGTGTATGCAATATGTGTTTGTGGTGCCACATTGCCTGTCGTTGGGCAAAACATCTGATTTAATAAAGTACGTCGAACCACAGGCTATCGTCTGTGTCGAAAGTTTTCCAGATTTAAGAGCCTACCTTATTCACATGTGCCACTCCGTGCCCTTCCTTGTGAAATTCCCCTTGTTTTTTTAGCAGAAGACACACCAGAAGACATTTCGTCCACAGCATCAGTTTGAATTGAATCCCCCCATATACAGTATATATTGTATTTCATTTTTTGCAACATTCATCTTCATTAATTTAGTACCTTTCAAATTTACAAAGACAAAATAACAACTTAACTCTATTTCAAGCATAAAAGTAGAGCAACGTCTGCAAGTAAAATCTGTAATTTCCCAACGTCACATACATTTATTAGAGCATATAAACACAGGGCATGTACTGTTTTCTTTTCTAAAATGTCTTAACATACATTTTTTTGCATATCTTTGTTTAAACTCTGGTCCAATCACTTTGAAACTGAAAGTACTCTTACATTGCTGGTCTGTGGCAGTGCAAAGCCATAGACTCATATGTTTCGTGTAAATAGTTTCATTCATATTACATAATCCCGTTGATGTTGGTCTTGCTGTGCCACATTGACATTTAGAATCACTGTTGTCTATTAGGTGGCAGCAGTGTTCCTTCAGAATACCCAAAGAAGCTGCAGGGAAGAAAATGTCAACTGAGTGACTTTGTGTTCTGTATTTTTGCATGCCTTCCAACCTGTACAGGTTTTGGCATCAAACTCTGGTGAAAGGATTTGTCAGCCTAAAGTATACAAACACATTGACTTTGACAAGTTTACTAAAGTCATGAGAATGGGTAAATTAGTTAGTATAAACTTGCAGCCGGAAGAAAAGAAAAGGATGACTGGGTATTTGACTGTGCTAAATGAATTCCTGTCACTCCCCAGAGGTGATTATTGATAGATATTTTATGTAATCGTAAAATATTCAATTTTTTTTAAATTTTGTCCCTTTCTGTAAGACTTTCCTCCTTTGGCTGGTTCGTTCTTTGTGTAATGACTGGAATATGAAGTTATCTATGAAGATTCTAGAACAGGGGTGGACAAAATTTTTGGCTCAGGGGCCGCATTTGCTTTTTAAATTTGACAGACGGGCTGTCACAAGATACGATACATGTAAAAAAAAAACAAAAAAACACTTTTGTTAACAGTATATATCAGACTCGTCTGACATTTGCTTTGAAAATAAAACCAGCTTGGTTTTGAAGGCTCTGACTTTTGCTTGCATTTCATGCACAAACCAGTTTTTTCCTTGTGGCATAATGTGTGTCAGTATGTCCACAGTAAAGGCTAAATCAAAAAGGCAATCTGTCATTCTGCGCAGGAAAATTCTCAAGTGTTCTCAAGTAGCTACAAAATGAAATAATTTCCTGTTTGAGCTACCACATTCATTGATCTAATCATTCAATCATTCACATGAAGTAT
This sequence comes from Fistularia commersonii, assembly GCF_037954325.1. NCBI lineage: Eukaryota > Metazoa > Chordata > Actinopteri > Syngnathiformes > Fistulariidae > Fistularia > Fistularia commersonii. The sequence goes on from NC_141288.1 coordinate 15,381,376, forward strand.
GAATTGTGTACCAATCTTTGGCGGCCAGATTCAAAACACCAACGGGCTGGATGTGGCCCGCTGGCCGTAGTTTGCCCTCCCCTGTTCTATAATGTCACTTACTAATGTTGTTTTGGTAATATCTTTTATAGCTATTTATTATAATGTTAGTGCTATTATTTTTTTTGGCCAATAATGATCTGATGGAAAGTGTTTTGCATTAAAGAGTATGAAGCTGAGAAAAAAAAACCACAAATTAATTTGTAGTAAGTGACTACAAATAGTCTCAGCATTATCAAAACATTTGTGTCTTCTGGCCCCATCACCAAAGTACTCTCAACTGGCTCCAGCCATGAGGTTTTCCTGTGTTTGGAGTCTCCTAAGGGAGGCCCTGAAAGGCACTTTACAATGAAGTGCAGTCGGTTGAAGTGAAGAAGTATTTTATTTACGAGTTGTTAAATATTTCAAATCAGAACGATCTGCAAGACAGTGGACATCATACTAAAATTTTCCATCAAACATTGGTTTTGTTACTGATACATTTAAGGTTAAAATCCCTTCAAATATGTGTTGCAAAATGCAGAGTGCAAATTGCAGAGTGTTGCAAAATGAATAGAGATCTAAGTAACACTGAGTAAGGTACTGTATGTAAAATAAGATCGATTTTGTACAGATAAGAAATGTACAAAATGCACACATTATCATACTTGCCATTGTAGTAATTACCCACTGATAAAGAGTCCAAAGACTCCAAAGTTGAACCAGATCGGTGTCAGTGACAAATGGAGAAATGCTTGATGACGTATATCACAATCCTCTGCATTGGAAGTGGGACTTGAGATAACAAGGTGATGTTTGGCAAAAAAAAACAAAAAAACAAAAAAAAACAAAAGCAAAACACTGTGGTAATGTCTGGAATGTCTAATTTTGGATTGGATGACTCAAAACTTTCATACCACCCTTGGGAGTGGAGCATCTAAATAAGAATACCGGCAGAAATCGGCAGAAATCCTCCTCAGAAAGGTCCATGTTTCATATGATGTAGAACTGCGCAATTTGTGAATTTGCAACCGTACTACCTCTATCTGCCGATCCGAGAAAACTTTTCTGTCTTTGACCGACATCAGCCCTATCCCTTCACAATATCCATCAAGCCCGCACTAAAATCCCTGACGGTAGTTATTTTGCTTTTCCTTCTTGTATAATTATACCTGCAAAGTAATATAGTTGGAATGAGAAAATCTCTCTAATTTAGACAATCAGATGTCAGGGCAACCTAGCTCCTCAAAGGAAAGGCAAGTCTTGGGGCAGTGTCCTTACAGGTCGTAGTTATAATGTGCACATTCTTTTTTAGAAGTTTTTTCCCCTTCAAAACAAATACTCACATCGTTGCATCTGGGCAATTCTCCAGGTCTCTTGACTAGACACAATGCTTGAGGGTAGTATCTGTTTACAAGAGTCACGTTAGTTTATGAGCCGTCTGCTTCCACCTGGCATCACCTTGTCCTTTTGATGAGAGAGACCGTTCAGGACTCTAAATGCATTCAAATTTTAATAGAGGGGGATCTTAACTTTTTAACTAACCACAACAAAGATGTCTCTCCTATGAGTATTTATGTGTTACCTCATGTTGAATGGTTTCAGATGCAACTGGTTCAGTGAAGTCAACAATAGATGCCAGTCAAATGGTTTCCTTTGTCATGTCATTGTGAACCAAGACTGTTGTTTTGGATGACAAAACTTGCATATATCCTCAAGACATACTGTAGCATTCACCTGTCAGTGTTTAACATTGCTGTTCCCCTTACTCCAGTTCTCTCTCAAGTGAGTAAAACAAAAAAAAAATCTATTTCAATTTCAGATTTGCCAAGGATGTTTTTTTTTCCACAATGAGATCTGAATATCTGGCAGGTGTGTGTGGTATTCACTTTTGTGTGAATTGCTGTGAACCTTTTGGTGTTTTGCCCCAGTGGTCGTGCTCCAACTGAATGATGCCTGAATAGTGTATGGCTCCGGCCCGCCAACTGCCTTGCCTCCTGCTCCCATCAGCTCCCTGCTCAGCCAGCACTAACTGACAGCGCTTCTCACCTTCTTGTTGTCTTCTACTCTTTTTACTGGCCTTCATACCGAATAGTGCACACAGGCAGGTTGATTGACTGAATGGTAGACAGACATGGAGATATGAAAAAAAGCTGCAGGTGAAGGCACAATCATGTGCTCACAGTGTCTGCAGGTATGGTTAAATGCATATTCTTCACCATATTCTTGGCTTTACTTATGTGGGACCGAGAACCTCACCATGCACTGAATGGACCCTTAGATCCAGCCCCAATTTATAACCCGGTCTACAAAGTTTTCTTTTTTCTGATAGAAGAAATGTTCCTCTGACCCAAATGTACTTGGTTCAAATCCCCATGCAGCCTGAAAGAATCTGGGCCAAAGAGGTGAATGAGACAAATTCTTTCATCCCTCAGCAAGTAAAGTCTCAGTGGCATTTATTCAGGCCTCCAACCCCATCTGCTTTACTGGAGTAGATGTCAGGCAAAGCACACCAGGGCCAACAATGGAAGAAACTAAATCTTGTGTGCATCTAATATGACCTTCTCCCAACATCTTACGACTGCATTATAATAATTCTGTTATTAAAAGGGTTCACCTCATTTAATGAAAATACCATCATAATACTATTTTTTGCCCTCTGAATGTTGCCGAAGTCACTGAGCATTCATTACCTCTTAGGGTCCCATATCTGAGCAGATGTTGTGGGTGTTCAACAGAAGGTACATGGTGTCCTAATCACCCCCCTGTGGCCCACAGCTTATCTCAAGCCAAGACAAAGTGTGTCCCTGTAAGTTCATACATAATGGAGTACAGTAGACAAGAACACTGGGAGAAGACGAGCAACCACTGCCCTTGAGTTGCTCATTGCAAATGTTACAGGTGTTTCTTGTACTGGGGTGGAGTTTAGCTTTTCTCTTTGTCTCTAGACCGATCCCCTGAGGTCAGTGCCTGACAGCATGATAAACACTCACACTACTGATCACACTAATTCCAATACATGTATACAATAATGTGATGTTTTATTGGTCCCAATGGGGAGATTCTGTTTTAACACTCCCCCCCGCTTTCAGCTCTTAATGTATGAATTTGAAATGATTGCCTATGGGGTCAATTAACTGTAAATTGTGTTTTTTTTTTTTTTTTAGTTAGTTTTTTTGCCTCTTTGTGACTTATCTCTATGCCACTGCTGTCAAGACCTTTTGAGAGAACATTTTGCCAACATTTGCAATGTTTTTTTGATTCTGATTTATTTTCCTAGATTAGGATGTGAATGAGGTCTGATACATTTCTCACCTAAAAGTGTCTTGTTTACATTATCTAATCTCTTCACTAAAACTAACAGGCAAATCTAGCCCCTTATCACCTCAGGACAATTGCAGAAACTATTCACTCACATTTTCACCCTAACAACAGCTTCATTTTTCAAAATGTCATAAAATGCCTTTAATTTATTCCAGTGGAGCAATGGCATGGCTGTCTCATTCTTACTGCACTCGAGATGCACAAGACAGTCAGATATGTTTTCAGAGAGATGAGCGGGTCTCACACTAATGAAATGACATCTGTAATTTAGCCTGGATGTCAACTATACTCATGCCGTCTTCTCTTTCTCTGTCCACTGTAGGAAATTGAATGATCTCCTTAGGGATGATTTGTCAGAAATTAGAGATGAGATCTTTGTGCTTGCATAAAAGCATTATAGGTACACAGTATATATATATAGCATGTGCAAGTAGATTTGCAATAAAGGGAAGTGTTGCCACAAAATTGATTTCACATTCAGATTATTGAATACACACTTCTTCCCCTCAGAGCACTGTAGGGGAGGGCTAATTTTAATGTGTGAAACCAGAAAAAATATTATTACTGGTTGGCTTTACCATTGTTCTTTTTTTGTGCAGTACCAGCACAGAACATCAATATTCTGACAGTCAAGCTTTGGGTCTATAAGTCATCTTTACTCATATTGGGTGAACTGTAATTTGGATTCTGCAGAGGTCGAGTTTACTGCTGTAGAGTTTTTGGAGAATAGTGATTCATTTTAGGAGAGACTGCGTTTGATGATTTTCTTTTTTTTTTTTTTTTTTTTTTTTTTTTTTTTTTTTTTTTTTATATTTGATGCAGGGTTATATCTGCTAGATTTGCTGGCCACAATGTGCCATGCAACTATTTGTCCCTCAGCCCTTTTTACAAAGAATTACCAATACACTTGAATTGATTCCTCCCCAATGCAGATGTCCTTTCATCCTTAAGCAATATCCTGCATTGGCTAGTGACCAGTGGGGACAAACCTTAACGGAAATAACTGCAGCATACGGATGTGAAGACTATTAGCTAACTTGTGCCTCACGCCCCTTCGACCCTCCTCTCTTTGCCCCCCATGGTGAGATTAATGCCAGGTGGGGGAAATATAACATAGTTTAATTAAGCCCGAGTCCACAAGATTCATGGACTAATTTCTTTGTCTGACAGTGCAAATGAAGGTTCAAAGGGTGCGAAGCAAGAGGAGGGACACCCTTGACTAGCTGTTAAAGAGTAATGAATGTGGAGCTGCACATGGGGCAACAATTTCACCCTTAAAGACTGGAACTTAGCTGAAAATGTTCCATAACATCACACTGGCTAGCTCGAGGAGGTTTATGTCCGTGAAGCTAGGTAATTGTGCATCCATATGCAAATTGACAAATTACGCTCAAAGATGTAATGAGTATTTCATCTTCGGTGATGTCAATAATTTTCAAAATTTTCTTTAACAAGCTTTTACATTGCAGGGATAAACCACCCTGGGTATACCTGGGTATCCCTCCAAACCACCCTGGGTATACCTAGCCTGTATTCAGATATATTCTAGTGCCTCTCCCAGTTATTATGATAAATGCAAAAGGGTAACCTGCAAAGACTTTTGGGAATGCAGCCTCTCCTATTGAGTGGTTCAGATTTTGTGTAACTCGTAACAAACCTACACTTATCAAAACCAATGTCGACTTCCACGGATATCTTTTTATTGTTGCCCCAGCTGTCCAGTAAGCATACCCCCTCCACAATGTTTACATGGTTTGTCCATGTGTGTATTCAGTAGTATCTTCCACAGTTTTTGGAATACTTTCCATTGCTCTTGCCAATGCAGCATGTGTAAACCAATCAAGGCTAAGAAAGTACCCTAATGGTACACTGCGTTCTAGCTGTGATTTGAGGGCAACAACAGGCCTGCAGTGCCAATTGGTTTCTTTGTGCTGCTCACTTTTGACGTACATTACGTTGTTAACACAACATATTAGATGTTGGAAGAAAAACACAACAAAAAAACCTCTCCTCCAAAAACTCATGCCTGTTAAGTTGAGGGAGGAGATCAAATGCTGCTTTTCTTTGGACGTCTCTAAGTATCGAGCAATATACTGTACCACTACATTTATGCCGAGATACATCTTGCTGTTCCAGTGGTACTCCAAATAATCAAAACCCTGTACAACTGCAGGGTTCTTACTCCCTCCAAACCATTTCAGCCATGCTGTGTACTAGATCACTGTATTGAATATCTATACAACAAAAGTCACAGGGGACATGGGAGGAGGAAATTTGAGGTGAGAGATGATCGGGAAATATAGGGAATAAATAGCTTTTCACATCCTTTGAACAAGCTTAAACGCCTTTCACTCAGTGGGGTTAGACCACTGCTGTTTAGCTGATTGGTATTTGCTATTCTGCTATCTGTCACTGACTCCACTGCATTTGCCTTGAAGAACAGCAAAGGCACTGTCATTTGGCAGCTCTAATCAATACTGTTGACTCTGTTCGTAGAGCTTATCAATTTGCAGCCTGGGTTTGAATGAAACCGTTGGAAGAATTTGTCTTGCTCATTAGGTTCCTTGAGGCTTTTGTTGTTTCTTTTGTCTAAAAAAAATTATTTTAAGGCTCTGCCATTTCATTTGCTCTAAAATAAATTTCTGTTTTTTTCTCGATTCTTAAAATGCAGGAAAACATCTGCAGTGCAGTTAAAGAAGATATTTCCATCACCTATTTGACTGGGGCAACTTGTCTTGATTGTTAATGCCGTTTGTAGAATTTTCAGAAATAATTACCAATTTGGGAAATTTCAGATTCTTTTAAAACCAAGTACTGAAGGGACATCCAATCTAATTGTACTCTTCTGATTGTGGTGTAATCATTACTTCACCATTTCAGAAATATTGTCTTGTTTTGTCATCGGTCTCCATGTAACCCTTTCCTCTGCCTATCACGTCAACTAACTTCATGCTCTCTTTCACTACATTTATAAATCTTCACTTTGGTCTGCTTACAGGCCTGCAGCCTGGCAGTTCTAACCTCAGCTTCCTTCTACCCAGAGATTCACTATCTCTCCACTTTACATGTTCAAACCAACTCAATCTGTCCTCTCTGCCTTTATGCTCAAACCATCCAACATGTGCTGTTCCACTGTTGTACTCATTTGTGATCCTACCTCTTCAACTTTGTTACATCTGCTACCTCGAGCTCTCCTTTATTTTCATAAAACATGTTTCAAACCTATAGTGTGACATGTGACTATGTTTTGCTTCATTTTTTGTTGTATTGAACCAGAGACAGTGTGGCAGTTCTTTTTGTTTTTATCGGCTTTTGAAGTGCAGGCCATATTTCCTCATATTGACGTGCTAACAATATATTGAAGAGCACTGTATTATGTCATGCAGGAAAACTAAACCGAACGTGGCCTACAATAATTTGCAGAAGAATGATTTTTTTTTATAATTCACTGGGTGTAGTCCTCATAGAAAAGACAATGGTCATGCCTTAAACCAAACTATTACAGTCAGTGCATTCACCGGCATTGATTCTTTTTTTTTTTTCCAAATATGATCCCTTTTGGATAGACAAATGATATCCTACCTTTTCTTTGTTGCTAGGTAGGGTGAAATATAAGCTTCAGGTTGCTAGATTGTGCAATACGATGGATTTTTTTTTCTCTAGTCAACACTGTTCCCTACAGACTCCCATCACTTATTATTGTCATTGTGTTTGTCAGAGAGATAGCAATATAGGCCAGCTGTCATGTGAGGCACCAAGCATTAAACCGAATTTTCAGGGTCTTCATGGACCAGACAAATCTACTCATCTTAAACCCCTGAATGAAAGTTCAATTTGCACCTCTCCATTAGATTTATTTTACATTATAGCCTGCCAGTTCCCCCACTTTGTCCTGTGAGAAAGTAGTTAATAATCCACCTCTAACCATTATATGACTTAAGTGAAGGGGAAAAGCCAGCAGGTTTATTGATTTGGATGATTGATTTAGTTGTTATTGGATAAAAATAAATATACTGTAATTGTTTGGAAATCGTCTTTGCTTTATTGCAAATTATGACAATTTCCATTATTCAGTGATATTCAATTCGTATTAACTAGCTTTGCAAAAAGGTAAGGACTATCTCTGATTAAAATTGCAGAATTCTTGTTCATGGTTTTTGCCGCGTCATCATCTTTCAGAACTGTATGCAATGACATTCATGTCAAAATGTGTGGGATCTTTTATATTTTTCAACAAAATATCTTTATTTCCCACATTTTTGATGGTTTCTATGAATATTCATTTCATATCACAAGGAACATCCATCAATTGTCTACCGCTTATTGACTTAGGGTCATGGGGGATGCTGGAGCCTAACCCAGCTGCCATTGGGTGAGAGGCGAGATACACCCTGGACTGATCGCCAGTCAACCACAGGGCAACATATGCAGATGGACAACCATTCACTCTCTCATTCGTACATCTGGGCAATTTTCATCAGTAACATGATACAAAAGAATAATTTAGATGATCAATTCAATTAAACAGAGTCTAGAGTTGAGATTTTATAAGTCTCATTTTCATTTCACTGTGTCTTGAAAGTTGTCGTACTGTGTTTGCGAATGCTTTAAAAGATAGTCAGGAGGATAACTAACTGAGACTGGACTTTTGGGTTGATGTTAGAATTGTTACTTCAGGCAATTAAGAATTGAATTAAGTAGCTGATACAGCAAAGAATTTTAATGAATCATATTTGACCTGAACATCAAAATTTTGCAAGAAATGTATCGTTTTTCTGACCAATAAACTTTCACTCTCTGAATGTCATGATGTCAACAGTCAATAGCCAGTCTGTCAGCTGGTCAGCTTCACCTCTGTATGAGTAAATCAGTAAGATCAGATAATAATCATATAGAATACTATTGCCCTGGTCCTTAATCATCATGGTTTGGGTTGCCAAAAAAGACTTGCTTTTGTTCTTAAAAGTATATTTTGTTATTTCATAGAAGAACTACGGAAACTCAGCTGGTCTGGAATCCCACGACAAGTCCGACCAATTACGTGGAAACTGCTTTCAGTAAGTATCATGTACACCTACACATTCAGTTACCATGATGATATCCAGGGGCTCTTTGCTGTCATATTCTCCTATTCATCCACTTTTGGGCCTCATGTTTCAGAGTGATAATACAAGAGTATCTTTACACAATACCTAAAAGCTGAAAATGTCCCAGCTCTGCCAGGACTTGTATGCTTTCCAGAAAATTCACTCAGTGACAACATTTTGGTTGCGTACAAGGGTGTACCTACTTTCTCAGTATGCAAGAACCTGAGATTGGCTTTTGGAGAAAGAAGGGACACTTTTCTGCAAGCTAAACCTTAAAACCTTAATAATGTTGCAATATGGTGTATTGCAGGGGGAACACCATTTATCCAACATCACACTGTACACTATATGGTAATTTTGTGTAAAAATATCTATATCCCCAAACGGGTTGTGCAGTATCAATAGATATGTATATCGTCATTTATTACTAGTGAACTCATTAAAATGTTTGAAATTCCCAAAACGTTTTTTCAGTGTATGAACACAGTGTGAAAAGAGGGAAAAGGATTGAAAAGACTTAAAAATGGTTTTGCAGAAAATCAAACTCTTTTACAATATAGCTATATAACTTCATGATTAATCAAAGCCATGATAAGAAAGATTGTGTTGTAGAGATGATAAAAAATATTGATGATCTCAACCACAAACACACACACACACACACACACACACACACACACACACACACACACACACACACACACACAAACACCAAGTTGATGTCATGTTCTTTATTTCCTGATTTATGAAGATGTGGTAGCATTTCAGCTTTTTTTATGGAAATTTCAATGAGGGAAATTAATTGCAAGGCACAAATAATTTATTCATGAGACACTGTGTGTTTACTCATTAAACCATTGTTGTGGTGTATAGCTCCTAGTCTGCCGAGAGACGTCTGGCTTTTTGAACGCCATGACTCTTCTATTAATTACCACACCATCACTAATGTGCTGCAGAAAAGATGTCATTAAAGGTGCTTATGTGGAGATGTGTGTGGCTGGTTGTGCATTTTTGGATGTGGACAGTTCCCAACTAGACATTAACAATTCCTTTGTTTGGGACACTTGTAAAATTAAGGCTGAGGATGTCTTTTGGGGTTACAAAGCAGTTGCTGCAGCAAGGAATAGGCACTTTACTTTCTATAGCTGTTGTTTTTTATCAGGGTGATAGAATGCCTTATTGTTGTTTGCTATTGTAAAACAGCTGCAATTATTTACATGGTACTATATGAAGGTGAGCATGCATATCTACAGATACAGTATATGCACTTATGTGTTTGGGTCTCGGAGTTGGCATATATATTGTCTGTTTATATGTGAGTTGTCTTGTAGAAAAAAACAAGAATGTTGGTATTGTTGCATTTTGGGAATGACTATCTGCTTCAACCATCCTGCTGAGAAAATTCCTCAATTCTTCAAACTCTCCAAAGACATGATGGTCCCAATGCTCTAAATCGCTGAAAAGAGAGTGTTTTATGTTCTGTAAAATAAACAAGTATTATTGTCATGACTCTTGTCATCACATCTACCGGTAGGTCACCAGGGAATCAGGACTCAGCATTCAGGAGCTCAGCCAGCCTAGCCATTGATTACCAGGCATACCGTATACATCCTAGTGAACCCCATTTTTTTTATGAAATATAAAACTGGTATTGAAAATATCATTTATATTTTAATTGGTTACATTTTATTGACAGCTTTTTTTCCTGTTTTGATTCTTGCTTATTAGCATGTATTTTCTGACCCATAAATCTGTTTCCTTTTTATTTCACTTTTTCAATTCTGCCTACGCATACATTATTCTGTTTTCGATTAATGAAATGAGTAAAAATTTTGTAAAAAGATAATTTTATTGCAGGTATTGCTCATCTAGTATAATATGAAAGATCCAGTACACACTCTTTGCTGACTTGACAAGATTCTATCTCTACTGTGCTCTGTATGTTTTATATCTCCTGCGTCCTCAAATATTGTAAGGTACACAAATACTGTCCACGTAGCCAATTAAAATGTGGCCTAAAAATGTCAAGGGCTGAAAAAGGTAGCAAATAATATTTAAGCGAGTAAAAATAGTAATTCTGTACAGTTATCTTTTTTAGAGAATGCGTTACCCATTAATATCAATTGATTTTTTAGGCTTATTTTGGTCATGCAAAGTTCACACCCATTGCCAAAGTTTCCTTCAGTTGAAGTTGTAGCTATCTCTGTAGATTCCTTGATTTCTGTGTGAATTATCGAAGGGCTTAACCCAAGGCTTAAGATGAAGCTGAGAGCGGCCACAATGTCAAATGTTCTCATATCTTCAGAAGTGTCATAACACTTGACTGATTTTTCTGTCCTGGCTGTGGTAGCTAAGAAATAGATAGGAGGATCAGGCTTGAAAAATCTTATTTTTGCCCCCCCCCCCCTTTCTCTCTTTCTTTCTTTCTTGCACATACACACACAAATACACACACACACACACGGAAAGGGAATGCCAGATTCCATAAACTTGGCACAGGTACCCAATACAACTTCACTTCAGTAATGTCCTTTGTCTCCTTCTCTTGCTCAGATGCATGCACCCACTTATTCAATTTTTTTTTCTCACACCAACAGGCTTGTTTGAGCTGTCCACTTGTTTTCCTGACAAAAACGTATAACAAATTTTAACCCCTGTCGCCAGAGCCCAGTAATACCACCATAACAAACTGCAACTACCGTCACATAACAGACGGCATACATAACAGCCTCTGCTATCATTAGCTTGTGTTGAAATTAAAAAGCCAAAAGGAGGTGACAGCAAATGGCGAAGGAATGTATTTCTTTGCCTTTACCTCTCGTCTATATGAGCAAAGGGCTCTATTGGTTGCCCCAGGCCTTGGAAACACATCTAGTCGGACCTCATGCTATTTCAGAAATAACACCATCTTGTTTCATTTGTTTAAAGAGCACTTGGTGTGCAAGCCTGAAGGGAAAGGAAAATAAATTAAATGGCATTTCTGTTTTGTGAAAGAATGTCAGCCTGTGGCAATATGTACATTTACTAATGGAGTGTGGCTGTTAAATGTGAAGTGTTTGGGACATGAAAAAACTAACTGGCTGTGGAAATATTGATAAGGCTAAGGAGTTAGATGAGATAGATCTTATAGCAGCAGATTTAATTCTAACATTATGTGAAGCTATATCAAGAACAACAGTCTATATTATTGTGTGTTTTGTGAAAAAAAACTCTTTTGTTGGCTGGCAATTATGCTTGATAGTCACAGGTTTTAAGCCATCTCACACCATGCTAACAGTCGTTATCTACTCCTTTTTTTACACTTAGGGTCAGAGGGCTGCTGGGGCCCACCTTAGATGTCATTGGGCGAGAGGTTGGGTACATGCTGGACCTATTTTCATTTTACCTAGCATAAAAAATATTTTATTACATAAAAATCATTTTATGATAAAATAATTATAGTTCATAATTTATGACAATCATTTTGATGATTATCAGCTTATACCATGATATTGGATATAACAACTCCTGAAAACTGGTGGCTATTTGCATTCCTTACCTTCTTTATGCAAATATCCATCCAAATGTTAACATTTTTGACAACTAAATGTGTTAAAGCCAGCTGATGGCTCAAAAGATTCATTAAGAACAAGAAAAAGAAACTCAAAAAGAGTCACGATGTACCCGTAGGGTCTACTCCTTCATGCACTGCAGAAGAATCATGTTGTCAGAAATGTTTGATGATATTGTTCGACTATCTTTGAGATTATCTTTTTCAAAATTTAATGAAGACCTTGTATTATGATTTTAATATGAAAGGTGCTCAAAGGAGTATTAATTTGAGCTTAGAAGAGCGTAGAAGAAGTCACTTGGTTATGTTGGTCCTGCACGATCCTTCATTGTGTGTTCAAGAGAGGCTCTGAGACTAGAGCGTCTTCACAGGAGGCAGCCTTTGGCTGTATTTATGGCAGTTTGTTTCTAATCTGTTTCCAGGATAATGCTTCCTTGCTGAATAAAAGTCAATTTAGATTGTGAGGAAGCTTACTAAGAAAAATAGATAAATAAATAACAACTTTGTTCATTTTCATTTCATTTAAAATTTTCTAAATGGGTTCCCAAAGCACATTTCCCCTGTTCTTGCAAAGTTTACTCAAGTGGAAGATCCATTAGAGAGATGGAAGAACTGAAGGATTGAGGAGTAGATTGATGTAGGGACGAATGAAGAGATGAGTTTTATGCAGTCTGATTAACAGAGGCAGGAGTCACACAGAGTTGCCCTGCATTTATGCCACTCTTCCAGCCTCCCATTGCTCTGTGTTTTTTAAATCTCTACCCACCTCCTCATTTTAACCGGTGGCCCACATACATGCTTAAAGTTTGTCACTGAGGTTAGAGCAGCGGGCACAACAAGCTCTGGGATACTTGATGGACCTCACATTGAGAAATATTCTATTTTTGTTCTCTCTTTCTTTTTTACCAGTCTTTAATAGGGTTGAAAGGTTTACACTGTGTTCCTTTCCACCCCAATGAGCTCAGTGTGAAATGTAAGTGTTTTTGCACAAATGTGAACACCAAACAACTAAGATCCCCTGAAGCTAACTAAACTGAGGCCAACTCTCAAGGTGAGGCGTTGTCTACTTTGTGGATCCTATAACATTTGAAAGCACGAATAGATGTGCTCATCAAATAAGTATTAAGACATTTAGGTCTTGTTGTGCAGTCTACCCTACTCACCCAAAAGTTTCACCCTTTTTGTATGATTGTTGTCGTTCACAATTGGCCACAAGTTACTCTGACTCTTAACATCTACCTTGACAATAATTTGGAGCTTAACAACCAAATGGGGAAGCAACTCGGATGAAAAATGTCTTAATCCTGGTGTCATTTATTTCAAAATGATGATAAAGGACTTAAACCTTTAGCTGAGACAAAAGATTTGTTGACATTATGCGAACATTTTTCCCTTGCATGGCCCTTCGAGGCATGTTATGCAACTTTGATGGATTCCAATTCTAGGCAATAGATCTTTCGCTATTGTTAAAACTCTCAGGCAATATAATTTCTGAGGGAGATTACAACAACTTATAACAGGCATTATACAGCAAAAGTTACCAAGAATTCAACACTGCAGCACATCAAATGACGCCTTGAAATGACACCCTACAAAATGGAGTCATGCCGCTGTGTATCAAATGCATTCTACTTAAGTGGTCTTTGTGGAGGTCATGTACCTGTGCTGAAAAAACACAGAATGGCCACTGAAGCTTATTTGAAAACCAAATTATTGAAATAACTTGGAAGAGTCTCCTGTTGTGTGGTACATTTTATGAATATTATAAGGGATGGTACACTAATTAGTTTTGCCTGAAGCTAGAGATAGAAACTGCCAAACCTCCTCTTGACCTGCTCGTCGGGAAAAAGGTTTTATGTAAGTTGGAGGGCACTTTCTTAAAAAATAAATACGCATTTTAGAAGAGTGGCAACACTAGGGGAAAAAAGATAGTGGCATGGATTGCTAAAGTGCAGTGGGCCAAGATGCCTTGGTGTGTTTCTACATTGAAAAGAATGTTAATGGCTGTTTTAATGCAGTTTTATGCTTCTAACATATTTTGACCTTTATTCCCCGGATGCAAAAGTACGCTTGAACAAGAGGTAAAAGCTCTTTAATGATCTACTAACCAAGCCCAATAGCCCTTCATTCTACACGGCTTCAATAATGATCACTGAGAATGTAAACAGAAATTCAGGTCCTTTAGCTTCTTGCCACTGAGTCAAGAGGTTCCTCCTTAATGAATCTGAGACGGATATTGAACGCAGATCTTTTTGAAACCAGAGGACAAATAAAACACAAAAATGGTTCCTATTCTGTATGGCTACTTTGAGATCCTCTTTTAACAGTTTGACTAAGAAGAAAATGACTAACAGTATGAATGACTTAAAGATTAACTCAAGTAATTGATAGTAGCTTGTAAACCGATTGTTACCAAACATTGTCAGATAAGAAATCTGAAAAATTTCAGCAGAGGCATTGATATAGGCATATCAGTGATCCATTGAGTTGCAGTAAACAGTAGATAGGAAATAAAACCAAATTCTAATGCTGCTACAACTGTTGTGTGCGTGCGAGCCTGCATTCCTTCTAGCCGAACTGTGTGTGCATGGCCACTTCCAATCGAGCATTAATGCAACTGCAATGTGATTGACCTCCACTTAACTGACCATTAACCTTCAATACACGCATGCCCCCCTCGCCTCCATTTGGCAGAGTACTCATAACATTGGAGCCTACTGTTTTGTTGCTGGCCTGTTATGTTTGTGTGTTGTGTTTTCATGTGGAACACTTTCAGCATATGATGGATGTTTTTTTTGGCAGATGGCAACAGTCAGAGACACTGCTTTTTCAGAATGCTCGCAAAAGTGGGCCGCCAGGAAAAAGAAGAACTGCTTAGATAGATTGTACGTCTGGCATCTTTTGGTTTGTTTTTTGGTGAAAAGATGGCAGGACTTGCAGGGCTATTTACAGAACCTAGCTGACAGAGTAAGAAAAAGTATAAATGATAGAACTTTGATGGTTGAAAAAGATCTGACAGAATATGACGTATGTCTGTGTGTTTGTGTCATGTACATGTGAGTCAGTGGAAGCTGGATATTTGAGTCTGCAAGTAACCTGCCAATGACTCTTATTGTGTTTTGGTGAGGTTTATATAGCATGAGAAGTTCTTTGTCTGCAAGCAAAGATGATGTGCAGCAAATAAATATCTAGAATCTCCAGACTTCTATTGGTGTCTTGTCTTGGTAAACAAAAAATATAAAACAAAATTGAATCTTTTTGTGGCTCTTTTCTCTAGACAGTAGCCCAAAATGGATACATTTTGTGTGACAGTTATGTGACAGCCAAGCTTTAAAGGAACACCGGGCAGGCGACTGAACTTCACACATGCTTATAGTTTGTCACTGGGCTAAATTAAACTCTAGAAAAATTAAACACCTTTTTCCCAGAGGGTTTTCTTTTCATAGTATATATGACCCCATATTATTTCACAAACTTAAGACTTATAGATAAGATATATATGTTCATAATTTTGATAACTAACAATAAATAAATGTAGTTTTTTGCTCCCTTTTTCATATTCAAATACATCTTTTCAATTCACTTTTAATGCTACTTTAAAATGTCAATAACACTGATTGAGTTTGTAGCATTGCAATTTTTTTAATTTTGCACTGTTTTGCAAACATATTACAACATATTTGCAAACATATTGCAAACATATTTGCAAACATATAAACATCATAAAATTTCTGTGCTTTTCATATTATTCAATATATTTCAACAACCTCTTATCTCCAGAATTAAAACCATGTTAAGATTATAGAACATAGAAAATAACAGAGTGAAGTAATTGTCAGAAATATCTTGTGCATATAACATCTACCTTCAGTTCTTCATAATGATTATTTTGCACTGGTAAGATTGTTACATATTTTTTTTTTTTTTTTTTCAGAGAATGCAAAATTTATCATGAACTTCTAATACCATTTTAACTGGGTAGTCACACAAGTCATACATATAGTATGTTTTTTTCATTCAGTAGAAAGTTTTCAAGGATGTGCCAATTCAGGCAAAGAACGTTTCCACAAAAATGCAAGTGATGCTTTTACAGTTATCAGCATTATTTAATATCATGTCCTTGCTATTCCTTAATGCTGAAAAGATTCCGTAATATAAAATGATCCCTTGTCAATTTCATCTCATGTCACACAAACCAAAACTGTTTGAGGCACAATATGATGCTTTTGCAACAAACTGTGGTTGGTAGCATTCGTTAAGCTCACTGAGGTCACCAAATGAAAATGGTATCGCAAGGATAAAATTTCTGTGCTTTTCATATTATTCAATACATTTCAACAACCTCTTATCTCCAGAATTAAAACCATGTTAAGATTATAGAACATAGAAAATAACAGAGTGAAGTAATTGTCAGAAATATCTAGTGCATATAACATCTACCTTCAGTTCTTCATAATGATTATAATAATAATGATATTTCCATCAACGGGCTGTACAAATGAGAAGGGATAAGAGAAGGACAAGAGAAAAACAACACAAAATGCAATTCATTTATTCTGTCTATCCTGTGGCAAAGGGCGAAATGGCGTTAGAAGCATCGTGAATACAGTGAGTCTACTGCATGTTGTTGGATTCAGGGAGGAAACAGGTGAACCCAGAGGAAACCCATGGAGAACAAGGGAAAATATGCACACTCCACATAGAAAGGCCCCTCTTTTAGGATTTGAACTAGAAACCTTCTTACTGTTAAGTAGAAGTGCTAACCACTGTGCCTGTTCGGGAAAAAAGAAATAAACTAACTCAGGACTCATACAGTACAGCAGCAAACAAGTGGATTTTAAAGACATAGACAAGAGCGGGCCTTTCTTGATGGAAAGAGTCCGACTGGCTCACAGTGCACAAAAAACGAAGGCCCTCTCACCAACACTCTTTTTCCAGACTTTGGGGACACACAAAAGACTAGAACAATGGGTGCGCAGTGCACGTCAACCCAAATATGGCTTCACCAAGTCAGATTGATAAGATTGTGCAATGCTTAGGCCAGCACTCGAGTAATGCGTTCAAATTTACTTGTTCTAGATCTCACGATGGCAATGGGTATCATGGCTACAGTTTCTCTATTCCTTTAATGTTTGAATTTTGTGCTTATAGTGATGTCTTCACTTGTGTTTGAAATCCTGGCCTGGGTGGTGTACAATCATTAAGAGCTTTTTGGATGAACGGTAGAATTCTCACGTTAATCACAGACAGACCTCAAGGCTTCCTCCATTTCTGGCCGCTGGATGAATTGTGGCGCTGCGGGCCAATATCTTTTCACAGAAATGGACTCGAAGGAGACATTACTGTGGTAAACACTCCGGTAGGCATGCGAGACTGAGGACATTGTTGTGGATGAGAGATAATGGTTGCAGAATTGGAGTCTGCTTGGAACAATGGAACTTGTTTTGTCTGCAATGCTGGGTACTTCCTGTTTACCTGGTTCTACAATAAATGCCATTATTGAATTTTATTGATTTTTTTTTTTTTTTTAATCCATTTCTCTACAACAGCTATCAGTCTCACTGACTACTCCATGGGTTTAATCTAGGTCTACCTGATATATTTGAAAATGACTGGATATTCCATTAGGTTCTGAAGCCTAAGAATAATAATTAAACAACGGCTGACATAAGTTGTTTTTTATTTCCCGGACTGAATATGGATAATGGAAGTTTCCTCAAAC
The DNA here is from genome assembly GCF_037954325.1 of Fistularia commersonii. NCBI lineage: Eukaryota > Metazoa > Chordata > Actinopteri > Syngnathiformes > Fistulariidae > Fistularia > Fistularia commersonii. Next base: position 15,399,077 of record NC_141288.1, read on the forward strand.
AAATTAATACGTTTGCATGCAATTCAATGTCAAATTTGCTCAGAGCAACAACATTTATGTCAGTAATGTAATTTTTCATCACTGAGACATTTTGAGAGCCTGAAGTCATGTTTGTGCTCAGTTTTCATGAGTCTAATTCTCACGTATTGCAAATACAAGCTTCTTCCCAGTCTGTATTTGTGATGCTGTACATTGAATTTGGTTTTGGGTTTTTAGTTGACTTTCTTCTTATTGCATAATTCTGATCATTCAAGGAGGTAACAGTCAAGCTCAAAAGTAACTCCCCCAAGAGGCAGATGATGTATTTGGTCAAGCAATAGAAAGTTTTCCTTTTAAGTGAAAGGCATTATTTAAAAAGTGTATAATCCCAGGTGTTGGAGTTTGGTTGTGACTAAACTTTGATTCCAGGCTCCAAGCAAGGCAAGATATGTTAGAACATAGTAAAATACGCAAGATGTCGTGTTCTGTTGGAAACTGAAAACATGGTTTTACCAAATTTCCATAAAGCTGTGCTAATGACTCTCATGTGAAAGACACTGTTTTGTAAGGACATGGCTGTATGCAATTGTGTTGGAAACAGACAAGACTAACATCAGTTACCATCCTTAGCTGTTATTTGAACACAAGTATCCATGCAAACACTGATATATTAATGCACTCTCGAACAGTTAAAAATTGATGGTAATGGCATCTATTGCTGTTTTGCAAACGTTTGTCTTCCAGCAAAGCATTATGTTCACAGATCTAGAATTATGAAAAGTTAAAAGTTATCACATTTTTTCTGGTGTTTTCAGTTAGTAGTTGTTCTAAAGAAGCCCTTTTTTGATGAGCAGGAAAATATTCAATTTATATATATATATATAAGATGACTATGATGACTATGTAATGTATGAAAACAAACTCTCATAGACACTATTGCCTTTAAATCTGTTTATTTACTTATTCTTCTATTGCCGGCACAGCGGTAAGCTCCTCCATCTCACAGCAAGGAGCATCCCTTTTTGACAGGTGGCTCTTCTGTGTAGAGTTTGAATGTTCTCCTAATATTTATGTGGATTTCCTCTTGGTTTTACGGGTTTGTCCCACAGTCCAAAAACATGTGGTAAGTTAAATTGGAAACCTAACTGTGCTTATTCTGTAAGTAATTAACATTGGTCACGTAAAGAAAATGCATATATAATAAAACACTAAATTACCTTGAGTTTATCTAAATATATTTCAATAGTTTCCATCAAAGTCCTCTACAAACATGAAGACATAACAGAAGGACAGTCTTGACTCTTAAGTTACCTACAGTGTCTCCAGAGGATTAACAAATCCTCATTTAACCAAGGAGTGTGGCTCTTTTTTAGCCTCTTATGTTTTTTTGCAGAGCCCACAGGATCAAGCAAACTCTTTAGTTCACTGAGGCAACTCGCTGAGTGTCTGGTTGAAAGCAGGGTTTATTACATAGGGTAGCCTGGAATTGAAAACTTTTAATTGACAGAATTTCCCTTCACAAACCTCATCATTTTGACCAGTTCCTGTCCTTTCTACTCAGGGGTACCTGCCAGCTAATGCTGAGAGAAGAGAAAGTGTCCTACAGAGGAAGAGGCAAGAATACTTTGGCTTCATCCAGCAATATTACGACTCGCGTAATGACGAACACCATCAGGACACTTACAGACAGGTATATCTGCCCCACACAAACTCCTGTACTTTTTTTGTACTTTTCTTTACACTTTTCTAGTCCATCGCCTCTTTCTCAATTGTTGTTCAAGAACAGAATGACATAGGCAACAAAATATTTAATTTCCACATGTGAGAACAACTGAGCCATTTTTATGCATTACTTGAACCTAAACCCAGGACACAATGATGTTTATATGTTTTGGTATGTGCATGTATCAGAAAGAGAGTGTTACGACAGGATGACATGATTGTGCCTTGCAAACAGGATTACAGAACATGGTTATTTTGCCATACATTCTTTTCACTCTGTCCCTTCCTCAAGTGCTGTGCGTGTGTGTGGTTTGTGTGTGTGTGTGTGTGTGTGTGTGTGTGTGTGTGTGTGGATGCATGTGTGTGTTCTGACATGGAGTCACTGTGTTTGAATGCTGTTCAGAGTATATTCTACTAAATTGAACGAGCCCCAAGCTTCAGGGAGCTGCTTAAATGAACGTCTTTCTTTGAATTTGAATTTGTTTATCTCACTCCCTCTCTTCCCTCTCACTCTTCATTTTCAACTTCCCATTCATTGTAGACTGATAAGAAACATCAAAGTGAGCTGTTGATAGCTAAACCACACTCCTCATATTTTGTCCAATTTCCCAATGATGTCTTCTACACTGTGCCAGAATGCTGGTATACTTTATTTTCATCATTATTGGGATCACATCTTGAATCCTTTTTTTCCTGGCAAATTCCACTTGTCCCAACAATGTTTGTGCTGAGGGAAGAAGACGTTTCTGTATTCTGCTTCTATGACTCTGTGTTTCTGTTGGGTGATGTGACAGCTGATTTTGTCATCTCTATGAAAGTGGTGGAGGACAAATTTACATATTGTGTGTATATCAACATGTTTTCTTTGCCTCTTCATCCCTGGATACAAGAAAAGAAAATATGCCTTTTTTTATCTTTTAAAACTATTGTTAACTCATCATGACGTTGTGGGTGTGTGTGTGTGTGTGTGTGTGTGTGTGCATGTGTGTTTATCACATATGTAAATGAATTACACCAATATAGAAATCCCTGCAAGTTCCACTCCATTCTATCTCATGGGATAATGTTTGGGGGAAAAAAAACAACAACATTTTTTGGAAGCTCAGTATAGAAAGTTTGGTTGTTTGTTGTACATTTGAAAGAATGAGGAGTTTTGTGTTCTCAGCAAGTGGTATGATTCTTTCATTTTTTACCAGTGAAGTAGAGGAAATGCCACTAGGGGACAGTAATAACACTTTCTACAGCATAACCCTAGTATATTTTAGGTTTTTGGCAACATTTGCACAAGCACATTTTCAGCTGTGCATTGGCAACCCATCCGAATCGTCCTCCCACCTGTAAGCCACAACATATCCTTGCCTTGCATTTTTTACAGCTCTTTTAGCCAGTAACTAATTTACTTTGTCCCACTGTAATTTTATGCTTTGCTGCCCACAGTTTTATATGGGACATTTGAGACTCAACCATACATGCCAGCTAAGAATGAGTACTAGCATTTTATTGACACGAAAAAAAAGTAGCTCATCGGTCCAATTCTTTATTGATTTAATTACCAATTCCAGATGAATTTTCGAGCATGTTTCGGGAACACATCATAAACAAGACTGTACAGGAATCAGGTGTTGTAACATTGTAATTTGCAGGTAGGTGTAATACCAGGGATGGGATAATAGAAATATACCATCTGGAAAATAAATCAGTGAATTGATTAATAAATAAACAATTGTCATTTTCACAGTATGGCACTAACTGAAGATTGGGTCAAGCACTTTTTATTTACCCGTATTCTAAATAGGAGAGTTACTTGACCCCATTATTTAATTTTATTCATCAAAGTACTGTTGGAGTTCCATCTGTATTTACTTGTGTTGGGATCTACGTTTGAGTTACAGCCCAATAATCATGGTTATTATGAAAAAAATGGGCAACATTCACTGAATAACTTCATGTTGGCTTGGCCAATTATTTTCATCTTAACCCCTGTTTTTTATATCAGACTATCAGAGACAGGTTTTTTGTGTGGATTTATGAACACAAGCATTAAAAATATTTTGATTGACTTTTTTTCCAAGGGCGCTGGCTTTTTGTATTAACTCTTTCATCAGGGAAAGTATTCTTTTGGAGATTAGCTGCTTCAATAACTTTTTCAAATTGTCATCCAATGTAATTTCTGCGTTCTTATCAAGATATTTTATCTACTTAGTATGGATTTGTTAGTGTTTTACAGTGTCAGACTTGTCACATCGACAAGACTGTTACAGTATATTAAATTATGTTGTATTATCCAAGAACACTTGTAATAACGACCTCGTATAGAATTGTGAAGATGGTTCTTCTCTCATCCAAGTGGCCTCATTTCAATTTGTTCAAATTATTCAGGCTTTCCAGGCTTTCTTTTCTCTTCAAAAAAAGGGTAGAGGCATGAAGTGGACTCCCGCAGTGGTACATGCAAATGTGTGTAGATGCGTACGTTTGTGTTGTCTAACCCTTCTCTCCCATGTTGCTATCAGATCCACATAGATATTCCTAGGATGAGTCCTGAGTCTTTGGTGCTACAGCCAAAGGTGACAGAGGTAAGGTGGGCAGGATGGAGCTAAAATCCAGGTTCTGTCAGTAACAAGCCACACAAGCTCACAAGCTGAGATGCAATCTGGAATTTTTAAGCTGGTCTACCTCCAGCTGCTGTCCTGCATCTGTCTGGCTCCCCTCTGATGAATCTATCTGCCTGTAATATTGTTCATCTGCTGGGTAGACACTGAAATGGTGTAACTGTGGTCACAGACATGCCCTCCCCCCTCCCCCCCAACACACACACACACACACACAAACCACTCCATTCGCAAGCACATAGAAGCACATACTATCTCATCACAGGGAAGTCTCGCAGAGGCTCATACGAGCATAGTCACATTCAGCCACCACTGCATCTATTTCAGACCACCCAAACCCCTGTCTGCCGTCAAATCAACAACACCGATCCACTAACTGAAGCGCTCTCTGTCTGATCTGTGCTAACCTGCCCGTTGCTTCAGTGTTTGTCTTTTTTCTCTCTTTCTCTCTCTGCAGATTCACATTGACATACCGAGAACTAATCCTCTTATTCCTCTCTTTCAACAAGCTTCTGTCCAAGAGGTGAGATACCCCTGTTGCACGCACACACCCTCACCTAGCAAGGTTTTCCCTCAGTACTTCTGGGGCAGATTTGGACAATTACCTGTAGCAAGTAGATAAGAACACATAGACATTGCATGGAGTGAACGGCAAAGTTCAAAGATAACATATAGAGACTGTTGCACTGTGCTAGGCTAATGTACATATAAAAAAAGAGGAGAAAATATGTCTCATAATAATTATTCACTGAAACTGCTGTTTTGTCCCAACCGTCTTAGATTGTGAGGTGGGGAAACCCTTGCAGCTGAGCATTGCATGCTGTGTATGAACAAAAACTAATAAAAGAAACCAACACAAGAACAACTAAGAACGCATGGAGGGGAACTGAAGCAGACTTAAACTCATGCATAAGATCAAATGTCCACACAACGTCCAGTTTGCGTTTCAGCAACTCCCACGAAAGCTTTTTAGCTGTACTTTTGATAGTGTGACTGAACAAAGCACAGCTTGTTATAGCGAGGTACTTTGTTGCAGAGGATATAGAAACCAATTATCCTAAAACCCTCTTAGGCATTATCTTTGACAAAACAATAACTATCAGGGGTTATTAGGGGAGATTAAACAAATGTATGTCATGGCTCATAGTACATTACCAAACTGCTGAAACCTTAGCTATTAGGAAGAGTAAATTGTTTTGGATAACAAGGCAGTGTTTCTTAACTACCTAGAAATGTAAATACAGTATATTACTAGTCGCTTTGTTTTTGGCTGTTGTGTAAGAATTAGCAGACCTATGGGACTATTTTCACAGCTTCCAAGCCAACTTAATGCAGACATTAACTTACGGCTTTCATTTCTTCATGGTTAAGTTGATCGGAATATTACAGTACATTTGGGAGATCTTGTCATATGGTGACCACTGGCCTAAGAAACCATTAAAGCAAAAACACAAATAGAAGCCTTCCATAATGAGGAGAAGGGTAATGAGCTGGTGAGAGCTCTGGACCTCTGTGAGTTTAAACCAACAAACAGGTGCAGATGCTCTTGAATTGAATATGCAACTATGTATGGAAGTGCCTACACATGTTTGAAAACACATAAAAGAATCTTAGGCAATAGTGGGGCGTCATCGGGCCCAGGAATGTCACATTATACTCTTCTCCACATGTATGGAGTGAATAAGTGGGTAGTGACGCTACAAGCATGCTTTGGATATCTCCCCAGACTTTTATATTCCCTCTCGCAGGCCGAGTATATCCCCTTTGTCATTACATGTCCAATGAAAGCTGCCATCATGCACTAAAGTATTCGAGCAGTGTGTTTCCTATATGTTTTGGTATGCAGCAGACTCCACAGGCCCTTTTTATATGGTTATGCTTGCTGTGGCGCCACCTGAAAATCACCTCTGCTTCATTTCATTCAGTTGTTTGTTTCTGTAGCCCCCTCATGGGGCACAGAGAGATTTAGTCGAGATGGAAGGCAGTCAACAGTGTGTTCCATTTCAGGGAGAAAGGGATATTGAAGCAATTCTGCAGTGATTTCCTAAGTGGCATCTAACTGTTTGATTGTTTCTTGTTTTGGAGAACAATACACCCTTCACAAGATGCTGATAATCAGCAATTACAAGTTCGCAGCATGAAAAGAAAATATTCACTTTTCCATCCAAATTGTGATTACAGGCAGAAGAAGTAGAATGTATTGGTGGCGCTTCTTGCCATCATCATGAAATTCCAAGTGCTTAAGTAGCAATTTTAGCTGAAAACCCCCGATGGAAAGTGTGCACATTTGGCACAATGCTGCTGTTGAAGCAGTCCTATCTGTGATTAATTAATGTGTAATAAATTAGCTCTTTGATTAGCTCTTTGTTCAACTTGAAATTTCATAGGTTGGTCTATAGATCACAATTTTGAGAAGTTTTTACATCTATATATTTTATATTTTATTTTCTTTCAATGTCAATATTAACATGACAACACCTGGGTAGAAATGAAAAATCGCATGCCACTGCTGAATATTTGTTTCCCTGATATTGCGCTCCTTCATCATCACTGGCCTTGCAGTGACAATCTTTCAGTCCTCTCTGGTTTGGGATAACTGCCTGCTCGCCTACGTCCGAAGATGCGTATCGTAAACTCAAGGTCTGCTGCAGCTCACCACTCTCGAATGCTATTTCGCAACTGCACCAAGGTTTTAGCAAAATAGGTTTCATTAAAAGAAAGGGGATAGTAGGTTTTTGGAAACTCTCTCTCGTTAACGGTAGATGACCTGGGTCGTAACCGCGTAACGAGGGATTAAGTTCTGCTTTTATTTAAAGTCTTTTGAAAGGCTTTCAAAACTGTAATAGTTTCACAAAAAATAATAGTTATAAAAATTTGTGTTTTGTTAGGCTTCTTTAAGAGGGACAACTTACTTTCACATTTTTCCTTGATTTTTAGCAATTAAAAGTGACTGCAAGGGTCTCTGTGTGAAATTGCGTCGAAGAATTTTTTAATTTAAGTAAATCATCCGTGCTCACAACGACATTATATTCAACTATTTGTTATATTGTTTGGTTTCAACCTTCTGTCCCTTTTAATTTGAATGTGACAGGAATGAAGAGTTTTTTTTTTTTTACAGGACATCACTTTTTTTACAGTCTATTTTTTTCCTCTTGTAATTATCCAGACTATTTTTGAACAAATGTGTTAAAGTCATGTCCTTATGACAGAGGGATCAGGAAAAGGTTGATTACTTGTCTTGCAGATGCACAAGATTACGAGAAGAATAGTAATGTGAGATTTACATAATTTAAATGGCTCTTGTTTATCGTTGTGTCAGGATAGAATGAACCCAAAGTAAAGATGATACCAATAACGGTTACTTTTAAGGATATTGTTGGTTTTTGGGCCCTGCAATAAGAATTAAATGAATATTAGAGTATTTTGAATCCACTTATACAACATTGGCATTTATCCCAAATGTACTGAAATCTTGAAATACATTGGTTTCAAAATGTGAGAGGTAACTTTTGTTACATTATATATAATCAACCATGTTTCACATTTTTATGTTAAAACAAAAACAATAACATGATATTTAGACAATATGCGCCATATAAACCAGCCCTTGTGAATATGTCTCTTTTTTTTTTTTTAACCACACACACAACCCTTTTCGATTCTTCACCTCATTGTTAAGATTGTGCATGGATTCACTCAAAGCGTTTTTTTTTTTTTTTGAGGGTGTTTGTGTGAAATATGCATGTCAGCTTTTGAGGTTGCATGAAAGGAGAGTCCCATTACCCAGCACTCCTGCTAGCACCAGCACCTCTCTCTGTTTGATGGATGGGGCTTTGATAAGAAAAGAGGGGGTGCAAGGTGTGAAAACAGGTAAAAGGGATTGGAGAGAAAGCAAAAGATTGTTGCATCTCAACAAACACCATGGCTAGCTTATCAGTGAATAAATTTCATGAAATACAAAAATAAGAGTTTTTGCATCCTCAGCTTCCAAAAAAGTCTACCAGAGCCATGCATTTTTTTTTTCCATAAAAAGATAAGCTTTGACTTTACACAGAAAGTGACAAATAAGACACACTATGCCCAATCAAAAACACAGAGGGAGACTAAGAGAAAAGTTGGTGCTGATCTGACAAAGTTCCAGTTTGTATACTTTGGAAGGAATCAGCCTAGGATTTACAGAAAAATAGAACAAGCCCAACATTTGCATGCCTTTAAATTAACTTTCGCTGACCATATTAAACATCCTTGACAAAACTGGAAGCGGGAAGTGTGTAACTTTCTAAATATATTAAGAAATCACAGCAGAGGATAGGGATGGTTTGGGGGTGAAGGGACAAAGGGTACATGGTGGGAGGAGATTACCACACAAAGCCAGTAACACGGTTAAAAGTTGGAGCTTAGAAATTATTGTGTGATGTCATGCTGCTAATAAATACCATCGAATTCGGTGATGATTGCACGTCATATCATACAACATTCATTGCATTGAAATTGAAACACTAATGATATTTAAAATGCATCTCATCTTAAGTAGGTGTAAGTTGAATCTCTGCTAGCAAATGACCGAACACTTACCTCACACGATCTTTAAGTAACTGTTTGTTGTTAGACTCAAAATCTAGTTATAAATCAGTTATTCCTCAGTTTGCTCTCACCACGTCTTTGTTTGTGCATTGCATTTCTCTGTCTGTCAATATGCCAGTTTTCTGCCTTAAGCATACAGTAGGGCTAGTTTGCAAAAACACACCGCCATTATTATTCCAATGCATCCACAAACAAGACTAAGAAATTAAACAAAATAATGTCTCTAAAAAGTCCCAGTCACCAGTGTTAAATATCACCTTAAACTATCAAAGTACAGCAGTGTTGTGTTCCAGCCACATTCAAACAAAGTTACTGGACTGCTTTCTGCTTCATAAACTCGGCATGCCACAAATTATTCTCTGCTTCCCACACGCCCAAACTTTCTTGATAAAAAAACAGCAAACATGACTTGATGAAATTTAATTTCATTGTTGGCTTGTTGATTGACAGAAATTCAACACTTCAGAAGATGATAGATGTTAAACTTCGAATGTTGAGCAATCATTGTCTTTTTCATGCTTTTATTGATTCAACATCTTTTATGAATTACATACATCTGTTTAATGTCAATATGTTCCATCTCTAGACTGTTGTTTTGACACAATGTCTGTCTGTATGTGTGTGTTAGATTTTTGAACGGATCCTGTTTATTTGGGCTATTCGCCACCCTGCCAGCGGCTACGTACAAGGCATCAATGACCTGGTCACACCATTCTTTGTCGTCTATGTATTTGAGTACATCGGTGAGTAACTGTCCCTTTTTCAATTTTTGGTCACTGAAAAAGTTTGCAGTTTGCTACTCATGTGTTGCTCATTCATCTCTCAGCCTACCTTTCCCCTGCAAGTACAGCTCTCCATGGTTCAGAGCAACTACTCGCCTAGCAGGCAAGACTCAGGGTTCATTTGTCGGTTCATCACCTCAGGACTTAGGGAATCGACTCCAGGACACACAAGATAGCCTTTTTTCTTATAACTTTTTTGGCTTTTGAACTCTTTCTCCAGCCAAAACTCTTTCTTCCTCTCTCCATTCTCTCCTTTCTTCAAGCTCTTTCTGTCCTCACTTGTTCGCACATAGCCTTCATTTATTTTCAGTGTGTATGTGTGACATTATGCTCTTACAAGTATTTCATGAGGGAGAGTTTGTTTTTTTCCTAATGTGCTCAAAATTCAGTTTGTTTTATTTTGTGTTCAGTTCCATTTTGTACAGTTCATTCTCGTCATATCATACGCATACCTCAATTTTATTATTCATTAATGTTCTACTTATCCATCTATTACTACATCAATCACTAATCTTTCATTTTATTTGTTATTTATTTGTTATTTCATTATTTTAGTTATTTGTTATTTCCATGCAGGGTTAACACAGGCTGAAGCACTACATATACTGTGTACTTTTTTTCCTCTTAATTAGATAGCTCTTAAAGTTTTTCATGGCACCTATGGCTTCCAGGATTAAACCCTCCCCTATTCCCCCAAAAGTCTCGGGGACGGCATGGTACAGGAGGTAGAGCAATTGTCTTTTCGGAAACCCAACATTCCTGGTTCGATTCCCAGCTCCTCTTAATGTGTTGACGTGTTGTTGAGCAAGAAATTGAACCCCTTACTGCTCCCCTGGCGCTGACAGATAGCAGCCAACTGCTTATGGTTCATCTGTGATGGAATAAATGCAGAGATCGAATTTCACCACGTGGGATTAATAAAGTATAGATTATATACATTCAGCTCACAGTTGTTAGTTTAAGCCATTAATTGATTAGTTGTCATCATTTTATCATGTTGACCCGATAATTTAACCATTAAGGTTTTGTGGAGTGGTCAGTTCTGCCAAGGCCAACTCACTTGTAGAGACTTGCCCTAATCCTTGGCGTAATCCCCCCCTCTTGCTTTTTTAAGAATTATTGTTAAAGGACAGACAGTCTAAAATTGCCTTTTTTTTGTCCTCAAATTGTCAAGGACCACTGTCAGTAGTAAAAGGCGTTTTATGCCATTCTTGGTAGTACCTTCTACATATGAGACAAGCTCATATTTTAAGTGTTTTGTTAATGAACCACAGTTTTCTTTTGTCCCTTGTGTTTCCTGTATTGCAAAGTATTTTCAACACCTCAGGCATAGTTTGTCAAGGGCAGGTTTTAATAAGCATAACTTCTCTTTATGTGTCAGGTAAAAATAGCAAGTAAAGTAGATACATAAATGTGACTGTCAGCTATGGAAATTGACCCTGTGCTGACATGACAAGTATTCAGCTCAATATGTCAGTTTCTGCAGGTTTTCTTGACATGAGCTCTGTCATTATGCCCCGCAGCAATTAAGGTATATTTTTTAGGGGTTAGGGGGTTATAATATGCTTTGTCCCATCAAGCTTTCTTTGAAGTGGTTCAAAAATATATTACTAAATGGAAAGCTCTGTGGAGTATCCTGCATGCACCCGCTCCTGCCACAGAGACAGGAGGACCCACACGTTAAGTGCTGGTAAGCACGCAAGAGGTTAGAGTCCCAGACTCCCGGCGCAAAGCACTTTCGTTAAAGCTTGTGTTTGTTACAAAGCATTTCTCAGCAAAATCTGTACTTTATTTTTTTTCCTTCCCATTAGTATGATGTAATTCAGTGCAATGGCAGAATGTAGGTAAAAAACAAGCTCAACCTCAATGACCTTGAAGTCAAATAAAAGTAAAAAAAAAGAAATTTATTTTGCAGAAAACCAAACATCAGACTGGAGCAGTAATTGGCATTTACTATAAGATGTCCAGTTCCTCTGAAATGAAAGCTCCTCTTGTAAACAGTATCAGCAGTCATTTAAATCATGCCGTAATAGCATCACAATATTCGATCCGCAGTATTGCTAATGATACCATGGTAGAGTAGTTGTCTGATGTTGTTTTGTAAGACATTTCTGATACACCAGTAAGACAACCCATTCTTGGCAACAGATGAATGACAACAGGGCAGTCAGAGATGAGCATTTGTCCAAGAAATCGATTGGTGCAGGATGATTTACCCACACCCCAATTAGAACCCCTGATTAGAGGATTAATATTTTTAATGTTCAAGCCTTTTGATTGGTCTCTTGAAATCAGACTGATCACAGTGCCTGGAAAAAGACAAAGATATCTGAAAGTAGAAAAGCAATAAGCTCACATGACTCTGATGTCTTTGTGTTCATTTGGGGGACTTACACCACACTGACCATCTGATGAGACTTACAATAAATACTTTCTGTGTTTTGGAAAACATACTAGATGCATCAAGAACTTTATGCACTTTAAAAACATTGCACTGACGTATCTATCTAGATAGTATATTGGCGTGGACATTCTTTCCAATTTTTTTACAGGAAAGTATTACTAAAAATGACAGCACAGCCATTCCATTTCTATTATGTTCTTGTCTAGTTTCTTAAACTACATAATAGTTGAATATTGTTTGTTGTTAATGAGCTTGGTGATGGATTGATGTTACCACCCCATCTCATATTCAGCTTTTTGAGGTATTTGGCAGTTGAAAATAATCCAACGTACGCATAAGCAGGCATGCCTCATTGCCGTGTCTTATGTGCGCTGTCTGTTCTCCTTCGTCGCCATCAAATTCAAAATGTTGTAATCCAGGCTGCGTTGATGTTTCCTACAGACCAACTCTTTCATGTGTCATCTCTACAGCGCTGTGTAGCACTCCCAAAACTCTCAAGGAAAAAGATCTATTTCCTGTTGATGTGAATATTGTCTTTACCACACTAGCATGAAGATTTCAGTTGGTCTGGTTCAGGGGTCGGCAACCTGTAACACCCAAAGAGCCATTTGGACCCGGTTTCCTCGGAAAAAAGAAAATACTGGGAGCAGCAATTACTTTTTGACGTCTAAAATAAAGGTACCACTGAATATATTGCTTTTTATTACCTTTACGCTTTGTATAAATAAGTGTGTAGTGTGTTGCTTCTGAAATTCACAAAGTATTACAGAGAAAATTAAATTTTATTTATGCAATGAACTCATTTTGAGCTTTGGGCTTTCAGAGCGTTTAGCGGAGCCTTGACCTGAATTTTAAAAATAAATTGGGAAAAAATCACTGTGTCAGTAAACAATAAAAAATAAATATTTGCAAAATATCTTCATAAATATTTCTTTTACCTGGTTTATGGGACTTCTGCTCCTGAACTTCCACGCACAGCACCTGCAAATTGGGACTTTACCGGCTGGCAGGTATACCGGCTTCTGCGAGTGTGACGTTATTCAGAGCGGCCAAAAATAATAAATATAATTTTATTTAATATTTCAAGATCACAATAATCTTCCAACTTAGAACTAAAAGTCAAAAAAAGGAATTAACACAAATGAAATATACTTCAATTAAATATTTAAAATTTATTTTCCCAAGCCACTCGGAGCCACAGTGTAAAGATGGAAGAGCCACATGCGGCTCCGGAGCCGCGGGTTGCCGACCCCTGGTCAGGTTAAAGGAGTCATACTGTTAAGTTTTCAGTCATGAGACAGATTATGGTGGGTCAGCAAGAGGTTAACATCAAATGGACAAAAAATGTAGGTTTGAGGCGGTGTCTTGTCACAGAATGTTTTGTAAACCAATATGAGGTTAAAGCATCCTGACTTTTCTTTTATTTACCTTCTATTTTCTGCCTTTCATTTGCACCACCATGCTGCCCTTTGTTTCCTTTGCCTTTTCTGTAATCCTTATAATTTCTGCTGCACCCTGTCTTCATTGCTACCTCCCTGAGTTGCTTTTTCTTATCCCTTTGCCTTCTCTGTGGGCGAGTCAGACTTGTAAGATCTTCAAAGCCTCACCCCATTCTTTGTTCTTTCGCATCTCCATGCAGCGATGATGCTTGAATAACATACACAGCCAACAAACCTTCTTTCGTCCCTGGCTGGTATCCTGCATGGTGGTCTGATTCAACATGTTGTTGTAAGTCATGCTCAATTTCTGACACTGAAACAGCCAATTCAGTCTTTAGGGATTTGCCATGAAGGGGACCCAATTCAGGTCCTTTGTGGAAGGTTATTTAGCATCTGAGCTATTCTTACAGATAAGTGGCCTATTGCTTCATCATCCAGTGTTCTTTTTTTTTCTATATCTCTGCACCCTCAGACAGAATAAGTTATTATCAAACGAAGAAGATTATCAAGCATCTTTGTGGCTGGAGATAAGAAGATATCAAGAGGACGTGATATGTCATGTGCTACGCAGAACCCAAGAATAAGATTTTGTGGTTTCACAAAAATGTGAAACGATTATGGTCTGCAAATGATTTTGCAGACCATAAGGCAATGAACGGGTCGTACATTGTCGTACATAAGGCTCATCCCGTTGTAAGACACATGACAAAACATACAATATGTAAAGCGAAAAAAAAAAAAAACAGTCAGTTTAGTCAAACTTTATTCATCTCATTCATCTTGATCTGTTGCCACAGAAACTCTGTTTGGTCTTCTTTACTTCTTTACTGCATGACTGATAACATTTAGTTTGAATTCTGCTTCGTAAGCATGTCTCTTAACGGGTTCCATTTTTAGGGATCCTCATACACACAAATGTACAGTAATATAATGTTGAAGCATAGTATGTACTGGTATTACAAAAAGTGGCCGAGGTAAGCGTACTATGTTCTGTTCTCTGATTGGTTTATCGTTGCCAGAGATAGCAGACATCTGAAATTAAGGTGAAGTTGGAAAAACATTGTATTCCAGCACTACAGGACTGTTTCAGAAAATTTGAATATTGTGATAAACTTCTTTATCTTCTGTAATGCCATTACAAAAACAAAAATGTCATACATTCTGAATTCATTACAAATCAACTGAAATATTGCAAGCCTTTCATTATTTTAATATTGCTGATTATGGCTTACATCTTAAGAAAACTCAAAAATCCTATCTGAAAATATTAGAATATCATGAAAAAGTAATTGTTGTTTTTTTTTTTAATCGCATTATAGAAGATAAAGAACTTTATCACCATATTCTAATTTTCTGAGACAGTCCTGTACATAATTAGTCATCTAATATTGTCTGATGTGGCAAACCATATTCAATCAAGGACCAACTATAATACAATGTCCCTGTGTCAGGTGGGAATGGTGGGACAATCAACAGAAGCAGCTTCGTCCCTTACCAAAGTCGCACTGAAACTTTTTGACCGATTTTTGTGCACAGTGTCCCACATGAAATTCGTTCGAAGTCAGTAAGCACAACAAGAATTCATATTTAAGGTGCACCGGATAGAAAGGCGCACTGCTGATTTTTGAGAAAATTTAGGGCCTGTTAAGTGAACCTCATTGTGCGAAAAAAACAGTATATGTTTCTATGTTGGAAAAGTATGATGATCCCACCAGACATCTCTTCTCACAAGCACAGCACTCAGTCTAGGCAAACCTAGTTCCTTTTGTTTTTTTCTGTCCTGAATGCATTGACTAGTATTAGTTATTGCAAGTACATGGAATTTCTCACGAATAGAAAATTTCCTGTAAGTTGCTCTTTTGGAATTGACAACAAGCATTTAGTTCATAGCAATGTTCAGCCATCTTTTATTTCAGTAAATATTTTTTCACACATCTAAGCTATTAAGCCATCAATTCAAATGACTACAGTGGGGCGAAAAAGGAAGTCAGCCGCCAGTTTTGCTAGTTCTCTAAAATATGTATTTGGTCAATGAAAAAAGTTTGTCTCAATACTTCTGAATATACGCTTTGTTGGCAATGACAGAGGTCAAACATTTTCTGTAAGTCTTCTCAAGGTTTTCTCAACCTTTGCTAGTATACTGGCCCATTCCTTCATGCAGATCTCCTCTAGAGCAGTGATGTTTTGGGCTGTTGCTGGGCAACACGGACTTCCAACTCCCTCCAAAGATTTTCTATTGGTTTGAGTTCTGGAGAATGGCCAGATAACTCCAGGACCTTGAAATGCTTCTTACGAAGCCACTCCTTTGTTGCCCGGGGTTAGTGTTTGGGATCATTGTCATGCTGAAGGACCAAGTCACTCTTTATCTTCAATGCCCTTGCTGATGGGACGGGGTTTTCACTCAAAATCTCACGGTACATGGCCCCATTCCTGGTCCTGGTAGCTTTGCAGAACGACAGCCCCAAAGCATGATGCGTCCACCGCCATGCTTCACAGAAGGTATGCTGTTATTTAGATGCAACTCAGCATTCTTTCTCCGACAAGTTGAGTTTTTACCAAAAAGTTCTATTTTGGTGTCATCTGACCATGGGATATTCTCCCAGTCCTCTTCTGGATCATCCAAATGCTCTCGAGCAAACTTCAGACGGGCCTGGACATGTACTGGCTTAAGCAAGGGGACACGTCTGGCACTGCAGGATTTGAGTCCCTGGCGGCGTAGTGTGTTACTGATGGTAGCCTTTGTTACTTTGGTCAGAGCTCTCTGCGGGTCATTCACTAGGTCCCCCGTGTGGTTGGGGGATTTTTGCTCGCTGTTCTTGTGATCATTTTGACCCCACTGGGTGAGATCTTGCATGGAGCCTCAGATCGAGGGAGAAGACCAGTGGTCTTGTATGTCTTCCATTTTCTAATAATTGCTCCCACAGTTGATTTCTTCAAGCCAAGCTGCTTAACTATTGCAGATTCAGTCTTCCCAGCCTGGTGCAGGTTGTGGACAGTCGTCTTTTGTGCTGATAACCGGTTCAAACAGGTGCCATTAATACAGGTAATGTGTAGAAGAAAGAGGAGCCTCTTAAAGAAGAAGGTACAGGTCTGTGAGAGCCAGAAATCGTGCTTCTTTGTAAGTGACCAAATACTTATTTTACCCCCATTCTGTCTGACATGGTTGAAGTGTACATATGATGAAATTTACAGGCCTCTATTGTCTTCTCAAGTGGGAGAACTTGCACAATTGGTGGTAGACTAAATACGTTTTTGACAGACTCTACATGCATTTAATTCTTTATTTGGCCAAACAGATGAAAACGTATGGGCTGTATATTGCATGTTGTGTGTCTGGGCATTTATGTCTAGCAAATGTGTATGTTGTGAATAGAATCAAATTTGGAGAGCAGCTCATTAGAAAATAGACTTTAATCAGCTTTGAAGCAGGTCAATCTCTTGTCAAATGAAAAGTAGCTACATCCAAAATCAAAGTGTCTTTTGGGATTTG
This sequence comes from Fistularia commersonii, assembly GCF_037954325.1. Classification (NCBI taxonomy): domain Eukaryota; kingdom Metazoa; phylum Chordata; class Actinopteri; order Syngnathiformes; family Fistulariidae; genus Fistularia; species Fistularia commersonii. The sequence goes on from NC_141288.1 coordinate 15,416,086, forward strand.
GATGACTTGCTTTGCTTTTTACTATGATGCCACATTTATTGTCTTAATCTATTCAAATATTCATTGCATTTCCATTTCTAAGTTGTGGGCCAATTGCGTTTTGTGTGTAAAGCATGACATTCACTTTCTGAGGATGTGAGATGGTTTACTGATCGGGAACCTGATTAAGAGTCTGTCCTGTCGGCAGTTATTTGATTTATTCTCCAAACAAGCCTTTTCTCTCTCTCTCCTCTGTTCAGTGTGTTGTGCTTCTCTGTGTTTTTCTGCCCTTATTATGTCTTTGCATTTCATCTTCAGTCTTGTATGTTTATGGCGTTAGAATTTCACAAGGTTTGGGTGTTAGTGGAAGCATCTCTCTCTGCACCCATTTGAAACTGTCATGTCAGTAGAGAGGGGTTGCAGGGAATTGTTGGAGCAGATTAAATAAAATGACTGACAAACGCTGCTGCCCACATATTTCCCCTTTAAGTCAATATGTTTTCATTTCTGTGTTCTTTTCTTTCTTTCTTTGATTCTTTCTTCCTCTACTAAGTACCATGACCGTAGTGGCCTGGCACTGTACCATTCACTCAATTTCCAAACACTCCGTGAACCTTTTGAGAATGTAATGTGGAGTTATGGCTAGACCTACCAACCATGTTTCCTTTCACTCCTTTGACCGATTTGAAATAGCACACAACACTAAATACAAAACAAAATTGGCCGGCAGATTGTAGACTCCTATGATCCAGTTCAATTAAGATGTTCCTGGCAAAAAATCTTGCTCATGGCTAAGAAATCAAGAATATAATGTTGTTATATTTATAATAAAGAGCTCTGGATGATTTTTTTATCAGGGTAATTTCACCCATGGAATTAATTGGCTGTTTAAGATGATGTATATGTAGAATTTGAAAAGAAATTTCTAAAGACTGATTGTAATCATGATAAAAGTGGTCTTTCCTTCATTTTATCTTGCTTCTAATTTCCACTGAACAGCACCTCGGTCAGTAGTCAACAATTGGAGTCATATAATTGATAGCAGGATCTGCCACGGATGGCCATCAATTGGACATTGATTTGCACGTGGATCCATAATCTAATCTCCATGCCAGACGAAGACTGTTGGTCTGAGAATCAGTGGTAATAATGAAGTGTGTCTGAACAGGAAAGAGAGCTATCTAACCTGATGGTTTGAGAGAAAGCCTGGAGTGAAAGTTGATGAGAACTATATCAAAGACAATTGCAGAAAATAGCTAAAGGCTCTCAGCACTTCTTGGCAGGCTTAAGAGTAAGAAAGTAAGGGCCCTGAGAATGGCAGAGAGGGACAAACAACAGGCCGAAGAAAGAAACAACTAAAGGAAATATCTCACTTTGAGAGTGCCCACAACCTGTCAGGAAGCATCCGATTCACGCAGCCCTTTCCCCTACCAGCTAGGAGATTAACAGTGTGGTGTACCCGCTCACCGAACCCTCTTTGAAGCTGTGCTTTTAATGGCAGGCAGGGAGGGGTTGGCAAATCAATGTAACTATATAGCCACCCCACCTTATATTAACACAGCATTTCAAAGAGAGAGAAATTATGACATTTTTCTATTTGCCATAAAGTAGATATTCTATGTTGTTGTCCCCCCCTCGCACCCCTAAAGTATTGTTTTTGGTTTCTGTTACTCAAATGTACTTTATCTCTTCGAACGACCAACTTTTTTCAGCTTGTATTTATTTATTTTCATATTGAACAGGGTGTAAAAGCCTACATAGACAACCCACCTTGCAAAAAAAAAAAAAAAAAAACCTACAAAAGCACAAATCAACAACCCGCAGGTGAATGTAGTAAAAATGGAGATCTCTTCTCCCTCGAGAGTTCGCTGAGAGCAAAACTGCTCTAAAAGAATTATAAATATTTGACTCACATTTGCCTGTTAGACATAGATATTCCTGCAGTGTTCCCCAGCTTCCTGGAAAACTTTGAATATCTAGAGAATGATGAAGCTATTTTGTCATCATGGAAATAGGTACAATTACCTGGATAAACCCTATGATGTATTTGTATTTATCTAAACATTCTCCAGCTTCCCTACAAGCCATACCAAGATCAGAGAGCACTGTAATTTCAAAATATAATGTGATTTAAAGGATCATATTAATTTTCAAAAACCATAGCTTTGTGTATGATTTGATTAGAAAAAAAAATCACTTAGTTGCATCTATAGCTCTTGCTAATATTTAATTTAGTGGCAGAATCAATGAACAACATGTTGCCAGCAAGTTTTATTAACAACACATCAACTTGTTAGTTTAGATTTCTCACCTGCTTTTTCACTTCGTTTAAGGAATTCATTTTTTTTTCAATAGTTTTCATCTCATATGCATCACATTTGTATTAATGGCTTGTCATTATGACATTCAGAGTGCTTCTTTTGAGTACAGGGACAAACAGCATGCAGCAGCCCAACTCTTGCCAATGTCAGCAGGGTAATACTTATTTTTTCTTAGATCAGTCCTATTTATTTCTATTTATTCCCCCAAAACATAAAGTGAAGCACTGTTTATACCATTATATACTTTACATTCCACTTGTCATTTTACTTGCACTAAAATCCACCAGCCAAGAAAAACATCAGTCTATTGTGTCTTCTTATAGAAACAATCAGTACAAAAAAAAGTGCAAAAGAGGTAAAACACCGGAGTCTTTTAATGTGTTTTGTCCTTATAGCAGTATGATGTGAGACTATTTCCATTTAACAAATGGAAATAGTCAGTTCCTCCAAGAGGAGGGGTTTAAATGTTACAGACTTAACTCCTGTTTAGTTTGAGCCATCAGAGGAACGACAAAGCTTTTGTACATGTTCTTGGGGTATGTCGAGTTGGAGGAGCAAAGAAAAGCATTGAAGGGATCCTCCAAGTAAAGTTCAAGGACCACAGAAGGTTTCAGGAGTCCCTAGTGATAAGGCAGTGATCTTATTGTAATTTTAATTCCGCTGTGACTTGAGCTCTGATATATCAGCTCTTGTTCTAAAAAAAAGACATCTATATAATGTTGGAAATGTCTTATGATTGTTGAGACCATCAGCTGTGTGTTGAAATGAACTGCCTGTGGCAATATTTAATTTATTATTAATTAATGTAGATCTATATTTGAGTAATACAAGCCTTTTTTTAATTATTAATTAGTAGCATTATTTCTTTTTATTAAAAGTTGTGACTATATGAAAACTTGTGACTATGAAACATATTTGTTATATCATCAGTAAGCTTCGATAACAGAAGTATTTTACTTTATGTGTCAGCCAAGAAAATCGAGCAAAATGTATGGCCTTTTTTCTCTGGTGACTCTCACTCTTTCTCTAATAACACATTTAAAAGTAAAAATTGTGTCAGATCCCAAGGGGGGGAAAAATCTTGCCAAAATTGAGTCTAATATCTGTCAGTCTTTGGGGTCCCTGAAGTGAAAAAGGTTTTGAATCATTGCCTGTACGATGGAGCAGCTAGCCATCCAGCTTGAGGCATTGAAGGGTGTGTGTTAATGTTTCTGTCTCGCTGGCCTTTTAAAATCGTAAAGACGCTTCAGATCCCTGGACACATGGCTCGTCTTGAGGAGCCACTTGGAGCTTTCAACTCATTACCACATGTTCCGTAGCAGAGCATTCGTGCCTGTACAGCAACTAGTGTCTGGGGCACATTTGCAAATTATACATGCACTTTGGTTAGCCTTAATCCCAAAGAACTTTATGTCACCCATTTTTATCGTCACTGCTTCAGACTAGAAAGTTTAATTAAGTAACATATTACCCAACAGGTTTTATGAGTTAAGATGAGTGTGAGGCAAGGTACCTTCTTTCTGACTCTTCTTTTATTGATTATGTAAAACATAAAATAGCTTATGTAGCCAGAAATATCACTTATGGATTTTAAATCATACCATTGATGACTTAATATATGACCACCGAGAGTGGTGGGCTCTTGCCCTGTCACATTCTATATTTTATACATCTTTTTGGTCAGTTTTGTCATTTAGCACAATTTGAAAGTAAGTTTGGTCGACCCTCATATTGTCTGAGAGTGCAAAACCATTGAGAAACCCAATTACTAAGTTGAAGTCATCCTATATATAAAACATTGACCCTGATATGTTCATCTATTCATGTGGCCTGAATAATTATTGATCATTATCCTCAATGTGTCTCCTGTCTGTCTAACTGCCTGATCTTAAGTAGAAAGGTCCTGTATCCTATTTGAAGTGGTTCATTCAAAATTTCAGGGTTAGTAAAATATAATCCTAACAGTAGTGCATACAAGAGATACTTATTTGAATATCAATTGCTAGATAATTGTTAGTCTGTATCTTAGTTCACACATACTGCATGTGTTTGTGTGTGTTTAGCTGGGAACTAATCCAAGCAAGCTTACATCGAATGGCTACCCACACAAAGCAGCAGGCTAGAAAGTGTGGTGGGACACAGTTTGCTTCTTGGGCGAAAGGCTCAAAAGAAAAATATCAACCACTGTATGGTTTTGTTTTTTAGGTTTTATATATGTCTTTGTCCACATACACATACGCAGTCCGAGTTGGTTAGGATTGAAATATGTCTGAGGGTGTAAATATTTAGTATTAATATTCAGGCATGTATGCAAAATTTCTTGTATAGCTCGTATTTCCTATGTCGCCTGACATTCCGGGTCAGATACATTTATCAGTGGTTTATATGCATGATCTGTTTGAGACATGCTTTGTTATGTTGGAGTTTTGGAACTACATAAACACCCCTTCAATCACTGCAAATGAAACCAAATGAAACCAAACATAAACATAGATGACTGTCGATGATGTTGATGCACTACTTGAAAATGCTTTTAGAGGGTCCTTTCATATACCTCTTATACCATTTAGGTCTTATACCATTTCATGCAAAAAAATATTGTCACTGGATTGAAGTCCATGTGTATCATCAATGCTGGTAGACTTGCTTGAGCGAGCCAGGGAAAAAGAGTGTCAGTTGGAAACAAATCTTCAGTCAAATGTAACAAAATACCTGCTGGAGTTTATAGTGCTTAAGCACAAGGCTGGGATTAGAGAGAAAAATGGAGGAACTCAAGCCATTAAATCATTCATATCTATTTATTATACCTGCAGTCTGCTTTACATGGTGTTTGCTCTTTATCATGCTGTGTTTCATTTTATTTATTTTTTTTCCTGTCTATCCAAATTTCTCTCTGATCCCCAGGATGTGGTGCTTGTCCATTAATTCAATATTATCCTTATATCATTCTGAGCATTATGACATGACATTGTCCTAAGAAAAAAATGTGCACTTTTTATCTTCAGATCTCAGCACTTTGTATTGTACAAGTGACTCAGGGGTATAACAGACATAAATGTTTTTTTTTTTTGTTTTTTTTTTTCTATAAAACAGTGAGGGACAGTTTAATTGAGCAAAACAACAAAGTCACATTTGATCTTGGTAATGCTAGCAGGAGAATGCTGGGGGGCATTAAAACCTAGCACCTGATGCAAGTGTAAATGGCTCATAACCAAAGATTATGCTAGTGGTGATGAGGTATAACTGAGTACCTAGAGCTAAATTCTTGTTTTCATATCAAGGGTAACAACACAGAACCGCATCTGATAAACCCACAGTCCTGTGGTGTGTCATTTCGGGGCTTTCTATAACTGGCCTGCCTGATTCTGCTTGTTGTTTAGGAGTAAGTTGTTGGCATATCTTGACGTGGCATCTGCACTTCATTTTTCTTCTTGAAGACATTTCACTTATGATCCGAAAAGGCTCTTCTACCAGACTGCGGCGATTTGGGACTGCTGGGATCGGGGTTGGGTGTGGTCCAAGTCGAGATGGCTACTTATGTGACTGAGTGAGTTGGTTTGCAGACACTTGGTCGAATGGGGTTGTTGTGTGTGTGCGTCATTTTGGGAGCAAAGGGATGTATTCTGGGGTCTCACCTGAGTCAGAATCTGATTTACCTGTTATATGGTTAATGTAAAATGAAAGAAAACCCAACAGATCACTTGGGCTAAGGTCGGGGTAATTGTCACCATGGCCTTCGATCTCGGTTGTGGATCTCTCCCAATGGTTTGCCAGTTTGCAGATGGATCTGGTGCATGCCTGCCTGCTTGTTGATCTACCTGGGGACAGATCCCAGCACATTAAGGCTAGCAATTGTAAGTGTATAGCTGGGCAGGATGGAATAATATCAGACTCTGCCAACTCTTGTTTCTATGAAACATTTAGAGAATAAGTGGAATTTTGGCGCGTATATATTTTTCATTACATTTTTTACATATATATTCATCTGGGGGGGCACAGCCGTGGTTAGCGCTTCGACCTCACAGCACGGAGAGCCCTGGTTCGATTTTGACAAGAGGACTTTTCTGTGTGGAGTTTGAATGTTCTCCCCATGTCTCCATGGGTTTCCTCCGGGTTTTCCAGTTTCCTCTGACAGTCAGAAAAACATGCAGCAGTTTCATTGGAAATAATTGGGAAAATTGCCCTGAATGAGTGAGTGAGTGAATGGTTGTCTATATATCTGGCTCTTTATCTGGCCCTGATGACTGCTGGGACGGGATCCAGCATCCCTCGCGACCTTGAGTTCAGGATAGGCGGCAGAAGATGGATGGCTGGATACTCATGGGGAACCATGTTGTTTGGAAATTATTGCAAATGGAGACAGTGGATGAGGTGAATGTACAGCAGATTTATACCTATTGCAATACAGAATCTAATTTTTAAAGTCCTTTTTTTTCCACACACAAAACAGCCCCTTGCAGTCACCTAGCTTGCTTTCTCCAACTTTCCCTCAAACTAGCTCTATTGTTGCTTGTTTGTCTGTCTTGAAAATTGAGCAATCTGTGGAGTGCATCTCGGCCAGTTGGTGGTTAAGTAATATCGGCTTCTTTCTCCCCATGGTCTGGCCACTGTTGGTCGAGCCTCCTATTCGAAGAGGCCCTCTGATTAACGGCTGTTATTAGCTCTAATGAGTTCCTCAGTGATTGCCTGAGCTCCGCTGCTGACATTCAGCAGGAACACTGTCTTTTCTACCTAGTTCCTTATCTACTTTTGCTCTCTCTAATTTCTTCTGCTTTAATCATTCAATAAGATTATTGACTCAGTGTAGGCATTATTTTCTCCCAGTTTATCACGGTCTGGGGTTCATTCTTCAATTTTCTTTGATGCTATCTGTCTTTTTCTCCCCTGGCTTTAGCTGTGTCTTAGTCTCTACTCTTCCATTTGGTTTAGAAGGCAATCACCATGTTTCTGGGGTTAAGTAATAGCTTTGGGACCAGCAGAAATTGAATCAGCCATATTGTTTTGACCCTCGGTCTCTGTCTATCTCCACAGCTCATTGTATCAATGTCTCTTTCATTCTCGTGATATATCTTTTTTTTTTTCTTTTCTGACAGACTTTTGAATGTTTCTTTTCCCCTTGCAGTATCTTATATTTTCTTAAAAGAGTTTTTAGGCATTATTTCTATTTAGATTGCACCCTTGCTTTTTGGCTCCGAGACTTTACTTCTACCAGAACAAGATACAGAACCGTACTCATGAGATTATATCCAGGTTTTGTGCTGTATTTCACCCCATCCATCCGACAAAACGTGTTCCTTACCTCGTAATTTTGCCTGCCTTCAATGATTTAAGGATGTCTTACCAATAATTGTACATTACCACTTGTTGTTTATTGTCTTGAAAAGTGTTCAGTAGTAATAACATCATAAACAGTATTTATGGGATACATTGTCCTGCCAGGTCTGTCATTAACAGCAAATGTACTGTCATTTTATACTTTATTGGTCCGGTATTTGTTACCATCCTAAATAAGTGCATGCTCTTATTCGACTAGTGTCCTTTAGCCATGGCGGCGGGTCGTCTGTACATTCAGCTCAACTTTCCAATAGCTTGAAAATCGCAGTACAAAATTTTCTTTATTGAAATTATCATTGTACAGCACCATCTTATTCTGAATGCCACACTAACTCTTCTATGGAATGGCACTCATGTCTTTATTAAACATTGAAAGAGAATATTAACACCCCTCTGAAATTGACTCTCAGTGTTGTGATACATTTACAGTGTTCCTACTGGTAAAATAGATAAAGGTAAATGAGTTGTGGCAAGCTCTAGTGGAGAAACCCAGTCATGACTAATTTTCTAAATCACCCAAAAATATTTCTCAGAGGTACACAGTCTGTTAAAGTTTTCCAGAGGAACATATCAGCAAACTGTTGTTCCAACACATATGGAATGGGCAACATATGATGACTACAATAGCCAACCAAAATATTGGACTGACCTATGCAAAATAATTTATTGAAAGATTAAGTCACAGTTTTTACAGATTTCATAAGATTGCAATCTCTTGTCAACTTTTATGAGTATAATGTGAGTCTGTGTTAAACTCAAGTACATTTATTTCAAAGTTATTGTTTCTTTTGCCTCCCGGTTGAGGTCAGCGCTTATCTGAGCACATTGTCCAGGAATGGATAATTATTGTCAAAAGTGTCAATAACATGATTATTTCAAGTACGGATTGAAGATAAATTATCCCTATGTAATTGCAGATGTGTGACAATTTCAAGCCACTTTAGTAATTGTAACCATTTTATTAAATTTGCAAATTGATTTGCATGTACATTATTATGCTGGCCAAATCCTACAAGCATAAAGCAAGTACCAATGATTCTAATAACCTTGTCAAACTCTGGAAGTGTGAAAACCTTTCATAGCAGAGAAGATATAATGATATATAATATATAATGGAGGATGTAATCAAATGTCATGCATCATATTTTCTAATCTGCGGCTGTCAGAAGTCTTAACATGTCTGGTGTTTTGCTCCTCTAGTGGTTCAGACCTTTGCAGACTTAGCAGTTAACCACCGCAGTTAAGGCCATGGTGGTTGGTATGCACGCGGTGTACCTTTACCTACAATCTGTGAGCGACCCACAAGAGCACCTTGCAGCCATCTATTTAGTTTTGTCAATGCTGCAGCAGGACAAAGGAAAAGCGCGCGTGCGCACACACACACGCACACACACACACGCACACACACACACACACACACACACACACACACACACACACACACACACACACACTAACACTAAACCAACGTACACAACTCAAGAGTATGTAGGTCTGATGCAGTGAAGCAGAACGGGAACGTGTGTGGTGGTAACAGATTACTACTCTTAAAGTAGGCTTACTGATACTTACTAACATTTTCTTCATTAAAGTTATAGTATCATAAACTAAATATTATGCGCTCTGCTGTTATTTATTGTAAAAAGAGGGGTGAGGGGAGACCCAGTAATTTCCCCCTTCATGTTTGAATGTAAAAACTGTTACAATTAGATCCTTTAATTCATTTATCCGCTTATTTGCCAATTATATGTGCGCTGGCATATGGTGCTGAACTGTCCACCATAGTCACAGACATATATAAGGCTGAAAATCGATAGCTGGGCTTTCATCTGCATCCAGCTTGATCTTATTTCCCACTATTACTCGAGATTCTCTCATCTCCCCTGATAAAAAGCAATAGAGCTCAGAAATTATCCAGAGAAATAGTTCTGTCAAAAAATGATTTATCTTCTGTGAATAATCATAGAGGTTATTGAATATTTTTAGATTAAGTTAATTACTTGACTATAAAAAGCCATAAATTGAACTCTCCTCATGAGGAGCTTCAGATCTCTTCAAGTCTCTATTTCTTGTTCGCTCTGTCACCCATGTGATTGGGGGGGATTTTTTTTTTTTTTGTCTTATTCTGTCACCAGTGTAATACATTTTGCTTGACCTGATGCAATTGGAGGCAATTGAAATCGTCATCTTACCGTATAGCTGTGATGGTGATATGGTGTGTTGTGTTGTGTTGTGGGTTACATCATGAATAAAGGCTCAAAAAGGGATGAATGCCTTGCAAACAAAGATGGACACCCAGTGATATGGGAACGTGCACTGGCATGGACACGTATCAAAGGAATTCCATCACGCACAATCAGTCACACATAGCTGTTATTCAAATAAAAAAAAAGGACATTTTAGCAATGCGTCAACATAAATATATATAGTGCAATACAAGTATACATGCTGATAACCACTTCCTTCTCCCTTCTTACTACTGTTGCCTTAATGTTCTCTTTTTTTTTTGATCTTCAACTAAGACCGAGATTATACAGACTAATGGCTTAATGGGTTGATCCCTCACTTACATCTCAGGAAGATTTTCTGCATCTCCCCAATGTGTCCTCTGCTTTAGGTATGCAGATTGACTCGTCTTTAACTGGGCTGGACATTTTAAGAGATTAAACAGTTCTTATGTGTTAAAAAAAAAAAGGAAGCAAGCTTTTGCAAAGTGGGCAGGAACTTTCAGATAAATGACCTATTCACCATATGAATACATTATATGTAAGTGTGCGTGTGTGTGTATGTGTGGAATATGGCCTTAAATAATTGCATACTAAACTAAGGGCTCTAATGATAACTTAAACATAGAAATATAAAGGAATACAGTTTTCGTTTGAAGATTTAATGAATTAAACAACTCCACCTTTATAAGACACTTCTGCTGCACACACCAGCATCTTCAGTCAAATTGCACATTTATACCTCACTTTCACAAGACATTTTCAGGACAATTATCATTGTTTTTTTTTGTCAAGACAATGCTGCTCTTAGCCTTTGTGAGCAACTATTTCACATATGTTTTCTAACTGAGACTCCTGGTCAGCCCATGAATTAAATATATGACAAACAAATGTCTGCAGTCATGCCATCAATGATGCTAACATAAATGAAGTTGAGATTTATTTATTGATTCATTCATTCATTTATTTTTTTCTCACAAATCCAACTTAAAATCTTACCAAGGAAAAAGACCAATTAATGAATTTTGAAAGCTAGAGAGGTTGTTGTGTTTTCATGTCCTTACCCCTCTTGGGTGTCATGTAAACGCTCTTGAAATGGTATAAGTAATGACATCTACTTTCTAACATCCTGTTCTATGGATTGTGGTATTGATCACTGATGCGCTCTCTCCTTCCTACATGTTATCGCAGATGAATTTGAAAGATTTTTAGTAAATCAAATCCAAACTTAACTGCCCCGCTTAGTTTTTCTTAAAGGATAGACTTTCCTGCCCTCTGAGTACATGTCTGTGAGATTATTATTATTATTTTATTTTTTTGTATAGTTCATTATCTCTCGGGACCTCTTTGAAATTCTACATGGATGATTATTGTGAATCTATTTGTTTAAAAATCTCATCTCAGGTTTCTTTTTTCTCTCTTTCATTCTGCATTGCCATGGTTACAGAATTTAGCTGATGTTGGTAACTATACACTTAGTGTTTCATGCATATTCCCATGCATCTTTCCTATAGAAATGCCACTGGCCAAAATAAGATGCCGTTTTGGTGCCCTCACTCAGCATCAAAAACACTTAGTACTTCCTCATGCTACAAACCGTCTGACCTCAGGGTAGTTAGATCATTATGTGTCTGCACATAGGCAGATATGATATTAATAGCTGTATTCCATTTTATGTCAAGGGCTTACATTATCTTTCTCATAGCTGTAGGGCCTGCTGTTTGATGTATGGACACATGGTTTACAGAGCAGATAGTCTAAGATGGGAACATTGGTAGAGTGATTTTGTTGATTTTCTGGCCTAAAGCATCCCTTATCCGTGGTGAGGCTAGAGTTCAGTGCTTTGTATGAAGACGCTCAGTGGTTTTCTTGGAAGAAAATCTTGTAACTTCTAAGAACCGCATTATAAGGGATCAATGCTGTTCTGTTGAATTGCTTTTTGGAGAAAAGGACATTAGACTGGAAAAGTTCAGTGTTTATGTTATGAAATTACATTTTAATAAAGAAAATGCAACCAGTGACACTTTCTCTCCCCTGCCTACCTACTTCTCCATCTTGTCTATTTTTACTTTTTAACAACTTGTTATGTGAAATCAGTCTATTCACTACATTTTTTGTCATGCATGCACACAGTGGGGGTTTGTGTCACCAGGTATACCAGGTATACTTGTCTGCTAATTATCTAACAGTAGGAATATCACCTTCCAGACAAAAAGTTTTGCTCTCATTAACAATTTCATTATCACACATATTTTACCTCAGTGTAGCAATCACTTTCCCTGCACATAAGCCTGAATGTGAAATTCAATTGAGGTTTGCCAGAGGTGTAGGTCTTGCACATTGCATACACAGCTAATATGTGTCTCATTTCAAGTGTTAAGCCTTTAGCTGTATCACTTGTGTGTCATTCTGAAGGTGGCAAGAGGATTCTGACATGTTTGCATTCTGCAACCAAGTTGTAAGTCATTAGATTTACCCTGAACTGCCACTGTAAATTAAAAGTAATGACTGCACTATTCCACAGGATCTTATGAGCTTTGGACGATGAAATCTTGTTAAAACCCAGAGCGTGCTCCCTGCTGATGATTAATTTTAACCAACAACAGCAACCGTCAAAAAAGTGTTTTTTTTTTTTTCTCTCCTCTCTCCCATTGGCATATACACAGAGACACACTCCCAGATTACCACACACACACTTAATGATTGCATCAAGCTAAACTAGCTCGTTTATCATCTTACATCACATTACCTTGTGGACCATAGTTGTAGAGGGCAGATGGCAGCACTGGCATTGCTGTGTGTGTGTGTGTGTGTGTGCGCGCGTGTTGTGTGTACTTGCGAGTGAGCACATGTCTGTGTATGTTGGTGCCTGCACTAAGTCTCAGGAGGTGTAACCTGGCACCGCATGCCAAGCTGTGCCAAGTGCTCACAGCTGGCAGCAACCAAGCTGTTGGTCTCTCTGGACATGTTGCCCCCTGCGCCAGGACAAACAGGAAATGAGCCCTGGGGCTCGGCAGGAAGCTGGCACTGTGGCCAATGGGAAGAGATGGGAGGAGAGGGAACAGGAGAGGGAGTGGCAATATAGCAACAGAAGAGATGTCAAAGGGATAAATAGGACTAATCGGGAAGAGGGGAGGTGAGTGGAGGGTTAAAGTATTGATCCACCAATGGAGAGATCCAGAGACTATCTGAGAAGAGTCCAAAAAAAAAAAAAAAAGACGAGAGCCATTGATGGGTTATTGGAAGGAAGGTGTTGCAGAGTCAGAACTAGTCATTCCAGACTGAAACCAGGCTGGACAGTCATTAAAGAAAATGTTTGAAATTTTCAAGCAAATCATCTCTAGTTTCATAGTGTTTTTTTATTCTTGTTTCTTTTATTTATCTTTTTTTTTTTTTTTTGGATTTCTGCGTGTGTCTGACACAATGTGATTAAAACTCCATTTATATAAGATTCAGAGAGACACCAAAAATCAATGAATGCCGTCTTTTAGACACATGTGCATCTGTACATTTACATTCTTACTTGAAGTCTAGTTCCCTACAAGGGAGTGTCAGCCACACTTTTTCTATAGCCTCTAACCTCCTTCTGAGAAAATTGACAATAATAACTTGCAAAAGATTAATCAGCATGCATATCTTACATAGAACCTATGCCAGTCAACAAGCCCTTCTCTAGTGAGTGGCTCACTGAAGCTAGTCTACAAATACCTTTGGTTCGTATATCCAAAGCACTTCCACAGCAATAAAGACCATGCGGCATTCCTGTATTGTCAGCTGCTCCTCAGTGTTGGAGCCCCTAAGTTCACCCAGAGAATACGTAATTTGGTATTTTCACAAAGTCATTGTTCAAGTGAATATTGTCAGCAATTATTCACTTTCTTAGGGAGGAATACAAAGACACACAGCCTGTTGAGGCTATGTAAATTCCAGAGGTACTTTTTCTGCAGTGACCCAAAATCTCATAATTTGAAGATTGATTGAATGGGTCGTGAAAGACAGAATTCAGCTACTCTGTGTTAAACCATCAGATTTTTGGCATGCAGCTTTGATGCTTTCATCCTTTCATCCTCATCAACAGCGAGTAGACAGTGCTGCTTGGACTACCCGCCCATGAAAATGACTAATGACCTGAGCTTTAACCGTTTTTAAGCATTCATCCGAATTAAGCCTTTTTTTTTTCTTTTGGCGTTCACATCAGTTCTATCACAGATCACAGGGGGCACTGTTGTCTCATGGTCCAGCCCCTCTTAGTTGGCCACTGTCTCCTCCTTTCAGCCCTTCATCTTGTGTGTCCTTGCTGTTGTGATGAACTATGCCCGCTTCCGGTGCAACCACTGGACACACTGACCGTCTTCCCCAAGCAGCAGAGCACACACCCTTCATCACCTTGTTAATCAGCAATGAAACCAAGTGAATTGCAAGCCAGATTGTTGACAATTAATAATTTAATCTCCAGATTTGATACAACACTGGTGCTCAGTGCGGCAGCAACCTTCGGAGAAAGCAATATTCATATTATTTTCATTGTCTTCTAGATCACCACTGAGGAGCTATCAAATTTAATATGGACTTCAAATTTGTAAGATGGCAGGCTCCTTTGTCTTTGCTGGGCTGGAAGCAACATTATAAATTCTGCTTCAATACTCATGGGTCAGTTCAGAAGACAGATTAGTAATCAGAGGAATCCTGGTTTAATCCATCACAGTCTATGCTGGAGTGTCCTTGGGCAAGACAGAGACGTGGGCATGTGTTTGACTCCGCATGTGGCCTGCCAGAGTATGAAATAGTGATTTTTTTTTTTTAATTTTAATTTTTTTTTTTTTTTTTGCAAAATCCTTGGAGTTCCCCGGGAAGCATTATACAAAAACAGTTCATTTACTATTTCTTGAAGGTGATTGTAGCTGACTTTCCCATACATGTTGTAAGTCTTCATAAAATTAATAATATATCTGATTCTGTTTCACTTAAAGTGACTGTGTGCATGTCTATATGAATTTTTGTCTGGCAGATTTGTTTTTTTTCTACGGTTATTACTATTTAGAATACAAAAATTGACTTACTTGAGCCTGAAAGAAGCAATGCAAACATGTAATCATATTGCCATGACCATTTCTATAGCTGGCAGCAGATTTGAGCAAAGCCATGATGCATGCTAGAGGGACAGGATGAAAGGTCTCCTTTAAATGAAGAAGCTGTACCCTTTTTCTCTTTCTTTAGGCTCTTTCTATCCTTACTCCACTTCAAGCAGACAAGACAATGATGAGAGCCTGTCCATGGCAGGAAGTTGAATAGGCATGTGTGTGCACAAACACACACTTGCACAAATAGTGTGGTTCATAGTAGCTTTGTAGCTCTGGCCCATTGCCAATTCCCTGTCTGTCTTTCTGTCAGACTGAGCATGTTCATTACAATCTTGACAACATTCCACCGGGGTTGCCAAGGATACCAGCAGACCTACCAGGTCTTTAGCATGTGTGTGCTCGCATGCATGAGGACCAGGATTTTACTGAATTGAAAAACTGACAGTACTGAACTTTTTTTTTTTTTTTTTTTTTGCAAACGTGACCCCACATATACAAACATTCAGCCACACTCTCCCGATCTGGTTCTCTCTAGCCTCCATCTTTTTTTTTTTCTCCTCTCCAGATCATTGTTAATCAGTCTTGTCCCATCTCCTCTCCACTAGCTGTCACTGGCTTGTCAGCAACCTGTCAAAGCCCCTGCAGTCCGTCACACACTACTGCTGTTAATGACATCTGATGACACACATCGTTGATGTCACCCACTGGAGATGACTAGGACTCACTATGCCTGCTGATTTGAAATTGTTTGTGGTGTGCAGTTATACTGTTTTTCAGAATGTCTTAGGTTCTCCTCTGCAGACTTGTAATTCTCCAAATTTTGTTTTATTAATTTACAAGATATTAGTATTTTGCATAACCTATTCTTCTATCAGCAGCCATTATGTTCGGCAATGAAAAGTAGAAGATGGTAGCAGGAATTTATTTGAAGAATACACTTGTGTGTTGCTCATTACAAATCAGCAAAAATAGCACGTTCCATCTTTGCAAGGATTTTCAATCTCATTAATTTTGCACAGACCAGGGAAGTGAGATACGATTACAGTCGCGGAAGATGCTTTTGGAGACTTCTTATGGCAGGTGTGAACAAACACCCATGTTACTGAAAACTAATCACCCAGGGTCCTTCTTGAAACCAGATATACCTGCTCACACTCACTTTACATGACATCCTTGTTCCTTGTCAGAGTGGTGGGCCCTTGATAGAGCCCCCGCTGAGCTGGTAAACCCAGATTGCTCTTCACTCTCTCCTTTGAACCCCCTCATTTTGCATCCCCCCTCGCATACTGTCTCTCACTCCGTCTTACCTCTTTCTGATGCAAGGCCTAACTTTCCTTGTTCTCTCTCTCTCTCTCTTCTCTAGAGGAGGAAGTAGAAAACTTTGACGTGTCCAGTCTCCAGGAGGAAGCTCTGAGGAACATTGAGGCCGACAGCTTCTGGTGTATGAGCAAACTCCTGGATGGCATCCAGGTGAGCATGTGTGTACAGTGTGTGTGCGCTACAAAGAGGTCTTTTGTCATGGATGAAACTTTGGATTTACTCACACAGGGTTTTATTGTTTAATACCACCTCCCTTTTGCTCCCACACTGACCTCAGGTGAGCTCTCTTAACTCTCTCAACACTAAATTCAAACACTGACTGTAAAGCTGTGAGTAACTACACAGCACATTAGGCCCAACAGCAGCCCTAAGGTGGCTTTCACATGACATTAAACTCATTTTTACTCCATATGTTGATATGGGGCTTTAACTTCTACTATGTACACGAAGGGCAATCATTCGTCAATCTTAAATTCCCATATCTCAGCTTCAAACAGCCAAGATCATGAAATCAATGAAAGATCACTGTTCTTTCAATCAGGCATTGGGCCATTTTATAGTGTTTAACTGTGTTTTCTCCACTTTTGTTTTGTCTTTCATTAACTGAAGTTTGACTTCATGTGCTTTGGTGGAAGCAGACAGGCATTGTTATTAACTGGAGTTACCCCTGTGATTTCCTGACACATATTAAATGTTTTCATTGTAGTGTTTTAATTAAGATCTGCATTTCAGCTGTCTGATTTTCCTAAATTAAAAAAATTAGAGTAATTGTTTTTGACTGCATACTCACTGCATATGCAGCTGAACTAAGCGAACAAGCCCCTTACAAAGGGTGCGGTGTGGTTGCAATGAACATGCATGCAGTAACAAATGGGAAATTTTAGGTGATAAGAGGCCATCCCATCTGTAGTCACAAAAATTGAATGGACTCATTTTGTAGCAAATTTACCGAGGTGTATTAGACAAGTCTGTGAGATTATTTTTACAATAGTTAATAGTAATTAATAATAGTTATTGCCATCATGTGCCCTAAATTCTGATTTACTTAAAAATCATTGGTTGTATTATCTGTGTCTCTCATGTCAACACAGAACAGAAACAAAATATAAATTCAATATTTACAGTGGGTCGTTCAGGTTCAGCTTTCTGTGCTTCGAAGGAATGGAATGGTCTTGCATATCTGGGGTCAGATTTCAGCATCCGGGGACCAGATAATTGTATTCAGTCCGAACGTAATTTTTTTTCTTATTTTATTCCCAAACCCTTCTTAATCTGCCTCGCTCTCACCGGTCATGGTTGAGCCATCAGTCAAATGTGCC
The DNA here is from genome assembly GCF_037954325.1 of Fistularia commersonii. Classification (NCBI taxonomy): domain Eukaryota; kingdom Metazoa; phylum Chordata; class Actinopteri; order Syngnathiformes; family Fistulariidae; genus Fistularia; species Fistularia commersonii. Next base: position 15,433,665 of record NC_141288.1, read on the forward strand.
TGCCTGGGATGATTGTAGATTTTCACTTAACAGTACTGCTGTCGCTTGCCATTTCTTGTCGTGCCTCAATCCTTAAACATTTCTTCCCCTCCTTTTACCTTTAGAGTCTCTTTCTAAAGTCAATTATCATGGAAATTTGTCAAAAGATGAGACAACACAGAATATTTTGTGAAGTTATATAACCTATCCAACATAATTAATCTCAGCTGTTTTTGAATCTATCATGACCTTCTTAAAATATTTGCCTCGTAATTTTTTTGACAAATATGATCATCTTGCCTAAATCAAGTCCTTAGTCATCATATGAATCTGTTTTTTGAAAAAAAAAAAAAAAAAAAAAAAAAAAAAAACATAATTTAGGCGATTACTTTTGGAAGGCGATGATATTTAACAATGTCGGTATAAACACAAGTAACCTTGAAGTCACAGGATTTTTTATTGGGATGTCTATTACAAAAACATGAACAATAAAATAAATATGGCTCTCAGTATATTGCAGTTTCTCTATTTTTAACATTAAACAAAAGATTAGGAACACAGTTAAATGTTACATGCACCATCTGGAACATGTCCTGTATATTATTGATAAAGTCTATTATTCCTAAACCCAAGAGTATAGAATTATCACACTTGAACTCAACTACAGATGTTTCTTTAATCCAGCAAAATAATACCTTAATCTCTCAGTTACATGAACAATAATTTTTACTTTAAGCTGTCACATTAAACTACACAATTCTCACCACGATTTCATGTGATGAACCACACCCACTCCCCTTTGTATTTATTTGAATATCTACAAAGGTTATAAGATTTTCATTCAGATTTGAAATATTGGTGCTAAACTCCTTTGCCATACGCATACCCCACGACCACTACATATACACCGTGCACACTAACAACACACACAGACTAGGTGGCACATGTCTTGCTTCTTTAACAAGTTTTAAAATAAAATACCTGAGGCCACATTGAAAAACTGACTAGTCACCTTATCACCTTATCAACTCTGTCTTAACAGAAATTCATGCTGATTCAAATAGAAAGTTTGGCTTTCTGTCATTTACTGTCAAACTTTGAAAAGCCTGCAATCCTTATAATCATCAGTGATAACACTTGCTGTATTTTATATGTCATTAGCATGATTTGCATGCTTGTTGCAGAAGCATCAGGGCTTCTGTACGATCTGAAATTACCCTTGGAGGACTTGTAATTGTAATTTAAGTTTTCTTATTATGTGGAAGAATGTGACAGTTCAGATTGCAAGCTGAACATTTGTATTTGGGATGATAAGTAAGACACAAGGCAAACGTCAGATTCCTAATTTGGCGCTCTGATCAACTGGCAACCCGTCCATTGTGTACCCCATGTCTCGCCCACTAACAGCTGAGATAAGTGGCATGGCAATGTGGACTAGATAATAAATAAATGCAATATCAGCGGAACTCATCACAGTGTTGCTGTAAACGTCTGATTGTTTTAAAGAATATTTTATTTAGATCAACTAAATTCAATTGATCTTGTCCTACAGCTTCTCTGCTTTTGAGTCACTGACTTGACAGCATGGAAAGACATAGAAGTGAGCTGAGCTCTCTTCTCCTGCGGTGGATGAACCCCTAGTCTTAGGAATAATGCTCTTTATATACCACCAGGGCTATGACTGCTGTTGACGATACCAGCAGCTTTGAGACTGTATCACATACATCGTTCTATCGTTACATCGTTCAGCTGGCATTTAGTCAGTCAGTGAGTGGATCATATTGATGATGAATTGGGGTCTTGATGACAGTGTTCAATGTTTTCAAGTCAACTTGATATATTGACATGTTCTGCTGTAAAACCCCTATTGAGGTCACAACCCACCTTCCCTTCCCAAACAAAAATACTTTCCATGGTTTAAGAGTATAAGAATATGCCCACACACACACTATATATATACTGTTTGTTCCATCAGGAGAGTATGGTGTCTCTTTCAAGCTTGGGTTCCCTTTGGACCTTGAGGCTCTATGCTAGATTCTAGCTGTTTCCATGATTTCACTCCTCTGAAATCTACTGAAGTTGTTATCCCACTTGGGAGGTGACTGCTCCCAGTGGCTCAATCATGTCTGGGACCAATTCTGCCTTCATGCTTCACATCTTCCCCAACTACTCCTTGAGGCCCTAGCATTTCTCTGGCTTCTTGACTTTTTCTGCCTGATGATACTACGGCTTCAGGTCACTACATTCACCCCTACAGTTGTCTTCTGCTGCTTGTCCAACACCACTATGTCCAACTCTGATGCCATTACCTGTTTGTCCATCTTGAACTGAAAGACCTGCAGGATCTTGACGTGGTCATGCTAGATCACCTTCAGAGGTGTTTTCAAAATTGATCCCGGGACTTCCGGGCCATACTCAAATGGCCCATATACAGATGTTCCTATGTATGATAGCAGCCACCTGGCTATGATGCTCTATGTATGCCTTCCCTGCCATCATCTTAAACCCCTCTCTGGTGTGCCGGATCATCTTGGGGGATCTTTGCACAGCTTGGGATCTTGTCGAGTTTGATATACCCTGGCCTCAATCAATCTTGTGTTCAATGTTTGCTCTTGTGAAGTCAAAATCAAAGCCTCTGTGCTGTCTTTTCAATCCAGCCTCTTCCAGTCACTCGTATGTTTCTTGCGATGTCAGCCACTCCTTCCATGCCACGCATGGGCTTGTCTCTTCATGAGCTCTTTTGGCTCCTCTTTAGTCGGCTTCTGCTGCTTGAGGCATTCACTCAGCAGGTCATCATTTTGGGCCCTCTTCCTGATGTACTCAAGGAGGCTTGCTGTTTTCTCCTAAATAGTAGCTCTGACTCTCACTAGTACAAAACCTCCTGTTTTCTGCTTCGCATTTAGCCTCAGGACTCTGGGCCTAGGGTGAAACCCTTTGCACATTGTAAGGAGTTGTTTTGTTCCCCCAGGATTACTGTACTCTCGCCCAGCTGCCATTGTGTTCAGGGTGTCTTTGCTTCTTGGGGCTTGGTATTCAGTCTCGTTGTTTGGGGTGATGACATCCTCTCACTGACCTGTTGTCCAGGTTCCGCCCTTGCCATAGCAATTTAGTACAATAGATGAGAAATATTGTACCTCAACAATCTCTAATTGCGACAGCTGCTTGTTCTTGCAGATGTAAGTACTGAATCATCTGAGATATGGGGTTTTTGAAGCATCTCATGTTATCTAGCATAGAACAAAAAAATTGTTTGACCGTATAACTGTGCCAAATATGTTTATGTTTACAGAAATTGAGGGAATCCGTACTTTATACTTAACGTATGTTTAGTTTATTTAATTTTTCTTTATAATCATCCCCTCCCTCGCCACTGAGAAAAGCAAGCCAATTAGCACCTTTCCTTCAAAGAGATCTTTTCTTTACAGACACAGTACTTTGTCAGTGTAATTCACAATGCCAAAATCACGGATTTGCATTTTCTCCCCCGTGTCACGCAGACCTGGATAGAGACACCCCATACTGGATATTAATTAGAGGGAACTTACCAAATCAGCATGTCATTTTGCTAATTTGAACAAGACATTCAGCAAGCACTCTTGTAAACAAGTGACAAGATGTTTTTTTTTTGTTGTTTTTTTCCCTGTTATAGCCACAGCTCCTTCATGCTTCAGTCATGTGCTGCTGCCTCTTCAGAGATTAAATGGAATTACGAGACAAGATGAACCAACATTAGTCTCTTAAACCCAACATTACCTACTTAGAAATGATATCTTCAAGGAAAGATTATGTATACTCCATTCTGCTCCGGTAAACAAGAAAGAAAAAAATATATAAATGAGTCCACAGGTTTCATATCGTATTTCAAAATACACCTTATATTATGAGACCTAATGAATTGTCATCCCCCTTGCTAAAGATAATTGTGTGTGTGGACACACATAAATTCATATCACTTGGTAGGATATTAATTTAAGAAATTAATAGACACTGTGCCTTGTTCCTGTGAGGGAAAGCAGAGCTTGAGAGTAAAGGAACTAAGACAAGAATAGAGTGTGGGTCATTGTGTACGCATGTGGATGTGAATGCTTGGTGTTGTCCCTCTGCTTGTGTTTGTTTGTGACCTTGGCTCCAAACTAATTATGTACAATGCATCAGGGAAGCCCATGTTTCCCCCTAATGCTTTTTAAACAATCTGGCAGAGGCTGAGTGCCTCAGCACCATAATTAGTTGGTGATCCTTAACTGACCTCATCTGAAACCATCTCACATCCACTATATACTATTAAACCAAACCAGGCTCCTCAAGGTGGGGGGTCTAAGGTTTACATAGAGAGCCTGTCTGTGCAATCACATTACTCACTGTTTTTAAAGCATCTCATAAATATCCAGAATATCTTCTGGGACTTCAGTCATGCTGTTTTGGACCTATTTGTGAAAATATTTAAAGGGGTTTAATTGCGCCACATTGCTCATTGAAGGAGCAGTTTGGAAACTATCAAATTCTCACGAAGTGCTGGGTGGGAAAATACAGCATCCCTGAATGCATCCCTGAATTACCTTTTGTGGGCTTTTCTAGCATCTTTCTGTGATTACCGGTACAAACTGAAAATACTTACATACAATGAAAAATGTCTTATCTTTTAATAAAGTAAATTGGCCATTTGCTCTGGTTTTAGTGTTTTAGTGCCATGCTTCTCTCCACCCTCAGTGAACTGGCTATTTTGTCGTCAATTAATTTAAGCAGCTTCTCTAATGGGTTACTTCTTTAATTAGCAGCCCTGCAGCCTCCTTCCCCCAAGGAGCAGACTGGAATTAAAAAAAGAGAGAGAAAAAAAAGTTGGAAGCAATCAGTCGATTTGACACGAGGAAAATAAGAATAGCTTGTGCAGCTGTCTTGTGTCTTGATGTTTTTTCTCACTCCTCACAATAACAGGTGCACATTTATTGTCACATTGGTAAACCATTCGGTTCCTTTAATGGAGTGGTACTGTAAGAGTACTCAAAATATATGTTATCATTGATACATCAGAAAACACACACACACCAGGACTTCCTGTTTCCCCCAAAATATTGTCCCTTAAATAAGAGAAGACAGCTGTTCATATCTCCTAGTATGACTATTTCAGGTACTGTAAAATGATGTTAGAGACACTGGTGCGAGTGTATTTGTGTGATTTTACTGTACCGTAGGATACCAGCACATGGCACTCTGCATCTCATTTTCATATCAAACAAGTTTCAGGCAAGAGCAACACTGATATCTGACATAATAATAAAAAAAAAAAAAACATGAAATACTGAAAACAACATGAAATACTGGTGTAGAAAGGGAAATGTTACTCCTGTGTAAATGTCCGGTGTTTTAATCCCCTATAGCGCTTTTACCTTTAAAGAATAAACATCTTCATTAGCTTAAGAATTATGATTGATTACAAAATGTAAACATCAAACAGTAGATGCTCAACTGATCGGTTTATGTATCTCTGCCAATTTGACCCCGCTTTTTCAGTAGCAGCCAATAAGTCATTTGCTGTGCTAAATTGGACAGGGCCTTTGGCTAACTTATGTTAAAATTGAACATCATTGTCTGATAAATGCCAGTAGGTACTTATATATGCTAATCTGATATTATAATTTGATTACATGTCTCTACAATACAAGGGTCAACCAAAATGACAACTGCAGTGGCTGCATGTAACAGTATGTGTCTAACCTGCTGTGCCAAGAGAGGAAAACCAAGTCAAAAAGTTCCAAAAGTCCATTATTCTTTTAGCACACCCCCGAGGGCTCTCAGTTTTAAACTCAGCAGATGAACACCTGCCTTTTATGCTAATTCTGCAGATATGCCTCTTACAGCAGGGGCTCTTATATGTATTTTTTCAGCCCAAGACCTAATGTTGAGATTTTCATTTCACCCTGGGATCTGAACTTATTATATTTCACCAGTAGTCTTGACAAATGGAGATCCTGCATGAAAATATGGCTCAATTTTTCTCCATCAGCACTCCTCCTTTTCACTTGCTATATATTATACGGAACCAACATGCACAGACGTACAAATGTATTGTACTTTTGAATTCAGCATGCAGGTGTGGTTGTTAATGTAAGTTAAGCGCCGCTATTCTTTCAGATACATGCAAAATGTTTTGGCCGGAAACTTTTACAAGAGAGTGAACTGTTGCACTGATATCAGATATAACATGACCCCTTTGCATCGTACAATATGATGAATCATACAATCAATTTAAAGCACGAAATGGTCAAGAAAACTGTTTCTCGCAGCTCCATGTCTACTTTGCTTCAGTCCCTCCCCAGCAGCACGTTCACAACGCTCATTGTCAGGGCAACCATCTGTTTCCGCAGTGCAGCTCGAGATGGGGTCTCTGTCGAGAGGGAACAGGGGGCTGGGAACTGACGTCTAGCAGACGGTACAGAAACCAAACCAGACCACAAGTCCGACTCCCCAAGGAATCCCTACTGTCACCTTGGACTGTCACTCAATCCACCACACACACGCTGACAGCTGGTGTGTCTCATGTTAGTGTGATACTTGACAGCATGTTTGTACATTGTTAGTCTTGCCTGTCTGCTAAGATATATTAGGCATATGAATGTACCCAATGAACAACTTAGACCTCGAAAACCTTCCCGTAGAGATTCGCGCTTCTCAATATTCTCTCCTCTCAATTTCCTTGTAGCCATCAACAGATTACGTGGCGTTATATCAGCAAAGCCAGACAACATGTAGATTGACAGAGATGGAAACAGCATGAGGCTATGATATGGGGCTAAAGGCTGAGAGGGTAGAAAATCAGGCACAGGAAGGATGGATGGAGACATTTATCTAATAACAATTGAATAAAAGAAAGAGTGCCCTGTAACTCTGGATGAAAACCTTGTTAGCAGAGAGACAAGTGGTGTAAATCATATTACAGGGTAAGGCAAGACAAGTGTGTTTACATTCAAAGAACCAGTCCCAAAGTGCCTATTATGTATTTGTAGCATTCATAGTGTATATATACAAAAGCACCATAAATGCTATATTTATGCTGTCCTGCATTCGCCATGAAATACAGAGAAAAGATTTCAAGGCATAGTTTGAAAAATTCATTATTATGTTTTCTTGACATGAACAGTGCATGACTGACATGAGGTTTTATTGTAATCGAGTCAATGGTGAAGGTGAAATGTCACTCTTCTTTTTTTTTTTCTCAACCCCTCGCTTCTTAGGAATGAGACTATGGTCAAGTGTTTCTAATCATCAAATGTGGAAAAAAACAAACAAACAGCAAATTATCCCTGATTCATGACCACTATTTCCTCGCTTAAAGTGAAGGTCTACAGACAGATGGTGTCAAACCTTGAACAGATTGTACAGACTTCAGGGGCCAATTTTAAGCAATATGAATATCTATCACCCGTCTTCAAAGCAGCAAGTATGTGACATATTTTATTTTCACCCTAGCTTTGATAAAACTGATGATTATTTACTAATGTAGTCTGTAAAATCATGCATGTTTAGGTTACACACAAAAAGGTGAAATCAAAAGAAAAAAGAAAAATGTCAATTATAACAACTTGGGTATGTCAATGGATAGAGTCAGGTAGTGTCCATTGATATCTGGTCCTCATCACACCTAAAATAATGCCAAACTTTTTGCAATATCAAGATCTGAATTTCAGTTTTGTACATGGCCAGTCATCACTCCTCCTGTATAAACACTTTTGAAGTTACACGTTATCGGAAAGCATTCCTCAGTATGACACCAGCATGGCCTGGCATTGGATCACGACTCATTCAGTAGAAACATACCGGTAATTGAATCAAAAATGCTAAATCCTTCTACTGCCCTGAATAACTAACTGAATATTTACACCTTTGTCTGTGTTTTTTCCTTAATCACAACCTGTCATCTGTTTTCTACGCTCACTTTTCGCCCCTCTCACAAACGCAGACACAACGACGAACAGATAACTACTCTGTCCTTTTGTCTTCTCAACAATACTGAATGTCTATTATTGTCTGCCCTTTATCTTTACCTGTCATCTCTCTTATTCTCTCATTTCTTTCTGTCCATCTTTTTCTCACACACATACACGCTACCCTTGCGGCATCGTAGTGTCCGTTATGTCCAACTTGCTGATAGACATCCGGTACTACAATAGAAGGCAATCTTAGTCCGGCACTGAGCCATTGTTGTCACTAATAGAATGGACTGAGAGGTGAAGAGCTGCTATTGATTCAGCTGAATGAGAGAGAAGACGGGACAGTGAACACCACATCAAGAAAAGGGGAGGAAAAGAGACTGTTGAAACATGGTCGGGAACTTCGTGCTTTTGAGCTTGTTTTATGCCCTTTTATTCGCAAAGGGACAGTTTGACTTCCGTGGTGGGTCAGATGTGGTGGATGGACAAATTGCGGGAGAACAGGGAAAAGCATGAATAATGAAGAAGAGAGAGTTGGTTTCCTCCTGTTGCCTCATCTGGTCAAAGTTCCATACTGTTGGATTTTACAAAGAGAGGGACTTGGTGAGGGAAAAAAATAAAATGAATACAGAAGGTGAGAGAGTAATGGGATGAAAATAAGAAAATGCTACCAGAAGCCAAGAGAGGTTAGGCAGGCAAAGTAAAAAAACAAGGAAATTCGGTAAAAATTGACAAGTACTGGAATAAGAAACGAGTGCATGAGAAAAAAAAAGATAGAAAATAAAGAGTAATTTCTTCGTGGTTTGATTAAAAAAAAAATCACATCCAACTAAACAACAATTTCAAAATGTAATGTACTAAAGCACCCGGGAACACCAGGGAAACTAAACAAAGAAATGGAGACCTCATAACATGTACAAAACACTTAAGACAACTGTAGGCTCATTAGCATTTCCAAGGGGATGAAAATAGAAGAGAAAATGGGAAAAGCAGGGGAGGGCAAAGGCGCACAAAGAGGAATAAGAGGAAAGAACAAAGGGAGAGCTGTGGAAGATTGTAGAGAGGGCTTAAAATTCATGAATGGGGCAAATCTCAAGTCAGTTTTGAACATTTTTTTTTTCGTTTTGCCATTTTTCCACTCCTCCTCAGTGGCTGCATTTATCCATACTTAGTTCTGGATCCACTTTTCTCCCCTCTTTTCATTCAATGCATACTCCTGTTGATTCTGCCAGGGAAACAAAAACGAACACGATCAAATCTATAAATTCTTATCCTGCATTTTTGGGGACATTTTAACAGCTCAGTCTGCCAAACAAAGTCCAGACAGAATCTATAATGTAAAAGTAGAAAATTGCAGCCTCTGTTGAATCACTACTGCCAAACAGAAAAACAAGTCTTACCTCAAACATCAACAAGCCTCTGTGTTTGATTTGCTTGTCATTTTTTTTTAAATGTGACATATTTTAACACTGACAAGGGATCTAGGATGGGGAAGATGTGATAAAGAATACCCAGTCAGTTAGATATGTAAGACAAAACAGGAGGGATGAAATGGAATGGGGAGAATACAGTATGTGTGAGAACAAGACCAAGATAAAGAGAGCATGACTGATTGAAAAGCATTAGGTGTGTGACAGAGGATAAAGCATGAAAGAGAAGGTCAGCTATGGAGAAGGGGTGTAGAAGGAAATGGAAAGCAAAAAAAAAAATTGACAGATTTGGGGGCGGAAAGGACCGTGAACATGGCGAGAGGACAGAGTTGGTTTAAGTGAGCAGTTTCAGTAACACAAAAGTGAATATTGTACTTTCATCCAGCTGCAAATGTGCTCAATGCTTATATTGTACCTTGTACCAATACAAGTTTAACATTTTTACAAAAAATGAAAGAACACAAGATTTTGAGCAATTACTATATATTTGAGTGGTCATATTAGAACTATAGTTAGACATATTTTTATCACCCTCAGGCTTGGGTTTAGTTAATTTTTTTCTTTTTTCAGATTTAATTTGTCATTACACAGTTACCATTTCCGTCTATTGCTCAATAGCACAAAATATATTGTACATAAATGTGTGCGTGCGTGCATGTATGTTATTCTGCACATTTGCAAAATAAAAATATCAAGCCAGGCGTTTCACATTGTGTACTTGTACTCAGTTGGTGACCAATCTCATTAAATTGACTGAATCTGATATCAAATTATTAAGTTATATGATCGTTGTTGAAATTAGACTGTATTTTGAAACAAATTATTCACTTAGTGGGTTATTTTAAGCCACCACACAGAAAAAAAACTAAGAAAACAAGTTATGCATTTATTCAGAGGCAAGGGAGAGATGAGTCAATGGTTAGATGCTTTAGATGAGAGCGATTGGGGAGGTCATGGTGGGGAATATGGTTTCTGTCCTGCCAGTTGCTGATGGACTAAGAAGGACACACATGCCTTGGTTCTGCTGAGCCTGAAGGACAGCAAGACCTGTTTATTGCAAAATGCCCCCCTCTTTGTCCTTCTCATTTTCTCTCTCTTTCTCTCCAGTTGTTGGATAGTTTGCAACATCAGCTGTTCTCCAGCCACTCCAAAATGACCCCTCTAGGAAACATAATCCTCGTTGTGCATGTCTGTCTTAAGTGTCCACTGAATGGGTTTCTGCTCACACTTGTATTATGTTCTGCAATTCTGTGCAACCAGCACTGTTCACTCCTGAGGTCATTAACAGATTCTGTTTTTACTATTTATTATTTATGTGAGAGTTTTTTTTTTTTTCTCTTAATGTTTAGAAAATCCACTAAATGAATTCTTAGGCAACTTTGCACTTTGTAGATTTTTTTTATTTATTTATTTATTTTTTAAAAGGTAAAAGTATCAATATCTATATGTGTTCCACAGAGTATTGTAAAATGAGTCACCATATTTTTCCACACATTATATCTATGTAATGATTGATATCTACAACAGCTTTACACCACTCTAGCCAGCTAATGCTCAAACTTTCTTATCCATCCGATATTGTCCAAACTCCAGATAAGGGATTGCTAGCTACCAGACAGGGACAAGATTAAAAGATAGTCATCGGCCATCAACTGACAGAAATAGTTTTTAATCTGACCATCATCACATATGAGGCCAGGGCCTATCCATGGTTGAGTTGTTATGTCGAGTCACGCTGACAGCCGGCCCTCTGCTTTGCCTCCAAGGCCTCGGCATACATGTTGTGCCCCAATAGTGGTAGTTGGACAGCATTAGGTCGATGGAACAGTTTTTTTTTTACAGGATTTTCAAACTTTGTGTGAGTTCTGAAACACAAAGATATTTGTCACACCCCTCAACCTTTCCCTCTGAAAATGACCATTGGTGTAAAAATGTGTTTCAAGCCATTTTGTTTATGCATTGTACAACTCTAACTTTTGGGGTAATTTGCCCAACATCAATGCCCAATAAGGGGTCTTTTTCAAAGTAAGTCCAAGAAATTAAAAGTAAATATGACACATACTCCTGCGTCTTTCCTCTTCACTTTTGATGTTCCTGAAGGAGGTTATGCTTTACTTGTGTAAAAAATTAAAAGCGAATTGTCATACATTTTGTTTCAGCAGTGTAACAGGAGTCTAGCAATCACCCTCTGATTCTTCCCTGCCAATACGGTGCAGCACTTTTCTGACTCTGGAAACAGCCAAAGTCAGTTCTCACTGAATTTATACAAAAACTCCATGGCTGATTCCAACTAACACTTTGGATGAAACCAAGCCAAAGAAGTGCAGTGTTCTTTTTCTTTTTTTGTTTGATCTGGGGTTAGTATGTACTCAATGATGATGATGATTGCAATGTATATGTTTAATGCTTCTACTCCTCACTTACAAAAATATTAGCTATATGCAGTGCAATTACAGTGCTTCTATCTACATATTCCAGGGTTTGGAAATATTAGGAAGAAAAAAATGAACACATTCTTGCCATATTTAGATATACACCTCATAATGACCCCGTCATCGATGAGCCAATTAGACATATGATTGGATGGTTTCATTTTTTGATTCCTTTTTTTTTTCTTCCTGATTTATTTTGTGGTGCATTTAAGTCAACAACTTCTTTCTAGCAAGGTTTCAGTTAAGGTTTGCAGACTTTTTTAAAGCAAGGATATTTGAACAACCAATAAGATGTTTCCCTGATTTTTACCATTTTGCCCATGTTTATCATTGTAGACATTTAAAATCTGTATCTTAATTTTAATCATGAAAAAAAAAAAACTATTTCACATTTGTGCTTTGTACATTGGCCGACTCTTATATTGACAAGTGATTTTTCTTCCTCTCAGGACAACTATACATTTGCACAGCCAGGCATCCAGAGGAAAGTCAAAGCCCTCGAGGAGCTGGTCAGCCGAATTGATGGTTAGTCATCTTCCTTGCCTCTCTCCGTCCATCCATCTCTCCAACCATCCATAAAGTTCTTTCTTTTCAAAGCTTGGACATTTTTATACTTGATTTTCATTTACTCTCTTCTCTGCCTTGTTTCCTCTCACTGTTCAGAAATTGGGCATTACAAAGGGCATTTAAAATTGCGGTCTTTAATTTGGAGTTTGTTTTTCTTTAATAATACAGTTTTTTCCGACTGAAAATGAACAAAGAATCATCATTTTGTTTTTTTGAGTAAAAAAAAGGCACACAAGGTTGTCATTCAAGGGTTTCCACTGACTACAGACTGCATCTAACCAAAAATAGAAATGCTTAACTTTTAAAAAAATATCAATGTTGGGCCTCAGGAGAAATTAATCTTCCGTAATGCGTCTTATGTATCAAATCAATCTAAAGCCATATTGAAAATCCAGTACCTTGTCTACAAGCGAATAGAGCATATAACTTGTAAATTTGCTCTAATGAGAGTTTATTCCCTTCATTGCCCCACAATTGCTAAAATGCTGAAACTTTCTTTGACAGTTTGAGTTTGTGTGAGAATGAGATACACACCAGGAAATAATGTGGTTTCACGGCTCAATATTTCAGAGGGTTTTGTTTGTTTGTAATTGCACGACACTGTGACTTGAATTCTCATTTTTTGTTCCAGTTGGCTGTCAGGTAAATGTGTTGATTATTGCTGCGAAACAGTAGCCTACGTAGGGCTGGGAGTTGATGTTTGCTAAAAGAGTGAACTCGGCTCAAAACAAAATCACACGCCTTTTAGCAAGTTTTCTTCTCACTTTTAATGATAACAGTTTAAGTCAAATTACATCCCCACTGAATCAATAGATAAATTCCATATAAATATTTTTAAATGAACGGTGTTATGGATATATGCTCCCATATGGTGTCTGGATCTTTTGGAAACTGGAGCTGGGAATGACTGTATTTTCCGGACTATTGAGCGCACCTCAGTGTAAGCCGCACCGGCTAGCTGATCGCCATCTTGGGCTTCCTCCTACGTATTAAAACTGTTAAAATCATCTTCTTCGGTGTCGGAGTTGAACCGACTCAGAATTTCCTGGTCATGTCATCGGTCTGTTATTAACAAGGATAGATTTTTAGCGGCGTGAAGTTCGTTAGCCCCCCACCAAAATCCATAAATTGGCTGCATTGTTGTTTAGGGAAAAAAGTTGCGGCTTACTATTCGGAAATGATGGTAGCTCTGAAAAGCACCTTTGTAGCGTTTTTTAAATTTTTTTAGCTGATCTACTCTCTTTTTTTCTTTCTCTGTTTTTTTTTTCCCCTGTTAGACCTTTTGCCGAAATGATGGTAGATGACTTGTTTGTGAAGGATAGCACTGGGATGACTTAAACATGAATAAGAGATGACTGAAACATCTGTAAGAAGTTACCCAAATGATCAAGCCAACAGTTATCCATCCAATTAAGCTTTGTTGTTTTTTTTTTTTTTTTTTGCTTCTGCTTTTTTTTAACAAAAAAAGATGTTATCACGATGCCCCGAATTCAAGTAGACTCTGTGATCCAATCTGAAACACATATCAACAGTGTGTTCCCAGTGGTTTACTTATAATTGACTCTGCATGAAAAAAAAAAAACATTACTATGGATCTCACCTTGTTTTGTTTTTCTTCACATTTGAGCTCAATTGGAAAATCATTCAAAATACTTCCCCTTGCGTTTTACTTAAAATATAGATTTCTTTTTCTTTTTACGGCCCTACGATGCACCATGCTAAGCAAGGCCTCATCAAAACTGGCGTTTGTACATTGGTCATGTTCTTCGCCAACCTTGGTGCTCGACTGTCCTGTCACCTGCTCTGTCAACCAGGAAGGCAACTCACATCCCACATGCTGCATTCAAATGTCCACATCAATGGAGACTGTGAATGCATGTTTTTGCTCCCAGGTGTGTTCAGTGTCTCAGTTTTTGTGTGCGATCGAGGAATAATTTTGATGAGCGTTGCCACCGCTAACTTCAAGATTGTGTGTGTCTGTGTGTGTGGGTGGGTGGGTGAACGGGTGTGTTCTGCCTGTGTTTATAAAGAAATAAATTACGTGAATAAAAGAGAAGGAACAAATGTAAGCCTTGCCACACCTCGATAAAGCTATAAAAAAAAGATTCAAAATGTTTTAGTGTATCTTATTCCAAAAGTGCCCTGTCATCATAGAAGGGGCAGAGCCATTTTCTACCTCGCTAGCTTGACATTACCCCATCTAATGAGATCACAGATAGCATTTATCTTGTGTTACAGCATTGGTTTTCGCTTTGCTATCGACATGGCATCTGTTTTGGGAACAATAGCCTCTCGTCTCTTCAAATTTACTTATCAGCGCTTTTCAGCTGCAGGGTTAGCGAGGGTGGAGTCGTATCTATCATAACATGCAGGTGCCGGAATGATGTATGGAAATTTAACAATATTGGTTTTTCAGCGTTGATATGAATCCTGAAGACTGTCCCGAGAATATGTTATTGTTTTTCTACTCTTGTGTTTGCTTTCCTGATGGCCCGTCTAATAGTTTCGAAGATCTTTGCCTCGTATGAATTGCAACGTAAACCTATTCTTCAGATGAAACTGGAAAACATTAGAAAAAGTAAATAAGCAATGGTGTAACGAATGAGTATCGTATCACTCAGGTGTCTCATCCATTTTCGGGACATAAGTGATGGATGGGGAATTTTGTAAGAAAGTCTAAGCGAAGACAGAGAGATGGGAAGGAGGAGGGTGATTTTCTTGACCTGGCTCAGTGTATTATTGAATTAATGATTACAGGACTGGGTCAGCAGGGGCAGGACAATGCTGATCTGTCCGTCCCCTTGGTCTTTGTCACCCTCTCATCTTTCACATGGAGAAGAGTGATAACATGCAATGCCTTAAGACTATATCCCCTCTCACCATTTTATCTTTTCGAACTATTTGACAGGAAAAAGAGCAGATATAGTGAAAAGGTTTGGATTTGTGCCACTTAGGCTTTTGATTCCTCAGGGTTCCTCCTTTGCGCCACTCTCCAACCTATCTTTAAGAATTCTGACACTATTTTTAAACTAATCACGGGGAGGAAGTGAGAGTTGAATTTCCTGTGCTCACGTTCTAGGTACTTGGCACAGCCAGGTATCCAATTAAAGGAAAAAAAAATGCAAATGCCATGTTTATGAACATCACAGGGCAGCAATCATTAGTCAGTAATGCCTTTAAACCGACCTTACAGTTCAGTGCCTGTGGTCTATAAGGCCAAGATTTTTTTTTTTTTTTCTGCCTTTTGCACAGATTTACAGTTATTTATAGATTTAAAGCTCTCTACACAGTTTTTTCATACAATTTTTATCTTATTTTCATTTTTATTTTACTTTTATCCATCTTTTTTTTATTTTATTTTATTAATTTATAGATATCCCTTGTACCCTCCAATTGCCCCCCAAGGACAAATCTGTTTCTCTGATTTATAAACACAAAGGATATTTTTTAAATCGAAACCATTAGAAAAATTAAATTTCTCAAATATGCTCCAGAGGGATCAAATTTAGCCTGGAACCTTAGACCTTATTCAAGTAAATTGTAAAGCTCTGAACATTTTGAATTAATTGTGTAACATAGTGTTTTCTGCAAATGTCTCCCGTATTTAGGCCCACAGCAAAAGCTGTGACTCAAATAAAAGTGACATATTTTTTTAAGTTGAAAAACTACAATGTTATTTTTTTTTGGAGCAAAACACAATTCCCTTTACTTTGAAATTCCATTGCTTCCCCCTCTCTCTGTCCCTCACCTCACTTCACAATCCTACTTGTAATAAGTGACGCAAACTCCTATTAGCTTTGCTTGACACTGGCAAATGTATCTTCTCAAAAGACAAGCAACTTTGTAGGCATGTTTGTAAAGTTTCTCTGATCTCTTTATCTATGCCTTATCTCTTTCTTTGGATTTGTTGCAAGCAAGTGAATTAGACCAAGTTCATCAACATGCAAATTGCCTAAAGGTGAATTTAGTTATGCAAATGAGGAGTGTACTGGAAGCACGTGCGCAATGCCTGAATCGCATTAAAAGGCTGGTTGCTGGATTGTAAGACTGTTTTGTATAATGAAAGGCAGAAATTTCTTGTGCTTATGGGTTTGAAAAGAAGAACATACAATTGAGCAACCTTTTTTTGTTCTGCTATACTTTGCGGCGGTTATACTTTGTTTTTGTTTTTTTGTTTGTTTGTTTTTTGGAAGGCATTTATTCAGTGCATTCACATTTTCCGCACAGAGGTTCTTCATTTGGTTAGGGGGTTCGGGTTGATGGAATCTGTGTATTTTATATGAGCAGAGTTTTTTAGACCCATACAATCCACAGAACACTCCTCAAAACATTCTTTCATCATTAGATGCTTTGATTCTAACAAACACGCTGTGATTTCTGCCATTAGAAAGCATTTCAGTTGGGTAAACTGGGACAATGTGACTGTTTATGAATACAATGTCACACCAGCATATCCTCCGTCACATTTGCTGCAGTCTCCCTCTGGCTAAGCGGTAACAAACAGGGGACCTTGTGGTTTGTGATGTGAAAGGAATAAATAACCACTCTACCTGAACAGAAAAAAAAAAAAAAAAAAAAAAAAAAAACTTCACAAACTGGTCCAATAACTCACAGAAAATTTGTGTGCTATTTCTGTATGTATGCTTTATACTCGACCTTGTTATTCAGCGCTTACATTTGTAACTGTTAGGGAGGATCCTGCCAGAGGATGTTATTTTTCATACGATGGACAAATAAATAGGTTTATTTGGAGGGTGACCAGAACTTCTGACTTCTGGTAATCAGTAAGGGGTCAATATTTTCTCATCTTGAAATAGTCAGTGATGTATACAACATGTAAATGGATGCCCTAAAAATTAAAGCTATTCATAAGGTAGCAGTAATGTGGTAAAACTTAAGTTAAACAATTGTGCTGAAGAGGAAAAACATGTCGCCAGTTATGTATTTTCTAATTTGTTCAACAAACTGTATTCGACACCTTCATAACACTTCGTTTCCAGCACCTCAATGAGGTTATCTTTTTTAGTCGTAAGGCCTCAGCATGATGTGTCATTACTGGGCAGCTGTAAGGTGTCAATTTGTCTCTTTTCCGTTGTACAGTTTATTATATCTGTTGTCCTATTGAAAGGTGTTTGAATTTTACAGGTTTAATTGGATTTGGTGGTGTGGGTTACAGGGTAACCAGACAAATAATAAGTCATTGAAGCACCTGGTTACATAAGATGGTTACAAAAGAGGTCTTTAAAAACTTGTAAACTGTATTTCACTAGGTTTGCGCTGGTTCAAAGTGGAAATGCTAAAGTAAATTTTTTTCAGTTTGTTCCAAATGAATATCATGATGCAAGCCCAGATTAACTGCCAACGATTGTCCTCTGCAGATGTATACAACACTGTTATATGAATACAGATATGAAGAATCAAGAATTAGTATATCCCTACTTAAATGCTTTTTCTTATACACAGAGTTAATTAGCGTTAGATTAATAGTGTTTACAATTTTCACAAGATGAATGGCATCTCGAATTTCTGAAAAAAAAGTTGTGGAATTAAAAGAAAATACACCATCTGGTAAATTGTTTTAGTTGATTTAACAAATATAATAAATGTGTTTGCATTAAAAAGTGCACAATTAAATTATGTTTATCAGTTTTTTTCAAAAATAAGTAAAACTTGTTCATTTCAAACCATCTCTCAATGATATGTGTACAATACAATCTTTTTTTTATTTTTTTTTATTTCTAGATTTGTGGATTTGTTCATTTATCTATAAACTTTAAGAAAGTAGTGCAAAATGTTGGTCACTGTTTCCCCTATATCAAAGTTGACTTCCTGACATATCTTCAGGTCAAACTTACTTCAGTTTCAAAGAAATATAAGGATTTAATGTTGTTTTAATTTGACCGTCATAGAATAATGACTTTTGTTTCTTGATATGAGATATGAATGAATAATTGATATGAATAATTTCATTTGTTGTTAATTAAAAGAAGATTACAGCTCATTGACTAATCATCCTATTTGTAAATCCACACACGGATAATCATTGCATACAATGCATTAAGCTTAAAAAGGCGCAAAACATACAATCTCTAATTCTAGGATTACAGAAGTCAGTGTAAAAGAAAAGAATAAGGAATCCGATGAGTATATATGCTTTTGGACAGCGATGTCCCTAGTGTAGTCACTGAAGGGAGGGGTGGGCAGTTTGTAATTGTATTGCAAAAAAGCAATTAAAAAAGATTTATAGGCCAAAATGAATGAAAGTAAGAGAGTGAAAAAAGAGGAGGGAAAACAAAGAAGGAAAAAAAAGGGAGACGGAAAAAATGTAGCTGTAATTACGTTTCGTACTGAAGAGAGCAATAGGTCAGGCAGAATGGGCTTCATCAGCAGAACCCGGGGAACCACTCACCAGTCACTGTATGGCCTCTGACCCACGCCTGTCCACCTGCACTTCACTAGCCATGGGCTACAAGTTCACCGTGGAGAGCAGGCCAGTCGGCAAATCGGCCTCTGTCATACGCCGTGGCAAGAAGGAAGACATGACTCATCAGTCAATCAGGTTCCATGAACGATGCGCCCCCCCAAACCTCCCGTAGCACTTGAATATCCGCGGCCCAGCATGCTAAGCACTGTGCCAGCTGGACGTGAGCCCGGGGTTAAAAAGTTTTACAGCTTCACTTTATTGTTTATTTATTTATTTATTTTTTTGTCTTCCAGTCGCAATCATTTTTTTTCCCCGATATTTTAATTTTAGATCCTCTCCTACTGTGACAAGTCCATATGACAAACGACTCACCCTCCCACCGTGCACCTCACGCACCCCTTCTTCCTCGTGTTTGGCGAAGTCACTAATATTAGGCAGAGCAAGTTCATTAGTGTAATTTAACATTGTCTCAAGTCGTTCCACTCTCTCCCCCTCTGTTTGGCGGCCAGCCAGGATCTGTCACCGTGATGCATTCACCGTTAATGAGCCTGCCTTGTTTATGCTTTTACAGCAGCATGTGATAATTAAACTGCAGAGAGGAGTGTGAAATAATAGCTTTGTGTTTATTTCGCGCCGCGCTTGTGCGGCGGAGTGTGCACGCAATTGTTAAACATACTTGTGTGAGAGCACATCGACAGGTCTCATTCAAGTGTTCACCGTGTGTGTGTGTGTGTGTGTGTGTGTGTGTGTGTGTGTCTGAAAGAACAGCATTTTCTTGGCGAGAAATATCTTACATAATGTCTCTACAATTAAAGCTGTACGCGGGTGTGTGAATGTGTGCTTGTCAGTTGGCCCTGATTAAGAGTGGAGTGTGAGAGAAAAGGATGCTATACTTCCTCCCCAACTGGCTTTTCTCATAGATTCTCTGACAGCTCTATAATTACGACTCTATTATGTGTGTACGTGTGCATTGAAGAATGAGTGCCATGGGTTTGATGAATGTGAAATATAGAGCTCCCAAATACAGAGTGCCGTACTTAATCTTTTGTTATGTAAAGAAGCATAAAATAAACATTTATCACGAACAAAGAAAGGAACAATGCCGCTATTCTCAGTGTCAGAACCACGTAAATAGCGAGTTCCCCGCTCCCATTTTACCCTTCATTTATTCCTTTTCATTTTGGGGTTTCAAGCCAGCATGTGTGTGACCGCACTGACAGAGGTGTGACATTACAGTGTTCATGTAAACATGTCAGTGAGAGTAGCACATTGAATGCATCATACATGCCCGTGTAATTCATGCGGTTGACTCACAACCTTTACCCTATGGCCAGAAAATTGTGTTTTTTTTTTCCCTAACACACTTACCACCAATATTTTATGTTGATATAAGGTCAATACAATTTAATCCATTGTTTGTTCAGGATTCAATTACAAGACTTCAGTTTTTTGTTTGTTTGTTTATTCCATAAACCAAAGAGGACAGCTGTTGCTGCCTTTACACATGCTACCTCTGTTCCGTTATTTGTGTTTTTGTCCAGCATCTTCAGCACACAGGCACTATTATGCTGTCAGGATTTTGACATCGACTTGGTTTTTCCCAATGTATTTTTTTGAGCCCCATGGCTTGGATTGTCAAATGCCCCCCCCCCACCCCCACCCCCCACCCCCCCAAAAAAAATGCTGTCAGCAAATCCCCTTTGCAATTTGTCTACCTTTCCTCGCACCAAGCCTAAATATATGGGCCCTCTTGTCATTGCACAGCTTTTTACAGCAACTATAGGCCAATATCAACCTGTTGCAGTGTCAGACAAAAGCACACTATATTGTTCCTAACCATGTCTGATATTGAGCGCACTCATATTATTGTATTTAAAATTCAGCACCAAGACAGGCTGACAGCCAATAAAAAGCTGGGCAATATAATTAATATATCAACTAATATATTAACTGTTCAAATTGTATGTGGAAAGTAAAAAGCTCGTCAAATGTTTGCAGTTCATGCAATATTTTGATACTCCGCCACAGTCTTTGATGTCACATGATGAGCTGCTATTAAAACTATGTTTTCGACTAGCTAGTAAATTCCAAGTTAGTTTTTAATCCTTCTTCCTTTATGACTAACGAATACCAGGCCCGTAAATTAAATAAGACCTCATTAATATCTGCTTGCAAATTTTTGAGGAAATAGTTCGGAACAGACTAACAGGCTCAGATCTTTGACACAATTGTGTAAACATGGCTATGCAAACCTCAACTTGCATTAAGGATTTTCTTTTGAAAAACAAAGTAACAGTTGGAATTAACTAGGGTGGGTTACAGGCTCTGTTTTTGTGCTTCTAATCTCAACTGTCTAATACATGGTTTTTACAGGTGCTGATTCATTTAATCCAAACTATTGTTTTCTATCTTTAACAAAAAGTTATTGGAAGGAAAATAAAAAAAAAACACAAAAAACAAACCATGTCAAATTAATAGCTCATCAGGTTAAATTATCGTTGAGTTAAAATAAACCAAGAAAATACTCTGAAAGTAAACGTTTCAAAAAATTCTCATGAATAGTTCATTGAAATAAATAAATGAATAAAACAATGAGGAAAGTTTGCACTTTAGTCTCATCTAAAGTGGCATCCATTAAATATTTATAAAGAAATATAAAAAAATTTGATTGGTTTGATCATTAAGGTTTTTAAGGCTTTCCTTTATGTATTTATTGTTTTTATTTTTTTATTACTGTTCGTTCTCTGTGTATATATCCGAGTCTAATCTGCACTTTAATTGATTAACCAAACCGACTCCTCAGGCAGCTTTGGTTTGGCCCTGATTCCAATTCACATTTAGCTCTTGACATAGGACACAGGCACAAAGAATTAGAATAATTATTATGGTATAGTTATTCTTTTGTTTATGAAAAGTTATGGACCAATCTTTCTGAGATCTGTCTGTTTTTTCACTGCCTTTAAAACAATCAAAAATCAAATAGTAAGCTTCATATAAACATCTAAAACAATGTCTGTCATGTAAAACAATGTCAAACAAAAGTTTGTTTTTTCAATCATGATCAAACATCTGAAAAGCAGTTTTTCTCTTCAAATCTGGCATTGCACCCCCCCACCCCCCCGTTTCCACAGTTTGCATCTCCTTCCTTACCTTTCAGCTCACATTATCAATTTTAGTTTTTCTGCCTTTGATTGCTGCCTGTCAGTCAGAGGATAGCAAGAAATCAGCAACAGGAATGGGAGCAGGATAAGTGCACAAGAAGTGCCTAAAATTCTGCAAGGTACCTTTGATATGAAATCCTATCTGTTGATACCTGATATGAATTATGCATGGTTGAGTGTATCCTTAAACGGAGGACTATGAAACTGTTTCCAGAGGGTTCTTAACAGTAATTTGTATTTTCCTCAATTATCTGTTGCCAATGTGTGAGCCAGTGGAAGATGCAAGTGGTCTGCATTCTTGTGTTGTTAATTTTCCCTCCCTCAATGATTTCCTGTTTTTTTTTTTTTTTTGTTTGTTTGTTTTTTTCCCTGGCAGAGTCTGTACATCGCCACATGCACCACTATGAAGTAGAGTACCTGCAGTTTGCCTTCCGCTGGATGAACAATCTCCTAATGAGAGAGCTTCCACTACGCTGCACCATCAGACTATGGGACACCTATCAGGTACAGATTCAAAGCAATGTATTTTATTCTACATTTTACAATCCAACCAATTCCAATTGTTTGGTTGGGGCCTCTGAAACTGGGCATCTCAATTTCAACTATGATTGCCTAACAAGCTGTGCTTATGTAATTACTTACTGCCAACCTAGCAGAAAATCACAAATAAAAGCCTTTGTCATTTCAATGGTATTGAAGCATTGTATCTTTGTATCTCTTAATTGTATAGAGCCCGACGATAAAGTGTAGCATTTCTGCTCAGTATTCTCAAAGTCATGCTCTTGACAGATTGTATCATAACAAAATTAAAAAAAAAAAAAAAAAAAAAAAAAATGTCCTCTGTAGCTCAGTGTACAGTATGAAGTGTGACAGAGTTTTAAATATCCTGCCAACGGTTAAAAAAGGTGAACGGACGTGTATAAAAAGGCATCGCTTCATTCGAAAAAGGAATATGGGATTGGTTTAACAGTCAATAAAAGGTCTGCAGACAATTTTGAAGTAAAAGGATTGTAAACCATTATATAGTTCCATACTACATGCTTTTGTTCCTTTACAAACATGTAGCAAAATTCTGGCCTATTATTGGCGTTAGTGTTGTTTGCTTGCTTCTTTTTCTCTCTCTTTTATTTTCTTATGCTTTCTTTGAAGTAAAAGTAAAAGCAATTAGTCCTTTGACCTAGATGTGTAAACGTGTGCGAGGGAGAATGCACTTAATCCCATCACATCTATCCAGACACATCTAGACCCGTTTATGCCGCTTCCCTTTCACATTTGCACACCATAATAGCAGGCACCCGCTGTAAGGCTAGATGGTTAACATCGGCTGGCACCGTCAATAACACCTAATGCGTACTATTGATTCAACAGGGAGTGTGTGTTTTTTTTTGTTAACGCTGGTATTTGTGAGGATGAAACTTTGTTGAAGCTCAATACATAGGGTTTTTGTCATTGTGTTGACACCGAGGTTGAGGTAGCACGATGTGATTGTTCTGTCTGATTAGACACAGCCAAGAGGAAGTGTTACAGATGTGTCTCCCTACTGGCGGCACTTGTACTCCCATCTGTCCCAGGTGTTCACACAGACAAATGCACTATATCTTTTTTGAAGTTGCTTTAGCAGCAGATGTTTGATCCTGTTTGTTTTTTTTTTTCTTTTCGTTTCTCTGCAGCATCTCTGTACTGTTACCAAAATGCTCTACATGTAGACATTAACATAGTCAATGGCAAAGCAGAAGTAATTTCAGGGATTCTAGACTGAAAAAAATAAATATGTGGTTTGAAAATAGCAATGTCAGACAACAGTGATCAATTCAATATAAATATTTAAACCTTTTGTTTTCTTCTTTGGTGGTAAAATTGCAAGTGTGCCCAGATTGATGACATCCCTGCATCTTTTCTTGCTATATAATAGTGGGGAAAAACTGTTTCTCTGCAAAATATTTTTTGGTTAGTCCTTCATCACCGGGTGCTAACAGGAAATGTTTTGTTTAGGCAATGAAATGAATTTAATTCTACTGTGGCTCTGTGTGACAGTACTATTCGCCATTGCTGCAGTATGTTTCACAAGAGCAAAACATATCATCAGTATAGATATGTCTCTTGAAAAGAAAATAAAAGGATAGGGTTGTAAGCTCTTCCTCCCTATGGTGACATTTTATTGTAAAGACATTGTGTTGTATTGTATTTCATATTCCAGTAAACCCAATACAGTGCGATCTGGAATGATCAGTGATTGAAAGAGAACTGAAGCAGAATTCAGGATGTGACAGGATGTGACTAATCATCCTCACATTGAGGGATACTTTAGCAAGCAGTCCAACAAGAAGCTGTTCATTTTGGTGAAACAGCACCAGAGTTATATGATCAGAGTTTCTGGGAAATCAATGTTTCGTAGTTGAAGCTAGTAGATTTTTTAATGCCCTTAAAATCCCTGTTACTCGAAATGAGATGCAATTTTCCAAACTAAGATAGAAAACCAAAATAACGTCAGAGAAATGCACTTCGGTGTCAAACATTTGAAACTATTGACAAGTCCATATTTATTTCAACCGACCATGGATGAGGGGCCCCTTTAAAACTGTCAAAAGTTTCCAAATTTTTGATAACTACAGATGCTAGTCCATGTACATTTCAGAAACACCGTCTTATTGCATTCGAGAGGTGGTGAATAATTTGAGACAGGAAGCCAGTGGTTTAAAAATATATTTTGGCTATTATTTAGATGTTTTGAATTGCAGGGTCAAAAGCACATCAATCTTTTTTACTTTTCAATAGATTTCAATGTTTGTTTCAATTGAGTTGTTTTTTTTAATATGTATTAATCTGATGTTTTGTGAGACATCACAGACAAGGATATGTGTCTGCCCTTTAGACTATTGTGCAGTAATTCACAATAGCTGCTTTTATTATATTCAAAATTAATCATAAAATATATTCTGATTGTCCATTTTTTGCCAGTGGTACCAAACAAACATTTGCCAATTCCCTGATGGGTGACATAAGTCAGAAACTGCTTTGAATGTTTTCCCTTTATTTGAGTCTCTCCTTATTCTTTTGTATTTGTTAAATTCAAAAGACTGACATCTGAAAAATGAACATAATCAACAGACGGGGGAATTGCAGATGTCAGAAGAATGTTTGTCAAACAGGTATTTTTATATTCTATGTTATACTCGAAAAACTGAGTATTTCTTTCGAGCGAGTGAGCAGGGAAAAGCACAACATATCCAGAGACGCTCAGGATATATTTGAAGGAAATTAAACCAGAACTGGAACCAGTGACCTTAGCAGGACCCTAGATTACCCTTATAAAACAAATGGATATTTAATTTAGCAAACGTTCAACAAAGGCATGTGACCATTAAAACATAGCGGATGACCGAATGCCGGCTTGTCGCTGATTCAGCTCGACGGGTAATGATCTCTATTGTACATGATTTATGCGTGGTGTGCTTAGGTACAAGCAAATACTGTCTTACCGTGTTTCATAAGTCACGACTCTGCAGCCATCATTCTCACCGTTATTTTGTGAAGGATGTGGAGTAGACAAGTAGTCGTACTGAAATTGTGTGTCCAAGTGGGTCAGGGACATGTGCTAAAATATAGGTAATGCTTGAAATGGGTTTATAGTAGACATAAATAATGTGTGCACAGGAGAAATATGCCCAATACACACTGCCTGACAATTATTTACTATTCATGCATCATTCCTTAAATATGATTTACACCCTGATGTTGTACCACTGGGTAGATAAGTCATGATGCCTCGGATTATATCCTACTTCTTATTTTCAAAGTGTTGATTTGTGCTGAAAATAGCAGCGGCCTACTATTGACAATATAATTAGACTTATTTCATTTGCATGCCAAAGACCGTGCTCTTTGGGGATAGTTTTATGGAATCGCTCATTCCCTACCTGTAACTGAAAAGCTCAGGAGTCTAAAGAAGACATAACGGATGAATGATTAGGCGGCGTTGTTACTTTGTCGTGACTTGACAGCAAACGGGGTATGCATTGTACTTGTAATCCATCCTTTGAATATTTTATATTTTACAACATCATTTGAATTTCAGCCTCAACACTCGTGCTTGCAGGCTTCCCACATTGCTCTTTGATACCGTAGACCAACAGGCATGCACACCTTTAAGGGAATTAGGCTTTGTTCCACCCATGAAACTTGGAGAAGGGTAGAGTGCAGAGAAATAACAACCATGATCATTGGTCCAAAATAGGCTCATATAATAGTCCTCTTTGTAGACATAGGTGGATATCTAAGTGCAGTATTAGAGGTGTTTTTCTCACTGTGCTACATTAATGAATAAGCCAGTGAATTGTTTATTTCAGTCAGCCCTAGTCCATTTTTTAACCTACATCTAGAGGGACAATTATCTTGAAACATAAGTACTTGCTTTCTGGTAAAGGTTTCACAAAATGTTTTCACAAAATTTGTTACAGTGCTATGGGTAAAAAGCTCTTGCTTGTTTTGGACATGTGTGGTCCTTCAGCTCTCTATATATACCGCTCTATTAAAATGTATGTTTCATGCATGTTTCATGGATTTGATTTCATGGCCTGCTTTTCTTTCATGATCGGCAGGTTTTTTGAGACCTGTCCTTAATGTGATTCCATTAGTTGTCAAGAAATAGAAAGATGTCAGCCTTGTAGGACAAAGGGTTTTTTTTTTGGTCGTTCTGGAATGCCAGTAATAAACCGAAAGACCTTGCCCTTTGCCCCAGAGCCAGTGCATCCGTGTGCATGTGTGTTTTCTAGAGGGAGGTTTTTAACCTGAGTGGTGTTGTGTCTCAAACATGGTCTTCTTTCTGTGGTGTGGCCATCTGTTCAGTCACTTGATCCAACACTAACCAGCTTGTACCCTTTTCTCCACCCCTTATCCCTCTCCCATCCATAGTGCCTTTTCTTCATATTTTTGCCACATTTTCCGAAATTCCTGGCTTTTGTAAAAAAGAAAAAAAAAATGTTTTTCTGTATTTGTTCTTATACCTTGTCTCTCTTTCTCTTTCAATTGTTCAAACTATCTAACTTTATATTTATTTTTCATCGCTCTGACTAAGAGATCGGAAGGGAGAATCTCAGAGTTGACGCTAAACACACGTTCATTTGATTCTCTCCCCCAGCAGGCGGACAGAGACCAAATTATCCCTGTTGTGTAGAGCATGAAATTAGCAAGTAACACAGTGTGACAGCATTAACATGTTAAAGTGATACTGTGACATTTCCAAGCAGTCTTTCACAATGTGGGTCTTTTATTTACACAGGACACTTTTTCAGCGATTCAAGTCACATGAGATACTTGTCTTAGGTGTTTTCCAATCCTAATTCTTAAGGAAATGTCTTATTTGAGGCTTGGTTTGGAATCGAATTTTGAGTGATTAATTTATAACTTAAATTAATCATTATCTATATCGCTTGTAATGCACTCAGAGTGATGGGGTTGCTGGAGTCTATCCCAGCTGTCATTGGGCAAGAGGCCCAGCACACCTCGGACCAGTCGTGCGTCAAAGATTTTAGTATTTTGCCCAAGAAATAAACAATTGAGGCCCTGCAAAGATCAATCATTGTAATTTTTGTATCCAGTGCAATGCTCCATGTACCCTGATTTCCTGTTATGTCAAAGCTTGGTGCTATTGTGTTCGTTTGCTCAAACATCATTGTTTTATCTGGCAAACATGAATGTTTTGCCAAAGTTATCTGAGGTTCAGTTCAGCTTTTAAAAGTCAAAATTCAAACAGACAAACAAATAATATATGTTGAAAAATGTTAAAAATTTAAATAATAATATTGTACTGTGATATACCATCATTGCATGCAGTGCAAAAAAACAATTTCTTTGTACTGCTATTCTAAAATTTGATAAAATTCACAACATGTATGTATCATATATCTTCATATCTTCATATCTTCATATCTTCAATGTCTTTTATAAAAAATACATCGATTTTTTTTATTTATTTATTTTTTTTATGTCATGATAGTCTGATTTTATTTTTCTTCATACCAGTCTGTAACAAAGTAAATGTCATTCATATGTGATATGAAACAGGCTTTCAAGTTGACACACCAAGTGCAGTCAGTTCTTCATACTCTGAGTAATAATTACATCAGCTTAAATCTGCTTACATCACCACGGCTGTGCCGTCACATTTCACCTTGGAGTCTGTTTGTCAGAGTTAGACTTACAGTTAGTCCCTCATCAGGCCAGTTTGTTTTGGTGGTAAGAGATGTTTTGAAGAGTCAGCCAACTCTGACATTGAAATAACGCTTCTCGCACTCCCTGTGCATTCCGCATCCTCTTCTCCGCAACTGTCCACCTTTTGCTTTCTTAGCCCCGTAGCCCATCTGTCTCTCATGCACTCCTCCTTACCTCATCTTCCCCTCCCCATTGACTCCCCAGGATACCTTAATCACCCTTTCTCCTGTCTGCTCTTCGCACTCCTCCGCTCTCCCTCGACTTTGATCAGCGGCGCTTGTCAGTCAGAGTCTCCCCTGTCTCAGCCAATATGGCTTCCCTGACGCAACGAGGGTGGAGGACCAGGCACAAGAATAGGGGGAGGAATGAGGAAGAGACAATATAGTCACCTTGACTATCATGACAAAGTCATATCAAGGAAGCCTTTGGATGAAACAATACACAAATCTTTGTTGTAAAACTAGACTGATGAAAGAGAACTGTCTGGACTGCAGCAACACTTTGTACTATGATTTTTTTTTCAGTTTACTGCCATGGCTACTGTTGTAAACATTAAGAAATAGCGCCAACTTTGGGCAAATCTTTTATTCTTCTATTAGGAGTTAATCTCAATTTCAGCTAAGTGATATATAATTTTCACAATCACCCCCCCCAAACATATTTGTTATGTACTGTTATAGCCAGTGAATGTCCACTGCTTTTTGTCCAGTGCATTGTCTGTTAATATGCAAACTTGCAAATTGTGACATCCACTGCTTCTTTAGATTCTCTATCTGCATACAGAATTGAAAGAACTCCACCTTTGTCGTGTTTTCACATCAATTTTGGTTTCCTGTCCGCTAAATGGTATGCGCCAAGAAATGTCATTTTGAAGCTTAAATGTTGTAGAAAATAGGATAACAACAGCATCAAAATATTTTGAACTAATTCGTTTCGTTCTGGTTTTGTTCAAACAAAATAGAAAGTACTCCTAGCTGGCCTTGGCCAACCAACAGTCCACAATCTAAGTATTTTCAGCTTGCCAGTAAATATAACTACAAAGAAGCAATTAACTATGTTTGAAAAAGTTATTTTGAACAGAATATTAATGATCTTAAGTAAATGAATCTAGCTAAGATAACCTTAGTGTGTTTGTTTGTTTTGGATCACTGCGCAGAATGTCCAAATCAGAGGTTAATCAGGCCAAGATGACTGTTGATATCCTTTTTGTCTGGTTTCTTTTGACATGTTATAGCAGCCGTAATCACATTAGTCAGATAACGTCATGCATCAAGAAGCCATTCGGTCTGCAGCCAAATTTAGCAGCAGATTATGATTTAACGTCAGGTTACAGTGGAAGTGACTCGTGGCAAATTATCAAGATTGTTTGTTAACAGAAGTTGCTTTTGATGAATCAAATCACTGTCTGATTTTAGAAAATACTCCCCACAGAAGTATTTATAACAATGAAGAGGGGTTGATAGAGCTTTGCCAAGTGAGAGCAGGGAGCAAAAACACTGGATATCAGAGTTTCGGAATCCTTCCATGTTCTCCAGCATGAGCTGAAGCACACACACACACACACACACACACACACACACACACAGAAAGACAAGATAGGAAATTACAACTGCGAATGTCTGGGGAGCAATAAACATTGTGCTAAAGTATGCCAGTCATATTTTTTGCATTTGAGAGTTAATGTTTGCTTGCGTCTGTTTTGAAGGGAGCTGCTCGCCAACGACCTCCCAGTTAACAAAACGCTATGCTGTACAGCAGTCTTAAACTTTGCTCTCACTCTCTCACCTACCACAAAGTGTTCATGCGGTTCATGCAAGCTCGAATTGAGTTCTTCCCTTCCGGTTTACAAATGCTCCAAAGCTCACCGTTTTGCATAATGGTTGGACTTAGTCGGAGATCAATGGTGAAAAATCCAGGTGTGCCTTTTGATCCTGTATCAAATCTCACCACTTTTACAAATAATTAGCTAACTCTTTACCTTTCTTTTAATATAGGTAAATTCAATCTACACAGCAGAAAGTCCGTTTCTTTTTAATCCCTGCAAGGTTATGGCCAATGTGCTTAAACAGTTCCAATCGTGGTTAATTAAGGTTGCATGACACAAATGAAGTGAAAAGCTCTAATTGAAAGTGGAAAAACTCTTAATTGAAAGCCTGTCAGTTAGTTGAACAATGTGCTAAACATAGCCACGTTATTGGATGGGGTTCGCAGCCTTGGGCATTTTATTTCCCCATGAGTTAAGAGCGTCTGTGAACAACTCCACTTTCTTAAATGTGAATGATGCCAAGGTTGTAAATTATCTCAGAATACGGCTTTATTTTGCTGCCATTTACAATCCAAACAGACAGACCAGAGACCACACTGGCACAATGCTTCATAAATATTTACTTCTACAGAGAGGATGAGCGTATTTGTTTTTGTTTCTTATACTCATAGCAAGTGTGTTTGCGAGTGCACGGATTCATAATTCCAGTTTTACGCTGAGATAAAACTGCAAACGTGGGCAGCTAAACCCCTTTGACAAGCTTGCCAGAATTTTCCCAGCAGAACTTGTGTATTAAACTTTGGATATTGTGTCCCAGCCTTTTTAGGGCCACATGCTTCTTAATCACTTGCAGTCAAAGGCCTGGGTAATTATCCTCCGATGGAGCTCTGGATAAAAACAATGAGTAGAACAAGGAGCCTCTCATCCTTTGTCTCTCTCCGCCTTTAATTCCCCCCGCTCATGAAAAATGTGAGCCGTCAAACATAACGAGAGGTTGAAATAAAACACTGTGGAAAGAAGAGAGGATTTGTATCTTTCTTTGTCTGGGTCACCATGCAAATGTAAATTTCTAGATTCTGACAGATTCTGACATTCTGTGTTTTTTTTTTTTTTTTTTTTTGTCAGTCCGTGGGTGCTAAACCGAGACTTAATACATCATGTAATACAGATTCTAAATCTTTGATGAAAGGCTAGAGCTATTTAAGGTGTTCTAAAAGCAGTGTAATTCTTTCTTCACATCTGTAGTCTTTGTTTCTATCTGTCTTGGTTTTATGACTGTGAAGCGTTAACCTTACTGTAAATCAGCAATGTCTATGTCTCTCTCTCTCTCTCTCTGACTCTCTTACTTCTGTCTCCCTCTGTCTCTATCTTTCACTCTCCAGGCTGAACCGGAGGGTTTTTCGCATTTCCATCTCTACGTGTGTGCAGCCTTCCTGGTGAGGTGGAGGAAAGAGATTCTAGAGGAGAGGGATTTTCAGGTATTGTGTGCAAAAATACACCATTGCTCCTAAACACTCAAAACATTTGAAATCCAGGATTTTAATTCAAGTGCTGACGAATCACTTTGCATATGCTGTGTGTATCTATGCAAATTTTTCTTTGTCATCCCGACTGTGTGCAAAAACCAACTGACTGGACTTTTGTTGGAGGGTTTTTTTTTGTTTTGTTTTGTTTTGTTTTTTTTTAACAGCCCACATCCTTCTCCATTACCTCCCTGGTCATTAACTGTGAGGTTCAAAAGTCATGTGTGCATCAATAGATGACAGTAGACAGCTGGCAAAAGGTAACTTTGCTTGCCACCTCACTGGAGGACCTTCTTAACAACAACAACTTGCTCTAACCTTATCACATACGAACTTTCATACAAATGTAATCACTTGTTCTTGCAGCCAATTCCTCTTTTTTCATTCTCCATTTTTATCCTCACAATTTTTCAGGATAACACAGTTGTTCTTCAGATTCACAGTAACCCTCAGTGTTTTAGCAGCATCTTTTGCAATTTACACTTCTCAAAAAGTAAAACTACTTTTCTGTGCATTAAAATAAAAAGAACGGGGAATTTTGCTAGCTTGTGGGTTACATTTTTGGCGCTCAAGTGACCGAGATGTAACCAAGAGATTCCGGTCATTTTCCAAAATAAAAGATTTTTCTAAATAAATTCCGACTCAGATAATAAATCCAAAGGAAATTATTGATTATTTCTTGTTCGGCCCGGCACCAATGATCCACAGACCGGTGCTGGTTCGAGGCCCGGGAGTGGGGGACCACTGCCTTAAAGAATAGATGGATCAACATCTGACCTGCAAGTTAAACTAGTATATCCAGTCACAATTCTGATATTGGCGTAAAAATCAGACAGTATTTAGGTGGGTTATTAATCTTGCAGGAGCAGTGGTATTGGCTGAGACTAAAATAAGGCCGAATGAAAGTAAATTCTGAGATGCCAACAGTCAAGATGAAATTTTTAATAGTCGATAAAATCTGGTTTTATAGGGATTGAAAGAAGTTATATGCTGTTGCCAGCAAAATTGTACAGTTGGGATGCTTGAGTCTCATGTGCGCTGGTTCTGAGGGCAAAATAAAAGCTGATTTTGACATGGAAAAATAGACAAAAAAGTATCGGCAACAACACTCGAAAAAAAGCAACTTTTGCATTTGAAGATTGACTTAAGGCTGATCTTGTAGTAGGGGAATCAGCATAATGTGCATTATAATTTTAATAAGAGCTTTCCCAGACCACCAGCCAAAAAATGTTTTGAGCAACAGATACCTATCTTATCGTGTGGAGACAGTTGTAAATTTCAAGAATAGTCTTGCTATAGAGAAACGCCCCCATTCCAACTACATCTCATTCTTCCAAATGCTAGCCATTCTTATGATGATTGGATGGTGGCAGCACATGAAACTGGAAGAGACATCAAAATTCTTCAATAGGTCCTTGCGTGGCCTGTTTGTCTATATCTATATTTCTGATATTTCCCTATTTGTTTATTCATGTTTTCCTTTAATTTTTTTGCACCTGGCAGATGATGTCACATTATAAGCAGCCCTTAAGCAAACACTTGAAGTAGTTTTTGGCCACCAAGGTAGCGCAAAGTACCTGTACTTCTAAAGACGAGAGAAGAGGCAAGCCATCAGCAGAGGCAATTAAGGAAGCAAGATTAGATAATATTGTTTGGGTAAAAGAGAGAAATGCAAGAGTACTGTTAATATATAAATACACTTGATCCTGCTCATAAGTAGTTCTCTTCTATTTGCAAATATTTCGATTTGAAAGACTATAACTGTCATTCAAAATAAACCATATTTTCTAAATGGATTAAAAAAAAAAAAAAATGTCTCTCGTCGAGTCTACCTGACTAAATGTGAATGACGATGAGAATTGCAATTAACCATATCTTTGATCACAAGAATGGTCCCATTCTTCCGTGTTTTATCAAAATTACGGGGTCGCATTAGTCCTCACTCAGGTGTGTTACTCAAGGAGAAGTGAAATTAGGATAAACTGAAAGCCTGGTGGGACGCTTGTCTATGTATGTGAAGTGTTTTCCCTGGCAATACATTTTAATTCCCGCTCTACATAATGTTTGTTCTGAAAGTGAATTGGCAAGGAATAATTCATATTTGGATATGACTGTCCTACACTTTAAGAGGGTTCTCTCAGGAGCCACATGCACCAGTATAGATTATGATATCACACTCATAGTAATTATATTTTTTATATTCATGTATTATTTATAATTCCTTTTACATATCATATGGGCAAAAAAAGGTAGATGACAAAGTATAAGCGATATGAGACAAAATGGGAAAAAAAAGGCTGGTAAATCTAATATTATATTACTCGAATATCTATTTTGATTTGTAAAAATAAAGAGGATCCATAGAACTTTAAACTTGGATGAAGGCCGGTTCTTTATCTGGATTACGCCTTGAGCAACACATGACTAAAAGACTTCTACTTACTCATCATGTCAGACGTTCACCTCCTCCTCAACCTTTTCCTTTCAAATCAACTTCAAGCTGCAATAAGAGTTTCTTGGATTGCCCCTCATGACTGAACTATGGTTGTTGAAAGATTTTCAACAGCCATAGTTGTATTTCTGTAGCAGAAGGAGCCGACGTGCAGAAAAAGCTTTATTGCCGTTCCTGTACTCAAAGTCTGCCGACTTCTGTATCCCGTTAAAGAGAAACGATCGCAGTTTTCTTCCACCACTTCAACGGCACAAGAAAGGCAGACAGCGAGCAGGCGCTGGAGTCAGCGCGGCCAGATTAATGTTTGTGCTGGAGAATAATAGTCTGCAGCTGAAAAATGTTTTTAAAAGGGAAAAATGGGCTGACCCTCATTGATAAAGTTCTGCCACACTCTAATTTTAGGTAGTGACTTTAAACATAAAATGGAGATTGTTGGTGCTTTGCAACACAATGTCAAGATTTGGATTGGAGCTAATCGGTCGCATGTCTATATATAAGATAAGATGAGATGAGATGAGAACAACTTTATTAATCCCGAAGGAAATTGTTGTGCCAGAGTTTCACGTAAAAAAACATAACAGTAATAGATAATAGTAGAAAGGAGGAAGAATAAGAAATATAATGAAATATGAATTGTCTTAACTAAAAAACAACATATCTTGTTTTGGTAAATTCAATTAACTTAATAGTTACTAAAGCAAGAAGAAGTAATAGAAAAATAGAAGTAGAGAATTTAGGAAAAAGAGACACTAAGGTGAAGAGAAACTCTGGCAGGCAGCCGCCCAAGACAGCGCCAGAAGTGATGATACATATACATATACACGTACAGTTAGGCCCAGAAATATTTGGACAGTGATTTTGGGCTCTGCATGCCACCACATTGGATTTGAAATGAAACAACTACAACGGAATTGAAGTCTTTGAGGTTTAATTCAAGGGGTTGAATGAAAATATATGATTAAACATGTAGGGATGGTAGCTATTTTATACAAACACTCCTCATTTCGACGGGGTTGAGGAGGTCTTGGAAGTATTCCTGCCACCGATCCACAACGTCTCCAGTTGAGGTCAGCAGCGCCCCGCTCCCACTGTTCCCATTGTTACGGAGCACTGCTTCCCCCTCCTGAGCCGCCGGATGGTGGACCAGAATCTCCTTGATGCCCACCGGAAGTCGTTCTCCATGGTCTCCCCAAACTCCTCCCACGCCTGAGTTTTTGCCTTGGCAAACACCGAAGCCGCATGCCGCTTGGCCTGCCGGTACCTGACAGCTGCCTCTGGAGCCCCACAGGCCAGAAAGGCCCGATAGGACTCCTTTTCAGTTTGACGGTTTTCCCTCACTGCTGTGGTCCACCAGCGGGTTCGAGGGTTGCCGCCCCTTACGGCCACAGCTCCAGTCTGCCGCCTCGACAATTGAAGCACGGAACATGGCACATTCGGACTCAATGTCCCCCGCCTTCCTCGGGCCGTGGTTGTAGTTCTGCCGGAGGTGGGAGTTGAAACTCCTTCTGACAGGGATCTCTGAGAGACGTCCCCAGCAGACCCTCACACTACGTTACGATCAGGTCTGATCGGCATCCTCCCCCACCATCGGAGCCGGCTCACCACCAGGTGGTGATCAATTGCCTGCTCCGCCCCTCTCGTCAACCGAGTGTCCAGGACATGAGGCCGCAAACCCGACAATATAACCACAAGGTCGATCATAGAACTGTGGCCTAAGGTGTGTTGGTACCAAGTGCACATATGGACACCTTTATGATGATTGTGTTCCTCATGGGAGGTCTTGTGATCTACACTTTGTGTGGTACCTCACCTGGGACCGTCTAGGGTAATCCTTCCAGGGGCAGCGCCCGCCAACATAGCTTCCAGGATCAGTGGGACAGGCAAACCCCTCCACCACAGTAAGGTGGCAGCTAACGGAGGAGGAATTTAATTTTCCAAACTGCAGGT
Source organism: Fistularia commersonii (assembly GCF_037954325.1). Taxonomy (NCBI): domain Eukaryota; kingdom Metazoa; phylum Chordata; class Actinopteri; order Syngnathiformes; family Fistulariidae; genus Fistularia; species Fistularia commersonii. Next base: position 15,469,480 of record NC_141288.1, read on the forward strand.
AAAAGAAGAGAGGAAGATACATACTGATACGTATCGGTACCAGTCAATATACATACATATGTAAATATGTATGTATGTATGTGTGTGTTTGTATATGTATATATATGATATATATGCTCAATAGTCTGGAAATATATGGTATATACATAAAAATAAATACATGCAAAAACACACACACACACATACACACACACATATATATATATATATATATATATACATATATATATATATATATCATTTATTTATACAGACATATATAGGTTGGCTTTTTTTTCAAAGTTTAAAAACAAAACACAGAACTGTGGGGACATCAAACCAGCTGAAAGTTCGACCTTAAAATGACTCAAATGCACATTCAGTTGGCGCAGCTTTCAGTGAAAGTTGCTAATTTCCTCAAATAGGCCCACTAAACACAGAAAAATTACAAAGTATATTTGACACAGATTAGTGTCGCCGAGGAAAGAAAAAAAAAACTTAAGATTCTCTCTCTTTTCGGCTTTAGGCGTTTAATTCCTAGAGATTGTGCCCCTGATCCACAGAGTCTCTGAGTTCAAACGAGGGCCTGCCAGGTTCTTAAGGCCCTCTTGAACAGCTCTTATCTCCTCATGCTTTATCCTGCAATCCGCGCAGCCTCCGTCTTCTTTTTCTCTCTGTATTTCTCTTCAGCTCTTTCTCTCATAGCTACTGGTGCTCATATTAGGCTATGCTGTCTCCGTCGTCTGTTGTTCAGGTTTTTGTATCATTAATTTGGATTTTTTTTTTTTGTGTACTTTGTTTGTAATCCTGTTCCCCCCCCCCAGTCTTTCAGTAGTATGTGTAGATAATTGTAGCTCTTCTTTAGCTCCCGAACCACACCTGCATCCCTCTCATCTTGTGTCCCCCCCCTCTTTTCACGACTGATGCCATGGCTTAAAGTGGTGCATATGATGGAACCACTCACAGACAGGGTCTGATCACAATTCCCATCTAGCCCCAAGAGATTTTGCATTTTTGGAAGTTAATTTCAATGTGCTATATGGGATTGCACCGATTTGGTTAGGTAACACAATAACTACCATGCATCGTCACGTGTAGATGTGTGCATTATGTGTTTTTGTACACCTAACAGGCACATTGGTTTTAAAGGTTTCACAAGTTGGTGCTCAAAGGTGTTCTGTCCTTAGCTTTCTAGCTAAAGTTCTCTGTTTGGGGGTATTCTCACACCCTCTCCCCAGCCAAATAAATGCTAATGTAACCACATGTCGACTAATTGTTGCCGTGCTACTCACAACCCTGAGCTTTTACCCAGCAGACACCTAATTTAATTTACACTTGAAAGGCAAAATCACTGTATCACCACTTTAAGGGTATACACGTAAAGATTGATTATGCATCCAAAGCTCAACCGACCATAAGCTGTGAGAACCAAGGACATTGCAGTGCATTCAGGTGCACCTTGTTAAAATTAACTTTGAAACACAAAAGTGCAGTTTGAATATAATCTCCCTTTGTATTATGATTTTTTTTTTTTTTTCATAACTTTTTGCTCCATTGATAATCAATCCTAAATATTTTGTTTAACATTATATTTAATTCCGCAAACAACACTGTTTTGTAAGACCACAAAGATTTATTATTTTGTCATTTTTTCTTGAAATACTTAATAAGAAAGTAAGGACTGGCTTGTATTTATTTATGTATTTTGTTACATTTATAAATCATTTTGAGGAATGATTTACTGGATATATTTATTTACAAAAATCAAGAGCTCCTGACCCCATTTTAATTATGCCTCTGATTGTAACTCTGCCTTTGCTCCACTTGGTCAAATTCTGAAATCACAAACCCAATCAAAATAACCCCCCTTTGTTAATCTCCAATAAATAGTTCATGCAAAGTGAATTATAAAAAAAAATGACAGCCAGAAATGCCATTTCAGAATGTTACATGACAATCAACCAAACACGTAGTCAAGAGGAATCTTGGGAAGTTCCTCTCGCAGATTCAAATATATCCCACCTCGGCTAATATGTTTGCTGCACTGCAGTCGCTCACTGTGTAAAACCGCCAGGTAATTTTCTTTGATGTTTGATGTAAAACACAAGGAGCAGAAGTATATGATAAACTGCTGGCAATGTTGCTCGGCTTCCCAAGAAGGAAAGTGAATGATTGATTCAGTTTAATAATTTTAATTAAAATGGATGAAGAAAGTAATTTAAAAGGATAATTCGTGAATTCTTATCAAACAGTATGGAGAGTAACTGTGAATCTCCTCTCCTGTTTGTCGGAACGGAGTGGTTAAGCTGCTAAATGAAAAGCAGGAGGAGCATGCCTCTCCCAGAGCAATCTGCCTGCCACCGTTCCACCTCAGCTAGCACACCACTGCTAACTGCAGACCTGGACTGCATGGATAAGTAGAACACACACACACATATACTGTATGCATGTCATGCATTTTCTCTGTCATTCAAAGCCGCACAATCCTACACACTGTCACCTCGGCATGGACATCAACTGCCTCTGTCCCATACGTTCATACATGTTATCATTTTATTCACATGTATTTGGATCACCTGTCAAACACATTCAAACACATACAGTAGTAGCTGAGTGGTGTGGTTTTCTGCATATTGTTTGCGTAACCGTTTGTAGGAGTGGCAGTATTTCCAGATACACAAACAGTGCCACTGCAGAACTGTTTCTCGTGCATCAAGAAAGCCAACTGCTCTTAGGAGTTGTCACTTTAATGTGAAGTTGTGCTTCCTCTCAAAAGTTTGAAAATGGACCAGTGTGTATTTGAAATACCACTTCAAGGTTTGGCTGCTGCAAATTGACATATTTTTAGTTATATTTTGACTCTAACAACAACTACTTCCTAGCATCAATAAATTCAGGTAAATAAGGATTCTGTCTTTTTGGATGCCAGCACAAACAACAACCTGTTATTTCTCGTCAAAAACAAGAAATCAATTTCCGTCTTCCTGCTCTGCAACGGCGACAATTTGCAAGTCATCCCTAAAGATGATATGCCAAAAAGGAGCATTTTGTATGATTTTATCTTTCAAATTGTGTCATATCATTGTTCGGTCATTGCTGAGGAAAGGCCACGTGGTCTTAGATGTCATGAATTCAATGTCATTGTATTTTTAATTACTTACATTTCACCATTAGCTGTCAGTTCAACCCAGCCTTTCACTTATCAGTCATAGGGATCATTGGGCAGTGGTGTCCAGGCTCCGTTAGGTTGCCAGCCCTACTACAGCATAATTTTATTTCTTCAGAAAGAAACAAAATACATTAATAAAGGAGTTGTTTTTTTTTTTTACTTGCCTAACATAGAGATGACATTATTGTCATTATTTGTAAGTAAATCTGACACATTGGCATTTCTTTGACATTTAGTCCGCAAAATCAGTGAGTGATATGAGAAAAAAAAACCTACTATTATACTGTGTTCATTTTGTTTTCTTATTTATTTGTTAATTCATCAAATTTAGATTCCTAAACTCAATTGACCTTCTCTTCTCAAAATTACACATGGTCACAGCTCATCATATCAGGATGACTTTGATTTTGTCTCTCTCTGGAGAAAGCTATTCATCAGTTTGAATGGCTCAGCTCCCCTTCAAGTTCATTATATCCCAAAGTTGAACCAACTGTTGTTTATGCCTGCAGTTTCTCACTTGATATTACCCAATTACAATTCAGAAACTCAACCCCATGCTCAGAAATGCTCAGATAAACAGACGGGGAGCAATACCTCAATCCCAGGGGTTCTACAGTAATCTAAAGCTAATTTTGTGCGCTGCCACTGACACATCCCCACATGAAATTCAATCCCTACTTGAATTTTTTTTATTTTGTATTTGGGGTAAACATCAGCAGGTCAGTGACGTCTTCTGCAAATATGTTTGCAATAAGTTATGGACCCAAGTTGTCAAAGTATTAAGAAAAATGTACTCACAAGAATACTGCCAAACTTTTCAAACTTTTCAAATTTTAATATTATGTTATGGTTACATTAGTTAAATATATTTCAAAAAATGTGAACAAACATTTAGTTATGTAGGTTATTCTCGGTAACCCCCCCTCCCAAAAAAAAAATCTGAAATTATATTCATAATTTATACTTCCCTCTGAACATGTCACATTGATACTTTACACTTCCAAGTATCAATATTATTTGTACATTTTGTCTGTTTTCATACAAGTCAACTACTTTCACGTATGAATAGTCAGAATGTAGCAAAGCATCAATATTAAAGCTTAGTTTCTAATTCATGTGCAAGGTTATTAAGTACACATTTATTTTGCGGTACTTATCATCTTCAACACTACCATTTTTTATCATTTGGTCTTAAAAACAAACATTTACTCGATGCATTCTAAAATAGTGTAGAAAACATTTGTTCCATGATGTCCTTGAGTGTGGAGTAAGTGCCTTCAAATAAAATCTATTATTATTATCACCTGTAAAGCCAAGTCATTTTTTATTATTGCTAATTGTCTTTGAATGTGAGTCATTTATGCAATTCAAAAAAGTGTTTCTTAGTAATTAGTCATTGTGATACAAGACCCACACTTGTTTCAATTCAATATATCCCTTTCCGGGATCTTTGACCATACATTGTATAATATGTTTGATGTAAGTGGTCAAGCACCTCTAAGTTTAATCATTGTAAAAGCTTTTGTTCTTTGATATCCAAAAACCTGCGCATAAGTTTCAATCATTTCATAGCCACTGTTTACTGTGTTGATCATAGCCACCAAATACTGTTTCCATGGGATCCCATTCAAATTGGCAGAAATGCGATTGTTAATTTGAAAGAAGGTGTTTATTGAAATAGAAAGCCATTAGTTCAGTGTATACGGAGCCACAGCTACAATATTAGTTTTCCCCAAGACATGTGCAAGCTCTGCAGTGAGGGAAATGTGAGCTGCAATAGTCAAAGACTTAAGATAAGAATTTGTTTTTGCTTTAATTAATGGTGTATGAAATACTGGGGACCTTTTACAAATGTCAACTTCCGTCCTCAGATCAGTTATGTGGAGGAAGCTTTGGGTTACGCTACCTTGGCAATAAAGAAAAAGAGGGCACTCTGAAGGAACCGCAGTGTTCTGAAAATGTCAGCACTATTTCAATCACAGTGACTGGGAACACAGCTTTGTTTAGAATAATTCTTTTGCCTTATAAAAATTTGAAATGCCGTTGCAAAAAGTTTTTTGCCCCTATTTTTTTATTCAAATGTTTCCCATCACCCTGTAATTTGTTACTTTGTATGCCGAAGACATTGAGCATTGGTGTTACAGTGAATGGATTGCGGGGGCTTCTAGAAAAAAAAAAGAAATAAAAGGAACTGAAGAATATTTGTTTGCTTTAAATTTAACATTCTCAACAAACAGGCTAGGGCCATGCAGTTGAGTTCAAATTCATCACATTACCAGGTTTAACTGTACAAAAGATCTGACAAGCACAGAATGAACTCCAGGAAGTCACCGAATGAACTTTTGGCACACAGCAAGAAACGAGTAGAGGTCTTTGGAAATGGAGGGGGCAGAATAGGGGAGAATTCTTTAGTCACTGGTAGAAAGTAAACAATGGGAAGTAAAACAAGATGTTACCTCTGAGACTTTTCAAATAAGAGAGATAATTAAACAAAAATGGGGCATTACAGTCACCATGAATGAAAAGAAACACATATCCCCAAAAAAAGTGAACAGGAGTCCTAATGAGACTGTTATAAAGCAGTTCATCTAAGTAGGGGTTTTTGGTAGTTCAGCCTTCATAGCATGAGGTTATATAAGGCATTGGCCAGAGATCCATACTGTTTTCCAACATGCACTTTTTAGAGAAGGATCAACATCCTAATGCCCAGGCCCTGACTTGGTGGGCCTTGGTGTCTTATTTTCCTGGATCTTAAACCCCAACCTGGTTGAAACTGTTGGAGGCTCATGCCCTTTACTGTTATAGCTCCAGGCAACCTAGAGGCACTCGTTGTAGTATAGCAGCAGTAGTGTGAAGACACTGTTGCAGAAGTCAAAAGTAACATCCAGACAGAGACTCTGTAATGTGTGTCTAATTAAACCCAGTATTGTCTTATCTGTTGTAGCACTGCTAGAGAAGCCATTCAGGATCTCAACTATTTATTTCTTTTGTTTTCAGAAATGATATACCCTGTATTAGACACAGACAAATTCATGTGCTCACTAGCTTTACAAAACACTGACCTCTAAATCCACTCAAATGTCTGATAAAGTCATTTTACTTGGGGCGGGGTATTCCCTAAAGATCTCCTCTGAAAACTTTACTTTGAGTGAACTGGAAATTTTCATTCTGTTTAGCGATCTGAACAAAATGTATTTGTGTCAGGATGCCAGAACAAATGCTTGATGAGAAGAATTCTCATGATTTATTCAGGACATCTGGTCATCTAGATGTTTTTTTTTTCTGTCAGCTCAGATGCTCAAAGCACTTTTAACAAGACAGCCCATCATTAACAGTATTAGAAAAACAAGTACTTAAAGAAAAAACTCTATTTACTATCATGTATTTGGATGCACATCTACTCCAAACCTCTAAAAGTCACTCAGTCTGTTATGGTGACCACCTCTCTGCTCTACATTTTAACACACCTTTATAATCTGTTCCCGAAAGGGGACCGTTGATGAAACTTACATAAAAATTATGTATAGAGGTTTCAGTTCTAGCTGTGCTATATTTCTGACTAAAAGTGATTTCTTTTTAACCTGTATTTTTTTTTTTTTTTTTTTTGTTTTACTCCTAGTCTATGTCTCAGAATGATTGACATGGAACAAAATTACTACAGTCAGTGCACTCTTGAGCGAAAACATTACCTGAAAAAGATGCTGTGTAATATCAAAGCCAACTTGTGATGTAATGTCTGTCGGCTAAGATGCGTTTTTGCCGCCGTCAGCCCTACGGTGACAGCGGCATATTGAGGCGTATTGAGACATTTAAGTTCTAAGTTCCACTTCTTTTATTTTGTCTTTTGTCCAGCGGTGGTCAGGGCATATACACATCAGAGATCAAATCTCCTGTTCCCAAACCACTAACTTCATTTTACAAAACCCTACTTATCGTATATAATTTGAACCTGGAATCCCTTGTCACAAACGAAATGATGAATTTTATTCAGAGCTTTTGGTGCTCGTATGGGAACCATGCTTTATACCACCACCATGTAAACGCCATATAAGGATACAGTGTGTCTTTGGAAGTACAGCGTTTGTCCCTTCTGCAGGTTCTGAGAATTTCAGCATTGATTTGAAAGTAGCTGTTTTTGAAACTCAAAGTTAATTTAAACTTTATTGTATCTCATTTTGTTTTATTTTATTATATTTTATTTTACTTTGATATTAAATATTTTAATTGTATTTATTGTTTATTTTTTTTATAACTTTACTATTAATTAATAATAATGGGAAACTATTCTCAACCTTTATACACAATGAGAAGTGGCCAGCAACATTTAGTTTCATTGTCAGATTCGTCAACACTTTTGATAGATTAGGAAGAACTCAGGAAATAAACAAGGAACTCTTCTCACCTAAACCACGCCGACCTCAAAATGGACTATTGTGTTTTTTTCTCTGCCTATATCTATACATATCAAACGGTGCTGATAGTTTTCATAAACTGCTAATTTTCCGAGAGAAAGCACCCCGAAAATTATATTCAAGTTCATCGAATGTTGGAAAACCATATTCAACAACACTGTATGCTGCTCACCATCATATATTTGTTGCTGTGTATCGACTCTGATAAGCTCCTTCATTTTATGTGTGCTTTTTATGTTTCATTTTTTTTTACCTGTTTGTAGGAGGTGAGCTAAAATGGTTCCCCACTCACTTGCAAGTTCTAGAGTTCTAAAGTTCTAGTTCTAAAATCTCATCCCTTCTTTGATTAATTTAATACTTTTTGATCATCTTTCTTGACAGTGCCACCTAATTTTCTTTCCAAGAGCCTTCCCCCCAAACTTGGCCTGCATTGAGCAGACCATTGCGGTGGCTTTAAATTTTATGATGGATGCTGGTTCGGTCAATTGTGTTGAAAGCGAACCAGGGCCGCCTCTCAGTAAACTTTTTATAATCATCCTGTTGACCCATCCACCAATCCTGCCTTTTATTGTGCAACATTCTTTTTTCATTGCGTGCCTTCCATCTACATGGTCTCCATGTCTGACAGCTGAAGTTCACTGCAAGGCTTATTCAGCACTCCTCTCTGACTGATTGTGGTGTGCAGTTTTGATGACCATCGCGGGAAAGTCAGAAGTAATCAGTCATGGAACAGACATATAACCCTCTAAGTTGTTTTTTTGTTTTTTTCGTGCAGCAACAATGTTGAATGGGAGTTGAAGATTCGCATTGTCAGTACGCTGAGCAGTCTGTTTAAATGATTTTGCCAAAAACACGTAATGATTGACTTGCTGTTTGAGTGTCATCCCAGACATTACCATTGGCTGAGGTTTATCCACAAGAGAGGATAATAAAGATAGGAAGGGGTTTTTTATGGCTTTTCGTGTCCTAAGAAGACAGAATAACAAGCACGTCTCAGTTAGCAGATAAGCCTACTGCATGCCCCGTGCTCACTTCAGTTAAGACACAAAAATGCCAAATAAACAGTGGTATCGACCCATTTGTAAGGGATAAATGGACTGCAGCAGCTTGAGGAGGAGCAGCGTTTTAAGAAAAGGAGAAGAAAAGAGATTTGGAGAAAAAGTTAGGCACTTGAATCCAGACATATTAAATCTTGTGTTTATTTTAAATGCAGTTGTTAGTGATCAAAGAACAACTGCAGCGTTTCTACTGCTGTGCTTTTTTCAGGGATCATGAACTCTTGATTAGGGTAGTATTAACCTTTCTGAGCTTGGTAGTGGGTGACAGCTGGAGTTAAACTGTTAAAGGCCCTGAATTTACTTTACAGGATTTAGCATGGCAGAGTTCATAGACATTCTGTACGGTAAAGGGCCAATTAATCACTTCATGTCGGCCATTTCGCAGGGCAGCAGTCAACAGGGTTCTACTGGAGGAAAACTACATCATAAATTCATTGAAATAGGATGACTCACGCATCTCTGAAAAATTTGATGGCTGAAGTGTTTGAAAATCAGGTGTTGCCGGACTTCTGGTGGTTATAGAGGATGCATCCCATTCACTTGAAGTTATTACGTTCTTCCTTTGGAGTGTAATTCCTTTGGCTTTTCCCTTCAGGGGTCATCAGAGCGAATCAACCTTCTCCATCTAACCTTATTCTCTGTATCCTCCTCTCACACCAACTACCTTCATATCCTCTCACTACGTCCATAAATCTTCTCTTTGGTCTTCCTCATGACCTCCTGCCTGGCAGCTCCAATTCCAGCATCTGCCTACCAATATATTCACAATCCCTCCTCTGTACATGACCCAACCATCTCAGTCAGGCTTCTCTGACCTTTCAAAAACATCTAACCTGTGCTGTTCCTCTGATCGACTCATCCTATCCATCCTGGTCACTCCCAAAGAGAACCTTATCTTCATCTTCATCTTCCTCTTCATCTCTGCGGCCTATAGCTCTGCCTCCTGTCTTTTCATCATTGTAATTGTTTCTAGGCTTTACAGCATCACTGGTCTCACCACTGTCTTGTACACCTTTCCTTTCATTCTGGCTGATAGTCTTCTATTGCATAGTACCCCTGACACTTCCCCACCCATTCTAACCTGCTTGAACCTGTCTTTTCACCTCTTTTCCACACTCTTCGTGGCTCTGGACTGTTGACCCCAAGTACCTGAAATCCTCCAATGTCTTAATCTCCACTCCCTGTAGCCTCACCGTTCCACCCGGGTTCCTCTCATTCACACACATACTCTGTCTTTCTACGACTATCCTTCATTTCTCTCCTTTCCAGTGCATACTTCCACCCCTCTAGATTTTCCTCAACCTGTTCCCTGCTCTCACAATGTCATCTGCAAACATCATGGTCCATGGACACTCCTGTCTATCTGTCAGCCTGTTTATCACCACTGCAAACAAGAAGGGGCTCAGAACTGATCCCTGATGGAGTTTCATCTCCAACTTGAACTTCTTTGCTACCCCTACAGCACACCTCACCACTGTCTCACAGCTAGCATACATGTCCAGCACCAGTCTAACATACTTCTCTGCCACTCCAGACTTCCTCATACAGCACCATAGTTCCTCTCTTGGCACCCTGTCAAATGCTTTTTCTAGGTCAACAAAAACACAATGCAGCACATCTCTACGACTGCCTTTTCAGTCTACATCCTCTTCAATGCCTTCACTTTTACTAATCTCTGCTACTTTGTGGTCTACAATAGTCACCTCTTCTACCCTTGCCTCTTTAATTTTCCTCATTCATCAGCTCTTCAACGTACCCTTTCCATCCTCCCATCCATCTTGTAGCATCTGTCAATACATTTCCCTCTGTTTCACCAACCTGTGTGGATCATTCTCTCCCTTCTTACTCTCCAACCGAGCATACAAGTCATCGTATGCCCTTTGTTTTGCCTTTGCTACCTCTATTTTTACCTTACGCTTTATCTTCTCTTGTCTGTTCTCTTCAGTCCCCTCAGTGTCCCACTACTTTGCTAACCGCTTTCTCTGTACATACTCCTGCACTTCCTCATTCCACCACCAAGTCTCCTTATCTACTTCCATTCCAGATGATACATCAAGTACTGTCCTACCTGTCCCCCTGATAACATTAGCTGTAGTTGTCCAATCATTTGGAAGCTCTCCCTGACTATCCAGAGCCTTTCTGAAGTCCTCCCTGAAAGCCATACAACACGCCTCCCTTTTCAGCTTCCACCACTTTGTCCTCTGCTCTGCCTCTGACTTCTCCCTACCCTCCTTCTTTGACCGTCATCGGTGCCAGTGGCGGTCGTTGTTAACCCGGGCCTCAATCAATCCGGTATGTGGTTATTAGCTTCGATTCGCATGTTTGTTTTTTTCAAAAATTTACACCGGACAACCTTCCTGACGCAGCCCTCTGCATTTCTCCGGGCTTAGAACCGGCTCAGGGAGACACTGGTCCATGCCTCCCTGAGGCTGGCTTAGGTAGGCAATGGCCCGAGCCGCCCTTAGGCTGCATATAAGTTTTATGTTCTGAAAGCTGAAAAAAACTCTTTACAGAGGGAACTATTTAGATGCTAAAACACAGGGGCAAAACATGACTGACTGTTTAGATTCTTGGGTCACCTCTTGATATATTCTCCAAGTATATGAGGATGATCATGTAATTGATTAGTAGAGATTGGCAGCCGATGTGGATGTTTGGGTTAATTGATGACTACAAAAATATTCAGGGTTCCTGTTGCATAATAGAATATTAATGCCATGTTTTCTTTTAATTCAACCCAGTGAAATATATATTTTTATAAGGTGTCAGCACATATTGGAGCATCCAAACAATAACCTCAACAAAAACGCCCACGTCAGAGGTTTCATCTGTATCAAAAGCTTTCATCCAACCTGTTGTTCAATCTCATATGCTATAATCTTGTTCTCACTCCCACGGTATTTAAATTTGAAGTCCTACCCACATCCCACATGTCTCTATGGGCCTCTTTTTTTTTCGAAGGACATAGCAGGATTTCATGAATCAGTTTGATTTCCACAATAGAAAAAATATGTGCTAAATGTGTATGAGGTCACTGTATGGCTGAATTGATTTTATATATCCTTGTTTCTAAAGCTCATGTGTTAACCAATGGGTAAACCAATTTCACTTTTATAGAAAATCAAAATTACAATTGCAAAGATGCTACAAAGGTTACTATTTTGGTTCTATATCTTCAACTTTGCTATGAATTCCAACCAGTGTTATATCTTCCCAATGAGGCCTCTGCCAGGACTACCATTTATTCTATAAGCATTGCATAAAAGAATTAACTATTTACAACATTTTAATTACCTGCAATAAATAAGTGATTGAAAAAGCTGCGGAAAAAAGCTGCTACTAATGATCCGCTTAACATGTTTATCTGTCCAGAATGACCCCCATCACAGAGAAACAGTTCCCGTTTGCATCCTGCTACATTTTAATCTGCCAGGTTTTTACGGCCCTATTTTTCACACGGCAACTTGGCTGTGCCATCCTGTATTAGCGCTTTCTTCCACATGCTACAGCACCCCACTCCTACTTCAGCACCCACTGTTTGCCAGAGTGCCCATTTTGTGTAATTATATGAACTACAGCAAGCTAATGGCCCTGACAAAGCAGTGTGTATGCCCATTACACCTTAGTGTTCTGCAAAACACCATTACCACCACCAGCTACCTTGTGTATTGGTGCACGCAGGTAAGGGACTGTGTATGTGGGTGCATGGGTGGGTTGGGTACATTTCCGTAGATGCATATATGTTTTCATATACTTGTTACAGTGAGTCAGAGGTAGAATAATGCAACAGAGGCTTCTGTTCATGGGGGCTGTTTTCAAGCATGTACATGTATGTTTGCGTGCTTTTGGGGCAACATACCTGTCATCTTTTCACCCCTTCAGTTTCTCTCTTGGGCTTTTTCCTGCTCGATGTAGCTGATGCTAATTGAATACAAGCAAGGCACCCCTGCGAGACTTACAGTACTTGTAGTTCCCTCACTTGGTATCATTACACTTGCTTGGCATCTGTGTCCTGCTGGTTGATGGTTGAGACCATTAGGCCTGATTTGAATAAAGGTTCTGTGGGATCTGATCAGGATTAGATAGCGCTGAACCAGAGAAAGTGCATTAAAGACAATTCTGACATTTGATCAGTCAGATTAGTTGTTCAAGACCAAAAAAATTTGAATTCTTTGGCACTGTAATCATCGAAGTAATACATGCCAGGGAGATCCCTCTGATCAGCTGATTTCTGTGTGTAAGCTTAAGTAATTTCTTAAAAACTATCATGTTATATTATGATATTTCTATAGGTGATTTATGGACATAGTGTAAGAGGATATGAAAGTAGTTGGTGTGAGAGAGGCGGATATAGAGAATAGGGTTTGATGGGGAAGGTTGATTTGCTGGAGCAACTCCCGAAGGGAGAAGAAGAAGATGTTATATTACGATATTTCTATGATATTAACACACATAATTTGGATACTTGGAATCTTTGCACAAAACACAGCTCAAGTATAATTGCTAGTTTCTAGCTGGCACTGCAGTTTTCTCTCCTTGCATCCATATTACTTTAATTGCAACTTCTGCTCATCTATATGCCTGGCTGACACTTTCTTGCCACAAAAAGCTTGCAGTCTGAGGGCGACAATGCAAAGCTTTTTCCTGTTATTTACAGGGTTTATTATTCAGTCGGACCTGCCTGCATAGGCACAGTGCAGGGATGAATACGAAAAAATTTTAGTAGTTGATACCAACACAAATGCTGTTGCGGATCTTCGATATACTACTTTATAATTAAATTATAAAAAATGACAGAAACAGTTGTAATATCTTGCCACTTTCAAGAAATAAAAGAAACTTCTCCTGGTTGACAGGGGACTGGCTAAAACTTTGAAAGGAAATCACAGTTATGCAATTTTGCTCAGTGACTCAGACAAGCTGAGACTGTGTGTTAGACACACACACACTCACACACACACACACACACACACACACACACACACACACACACAGGCATAGCGAATTAGTCTCACTTAACCGTGGCCATGGTTCACTATACAACCATTAAGTTTCTCCATTATCTGTTTGAAAAAAGAAATTTATCATTGACTCTATTGATAAACTTCTTTCTCCTCAGTATCAATTGGCACTCACCACTTTAAGCCTTGCCAAGTGTAAGAGATGGGGGGCTAATTGCCTTTTTTGTTGCACACTGTAACTATGGATCAATTTATATTCTTGGATGAATGGATAACTGAGCTCAAACAAGCAAAAATGCTCACCTTCTAAGTTAAATAAACATTTCTCAGATGTTCTTCTCCGTCACGTTTCACCTCTTCGCCAGGTAATCTTTTCTGCCGATGCCTGCCAGTGAAACAAATACACACCACATCAAACACGCACTCACGTACACCTGATATGCCTGCATTTCTTTTCTGTTTTCGACGCCGTTGTGCCTGTATGCATGCACTCTCATGGCCTCTCAGTGTGGAGTATCGCCACCTGTGTGGAATAGAGTGAATGCCGCATTCTCCCCTGACAGTGAGATGTATGCAATTAAACCATATTAAAGTCATTAGCGCAACAGAAGCGATAGCCAGCAGATGGTTACCAGGCTGAAATACGCCGTTAATGAACCTCCTCAGTCACTATGGGTGTGCGTTTCTGTAGCTTGGCGTACTTGAGCGCACATGCGTATGTGTACGTTTGGGTGTGTTTTCCTAACAGTTATAACACTCAAAGCAGCACTTGATTAGACAGTGGTTGGTCCGTCTACTGTAGCTTAGCAATTACCACCTGTTGTTGATTTATTATGATACGGCAGCGAACTGAACCCCCCCCCACACTACTTTTCCATCCCGTCGCTGTAGAATAAAGTACAAGGGCATTTTTTTTTGGAAAGATCTCAATGCAAGCTGTTCATATTGATATACGATCACAAGAAACACTTTCCCTATACTTTGCTTTTGTTAAAACTGAATTTCCGAAGAATGGAACACACTGTCTGGCTCCACGTTACCAGAACCCTCGGGATGAAGCACAGAATACTTGAGTGTACACACAGTCACATCAATATGTCTTGAATTGCTCTTTGAATTACCATATTGAGACATAAACAATGTGAATATATTTTTTTCTGTTTGATTTGTTTCTTTTTTTTATTCTATCACAGCTATTACTTATAGTTGATTTGCGCTCATGACAGGTGAACGTCAGCGGTTCAAACATTTAAAGCTGCAATAGCGTGTCATATTTTTGTCTCGCAAGCATAAATACACGACACAGAAAAGTGACTCCAGGGCCGCCTGATTGCTGTGATTTGGTGTATGCGTGGATTTCATGTATGTGTGAGGATGTACGCTCGGGTGAGTGATGAAAGGGGAGAGCTGATAGTGATGCTCTATTGAATACAGATGAGAGAGAGAGGCAAGCTGAATTCTGATCAGGCTCTCTTTCTCCCTTTCTTCCGCTCTGCCTATCCCTCAGAGTGAAAATTCTTCAGAAAAGTGTGTGATTCTGAACCAAGGGGAAAATCATTAGGTCAACCTTTCAAAGTCGAGGTCTAAGTTTTCTTGGCTCAGAGGAGGATCCACTATTGTGTTTCGTCGTTGTTGTTGTTTGTTACGAAAGCATTAACACGCCGATGGCATTGATGATGGTGATATGTTTTTGTATTTTAGATGAAAAAAGAACTGATCATGAACTGAAAATCTTCTTTCATGCACAGTGAGACTGGAGGCTTACTTTGTTAGCATTTTTCAACAAAAAAAAAATGCTTGCTCTGTATGTGGACAAGTTTTTCCCAACATAGTTTTAGCATGTTTCGAAGCCCTAAGGTCTATGAACACCTGTCAACAAAATCCAAATTAGGGAACGCAATAAATGTAAAAAATGAATGCAAACTAAAAGCAATACTCATCTGTGTCCATTCAGCATTTAGTATGTGGAAGACGGAGGTGAAGCAGAGCTCTGCCCGTAAACTCCAAATGGCAGCTTTCAGCATGATTAGTACAAGAATTATTGTACTTTTTTCACCCTCACTTTGAACACAGATGCCTCCCCCCCCTTCTGCTGCTTTATTTAGGTCATTCAGGTTATCTTACTTGCTCATTAACAACTAGAAAAGAAGATGGATGAGTGCTATATAGAAGCAAATACATATACGTCTCCATAGGTTGTAGATAGATGACTGTTGAAAATGATGCAGAGCTCAACAACCAAGTTGCTCTATACATTTGTATAAACAAACTACTCGTTGTCCTCACAGTAGCAGCAGCAGCCTATAAGTCAGATTCGTTAGACATCGAGACCTGACATGCTTTGTCCTCTGATGTGATTATTAACACCATGATTGGTTGTAAACCGTGTTGTCATGGCAATGATTTCTGGCTAGATAATGAAAGCTCTCAGGGTACTGATCCATAGCATGCACATACACACCGGCACCATATCAGACCATTGCACCGCCAACCGGTCTCATTCCCCTTTGAGAGGGGAGAATTAGTCTGGGAGATTGAACCTTTGTAGGCGTGTGTGAGGGTGTGTGTTGCTGTTGTCTTACTTACACGATAATGTACAGAATCTGGGGAGAAGCTTAAGATCAACCGAATTGCACTTGGCATTTCTCTCTTTTCCTAATTTTTTTTTCCCGTCTTGCCCTTTCAACTTGCACCCACCTCTTTATCTTTTTCTTATTCTCTCTCACCGCTGTCATTAATTCCGCGACGACTGAGTTAACAACTGCTGTGTCACACACACACACACACACACACACATACACACAAGCCAAGGCAGTTTGAGTGCATCCCTGCCTCTTCGCTTCACTAGAATTACACTTGTGTGTTCTCTATCCCAAAGGGTGTACTTAGAGAGGTCACAATACAACAACAGCTTGGGGTGAAATTGCAGACTCCAGATTTGTTTAAATAGTTTGGCATATGTTTTTGGCTATCAGTAGCCTGCAAGTATGTACTTTAACTTTATACATTTTTTTTTTTTTTAATCCACTTTCATATGGAAATTTGATTACAGGTTTGGCCCTGGTTGTAGTCAGTGTCCGATCGCATGTAATTAGGTTTAAACCGCCATCTTTCATAGCTTTCCTCCCGAGTACAAAAAAACAGAGTATTGAGGGTTTCTCCTTTTTCTTTCTAAGCTAAATAAATGATTGAGGTCATTCTTCCTTTGAAAATTGTCTCATTGTAAATGTGACAATAGACTATTATATATACTCCCACCAGTGCTGCTTATCAATCCACTGCATCAGTCATTAACTTTTTCTTTGTATTTTTCTTTGTTTGTGTCAGTGTTTACCGTAAGAGAAAATTCCTTTTTTTTTTTTTTTTTTTCTTAGGTACATGGTAAATGAATATACAATAATTTCTTATTTCGGAAAGCTGTCACAGCAAAAATTGGAAGGGAAATACACAACGCAGCTGGAAATAAAGTCTGATAGGCATAGATTTATATACTGTATAGTGTGTATCATGTCAGGTGCAGTGGAAAAACCCACTCAACCACCTGTAGATTTTCTTTCCAAAGACATCTTAGGCTTTGACTTTACATGCTGGAGCCACAATAGGTTACTGGAATCATCAATGCCAACTCCAGTTAAGTATTACTAGACTACATTGTTCTCCTGACGTGTGTGTGTGTGTGTGTGTGTGTGTGTGTGTCAACAGAACTAAAATTGCAAATGCACTGCTTTAATCTCTCACATACTGAGAGCAGAATCTGTGGGGAAAAAAAAATGGTTTAGTAAAATAGCCTCAGGCAGGTTTCGTACTTCACTACCCGCCCAGTATTTGTAAATGTATCTTTTGCTCCGTTAGGATTATTTGATAGCATTCTACTGAGAATGGATTGTAAATATTGTGTGACATTGTCAAACATGCAGGCTTTGTACTTGGGGCAATCGGGACTGAAATGAAACTTTGTTCAGCACTTGTCTATTTTTGTATTTTTCAAAGGAATATTTATTTATGATTTTTTTTCTATTTTTGATGATTATATCTTTGGTGATGAGTTCATCTTTTGGACAATTATGCCTTTGACAAAGAAACGTTTTGCAGGTTCTCATAGCCTAAGGCACTTTCCGCAAATGTTGTTTTGTCTGGCCAACCATCAAAACTGGATAGTGAAAGATTTATAAGAATTGAAATCAGCAGATAAACTCAATGGCTAAACCACCAAAGATGTATATTTGATGTCTCTACATGAATTGTTACTCTAGATTAATCTCTTTACACTGATTAATTGTTTAGCTAATTGTGTTGGTGCTCACCTGAATGTTGTCACCGTCATGACCAATTATTGGGAAGCGGATCAAATGAAAAAATCTGCATCTGATTTGAGAACTCTTTGTCTAATTATGTTGTTTATTTGCCTTTCTGTCCTACCATCTCTTCATTCCTGCCTTTCTCTAAATATATCCTCTGTTTTTCTGTCGAAAGGGCCTGATGATTCTTCTACAGAACCTTCCCACAATGCACTGGGGCAACGAGGAAGTAAGTGTGCTGCTGGCCGAAGCCTATAGGTTGAAGTTTGCCTTCGCTGACGCCCCAAACCACTACAAGAGATGATAGGCGTGTCTCTCAGCAGCTGCTCTCCTCCTTTTCCTTACCCACCTCCCCCTTACTGAACATTGAGGGCCTTATTTCTCCATGGAAGGACTGCCTCTTCTACCTTATCCCCCTCCTCTATCGCCCAATGGGCCTTTCAGCTACTAAGAGATTTAGATCAGCCAATGACTGAGAGGACGTGCTGCGAAGCCGTCTTAACATGTTGGTGTGGAGCCTTTTTTTTGTTTGTTTTTTTTCTTTTTGTCTCTGATCAGCTCTGAAATGTTGCGGTCCAGGGCAGACCTCAGTACCCTCCTTCATCGGAGAAGACGACAACTTCTCGTCGATGCTCCGCCTGGTCAGAAATAAAAAATCTCGGGCCAGGTGCATGAACGAGAGGGGCTCCCTCGAATCCACCTGAGGCTTTCTAGCACTGGAAAAAAAAAAACGGTCTTTCTTTCTCATTATTATTTCCAGCATCTTGGCAATATGTTTCGTTTGTCCCCTTACGGTTGAAAAAAAAAAACACCACCTCTGCCAGTTTTGTACGAAACAGAAATATGGCAAAAGGGAAGCAAGCTTTTATGGTTCACACATCTGAGTCCTCTGCTTGCCACAACACATCTTGAAGCAACGTGACCTTGGCTGTTGTTTCCCTCTGCTCCAATGTTTTGCGTTTTTGGGTTGTTGTATTTTTTTTATCCTCCTGCCTTTTGCCAGAGAGGGACACGGATTGTTCTCCCTCATGAAAAACTAATACCCAAGGAGTTCGACAGAGAGAGATGGCCAAGCAGTGAGGATCGGATTCCCCTCCTATAAGAAACCATACACACAAACACAAACACACACACACACATACACATACACACACAAACACGGAGTGCATTTCCCTCCCACATGCATCCCTACACTCCAGTATCAATGTTCGTGAGCGGTACAATGAGACAGGCAGTGGTAAGAAGCTACAGGTCATGAAGGTTCAATGTACAAATAGAGATTCTTAAGCCATAAGGGGTAAGAAAAATACTTGATCCCAATATTAAATACCCTTGCATTTATCAGCCCCTCCCTAAAACTGAGACTACCTCAGAACAGACAAGTAGTACAAAAATGGCAATCCAATTAGTTAGACCAAAACGCACCATTGTGGAAATGTCACATAGAAAGCAAAAGACACAAGGAAGTCACCTTGCTGATAAATACAAAGGCCTGTTCCCCCGGTGACCGCTGGTTTAAACGTTCACAGAGGAAAAAAGTTTTAGGTGGAAATTTGCCTTGATAACTCTTGGTCACCAGTAGTGTGTTATTTTCAGAGAAGAGAAAAGCATATTAAGATATTATAAATTAGTTTGTTGCATTTAATAATAAAGTTAAAAACCTTTTTTATGTTGCCTCCTCACCCTGGTCGCCCTGAAAAATTCTGTTTGAGAGATACTGGGATTCATTTCTGAAATTTGAGTACAGTTTCAGCTGCTGTTTGAACTGACAAATTACATTTTCACCATTTTATGAGGATTCATGGAACAATAGTTTCACCAAGTAGTATTGAAATAACGAATGCATTGATTATCACAATGCATTATCCTAATTAAGAAGTAAAAATAATCAGTTATCTTTCTTGCAAACACGAAATACATATTAAGTGAAAGTTTTGACATACAAAGAACTTCTTCTCACTGTTCACCTTTTAATTTCCCAAGCATAATTTTCTTAAAAAAACAAAGGACAAAGAAATCTTCAGACAAAGAATTGTATCCTAAATACAGCTGTTATACTCATATAACCGACCCACCCGGTCTGAGAGTAACTGCTGTCCATTTCTGTTCTCCTTTGAATAGTTTGTTCCCAACTGTAGACCTTTTTTCTGGAATGCAGGGACGATTTCTTTCTGACATTTCATGGCAAAGACCCCACCATGTACCAGCCTAAACGCGGATATTTTGATAAACAACTGTTCATAACAGACTGAAAGAAGTTCAGTGCTGTTTAAATTAACCTGAAGTTCAAGATGTCATAAATGCAACAGGGTTAATAAAAGATTTATTTCCTGCACATTTTAATATAAAACTTCCAGATTCATACACCGAACTACAGCCGTCTTAATCAAAAAAAAGCTGTTTATCTTTCTATGCTTTTATCCTAACAGTGCTCTGTTCATATAGGACATCGGATTTCTGCCCGAACGTCATTAGCGCGGCATCTCTGTTGTTTCGGGAGAGGGTTTTCAATCAGACACTCATAACAAAACACAAAGCGGTTAAAGTTTCCAAGCCTCCTGTGTATCTCCGCCACCATTCATTACTGTTACCAAAGCCCAAAAGGATGATGTGTGTGTGTGTGTGTGTGTGCGCACACACACCAAGGAGAGACCGAGGGAAGAGTTTCTTTGCGAGTTTCAGCACAATTTTCCAGTTTTATTATCTATTTATTTTTTTTCCGTTAGAGCTGTCAGTCTTTGATCACATGTCTGGATTTTTTTTTTTTTTTTTACTCAATCTTACCAGTTTCACAAAAGTCTCATCTCCAGTTCCCTCTGTCATGGAAAAAACTGCTCGTAATTTGAAAACCCATGGCTCTTCGTGTCCTCCTTTGTGTTGTTGTATGAGATATATTCTCTCAATCTACATTTTAAATATTTGACATTCTCTTTTGTGTTTATTTTTTAATGCGGTTTACATACCAGGTATCATTAAGGTGTGCCTGATGCTGGAAACGTGAGAAGAAATCTTGGCCTGACCTGAAATGACCTGAAATGACTTAAAAAGATTTAAACCTCTCTGCAGGCAGTAGTATATTTCTAGTTTTTGCTGTGTAAGAAAAGAGAAAAAAAACAAAAGAAAAAAAAAGGAAATTCATTCTTTTCTGGTTTTCTGGTCCGTCAACCACTATCATGAACTGCTTCATTTTATCCTGGGCATTTATACAACATAAATTATTGTGAAGATTGACCTTTTCTACCAACCACTCCCTCATATATTGATCTTGAAATCATAGTTAGGAACCATAACTTGGCATGGCAGACTTGTAAAACATGTCAGAGTAATATGTGTGGGGTTGTAGTCAGACCAATATTCATAATTTAAAGAGCCTTTTTTAGCCTTGAAATGTAGAGCGGCTAAACTAAAATCACTGTGTTGTAATAATTGTAATAATAAAATAATAATTTATATCTATAATCTTGTCCAAATCAGCATATAAAGTAAGATAGCAGTTATTCTACAGTCAAGGAGCACAACAATAACTAGAAGAAATTTGTAGAATTAACTTGTCTGGTGACATCACTTTCATATGTTCCCACTATGTGGGGTGTGAGAGACTTCTGTATCCCCAGAAAGCATTAAATTTGCCAAATATATTGGTATCTCCATCCATATCCACTTGTGTGGTTCATGCTGTGATAGTTACATACCATTTACAAACAGGCAAGGTTGTTCTTCATCACATAAACAACAGAGACACCACCAACAGACCAGCATCGGAAAGGATACTGACTTTTTGCCTTGGAGATAGAGCTTTATCTTTAGCCTTCTGGCTACAATAGAGCTTTTGGTCTTGTTTTTTTTTTTCCAAAATTAATATTTCAGCATTGCGCTATTTTATCCTTAATTCGGCTTCCATCTAAACGCATCACCACTGATGCTTGGATTATCGACAAAGTTGTGTGTTTTCCATCCACCACGATAATGTGAATTTTACTTATCAGATGCCGCTGATTCTTGAAGGAGTTTCCATCAACTCCGTGTTAGAAAATGACAAGGCGTAACTATAGATGATGCCACGAAAATGCAGTGTAGAGTTTTCGACCTTCTCTTGTCAGATTATCACTTCTGTTTCGTTCTTGGACTAAAAAAAGATATGAAAGGTGTTCATTGGTTGGTGCACACATGTCTAGTGTGTTCATTCGCCACCCTTTTTTCACATCTCAATTGAGGGCCAGAAATAATGCAATTTTCCATCTGTCATCTTTAATTCATTGAATTTATTTCAGCTGCACTTCAGTTAACTTTTGATTCTTTTTCCACCCCGTAGCCTTTCTCCCACCCCAACCCCTTTTTTTTGTCATTTTCATTCAAGTGATTTTCAATGTGCATCTCGGAAATGATCATTACGGCGGTCGTATGGAAACCACACGGTTATAAACTGCATTTGTGCCTTCCGAGCATAGATGGCCCGACAGGCGTAGCAACAGCAACTGAAGGAGGTGGTGGTGGTGGTGGGGGGGGGTTGTGAAGAGTCAATTATTTTTATTATCATCATCCAAAGCTTCTCTTTGCAACAAATCATTTTGCCTTACTGCACACATGGATAATGAGAGTTTGATGCGCTGATTCCAGTTGGAAACAGTTCATACCACGGCAAATTGACACGGTGACAAAAAGTAACCGTAAATGTCTTAAATGGCTTGAAAGGCCGACTGCTGCCTGGTCAGACTTTTATGCTATGAGCCAATTTGATACATTGAGACACGAATACAAAAACATGTTGCTACCAGTGTCCTATTAGCCTGTCTCTCTCGCGGTGTGCACAAGTCACCATGGCGATGAAGTCTGCCAGCGACCTGATTTCTATTTGTCCATGCACAGTCTGGAACAGCTTCAAATATCCTTTAAGGCTTTTTAGAGTCAAGTAACATCTTCAGCTGCTTTGATTTTTTTTTTTTTTTATATATTTTTTTCTTCCTCTCCAGACATGAAACATACATTTATGAAAACCAAACAAAATCAAATCCTTTCCATTTCTTATGGCTCTAGAGATCTTGAAAAACCTAATACTACAGTGTTTGGGTGACATGAATAGTGGTTCTTGAATTTTAAAAATGTGTACAGAAGATTTTGAATCAAAAAATTGTAAATAGAAAATGTAAATAAATCCTATACAACAAAGTTCATATGAATAAGGTGTTTTGCTGTGTGCTTTCCTGAGTTTGTGTCTGTGTGTGTTTGTGTGCATGCTCAGTTCTGTCAACCGTTTACAGCTGTATTTATTTAAAACAAATGGAAATTCACTGTCTTTTTTTCTAAATATTCAGTATCCAACTGCAGTCTGTTAAACTTCAGGTACCGTGCAATGTGATTCAGAGCATCATTTCCCCGTTGTCTCACTTTCTTAACGGCCCTGAAATCTCACAGCAACACCTCTGCCGAGCAGAGCCGTACGCTGCAGCGAGGCTTAAACAAACACCTCTGGCACAATCAAAAACCCCAGATATAATGCAGATGCTTTAAATCAAACCAAGAATCACCGCTGTTGCTGTTTGCTGCTTTTTTGCGTAATGAATAAAGTCGCTGTGGCGTTGTGCCGGTGCATTAATTAACCACAGCAGCAAGCAAACCATGGCTAACAGCTGTGCTAATGTGCAGCGTGTTGCTAATTGTACCGGTTGTATTCACACACTATTCCCATTCAGCCAGTCTAACAGGTAAACACTTATTCTCTGATCCCTCCAGAGGAAAAGGCAGCACCAGCTTGGTTAATGAGACTTCCTTTGTGTCTGTAAGTGTTTGGATATTGGGTTTGGCTCTCATGTGAGGGAAAAAAAAGTCCAGTTGCAATGTTAGAAGGACTTGCCTCATTTTTGTAGATTTTTTTTTTCTTTTTTTTTTTTTTGACTATTGTGAGTCAGTTTGGGGCTTGAAAAAAAATGCTGTATTAGTTTCCCCATACTAAATATAAACAAATAGCAGTCTAAGTTTCTTAAAGGAAAGCGGAACAGAGAAAAAAAACAAAACAAAATGAGACTGTGTGTGTGGAGGGCGCGTGCGCGCATATGTGTGTGTGTGTCCTGCAGTAGCAGCTCCTTTGCTCTTGTTAGGCTGACTGATGTTCACACAGGCAGCCAATTACGGAGCGCTGGTCACTGTGGACTCCAGTCACTTCATGGGAAATTAAAAATACATTAAAACAACAATGGCCACAGGAAGTGCCTGCTTAAAGATGACTATCCGCGAGCACTCACAATAAAATTGTACGAAAGTACACATAGGAAAATAATCAGGTGGAGACCACTGGAGTGCATCCCCCTCTGAATATCTAATTTTTGCTTCATCCAAATTATTATAGTATCAACTTGTGTTCTCAGCTAACACTTTAAAATTAAAACCGCTGTATTTTAAAACAGTTCCTGCCAGCATGATTCCTTTTCATCAGACACACTCCGTTAAGGAATCCTTAGATCACCAAGGCAGAAATGTCAGGACAGACTCTATGGCATTTTCATGAAATTTCAAGCCTATTTCCAAAATCAATTTCCTGATTCGGTTTTTGAGCGGGGGATTTGCAGAGGCTAAGTGCTTTATCCTGGATGGAGGATAACCCATAGATTGAGAACGTCTCCAGAGAGAATGTAAATTACTTTCAGTTTACAGTTTCTGCTGAGGCAATTGAACAAAACAAATATTAAAATGTATCAAGGAGGGGGAAGATTCATGTTAAACATCAGATGAAAACTGTTTACACTGCCTCAATCTTCCCTCTCATTTTCTCTTGAAACATGATCATCTATTGTCAAGAACCCCAGAGGGTTGGAAAAAGGGTTTTCTAAAATGAAGTTAAATGAAAAAAAAATACGCATTTCAGGTAAAAAAATTGCAGTTCTCATATAAGGGAGAAATTGCCTCAAAAACAGCAAAATTCGCCAAATATTCACAAAATCATTGATTCATAATTGTTAAATGACAAAAAAGGAGACAACGTCACGTCGGAATCATCTTAAAAGTCAAGTACTTTCAGTAAAAGTAATTCCAATGAATTTTGGATTGGCTCGGTCCTTCTTGCTTGAGCAGGTCGGAAAACAGAGCCTTTTTTTTTTTTTTTGGACAGAGAGAGATCGGCGTAAAACAGAGTAACGTTGGCCAAGACTGTCCAAACAATGGCAATTTGTCTTCCTTGTAATCCTCTGACTTCTCATCCAGCTGTGAAGGTACATCGGGACACCTGTGCACTGACCGTGATAATCTCTCGCAAAAGAAACTGGGCAGTTCCGGCTAATCTCATTTTGAAGATTATCGTGGTCGTCGTGCAGGTGTTCTGGTTTATTCAACATGCTGTTAAATGCTGGCGGACTGGTGAGATTGATGTTTTATTTACAAGTTACTTTGGCAGGCAAACTGTGGGAGCCATGCGGTGGAGCCAAATTTGAAAACACATAAACATACTAATTGAAGGAAGCTAAGAATCACAACACGGGAACAAGTGCTTGTTGAATTGATGAAAAGTCTCCTGCTAAGACTCAGATGTGCTGCGTGAAGAGAAGCAAAACCTCTAAAGTATCGAGTTGGAAACATTGCAGTAGTTTGAGATGTGTTTTATTCCTGCTATTTAAAATAGCAAAAGTAACGTAGCAGCATCGGGATTTAGAAGCCGCTGAGATTCCTCCGCTGCTGGTGATGTGGTGTCGGGTGTTCTTCTTAGATTAAATTCCAGGCCTATTTAAAGAATGCACTTCATTTGAACTTTTTTTTCCCAAAAAAAAAAATAATAATCATTATGCCCTTTAATTTCTATGGTCATGTTTAAAATGTGGGTATCTGTCGGTCAGAATCGTGTGCAATAACGTGGCATCTTTTTGACGCAGACCGCTTGACTGAGTCGCTTCGTGAGCGTGCTTCACTCAGAGCGTGAATATTCGCACACAGCAAAAGCACGACTAAAAACTCTGGAGGTTCTGACTGATGCCTCCTCACAGAACTTCCCAAATGAAGTGTGACTGCTGACTCCTCACAACCAAGCTGAACTTCAACCTCGCCGAACTTCTGTCGCATCCGCTCGGTTGTTTTCCTTCAGCGCTGACAGCATCGCGGTGACCAAGATCAACAAGACGTTTCTCATGCATCACAATTAATCCATCATTAACTGTCAGTGGGGGGAAAAAAAAGAAGACAGAAACAGCAAACAGCTTAACCACTTTCTTTCTTACAGTGGATCTACGTACACTTGCACTCAGATAAGTTTTATCAACATTTTTTTTAATTTTTTTTATATAGCTTATCCCTCCTGTTGCATTCTGCCAAATCCCCACGCTCATGCAAGGCGACCTCGCCTTCCTCAAGAAAAGTTGACACCGCTTTTGTCTGCAACATCAAAGATGGAAAGAAGGAGGAACGTGGTTGTGATCTATAAACACCACAAGGCGTTTGCGGCTTTTACGGGAAGACAAAGGAACCAGGTACGGTGGATTTCCCTCCCGCCGGGGGTTGATGGCATCAAGCTTGTCGGTTAACTACAAACTGGGCTGGATGGGAACGCTGCAGCGACAAAGAAAAAAAATATCTACTCCATCAAGTGAATCGGCTCATGTCCGTCTGTGTCTGCCGACGGACTTTCACCGTTCATTGATTTCTTTTTGACAACAGGGTTTATTGTTCGGTTATTACATTTTTCCATCCCCCGCCCTTAAGATCGTCGAACAGACCCTTGTCGGTCATTATCCTTCGAAATGGTTCAAAGCACACTTCACGCAAATAGTCAGATCTATGTTTTGGAAAATAAAAAAGAAATTGAAAAAAAAAAAACATATATACATATATATAGAAGCTTATAGCATGTTCTATTATTAAGGAAAGTTTTTTTTTTTTTTTTTTTTTAAGTTGTGTGCATGTCATTATGTGTTTTTTAAACTGACTGCAGCTTTTCAAGTGGAGTCCTTAAATAAAATGAGTGGAATGATACCCTTTATCTCTGCACAGCAATATAATTTAGAGATTAAGAGATGAGATAAGAGATTTATTTTATGTCAAGCAAAGTACGGTTTTAATTCAATTTAAAGTTTTGCTTTGTTTTTATGATGTGATTACTTTCAAATGTTCTGATTTTTTTCCGTTTTTTTTTTTTTAACTTTTTTAACTCCTTTTATTTTTTTATTCAAATAAAATCCAAATAAAAACGCATGATATCTGCCAGAAAGTTTCCAACAAGAAGCCAGAGGCTCCAGCTCCACGGTTGAGGAACCGTCTCTTTCCGTTGTAAGTTGGAGCAACAGGGTGAAGATATTTGATTCCCACAGAATAAAAAAAAAAAAAAAAAAAAAAAAACCTGATGAACGAGTGTGTTCTCGGTGCGGGACCTGAATCTCTCGAGGCGTCGCCGTGAGGAGGACGTGCAAAAGAAAGTTCCCTGCATGTTTCCACTTGATGTGTTCACCCCTGCTAGGTGTTCGGAGCTCAGCCAGCAAATGACTCCTTGCCCTGAGTACCGAAGAGCAGAACGGCTCTTCTCTGCCTCCGGCTATTTGGCTCCATCATTCATCCACTTTGCACCCGCAGACGCGGCCGTGTGTCAGTATTACTGTGTAACTTACAGGATTTTATGACGTTGCATCATTTCGTAATGATTTATATGCCTTTTATTTAAAGATTCACCCAGACATTCTGGCGCCGGGGGGGGGGGGGGGGTGTGATCGAGCATGCGAGATTTATACAGGATCCCCGAGAGTTCATCAAAAGTAAATTCCAATCCCTGTTTTAAAGGGATACTCAGCAAAGGAACTTTTTTTTTTTTTTTTTTTTTTTTTTTTCAAAGTTATTCTCCCCAAGATGTTTCATTCTGACAGTTACCTTTTCACACCTAAATAGGTAATCGCTCACCATCCTCACTAATACTTTCATCCTGTCAAACATTATGGGGGAAGCGCCCGCATGGATTATTTGTCTGTTACAGAGATATCGTCGGAGCTGCTTTCTTAGAGATTGCATTTTTTTTTTTCTTCCATAATATTCAGAAAAGTATGTTGACTGATGAGTCACACCTTTGGAAGCAGCTAAGAACCGTGTCTAACCCGTAGTGCAATATGCAGGAGCAACATCATGCCTCGCTATCTGCTACGCATAGAGTTATCGCAGTGAGTGAAGTGACTGTGAAAAAGAGTGTTAGAGGATTTAATTCGCCGCCACACAACCTTTGACTTTCGAAAACAATTTTGTAACAGTCTAAAATGAACAAGACACAGGTTCACAATATTCCCCGAATAAATATCTAATAATAAATATCGGTCCGTGGCCAGGCACCACGGTGAGTGTTATGCTCTTATCCCTCCGATGCTGCGGTGGCTGTTTTCAAGCTGCTCGGGTGAGAGAGGCAGCCAGTCAGGCCGGCATCAATTTAAAACCGTAATGTGAATGTCTCGTACTTTTTGGGGTGTGTGTTTCGTGCGTGTGCTCAGAGTTAGCCCAGCGAGCTGCTGTGTAAGCTGGAATAGTCACTGACCCAACTTGCTTAAGCCTAAGTGACTGTAGCGATAAAGGCAGAATAGTTAGAAATGACACACTCTGGATTTGTAATTAACTGGTGTACACGTGCTACAGATACGCTTTTTATTTGGCAGCTTAACCCATTCAGTCTTGCCAACTGGACAGTAGTTTATTTCCCGCAAACAGCTTTATGATTGATTGATGTTAAACATATGAATTAAAATGGATTATTTTGGCCCCATTGCTGCAGGTCTGCTCTCAAGATAACAACAGTGTGTGTCGGTGTATGTCCCCGTACTGCATGGGCATATCCATGTCACTGTCAAGTTGTATGTACGTGTGTGTGTGTGTGTGTGTGTGTGTGTGAGAGAGAGAGAGCTTTTCTGAGGTTTCATCCAGACTTGTCATTTCTGCCACTAAATGACGATTTACGTGCCAGACTGCATCTACTTTAGCGCCGCACAAGCTCACAGGGTGACAATATGCCACTTGGCTCTCTGCCACTGAGTGAGCATGTGTGTGAGTGCACGTGTTTCCAAGGAAAAAAATAGATTATATTCTATATATCATTATTTGACTTTGATAGTTTTTTGTTTGTTGCTTTTTTTTTTTTTGTTCAAATTCCAGAGTGTTGTATATGTTTACACAAGTAATGGTTGGTGTTCTTTTTTCTTCCGTAGAAACCATCTGAATCTCGCTTTAGGTTTTTCTTTTCATTGACTGACTGAAAACATTAGAATCTAAGAATCCCTTCAAAATAAAATTTTATTTACATTATAATTTGCACATGAAAAAATGGCCAGATTCAAATGCATTGTCTTGTTCACCATCATCATCATTTAATTATATATATATATATTATATAAAGGCCCAGAAATATTTGGACATAGACACAATATTCATGATTTGGACACAATATTCATGATTCATGCCACCACATTGGATTTGAAATGAAACAACTACAACAGAATTGAAGTGCTGACTTAAAGATGAATTCAAGGGGTTGAACAAAAATTTATGATGAAACATGTAGGAATTGTAGTTATTTTTATAAAAACGCTCCTCATTTCAGGGGCTCAAAAGTAATTGGACAAATAACCATCACCCACAATAAAATGTAAGTTTTCTGTATTTTGTTGAGAAACCTTTGCAGGCAATGACTGCCTGAAGTCTGGAACCCATAGACGTCACCAAACGCTGGTTTTCCTCCTTTATGATGCTCTGCCAGGCCTTTTCTTCAGCGGTCTTCACTTGTTGCTTGTTCGTGTGTTTTTCTGCCCTAAGTTTTATCTTGAGCGAGTGAAATGCATGCTCCGCTGGGTTGAGATCTGACAATTGACTCGACCATTGCGGAATAATCCACTTCTTCGCTTTAAAAACACCTGTGTTGCTTTTGCAGTATGTTTTGGATCATTGTCCATGCGTACCGTGAAGCGACACCCAATCAACTTTCTTGTATTTTGATAAATCTAAGCAGAAAGTATCTCTCTTTACACTTCAGAATTCATCTGGCTGTTTCTGTCATTTGTAACATCATCATTAATCACAAGTGACCCACTCCCATTGGAAGCCATGCATGCCCATGCCATCACACTGCTTCCACCATGTTTTACAGAAGATGTGGTGTGCTTTGGATCATGAGCCTTTCCAATTCTTCTCCAAGCTTTCTTCTTCCCATCATTCTGGTACAGGTTGATCTTAGTCTCATCTGTCCAAAAAATGCTGCTCCAGAACTGGGATGGCTTCTTCAGGTGTCTTTTGCACAGTCAATTCTGGTCTTTCTATTTTTGAGGCTGATTAATGTTTTGCACCTTGAGGTGAACCATTTGTATTAACTCTCATGAAGTCTTCTCTTTATGGTAAACTTACATTCTGATACACCCACTTCCTGGAGACTGTTCTTCACTTGAGTGGATGATGTAAAGGGTTTTTTCTCCACAATGAAAAGGATTCTGCAATCGTCCACCACTGCTGTCTTCCGTGGATGTCCGGGCCTTTTTGAGTTCTCAAGCTCACCGTTGCACACCCCTTTTCTCTCAGAATGTACCAAACTGTTGCTTTGGCTATCAGTCTGATGAATTTCTTCTTTTTTTTCAGCCTCAGGATGGTCTGCTTCACCTCCATTGAGAGCTCTTTTGACCGCATGTTGTGCGTTCACAGCACTCCAGATCTTTTAACAGCATAATTGATGACGGGTTAGCGAGGAAGGGGCCCAATGCAGCCTTGTCATTTTTTTTGCCCCCTTCCGAGTCAATTGTCCAATTACTTTTGGTCTCTTGAAAAAGAGGCGGCTACATATTAAAGAGCTGTAAGTCCTAAAACTTTGCTCCAATTTGGATGTGAATACTCTCAAATTACAAATGAGAATCTACACATTAAGCACACATGGATTAATTTTTATCCTGAATATGTTTTCATAAACAGCTAAAATAACAAAACTTGTGTCCTTGTCCAAATATGAACTGTATTTTCATTCATTCATCCATTCAGTCACTCATTCCGACATTCATTCATCCAAACACTCATATGTGTTGCAGCTGTTATTGGCTGCGAGTTTCCATTTTTCTGCACAACACATGCTTTTTATATTTTCTAATATTTTAGACTGTTTTGCTCATTATATTTAACTACAATTAACTACCTGAACTGCACTGTCCACTTTCTGTTGTATAAATGAAATTTCCTACTGTAGGACAAATAGGAGTTTTCTATGGTATTCCATTTATCTGTGGTTTTTATATTGGTTAGGATGCTTTAGTCCAGCAGTTGGGAACCTATGGCTCTGCGACCCATATATGACTCTTCCGGTGACGGCATATAGCTTGAATTGAAAAAAAAAATCAGTTTGGAACTGATTTAAAAGTACTTGTGATATTTCTTTGTAATACTGTCATTTTAAAGTAAACAGAAATTAGATTTGAAGATAAATTTCACGGGTCACCCCTTGGTCGGGTCCGGAACCAATGGTTTCGGAGCACATCCGGTTCATTGTAAAGGTGAAGAAATTAATTTCATCAGATAGCCAACTAGTTTATCCTTGTAACAGAAAAGATGGCAAAAAGAAAAAAATATGCATTTGGATCTGCAGTATGTCTAATATGCAATGACAAAATTGCATCAATGAAACGGTCAAATATAAAGCAAACAAATCCATGCAGCACCAGAGGTGGCATTAAAAGTAAGACATATTTAATTTATTATACATTAAAAATACTACTAATATTATACGTTAGAAATATTTGGCTTTTATGGCTCTCCCAGTCAAAAAGTTTCCTGACCCCTGCTTTAGTCTATAACTGCGTTTAAAAGTAATACAACCTCCCTGTGTAGTTTGACAGAAACCTGTAAATAAAATATGATTAATATGAAACCGACATTTGGTTTTTAAATATGCATGAGCATGTTTACAGGAAAAAGCAATTCAATGACATCCTTAACAGTATAGATTTATTGGGTTTGAATCAATTAACAATTTCACTGCGATTGAAATTGAACGCAACACTTTGTGACACAAATGTGTGTGTGTGTGTGTGTGTGTGTGTGTGTGTGTGTGTGTGTGTGTGTGTGTGTGTGTGTGTGTCTTGAACGCACATCCGGGGCATCAATCACTTCACCCAACCGGATGCTGGGTAGCGTTAATTAGCTGCCAGGTGACAGCCTGTTCCGGGGGGAACAGGATGGGGGAGATCCGGGGGGAGATTGGCATGGTTGAGGTGGTCAAGGGAATAACCTGTATTTGTAGTGTGGAGGTATCTTTTAGTGTTTATTTTATTCTAATAAAGTCCAGCTTTTTTGGTTACTTCATGTCAAAACGGTGGAATTGTTTGAGATACCATGTCAAACACAGAGGAGCCTCACCGGGAGAGAGATGTCACGCCAAAAAGCGACCGTAAGAATGTATAAGTTACTTTAATATACATTTTGTTAGGATTTAAAAATGTCTTTAAATTTTTAAGGATTTTTTTAAAATGTGTTTACATACATACATACACACACACACACACATATACATTAATACAGTATACCCTTGTTTTTTTGCGGGGGTTACGTTCCAAAAAGAACCCGTGATAGGCAAAATCCGTGAAGTAGAAACTTTTATTTTTTTTTACAATTATTACACAATTAAATATTCTGTTATACTTTGCTGCTGTCGTCCTTATGTTTTTTCTTCCTTCTTTATGGAACGAACAGAAGATCCATTTACTCCGTAATGCCGACCTACAGCCGAATTGCTTTTACCTTCCCTTAGCATGTCCAGAAGTTTAACTTTATCTGCGATAGATAGCATCTTCCGCTGCCTTTTGGGTCCTGCCGCAGGTGCTTTTGTCGGTCCAGAGCGTTTTGTCAACATTATGGGTTTTAGAGAAACTCGAAATTGCAAGAGAATTTGCACGTACGTAATGTAAATTTGGCAGGCTGTTTTATGTGCTTGTACATATTAAACTGCAATGTTATTGACGCACAGGTAGAGAAGAAGCGGAGTGACTTTTTAGCCAATCAGAATGCAGAACACAATGCACGATGCAAATCCGTGAAGCAGCGAAACCGTGAAAAGTAAACCGCGTTATAGCGAGGGATCACTGTATTTAAAATTTGTTTTAATTAATTTACGTATTTATTAAGTTTACTTTTAGCAATTATTCCATTCCTGGGTGGGATGTGATTGGATAAGGGGTGAGGAATGTGGGCAAAAGATTGCGGAATTGTTACTATTGCTTGACTCAAAGGTTTGTCTCAGTGGTGGAGGATGTTTGCTTATGGTTGTGTTTTGTGTTTTGTCATCAAGTGTTTGCTGGTGTCGTAAATCAGGTTTTGTTTTCAAAAGAAAAAGTCTGAGTGATACTCCTTTAACCTAAAGAGCAAAACTGACAGTATGAAATACATGTTTTACAGTATAATTGCATCATCATTATTACTCTAACTGAAATATTTTATGTCCCCCCTTGCAGTTAAATCAGTCACTATGAACTTCTGCAAAAAAAATTTATAGAAATAATGTGAAAAATCAAGAGAAACATAATTTGGGGACCCTCCTCCCTCAGCACTGACGTGGCTATTGCGCATATTTCTATCTGTACTTTTTACTAAAACCATCAACTCACAAGGGGAACCCTTCGCTCTGCACAACCTCACTGATGTTTGACTTTTAACGCTTTTCCAAAAATCCCGTCTCTTCGAAAGGGGTTTAACTTCTGTAACCCTTCCAAACACTGGAGCAGAGCTCCCACTCCTCCTCATGGATTTCTCTGTGTTTAAAAATTTTAAGCTTTGACTACAAATCAGACAGTCATTTACTGGCATTTATTTCATTCTTTTGTCTGATGAAATGAAATTGTAAAACACATTTCTATTTTTTGGATCCTGCATTGGATCTGGAGTTTTTTTTTGTTACCATGTTACATTTATTAAGTTAACTATACATCTTGAAAGCCATTTTATTACTTATTGAAGCATATCTGTTTTTCATCGAGTCTGTTATATTTATCACATTTTAAAACAAATTGAAAGTCATTTCTGTATCTTTTTGACAACTGTAACATGAACAAATATGAACTTGACAGTGTCACCGATACGCCGGAGGTTTCATATCAAGTTAGTTGGTTGACAAAAGTCAACATTAAAATAATATTGAAACCTTCAAGATAATATAAAAACATTTTATGATTCTCTGTGTTTGAAAATGTTTCATTTTTCAACAGGGACTAATTAAACAAAAGGTCGAATCTGTATATTTTTACCCCGCTACAATGTAAATGTGAGAAGATGTCATTGTGGCTGGATGTGTTTTCTCACTTTGATATGATCTATTTATTCATTTATTTCACTAAACAAGAATGTAGGAAGACATAACCAGGGGCTGAAACCTCCAAACAACTTACTGACTTTCCAACAACAATTTCTATTAGATATCACTGGATGTCTGGTTTGTGATGACCTCTTTCTGAGAGATTCCCTGGAAGTGGACCTACATGTTCTCTGTGCCGGGCAAATAGGTTGTAACACAAATAAATGCCAAAGTCCTGGTGCACCAAGTTTAATAACTGCGACAAGTTGTCTTTCCAAATTTCTCACCGGTTATTTTAAACCTGTGTTTTCCATTAACTCAGGGCTCGCTCGCATAAGCTGACTTCATTTATCACCGAGGCCTAACGTGTATTCAAGCTGAGAGGTGGAGGATTTTTTTCAGCAGGTCAGTCAGAGAAGAAACCGTTAATATTTACATCCTCTTATCCCTCAATAAAATGAGAGTATTGGCAATGCGTGAGCGTCTCTCTCTCTGCACACCCCCAGAGCTCATCTTTAGTAATTTAAAACACTAACACTCATAGGATTAACCCTTGCTTAACAGGGAAACAAACCCAGTTCTTCATCCTCAGAGGCTTCCCGTCCATAAAAGCAGTTCTGCTTGTCTTGTGTTTAGCGCTTGCCTTACTTATGGCTTAACTGTCTCTCCTCTGTCCTAAATAAGTCATTTTTTTTTCTGAAAATGGGCCCTTTTTATACCCATCTTAACGGATTCACTTTTTTATTTTATGCAGGAAAATGAATCACAATATCCATTAGCATTTGCCTGGCTTCCTGTAGGTTGAAAAAAAAAATTCTATACTCCTTATTGTTTATAAGCCTTTAAATGACCTTGCAAGATCTCTTATTTTACGTTGTAGCCAGATCATTAAGGTTTTCTGCTGCACTTCTTCTAAATGTCCCTTATGTGTCCTATTAAAAACCTTCAAGGGTTTTATTGCCCCCAAATTGTGGAACTCATTGTCACAGGATGAACTTTCTTTCTTTTTTACTATTTTTTTTTTTTTTTTTTATAGGACAATGAAGTCATTTTTGCTTTTAAAATTCAATATCGTTTATCAGCCATAGTTTTAAAGGTTTAAGCTTCTTTCAATGTTTTTTCTGATTGATATCTAGCATTTAATATATATTTGTGTGCCTGCGTGTGTGTGTGTGTGTGTGTGTGTAGACATATATATGAATATTTGTATGTGTATATATGTATATGTGTGTGTATATATATATTTTCTTTTCATTATTTATCATAAATTATTTCTATATATAACCAGTTGGGCTGTGTATTTAAATTTATTGTATTTAGGTATAGTAGTGGAAATAAAAAACAAGTGAAGGTGCAGTTGAAAATTAAGTTTTGGATGAAGCATCTTTGCCCTTGTGACATAACGTCGGGTAAAACATGTTCAAACCTACATATTGCATATTATGATTTGATAATGTGACCAAACAGGTCTAAATATCCGCACACAAAACTTTATCAAGACCTCCAAGGTTCCACTGGAAGGCACCAATACATTCTCCGGTGTTTTTAAGAAACTGAACGCATTCCATTTTTCCTTCAAAATTGTGTTTTGGATATCCTTTTCATGACCCAACTCTAGTTTTTTCTTTTTCCGAGTATTCTACTTTTAGAGCATGTTCACACAGGGATATTACAAAAAGGAATGCCAGTAGTTGAAATGGAGTGGCTGTCAGGTTGTTGAAAACACTTTGTGTTTGACTCTGAGTATCTTCAGGATTTAATAGTTTGTCAAAGTTCACTCGGTGCAGACGAGGCGTGCAGGTGCTTTCAGAAAGACGCACGACACAACAGATTCTGATACTCCACAATACGGACAAAGCAAAAAAAAAATTGATTTAGAATAAAACCTCGGTGTAAATTTGTAACATAAACCTGGGGCAAGTGTTGAAAATTTTTTTTTTTCTAATTTTATTACAATCAGCTACCAACACACAACGAAGACAGTCGGTGACTAGCATCTTCATATCACACCAAACACAAACCTGCCGGCAATGTGAGACACACATCGGCAACTGGTCTCTCACCGGCTCTCCGCTGTTGACCGTCAGAAACATCGTCATTAGGTTTGAAGAATTCGCTCGCTAATGACTGCTGGCAAGGGATGAATCTGCAATCAGCGGGGACATGGAAAGAGTTTAAAAAAGGCAGGATGAACAAAATGAAGAGAATCTACCAAACAAGTGACCCGTGCAGTGTCTGAGCTGAAATAACATGGTTGATTAGCGGAGCGATCGACTCGCTTGAGAGAAATTAAAGACTCTGTAAAGAGTAAAACTCGTAGAAACATGTTTGTGACAACTTGTTGAAAAGCCCGGGGAAGGCAGGATAAACTTGTACTCAGCAGGTAAACGGTGACAAAACGTAAATGCTCTTTTTTTTTTCCCCCCCGTTCTTAAATCATATTTCCGCTCATTGTCTCCCGTTATCGGTTTTGCCTTCACATCTGTGCAACACATTTGAAGCCTCGTTTATCACACAAATGAGTAATTTAGGGAGGCAGAGCACTCCAACGGAGTTAGATTTCTCAACCCGTATGTATAATTGTGTTTTAGAGGCGACTGATAGTTGTTGAAAAACAAGGGTGAAAATGTGGCGGAAGGAAATTGACATGATGCAACTCTATTACAAATACAAACCTTGGTGCCAAAGAGTTTTTTTTTCTCCCAGTTCTATTACTAGCAATGATATGTGGATTGAAACAAATGATTTTTCTTGTGGATATGTAAATGAGGAAGTTAATGATTTTTGTTGCGGCATAAAACTTTAAATGGGAAGAAGTTTTTAAGAGCCAGTGCATGTTTGTTAAACAGCACATAAAGAGAACAGCAGAAACAAATAAGGAATAAACAGAAAACAATCAAAAAGCATAACAGGAATTGGTCCAGAAAGATATGTTACACAAACTTGTTTCTTTATTGCAATGTTCCTTTTTGCATATCTGCTTATGTCTTGTAAATGACTATCAATACAGAGCCTTTACTCATGTACACTGTCATGGCAACCTTTATTTTTCAAATTGTAAACGTCCTTGGTATTTATTTCAATACAAGGAAATATCAATGTATTGAAATTATTAATCTACTCCCTCTAAAAACGTTTTTGAAATGTTATTTTAATGTTTGTATATCATTAATGAGAAAAGTGGCCATTTTAGGAAGACATGTACCGTATTTTGGACAAGGAAGGATGTTTTGGGGGAATGGAAAAACAGAAAAGAAAATATTACTTTTTTTTTTTTTTTTTGACCAAGCCAAAGCTATTATTACTTCCTAAAATGAAGTAGTTTTGTATGCTACTACTATCCGACCTTTCTTTCCACACTGTCCCACATTGATATTTAGTGACGACCGTTCGTTTCACCAACTTTGTTTGGCCTCTAGTCAATTTGGTCATTAACAGTATGTGTAAATTGGGACTAAGGCAACTGAATAGTTTCATACTATTTTAGAAAATAGCAAATGACAGCTTTAAAAAATTACAGATGAATCATAAAAATGTGCACTTCTCCAGTATCGTCACTGAGTAAAATATTTCATACATGGAGATTTTGTTTCGGAAATCTACATTTCGTTTTGTTTTCTTTGTGGTGAGCTGTAGGACAAGACTTCTTTTGCCAGTTATTTTACTATCCAGTTCTGATTTTTGAATCAATTGTGCTCTTCCTAGACATTGTCATTTACATAAAAGGCTTGAAAAGGTAGACCCCCTGTCTGTGCTAATAATTACTTGATATAACTTTGATAAAACGCTTGATAAAACAATCAAAACAATTCTGGTTGAAAGGCAGATCTATGGCTCTGCGGGAAATATTTTATTTCTGAGCTCCTGTCAAAAACTTGTAAGACAGTGAAGCTAAATTTTGCATAATAGGCAAATTAAGATACCATACCTGGGGATTTTTTTAAAATATATATATTAAATAATTTCATTTGATTTAATATTATTTATTATAATAATAATTGTGTTTACAGTGAGTGCAATCCATTTTCAGAACGCAAATTAGCAACATTACAGAAGTCCATCAGCAGTGCAACAGGTGTGGTCATAAACTGTACACAATTTAACACTCTGGACAGATTGCAAATTTGCACGGAAATGTTCTTTTTTTTTTTTACCCCATAACTTGTTTTATAGAAAGAAAACATGAACAATTTGCTGCTTGAATTAATATTTCCACTGGTCTTACGTCAAATGTAGCTTGGTAAAAACACCTCATCCTTGGAATAATCATGCAAAAAAACAAACAAATCGGGGTTTATAGAGGATTAGTGCTTTGGTGTATTGGTTGACAAAGCATTTGTCTGCACGATACTGACTGTGGGATACCAAGCATGCTAGTTGCCATTTCATCATTTCCTAATGAAAATGTTTCATTAACTATCCAGGTCAAAATTTAGAATCATTAGATGGATTTCAGCTCTATATATCTATTCTGGGACTCCACTACAGTAGTTTGCATGATTAACTGTGTTAATCATTTATCTTCAACCGACTCTTTATGGCTTCTGAGTTCATCATTTCAATTTGCATCCCATTTTTCTGTGAAATATAGTTTCTTTAGAAATGTATACCGTTTTAAGTATAACCACAATGTAAAAGGCACCGTAGCCATTTACAATAATAGCGTGCTAGAATGTGACCTGTGAACAAGCCATGTCCACAGCAAACCACGAGTTTCTGTTCCATTATGATAATTCCTATTTTAAAATCCAGACTCATGCTATCTCCTAGTCTATTGTTACTTCCAAATTATGGATCAAGCAAAAGAATTGATGCCAACTGGTTCCTGACACTGAACTGCAACCCTGAAGCCTGTTTCATTGACTTAATGTGTGTTAATCTGTTAGCAAGGTTGCACTTTGCTAAGCAGGCCCAGCCAACGGAAAGAACAAGTGGTTGGTGAAATAGACTCCTAAAGTGCCGTATAAATGTAGTTTATCATGTCACGAGCCGGCGGCTTTCGATCCATATTTTCGAACATCAGCTTCAAAATGTATTCATATTGTTGTCTGATCTTCAGCCCTTGAGTAGCCTTGGCCTCCCCTTGTCTTGATTGTGTTAGTGAAAGAGATGTTTTACCTTAGTCCAGGTTTATGTTTTTGAATTTTTCTGTACTTTGT
This sequence comes from Fistularia commersonii, assembly GCF_037954325.1. Taxonomy (NCBI): domain Eukaryota; kingdom Metazoa; phylum Chordata; class Actinopteri; order Syngnathiformes; family Fistulariidae; genus Fistularia; species Fistularia commersonii. The sequence goes on from NC_141288.1 coordinate 15,508,768, forward strand.
TTTTTTTTTTTCGCCTCAGTGCTTCATCTCAAGTATCATGAGTCACCGTGTCTGACAAGCAGATTATGTGCATTGTGGTGGAGGGTTTAACTGCATGGTATTTAACCTGGAGACCATCTCACCCTTATTGAAAATGTTGCTGCCTGCACAGCTGCCTGCAGTGATATTTACCATTTTCAACCATTTACATATACAAATAATCATTAAAAAAGTCCCCCTTTTTTTTTTAAATTACATTGCATTAAAGTCATTTGGCAGACGCTGTTATCCAAAGCGACTTACAAGAAGTGCAATTCAGTCACCAAAGATGTGAAGTACCAGTAGTCAAAAGGCAGAAGTGACCACTCAACCAAATAGCCATCTCAGAACCATATACATACATACATTCATTTTATCCTTCTTTTGGGTGGGGGCATTGGGGGCTAAGTGCAATTAGTAGGGTAGTGCTTGGTAAAGAGGTACAGTATGTTTTCAAGCCCACGGTGAAAGAAGGGCAGCGACCCTGCTGCTCTGACCTTTTTTCGGGAGTTTGTACCACCACCGAGAAGAGCCGAGCCCGGTTCGATTGGCAGCCAGGGGCTGGGAGGGATGGGGTGGACGGTCGCCCAGAGGTGGCAGATTGGAGGGGAGGGGTAGGGACATGTGGCTTGACCATAACCTGGAGATAAGATGGGGCTGTCCCATTCACTGCCCGGTAGGCGAGCACCAGGGACTTGAACTTGATGTGGGCGGCTACCGGCAGAAGAAGGCATACATGTATTGTGAGAATTTGGGACGGTTGAACACCAGGCGGGCTGCCGCTTTCTGAATAAGCTCCAGAGACCTGATGGTCATCGCTGGGGCAGCGGCAAGTAGGGAGTTGCAGTTGTCTAAACGGGAGATGACTAGAGCCTGGATGAGTATCTGCGCTGTATCCTCCGTGAGGAATCTGCGGATCTTTTTACCCTCTGATATGGTTCAAACATAAAACCGGTTGTATAATCGCAGCTTTCAACAGACCATCGGGCTGTCAGATTTTTTTTTTTTTCTTTTTAGGTCAAGAAAGCTAAATTTTCACTGCCATCAGGAAGTGATGTAGAGGTTTTGTGCAGGAACGTGCTTGTCTGACTCAATTCTTGTAAAGTGAGAGTAGGAATTTCAATTTTGCTGAAACACACCACTTATTTGCTCTTTTTATGTCATCATCCCACCCACCTGATGTTAGCGCTTATCAGACAACAGGTGAGTGTGGAGACACCCTGGATTTTCAAGTCTTTGAGCAGTGTCCTGTCATTAATTTTGAATGCTTTAACGGTATTTTTACAGATATTGTACTGTGAAAGATAATCTTAATTTGCTCCCGCTTGCATTGTTTCATGTTTGTACTGTACGATTGAGAGATTTGTGAATCAAGATTCTGACCTACAATATGTTCAAAATCTTCAGGAACCAATATCTTTTAATGAAACTTGAGTATATCATCTCTTGAAAATAGTTTTTTTAAATCTCTCCTCCAGCATCCATACAGCTCTACTAACCTGTATGTTCAAAGGGGCAAGGAATAAATCATATATTGTCTCATTCTTGTGTTTGGCTCAAGACTTTGAGGAGTCCTTGTAAGGGCCAAGAGCAGCAACACTTTGCCTTATCATATTGTGATTTTTTTTTTAAATATTTTTTTTGAGCGTTATTTCAAAATTCTATTATTTGCAAAACAGTGGCGGTGAAAGGAATATAAGCCAAGAAAAGGCATCCGTTAGCTATCTCATACATTTTCTAAACATCTTCTGTCTTGATTTTGAATCAGACCAACGGGGACACCCACTGTAAATGCCCTAAACATTAGTTTGATGTCTGTAGTTACGTCCTTAATTTTAACACAGACACAGGAAAATAAAAAAAACTGATCATGTATTTTTTCACAGCACAACTCTCAGGAAGGAAAAGAGCTTGTCAAAGTACATCCTGTGTTGACGCGAGCACATTCTTTCAAACACTTGCGGTGCTTTACTGAATACATACTCAGTGCCTGCTTCTCGCCTTGCTTTCATTCGCCTCTCCTCACATGTCCTCCCTGTCTTTTTGTGGAGTGAAACATTCAGCTTTAGGAGGCTCTCTCATAAAAGCCTCCTTGTTAGCGTTCAAATTTTATTTGAGGTTTTAGAGAGGGGCTAACTAGCATTTCATGGAATTGGTGTTTTGTTTTTTGTTTTTTTGTGGGGGGGGAGTCGACATGGACTTTGAGAGTTTGCGAGAGATGTTGAAAACCATTAATTTACGTCTGGTTGACCAGCGCAATGTCTATTGATCACATGCTCATCATGGCAGTAACCAGCCACCTGGTCGGCCGTGCCATTTCCACATTGGCCGGTGGCCCTAGTTCACGGAGTATTTGTCCTTGTGCAGTGGTCAGCTATTTCAGTACCTCCTCCTGTGCAGCTGATGACACTGAACACTATTTAGAGTGCAAGGTCACTGACCACTTTCTTTTTTTCCCGTCTTCTGTAAAAAGACAGAAACATGCACATAGTGGTTCACCTTGAAGTATTTTACCGAGCTTCTTCCAACCAAAAATCAGTCAGTCCACAAAAGACTTCTCCTTGAAAAAGTAAAGCCTGGTGACTGTCCTTGTTTTTTATGCTGTGCATGTGTTGTAGTTGTCTTTTTTTTTTGCTCTCGGTGTTTTTCGGTTTGTTTGTTATTTTTTACAAATGTATGTATTTTTGGGTCACTTACCTCTTTGTTTGTCTCCATTGAAAGCGTCATATTTTAACTGATGTCTGTTGTGATATTTTGTTGATGGATTGTGATGGTTTCAGGGGGTTGGAAAATGATGGGATCTTTTGATTTTAAGACCTCACATGCACACTAAGTCTTTACTAATTTCATTTTGGGTCAGGTAATGCTTTTTCTGCCACTTGAGGTTGTAAAAGTTTAAATAGGACAGTGGGAAGATCAGTGCTATGTTGAATTAATCATGCCTGAGCTACATTAATTAATGATCAATGTAAAATCTCACATTTAAGTTTCAATTAATTTGTTGGAAATATTAAATTTTGTTTGTTTATCAACAGCCTTTCAATTAAATGTCGGGTTATTAAAGAGCACAGGCTGTTTTACATATTTTCATGTCTTAGATCAGGGGTCCCCAAACTTTTCCCTGCGAGGGCCAAATAACTTTTCCTTCTCTGCCGGGGGGCCGGAACAGTTTGCAACAAAAAGTGTGACGGTCGCATACCTGTCTAAACGTAAACATTTATTGTTTTCCAGAAAGCCGCACATAACCAAAAATTAACTCTTAATGGGATCTTGACGGGAAAAAAAAATCAAAAAATAAATAACATTATTAATGAAATAAATAACACTATTCATGAAATAAAGAATAACCAAATAACCCTTTTCAAGTTTTTCACAGAAAAAAAGACCAAGGAACATTAACTTTCTTGCAGACACAACTGTTGGCAGCTCTCATATCAAATTCACTGTGAAAATCAGAAAGCAAACAGGCTATGAAACCGAACTGATATTTTTCTCTTACCTAATGTTTTCACCATTATTACGTGTTATTTGAGTGGGTTGTGGCCAGGATTTTATTTCATTTTTTTTGAGGCAGGGGTTTCAGATAAAGCACAAACTGCAGATAGGTGGAAAAGAACGTTACATTCTATGCATGTACAAGTCATGGCTATAATGGAAAAAAAAAAATCATAATGCATCTCTGGTATTGTTCCCGCCTGTGGGCCGTAGTTTGGGGACCACTGTCTTAGATGAAACTGCGCCCCATTTATAGATATACATCTACACTTATATATTCACATACACACATAGTGTTCTCACTTCTCAGTCAGTGCTCTAAATTTGTATTATATAATGTCGGGGAAATTAGTCGCCAGAAAATCCAGAACGATTACACTGCAATCAAAATAATTTATTCACTTGTGTGATTTTGAAAATCTGAAAAATGTTATATTCAAATTCAAGAGTAGGTTTCAGGATTTGCAAATCTTTGCTGTGACTGAAAGAACCAAAAGGATTGTATGATTTTTCATTTTAGGTTTCATTGATTTGACTTTTTTTTTTTTTAACTCACAAAGAAAATGTCTTAATATTCATATTTCCCTTTAAATCCATTAAACTGTTTTGCCACAACTACATTTTTTAATTTGTATATGGGTTGGATCTAATGTCAACCTGCTGCGTTGGTGCATGTATCTGCATTTGTGCACATGTATGCATGTACATAAATGTTGTCTTCATCCATCTCTTTTTTTACTGCCAGATTTCAAAAGGTTTACATGTGCTAGTTTTGTCAACTCACTCTTAACTCTTTTCCTGTCCCTTGGTTGCCTCACAATCAGAAGGCTGACCTACTTTTCTCAACTCCTCCACCTAAAAAACAGGTCTCCCTGTTGTCTCCATCCAGTTTAGTGTGAATGCATCAACTATCCAGACTCCAAATCTGATGTGTTTGGCAGTGCAGAAGTTTGGAACCAAGTAGATACACATGTTTGGAATAGCCTTAAGCAGTTTTTAACACTGGCTACGTTTGGAATGCACCGGCTCCATTCATTTGTTTTGTGGTTCCGATGCAACTCCATTTCTGGCACTTTTCCCGTGTCGCTTTAGTTGACTTTGAAAGTGATATTGTCAGTGGGCTGTTGTTCCGATCATTTTTGATTGTTATTGTCAGATTTTTTTTTCTTTTCTTGCAGACGTCCAGGGACACCGGTGGCCCTGAAAGGCTGCTATTTTCCACCGCGCATTATGTTTTACCAGGTACAGCTGCCGATAGGCAATTAACAACCAGCTGCTTACGTTAAAAACCAACACAACACATTTTGTTTTGAACTGAACTACTTAGTTAACTGTGACAAAAGAGCATTAATTCAACTGTGTACTTTTATATTTCAATAATGATGAAATGTTGTTTTGGAAATGAAATGGAATGAGATTTTACAGACTGAATTGATTAGTTTCTCAAGCGTATAAAGCCTTCTGTTTGAATGCTGCCTTGTTTATCTAATTAGAGGGGACTAATGTGTTTTTCATCTGTCCTCTGAAGCTCGGCTCAGCACTCCACCTCTAAATGAAACTTAAGTGGAGTTTTGTGTGGTACATTGCTCCTCTAGCTGTCTGCCTGTGGAGCAGCTGGTAGAGTTACGCAAGATTAACCTGTAAAAGCGCACCTGATGATGGCAAAGGCGAACTGAAGCCAGACACGTGCACATGTAGTGGCACACGATCGCTCTGCCCCTTTGGTGTCCTTACACACTGCGGCGCAGTACTTCTCCATATATGCCGGTGCCGATGTTGTTCTCTTTGACCTGTTGCTATGGTGTCACTGATATTGCAGATTTCCTATTGGTTTTATTCTTAGCAACTGTGTGCTTTCCATCGCAGCAGCTGTCTAGGCAACCATATCTTTATCCAATCTTACATCTTTTTCGTGTGTTTGTGCAAGCGTGTGTGTTTCTTGGGGTTGCTTCGTACTTGTTAAACCTTTGAAAGAATGCAAATCTCCTTGTAGCCAAAGTCTACTCTTCAAGGTGATCCATCTTTAATCTATCTGGCTGCCAGGTGTGTAAATACTAAGCAGGAGAAGGTATGAGCCAATGCTGTTACTGTACCAGCTCCTCCCCGAACAGATGGCCAGGCTGCATCTCTTTCCTCCAACTATGCTCTTTTGGCTCTAAGGATACTTGTTTCTGCTCATGGTCTGCCTTTTGAATTTAAGCATCCATCACAGAAACAATTCTGTTGTGTGATTTAGTTAGTTTTGTGATTTAGTGGATTAAATTTCTCAATAATTAAATTAATGTTCTTTTTTTTTTTTTTTTAATTTAATTGTAAGCTATTTTTTTTTTCCAAAAGTCAGCTCTCAAATATATTGTATATCCATTATTATTTTTAAAAATAATTAAAAAAACAAACAAAAAAACAACTCATACTTCAGTCACCTGGATTTGGTTAATTGTGTTGGAACATACAGTGCTTGAAACAATAATTGGAAACATCCTATTCAGTTGCTTTGATAATATTACACAAAAATACCCTGACCTGGATTAATCAGACACAACTGATCAACATTTTCTTTCAGATTCCTGATTTTTATATGGAAATCAATGACAAATATCACAACATTGACACTTTCTTTGCCAAAAAAAAAAAAAAAAAAAAAATCATTTTATGCTGTCTGACCTCAAGATCTAATTTTGCTAGCATTCAAAGAAATCGGTTTTCAGATTCTCTGAGACTGATATCAATGCTCGATCTGGGGGATTTTGTGTTGCAATCATCATGACTAAAACCCAATCAGCGTCTGTTATTGTGCTTCTATTAAGCACATTCACATTAAAAATGACACTAATTTCTGTTCTATAAAACTTTCTGCCACACACATTAAAACAGACAAAAGATAAAGCTCTGGGAAAATTCACTGGGGAAAACCAGAGAACCCCCTTGTGTGCCACTCTAACTCACAAGCTTAGATTTCCCTCCATCATTACCGGCCATTGTAAACTTGGCCTGGTTTGCCAGTCTTGAGTCAATATTTAAGTGCGCTCTCTGCTGTCATGTTGCAAATTCAGCAGGGACATTTCTTCTTTTATGTCGGCCTTCCTAAGATTAAAATCTGAAAATTGCAGGAAAATGTCGTTGACATGCTGGAGGAAAAAAAAAATACAGCACATATAATCACTCCCCGCTTTAGATAAACACCGCAACTTTAAATTTTTTTTGTGCACATTGAGCCCTTCTCATAGAATCAGATCTTTATTTAGCAGGACTTTGAAATATAGTAAGGAAAAACAGCTCTCAAGAGAATATTGCATGCACATCATTCTCACAGGTGAAATGCAAGCATTCACCTGGAGAAGGAAGAGCACATTTAACATGGATGATTACGTGAAACACACCAGCGGAGCTTAACAACAAAAGACACCGGGGTTTATCATCAAAGGGCAAAGGCAGTCCAGAAGATGTGATCTTTACACATATTATGCTAATGACCATGATTTTCTCGGAAGTCCAATGCTTGAAGTCCTTAGGCTTTAAATGAATATGCCTTTCCTACGTCTCCTTGTGACTTCTCGATGTATGATGTTGTCGTCTGTCTTTGATTAGACCTGCTTGGGTTCTTCACATCGGGGGGCTGGAAAAACTCTACAGGTCTGAGAAAATCAAACACAAAAGATCAGTTTCGTTGACTTTTGCAAGGTTGGACTTTGCAGTAGAGGTGACTTTCAATTTGCATGTTGTTTTTTTTATGAGATATCGTGCATAGATTGGAATCATTTCATTTATTTTGAACATTCCTTTGAAATTGAACAAAATGCCTGAATCTATTTGAAAGACACGAGACCCTTTTCCCCCGAAACTGCTCATTGCATGAGCTTTCGTCAGTATTCTGGAATGACAAACCACTTGTTAACGAAAGTAGAAACTTTCCTCTTTAAGCACTCGATTAATGAAGCTGACACGTGAAATGAATATCATGAATTAATTCAAAACTTTACAGAATTTCACATTTTATAAATATGTAATGTTTTTGGACAATGTGTTAGTCATTCTCGCCAACTCTGCCTTTATATTCCATATTTGTATTTAAAGTAATCTTGACTTGACAAAAAAAAAAATCAAAAATAAATTGAATTTAATGGTTACGAAGAGGTTTCTATTTTTGGCCATTTTTCCGGCTTGAAGTTCCTCAAAAAGCAAAAGCGGAAAACTGTAAAGATTCTAAATCATACCAAGTAAATGTAGAGTCACCACTGTAATTTTATGTCACAGAAATCAAGAGCATTTGTCCAAACTGGTCATATTGGAGTTGTTATTTAACTAAAATGTATAGGCTATTTTATTTTTTTTTAACGTTATCAATCAAATTATATCTAATAAATAATTATTAATGACACGACCACTGGATTCAATTTTAGTATTTAACTTCATTTATTGGGATGGACAAAAAAGGCACACAACAAAAGAAACTCAATACAAACATTTAGGGATACAAAATTAACGTTAATACTGGAAAAGAAAAAAAAAGCCATCAAATTATAAGAGTGCTTGAATGGACTGGTATAACCTTCATTGCACGTTTGCATCAGTGACTATAAAAGGTAAAAATTGAAGACATAACAATACAATAAAATATATTGTCTATATGTATAGTAAGCATAATGTGTGCTGTGTTAACAATTGCGAGGGAAAAGAAAATTACCTTTTTCCACGTCTTCAATGTTCCCAGGATATGGTTCGTTGCCTTATGTGACAACACGTCGCTTTCCAACAAGTATTTAAGTGACATCACATTTACAGTAACAGCTCACAACCAGAGCACGAGGTGGAACGGACGTTTTGTCTCCCCTCTGAAGTAGATGGTTTTGCATCACTTTTAGCCGGCGCTTGGGGTGAAAAGTTGGTTGGGAGTGGGATGAAACTTGGACAAATATCTTCTCTGAGCACATCAGCTGATGTAGAAGTCGGTACTTTCCTCCGTTTTGCTCTGACCCATCTTTTCTCTCCGCCTGATGATTCACTGGTGGGGTTTCAGCTTTGCTTCTTTCTAATTTCTTATTTCTGTTTCCTTTTTTAAATAGTCTAGGTATCTCGTTCCTTATACACATTCTTATTGCTCTGCCCCACATTGTGAACCCATTGAGTAGAATGGAAAACTATAAATGCACACAGTTCAATTTATTTAGTGTGCCAATAGGTCTTTTAATATACATTTAAGTATACATAAAGGTAATATATACAAATGTATTCAGATATGAGGCCAAATGATTTGTAATTTTCTTCTTCAAACTGACTGACTTTTGCTATTTTGCTCAATTCTTCAGAATATTAGTAAGACCAAAAAGGCGTTATTTACGATATGAACTTATTTTAGAAGACAGTCAAATGAATCGGATTGTTATGAGGAAGTTTCCATTAGCTTATCAAATACTTTCCAAAATTTTAGGTGGTCTAATCTAACTATAAAATTGATACAATCTAGTTAATCAGAATTCAATGTATTTAGCTGCAACAAGCTGTCAAATGCTCAATTGAAGGTTGGAATTTGTTTTGGACTTTTAAAAAAAAAAACGGCATTAGAATTCATTTAGAGTCAGTTCATTTGCCACAGTCACCAGGGGACTGTGGTGACTTGAACCAAAGTTTTTTTTTTTTTTTTTTTTTTTTTTTCAAGAAAATGATTATTTGCAGAAATTCAGTTCTATGCCCTTGGGTATTTCTGAGTAGGAAAAAGAAAAAAAAACCAACTAAGATTCTGAATAAAATGTTAAGAGGAACACTTGTGGAAGACAGTGATGTTGAATATGAATTGATGCGGGTATAAACACAGATGTGGATTATAATTAGCAGAAGCAACAGAAGAGGATCTTACAGCCAAGGCACTGTGCACGTATGAAGTCGTGGAGCTGGTCCCATGTATATTGCACGCTGAATAAACATATGTGAATTAACATTTCAATGTGATATGGAAATTGTAGATGATGGGAAGGAGGAGAAGACAAGGCGGGGATGACATTGTGGGAGTAGACGGATTTTGTAACGAATTGCGGCATCCTGCTGGGGAGCTACCTGTCTTGTTTCAGGGCTCTTAAGTCTTGAGAACGAGAATAAGGTAGAGACAGGCAGTCCAGGAAGAAGTAAGACTTTCACGAATAGCAGTGAGATGGAGAGTGGAGGTGGGAAGATTGATAAATCAAAGAACTTTGTGTGAGAAAACTGAGTTAAAATGGACTGGTTTGGGGGAGTAAGAGGATAAAAAAAAACAAGATTTCACAGTGTGTCATTCCAACAAATGTGACGCTCTCAATTCACAAGTCAAAATATTAATTTCTACCGTATGTTTCCAGACTTCCCAAGCCTATTTGTTTGGGGTTCTGGTGGGTTGCACAAGGGATACCATCATCACTTCCTTTACTTTAAGATATGATTTTAAACAATACAATCATCTCAGTCATGACCCTGTTAACACATTGTGTCCATAAAACAGTATACGTCCATTACTGTGAGGCTATTAGGAAGGTTATTGTATTATTTAGGAGAGTCATACTGTATGTTGTGGATATGTGGAAGGAGTGAATGTTGCATGAAGGTTTATTTATGTACATCTATGTCTAATTGATGCTGTAGGATACGGCCTTTGACTTCTCGCAATTAATACCCACTAAGAGGCTTGTCAAGATTCACTGTGGCGACCCCTGAAGGGAAAAGCCGAAAGGAAAAGACGAAGATGGCTTGTCAAGCACGTTCTCAGAAACTTAAACGCACATACCTGCAATGCAAAAAACATAATCACTCTGATTGTTCTTGAGGTAACACATGATGTTATAAACATATTTATGCATCCACACCTTGGGCTTTTAGCTTTTCTCGGAAACTTAACAACGCCTCATATCATTCAAATATGACAGCAAAAAGGACCAACTGCCAAAGGCTTTCACCTGCGTTCAGAAAAGACATTTATTGATGTTTTATCTGTTTCTATCGGCTTCGGAGAAGGGTTCCTTAAACTGCACTTTCCTTGGCTGCACCAGACCATAAAGCCTCAAGACAGCAGGACTGCTGTTCTAGTTGATTTGCGATGGCCAGGGTGATTTCATTTATCCATGCAATTGCTAAATTAGAAAAAAATAAAAGAAAAGAAAAAAAAAAATGCTGCATTCTTTTTTGTCACACACAGCTGACTCAAGAGGGGGTGCTAGATGCTGTTATCTGCTGAGGGACACTTGTGAGAGCCTTTTCATTTGTGCAAAACTGTCAAAAGTGTGCTTCCTCTGTAATGCATTTACCTCAGTAGTTTGGAAGCAGTCAGATGATGTAGGTCAGGAAAGCCAAAAGTGAACTTTTTTGGCTGGATTTTAAACCCAATGTCATTTTCTCCAAATCAGACTCAATGATTGAGAAAAAGCAGTCATATTAGAAGAATGATGTGCTCCTCATTACATAGTTCTTAAATTGAATAAACCTTTTTGCAGTCAGTAGAACTTTATTCAACAGACCTGGTCTGATCTATCCACTTCCTTTGGTGGGGAGTTGAGAGGGAACCTCATTTAAAAGAAGGTTCTGCCTTGTCTGGTTTATCGAAGCACGTGTTTTTGAAAGAAATGCATCTCTTTTTCACTTTCTTTCTCTGTGCTGACAGACAATGATTACAAATTGGAGAAAATTTTAGTATGCCCCCCCCCCCCCCCCCCCCCCACACACACACACACACACACATTCACGACATGAATCGTGCAATCAAGCACATATTTAACTGAGGAACACAAGACTACTGCACAATTTCAAAAGCTATAGTTTTTTGTTTGTTGATGTGATCATAATTTGTTTCAGGCAGCATTTTTTTTCCCTTTTGTAGTGTGAATGAAGCAAAAAAGTATACCGCATGTTTATTATTAACTCTATATTCATCATTTCAAATTTATAAATGAAATAATGCATATTTTGAATCTTAATATATGTATAATTTAGTATATATGACATTTTTGACAATCACTTATTTTAGAGTCTGCGGATATCAGTTGATCCAGTGGGATATCAAGTTAAGGTGATTGTTTTTTTCTTTTTTTTTCTCCTCTCTCTGAGATAGAGCTATTCGCTTAACTAACACAATCACTGTTAAAATAGTATTTTTAAATACCTCATTAAAACCTAAATGGAGAGTGCTGAACTGTCAGATTTTCATGTGAATTTTTGTTTAACCAGTATTAATGGTGTATTTACACAATTAAAGGGATGCATGAATGTACAAATGAATTGACCTATAATTAAAAAGAGGAATTTTGACGTTAAATAGTTAGCAATGATTTAAAAATAATACTGAACATGGGCATATGATAAGTTAGTGATTTTTTTTTTTTTTCACCATGACTAACAAAAGTTCATCCGAAGGATTTATACGATAAATATCCAGCTTGGTCATACACTATATGGCCAAAGGTATTCGCTCACCCATCCAAATAATTCGGTATCAGGTGTTCCAATCACTTCCATGGCAACCGGTGTATAGAACCAAGCACTGTTTTTACAAACATTTGTGAAACAATGGGTTGCTCTCAGAGGCTCAGTAAATCCCAGCATGGAACTGTGTGTCAAATCCAGTCGTGAAATGTCCTAAATATTCCACAGTCAACTGTTGGCTATATTATAAGAACATGTGTTTGGGAATAACAGCAACTCAGCCACGAAGTGGTAGGCCACGTAAACTAACGGAGCGGGAGGCGCATAAGTGCGAAGAGTTCGCCAACTTTCTTCAAAGTCAATCGCTACAGACCTCCAAACTTCATGTGGCCTTCAGATAAGGTCAAGAACAGTATGTAGGGAGCATCAGAGAATGGGTTTCTAAAGCCGAGCAGCTGCATCCAAGCCACACATCACCAAGTGCGATGCAAAGCGTTGGATGCAGTGGTGTAAAGCACGCCGCCACTGGACTCATGGAGTCCAGGTGTAGTGGAGATGTGTTCTCTGGAGTGACAAATCGCCCTTGTCCACCTGGCAATCTGATGGACGAGTCTGGGTTTGGCGGTTGCCAGGAGAAACGGTACTTGTCTGTCTGCATTGTGCCGAATGTGAAGTTTGTGGAGGGGGATTATGGTTTGGGGTTGTTTTTTCAGGAGCTGGGATTGGCCCCTTAGTTCCAATGAAAGGAACTCTGAAAACTTCAGCATACCAAGTCATTTTGGACGATTCTATGCTCCCAACTTTGTGGGAACAGTTCAGAGCTGGCCCCTTCCTTTTCCAACAGAACTCCAACATGACCAGTACACAAAGCAATGTCCATAAAGACATGGATGACAGAGTCTGGTGTGGATGAACTTGACTGGCCTGTACGGAGTCCTGACCTCGACCCGATTGAACATCTTGGGGATGAATCAGAACAGAGACTGAGAGCCGAGCCTTCTCGTCCAACATCAGTGTGTGACCTCACAAATTTACTTGTGGAAGAATGGTCAAAAATTCCCCAAAACACACTCCTGAACCTTGTGGACAGCCTTACCAGAAGAGTCGATGCTGCTATAGCTGCAAAGGGTGGGCCACCGTCATATTGAACCCTATGGATTAGGAATGGGCTGTCACTCAAGTTCATATACAAGTCAAGGCAGGTGAGCAAATAATGGCCATATACTATAGTTGAAGATTGATAAACAAATTTGGTTTATTGTGTTGGTGTCAAAGTAATTTGACGATTTGAGAACAGTATTAGAAAAACTGAGGTATACTACAAAACAGCAATAGCAGGCAAAACGTTCACATCAGTGTCAACATGCCTTTTGAAGCTATTCATATTCATTTTGACATCCTTTTAGGAAATGTTTATATGCATGAATCCCTGCAGGGGGTTCCTGCATGCTGTCCTGCTGCAGAATACTTGGTCAAGGAGTATGACATTTACTGTAGTTTGAGTTACTTTCATCAAAGCAGCCCTTTAGTCCCTTGACCTTTTTCTAAACTCTGGCACTAATTGTGTGACTACTTTTTTGGCCCAGCTTCAGAGCAGCTGCAGCCATTCTTCCCTCTGACTGAGAGGGGCTTAGGAGTTGAACATCACAGCATCTTGAACCCCTGTGTGCAGCACGCCACTTTGGTTCTCTCATCGCCCCTTTACGCTGCCAGGTTTCTGCCTCCCTGCAGAGTCCCTGTCTCGCCAGTGAAATTGAAATTAGGTTTTAAGTCTATTCCAGCCTCCTACAAGGCTTTCGAAAAGAAGCCGCCTTAAATGCATACACTTTTTTTTTTTTTTTTCCCCTTCACACCTTATTTGTGGTACTGCACTTGTGGCAGGCGTGAAATCCTGTGTGTCAGAATCTGGACCTTTGGAGTGATATGACTATCTGAGCATTTAACAGATACAGAGGAAAATATAAGATATAGATAAGGCAGAGAAAATGCGTCTTCCTAAGATCTGCAGGCAGCTGTACAATTTAATGTCAGGTGTCACGGCAATAGTGTAATGCTCGCTTTCATATCGTGAGTCCATTGAAATTGTAACGTAAGATGAAAGTTTAAATGTGATTGTAGAAAAAAAGAGTTGGAACATTAGCGTGGTTACTATGGAAGCCATGTTAGTAGCAGCAGGTTGCAGTCTACTGAACACAGAGTTCTGTAAGTGCTTTATTGTTCAGGAAGAATGTGTGAGAAATGTTCATGTAAATTCTAGAAATGTATGTATTTCTGACCATTTGTGTGTTTGCACGGGACCTGCAAGGGTCAAGGTACAACCACGGCATGAACATATAAAATATAATAATAATAATATATATTACATTGAAACTAAGAAAAAATACCAGTGTACTACTTTGATCTGGAGTATGAATAAATTGGCATTGTTACCAATATGAATATATAACTTAAAGTACCTGCTAATGACATCTTGGAAGTAAAACAAGATGAAATGAAAGACATCTTTGCCACACCCAATTATTTTTATAAAAATAACAACGGATGAAAGGCGTCTTCGCATTTGTGGGGTGTGTAAAACACAGATCAGCACCAAACCAACAGAACTAATGAGTACTGGAAGGAATTGTAAATTATCGTATAAGTTTAAAATCTGTGAAAAGGAAATGAAAAATACAAATATGACAAAGCAAAAACCTGTGTATAGACAAAAGTATGCACAAGGTTTATTGTTCATGTCCCCCAAAAAACTGACTTTTTCAAAGAAAGCATTTAGATTTTCAGCTATTATTGCTTCTTCTTCTTTTAGCTTTTCCCTTCAGGGGTCGCCACAGCAAATCAACCTTCTCCATCTAACCCTATTCTCTGTATCCTCCTCTCTCACACAAACCACCTTCAAATCCTCCCTCACGACGTCCATAAATCTTCTCTTTGGTCTTCCTCGAAACCTCTTGCCTGGCAGCTCCAATTCCTGCATCCTTCTACCAATATATTCACAATCCCTTCTCTGTAAATGACCGAACCATCTCAGTCTGGCTTCTCTGACCTTCTCTCCAAAACATCTAACATGTGCTGATCAACTCATTCCTGATCCCATCCATCCTGGTCACTCCCAAAGAGAACCTCAACATCTTCATCTCTGCAACCTCCAGCTCTGCCTCTCTTTTTGTCATTGCAACAGTTTCTAGTCCATAGAGCATCGCTGGTCTCACCACTGTCTTGTACACCTTTCCTTTCATTCTGGCTGATAGTTTTCTATCCCATAGTAACCCTGACACTTTTCTCCACCCAATCCAACCTGCTTGAACCAGTCTCTTCACATCTTTTTCACACTCTCCTTTGCTCTGGACTGTTGACCCCAAGTACCTGAAATCCTCCAACGTCTTGATCTTCCAGCTATTATTGCTGCTTCAATTTCATTGATTCTTACAATGTAACATGTGTTATTAAAATTCACAGTATATTTTCCATGTCTCATTTTGAATGATACACAAAACATTAAATTTAGGAGCTTTAACTTTGTTGTCCTGAATACATGTTCCTTTTGAGAACTTGAGAAGCCAATCCTCCTATCCAATTAGCTGTACTTGGTTTAATATGATTGGAAGACATGCAGAAAAAAGAAAATGTTACATCGCTGACTTGCTGATTACTTTTGACTATCTGTTTAGGAATTTTATGTGATCAAAGGTGAGATTTACCTTTATCTTTGCACTTTGTTGGTTATGATCTGCAAATCAGGCGATTTATTCTCAAGCACTTATTCTTTCGGTCGAATTATTTTCTTCATCTTAGTCCAAAAAGTTGCTGTGATTTTAATAGCATTCAACAATGCCAAAAAGCTACCCACAACTTTAACATCTCCGTTGCCTCAGTGTTGTGGGTGAATGGCTCACCAAATGTTACGCATCCCAAAGTTTATTCCAGTAATGGTAGTCAAGCTTTATTGCTGTCAACTTGTGTAACAAAGATGGCCTTGCAGTGCTCTCACGGGAGATCACATATTAAGTTTGTGTGCTGAAATCACTCGTTAAAATCCAGCTTTTGTCGCACTACAATGTGAAACGGTAACTACCCTAAAATAACCTGCGTGAATTGAACCCTGGCATGTTCCGTCGCACTCACAGGTCTGTCCAAACCCTTTTTCTAGATGTCTGCAGTTGTTCCTCTCACAAAAAAGACATTTTACAGTACAACCCCACTTCACTCTCTACAGCTGTCATCTCAAATATTCACCAACGGTCCATTGTTGACTATCATAGGTGTCTTTCAGTTTAATAGTGTCCTAGAATTAAACAGACTTTATCATTCTGTTCGAAGCATATGTAAATGAAGCAAAATTTTGTTTGCAAAGGCATTAACTTACAGTATCCAGATACAAATTACAGTAAAGTGCAGGTAGGAAAGGGTCATGTGATGGATGATGATACAGGACTGTCTCAGAAAATTAGAATATTGTGATAAAGTTCTTTATCTTCTGTAATGCAATTAAAAAAAAAACAAAAAAATACTTTTTCATGATATTCTAATATTTTGAGATAGGATTTTTGAGTTTTCTTAAGATGTAAGCCATAATCAGCAATATTAAAATAATAAAAGGCTTGCAATATTTCAGTTGATTTGTGATGAATCCAGAATGTATGACATTTTTGTTTTTGTAATTGCATTACAGAAGATAAAGAACTGTATCACAATATTCTAATTTTCTGAGACAGTCCTGTATATGTACAGCAGTGAATAGTAGGAGTTAGTGCTAGTGCAGTTATGTAGCAGTACAAGTTAAAATAGTAGCATTGCAACAGTGGTGAAATCTGCATTTATAGGTAGATACCAGTTACTCCTACTAATGCAGAACACAATGTGACAGATGTTTATCTAAAAGTCATATAGTTCAAGTTGTAAAAGCTCATACTGAAACCAGACAGCTAAACGGCACAGACCCATAGTTTAGTTATGGGCATTCATGATTTAATCAGATTCTCATGTAGTTTGTAATATTGATGATGTGAAAAAGATGAAGCACATATATCAGCAAAATGAAATCCAATTTGGATGTTCTTTTAGACGTTAATATCACACTTGATGATCATTTCCTCCTTTCCACACTCCCTACATGAACTCTTTCTACTCTTCCCTGTTTTCTCTCAAGCTTTGTCACAAAAGGAACTTCATGAATTTGCTTGAAAAGGCATCTTGAAAAAGCTTGGAGTCTGTAAAGAAAAAAGGTTTGCATCACTCCCTCTTTGACAGACCGACTTTTAATAAGCACAATCCTCATCTGAAGTTCTGCGTGTAATAAGAGTATAGCTACATTTATAATCTCCCTTTCATTTGACCATGGATTTGCCTTCTCAAATATGCTGCATTTTAATTTCTGGCCAAATAAAAAAAAAAAAAAACACATTCTGTGCAGGAATTGTATCTTAGAACTGACAGTGGATTATATTTTGTCATGTTATTGCAGCTTTGTCCAGCATCACAAATGAGCAGAAAAGTTTGCTTACATGTCTGAAGATTGTGGAGAGGCGAGTCTCCGTTGTATTTTGAAGCCAAACACGTTACTGACTCCAAGAAATCTGACTGTGAAATGTCAGCAATCACTCCTGTGAGCTGACTTCCTCTTCCCTTGTTTACCAAGGAGACTATACTTCACCGTATTGATCTGCTGAATGTCAAAGGTCATAGTGCTGAAGATAACACAGGCTGTAGTAACAATGGAGAATTTCGCTCTTTATCTCCCACTCTAGCATGCTGTTTCCACTCATGGGTAAATCTTTGATGTGTGATGATTTTTAAAGGATAACTGGGCTTGATCTCCTTTGAGTGGATGAAACTTTGCCCCATAACCATCAAAAAAAAATGTACTGTAATTGATGGCTTTGACATACAAGAGCACAATCCAAACAGGTATAAAATAAGCGTATTTGTCAATTTATTTATTTTTTCCAATGTAATCAATGTATTGGATGTTATCATTAAAATTGTTAAAATACAGAGCAGATATGCTCACGATGATCAGTTGTGTTAAAATATAATATGGCTGTAGTCTGAAGCAGCCTTTGGAGACCCATCAATACATCTAATCCTACCTACCCAGATCAATTGTCGTTGATTGCAGATTAACGTAATTCCCCAGATTAAATACTGCAGTATAAGAAAAAAAAAAATAGGCATGAGCATTTTGTAATGACAGACCTGCATCCTCCAAGGACCCCATTCATTCCCAAGGTTCCCACGTTTACAATGTTCAGCAATCCTCATTTTTGTGGTTCAGATTTCTTTTCTTATGATTCAGAATTTACTTTAGGTCTCTCAATTTTTTTCAATACATTTTCAACCTGTATTTCCTCATGAATAGTGGGTCAGAAATTTTGATTGGATCCAAAACAGTGACATTCAGTGCCTGCAAAGAGCGAGAACCAATGTTCACTATTGTGAGGTACCTATTACTTTAAACTGTTTGGAATATATACTTCCATCCATTGATCTATTATCTACCGTTTTTTACTGCATATAGACTCGCTGGGATCCCAGCTGTAGTTGTTTGAAAGACTGGGCGCACCCTGGACTCGTTGCCAGTTGATTGCAGGGAATGTATTCTTGTTTTTTGCTGAAAAACAGCAGTTTCAGACACACATTGAAGTTGTCACAAAATCACTTGCCTTGCATAGTCAAAAACATTTTGTTTAGATATTGACTTGCCGACTTTCTCGCCAGTCACTTAAGTGATGGGAATTAATAAGCAGTTACTTTTATTACAATGTACAGTCATCGATTTACATGGGACTCTTGCAGAGAGTAATGTATGGAGGTGGAATATTAGGGACCTAGTAATACTTTATAAAATGTCATTGTTGTTAGAGAAAAGCAATTTCATGCAAAAAGATGACCTTAGTAGCTGTAGTGGGTGACAAACATGCCATATTTGGCAGATTGAGACTAGTTTTGTTTTTGTACTACTCAAAATGTGCTTCATAGTGGTATTTTGGTATTCGGCATGGTATTTTTTGGCATGTTATTTTTTATTAGACGTCAATGTAACATGTATGAGCAGTTTAATTTCATTTAGGGAAAAAATAAGTTACTAATTCAGTAAAACAGTAGATAAAGAGAGTACAGCCAAGGATGATGTTTAACAAGCATGCAACACAAACTACAGAACAGGGTCATCAATGAATTTCTCTTTTATTTTGAACTTTTGATCAAACACTAGTAATAATCTCTCTCATCTATGGTGTTAGAGGAACAGCATGAAGATCTCCAGAATAACTAACAGCTGATATCGTCTTTCTCTCACATCTAGTATATATTGATCAGAAAATTTAGTGTCCAATTTCAAAAGTTGACTGTTTATAATTTTATATAAAAGATGTCTGATTGGCGTGCTATTATCCACAGTCGCTGCCGTCATCAAGATGACGTTAATTGTTAAGGAACAGATCTGTGTAGTCTTACCATGCAATGATAAGGATAGCGATGCCTGCGTCTACTCAGTCCGCTGCCTCTGCAACCGATCCCCAGAGAAGCGATCGGGATGACGACGGTGCTGGTGATAATCCTTTTTTTTTTTTTTTTTTTTAATTTCCACCAAATACAATCCTTTGTTTCATTTAGGGCTCCAGTCCCTGCTGTATTATTACCCATCTCGTTTTTAACCCACAATTAAATGCATGATCACTTTATGTAATTCTAGATTTTTATACTTAATCTACAACTTTATTTTTTCCTCCCATCGATCAAAAAAAAAAAAGAAGAAAAAAAAAAGTCATGCATTATACAGTATCGGCACCATTAAGCACCATAAATCTAACCATTAGTGGAGCAACATTTCTGTTTTGGAGTAAATTAGACCCTCTCATTGAACTCTTCCATGCATAATATAATGTATATGTCTCGCTTATCAGAGCCAAGAAGAAGTGAGTAGGGGGATGTGTTCCTGTAGCTCATCAGTGAGCAACCAGCCAACCATTAAGTGTAATCTGTGATTAAATATTTATTTTGTCCAAGGCTACTGCTGTGCTACATTAGATCTACATGTTCATCATTAGAGGACATCAGTTTCATTATAGATGCAGCATGTGAAACACGAAGGCCAACAAAAAACCGAGGTTAGGAAGGGCAGCTAAAGCCCAAACACCTGCTGCCTTCCTCACATCTACACAAGGTTTGTTGGCTGTGACTGCCAGCAGAATACACTGAATGTTGTTGCAATAATATCCTCACACTTTGATTGACCAACTTCAAATACCACATTTGAATTTAACTAAACAAAGTTTGTAGGGTTCAAGTTTGGTTCATTCATTTTTTTTTTCTTAGATTTTTTGAAAATAAAATACTTCTGCAAGAAATACACCAAAATAAACAAGACATTGTACTGACATTAGCAGGATATCAATTAAAAATTGCCAAATGTCATGGTTTAGCTAAATTCCAATACAGATAAATAACATAAAATAAAATATTTTGCCCCTTTGTTTGAGTATTTTACTGAAATTGTGTGAAATATTCAACTTTTGGTGATTATTAGTGCATTTTGATGGAAGAATTGTATTTGTTTTTTGATTACTCCTTTTTTTTGTTTGACGTTATATAAAAGTGGTGATTCCATTCCCCATGGAAACATGAGACATCAAAAAATGTAATTTTTTCCTTTTCAAACTAACTTGGCAATATTTTAAAATTTTGATGATGATATTGCTGACATTTAGAATACATGTTAAAACTAGTGAGTAGAAAATCATCTTAAGAGACCCTTGGTGCTCAGTCGAACAATAATTACATCACTTTTTGGAGAATGGTGGTATCGATCTACTCCTTTAAATTCTCGTTAGCCATCTACTAAGGCTAACGAACTAATGTATAAGTAAAACCTGGCAAAGTCCCTTTGGTTCTTTAGTCAGGGTATATCCTGAGTTTCGGCTTCTGCCTGAGTCTGCTAAAACGTAGACGTAAGTTCCAGATGAGCCAAGCTTGAGGACCTCATGGGAATCACCATCAACTTAGAACCACTATCACCAGCCCTAAATAGGAGGCACACAGAGAATTGCTGCCACCAAGATTGTTGCTTCCTGGATTGGCCCTCCTGGTTCTTGAAAGGTTGACGGATGACAAAGTTTAACCCTTTCTGCAAAAATACTGCAGGGGCTGCTGAATACCCAAGTTTTCAATTTACTTCTGTTATTGATTGCCCTCAACACAACTGCAGCACTGGAGTACATGTTCATTTGATGATACTGAAAGCATTGGAATTGCCCTTTAAGACTGCTGGAACCTCTGTGCAAGATTCATTTTCAGTCACTAAATCGCTGGTGTCATATTTTCAATCAATCGTCAATGTTCGTTCGGCAATTTCTCTTCAGCTCGTGATCTGAAACTCAAAGCTGCTGATCATTCTCTGCTTCTTTTTAGGTCTTTTCACAGATTTTTTTTTTATTTCACCCTGTTCATGTATACATCAAGTATACGCCTCTTGATATGTTATAATCATCTCTTGCATCATCGCTCTAACCTATGGTTCTTTTGTGTAGACAGGGCGTTGGGCTCAGGGTACACTTTGCCACATTTGTAGTCACTTCATATCAGATTATGTAACTATCCACATTTTACAACACATGTTATTCCTCATCAGATGTTAAATACATTTTTATTTCTTTACGCTTTCATACGTTTGATGTATGAGGGATCTCTCCTGGGGCCTCAACGTGCGGTCTCCATTTAGCTTATGAATACTGAAAGGATTTATGGATAACTAATGCAACAACCAATCTAAATATATCATGTGACTGAACAATCGATTACAGAACGTTAAAAGATTCATTTAATTCGGTCAAAGGTCAAGCAAATAACTTTCTTCACAGTCAGAAGTTGTTTTCATCTATTCATTATGTAATTTTCTTTTTTTTTTTTCATATTGAACTATTGGCATCTCTGCATTTGCCTCACCAGCTATGTTGTGTTTTCTAAGAATGAATTCCCAGAGGCCTTTTCTTCAGGACAGTGCTTGCATTAAACCTGCTCCTTATGCCTAGCTGGTTCAGATGAGGTTAGGTTAAGCAAGGTAAACTAACTGGATAAGCACTGGGTAGGATGGAGGCCTGGGATTGGCTGATTTGACTTTTGGCTTTAATGTTTTTTTCTCCGTCGTTTCAGTGATATTTTAAAGGTAATACCAATTTTTTCAAGGTGATAAAACTGAATTAAAGGAATGCAAAATATTGTTTACATTTTCATGACAGATACTGCGCGTAGTTGCTTGTTCTCCCTGTGTCGAAAAACAAATTCCATTGGTTAATTGCGAATGAAAAGTAAATATGTTGTCTTGCTCTTTCTATGCTCTTTGCTCTTTCATAGCTGTTTGAAAAGTTTAGATGACATTTAACATTACTGCAGTAGCACTTTTGAAGTTTTCTTTTTTGTTTCTTCCCTCTTCAACTCAAACCTGTTTTTGACCTGTTGATTGCACTATATAAACTTGAAAACCTGGCCACTAATTCTAAAGTATATGTGACTGTCGTTTCGGTAAAACTGCAGTCAGTATACGAATAAATTCCGGTAGTAAAAATAAATTCCAGCAGGATTGCAAATGCTCTTTGTGGAGTCTGATGGAGATCTTTGAATCGGAATTAAGTGGAATGTTGCATGTGCTTGAGTGCCAGTATTCAAGATTTTAAATCTCTGACGTGTGTGGATTTATATTTTCTTCTCGAGAGAGTGAATGAGGCACAGGAGGAGTCCTTCTGTATGAAGTAGGGCTCCTGCCTTGCACACACATCATTTAGGTGCCACTAGGTTGTGCTGTACTGAATGGCTCGATATGGTTGCCACAGTAGACCTCTCTGCAGGAGGCGCTCAGACGCACAAGCTCAGCAGGATCCGGCCACAGCTCATTACTACTAGATGAAATGAGCCACAGCATTCACACTGGGATTAAATGGATAAATAGGTGAAATGGAAAAAGTGCGAGTCGCTCCCTTTGTCCGAGTGTGTATTTGCTGCACACACGTGTCTTTACAGGATCGCCTGAAGGTCAGTCGCAACATGAGATTAGCGATAACTAAAACACACACACACTGCTCTTATGTCGCCGTTTAGCCACAAGCCTCAGTCACCTGGTGTGTCAAAGCCAGAGGTGGGATATCTGTATCCACAGCAGCACCAAGCATTCCTCACACACCACTGAGCGATAGCCACATTATGCAGTGCAGAAAATCCGGTTCCAGCTTTATCAATATCCGACCCTGCAGCCAAAACAGCCGCCACGGCCAACAGAAAAATATGACTGCGGGAGACAGAAAATATTCATCATCGCTGAGGGAGGAAAGGTTGGCTCTGGGGAAACTGCAGGTAGCTTGTTCAAGCCAGGCAACGTTGTGTTTGTTTATTGTTGAGGTCTCTAGCCAGCTGGCTTCCGCTTTGTTGCCATAGGACAAGAAAAATGGACACCCTAGCATCTGGGGGAAATCATCAACATTTTCCTTTTTCTCTCCTAATATTGCTTTGTTTGAGCTCAATTTCTCTTTTTCAGTCATTCACAGCGGTGAGCGGCTCCATGGTTATGATTTTGTGGAGTGCTGCTCTTTTGAGGGGTTCTCGCTTCTCTCAGTGGAGGGTCAGTACTACTCTTTCTAGAAAATATTTTGCTGCGTTCAAAGTGTGTGTTTCTCGTCACCTCCCAAAGTCAAAACTAGAGCGGAAGTTTCACATTTGTTGAAAAAAAAAAAAATAGTAAACACCTCGGATGTCTTTGAATACAGAAACTTCTGATACACACACTAGCATCTGAAATCAGCACAGAATAGGTGAGGTACTACAACAAAATATCTGAAAAAAATTAGGGGAAATGTCTTTGGCTTACTTAAAAATGAGCACCAACTGGGTCAAAATCAGGAAAAAAAAATCCCTTGCCAATCGCTGAAAATATTAAGAAAAATAAAAAATAACAGGAAAAAATATCAGTTTCCAACTAACAGGAACATTTGAAGGAAATTCAATGCAAATGAGCAAGAAACTAGTTGAAAATTTGAAAATTCACTTAAAGGGTGGTTGTGTAGGGACTTTATACGTCCAATTGCAATTTAGCATTTACGCATAATCTTGGTCTCTATCTATCAATCAATCGATCTATGAATTTAACAATCTGCCCAGCTGCTCTTATGATCAGGAGATGGATGACAATTCCAGGTGTAATTCTAAAACTAAAGTTACCAATTTAGCTCAATAGAAAGGATAAAAGGGAAGTCTGTTCATTTATAGCCAAACCAGAACGTCTGTGCAGTTGAACTTTAGGCGTGAGCTTGAAAGGCACAAGACGTCACTTTGCTAACAGGTCAGCTTTTTAACTTTCAAGAGGGTTTATATCTGGCAGCAACAAAGTCCTTTCTACTACTTTAGCCTGTCATATAACATTTCTCCCGCCAACTTATCTTCAACTGATAAAAGAGATCAAACCGCCAATAAAATGGCAGCTTTATTTGATTCTTTTGAGTGCACAGACTGGCCTGTGTTAAGATATGATGACACCAAGAAGAAGAGTTTGCAACATACACAGAATTGTATCTAAAAGAATCTTCTTGTAAAAAAAAAAAAAAAAAAAAAAGAAGTAGTGAATCATCTTTTTTTCCTTAGGTACGATTAAAAAAGCAGGCTCTGAAAATATAATTATATATAATCATGAATAAGTATAATCATTCCGAGCATTTGCCGCTGGTTGTGAAGCGACTTTTAACAGTTTAAAAATTCATAATGGAACTTCAAACATTAAATATGAAACATCAAAATATAAACCAGAAGGCAATGTTATCATTGCAAGTGTAACCTAATAGACAATTCCTTCAAAAAATAGTGGTGACTGACAGGTGCATGGCTAGAAATTAGTTTTTTGTTCAAAAATACCAAGAAAATGTCTAGTATATAGTCTCCGCGGTCATATTTAATTCAGCATGAGTTGTAAACACAGTGCAAAAATGACATCATATTAGATGGTTGCAAAGAAGACAAAGTAATTTGCTGACCAGAAAATCTAGACAAATGCCCCTTTTGGTAATGTGACAAGAAAACAAAGTACTGCCAGACTGAAAGCTGTTATCAAAGAGGCCAATCAGGCTAATCAGAGTAAAGAGAGATTCCAACACCAGCTACACCAGAGATAAGTGGCAGGAGATCTGAGACGACAAGCTACAGAGGCTGGAGCCCCCATCGTGTGTCAGACCGTGTCCGCTGATGAACCGAACTCGCTGTGTGCTCACTTTGATCTCATCAACAAAGAGCCAGCTCTGTTTCCACATGACCCCTGGAACTCCGAATTCGTCCCTGACCCTTTTGTGAAATTCATGCGTACGGGTCGGAAGACTGCGTATCATCATCATTGTATGTCAAACTAGTTTCAGAATCGTAATTTCTGATGTGTGCGCTTTTGGATCGAACAAACACGTGTAGTAGTGAGTAGTAGTGCTAACCCAGGGGTCGGCAAACTACGGCCCGCGGGCCACACCCGGCCCGTTTGTTTTTTGAATCCGGCCCGCCAAAGATTGGTTCTTGATGTGAATGACTGAAGGATTGGATCGATGAATGCGGGAGCTCAAACGAGAGAGTATTTTATTTTCGGTGCTACTTGAGAATTTTCCTGAGCTGAATGACACAAATTGGTTTTGTGATTTAGCCTTTGCTGTGGACATACTGACACATATGAATGAGGTGGACGTGAAGCTACAAGGGAAAAACTGGTTTGTGCATGAAATGCAAGATGACGTCAGAGCCTTCAAAACCAAACTGGTTTTATTTTCAAGCAAATGTCAGACGAGTCTGTTATGTACTATTAACGAATGCGTTTTTTTTTTTTTTATATGTATCGTAGCTTGTGCTGACCCGGCCCGTCTGTCGAATTTTATGTCAATGCGGCCCCTGAGCCAAAAAGTTTGCCCACCCTTGTGCTAACCAATGTGGAAAAACTTACTTTTACATCATTAGAAGGGAAAATGGATAAGCATTTCTTTTTTTTTTAGTCAATTTGTTTTTTTTTTTTTTCAGTAAAACTCAACCGGTTTAGTTACCTGAATATCAATTAGCACCAAAAAGTTTTCTGGAAACAAACTAAGTAAGCAAATAAAAACTGAAATAAAACCAACTCATAATCGTATTATCTCAGGAAGAAAAAAAAAAAAAACATCTTAGAAAATCCCAAAGAAGCTGTTGTCTTTTTGTTTACTGTAAAAGCAATGCTATGTTTTCCGAACTTTTCTAGTGAGCATCCAACTGTTTTGTTGAGAACTCAACTGTTCAGTAGTTGAGAGATGAAATATGAAAGAGACTTCTGTGCAATTTGTTAAAACAGAAGAGCATTAACTCAGCAGCTTTCACCCTCTTGAGATGGGTAATTTTTTTTTTTTTTTTTTTCTCAGAGAAGCAGGAGGAAAAGGGTCATGTCCGCATGGACTTCAGGTTTGCGTCTCCACTTGACAGCCTCTCTGTGTCTTCTGTGTTCCTAAAATGAAAGTCTCCTCTTATCAAGCTGTGTGCAGGTACTTTTCACACATAGTTCCGCTCATCTCCAGGCAGAAGCCTACATAGCAGGATACTGGAGTCTTTATTTGCATATTCAGAGATTGAAACATGATTCTCCAAGGCTCTTCTCAATGTTTGTTGCTAGAAATTAAATATTAGATGTTGAAGATGCAGGGTGGCGCAGTGGTTAGCGTTTCGGCCTCACAGCGTGAAGGACCTTGGATTGATTCAAACAAGGGACCCGGAGTCCAAAAACATACAGCAGGTTAATAAGAAAAAATTGGGAAAAAGTGCCCTGAATGAGTGCGAGTAAGAACAAGGATATTATGCAACAAAAGAAATGTTAATGAAATAATTTCTAATATGTGAGGTCCAAAATTAAAAAAAAAATATCATTGGGGATATAAAAAATCTGGTTTTAATAAAGTCTCTCAGAGGTTCCAAAAACACGCAGCAGGTTAATTGAAAAAAAATTGGGAAAATTGCCCCAAATGAATGAGTGAATGTTTTCTGTCTTTGTATGTGACCCTGCGATTGACTAGTCCAGGGTTTAGCCGGCCTCTCACCCGATGGGATGGGCTCCAGCATCCCACACACGTCCCTGAGTGAACGGCAGACGATGGATGGATGGATGTAAAAGACAAATTGATAGTCATTTTCACAGTCGCTTCGACATCTTAACATTTAATTCCTATATAATACCGCCATTTCTGGACCATAGGCCGCTACTTTTTTCACATGCTTTGAACATTGCGGCTCATTTATGGATGTTTTTTTTGGCCTAACGAGCTTCATGCCACAAAAATATCGGAAACCAATGAAATTACTGTGAAATTCTGAAGCTGTTCAATTCCGACAATGAAGACGGCTTAAATGGTTTTAGTGCGCAGGAGGAAGACTGAGATAGCAATCTACTGAAAATGAGCGGACCTTTCCTTGTGTTATTTATTATTAATAAATAAAATTATTAATTTTTCATCAGCTGTGTTATAGGCACTGTTCAGAAAAAAGCATTTCCAGAACGTATTTGTGGATGTTACTGCTATGTATAATTACAAAAAATTAAAAAAAAAAAAGTTTCTCTGGCTAATAGACAAGTGCGACCTATATATGTACACATATATTTATTTCTCCATTTTCAGCCGATGTGGTTTATATTCAGGTGCTCAATAGCCCGGAAATTATGGTTGCTTTTTATAATCCGAAGCTCTGTTTTTTGCAGTGTGGTTGAGAAACAATCTGAATGAGTGCTTTGTCATGGATTTTCTTCATGGTGACCGTTTCTTTTTTTTTTTTTCCCCTCTCCCCTTTTCTCCCCTTCCCCTCCCTTTCCCCTCCCAGGTGAGTTTAGTATTTTCAGTGTCATATTTTGGTTACTGTAGGATTGATGGCCCGAGACATAACACAATCACAGTGGCACAACAATGTGTCAAACAACAAAAAGCATATAAATTGAACTTTCTGCATCGTAGCATCTCATAAACACCGAAAGCCAATTTAGCAAAAAAAAAGAAAAATTAAGCACATAATATCACAGTTGCAAGGTCACAATAAAAAAAACACAGGACCAGGCAAGTATTGGCAATACAACTAAAAACTATCCAAGACAGCAATATCAAACCAACTGAATCTGCAACCAAAGCACTTGAGACATTTTTGACTGCTCGTATAAGAACTTGACAAAACAGCGGGGTTGAATTTATTTGAATAAATTCATCACGGCTTTGGCCTGCGGGTCAGGCTACAAAGTAATCTTCAATGTAAAGAAATTACATTGAAGAAAAGCGTAGACAAGTCACTGAGAGTTTCACAAAGTCAGCCTGTAATACATTGTTTTGATTCACACACACACACACACATAGATCCATAAGCAATGTGGTTATAACTCGGATTTGGGTTTTAAAAAAAGATTAAAATTTAAAATCTAATATTAAACGAAAAAAGTTCGAGATTTAGGCTGTAAGCAGCATCATTACAGATTAAACTGATTAGAGTAGACTGTGACAATGGCATTTAAATAAAGGACTAAACTGTGTTTTCAGATATTTTGTTACAATCTGGCCTGTGGCATAGCTGTTTTTTGGGTAAATGTTTTTCTACTTGTCAAAGAGGCTTCTGACAATTTTCATAATGTTTATTTGCCTTTCATTGTCAAGTCTTGCAGTTAAAGCTTGATGCGCTGTGACATTTTTCTAATGAGTTTAGTAAGTACCAATTATGTCAATCTTAAACACCCAATTAGGGAAAAATTGTATTCAATTTTTAAAATGGCGCATATAATTAAAACCCGATATCACAAGCTCTTAACAAAAAAAAAGAAAAAGTTAAGAATGAGAATATTATGCAACAAAAGAAATGTTAATTACATAATTTCTAATGTGTGAGGTCCAAAATTTCAAAAAATAAAATTGGGAATAGAAAAAAATCTGGTTTTATTAATAGTCTCTCAGAGGTTCCAAAAAGCATGCAGCAGGGTACTTGGAAAAAATTGTGAAAATTTCCCCGAATGAGTGAGTGAGTGAATGTTTGTCTTTGTATGTGACCCTGAGATCGACTGGTGACCAGTCCAGGGATTAACCCGCCTCTCGCCCGATGACAGCTGGGATAAGCTCCAGCATCCCCCGCGACCCTGAGTGCAGGATAAGCGGCAGAAGATGGATGGAAGGATATTTACCATGTCTCTTTGTTAAAATCGCTCCTTCTTTTTAAGAAAAAGAAACATGTAATGGGGTTCACTACAACAATTTGCTTTTGTCTATCGGACTTGAACAATTATTTCATCAATATTCATTGATTTTGTAAATCTTGTTTGTGTTTCGGCAACATTTTTAAATACAAGGGAGTTTAATCAGACGATTGGTTTTTAAATTGGGATGTTGGCGATGAAAACTGTTGAGAAAACCACTGACCAGTAGGAAGACCAGGTGTTGTTGGGCTTCAGAGACTTACTGGAAACTTTTTATTTAAGACATGCTACAGTACCATTATGTAGACATCTTTTAAGAATGCTTGAAACCATAAACATGAGGAATCTTTGCAAAATAATGTGTAAAGGTAACACAAATACATTTTCTTTTCAAGGTTTGATGGTGCTTTCTGGTTGAATTTGT
Organism: Fistularia commersonii; assembly: GCF_037954325.1. Lineage (NCBI taxonomy): Eukaryota > Metazoa > Chordata > Actinopteri > Syngnathiformes > Fistulariidae > Fistularia > Fistularia commersonii. Next base: position 15,538,266 of record NC_141288.1, read on the forward strand.
GGCCCCTATGCAAGCAAGGGACAAAATCAGGGTCGTTTATAATGTTATACGTACAACTTTTTTTTTATTGGGAATGTTATCAAACTATCTTATAAGTATCTTCCAAGTGTGCTGTGTTTGGGTTGCATGCAGTTTTGGGCTCAGGCCTGCAGGGTCCTCTACCCTGCTCTGGCTGGTCAATAGAGAAATCAAATAAAGCTGCAGGACAGCGACTTAGGGCAGACGTACGATACTAAAAAATAAAAGATTTTCACCGGGCTTTCCTTACTGATGTCTTTCGGCAGTTCTTTGCAAAAACATGATTTCATGCATCAAACAGCAATTTCACGGTTGTCCGTGTAAAGACATGCAAACCTTTTTGCAGATCAAACTTACAGGTTAAAACTGACAAGTACATTCTGCTGTAGCAGTTGTAAACACGAAAGCTCAATTATAATTGTGTGTGAGACAGCGAGGCTCTTCTGACTACTGAATTTTAGAGTTCTACTCCCTCATCTGACCCCAACCACTCATTCTTTTATATACAGGCTTAGCCCGATTTTGATCTCAAGCCTTCGGCCCTCCTGAGGTGGTCTGCATGCTTTACACAGCTGGACTCATGAAAAATTGATTAACTTGTGTTGATCTCAAGCGATGACGACCACGGCTGAGCCGTGAAAGCAATGCAGAGGGTTCTCTGTTCTCGTGTCCATTTAATGCTTAGTCAAAGATGGCAGACAGACAGACAGTCTGTTTAATATCGTTCTGTAATTATGTTGGTTTTTGTAAAAGAAAAATCTCTATTAATCTGCTTTGACACTTCAGTATTCTCTGTCCAGCAAACTAACTGAAGGACACGTGCTCGAGGCTTGTGTTGTTTTTTTTTTATTTTGGACTCAGAACGTTTCCCTAATTGGATTGTGATCAGATTTATTTAAAGTAAATTGGCTCACTAAGGCAAGTGGGGAGGAACAGATCAGTTCTTTCAGAATTTTGCTTTTGTTACAAGGGAAAAATGTCAAGATAAAATATTAACACCTGGAGAGAACTGTGTACTTTGCTTTGGGAGGAATATTCTGCTTTTTAGATTTGGATTTCCACAAAAATGATCCTTGGTGATTTTGATTAACTTATTTTCCCACCGCTGCAACTTAATAAAGTAGCATAAAAAATTGTCAATTTAAAATAACTGCATGTGTATTATGTATGGTTATAGAAATAGAATTACAAGATTCAAGATTCCAAGCATTTATTGTCCCATGTACAGTGTAGAAAGATGTTTCCCTGTATAGTAAAAATCCTACTTTGCTGTCCTCAGTGCATTTGGATATGTACTGATAGGAAGAGTGTAAACATTATGAATATGATTATAGATATGAAAATGGACAGTGCAATAGAACTGTGGCAGTGAAATAAGGCATTTGCGTGCAGCTTGGACTGCAACTCACAAGTGCTGGTGCAAGGATGAGTGCAATCTAAGAAGGCAGTAGTCTTTACAAGTGCAAGAAGAATGACTGTCTGCTGTTAAAGAGTCTGATGGCAGCCGGGTAGAACGAGTTCTTTAACCGTGTTGTTCTACATTTCATATTCCTGTACCTCCGGCCGGAGGGTAGGAGTGCGAACAGTCCATGTTTGGGGTAGGTGTGCTCTTTGTTGATGGATGCAGCTGTCCTGTGGACTCTTAAGTGGTAGATGCTCTGCAGAGAAGGAAGTGTGGCTCTGGTGATTCTCTCTTCTGTCTTTACCACTCGCTGCGGGCGTCTGCGGTCTAGAGCAGGGGTGCTGCCGTACCACACAGTGATGCCTCTGGTCTGGATGCTCTCAACAATGCAGCTGTAGAAGTTGCTGAGGGTCTTAGGCGACATACCGAGCCTCCTCAGCCTCTTCAGGATGTACAGCTGCTGTTGAGCCCTCCTGACCGTCTGCGTGGTGTCGAGGGACCAGGTGAGGTCCTAGCGTATGTGGACACCCAGGTATTTGAAGCTGCTCACCCTCTCAACCTCAAGATCTTGAAGGAACAGTGGCTTACGAGGTCTCCTCTCCTTCCTCATGTCCACTAATATCTCCTTGGTCTTGTTTATGTTGAGGGCGAGGTTGTTGTCCTCACACCACTTCACCATACTAGCCACCTCCTCTGGGACGTTTCCGCTCTGCAGGTGATACATCCTATCACTGCGGTGTTGTCTGCAGACTTCAGGATGACATCGTCCTCGTGGGAGGCGACACAGTCATGGAGGAATAGGGTGCAGAGAATGGGGCTGAGGATACATCCCTGACGAGTCCCCGTGTTCATGATGATGCTGGCTGAGGTTCTGTTACCTATCCTCACAGACTGGGGTCTGCCAGTTCGGAAGTCCAGGAGCCAGTTACAGAGGATGGGGTTCAGGCCAAGAGTGGACATTTTGTCTGAGAGTTTGTGGGGTATGACCGTGTTGAATGCTGTAGTCCACAAAGAGCATCCTGGTGTAGGAGTGCTTGTTTTCTAGGTGGGTGAGGGAGTAGTTGGGGGCGGTGGCTGTGGCGTCTGAGGAGAACCTTTTGGGCAAATTTCAGGGGTTTTGGGTTTTTTGGGCTGTCGTTCTGAATTTGGGCCAGCACTTATAATGATTGGAGTGAGCGCGACTGGCGTGTAGTCATTCAGCCAGGTGGGTGGGCTCCTCTTGGGGACAGGGATGATGGGTGTGTTCTAAAAGTTTTACAACTATGAATGGACGGGAATCATTTGGTCATAAATATTGGAAAATCACCTGTTTTTTTTTTTTTTTTCCAGATGTTGAAAACACACTACATATTTGATGTTCTTCTTCCGCTGCAGTTTTTGCCTCTAGAAATCTACTCAAAATTGGTTAGCTTTCAAGACCGAAAAAGTTCAGATTGTACATTTTCACCTGCCACTCCACTTGATGAAATCATATTCACTTGCTGAGATTACTCCATGTCACACAAATTCCTTCCTTATAGTGCGTGAAATCCAAGTCATTCACACCATTTTCAGGAGACATGCACTTTTGATAATATACATTATGTCCAGCTCCCTTCAGCAGCCACGCATGTACTCTATTCTTCCCCTGAGCCCTCCTGCTGTACACACACACACACACACACCAGTGGCGTGGAGAGTTCTGGTGAAACCCTGGGCAAATCTTGATCTTATGCCCCAAAGACTCAAGTATAAGGCCCAATATAATGAGAAATATTATGAGAAAGGACAACATTTTGAATGTTAAAAAAACAAACAAACAGATGAAATTTAAAGTAAACAAATTGATTGATTTAAATGCAAATCATTCAAATTTAGCCCCAAAGTTCATTTCCCCAAATGACACCTTCTGTCACGAAACACCTTGACTCCTTCAATTCTTACATCGACTGTATTAATTCTTGTGTAATTGTTCTTCGGTGCTAATCGAAGCCTTTTTGGTCTGTTGTCCTGTGACATTGAAGACCTCAGATATGACTTCATTAATTTGAGTTTTGAAAAATGACTTCACAGCTTACCACTGAAAATGCGATTGTAAACAATCATCAGTATGAAAAACACACACAAAAAAAAAGAAAAAAGAAAAATGTAGTTTTAGCTATTTACTAGAACTAATTTAGATGTAAAAAGTTTAAGACGACAAGTTATGAGGAAATGAAGGAATGGACAGCCACCTCCCCTTGTTGATAGTTTCACCTGACCAATACATCATGCACTTTCGTGGGAGGGAAGAGGGGGGAACGAGGGAAGGGCGGCACCATTTTTTCCCAGACAGAAAGAGCACACTATGGAATAATAAAAAGTTAAAGGACTAAGTGGCTAACAACTGCTTCTGTACTCCGTTGAGCCTCCAAAGATTGATTTATCATCGCAGAGATTTTTTAAATTACTCTTATTTTAGATGGCTAACACACACACACACACACACACACACATGCACACAGACCTAGAAGATTTCATACATTTTTTCATGAGGGACATTAACTGCAGAGTAGAGAAAGCATAGTCACATGCAGAGAGCTGCTATATTACTGGTGGCATTTAGCCGGGGGACCCTGCACCTTATCCAAGACAAATGCCAGTGTTCGGCATGGCACGCCACCTATTATACGCTGACATCTGTGGAAAGGTTAATACAGTCTTTAAGTGGAGAAGATACTCGACTGCTCTGAACTACTTTAATTTTCTCCTCTTTCAATGGTCTATGTTTGCGAGAGCGATTAAAATAGTGCCTCGGACGGGGTTGGTTGCGTCTGTGTCGGACTGCATAGTGATACATTTTTTTTTTTTTTTGCTTCAGCTCTGTTATAAAGATTAAAAACACCGACATTTATCAAGATGCAGGTAAGCTTGGTGCTGAAGCTCCAGGGAGAATTTTTCAAAAACTAGTTAGAGAGAATGACAGTTGAATATTTCACTATATATCCAATATAAGTTAAGAGTGGTATCGATTTTTCTCATAAAGTTAGGTGGTGTGAGAGAAGAGGATCATGAAATTATTTGGTGTGAGAGAAGAGGATGCAGAGGAGATGGTATTGTGGAGGCAGATGATTCTCTCCGGTGACCCCTGAGGGGAGGACCTGAAAAGGAAAAGAAATGGTATAGATTTTTCTGATATCAGGATTGTGATACATAGTGTTTCTATTTGCATCAAGATAGAATTTTCAGAAATGTTCCACTGGATTCAAACATATTGGAAATTCAAGATATTACAAAAAAAAAATGAAAAAATACCAACACTTGCAGAAACTTGTGTCCAGAGACATTTAAGTTACAAACACCATGATATGTAACATTATTTATTTCATGATAGATATTTTTTCCCATCGTCCCCAGTTCAACGAGACAGTGCTATTTAAACCAGCATCAACTGTTAACAATCATACTGAATCCTCCTTCACCCCTCTTGTGTAAACATTGTAAAATCATCTGTTAAAATGAATACATTACATTTTTTTAAATTTTCCGTCATTTACCTATAGTACATATTTGTTATGTTGCAAGTTGTTTTTATTTTTGCTTTGTACAATTGTCGTGGCAGTGATTTATTTTGTACAGCAAATGCAGGACAATGGCTGGAGCCTTTTCCACTTCCCACTTGACTCAAGGAGACCTACCGACATTATATCAACATAAAACATACATAACTGAACAACCCTGAACATATAAACAACTTTCTTTCAAACGGTAATAACACTCATTCAGTCTGTTGCCCACATTCTATATTCTTTACCTCATTTACATAACTCAACTCATGGTCAGTCACATCCCAGAGGTCGCTCGGGATGCGACAGTAGCTTTTGCAGTTATATTCACTCTTTATAAAAGCATGCTGTTGTGTGTTCATACATGCCAGTTGTGTTCAGGGCCGCTGCTGGAGTGTGTTTTTGTTGAAACATACTTACTCATATCATAACAGATGGATGGATATAGTACCACATAATAGCCTTCATATGAACGTAAGAATTTAAGACAGGATCAAGATAATGTAGCTCAGTCTGGGGTTCTCAAAAAAAGTCTTCAGAGACATTTACATTGAGACCTGAGAAACTGAGAACAGTTGTGTTTTATGGGTTGAACTGATTATATATGGAGGCCAGATGCTCATTCTAAATAGCATATATGTCTATACATACATATATATGTATGTATGTATGTACTGTATACACACACACACACACACACACACACACACACACATATATATATATATATATATATATATATATATATATATAAAAAAACAGGACTGTCTCATAAAATATAATATTGTGAATATTGTGATAAAGTTCTTTATCTTCTGTAATGCAATAACAAAAACAAAAATGTCAAACATTCTGGATTCATTACAAATCAACTGAAATATTGCAAGCCTTTTTATTATTTTAATATAGCTGATTATGGCTTACATCTTAAGAAAACTCAAAAATCCTATCTAAAAGTATTAGAATATCATGGAAAAGTAATTTTTGTTTTTTTAATTGAATTACAGAAGATAAAGAACTTTATCACAATATTCTAATTTTCTGAGACAGTCCTGTATATTGGAGGGACCCCAGCATAAAAACTATAGGCTTTCGACCCGTCACTCATTGGCCTTTTGCTGATCACTGAATGGCAGGCCTGTCAAAGCGGATGCGGTCCGGTGATTAGGCAAGGGATTAAAGAGAATAAAGTGACGACATCTGGAAGGAAAGCCTTGTGACATACATACTTATCTGGCAGGGGGAGATACCATGATCAAGACGGTGGTTCACCTCAGGTGAGGCTCTGTGCTGATCCTTGAGAATTCCCCAAATGTGGGAATCTCAACTGCATAATTTTTTGGGGCGGCGTGGCGCAGGAGGTCGAGCAATCTTCAATTCCTGGTTCCTCCTAGTGTGTCAAAGTGCTGTTGAGCAAGACGCTGAACCTCTAACTGTTCCCCTGGTGCTGGTTGACGGCAGACTACTGCTCATGGCTCATCCATGATAGGTTAATTGCAGAGAATGAATTTCCCCACGGTGATTACTAAGGATAAATTATTATTACTGGTATATACTACTATATATTATTATATACACGCACACATATGTATGTATATGCATATACATGTATAAATGTGTGTATACATATATGTGTGTGTGTGTGTGTATATATATATATATGTATATATATATATATATATATATATATATATATAATTAGACTATTGTGATAAAGCTCTTCATCTTCTGTAATGCATTTACTAAAACAAACATGTCATACATTCTGGATTCATTACAAATCAACTAAAATATTGCAAGCCTTTTATCATTTTGATATTGCTGATTGTGGCTCACATCTTAAGAAAACTCAGAAATCCTATCTCAAAATATTAGAATATCATGAAAAAGTATTTTTTGTTTGTTTAATTGCATTACAGAAGATAAAGAACTGTATCACAATATTCTAATTTTCTGAGACAGTCCTGTATATGTATGTATATCTGAATATATATATATCATATATATATATATATATATATATATATGTATATATCTGTCTTCAGCAACATCTACATTGAGACCTGAGAAATTGTGAGAACAGTTGCGTTTGATGTGTTTATGTGATTATGTCTGCCATTGTGTTATAAAGGAGGAGGCCATGAGGTTTTTTAGAGGATTAATTTTTAATGCCCATTTTGTTTTGGTCCTGTGAAATATCAAATGCTAATATTCAAAAATAGCTTTTACATCAGAAATGTCAGAGCAGACATATGCTTGAGAGAGTTCTTTCATATATTAAGTCATTCACCGCTAATAAATTCACATTTTTGATGTGGAAAAACAAATAAGATCTGTCTAATGTCACCATCCTGGGAGGAAGCAGAAATTGATCTTTAAGGATTAGTGTGTTTTATGACTGTTGGAACATTTCACTGGCATGTGTAGGTGGTCTAGGAGGGAACTATTCTTAAGAAAAAAAAAAAAAAAGTATCATGCCCCTCTTCAGCCACCCTCCTTGCTTCTTTTGCTCCAGTGGCTCAGTGTCACAAGGAATCAACTGTTACAGTGCTGCAGAACTTCCCCAGGGATGCTTTAATAAAGAAACCTGTGTGAACTAAGCTGGCCCTGTTGTTTCTGTTTCTTTTCAAACCAAAACCATGTCTTTTACTCTGCAGGGAAGGACAGTGAATCAAAGAAAATATGTCTGTAGGTAAAAGATTAAATTAGGGATTTTCAGTTTGCTGCCTGAGGGTATTTTAGCCCCTGGAGATGTTTTTTTCAAAAACTGTGACAACCTTTTCTTCCCTCTATGGCCTCAGTTGGCATGGCTTTGAAAGGCTGAGTAGCTAATATTTATGGAATGTGAGTTTTCACCCAAAAAGCAAAAGAGAATTCGTAATGGAGAGTGAGTACTTAATGATCTTGGTGCTGATCTCAACATCTTCTCTCACAAATGTAGCTTTTTCCTATAAAATGATGTGCTTGGTTGTAGGCCCCCTGTGCAAATTGAGTAAAATGCTGTTTCATGAAAGAGTCCAACACAGCAGTCAGTTTCAAGCTGCGTGAAACTGAGAGAAAGTATATTTCTCCGTGTTAAGAGGCTTTCAAAGTGCCTGTAAATGCAGGGTTGTTGTTGTCTTGCAATTTTTTGTGATAACTATATTAGACATCTTAAAAAAGAAGTAACGCAAATTGTTCACTGTTTATAATGTTTGTTTTGTTAACTTGATCCAAAAATGGCCTATTCAGCATTATGTTTTCTTGTCCAAATTACTGCACAACTATGTGTGGATGTGGATTTGAGTCGATGATTGATATAAAATACTAAAATATATTTCATCTTGAATATTGGTTAATCTGAATCAGCAACAAAAACCTTTTCGTCTGTATATGTCTTGATATTAGGTGTGTGGAATCTGTAGATTACCTTGCTGTTTTTTTTGAAGTGCTGAATTGTTTGTGTCTTGTGTTTTTTTTTTCTCCATCAAAAGAAAAAGGGTAGAATTTAGTTTGAAAACTGGAATTTATGTTCAAGTCATGGTTCCATCCACTTTTCCGGTCATCTGTTAACAAATACATGGATGTACACATTGAATAATATTGGCGGATGGTGATGGGGTCCATTTAATTTTGTCCTCTTGGTCCAAGGCCAGGGTCCGGATCTCCTAGCCCAGGGGTCGGCAAACTTTAACACCCAAATAGCCATTTGGACCCGGTTTCCATGGAATAGAAAACATTGGGAGCCCCGAATACTTTTTGACGTCTAAAATAAAGATACCAATGTATATATTGCTTTTTATTACCTTTACACCTGGTATAAACAAGTGTGTAGTGTGTTGCTTCTGAAATTTACAAGGTACTACAGAGAAAATTAAATTTTATTTATGTAATGAACACATTTTGAACATTTTGAGCTTTGGGCTTTCAGAGCGCGAGGCTGAGCCTTGACCTGATTTTTAAAAATAAATTGGGGAAAAAATCACTGTGTCAGTAAACAATGAAAAATAATTATTTGTAAAATATCTTCATCAATATTTATTTTACCTGGTTTAGGGGACTTCTGCACCTGAACTTCTGCACACAGCATCTGCAAATGGGGGCTATACCGGCTTCCGCGAGTGTGACGTTTATTTTGAGCATTGAAAAATAAAAATATAATTTTATTTTTATATTTCAAGATCACAACAATCTTCCAATTTAGAATTCAAATTAAAAAAAGGAATTAACACAAGTAAAATACACTTCAATTAAATACTAGTAATTTACATATCGTCAGGACCGTGTATGTAAGGAGGTTCCTATCTCCAAATCTGTTGCACGCATGATTTAATGAGTGAGAGCATCGTTGGGAAACTGTCCTAGAGAGAAGTGGAAAAATACAGGGACTCTTCAGAGAATAGGATAGTAATAGAAAATTGTCTAACACTTATAGCCCTGCTTTGTCGTCATTGCCTGGTTGTGGACTATCGTTTTCGGCAACGGCTGTCTTGTTTTCTTGTTAACAATAATGGCAAGGGCCTCATGATAACATGCATATCAGAATAAGTCAGAGTGCAATTTTATCCTCAAACATTCATCTATCCAACTGCATAATTTATGTGAGCTAAAATGTGTGTTTTTTTTTTATTGTAGGCTGATTGCATGCTCTTAATATTTGAAAGTACAATGAAAACCCTCACAAATAGCTTATACCTTCATCCAGTCATCACTTGCTGTAACACTGAAGTGCACTCAGACATCAGCTCTGAAACACAAATATTATCTGACAAATCTACTTCACATGTTCCTCTCTTGATGGATGTTTGAGTTTCAGAAGTCATGCAATGATAGAAAAAGTCAGAGGCGCCAAAGACCTCTAAAACTCGCATGAGAATGAAAATGATATAATGATTGAGTAAGCTTTTTTTTTCCCCAAAAGCTAATGTGCAATCTGGTAATAGTGAGTGAAATTACAAATGGGAAATATGTGCAGTACCTGAGAAAAGCATTGATATACTTTAGTTTACTGGTGACCAGTCCTTTTAGAATTTTTTTTTCTCTGCTACAATTCAAAAATTGGGATTATAGAATATCTAGATATGAGTTATTTCCTATCCAGATAGTTTATGGTTTAACAAAACTGTACCACCAACAATATATTGTTTTGTCACATGCACACATACAGTATGCTTTTCGTCATTTAATGAGATCAGCAGATTAACTTTGTAAATATTATTTATAGAATATATCGTTTTTACTCCTGATTTTGTCATGCTGCCTTTTTTTCACTTCAGATTCTGTATTTTCACAATTATGCTTCCTCTTTGGATTGCAGTTACCAAGGTCTTATCCATCACCCTCAAGCTGAATGATATCCATCAAAAGAATTGATTTCTCTTTCTAAAAAATATGTAAAAACATAAATCATAGACTTTCAAATATCCTTCTTGTAAATACAGATTGTCACACACCAACCTACTATATTACTAATCATACACATATAAATTCACTTTAAAAGCACACACTTCTTACAACTCTGGAATTACCTCTCTCCCTTCAGCAGAGGAAATCAATGAAATGAAAAATTACCCTCTATTGTTAATACGTGTGCATGTATCATACTACATCATGAATTTAAAAAATTACCACATCAAAAAAAAACATGAAATCCGTCAAGGTAAAAGATGGCAACTTCCCCACAAATTTTTCTGTTTCCATACTGACAATCTTTTTTGGTAGAGGCTTAAATCTACTTTGGGAGCCATTGGGGATGAAATCATACTGAGAAATCTAGAACAACTTTGAAGTGAACCCACTATGAATTTCAGCCTCGAGGGACCGTGTAAGGCCATGGTAAAATCAGTTAATGCAATGCTGAAATGAACTCCAATCCCAAGAAATATGCCAGGGTCATAAAACTTTATACACTGCCTCTATCCAAATCTTGGACAAATGTGGCCATTCTTCTGTTCAAACCCATTCTAGCTTTGATGATCTTTTTGTGGATGTGCTTTTCAGTGACATCGCCCCTGTGATGGACGCCTTAATGATATTCATCTCTTGAAAGGCTTCATGGAGGTAAAATACGTCTTTTTCATATCGTAATACTGAGGTTGGTCAAAAAATGGATGGTGATCGTGAATTCAAAAGCACTGGGGTGGTAGGATTGTCGTAAATACAGTAAAGCAAGTAAAGTAAAAGAAGTTGCAAACACAGCCACATTGAACAATCGAGTGACTGAACGTGAAAATGTCACGATAACAGTGATTTCAGCAAACGTAGTTGTTCAGAAGAGGAATCATTTGCTACAAACCTACCTGTTATCCAACTGATAATGGCGGGAAGGGACAATTTCGCAATCGTGGAAATCCATCTGGGATATACGAGTGTCTTTGTCAGCGATCGTCTGGCTTTACATTACAGCATTTGTGAAGAAGTTGACCCATTTGTTGTGTATCACTGATGAGTATTATGGGCAATATACCAGGTGACTATAAATCTGTCAGTAGCAGAGCCTTGGGGCAGGCTGATTACAATGTTGTACATCTAGTCCCATGACACTGTACTAAGCCGAAACAGGAAAAGCCCCAGACTCAGGAAACACAGCCATGAACAGTTGATTGCAAGGAAAGTCTGTGCAAAAGAATGTTCTGGCAGACGCCTTCTGTGACAGTTCGGAATTGACGGACACATTATAAATACTGTCGTATTTCATTATTCGCACGAAAAGTGTTTGTGCTGTACGAATGATACTTTTTGAACAGCTATACCCTGCAGAAATATATTTTTGAGGAATCACAGCCTTTGTAAATGAAATGGAAAGCAAAGCCAAAAAAATACATTGTCAGATAAAAATGTACTTTGATAGAAGCAAAACTGACTAAAGGATAAAATGGAGGCTTTTTCAATTATTTAGGCAGTGTTAAACGATCATTTGAAGGATTGAATCAGATGATGAGCAATGAAGAAAAGCAGGAACTAATCCTGTCCCACCTTGGCCTGTCTTCCCCCAACCTTCTCTAATGACTTAAATCTATTTTAGAGCTGATTTGAGAAGATAAACTTATGTACTTAGTGTGATGAGGTGTGTCGCTTTAACCTCAAATACATTCCAGCTACACGGGAAAAATATTAAACTGGAGCTTGGATTGAGCACACCTAACAAGCAACAAAGCAACTTTTGTTGACTCTTAATCACAAGGCCTGTAGACATCCAAAAAAATGTCAACCTCTAAAAAAGTCTTTCTAAATTGGTCTGGATTATAATGACTACTACACACATGAATTCGAGAATAATTGTGGTGATACTAGTTGCATTTGTAAGCTGTGAACTAGTGCCGTCAGCCATGGTGAGAAGTGGTCTGTCTTTAGGAAGGTGAAATACGCTGGCACAAGTTCAAAACGTTTGCTCTTTGAGGCAGGATGTTGAGACGCATTTTGTAATAACAGTGCATATTGTTATAAACGTCCAAAATGTAATAACTTTTTCGCTTCATTTTGTAGTAAAGCCGCATTTTGTAATAAACTGCTGCATTTTGTAATAAACTGCCCCAACGCATTTTGTAATAAATTTTGCCGCATTATGTAATAAGTTATTACATTCTGAGAAGATTATTAAAAAATGTACTTGCAACTTTTTTATTCTCTAGGAAATGTAATAACATGGAATTTATAGAATATTCTCTGTTATTGCAACCTTTGAATAGTGTACTGATAGTAATCGCTAAGTACTGCTACTAGGCTAATACAGTGATACTAATAATAGGCCTAGCTTTTACAAATACTTTAAAGTAAAATAAAATACAATTAACAAACAAATAAACTATGCCTTCGAATTGTTATTACATTATACACCATGGTATTACATTTCCTAGAGAATAAAAAAGTTGCAAGTGCATCTTGTAATAATCTTCTCAATATGTAATAATTTACTGCATAATGCGGCAAAATTTATTACAAAATGCGTTGGGGCAGTTTATTGCAAAATGCGGCTCAACAAGGAGCTCTTCTAAATTCAATCAGTTTTAACTGAAATGTAAAGTCTACAAAACCCTTTTAACAATAGGGCTACATTTTTATTCTGTGATGTGGTAACGTTCAAAGCCCACAGCACATCGGATTTACATTGTGTCGAGCCTTTTGCTATATTGAAGGGTGAATTCAGAAGAACACAGATAAGCCAGTCAATTATTCTGTCCTTTAAGAGGAAGGGCCACCGGTAGCGTCGCTGACTGGGTGCAGTGTTGTTTTGATGATGCAATTAACATAAGGGAGGCACAAGTGATTTGGTCCGACTGAGACGGATGCTCAAAGAGGTAACGTTTACTCCAGTTACACACCATCAAAATGCAAATGATACAATTTTTTTTTTTTTTTTTTTTCTTGCGCACTATTTTTTTCCTGGACACAACTTGTAAATCCCATCTGATAAACTGAATATTCATGACAGCTAATCAGGTGTGATCCTGCCCGACACTTTAGATCATGCATCAGGATTTTAATCATTATTAGTATGATCTTCATTATTCATTAATTCATATTTTTTTTATGATTCATGTTTTTAATTATGAGAAAATATGTTACAAAGTCAGATGAGCATGAATAGTGGACATCTCTGAATGAAGATGCATGTGTGTGTGTGTGTGTGTGTGTGTGTGTGTGTGTGTGGTTAGTGTACCTTAAAAAACATTTGTAGGTGCTTCTTGTTTGTTTTGCTTTAGCCCAGTTCTGATCTGGTCAGATGCACAGGTCTGAAATATATACCTTTTTGAAACAAATTCATATAATTTGACAGAAAAACATAGCTTAGTGTTTCTTTGTCACTCTGAAATAAAAAAAAAAAAAAAAAAGGAGAAATCATTTTTAAATATTGCACATCCATCATCCTTCTGTAATACAGGACTGTCTCAGAAAATTAGAATATTGTGATGGAGTTCTGTATCTTCTGTAGTGCAATTACAAAATGTCATACATTCTGGATTCATGACAAATCAACTGAAATATTGCAAGCCTTTTATTATTTTAATATTGCTGATTATGGCTTACATCTTAAAACTCTAAAATAAAACTCTTAATATATTAGAATATCATGAAAAAGTAATTTTTGTTTTTCTAGTTGAATTACAGAAGATAAAGAACTTTATCACAATATTCTAATTTGGGGGGATTTTTTTTAGATGTATCATGTTGTTTAACTCTAGCAAAATTGCAAAAACTATTCAATACTGCCGAGGAGTTTCCTTGGCAGTATTGTTCCTCAATACATACTCATCCAGGAATTTCCTGGAAGGGCTGATTAATTTTAGATAGAGTCATGTGTGTGTCAACAGGTCAGCGTTAAAGTTGCATGATTCTACTGCGATGTTTGAGAAGAAAGTCTGATTCAGCATTTTAATCACATTTCCTCAGGCAGAGCCGCCAGATACCCACTTCTTGAAGCCTTCTGTTGAGTTAAAAGTTGACAGTCACACAGACACATGCTCAGACACGGTTGGTTTAACAAACCTACACACAAAAACAAATGCACAAAGGCAGGCATACAGATGGGCCTGAAACATTCACCAAAGTGCTTCCAGTCTGTCTCTTCCCAACACACCCCTCCCTCGGTTTTCGGTAAATGATTTATCTGCTCTGATTCGGGTGAAATGATTCTCTGTAATGAAACAGACAGAGAAGATGATTTTTTTATTCATCTTGGGACAATGCGGGCCATGGCCCTTGTCTTCATGGAAGACAGCTCATATAAACATTGCCAATGAGTTTGGAGTTTTCCCATTACCCCCTCACACCCTCTCATAATCTCCGCTCCGGATTAGGCTCCTATGGACAGACGGTTCGTCTAATGAAGGCCCGCAAATTCATCGCACCGCCCCTCGGTGAACCTTACGGAGAATCTTTCAGTCGCCGTCCTCTCGTTAATCAATTTACAGGTCGTGAGCCGCGGGCTTAGCTAGATGATTATTGTTATGGTGAGGCGGGCGTCCTCGTCTCTCGCTTGTCTAACCTCACTAACACCTCCGAAGCAGGCGGCCAGATTGAACGATAAAGTCGTCTCTGCAAACCCATCCTGATTTAGGGCCCCTCATAAAATTGATACTTATTTTTCTCTTCTCCAGTGCTCACTGGAGTGTGATATCATAAACTGCTCCTCCTCTTCTTTTTTTTTTTTTTTTTTTGTCTCCTTTTTTTTTTTTTCATTTGGAGATTTAAGGCTCTGGGTCACATGGGTCACTGTGCAGGCTTCGCTCAATGTCAGCGATCATCAAGCCGCTGCCTCCGAAATCTGGAGTTCTATTCGGCCGAGGAAAAATATTACGGGCAATCTAAGTCTGAGTCAGTGCCAGTGAAGGGAATCGGACCAGCGAAGGATGCATGAGGACGGCCTTTTTGAGTGCTTTCAACAGTTTTCATTTTCATGAAATTTCAGTGGATATTTGGGGCCTTGTGACCCCCAACTGCCTATCCACCTCCTCTGTCTCTGCGGTGCCACTCACACAAAGGAGCACGGTAACACATAGTAGATGGAATTTGTGCTTGACTGTTATTAGTGCTGGTAGTGAGCTGGTTATTTGAGGTTTTTTTCATCTGAATGTGAAGGGATTGACTGACAGAAACACACACTGCAAACCAATAGTGCATTATGACCAAACAAGAAACTTTCATATACACGCATATAAATCTCTCTGAAGTCAGACGTTTATTTTTATAAAATATTCATATGTATGTATTATAAAGCATTTGCTTTATCGTGCCCTGATAACATTACATTACATTACAGTCATTTAGTAGACGCTTTTATCCAAAGCGACTTACAAAAATTGCAATTCAATAACCGAAAATCCAAAGTACCAGTAGTCGTTATTCAGAAGTCACCATTCTACCAAATAGCCATCTCAAAATCATGTACATACATACATTCATTTCTTTGTGTTTTTTTTGGGGGGGCTGAGTGAGATTAGTGGGGTAGTGCTTGGTGAAGAGGTACGTTTTCAGCTCACGGCGGAAGATGGGCAGCGACCCACGCTGTTTTGACCTTTTCCGGGGGTTCGTTCCACCACTGAGGAGCCGAGACCGAGAAGTGCCGAGACCGGTTCGATAGGCAGCCGGGGGCTCGGAGCGATGGGGTGGACGGTCGCCGAGAGGTGGCAGATCGGAGGGGACGGGTAGGGACATGTGGCTTGACCATATCCTGAAGATAAGACGGGGCTGTCCCATTCACTGCCTGGTAGGCGAGCACCAGGGTATTGAACTTGATGTAGACGGCTACCGGGAGCCAATGAAGGGACATAAGAAGTGGAGTTGTATGGGAGAATTTGGGACAGTTGACCACCAGGCGGGCTGCCACTTTCTGAATAAGCTCCAGAGGCCTGATGGTCACCGGTGGGGCACCGGCAAGAAGGGAGTTGCAGTAGTCCAGACGAGAGATGACCAGAGTATCTGCACCGTATCCTCCGTGAGGAATCTGCGAATCTTCCTGATGTTGTGAAGGAGGAAGCTGCGGGAACGGGTGACTGCTGCGACGTTCGCTGAGAACGACGGTTGGTTGTCTAGGATCACACCCAGGTTTCTGGCAGTTGTGGTTGGCCTTACCACGGTGTTGTCGATGGTGATGGCCAGGACGAAAAGAGTATGGTATAGACTGGCATATGCGACCCCTACGGAACGCGTGTTTCAGTGTTGCATGGAGGATTTGTGCATGTGTAATGAATTGGAAGGGACACGACATGGACTCATACGCTTGAGATAAGAGCTTCGCTGTGTTTTGGCACTAGTGGGAGCCGCATCCGTCAAGTCAGGTGACTAAACACAAAGTGTGTAATTCCTGTCATTTGAAAGGGTACAACAACATTTTTTTCACTTCAGTTACTTAACTCTGAGGACTTCAGAAATTAAGACCCTAAAATATGTAACCATGGAATACCTGAAAAAAAGAAATGACTTGGTCCAGGAAAAGAATAAAAATGAACAATCATAAATTATTTTCTTGTTTCACAATCATTCTGAAAAAGCAGCATTTTCATACGACCCCGATAAAGTGGACTATTTTGTAAAAACATGTATTTTAATAGGTTGTTTACAGACAGATGTAGGGCCTTCACATGAAAGCGGCAGACATGAAATCACGCATGTGGTAACCCAATGACAAAATGATAAAGTAATTTGATTAAAATGGTTTAATTTCAATGCAATCAACTTTGCCCTAAATTGCAGGGAAAAAAATCAGTTAATAAAACTACCATTGATCACTGCTAAGCTTCCACTTTGAATAATTATCAGTTATCAATTATTATAATTAACACGATAACAACCAGTCATTCCCAATTGCTGAAACTTTTTTTTAAAGAATTGTGGCAATGGAGAAAATAGTTTCAGTATTTCATGGTATTAAAGAAGCTAATGTAAATTAATTTCTTTTTTTTTTTTTTTTTTACACTTTTTGTCAAATCTTAGTATCCAAATGGGAAACATCATGGTTTGGTTGGGTGTGTTTCTGAGTTGTGTAACCAAAACAGTTTGGGATGTGGTCTTTGTCAGGTTGAACAAAGAGCGACTCGCATCTTTATAGCATTATATAATCTGCATTTTTTTCTTTCCAAATTTCCAAGCAATATCACCCAGGTGGGCTTACATTTGAGATTTAATCCTTATAGGAACTCCAATACATCTTGTTGCTTCACCAAAGAAACTCAAGCAGTGTCTGAGTGGCTCTCGCAGTTCAAGTGTGGAGGCAGGGCAGATAATCTCATTACATAATACATTTTTAAAATAGCCATTGCAAGGTGAATTTACTTTATTTGCAAACAGGAACCTACAGGAAGCTGTCTACTGCAATGCTATATAGTCACGAGAGTTGTAGAAACGCAACACATGAGAGTAAAGGAAATGTTATTTATCATGTAAAACTATGACAAAACTATGGTCCAAAATATTTGGATAGCAGTTCTTGTATACTCTTGCTGCATGACCTAAGTGGAAGAGGCTGGATATAAAAAGGATTTTTTTTTTTTAACATAGCTCTATTTATGGATCCATTTGAATATATCACATATCTCCATCTTGCGGTCAGATGTTTTGCATCACTTTTAGATTATCCTCAAAAAGGCACATTTGCTGATAAACGCATAGAAATTTCCTGGTGTGGAGGAGTTGAACATTATTTCACTGTGAGTTTGACAATTATTGATGAAAAAAAAACTGCAGAAGGAAAAGCTGAAAAAAAAAACCCTGCGTGCACTGACTTCAAGTGGGCACTTCAAATAAGCATGGAGAGGGTATAAAGCCCTGTCTGTGTAATTGCAGCATAAACAGAAAATTAAAATACTCTGCAGTTGTCCCCTTCTTCGTCTTTTTGTTCTGGCTTTATCTTTTGCCTTGTCGTTACAGTTCCCCCCTATCGCTGTGTGCTCATTTCTATCTTCAACTGAGAAGCTTTTACATTATTCAGTCACTGTTAAAGAGATGTTTTATGTTAGTTCTGTGCTTCTGAACACCAATGACGACTTCTAGATCTCTTTGAGTGTGATCTCATAGACAGCTCAAACCAGGTCCTCATTTTATAACTCATAATTGTTATTAAGTGTAGGTCACAAAGGGGAGGCCAAGGACTACGGTTAAGTATATTGATGTATTGATTAATGATATGTTTTATGCGACTGCCATTAGTTAAAGTGAAAGAAAAGCCCATGAGGTTAGTTGGTGCCGAGTTGTGGAATTCTGAATGTTTGTAGGAACACAATGAACCGACTCACACTCTTTTTTTTTTTTTTTTTTTTTTTCCTGTGGATTTGATACACAGGGATCCTGTCTCGTCTTACATCTGATTCTACATAAGATTATCCCCCTTCATTTTTTCTTTTTGCAGGGCAAAGCTCTGCTTCTATAAATCTGAGCCACTTTGTTTTTGACAGGTAAGAAGAGCGGAGTTTTGGAGTACCTTTTGGCACGTAGGCAGGTTGGAAACACATTAAGAAAAACTTTTAGTTTAATATAGAATATCCTATCCCTTCCTTAGCCATCATTTTGTATTCCAAAACATAACTGCTCTGTTCCAGATATTTTCCTCAAGTAACCATTGTAAATTCACAGCCATCTAGGTATCTAAGATAATGTGAGAGATGCATCAGATGTTCCAGCAGATGATTATCAAGACTCTGTTTCTCTAAGACAAGATTTTAGACAAGGCCCTCAGTATACATTCGGTACACATGGAATTATTGTTTGATTTTCAGATCATTACACACATCAATTTAAAGGTAATGGGGGAAAAGCAACACTGTAGCTCTGTTGCCGTTCATTGTGTGGGACAAAGGACTGACAAAATTCCAAGCTTTCTCTCTGCAGATACTCAATTTACGATGTGCTGGCTATCAACAATGTACTACTGAAAAAAACATGAAAGAAATGTGCCTTTAGGTGCAACTTGTGGTTGGTGTTTTTTTTTTTTTTTTTTTTCCCCATCCTAGTAAATACATATTCTGTAAGTCCTGACATTTCAAAAGTACCTTTGAAAATTACAGTATTCTCAAAGGAAATATTTTAGACTTAAAACTTATTAATCTAGAATGCTGAAGAGGAATAACAAGAAAGACACAGCTAGTCTATATCAGCAAAGAAAAAAAAATCACAATATGTAAAAAGCGTGTTTCTGTTTCATTTGAATGTCTACAGATGGCGAATCAACACATTGCAGAATTTGTCCCTATGCATTTGTATAAACAGTGCTGATAA
This sequence comes from Fistularia commersonii, assembly GCF_037954325.1. Lineage (NCBI taxonomy): Eukaryota > Metazoa > Chordata > Actinopteri > Syngnathiformes > Fistulariidae > Fistularia > Fistularia commersonii. The sequence continues at coordinate 15,557,898 of NC_141288.1, forward strand.
TGTCAGTAACACATTTTTCCAAGCAAAACTTGCCCTCTGGTGGTCTGGTCTTATCCCTCATATACTGAATGAGAACCTAACTTGGCTTCATCCAATAACATCATCAGCAGATTATCAAACTAATAGGCTGGAGAAGAATCAGAGAAAGTGGGGCGAGGCAAATAATTACCAGCAGATAAGAAAATTGTTGCAGTTACATAAACTGAATATCACATGGGACTTTTGCATTTAGAAAATAACTCACTGGGTTTGGGAAAAAAAAAAAATATATATATATGGACCTCGCTCAACAAAAGCATTTTAATTCATCTGATTTAAATGTATTATGTCGCAATATTGTCCTTTTTCCCTTTCCTTTTGGCCAACTTGGCATCACATGAACTTGCCAGCATACACACACACACACACACACACACTCACACACTTTGTGAGACATAGCTTCAAGGCAAAGTAATATTAAGATAATGCAGTGTAATCCTGACCTGACAAGCTTCAGGATGACTTGTCGCCTGGCTAAAATGAAATCAGTGCACAGCAATGGAAAAAGTAGTAAGAAATAAAATAGCCATCCCATTGCATATTATTTGTTGCTAAATACAAGGTTGTAATGTCATGCAATGGCATATATTCATATTGTTTGTTAAATGTGCATTGGGCTGATTGAGATCTCTTCAGCAACAACATAAACAAACACATTGGGGAAAATGATTTTGCTCTTGACATGTTGAGAGTGCCTCGCAATTACAAACAACATTAAAAATGTAATGAACCGTATTTGCTTCTGGGCCAGAAGAGAAATAGATCCGCGTGTTGGATGAAAAGAGCGACATAGAGACACGTACCGAGATAGGGAAGATAAGAGGACTTGATGGAAGTGTGAGGGGGTTACAAATACTGTGAGAGAGTGCGAAAAGTGAATCAAAGGGGTTTGAGGAATGAGACGGGAAAAAGAACTTGACTAAGGAATCAGAGCAATGGGGAAAAGATGGAGTTATGTGCAGAGATGTGGGACTTCTCTGCAAGGTGGATGTTTGTTGTCAAAATGCAGGGTGCAGAGGAGTATTTCTGTGAGACGAGCAGTTGAATTTACATTTCAGCTGATCAAATATCATTCTAACCTTGCATGATTAAATTAGTCATTATTTAACTGAGTGGCACCATAAAGATGTGGGACGAGGACATCTGCTCTTTATTGAAAAGCATATATATCACGCTATAGTGTTAAACCAGAATAGTGTCTATTGGCGATCACATTTTGAACGTCAATGATATCAGACAGCACGTTGAAGACTGAAGGTATGAAGACATTGCTAATAGACCGATGAATTACAACATTGAGTTGTGCAATTTGGCTAAGAAATATTTGTTTCCTATCTCTTTGGTTTAAACAATGTTATTTGCAAATTTTGGTTTTGCAAATTTTTGCTTTGCAAATATACTTTGTCAGTATACATAGGTGCATAGGTACTCATATCTTTTTCCTGCTCACTAAAAAAATCATTTTCACTTTAATTCAAATTCGCTTTAATTCTTGTCATATAAAATCAAAAACCTCTCATTATTTGTGATTTTAAGCACGAGTTCTTCCAGGCCTTTATCTTGAAGAAAGAAACAAACCTCATTGAGGGGTGTTCTGGGAGAAAACATCATGTCTTATTTACTCTACAAGGAAACACGTTTCTGCAGCGTGCATATGACAATAAACGCTGTGAATCTTGAATCTTATTCAGCCATTCTGTGGATCAGGATGAGATCAGAAACACAAGTTAGTGAATTCTTTCATTGTCACCCGCTGGATGCAAACTGACTGAGAACAGGCTGGCAAGAGAACTGACTATTTGTTAAGGCCGCTTGGGAAGAACTGATAATATAGCTGCTCATGTGAGCAACAGAGACTGAAATATAACTGTAATTGCAAAACCGTTTGTGTGACAGGATTGCAAAAATATCCATTGTTTTTGAAGCCAGCCGGTAGTAGCACAGCGCGGAAATAGGATGATTGCTGAGAGACAACCCACTGTTATTTGAGGTATTATTCAACTACAATAAAAGTCATGATTTAAATTCTTGATAAGAAGATACAGACCATTGTAACAAGGGAAAAAAGGCAGTAAAAAATACATCATTTATATCCAGATATATTTTCATGAATTGCTTGAATGAATATACATTGAAATGTAAAAAAGGACAGCATTAAAAGTACAACACTTGTGAATAATGTTTCTGAATGCACAATAAGACACTCCTATCTCTAAATAGTACCTGTTAATCTCATGTCTCCTCCGTCCTGCCTGTGACTCTATCATCAATCTCACTGCAACATCTTGATGGATGGCTCATATCCTAAAAGAGGAGAGGCTTGTTGTTAGAGCACATAAGTATATCTTCTGCAGAAGTATAACCAGTGCTCACAATTTAGAACAAATGTCTGACACCAAAGAACATGTAGTATTTTGGGGCTCAGACAGTATTCCTCTTTTAGCTCACCCAGGTGTAACAAAATCATTTCACTGCATTTCTGAATCTGATGACAATTAAGGACAACCAAAACGACTTTTTGAATTGAACATAGTACACAGTCATTTAACACATTAATGTATGACCAACATAGTGTGATAATGATGAAATACTGATCAAAAACGGAGAAACCAAAGGTGGTTCACATCGTAGAGACAGTAAAGCTCTCAAGTATTTTTTATTTATTTAAAAAAAAAAAAAGTTTATTAGGACAGTGTACAATTACATTAAGCACAGAGATGTTTGTACCAGATTTTAGCACATGGCTAATTTCCATCTGTGGTCCTGGGAAGACAGAACAAATATAAAACTGTACAAATAGACAATATATATAAAATATACAAATAGACAATAAAATATATGTAAAATATATATAAAATATACAAATAGGCAATAAAATAACTATAGAATATATAAACAGGCAATAGAATAAGTAAAACCCAAGTTGAAAGTGATATAGTTGTGATAGTAGTTATTATTCGTTGTTATTATTGTTAGTTATTATTATTTAGTTGTTAGTCATTATTATTTTTTATCATATCATTAGTTAGTTATTATGTGATATTATTAGTTATTAGTATTAGTTAGTTATTATTATTCAATCACACACACACATATATGTATATATGTATATATATATATATATATATATATGCTTTTCAAGACAGAGTAATTTGGATGAATCTTTGTTTCTTGTAGCTTGTTTTCTCAGTCTTCCAGGTCATGGTGAATTCTTGTTGAAATCTTCTTGTCATGGCACTTGAATTTCTTCAAGACGTTTCACCCCTAGTCCGAGAGGCGTCTTTAGTTCGAATGACCTGTGGGGAGTTTCCGAATATGACCGCCAGGGTTGTAGGGTCGGGTCCAGTGGTGGATCTTTCTCGGTTGTTTGGGGGATGCAGCTGGGCCTGGTCCAAAAACCGGGGAAAGATCCATCATGCTAGCCCTTGGTAATTTCCGCATGAGCCTCATTCCATGCGAGACTGAGAAGTTCGGCTTTACCTTTTCACATTTTAATCCAGGTAATCAACCAAAAGATGCTCCTAACGACACCTCTGTTAGCATAACAACTCCCTTTTGAAGTAGTTTCAGCCGATGAACTCTCCCATTTACATATCAAGTCATCATAACCTAGACCCACCCACAACTTCGGCATTCATATTTGGAAACTCCCCACAGGTCATTTGAACTGAAGAAGCGTCTTGGATGAAGGGGTGAAACATCTTCAAGTGGAGAAATTCAGAAGATTTTGACATGAATTAGTTTCTTGTCGATACCGAGAGGCATCGGTTTTGCGACGACAGGACACGGAACAAAAAGAGGTTGTCATCAAGGAGTCTGACCATAGTTGCGGTCATTGGAGAATTCTTTGTCACTTTTTGGAAGATGTTGCTTTTCTTCCCCGTTTTGAGGTGACGAGTGTTTAATCAGTTGCCAAGGAGTCAGGAATTGACGAGACATAACCAGTGTTTCTACGACAGGAGGAAAGAAGCATTTGAAGTCACAAGACAGAGGATTACAAATATTTTTTCTACCCTTGTAAATTTTGAAAACTTGTAGCAACTTGTCTTGTGGATTAGCAGTTATGTGTAAAATCTCTGTGATGGTCAGATTTAATCTATTCTCATTATTTCTAACCGCAAGACGCACATTGTATGAAGTTAAAACCATTTCTATTATAGGTGGTGCTTTGACAAAAAAAAACTTTTCAAAGAGCCGACGTGGAGGCAAACAACTTTTGTATTCTTTTAAATGTTGCTACAAGTAAAAAGGGTTGTCATGAAAGCTGCTATTCTCATCTGTGTGAGACTGAAAATACAGTGATAGGCTGAAACAAAATAATGGATGTGTGATGCTGCTGTTCCACAAATCATGATTAATTGATGTCTCAAAAAAAAATGACAGTTTGCAGGCAAAGATGTCTTTTATTTTCTTTCCTTATTTTTTCTTAAATTGCCTCTTGCTTTGCATGTGGAATGAAAGATACAAGAATTGTGGGGGAAAGCAGAGGGACACAAATATGTACAAATCAAAATCTGAGCAAGAGAGACTAAAAAAAATAAAGGCTTAAGATTATACGAATTTATTAAGAGGACCAAATTGTATACTAAAGTAAGGACAGTTCTCCTCTATTGCCTTACTCTTCTTTTTGGTGTAATTTCATTTTCCAAAGCATAACAGACCAGGACTGTATTATCTTTAAATTTTCTACTGAATACTAATCTGTTCTCCTGGGATTTTCACCCCGTGGACCAGAGTATTGTCAAAAGCTTGGACATGATTTAAGGCGGTAATAAGAGACTACATCTTTCGGATATTGCAGTTTGTCTGGCAGGTTGTAAATTGATGTGTTCAGTGACATTGTCAGCACCATAACCATCTAATCAAAATACAAAACAATTACATCACGGCTGTATTTAACGTTGTTTTTTTTTTTTTTCTCGTTTCCTTTCTGCTAAGAAATGTTTTTGTCGTGAGAAAGTTTTGCTTTTTTTTAAATTGGAAAAAAAGATATAAAAAAGATTAACAAAAAAGCACAAAGGATAATGTAAAGGGGTATTGACTGATACCAGCTTTAACAATGAAAATAACCTCAGTGACGTTATCTTGTCTTATTGTTCTCCTTGCTGCAGACAACTTGAATGATCAAAATTGCACCGCTTCTTGGCCAAGCACAAATATAATTTTCATCATTTTTCCCCACATCTGAAATTATTTAACTTCTGTCCCCTTTTTGATTGTGCAGAACTAACTGAACAACATGATGGTATTGGTCTCCCCACTGGGGAAATGGGGGCGAGTTTTGGCAGAAGTCAGATTGTTTTCCTTATGAATTCAACAAAATGCTAAATCCTTTCTCCTTGCATTACCTGGATCAATAAATAATTTTCACAAGCCCGACTTTTAATTTTAGCCTTTCATTAATTTTAAACACGTTTCCAATAAATATTAGTTTGAGGAGACTGTGAATTAACCCAAATGTTCAAAGTTGGACTCATAAACATACATACATGATGGTGCACATTCATCAGATTTCAGTCAGCAAACCATTGTTGAAGTAAAGCTTGTACATTTTCTTTTTGCAAATTTTTAATTAATTCAATAGATATTTTACATTAATAATTGTTGCCATTACTTTTCTGCTGCACTGTTTCTCTTGGCAGTGGCAGAAACCACTCACGATTTCACAGCACTTGGTCTATTTTACAGCCACTGACTGTTCAACATGTAAAAGGGAGTTTACCTTTTTCACTCTCCAGTTGTTTCTTTGCTCCTACTCAGTTGTGTGTTATCTTATGCTCACATTATATAACCGTGCGGAAATGTTTTATCTTGTTCTTTGGTGTGCACAACGATACTATCTATCAAATAATAATATTCCTTTGTCCACTGTATTTTCCTGGCAATTTTGCACTGAATAGTGTGCCATGTATTATGATATATATCATTACTATACTCTGAATTATATTTTCTAGATATCGAGATAAGATATGAGTAATTCTGACTGAATGTTTGGTTAAACAAATCCATAAGTGCTAAACAGTCTTGAAGACAAGTTCAATAAATCAGCAGGAGATGGTATCTATCCCTGTAGGTGTGCAGTGTGTCCATTAGGGGCGCTGTGCAGCACATCTGGTGGGTAACCATTGCCAAAGAGCTTCAAAGAACCTGGCATCCTTCAATGTTGCCTCACATTGTGCACACTAGTGAAGAAACATCCTGTTTTTGGCACCGGTTACCTACCATGGTAGCCAGAATTTTCATTCACAGCCAGGAGTATGTGAGTATTGGTCCCAAAAGCCATTTATTTTTGGTTAGCCAGATCAATGATATCTACCGAAAGTTCTGGCTTTTCAATTTTGTCTAAAAAGAACATCCACATATTCTTCGTTGTTTGGATTTGCACAACGTTTCAAAGCACTGGGCTTTGACCCACCGTGATTTGCACTTTTTCTGGGCGATTATGGCAGATTTATAAATCTGACCCACTTGCATTTTTGATTGGTTGTCAAATGATGAATACGTTTCTTTTAAACTGATCTCATATCAACATTGCATGGAAAATGTTATACTGACAGATGTGTGTATTAAGATAAATTGCACTGAAGGCATGAAGTCAAACTTCATAGATACGTTTAATTGGATAGGAATTCCAAAGACACATTAGTCACAACCCATGATCAAGGCTCTGGGTGGCTTGCACATGATGCAATCTTTCAGCCCAAGTACACTTGTTATTGGCAAACATCACTGCTTCGTTCTGTTTTGGAGAATTAAGAGATTAACGGTTTGCCCAGATTGGGAACCAATACATGTAGTCGTTTGTTTGTGTGTGTGTGTGTGTGTGTGTGTGTGTGTATGTGTTTTTCTTTTTCAAATACTGTACTAAAGTTGTGCTTTGTCATTAGTTCCAAGGTTTTTAATCCACAAGTAGCTGTCAGTAATCTGGTGTTATATTTTACGAATTGAACTGGAGCTCCTGTTTTGCTCAGGGATTATGTATGAGAATGGTCTTTAAGCAACATTTCAGCAATTAGAAATTATTCGGGTTCTTGCTGTTAGATGAGATTACGTTCATTTCCACTGGGAGTGATGTGACATTTGTGAGGTAATTTGATAACCCTTGACAAAAGGTAAAGACGTGATGTTTGTGAACAAACGGGGGGAAAATTTTCAATCAACAAGGAACATAATGACTTTGTGGCTTTGAAAAAACAAAATTAATCCTATATATAACAAGATCTTTAAACATTCCGCTAGGCATGTTTAAATAGATAAATTAAAAAATACATAGATAAAGAAATAAATAAATAAATGTCAGTACTTGGTTAAGTATTATGCAGCTAAAAATGGGAAAGGAGCTTTGAGCGAACAACTACTATATTACAATCAACAGCTTGACAGCTGTCATCACGTGAGGTGCACATTTTTATGTTGTATAAATTCTTGAGGTAAAACCCTGTCATGCTCTCCCCCCAGAGGTTTACAATCATTTATTAAACTGACCATAATGTAATGTCTTTCTGAAAGAATAGCACAGAATATGATTCCGCTCCGGGTGATTAGTTGTCTCCTACGTGCAGTAATTTTCATACATGTTGACCAACAAGCAGTTTTTCCTCAGGCTTACTTTATTCATAATAGAATTTGGGAAATGTATCCAACAAAAACACATTTTCCAAAAATCTCCTTAAAATAACATAAGTCTCAAAAGACCATCAATTCTGTCCATGGTAATGGAAAAAAAATAATAAAAAATTTGGCTTATAAGAGAAAAATAAAATGATTGTGGAATCCCACGCCGTATTTGTCCATGTTGTTTTAGTTGAATCTTTGCATTTAAAAAGGGCAATTGAGTGCCTTTTGTTTTTGATAGAATAAAACAATAAAAGTCTCATGGTATTTGCTTTATTTAACTTACTTTAGTAAAACTGTTTGTGCCATATCACAATGCAAAGTTTTTGTTGTAGAGTGACACTGTTTGGAGTTTCTGTATTCAAACATAAAAAAATTATCACTTTATGTGAATGAAACTTTGTTTTCCTTTTTTTTTCTATCCGGTAACATTTACCGCTACTGATATGTCAGATTTTAAATGTCTTTTCGTTCTCAATGATGTTTGGCAATATGGTGTATGACAATATGGTGTTAAAAGGTCAACATCAGTTTAACCCTGAATTCTGTCCCATTTTTGCAAATCCACTATCTTATGGATGACTGAAGGGAATTTGTCTGCACCTGAAACAAACGTCCACTAGAATCCAAATGTAGCATAAGCTAATTAAAACATCCTTCTCCTTTCCTCCTCTGTGAAACACACATTTCAAAAGGATGAAATGAATACGTAATTCAGTGCCATCACTGTTCTAAACATCATGAGACCCCCTTCAAAGACCTTGTTTTCGACAAGAACTAAGACAGACTTGGATGTCAACTGCAGCTGGCTTGCAGAGGCAAAATACTGCAATGCAGTATTTTTAGTTTAGTACTTAATACAGACACTTCTGTTAAGAAAGTAGCCTAATAACAGTATCGGTCCAATACAAGCAGGCTGTTTTACCACATCTGAAATTGTTGCACTCACAGGAGCAAATGCAGGGGGTGATGAGATGCTGTAAACTTGATTGTCGTGCTTGGTCTGCTTTCTGAAAGAGAAAATATTGTATTTTATTGAACGATGTAATTAATGACTTGGTCAGTAAATTAAGAGATACTCGAACTGCTTCATTAGTTTAGTATTCATGCACATATGCACTATTATCTCAGTTACAGTAGCTTACCATGTAAAACAGTGGGAGCAGCAGACCTCAAATGAACCGAGTTTTGATGCATTTTATTCCTCATGAATGGATAGTCATTCTTATGAGTATTCTATTATGCTTAGATATAATTTAAATTTAATTTTGTCTGAGAGAAGGGGCCCTAAACAGCCCTGACTCGTACCTCCGGCAGGTGCAGGAATGAGGTAATAAATCTATTTTTCACTGTTACAAGTTACACCTGTGAAAGTCGAAACCTTACAGAACTATCATTATTCGGTGAGATGCACAAGACCTCAACACACAGGAATCGATTTCAGTTGCCGTTGTATTGTCAATCTCTGAATTTCTCTCTCTCTCTCTCACTATATATATATATATATATATATATATATATATATATATATATATAATTTGACTATACGGTACTACCAGTGTATAAACCATGCTCATTTGTTTATGGCAGATAGAAAATTTCACTGCAGTATTATCATCCATTTTCCAGCTATCCTATTTATTTGTGTGCCATTATGTGCTGTTATGGATCAAGTTGGCAGGTATTGTATGAACCCCAGAGGAACTCTGCCACCAAGTGCTACAGATGAATCACCTGGTAGGTGGCAGGGGGTTATTACAGAGAGAAAAACACAGAGATATAAAAAATCTAAAAGAGATAAAGAAGACCGATGCCTCTCTAACGGGCACACATGCCAATGAGTCCATCACCTCTAGCCCCCCCACACCCACGCCACGTCTCTCTCGAGCTTTCCTTGCTCTTATTTCAACCCTCTGCACTTCTAATCACACACTCATCCCGCCGCTTCTTCACTTCTTCTCTCTCCTTACCTCTGGCATCTACGTTAATAAATCCCATTTAAGCTCTTGTTGCGACCCCTCAGTCATTGCCCGCGACCAGCTTAAAATAACACCGTGGGGACAAAGAATGGAGCTACTATGCAGGAGCCCCCATGCTGATGTTATTAATTGTTGAAGAGATGAATATCCCATTACGGTCCGATTGAGGAATGGAGATGGAGCGGGGGTTACACCGTGATTAATGCTAAGTTCATGCAACGCATGATTAATTTTGAAATGCGAGTGGGTGTTTAATCAAGGCCACATGTGATATGATCAATTACAGGGTGAAGAAAAAGAGCTTGATGATTAGACTACCTTTCAGACTGGAACATATGTCACCCAAGGTTTAGTGGGTTCTCTAATAATATAGGATTACACCAGAGGTAAAAATGGGGAATATAACCACGGAGGCTGGATTACACAGATGCTTCAAGAGGATGGGGAAGTTGGGCTTTACTGGGCTCATTCAAGTGTAAGCTGACTGCATACTGTACTTTTTAGCAAGGGATTAGCTCAAAGTGAATGGTTGCTATATGCTGCCGCAGCATCAGCTGAAGTTGAGTGAATATGCAATCTGGTAATAATAGAAATCCCTGAATACGCCCCTTCGGTTAACGTATCACCGATTCCGACCGAATTCACGTGTGGTCTGTATTTGAGCTTGACATTGCTCTCAAGGTAAAATGCGGTTTTGCTGAACATTTGCTGATTGTATTTGTGCGGATTCATAGTGACTAAATTTAATACTCTGTTTTGTCAAAGCTTTTAATTCAGGTACAGCAGACACACCGCATTATTGTTTGGTGATTCAGCGTTTAACAACTAATTCTGAAAACAAGATGGGGATAAATTGGTGTAAAAATGTTTAATTAAAAAAGCATTTATATAAAACTAAAAGTAGAATAACACTACAGAAAAAAGTGCTGGTTTATTCATTTTTTTACATTTATTAAATAAAATAACAAAATTTAGTTGCTTTTTTTATATGAGGTTTTTTTGGCGCACCTTTAAGAGGAGTCAGGTCACAAATTCTTAAATGTTCCTCACAGGTTCATTTAACAATTTTGTAAGAAACACAGTTAATCAACTGGATATGCATACTATAGTATGCCTATATCAGGGGTGGGCAATTATTTTGGCTGGCCGGCAACATTTGAAATGAAATGAAAATTGCAATTTAAATATTTATGTTTTGGGCCAATTTTATTTTATCTTTAAAAGCATCAATGATCATATAAATGTACCAACATTATTTTGTATGGAACCGTCCATACTAAATTACACCCAAAGATAAAATGAAGAGTCTCTAAATTCAATATGGATTGAAAATACATATTAAAATATTCAAAGAAAATAGTTTGGAGGGCTGGATAAAAAAGCAAAACAGGCCGGATGTGGCCCGCGGGCATTAAAATGTCCAGGTTTGGTCTATATGTGGATGAATTTTGAATAAATATTTTCAGAATGAGAATCGGGGAAGTATTATTTGTCCCCAAAGTGTAGGAAATGCTTTTTAGTAGGGAATACCTCTGCTTTTGGCCAGCACCGGTCACAACGTGCTAAAAGTTAGCAAAAAAGGAAGTCAATGTTTCACAAACAAAAAAGGATAAAATGACTGTAAAATTGTTAGTTTGATTATGGTATGTATTCAGGTGATACTGGTATTGGACACTGTTTTGTTTGTTGTTATTGGTTGTATTTATATGCATTCAATCAAAAAAATCTCCAAAAGACGCTACGCTCACCTATTCGGCTTTCATCAATTTAATACAAAACATATTCTACATTTTTCTTGATACAACATTAACTCTTCAATGTACACACTAAAGTGACCAAATACTTGAAAATAGCATTGTAAATGCACTGAGAAGACCCAAAAGCTATTGTAAGCCTGGCCGTTTCAAAGTGCATAACAAAGTTTTCTCATAAGAATGAAAACTCTCATTAAATGAATCACCTTTTAACCGTGACTGTTTGATTTCAAATTCCAAATTGGATATAAATGTATGATTCAGTCCTATTCTTCCCCACGTGGTCAGATTATCTATACCCAATGAAAGCCAGTATTGGAGTTTTTGACTTTTTAGCTCCTTCAAGGTTTAATGTGTGCATGAGCATATTATCAAGCTGCTCAATGTTATTCCAATTTACAGTCACGAACATTTACGTTTCACAAAGTTGCTTTTAGTGTTAAGCTCTGTATGTTCCCGTGTATTTAAAACAACAAAAAAAGGATCATAGGAACAACCCTGAACTATAGCAGTATCACAAATAACTGTCAATATAAATAATCATGTCCAAACTCTGTATTTATTAGAATAGAACATGTTATATTGCTCATCAGTAGAGAATATATCTGCAAGATTTTGTATTTCCACATTACTCAAATTGCACCTCAGAGCCAGATAAAGTTATTCAGATTCTAGGTTATTCCATTAGTATGGACCAAGTTCATGAATATCTATCAAATCTGTTGAATGTAGACTAGATAATTTGAAAAACAGCAAAATAAAAATGTTAAAAAAGGATATTTAAACATTTATTTAGATAAAAGATAATTCCTTTTTATTGACTCGAACCAAGTTATTTCACAACAGGTGGTTCAATGTGTCATCCTTCAAAGACCTGGCATATGGGGCGGGATCACTCACGTGAACTTGCCCTCAATCCAGCCTCTTTAAATGGTTATCGGTGCCTTGCCAGCTCTCATACAAGAGGCTCGCAGCCAGAGCAACATAGCCCAGAGCAGGACATCATAATTCATGAAATAATTGGGGCATTTAGACCAAACCTAGGACTCATCCTTGCCTGACAGATACAGGTCAGTGCTGCCTGTCCACAGGGGAAGGGAGGTATGATGGAAATGGAAAAGGGAGGATGGGTGGATCCAATTGAAGAATGGATAGATGGAAGCTAAAAAAAAAAAAAAAAAAATTAAACGCTACCTAATGGTCTACGTGGAATACAAAATCATATCTAAAAAAAAATAAAAAATAATACGGATAGTGGAATGGAGATGGATTCAATATGATATATCCAGGATGTAAGCAAGACCTTAATAAACAGTAACTTCCCTAACTTGTCAGATGAAAATCAAGTTTGTTGTTTTTCTTGGACTTTATAAGCAGTGGCTGTTTTGCCCACGGATAATGGAAAAAAAAGTAAAAGAAAAGGAATTTTTCAGTTTTACCGACGAGTTTTCTGAAACCCAGGATAAATCATTTGTTTTAAAATGCAATTTAACTTTGGAAAAACATTAAGTGAAGACTAACGTTATCTAGGAATGGATGGCCTTGCTGAAGAAACAAATTGCTTAGCTATAAGAATACATTAAGATGCGGTAAACAATAAAAAGTTAGAGTGACCATTAAGTCACTGTCCAAAGAGCAAATAACTGGAACACCCAGGATTCAATCTCGGGGTACAACTGATCAATGCAAGTTCTCTCATGTGTAAGATATTGATGTATAATCACCTCACAGAACATCTGATGCTCTTGATTTACATCTTATTTCAACAGTGTGCCATTTTTGGCCCACTGTTTTGCGACTTTTTTTTTTTTCAGTATCATGTTAGCTGTTGTCTAAAACTGTTTGGGACAGACCAAACCATTGAGCGTAGATTTCAGAGCGAAAGTTTGATGAAGTGGAAACCCAACAGCTGGCTTTCAGAGACTTGATATTGCAGTTTGGCTGTTGATAAGCTCTTACAGCAAACTTAGAAACTACCGTGTCGTGATGGCAGCTGGTTGCATGGTTCCAATTCACTACCTGTCACTAGTGAGGCTCCTTTGTAACTCTGCAACAGATGTCTGTGGTGTTTTTATGAGTATCAGCCTCTAACACTGCTCAAAAGCTCATAAAAATCATATATAGTTACTTTTTCCTTGTGCCCTGTGATGTGACTCTCTTTGAGTTTATCAATGTAATGCTCATGAACTTTCGATCCGATCATTTCCGGTAGGTTTTGCATCATGAAAAATAATTTCTGGTGATTCTATTGCAATACTTGTTTAACTAGAGAAGGTGTTAATGTGATTTTCTTTCTAATTTTACAATCACAGTGGTGAAATAGATTTTCAGGAAATGATCTTCTGCTGGGAGTGACACATTGCTACAGATTAGGTCAACAATAGTTCTAACGCCAGATTACAATTTTTTTTCTTAATCAACATCTTTGAACTATATTTTTAATAACAAACGGAAAATAAAGAAGACCTATTTTGGCTTCTTATCCATAAAAAATATAAAAACAAATATCAAAATTATAAAGAAAACATTTTCAGTATATAGAATCATAACTGAGGGAAAAAAAAAAAAAAAAAGAGAAAAAAAGGTTATGATCCATGGTTCAAACCTAAGATCTTCTTGGTGTTAGAGAGCAAACTGGGAGCCTGAAATAATACATCTTTAAAAAAAATATAAATAAAATAAATGAATAGTATGAGATGACATTTAGCTTCTGGGTTCAGGAAAAGCTTATACAGCTGGAAGCACTAGTTTCCATCCATCCATATGCGCCCGTTGTTTCCTAATCAGAGCCTAAGTGATTTTTTATATACTTGGTTAACTCTAATCCGAGCCTCTAGGCAGATAAATTATACTTCTGTTCAATCGGTCATTTCTACATCTGCATGACCTTGTTCTTTTTATCCACCTGGCTACCCTGGAGTGATGTAAGAGTAGATATAAATCACATCACTGGAGTCAATCATACAAAACTCTCTTACAACTCTCAGCCCCAAATGTGTGTCCCTCTCTATTATTCAGGCGGTGAGACAACAGAGCTTGTTTCAGACAGCGCGAATATCCAAAAGACAAAAAAAAGCGACTCCTCACACGGGGATTCTTACACGGGTTTGAGAGACGGCTGCCTTATGGACTGTGCCACAGCGGTCCCAGACTGCAGACCATGGCCATCTGGCAAGTAAGCCAAGCTAAGGAAATAGGCAAACTTTTAAACTGGATTTTCTTTACGATGCTTCCCCCTTTCAATGTGCACACATTGAAATACATAATTAGCATCATTCCATAGCCTTTGGCTTTGTGCGACTGTATTCTCCCCCCTCCCCCTTTTTTCCCTCCAATTCAGGAAGACGTATCTATGCCAAACACTATATGCAAACTTCAGTGACAATAAGAATACACTTTGAATACAGAGGTGTCTCACTGTTTTCTTAACACGTTTGGCTTCCTTCTTTCTGAGAGTAAGCCATTTTTGCGTGCAACACTTTCCCTTGCTTTGTTAAGAATTTGAAGGCCTGCTGAGGATTTCAACAAAGTGCATTTATCTATGCAAGCCTGCAAAAAAGCATTTACCTCACTCAGTTGCAATATGTGAAAGTGGTTTCGATTTCAAAAGACCACAAAGCCACACAAAGAAAAAAAAAAAGGCTGCAAACCAGTACGACTGAGCCTTGTACTTCCAGTAATCTATGCCTTCATACGATGCTCTTTTGGCATTACAGCGTGAGTACTCAAGAAGAAGCAGTTCTTATGAATTATTTAGTTATATATTTGTAGTTCAAACACAATAACAATACAGCTCATGCTAAAAGCAAACAAACAAACAAACAAACAGAAACAATACATGTAATTTTACTTAAATCTTTTGAATTTCATATTTTTACCCCATGCAGTTGACTGACTTTGTTGCAACAATATCTTTCAGGATATTCATTACATATTTAGTGTTGATAGTCATCTCCACTGTTGACAAGTATTGGATGAAAGAATTTGAATCCACCTTCTTTGGAAAATATAGCACATTATGTCATTATGAACCCTTTCATTTGATGAGGATATTTCATATTTCATATTTCAACCTTATTCTTTGCATCCTCTTCTGTCATACCATCTTACTTCATGCCTTCATCTTCTCTTTGGTTTTCCTCTTACCTGACAGTTCCAACCTAGGCATCCTACCAATTTATTCACTATCCCTTCCTCCGTACATGACCAAACTATCTCAGTCTGTCTTCTCTGACCTTCTCTCCAAAACATCAAACATGTGTTGACCCTCTGGTGGACTCATTCCTGATCCTATCCATCCTTGTCACCCCCAAAGAGAACCTCAACATCTTCATATCTGCTAAATTCAGGCTTGCTTCCTGTCTTTTCCTCCATGCCACTGTCCCTAAACCATACAGCATCACTAGTCTCACCACAGTCTTGTACACCTTTCCTTTTGTTTTGGCTTAAACTCTTTAATCATACATTGCCACAGACACCTTTCTCCACTTGTACAAACCTGCTTGAAAACCTGTCTTCACCTCTTTTTTCACAAATCCAAATCCATTACTTTGGACTGTTGTCCCCTAGTATGTAAAAATAATCATCTGCCTTCTTTATCTCCACTCCCCTTGGCCTCACTTACACATACATAATTTGTCTTGCTGCAGCAAAGTTTTGTTCTTCTCCTTTCCAGATAATACCTCCACCTCTCTATTTTCCTTTGCCTGTTCCTAGCTCTCACTATAGATAACAATGTCATCTGCAACCCCCATGGTCAATGGAGACCTGACTGACTCATCTGTCAGCCTGCCCATCTCCATGCAAACAAAGAAGGGGTTAGTAGCTGACCCCTGATGTAATTCTGTCTCCACCTTGAACTTCTTTGTTACACCTACAGTACACCTCTCCACTGTCTCACAGCTAGCATACATGTCCTGCACCAGTCTAACATACTTCTTTGCCACTCAAGATTTCCTCATGCAGTACCAGAGTTCTTCTCCTGGCACCCTGTTGTATGCTTCTTCTAAGTCTGCAAAGGCACAATGCAGCTTACTCTGATGTTCTCTGTACATCTCAACCAGCATTCTTAAACTAGAAACTGCATCTGTAGTACTCTTTCTAGGCATGAAACCATACTGCTGCTCACAATTGTTTACTTCTTCTCTCAGTGTTGTCTCTACTACTCTTTCCAATAGCTTTGTTGTATGGCTCATCAACTTTTTTTTCCTCTATAGGTACCACAAGTATAGTTTCTGCACTTCCCCCTTATTCTTAAAAATGGGCACTATCACACTTTGTCTCCATTGCTCAGACATCATCTAAGTTTCTAAGATCCTATTGAAAAAGCTAAACAAGAACTCTATTGCCCCCTCTCCCAGACATTTCCATACCTCCACAGGTATATCATCAGTACCAACTGCCTTCTGACTCTTCATCCTCTTCAATGCCCCCCTCACTTCACCTATACCAATCTCTAAGGCTTCAAAGCCCACAGTTGTCATACATTTTACCCTTCACTTTTACTCATTCATCATTCCATCTTTCTATAACTTGTCTGGCACTTGTAAATACATTTCTCACCTCTACTGTAGACACCTTAATTTCCTTCTGGATCAATAAAGTATCTCTACTCTACTCTACTACTCTAATGTTGACAGTCCCTAAATCCCAAACTCTTGCCTTTCCTCCTCTCTCTGCTTCTGAACACACCTTCATCCTCTCCTTTTTCAACCCACAGTAGCCCAATTTCCAGTTGCACCCTGTAGGTTATTGGCACCAATGGCAATCATTGTTAACTCGGGCCTCCACTGATGCGGGTTGAGTCATAGGTTTGATTCACATATTTGGTTTTTGACAAATATTTCACCCTCTGCATTTTTCCAGGCTTGGGACTGGGTCAGAGAGACACTGGCTTGTGCCTCCTGAGGCTGCCTTAAATAAACACGTAATGCAGTATTGTAGTTAATTTCTTTGTAAATTCTACAAAGCAGAATCCTCTTTTGCTTTAGATGAACTTCACACCATAAAGTAAGAGAGGCTGCTGAACAGTGGGTTTTGTTAAGAATAGCAGAATGTCAGTGAGCATCACTCTATTGCCTAATAGTCAGCTTCAACAGTGGTTTAGGGACTGAGAACAAAGATGTGTTCTGGTTATGAGTTTCGGTTTCACCCTTGCTGGAGTGTTAACTTTTGTATTGTAACTGGACTGTAGGCTTTGTTAAGGATCTGAGACTGAGTGCAAAGCTAAGAAGCATTTGTTGGCATTGAAAATCAACCAGCTACTGGCCAAGAAGTAGAATGGTAGAAAAAAAATCACCCTCTCCCACTCTGCACAAAACCTGAAAGCCTAGTGGCTGGACAGCTTTGGATCTGCAAGAATGAATCTTCCTCAGTAAGAAAAAAAAAGGATATTTGACCACTGCAGGAAAAAGCACAGCTCTAAGTTGCCAATACCTTGAAATTTCTCCTCTTGACCAGCTTTGTTTGATTTTAGCTTTAACTGCACAACTGTACCTCAGCACCACTCCTCCTAGTTGGGAACATGCAGCACCTTTAGGTCATACTCATAGGTGTGGGGAGTAAAAAATAAGAAAAAGAAAACTTTACTCACAATAACTGCTGAACTTATGATGACATGAAATTACGTAATTGCTCAAGGCAGTTGTCTGCCTGTGCATGGAACTGGAAAAACCTTTTTTCGAAATACATTTTTCGACCAAGAAGTAAAAATCCCAGTTTGTGGAACACTCTACCCTTGGTTTTAACTTGCATTGTTTATGATGGGTACATTTATGAGGAAGAATTAAACAATTTAGCAGAGCCTGTGTCTGTGTGTTGGCCTATTACACCAAATGCTATGTTTAATCTAAAATAAGTTTGGTAAGATAGCGGCAGTTTAAACCCCTCCAAGATTACTCCAGTAGCCTTTTCCACTTGTGCTGGCTGTGGCCCTGGATAAAGCTGTTTCCTATGTATGAGCGGTCATCATAAATTGACATTGGGTCACCAGTGCAGTGCAATGCAGCTTGTGTGTGTGTGTGTGTGTGTGTGTGTGTGTGTGTGTGTGTGTGTGTGTGTGTGTGTGTGTGTGTGTGTGTGTGTGTGTGTGTGTGTGTGTGTGTGTGTGTGTGTGTGTGTGTGTGTGTGTGTGTGTGTGTGTGTGTGTGTGTGTGTGTGTGCGTGCGTGTGCGTGTGCTGTTTCGCTATATAACACCTCTTGAAAGTAAACACCTCAAGGCCTTTACATTGCAATGATAGTTGTCCTCGTACACACACACACAAGGATATATATATATATATATATATACATATATGTATATATGAGAAAATAAGTAAACACCCCGTTGTAAATATTTTCCGTATTTCAATGACGCTTACAGTACTCTCAGCCGTACGCGATTATTTTTGCACACTTTGTAATTTCTGTATTTACCTTAGTATTGCCTGTTTATAACAATTTTCAAACATCCGTTATAGTTTTACATTCCCCACCGAGATGTCAATAAGGTATGGAAAAGCTTTCGATGATGGTTGTGGTGTTCATGAGTACTTTTTGTATTTTTCTTATTTTTTAAAACTTCATACAAACAGTGTGTTCAACCCATATCTGCGTTCCCATAGAAGAACAGTGGCAACATTTTTATGAAGAACTACATAACATACAATAAATTGCAATCCACAGAAAGTTTCTGCTTTATCCTTCTCTATTGTAAGACCCTGCAACATTTAGGATGCCCTTGAGCAAGACACGTAACCCTGTTACCACTCCGATGGTGTAATTCATTGGCAAAAGTTGAGACAAACTGATTACTTCAGCCATAAGAAGAGGACAACCACATTTCATTGAGTTCACTTTTTGGAAAGTATTAGTTTATTTTATACCTAGATAAACAAATCAAACAGAGCGGCCTTTGCAACACAGACATATAAATATTTTATACATTGATGTATAATGCAGATTATTAAAGACAACTAAGAAGCCCTTAGATGTGGTTTTCAACATAGTATGTGCTTTGGTCTGTCTAGACAGCACGTTTAAGCTGTTGTGAGCGCATCCTCATATCCCACTGGGAACAATTCAGCAGTGTGGTGATTTGTATGCAGGGCCTTACTGGTCTGTTCATTTTCCCTTGAGGTTTGTGCCAAGGCTACAGTGTTAGAGTGTATATCTTACTGATAAAATAATGTATGGATGACATTTGTCTGGGGCTTTATTTTAAACATATAACGGATACTACACTGTCCTCTTATCTGACATCCTGCCCCAAATGACCTGCTCTGAGCAAATTGGTCCGGGTTCTGTCAAAAATCGACAACCTATGAAGTCCTTAACAACTGGATATTCAGACGCCCTTCTGGTGTTACTTGATGATTCAGCCTTTGGTATTGAATGTGAGGCTACTAAGGATGCCAGGTGAGATCTTTTTTCATTCAAAATATCCTTATTCTCTCGAACAAATAATTTGGCCGTAATCATTACTACACTTTCAAGGAACAGGAACATCGAGCTCAAAGTTTGACTCCAAAAGTGCTCCTCTTGACATGTGAGGTTTTTTCCTGACATCCGCAGTGGGCATTGCTGTCTTACAGCTCCTCTTATGCTTTTGGTTTCATTTAAAGCTGGTTCGATCATGACGGTAAAAGACGTCGGTCAGGGATGTGGGTAAAAATAAAAAAAAAAGCAAAAAAAAAAACAAAAAAAAAAACAAGCCACAGTTTCTTCCTTTTTTATCACTGAAACAAGGAAAATGTAAATGATGTGAGACCCAACTGCCCACACACTCAGGTGCTGGCAGTGAAACAAATTCAGCACGGTTTAAATTTTGCAGTATCCAAAGAGCAGAGACCGTATAAACATCTAAAGCTCTTAGACCTAACCTAAGAGCTGTTCCTTTGTCTCCTACTGATTTAATAAAAAACTAAATCACACAAGTGACGGTGTATAAAAAGAAAATAAGGACATCGCAGATCGGATTGTTAGATAAATCTAATAAGAAAATATTGGTAACGTATCTTCCAGTATCCGTATGTATTTAAAAGTAAATGATTTTCCCTTTCCAAAAGAGAAGGGTTCACCCAGAAATGTGAAGTGCAAAGTATCTTCAATAAAAGACTTTAAAAATAAACCAAAACCAAGTGCTTCTACGTTCCAACCAAGAACCGAACAGCAGTTGACTGAGAGTGGTTGATGAATAGCACTTGAGTTGTCTTTTAATTGATCACCAACAAAAATAAAGTTCTGTGAAGCAATGGCTTTATGACAAAAGTTTTGCTTTTTACCAAAACAGGTGCAGCACCTTGTGGCTCAGTTGGGTTGTCAGAATTTCCGACATCATAATATTACACAAACACTAAATTGTAGAAAACACATAAAGACAGACCCAATAGGTCTATAGCAGACAGCGGGGGGCCACATCCGCCCCGTTTTGCATTTTTATCGAGCCTGCAAAACGATTTCCTTTGAATATTTAACAAGTATTTTCAATCAATATTGAATTTAGAAACAAATTTTTTCCTTTTCAATTTTTTTTCCTTTAATTATTTTTCCCAAATAATGTTGATAGGTAATTTATAGTATTAATAATGATTATAAAATTTAAATAAAATGCCCCCAAAAATGAAATATTTAAGTTGCAATTTACATTTTGTTCATCTAGTTGGCCCGTGCATAAAAATTAAATAAGAAATGTGGCCCGCCAGCCAAAATGGTTGCCCATCCCTGGTCTATAGTCAGAGCGGAGTGTGTAATATCTATATAATATCGCAGTCCAGCCTTTTTAGTGAGCGCAATTCGCAAATGGAACAATTTACTATCACCTGTCAGACCGTGGCACAGATTATTCATTTGAAATTATGCTTAGAACACAATGAAGGATTTACGCATTTTGTGCAACCTGTCAAGATAACCTGAAGTGTATGCTATCTTTGTTTTGCTGCTCTGTTTTAGGTAGGTGTTTTAGTGCTTTTATGAGGTAACCGCTGTTATATGTACAGTATTGACTTTACTTGTATTATATCTGCCCAGGTATTGCAGTTGAAATCAGCCAATGACTATTACTAGCTTTAAATAAAGGGAAAAAAAAAGAGCTATAGTACACTGGTATGGAGTTCTCAGATGTAGCAGGTTGATTTAGATCTGTTTAATAGCTATAGCGATTGGGCATTTCATAATAATTTGAATCATTTGGAAGTTTCATCATGATTTTCATCCAGAAATTTTTTTTTCGGTCCAACTGTCCGTCCGTCTGTGTGTTTGTCTATCATATGAAATTTCGAGGGGGAAGAAGCATGCATGAGTTATCTGTCACAGACTATAATATTCCATGACCTCTGTCATTTTGTTTATGGTCTGGAGGAAAGAAAGTGTTTATGCATATGAGACTAATACAAAAAAAAAAAAAAACTGAAATGACAGCTAAATGTTTCCTCTTGTTAAGCCCTTATCTAGCTTGCTTGTTTTTGTATCCCTTTTTACCTTTGCAATAATTATGATTTTGACTTGCAAAACAACAACAGACTACACATGTTTGCTCCCCAGCTTACAGATAATGCACTCAAGTATGAAACACCAGCTGTTGCCAGCAGTACAATATGCTAATTGAAAGAACAGATATGCATAACAGCATTCAGTTTTGCAGCAGCCTTCAAGATGTTGCATAAATGGGGGGGGGACTGTTAAAGAAATAAACAGTTTGGTGTCATCTCAAGTGATGTTGACTATATTATGTCAAATGGCAAGTGGGTAGCAAGGCCATCTACGGGAGCATGGTGAAAGAAAAAATGTTTTAAACATCTCATTTGACGTGGTGAGCTTAAAATTCTCAGTGAGCCACCCCTACTGCATGGGATGCACTGGCATTGCCTCTTCTTCAAATAAATTAAATTTAAGCTAATATTGGAGGTCAGATAGGAAATATAACAATTAGAACAGCCAGATGTAGTGGCACATTAATTCAATTATGAATTAAGAAGTGCCAAAGCCTTAAGAATAGCATTAGATAGCATTTTAAATTTAAAACTTTTTTTATCCATCAACTATCTTATCATAATAATATAATCACAACTTAGCGTTTGTTTTACTTGGTTGCTCACTTTCTAACTTAATTAGATGTCAAACAAGCGATGATTTCTGGGAGAAAGTTTAACAATTTTAGTTTTTGTACAGAAATGCAAACAAGAAAAATATGATCTGTGTTTGTCATTAAAGTCTTACCAGTAATGCTGCAAGCAGAGAGCGAATCATGCTTGTTGCAGCTTCACTTAGCATCACCAGTCTGACTCCACTGGCAATAAAAGAAGAGGAGGGAAAAAAGATTATTCCTCATTCCTCTGAGGACTAAAACACCTCAAGGCAGTTTCTATTATTAGCAATTTTGGAAACATTCAGTCTTATCAAATCCTGCTGTCTTCGCTGCATTGGAGTATATCATGCTCATTTTAGGTCATGTTTTTAACCTGTTGAACCATCTTTTGCTTTCTTGGCTCTTTGTTAGTTCCCACTCACCAACATGGCGTTTTATCAAAAATTTAGCCTTAGATGAGGTGCAACTAACAGAAATTATGTCCACACACATTTCATTATACTTCTGATTTCATATTCCTATCAGAGTTAACACTTACCATAGATCTTGTGATCAATTACTGGACGCAGAACATCAAAAGACAAAACACTGAATTATGTAAGCGTATTGAATATGTTAAGTATGATCCGGCAAAGATGAGCAAACCCCCCATAGAGTGATGTCATATTTTGTGTCAAAACATTTCAAAACTAAACCGCATGTTAGAATGCATACTGAAAAGGCACTTTTTCCCTGAATTATATTTCCCACAGTGACCATGTTTGCCTTTGTCATAACAAGGGATTATATTCAAGAAGTAATTTATAACCAAAAATGCGTTGGTAAAATCATAGTCTGTTGTTATGAAAAGATTAACAAAAATTTTCTTTGAATGAAAAAGGAATTATAAAATATGATTCAGTCTGAGCTGTAGATTTAATATAGTAAGATCAATGAAATTAAATATAATGAGAGATTAGCATTTAGCTCTCATATGCATGTAATTAAAATTGATATTCATTAATAACACCCTGTAGATTAACATAAAATTCATATTTTCAAACTTTCAGTGCTGCATAGAGTAGTAATGCTTTTTCTTATTTCTAACATATTTCTACTTTTTTTTCCATCCCTCTTCTACTTCTTCTTCTTACTATTATTATCATCATCATCATTATTGTTATTATTGTTATTATTATTATTACATGACTGCATCAGCTCAAGTCTGATTTCATATCAAGGCATTTACTGGCATCTATTCTCAAAGTCTTCCTTGTCTATACTTCTTCTCTATCTAAAAACGCGAAAACGCAAACACACACACTCACACGCACACACACACACATGCACACACAGAAAGCAGAACTATTGATTTGTTGAGCGCTGTGGTCGAGAGGCCCCGGCTGGCCTCTCCCCTTGGGTTAGACACACAATCGGCAGCGGATGTGCTGCTTCTAAACTGTCCCAGGGCACCGTTTCAAATCCCCGTAGTTTCATGATATTGATTTGAACTATTTCTCCTTCCGCCAGCATCTCTTCCACCTCTGCCATGTCCCCGTTCGCTTTCTTTTTTCATCCTACCTTTTGTTGTGTTGTTTCTTGTTCCCAGAGGAAATTTAGCAATAAATAAAAGACAGCCATCAGTTTCCCTTTTTTTTTTTTTTTTTTTTTTTTTAAACCAAAAGCAGCCACAAAGGAGGAATAAAGAGAGAAGGACAATGGCAAGAGTCAAATCTTGTTACTGACGATGAGGAGGCAGCAGAAAGCGCATTCATGAGCAGAGGTAAAGGACAGGCAAAAAAAAAAAAAGAAAAAATGAATGCTGGTGAGAAACACAAACCGCGACTCCGAAGGGCTGCTGTCACTTTGCCGAATGATTGCCTTTTTTTTTTATTCATCCAAACCCAGATACACATTCAATATAGACATTTCTTGAATTAAAACAGGGTATAGTGGACTATCATCTTGCTATGTTTTCTGGCCAAATAAATAAAATTCTCCTGGGTGTCATTATCTATGCTGAGTGAGACCAGACTACTGCTCTTTATCCTTGTCAATTTCTTCTCTTACTGTCAGCCAGTTCTTACTGTCAGAGTGTATAATTCGGATAATGTTGTTAATGCTGTGTGAGTGGTCTCCGTCTCTGTTAGAAACGCACGTACACACACACACACACACACACACACACAGATGGGCATGCATGTACATATGCACTCTGATGCCCGCAGATAGGACTCTTTCATTGGAGTTGGCACAGTAGAGACTGCAGTGGTGGCTTACGGGTACAGACGACCTCACCACAGGGGAGCAGGAGTTTTAAACACTAATTAGGATGACTTTGGGAGACAAAAAAGGTAGGGAGGGTCGTGCCAGAGGAGGAATGATTGGAGAGCCGGAGGAGACACAGCGCAAAAGGTGCGACATAGATACAACAAATACAAATGACATTACATTACATTCCAGTCATTTGGCAAACGCTTTTATCCAAAGCGACTTACAGTCACCGAAGATCCGAAGTACCAGTAGTCGGAAGTCAGAAGTGACCGCTCAAACAAATAGCCATCTCAGAACCATATAAATACATATATTATTTTCATTATTATTATTATTTTTTTTTTTTTTTTGTATTTTATTTATTTCTTTTATTTATTTATTTTTTTTATTTTTTTTATTTTTTTTATTTTTTATTTTCCGGGGGGGTTGGGGGCTAAGTGCGATTTGTAGGGTAGTGCTTGGTGAAGAGGTATGTTTTCATTTTTCAATGAAACAAAAATTCACACACAAGGGGTAAGACGAGGGGAAGACAGAAGTAATAATAACAATAATAATTATTTATCCTTTATTAAGTCCTCGTGGGGGAACTTCGCCCATTATGGATGAACTATAACACACTGAGCTAGCTGGCCTTGAAGTGACTGAAAACCATCATATAAAAATGTATCATTTGTATGGGAAATTAAAACAACAGCAATCACAGAGGTGACAGGAGGCATCTAAAAATAGACTGATTTGGACAGTTACTAATGTTTGAGCTATTTTATCAGACCCGTCATTCATCACTCATACAGAGGCACAGATGAAGAATGTTTGACGCTTGTGGACACAATGTCACTGATTTGAGAATTTCTACAGAGATAATTCATTCAACATCACTTGGCTAAAATTTGTATTTGAGAGAGATGAGAACAACTTTATTAATCCCGAAGGAAATTGTTGTGCCAGAGTTTCAAGTACAAAAAAAAACAAAAAAAACATAACAGTTTCATAACTGAAGGTTTTTTTTTAAATTAATATTCAAATAAATATTCACTTGTTGCTTTTAGGATAATTTGTCAGGATGAATAAACAACAAAAACAATAATAATGACATGGTCATCACATTTTGAATGGGAAGATACCCGTTTTCACCACGTATCAATATAAATCAAATTACATTATGATACTTTTATTTTAATGTCCCCTTCATATTACTTGAATTTTGTTCATTGGCTGAGAAATCCTTTTACATAATTTTAATGAGCAGGAAATCAAATTTCTCTCCATTTTTCTAAGGCAAACTCAGTTGATGTATTTGTTTCTTTGACAACAAAACACTAAAAAAAAAAAAAAAAAACAACATTTTGTGCTACATTGGCCTGGTGGTTAGAATGTTTTTAGCTACAGAGAGAAAATGAACAAAACAGAACAAAAGAAAAACATTCATTTTCCCCGTCTGATGGCAGGAATACTATAAACACATCATTACTGTGAAAACAATACAAGGTCAACAACTATTTGACACGTATGCTTCTAGTGTTCCAAAAATGAGGGTATGAGAAGTTGGGAGTAATTCTGCTAACACTCATTATTTTGAGTGAGTGGAGAAGGATAAATCCAGCTGGGGGCCTGATATATAAATGTTGTTTACACACACAGACATGTGTAAACTTTGTTTATGCAGAGACGGGTTATGTGTGCATGCTTTTATCACCCATGCAAGCAGCTTTTGGCCACAAGCTGTGACAGAAGTTGCAGAAATTAACATTTAAATGAGAATGTATTTGACAATATCAGTGTTGTATTCGCATCACCGTACTGTGTGTGCTTTAATGCTCAATTTAATGAGGGTTATAATTTTACAGAAAACAATTTCTCTTTAATCTTATCAGTCAAAACATTTCTAGCAAAAGTCTGCAGCACATTACAGAGTACATCCAGCTAATTTCCAAATTTCATAGCTGATAAGTTCCATTTCGGTGGCATCAATCGATTTTTAGACCATATATCTCTCTCCCACAAATTCAATCAATATTTTTTAATCTTTACTCTGCCAGATTGTTTTAGTCATTCCTGGCATGTTAATTTGCTTGTAATTAATATGGGAAATTTACTACAGTAATGAGGAATGTGTCAACCTCCATCAACGGCTGCCTGTAGGATTGAGCCATGTGTTAGCCATTACATAGAGATTTAGAATGATGAAACCAAAACAAATGCGTGCATGGTCCTTGAAAAATCACACAAATAAAAAATGTACTGCGGGTAACATTTCAATGCTCGACGGTAGTGATCTTGCTGGAATCATTTGAATTGAAATCTCAAAAAGTATAGATTTTTAGTCTTTCATAAAAGGAGATTTTAACTGATGATTGCTTGTATTTATTTATTTTTTTTTAAAAGGATGGCATAAATGTTTGCCACTCGGATCATCACTCATACAAATCGTCGTGATACCTGATTGTTTTTTTCTGCTGCATTAGTCCTGGCTGCTGCTGTACCAGATGAAGCTGATCTTTTCTGATTTGTTTCTTAATATATCTTATTTGAGCAAACTAAATTAATTGGTGTAAGAGAAGAGATACAGAGAATAGGGTTTGATGGAGGAGGTTGATTTGGAGTAGCTGAAAAGACAAGAAGTTTCTTAACATATCTTATTTAGCAGAACGTGTTTTGAATATTGAAATCAAATTCATTGTACAATCAGAATGTTGTTTTTTTTCTTCTCTTCCATCACTTGTTTCAAACAGTCAATACTATGCTTCAAAAATACACTCCAGAGAAGAATATAACGCTTTGAGCTAAGACCAAGTTATATTTCAGCAAGAACTCAATCTATTTCAAAAGCAGCACTTAAAAGAGAATTGATTTGGATATCAGTCATTACAGTGTAACAATATGTTTCTAGAAGCACTTAGTGTATTTTCAAAATGGCCAAATGTGTACTCACTCAATTAAAAGAATAATTGAAGTAAAGAAACAGTGATGTACCGAAACATAATGTCCTTTTGAGGAATATCTGCAGTAATTTTTATACAAAGAAAAAAAAAGAAAAAGAAAAGCTCAAATTTGGTATATTATGATTTTCATGCTGCATGTACACATGTAATCTGACAAGCTCTGTTATGAACAATAAATCAAGAAAGAGATGAGGAAAGAGGAGGAAAGCTGCAGGAGCCTTCAAACATATGCATGCATGTACAAATAACGCAGATGTAGAATTGCGCACACTCACCAGCGATAGGCAGAAGCTTAATGGACAACTTGTAATATCGAACATGAATGTACTGTACTTTCTGTGTATGGAAACTTGTGCATGCATTAAGATCTGATCTATACCACCACATTTAGAAAAAAAGCGTGGGCACTAACTGCACACATAGATGCAAGTGCAGTTGCGTTGCATTAATTTTTTCAGTCAGTTTATCCACGTCATTGCTGGAACTGATCATCAGTACAGCACCGCCCTGGCTGCTTTAGCCAGCAGAGGACAGATGCTGCGTAGGAGTGTGATTCTCCCTGTTTTTTTTGTTTTTTTTGTGTGTTTGTGTGTTTGTAAGACTATTCATGCCCGGGAGGTGCGATGTTGATAAGTGTGCATGTGTGCGTGCGCGTATAAGCACGCGTGGCAGGGCAGGCTTGTTGAGTTCAGGGTTACTGTAAACACACACACACACACACATACACATCTGCCTGCCCCTCAGCGATCTCCACTCTGGCTCTGTGCTCAGCAGTCGCTTGCTCTCAGTAAATAACAACATTCATTATCAGCGTGAAGCCAAAACACACTCCATAGATGGGAGTGTTACTGCATGCACATTTCTTGAATCTACAAAAAAAAAAAAAAAAAAAAATCAACAACTCACAAATGCTTTTGTGGGAATCCCTGTAACCAGGCATTTTTTGCAAATGAAATAAACATTTTTGTGATGTACTCATGACATGTGTTTTCAGCGAGATTCTGAGGTCCCAAATGTTTTCGGTGTGAAATAACTTTCAAGAATGTGACTTTAACAATCATCATAGATCAAGAAATATGCTGTTGTAAATGATATCTGCTGAGATATGTTGCAGTGTGTAATAAGAATAAGAAAAAGAATAAGAACAACTTTATTAATCCCGAAGGAAATTGCAGTGCCAGAGTTACAGAAAATATAACAGTAATAAATAATAAAAGAAAGGCAGAATTAGAAATAAAAATAAACTATAAACTATAAAGTGTTTCAGTGAAACTGTAAAGTGTCTTAGTAAGCAGTGATAAAACTATAAGTGTAAATGTATAAATGTAACGAGGGCTATTGGATTACTGTTTAAGTTTTAGTATTGCTTAACTTGTAGTCTTTAAAGGGACAAATCTGACACACTGCATCCCATCAATGTGATAATTTCAGACAGCCCCAAATTTGTTCATCTCTTTACATAAAATACCTGATGAACAATATGTGAGTCAAGGGTAGGGTAGGATTTAAAATCACTGTTTTTAGATTTATTTATATTTTGAGAAGACATACAAACTCTATGCATTTCTGGATGGATGCTGCATCTATTTTTTCAACGGGATGTAAGTATATATATTTATATACATGTAATCGTTGAACCGGGGAGGCTGCTTTGTCTCACACAACAGAATCAAATTGGACTGGATTGTTCATTGTTTGTTGTGTGGCAGTTCTGTTTTCGGTTGGAAGTGTTTGAATTAAATTAAGGCTCATGCTGGTTCGTCTCATTCTACTTCCACTACATACAAATATATGTATATAAAAGAGAACACATATATACATTACACATATATATGTGTGTGAGTGGGGGTATATATATATATATATATATATATGTGTGTGTGTGTGTGTGTGTGTGTGTGTGTGTGTGTGTGTGTGCGTGTTTGTGAAGGTGGGAAGTGTAATGAGTTGCATATTATTGAACCTGTGAATTTGTTTTAAAGTGTCAGGAAAGGTGAAAAGAATATAATCTTCCCTTGAGAATAGCTTGCATATAAAATATTGAGAAAAGTCATTGTCATGAATAGTTTATGAAGAAAAGAATATGGGGTTGCATTCCTAGCAAAAAGTTTCTAAAGAGCAAAATTTGCAGAGGCAGAAAAAAAAAAAAATATTGCCAAAATTAACAAGTATGAGTGAATGAGACTGCAAATTGCTGTAGGATTTTAAAAAGATGACGAAACCTCTATGCAGTTTCGGTATTAAAATCAAATGGTGATCACCGATAATCTCAACACATTTCAACAATCATAGATCGAATTTTGTAGCAAATATGCATCTCGTTAAAAAGCTTTTCTATTTCGATCAGAACTGATAACTTCATTTCCATGGAAGAAGAGAAAATTGCTTCATTTAGTTATATCATCCAGTTGAGTAAACAGTATTGATTGAGTCCAGATATTTTCCAATCACCCGCGTCACTTGTGAAACGCCAATGTGTAAAATACTATGGATATCCACCAAGCAGCTTGTTGTGTTTCTTATTTATTCCAAAAAATCTAAGGAGTATCTGAAAGTGTCTATTTGCATTCTTTGCACAGTTTATACATGAGTCAACTTCTCATTATTGGCTGGGCCTTTGTGTTTGGGAGACTTTCAGCATTATTTTTGTTGTTCACATTTGAAAAACCAAAAAAAAAAAAAATCTGTCGGAATTTTCTCTTCAAATTGACATAAACAGATATTTCATTTTTATGAAAGTGTCTGTAGCTACGTCATATCTCTTTGTCCCTGCCATAGAAACTCAACCTGGTTGTTCTACCTGCACGCTTCACAGCGGGATTAGTTAGATGAATGATGAGCTGTGCTGTGCTGCTGTTCTGTCAGACAGAACTCCGGCTGAAGGTCAATTTTCCTTTTAGACCACATACTTTGTGTCATGCTTTCAGCTTTAGCCATTTTTTCTTTCTTTTTTTTTTTTTCCCCATTGACATTCAGCCTGTTTCCCACAGTCTTTGGTCATGTCTATGACCTGTATCTTTCATACCTGATTACTCAGCCTGACAAATCACATAGTTGATGGGAGAGCCTACATATTTCTTAGTGTCCTCCTTTATTCCAGCATGATATTGGGGAGCATATTTATGCGGGATGTGCAATTCGCTAATTCTGTCCAAAGTGAAATAACTCGACTATTACAATTTTACACAATCAGTGGATGCCTCTTTCTTATCTCTTTGCCGACCCACTTGCATCAACCTCAGTAGAATTTGCTGAATGAAAAGTTAGGAAATAGAGTAAATAATCTACATTTTATAAAATACAAATAAAAAAAATATATATATGTACACTTGGCAGTACCGCATTTGCAGCGTACCAACATTTTAACAGACTCATACACGATTGGCTGACGGGACTTTATTGACTTGTTGAAGACTCGTAGAACCGCCTCTGTCACAGAGCCTCTTGTGCCGTTACGCCCATTTTTTAGTTTCTTGCCATCGTCCTTAAACGTATATCACCCATTGACCACATCATTGCTTCATAGTTTTTCACCCGCCGAATATGTTTGGACAGCCCATTTTTCTAGCTCTTTGGGATTACTGTGACCCCTGGGACTAAGACCATAAATGAAGAATTGGAGAGGGTGAAATATGTTTGGGCAACTTTGTGTCATTGTTTGGTGATTAGTTTCAAGATACAAAATGTTATTCATTTGAATTATGGGTTGACCGAACATCAGAGTTAAATTGCTTTGAATATATTAGTGCGATTTGCATTTGTTTATTGACCTCATATTTCTTTAAATATTTAAACCAGCATTTGATTATGAAAAAAAATAAGGCAAATATGTATTGTAATATGAAATTGGAAAGAAAAATACTCCTGAGTGAATGTGCCCCAGTTTAATATATTGATTGCCCTTACACTTTAAATTACATTCATTTATAACTCCTGCTCATCTGTGTAGAGATGTTTTGCCCTGGTTTTCAAAAATCAATTACACTAGAAATACTAACGACAGAAAAAAAGTACAAGCTATACAGTGGTTCGACAACTGGACTTTTATTTGAGGTTGTGACCGTTTTTTTTTTCCCCACAGTACTTAATCTGCGCCGTGGCAAACAAAATACGAGCGGACAGATAAATATTTATGGGATCAAGCTGCATTGGGGTTTTTGCCAGGGTTCCCTATGAATTTTTCATCTATGGCAAAACTGAAGGAGCGTGTGGGGAGCTGTTCAGGCATCTGCGTGAACTTAATGTCAGGAGCTGCAGCAGGCTGATGTTGCAGTGATACAGTACAACTCCAGTATTACTAATGCTGCAGTGCTGTGACAGGAAACATGAGTTTAAGGATGGAATTACATTGATTGGTACATGGTAGGGTGTCACTATTGAGGGTAAGTGCTAGCTCTTTCTCTTTGTGTGTGTGTGTGTGTGTGTGTGTGTGTGTGTTTGTAGACTATGCAATATCTTATTACTTAGTACACACTTTCATACAAATCAGCATGTTTTATACACTCCTTTCCTCACTACTCTCACTCTTACTTCATCAAGGGTCAAAGGTTACGCTAGGGGTTGGAAGTGCAGACCGTCAGGAAATGAGACATCACCCAGGAGGACACACAAGCGGTAAAAGTCTCTTAAAGAGGAGAGGGAGTAAAGGTTATTATCACAGCAGAGGTTAGGACAGTGGTTTGTGGTTCCATGGGGTGTCGATATCTGCGGGTGGATGCGTGCATGCGTCCTGTTTTTTGAGGGGTCAGGCTCATTTGTAAGCTGTCAAACCCAAACGCTTGGACAGAGATCATGCGCAGCTCACGGGGGCTGGTCCTGCTCACCACAGGAAATGGATGCTATGTAATGTTCTGTTAGAGCAGGACATGATATGTTTAGGAGTGTGGATGGGAGAGAGTTAAGAGCCAAGTCGGTGAAATAGCGTAAAGGGAGACGGTCCTTGGATCGGAAATGAAAGTTTGAAAATATGAAAACTCAGTGGCCATCAGCTTGTGAAAGGTTAAAAAAAAAACTCAGCTGATTAGTATGCACTTACACGTACGTGTGAAAGGATGATCCCGCGTGCAGCCAGTAGCCAAATCATCACTTTTTATAAACAATTGCTCATCAAATTGAACTGAGTGGGCAGACAACCAATACAATGACATTTTGTCTGTGTCATTTGATTTTAATGAACACTTAAAATCTGGAGATTTCAGTAAGGGTGTTTTTCCTGTCATTGAACAACATTGCTCAATGGCACAGACAGACAACAGAATGTAAAACTGCCTGCCAACTACAGTTGCACAGTGATAGAAATAATATAAACACAGAGAGGGAAATTTCCTGCCGTTTTTCTGCCAATAAGTCCTGATAAGTAACCAAATCCTAATATAGTAACAAAGCTGTCGCGCTGCATGTGGCCGTGTTTTAGGAGCATGCAGCCCCTTCGCTTTTGAAGTGTTTTTTTTTTTTTTCATGTCCCCACAAAGCAACAGCTCAACAGTTACAGAAACCCTATTGTAAAGAGTTATTGTGAGGAAAAGTTGCTATTTGTGTTGTGACAGACTAATTAGGGCAATGCAATGGATGAAACAAAGTCTCTAAAGTGGCTTAGCTAACTTTTTCTTCAAGTCAAAAAGCAAACTGAGTTCATACTGACTGTGTGCTAGCCCAAAGCCAGCAATTAGATCCGTTCCTTGGAGTTGGTGTCTTGTTGTAAAAAAAAACATCTGCAAAAATACTGTAACGCCAACGTTTGCTTTCATCACACCAACTGATGGCCTTTAGTGGTAAAAGACAGAAAAAAAGCGATGGCAACCGTACAGCTTTCATCACACATGCCACTTCAAGAACATTTTGATTGTCTGTTCTGATGAAAATATGGAACACCTGAACTATGAACATTTCAAGAAACACAAGATCGTCGTGTCATAGGGGTTTATAAGGCAATCCGGTGGTAAGAGATTTATTCACCAGGTATTTCGGTCATTTTTTTATATGCTTTCAATCTTCAGATAAGATATTTTAAGCTTACACTAAACGAGACATGAGACAATGGCTGACATTCTGCAAGATGGGTCACAGCATGTTTTATCGGTACCACAGACACTTAAAGGAGGAAAATTTGTCAGTGGACAAAAGACTGGATTTTCAGGAAAAGTCTTCTGACTCATTCTCACTATTGGTTTGCTATTTAAAATCAATACCTAGCTACTTATCAATATCCTAATTTTCTGTCTTTGCGGGAGTAAGATTTCACTGAAATTCAGACTATTGACATAGTTAACTTTAGGAAAAACATTTTTGTTATTTTGGCTAAAATACTGAAATGAATTTTTTTCAAATGCAAACAATAAATAGATAAATAGTGTCAAACACAAGTCCAGCAAATAATATTTCTTCTTCTCTTAATATTTGTACATCTTACACCTGCCTGACAATCACACACCCAAAACCCTCGTGCACTAACTTGCACTGTAAACTGTAGTCATATTAATACCACCCTTCATGCCATCCTGCGACTATATGTACATAACATGTCCGTTTGTATATACTATTCTTTGTGTGCTGTATTTATCATTTCTCTCTGTACATAACTTGTCTATTTATAATCCTGCACACACTCCAAGCTGGGAGCTCCCACTGCAAAATGTTCTTTGTGCCTGCACACTGACAATTAAAAATCTTGAATCCTTGAATCCTTGAATCTACAGGACTGCCTCAGAAAGTTAGAATATTGTGATAAAGCTCTTTATCTTTGGTAATGCAATTACAAAAACAAAAATGTCATACATTCTGGATTCATTAGAAATCAACTGAAATATTGCAAGCTTTATCATTTTTAATACTGCTGATTATGGCTTACATCTTAAGAAAACTCAAAAATCCTATCTCAAAATATTAGAATACCATACCATGAAATACCATAAAAAGTCATTTTTGTTTTTTTTAATTGTATTACGGAAAATAAAGCACTTTATCACACTATTCTAATATTCTGAGACAGTCCTGTAGTATCAGTGTAATGTTTAAATATGTGATATGCATGACATTAAAAAAACAACAAAATCAAAGGTTGATTAATATATAACTACATTGAGATACAATGCAAACAATTTGATTTTTCAAATTAAACACACAATAAGGAGTTCCTAACTGTCTGTGAAAAAATTCTCAATTTCACACTGAAACCTCTGCATGACCTAGAAAAGCAATGAGGAAATCAGCAAGTTTTTTTGATTTTATTACAAAAGACGAAGAACTTCATCACAATACTCTAATTTTCCGAGACAGTCCTTTATATATGAAGGATACCACATAAAGATGTGTGTCTGACTCATTTATAATGTACATTATGGCATTCATTCATTCAGTTATTGTCTCCAGTGTTTGTCCTGCACATGCGTTTGAGGTGAAGCCAAAGCCAATGCAAGCTGGGCAAGAGGTGAGGAACACCCTGGACTGCTGCAATATTCAGAATAAAGGATCCTGTGTGGCATTATCGGTCTTAAATGCACTGCATATTTTTTTTTATTTTTATTTTCACAGTATTTCACCTGTGTAAACAAACCCACTACTGTCATTCACTGATTTTTTAGCTTTTCTGTTCAGTGACATTGCACCATTGAGCAGAATATATCAGTGCTGAAAACCCTCAGTCAAAGACTTTCACTGATGAATTAAGCCATAAAGCATTGAGTTTTAGTCTCACTAGGTTTGAATCAATTTATTTTATGAGCATATGCTTAATAATTGTGCCTCAGGCACTAAAAATAAGAGTTCTGGTAAACACATTGTGTTTAGACTTTGTAGGACTGAAGCCTCAGCTGTTACTTTCACTTTCAGATGAAAGATTTTTCTTTATTTGACTGCGTGCCCGTCACAGATGTTGAATAAATGAGAGGCATAATTTATTATACTCGTCAATCTGCAAACATTAAACATGTTGGCCATATTGCTCAATCCTACATCATTTTGACTAGTTAAATGGATAAAGTATTTATATTTCCACAAACCATTATATTTTAAGAAACTGCAAACAATGGAAAATGTCCCCATTTTTTTCATGCCGATCAATATACAAACAACTGTTCCCAGAACAAACAAATGATAAATAAATGCTTGTGGGAATGGCAATGCTGGCTTGGCATCACATTAGTTTTGCACACATTCTCTGAAATGCCCCCTGGGATGGAGGCTTTTTTTTAAAAACAATCACCATATGGCTGACGTAGGGTGTGAAAAGTTTAATTCTGAATATTGTACATCAAACCAAAAACTTAAAGATGCCCCGCAGGCATGTGGCATAGAACTATTTTGTTTTTATTATTTTTCGCAAAATTTGCCTCATTAAAACACTGTGTAAATTGCATGCTGTAACTAAGCTTATTATGCCTGCCCAATCTCATTTGGACAGGCATCACTCTAACAGGTGCTAAACTGGAACCTTATTGGCAAGTTAAATAGTGACCAAAAGTAAGATATTTTACATATCTTTCTTTCCTTCAGATGAATTTTTGATCTGAACAAATTTATAACTACACTTCACCACTTTCAAAAGAGATGGTAGTACGCACTCTTCAAGAAAGAAGTTAGGAAGGGATTAGCGTCCGTGGTTTGGTCCCCATCTGGCTCTTCATGGTACCTAATCGCAAATCTCTACGTGTCTCTTCATCATTCCCTCTGTCAGCACCTCTCTTCCCTCATTTCACTTCTCGCTTTCCCTATCAAACTTTTTACCACCACACTGTCTCACTTTCTGTATCCGTCTCTCCGTCGCTGTCTGAATCCCATTCCATCTCATTCCCGCCTCTCAAACTCACACCCCACGCTATTCATCTACTCCTCTGCCTCGATCCATCCTATTCCACTCCTTTTGGCATGACTGATTGCTAAAACTGTGCCAGTCTTCCACCAAGCTGCCTGCAAAGTATCCCTTACAACCACAACTATGTCGCTCCTGATACCCGGGCTCGACGTGCATTGATTACCCTACATTGCGAGGAGATAATCAGTGGGTGTGACCAGGTTTTGAAACATGATGGGTTCGTGCTTGTGTTTAAATGAAGCTGATCTTGCTGGTTTTTAATCAGGGTGCAGAAGACGCTTAATCAAGCAGTATTTTGATGGATTCACAGAAAGGGAAACCCATTCATCAAGTCAATTACACATTAATCACAAGTTCAACCCCAGATTTGGTTGTGAGACATAAGGAGGGGCTCCACTTTATACTCGAGAATGTATAGCAGGCTACTATGCAAAACCCTCCCATCTATAAACCTATGAGTTATTGTAAAGAAAATAAAATACTCTGTGTCTCGGCATATTGGTTGGCAAATCGCTCGTAGCATAATAATACTCTGCACCGACTGGCCATGTACTGTGAATAAAACAAAAGAAAGAAAAGAAAAAAAAAAAAATCGATTACTTTTTCCACACAAGTCAAATTTATGCTAAATGTATGGGCTTCGTGATGGATATTAAAATATTGATTATAATATTCCCTAGTCACGCTTAATTTACATAGCTTTTGACATATCTCATCATTAAGGTCAAAGGTGAAATTATCCCATAAAGCTGTGGCAGATTCCATCAATAGACTGAGGGGTTGTCAGATGTCGAGGGAAAAAAAATGAAATGTGATTTATTTTTTTGACCATAAAGGAAACAATGGCATGCAAATTTTTGTGTGTATGTGTTGACATAATAATGTTTGTATGGCAGAAACAGCATATCTTGGCAGCATCTGATGCAAATTACCAAGTGAGTGAGCATGAAAGTGTGGTGTGGTGACTCTTTAAATTATGTACATATCTTTCTATAAGCTCTACATCTGCTGAGGAGTTGACCTGAAAAATCAGACGCTGCGCATATTCATGAAGGCTGCATAAACACCAACATAAATGTAATTTTCTTTCTTTAGATGCATTCCCTTTAGAGGCTAATACAGTTCATTCTATAAAAGTTTCTCAATATGATAGAAGAAGTTCATATTAAGCTGTAGGATTCCTATTGTATTTCAACTGTTTTGCTCAAAGCTCTTTAGCTATAAATATGCTTGTAAGGCATTGATTGTCCTCAAATCTTAAGGTTTATTTTAGTCATGAGAAATGTGGTTAGTCATCAATTCGAGAGGGATCTTGAATCACGAATAAACTTTATAAAGTGAAAATGCTCACGCATAAACAAATATATATGAACTGAGAGATGCGCTTAAAAGAGAGGATAAATCTTTGACTCAAGTGCTCAATATGAGCACATGTCATTGTATAGAAAAGAAAATAGCTCAAATGATCACCTTTGTATGGGGTTGTATTAAAATCAGTCACCCTACTTTATTTGTCTCCAACAAATTGAAGAAAAATGTGTGTGCGTACTTTTAATGTGACATATATGATCTCATGTAATAATTGTAATTCAGCCTCGAGGGGGCTAGACTCTCCCTGAACCAGCCTCGGGGGGGACACCCGAGCCGGTCCCGAGCCCGGATAAATGCAGAGGGTTGCGTCAGGAAGGGGATCCGGTGTAAAATTTGTGCCAAAACCAAACATGCGATCCAAAAGTAAGAATCTCATACCGGATCAGTCAAGGATCGGGTTAACGACGACCGCCATTTGTGCCGATAACCTGCAGGGAGTCAGTGGAAATTGGGCGACTGTGGGTCGAAGGAAAGAAGGAGAGGGGGAAGGCATGTTCGGAAGCAGAGAGAAAAGAGGAAAGCCAAGACTCTGGGACTGAGAGTAGGGACTTTGAATATTGGGATAATGACAGAAAAAGGTAGAGTTGGTTGACATGATGCAGAAGGAGAAGGTTGAATCGCTGTGGTGACCCCTGAAGGGAAAAGACGAAAAGAAAAGACGATCTGTGATATGCAATTGTGATATCATATCCTTTTCTTAAATATTTTTGCCTTGATAATCCTGTCAATCCTTATTTTCTCAAAAGTGACAAAGCAAAACCACTTCAGTGATGCTTATTTGTGATAGAGCCCTTATCTTCAAATTAAATGAAATTTAAATTTACAAGCCTAATTTGAAGCATCGGGACAAAACCCCTTTTTTTTTAAATAGATACATAAGAAAATCAGGTCAATGACTTTAAATAAGAACTGTGCCATTTTTTTTTTTTTTTTTTAGTGAAAGTGGATGTTGGTTATCAGACTCAAGGGAGAGTCATTATTTGCAGGATGCTAAGTATGTACAATTTTGCTTCAGATATTGCAGCCCACCTCTGGTTGATGGGGCATTTTCACCTCACTTGATTAAAGACACAAATGTTTATTTCCTTCTAAGAATGGTGTATATTAGCATAATATGTGCACAATATGTGCAGAGCCTACTGTGCTTTTTCCCTTCAAATGAAAGCGTAGAGCAGCTAGGGATTTAGGGTTTGTCGTGGGAAATCGAGAAATATGTTTAAAGGTGCCTAAAATGCTGCTAAAAGCACTAAGGTAGCTGTAGAAATGTCAAACTACTTCATTTGCTTGAACCACCTTGACATCAAAAATCATTAACAAAGTGTTAGAGCATCATTTTTTAATCATAGAAACCAATTCATCATCCTTAGTTGCCCTTAATATAATATGAGTGCAGTCAATCACAGTAGTTACATTTGGTAAAATGTAAAATTGTGTCGTAATAACTGCCCATTCGCCTGCAATGTGACAGATCCATTCGCCCCATTAAATGCAATCTTTCCATTTTTAAATGATCTGCTTACCAGGGTCATTTAACAACCTGAAAATTAGCGGATTCTGTTACTTATGCAAACACTGAATCCTTAAAGAGCTTATTTCAGCACCATTGCATCATATACTGTGTGTGTCCACAGGAACTCCTCTTTTTGTAAAAGTCATCCTTACGATTCGAATAAGGCAATGACAAAAAATGAAATAAACCAAATGCTTCAACTGAATCGCTTGAATTCACCCTCGACGTTGAGCAAAACAATTCACGGGAAACAAACATAAAAAATGACATAACTGAAATCTGTGTTGCCAAGAAATCAAAACATCAACAACTGAATATAAATATATAGATGTATTAGAAGAAGAATGATCCTTTTATTTAGTCCCATTCAGCATACACACATCAGTTACAGTATATTGGA
Organism: Fistularia commersonii; assembly: GCF_037954325.1. NCBI lineage: Eukaryota > Metazoa > Chordata > Actinopteri > Syngnathiformes > Fistulariidae > Fistularia > Fistularia commersonii. The sequence goes on from NC_141288.1 coordinate 15,597,632, forward strand.
CATTGCATTTAATGTATCTTGGATGAAACATAATCAGCAGGCAGCCATTTAGCAGTGCCAGGGGAGGAGTTAGCCGTCCAGTGTCTTGCTCAACAACACTTTGACAAGCTAGAAGAAGCTTAGGAAGTAAACGGAGAACACTGGGTTCCAAGAACAGCATTCTAACCACCTTTGCCACATTGCCCCGCACTGTAAATCATTATGTTTTACCATAATTTAAATTTTGCAATCCATGGTAATAGAGAGATTGCATGAATAAGTTACCGCAGGGTACGTCAGTTTATCGTTGGATCTCCTTTTGCTTTGAGCTCTTTTTTTTTTTTTTTTTTTAATAATAGTAAGTGCTGTTGTCTACAGTGTTGTGCTTTGAGTTTTTTGGGGGCTTCCTGTTGTGCTTTATAACTAAACCAGAACAGCACAGAATTGAAGTAAGCAAAGTCAACATTACCAAAAACAACAAAACCCTCCCCAAACCGACTTGGGATTCAAATTGGTAATTGACACTTAAAATGAAGGGTTTGGGAACCATAAACCTGGTAGTAATATTTGTTGCGTACCCAAACTCGTGAGGGCTCACCCTTTTGGATTGCCTTTGACAGTTCTGATTTTGGTCAAATTCAGTCCAAAAAGTCACTCTACCTTTACCGCTCTCATTTTTTAACCACAAATGGTTGAGTGTTGTTGGCCAACCATTGCCAATAAATATCTCTCCCAGAACCTTTTCTCCTCTGGCAGTCCCTAAGACCATATTTCTCCTGTCAGTTCAAGTCCAGACCTGGTGTAAGCCAGCTGGCCTTTCTCAGTCTCCATCCCCAGCCAGAAAGCCATAGGGCTCTCTATCCGCTGAACAATTACAGCCAGAAAAAGTCACACTTGGTTCCCTGTGCCAAACAGCAAAGAGCTGTATGCACATTAAGTTCTTGATGCATGGCAGAACTACAAATGGTTGCATGAATGGAAGAAAAAAAAAAAAAGGACCAGAGGAAAAAGCTGTCCTTTCAGTTTTCAGCTTTAGCAAGATGCTTTGATGTGAAACTTTACATGGTACGCTCCAAACTAGCTCAAGCCACGAGAAACACACTGGCTGACAATGGGGGAATGAATGGTTTACATTTCACTCTTAACAGAATTTCAGCTACAGGTGCTTCTGGCAGACTTGCCCGGCATTCCCTCAGTTACACCGGAGTTTCATCCCTGCAGTTTTTAATCTATCTATCTATCTATCTATCTATCTATCTATCTATCTATCTATCTATCTATCTATCTATCTATCTATCTATCTATCTATCTATCTATCTATCTATCTATCTATCTGTCTGTCTGTCTGTCTGTCTGTCTGTCTGTCTGTCTGTCTGTCTGTCTGTCTGTCTGTCTGTCTGTCTGTCTGTCTGTCTGTCTGTCTGTCTGTCTGTCTGTCTGTCTGTCTGTCTGTCTGTCTGTCCATCCGTTTATTTTAATTAGCAAAAGTAGCCATACATACCATAAAATGTGCACGTAATCTATCCATGTACTATTTTCTGTCTAAACTGTCTTTGCTGCCAGGAATCTCCAACAGAGTTTCCATCCAGACTTGGGTTTTATACATCGAACAAACTCTTAACAACCACAGAAATTCAATTCACTTGACATTGATAACGTGGATGATGTCAACAGAAAGGAGTCAGGATTTGTTTGTATGCATCCTAATGCAGAGGCTGTGGGTTACTGGTTGTGTCGAGCTGCGTGACTGGGCTGCTATTCCGAGACTGACTTTGAATAATAGTCCTCTCCATGTAGATAAGGATTGTCTCAAACCATACTGTAAGGCTTTATCTGACCAGCCAAATGAGACACACCAGTTTGCTCATCCACTGAGCTGCAGCTGGAAGAAAAATGTGTATGTTTATATCGCCACCACTGACCAGAAATATTCCCTCAATCGTGTCACATGTATCTAATGGTTATTTCATGACTTGCAGGCTACAATCTATCTGATAAACAGGTTTGAAAGTGAAAGAGATCTCTAAATAGTCCGCTGTGCCATCTCAGAAAGCAAAGAATTTACGCCGAGCTCTCGATAAAATCAAGCAGAAAACGTGTTTGTGTTCAATGTAGAGCACCATGAACTGTGTGTAAGCTTTCGAATAACATACCGTGTTAAAATAATATACACCTAAACAATACACCAATAATCTGTGTCATCAGACATTTCTCGACAATTTGATCATATGATTAATATGTTTTTTTTTAAATGTGACTGATACTGATTTTGTAGAGGCTTTGGGTGAAAAAAAAAAATTTAACTGAATAAATTTAATTGGTCCATGAATACAGAAAGTTTAAGGTCAGGAGTGGAAGTGTTTCGAGAAAATATGTGCTTTCTTTATTATTAATGTACAAATATAGAGGGGATTTTCCGGTCCGTCTATCTAAAACCATTTTATGTGGTTTCAAGTGGAATTTGTCCCTGTGCAGGCATTAAAAGGAATTATTTAGTAAAAAGACAAATGCCTTGCTAATTTCCTCATTGCTTTTCTAGGTCATGGAGAAGTTTCTGCGTGAAATTGAGAAATTTTTCACAGTCGGTTAGGAACTCCTTATTGTGTGTTTAATTTGAAAAATTAAATTGTTTGCCTTGTATCTCAATGTAGTTATATATTAATCAACCTCTGAGTTGTTTTTTTAATGTCATGCATATTACACTGATACTACAGGACTGTCTCAGAAAATTAGAATAGTGTTATAAAGTGCTTTATTTTCTGTAATGCAATTAAAAAAAAAAAAAAAATTACTTATTCATGATATTCTAATATTTTGAGATAGGATTTTTGAGTTTTCTGAAGATGTAAGCCATAATCAGCAGTATTAAAATAATAAAAGGCTTGCAATATTTCAGTTGATTTTTAACAAATCCAGAATGTATGACATTTTTGTTTTTGTAATTGCATTACAGAAGATAAAGAACTTTATCACAATATTCTAATTTTCTGAGACAGTCCTGTATCCTTTTTTAGATTGAAGAAATATTTCAAAATGTACCTAGATAAAATTGCTGCAGTTGTCTCCAATCAATAAACAAAACAAACAAACCAATTCATCAAGTATGATCCATTGACTCCAGTTCAGAAATCATTTGTAAGTCAGATTAAGAACCATAGAGAGTTATCAGGTACACTCCAAAAACCACAAGTGCTAGTTAACTCCCCGTATCACCGATTGTCAGGTGATGACAAATTATTTAAACCGTGACACTGACCACATCGGTGCCTGGTGTGCATTAACTGGTGAGGATACAGGGGGCCACACAGATGTAACTGTTTGGAAGGGTCCTGGGGGTTTAAAATGCCACAGTGGATTAATTCACCTCCTGCCATGACGGACGCCTGCTGTTTAGATCTCCAGCCCGACAGCTGTCCTAACTGGCTTTGATATGAGAGTTCAGGGGAGGCTGAGATAGACGGAGGGGGGGATGAAATGATCGAGGGAATGGAAAAGAAGTGAAGAGACAGACAGCGAGGATGACTGCATTCTGTAACCAAGGACAAAGTCCAGATTGGAAGGGTGTGTGTATGATTGATAGTGCTTTGCTTTTGATCAGCCAGGGGAGAAATGGGATGGGACAAGTGGGCACATGGTTGTGTGTGTGTGTAGCTAGGAGACAGTCCCCATGGAGACAGCTTGACTAAGCATTCAGTCAGGAGAGGGGAAGTGAGCACAGAGGGCGGCGTGGGTGTGTGTCCACGCACGTATGACAGTGATGTGATAAGACTGATGTTTAGTGTTCGATCTGTCGGACTATGTGAACATGTTGGTGCTTTTGATAGAAACTACAACTAGTGGAACACTTGTAAACAGCACAGGAGGAGTGACCACACGGGTGATTCGAGTACAAGTTCTTAAGTGATTAGTTACTAATGTTTGTACTGCTTACTTCGCTGCGACTTCAGTTTGCCTCGGCACAAGTAAACCAGACACAACCAGGCTCCGGATAAATGGTTGGACGATGAACAAATAAATGAAGAAGTAAAGTCAAGTGTTGTCAAGCATTGCAGCAGTAGGTTACAGTTGGGTAATCCAGTGCAGGGGAAGTTCAAATATGAGGATATGTGTGTTTTCAAAATTCAGTTGAAACAACTTTATTTTTATTTAGTTATACATATTTCCTGGTTTAAAGCAATAAGATCAGCCTTTCCCCAATGCATTTTGTGTGATACTGAAGCTGTTATTTATATCTAGCTCCACCATTGCAATGAAATTCTCGTTTCTGGATGGTAGTATAACATTATAACATGTGCCTGGATCTCAGTTTCTATGATGCTCTTCTATCTTTGTGTTTGCCGATAGGCAAAAGCACACGGAAGACCTATCCAAATGATATATGTTAAGCGTAAGCGTAAACAATTTCAACACATTTACATAAAAAATTAACACAATTAAATGAATGTATTTTCTGGAACAGTTAGGTTAGGATAACTACAAATGGGATTTAATTAAAACACATATAAAAACATGAAGTAGTTGCATAAATTAGTGTAGCTGCAGCAGCTGGTCTAGCTGGAATAGTACTCATATTGTGATATAATAAAAGGAATTACATTATTTCCCCATTTTTAACATATTAAACTGGATGTAATGGGTGCCATGTAGAACGGCTACTGAACTATTATGTGTTAATGTTTTGTGGATAATATAATTTATTATTTTCTTGATTTTGGCTTGTATATATTATAACTAGAACAATAATCCGATTTGTGAAAGTAGATCATTTTGAGCCATTCAAGGGACATATTTCACATTTTAACATCTAATCGTTGATGGGAATTACCCAATTTAAGGGTTAGCTCGTGGACTGCATCACCTTTATGACACAAGAAAAGTTGGTCATTCACTGAGTCGGATGTGGAGCTTCATTCCTTTGAATTGCAAGATGCTTAATTTGCTTGGATATAAAAATATTTGTTAGAGCATGGAACTTTTTGTAATCTTTCAATTTAATATAATCATACAAACTAATCACTAAAATATGGTACGATGAAAGAATATTAAAGCAGAATCAAAAAACATCAACTACTCTTAAGCTCATATACAATCTAGATTCAACTATTGATATTTTCAAATGCGATTTCACCGGAGCCAGTATGACAGTGACACACAACATGTAGTTGTTCACCAAAGTTGCAATTTAAATCACCATAATGCAATTCTCGACAGAAACAATGCAACGGTAGACCAAGCAATTACAATTAGAGCTGATATTTATCAGATTAGAGTATAGTACATCTGACAATATGTAATCACACATCTTCATATAATGAGAATTGTTGTGCAATTCTCTCTTATTTGCAATTCTTGCAAATAAACAAACAATTTGTTCTTGAATGCTGTAAATCAGAGTGCTGCAGTGCATCTCACATGGTCACAGGAAGGGGAAGAAAGGCAGCTCGGTAACCAATGTATTTTTTAGCAATAGATTCTTACTACATCAGGATTTAGCATATATCAAAATAGACATCAGTCAAGTAATTTCTATGTAATGAGTCCTTTGATGGCTTATAAATGTTACAATAATGCAATAAAAAATTCAGCTAAGCTCAGGCTTGCGTTAGAAGAATGACACAATATATAATTTAGTCTATAAATGTATTATTAATACAGGTTAATTAGCACAATGGTCACAGCACTTTTAAAATATTTAAATCTACATTATCTTTTTTTTGTAGTTCATCTTCTATAGTAGGCCTGATCATTTCATCTTTTATGCATGCCTTTTGTAGTATAAAAAAATATAACCTAAAACATATAATAACATTTTTTCTTTTCTTTGTTTTTGCTCTAATGGTCTCCCGTTTTCATACAATTCATTATTTTTTGAAAATACAAAGAAGTGTAGATAACTATCTTGTATCCCTCATTCAAGACATTTTCCTTTTCTTCTTTTCTTGTTAATGAATTGGATTACCTGCACCGTTTTAACACCCTGCAATATAGGCTGTGTGTGTGTGTGCATGCTTGTGTGTTTGTGTTCTGTTTGATTCGGGGAAAATGTATTATTTTATCATAACTTTTTTTTTATTTTATATTTCACAGTTCTTAGCATTGCTTATGAATTTAGTACAATAAGCTGAGCATGTCCTCACAAGACATTTGCCAAATACTGAAGGCCGTATCAAAAGAGCGGAATCAGGTAGTTATAAACTCCGTACGTATTTGACAGAATTTGAATGAGGGAAGAAAACTCATTTTACACAATCATTTATTTTGCATTGAATTATTTTGCAACTGTTTGTGTGTCCAAAACACTGCCAAGAACAGTTTGAGCTGCTTTAAAAAATGATTTGATGTGTAGCCAATTTGCGTGCCGTGGTTGCTGATGCTGTTACATTTTGTTGGAGGATAAATACACTTACTCTTTAGCAAAACAAATGAAAACAAAAAAAAAATAGCTTGTTCCATAGATGAATTGATGTGTGTGCTGATTAAAAACTCCTCATTCAAATTTGGCTGCTGACTTTTCCTAAATGTATTTCTGCTTAGACACTCCTGGCAAGATTCACAGCTCTCCAAAGACCATCATGTCAGGAGTCAATCCATCTTTTGTCTCCGTAGCACAAGAACCAGAGTAAGCATAGCAACATCTAACTTGTGATATCTAGAAAGTTGCCGAAAGTTGCCTTACAGTGGGTTACAGTCTCTAAACACTGACTAACACGTTTTCTGCTGGAGCCTATTTTGGGGTAATGTATATTGCCTTAAAGTACATGTTCCATCTCATCATCTTTCCATAGCGTCTGGTATCTATACTTTGAAAACAGACCAATCCATGGTGTGAATTAGTTTGACCAGCAATATTAAATGATGGGAGTACAAGCTGGTTATACTTTTTGATTTGGATTCCGTCCAATATGAAATAAGTTCTTCATTTTGTTACACTCCACCCATCCACCAAATTTCCACCCAAAGCCACTTTGATAGGTTTAGCATAATCATCCAACTACATAATGGAAAAAATGTCAATAAGAGCCCAATTTCCTTGTCAGGGATGGTTCAAAAACCTGAAGAACATAACAACCTCCCACCACCTTTTCACAAAGAGATATAATCATTAAAAGTCATTCATTATCTATTGCTTATCGTGTATTTAAGGTCGCAGCGCCTATCCCAGCTGCCGTTGAGCAGCCTGGACCGTCACCGGTCGATCACAGGGCCACATAGATATGTCAAAAAGACAAACAATCATGAACTCTTGTTTGCACATCCAGGCGATTTTACGATTTTTTTTCAATTTACCCTCTGTACACTTTTAGACCGTGGGAGGAAACCTGAGTACCCGGAGGAAACCCACACAGACAGATCATTAAAGTCCTTTTTTTTTTTTCAATTTAATCATATTGTTAGGTTGGGGGCCCCTCTTGGGATAGAAAATTAATAAAAAGGGATAATTGCCAGGCTGTTTATGTAATTATTAATTTATTTTTAAGATAGTAGGGAATGCTGTTGCAGTTAAAACATTTCCAAAAATTGAACGAGGACGCCAAATGAAAACTTAAATTACTGATGATAGATATTAGCTTTTTGTGTTCTATCATCAACCTCTCTTTATCCTTCTATTTTTCTTGCCACTATGGCGGAATTTATTACTGTTGCATCCCTAAAAATTTGTTATGTGTACCTTGTTGCCTATTTTAGGCTTCTTTTGTCCTACTACACTTTCCTTTTCTTGCATTGAATGTATATTCATCATGATTCATTTTTGATGTTGTTCAGATGTAGCCCCAACCCCTTAAAAAAAGGAATGATAATAAAAAAAATAAAAAAAAAACATATAGTCACTGTAGGAGGACCCAAGAAAGTGACTTAGAAGAAGAATTATGAGATGAAGAAATACATGAATGTATGAGTTTTGAATGTGTAAATTAAGAAATGCTTGTCACAGTTTAATGTTTCCAGTATACTCAAAAAAACTAAAAGATAAAAGAAGGTTGGGCTAGTCTTATGAAATAGACATTGTGCCATTCTATATGAACAGGTGGATGGGAATAGGTTTTAACAGGGCTTGCGACAATGAAAATGCTCTGTATGGGCTATGCAGTCCATTTCACATCTATTTAAAACAAACAAACAAAAAAAAAAAACATTTGTTCTAGCCGAATGCCTTTAGATTGAGGATTAGATCTCATATTTTAAACATTTCTAACTTGACTCATTTTGATCTTAACCATTTTTTTGTTTTATTTATATTATTCATTACTTTATTCTTTATTTTGATATTCTATTTTGATTCTTCTCCACCCTGTGAACAGGAGCTGTTTTCACCAAAACGGAATTTCCCCCTTGGGGATCAATACAGTATTCTGATTTTGATTCTGATAACCTGGGTTCCTTGGGAATACTGTGACACAAGATGCCGGATCACAGATTATCTCGTCATATGTTTTAGCTCTCCCCATGGGGCAGTTGGATGTCTGCTCCCTCTACGAATGGCTGGCTCACCAGGTACAGCCATCAAAATATATTTCCTAAATCTTGCGCTTTCCAAGCCAATATAGAATTAAATAGCTGAATTGGACAGGTGTTTTTGTAATTTGTAATCACTTTAGTCCATAAAGTATCAAATATATCAGTATTTTCTTCTTCTTCTTCCCCTTTCGTCTTTTCCCTTCAGGGGTCACCACAGCGAATCAACCTTCTCCATCTAACCCTATTCTCTGTATCTTCCTCTCTCACACCAACTACCTTCATATCCTCTCTCACTACGTCCATAAATCTTCTCCTTGGTCTTCCTCGAAACCTCCAATTCCAGCGTCCGTCGGTAGATGACCCAACTATCTCAGTCTGGCTTCTCTGACCTTCTCTCCAAAGCATCTAACATGAGTCGTCCGTCTGATAAACTCATTCCCAATTCTATCCATCCTGGTCCCTCCCTAAGAAAACCTTAGCATTTTCATCTCTGCAATCTCTAGTTCTGCTTCCTGTCTTTTCGTCATTGTAACAGTTTCTAGTCCATACAGCATCACTGGTCTCAGCAGTGTCTTGTACGCCTTTCCTTTCATTCTGGCTGATAGTTTTCTATTGCAGTATCCCACTTTTCTCTACCCATCCCAACCTGGCTGAACCAGTCTCTTCATCTCTTTTCCACACTCTCTGTTGCTCTGGACTGTTGACCCCAAGTACCTGAAATCCTCCAACTCCACTTTCCAGATTTCCTTATACAATACCAGAGCTCCCTTCTTGGCACCCTGTCATAAGCTTTTTCCGAAGTCTACAAAAACACAACGCAGCTCCCTCTGGCCTTCTCTTTACTTCTCTATTAGCATTCTCAAAGTAAAAACTGAATCTGTGGTACTGTTTCTAGGCATGAAGCCATACTGCTGTTCACAAATGCTAACCTCTGCTCTCAATCTAGTTTCCACTACTCTTTCCTGTGACTTCATTGTGTTGCTCATCCACTTTATCCTTCTATATCCTACTCTTTCATTTTCCACATTTATCAGCTCCTCAAAGTACTCTTTCCATCTCCCAATTACTCTTCTAGCATCTGTCAATACATTTCCCTCTCTATCCTTAATCACGTGGACCTGTTGTACATCTTTTACATCGTCAATTCTCTGTTTCACCACCCTGTATAGATCATTCTCTCCCTCCTTACTGTCCAACCAAGCTTACTAGTCATCATACGCCCTTTGTTTTGCCTTTGCTACCTCTATCTTTATGTTACATTGTATCACCCTGTGCTCCTGTCTGTTCTCTTCAGTCCCCTCAATGTCCCACTTCTTTGCTAACTGCTTTCTCTGTATATATACCTGCACTTCCTTATTCCATCACCAAGTCTCCTTATCTACTTTCCTTCCAGATGACACACCAAGTACTCCCCTACCTGTCTCCCTGATCACATTTGCTGTAGTTGTCATCTGTGATCCCTGACCACCCAGAACCTTTTTCAACTCTTCTTGAAAACCATACAACATTACTCCCTTTTCAGCTTCCCCCACTTTGTTCTCTGCTCTGCCTTGTCCTCTTGATCTTCCATGTCACCTAAGTCTTTCTACAAACCACCATCCTATGCTGTCTGGCTACACTCTCACCTACAACTACTTTGCAGTCACTGATCTCTTTCAGGTTACCTCGTCTACACAAAATGTAGTCTACCATGGTGCTCCTACCCCCGCTCTTATAAGTTACCATATGTTCCCGTCTTTTCTGGAAAAAAGTGCTCACTACAGCCATCCCCATCCTTTTTGCAAAAATCTACAACCATCTGTCCCTCTGTTTTCGAATCCTGTGTACCAAATCTACCTATCACTTCATCATCCCCTCTATTTCCTGCACCAACTTGCCCATTGAAGTCTGCACCAATTACCACTCTCTTATCTCTGGGGATATCCTGCATCACTTTATCTAGCTCATTCCAGAAATTCTCCTTCTCCTCCTCTAACTCACATCCCGCCTGCGGGGCATAGCAACTAACAACATTGAGCATCACACCTACATTTTCCAATTTCAGACTCTTAAGTCTGACTGACATTCTTTTCACCTGCAGAACATTCCTAACAAACTCCTCCTTCAAGATAACTCCTACTCCATTTCTTTTCTTGCCAGTACCATGATAGTACAACTTAAAGCCTGCTCCTACGCTTCTAGCCTTACTACCTTTCCACCTGGTCTCCTGGACACACAGTATATCCACTTTCCTTCTCTGCATCATGTCGACCAACTCTTCCTTTTCCTGTCTTAGTCCCAATATTCAAAGTCCCCACTCTCAGACCCAGACTCTTGCCTTTCCTCTTCTCTCTTTGCTTCTGAACACACCTTCCTCATCTCTGTCTTTGACCTACAGTTGCCCAGTTTATTCTAATGTTTGGTTTTAGAAAACATTTTACGCCGAAAGCCCTTCCTGACGCAACCCTCTGCATTTATCCGGGCCCCCCCGAGGTTGGCTCAGGAGAGACTCCAGCCAGTGCTGGCCTGAGGCTGCATTATCAAATATATCAGTATATGTTTGGAATATTCTTGTTCTGTGGTATCGGAGATTCATTCAGTATATTCGGACTTTCAAGACCGCTGTTATGACATCTGAATCTCAGCATATACAGTTTAACAAGGCTTTCTGTAAAAGTTGAAAGAGGTGCATTGCATTTTAAACCCTATTGTCAAGCTGATATATTTGGACTTTGAAAATGCATTTTCTACATCAGCTTGCAACTTTTTTTCGCAAGGAATTGGGAAGCGTGGTCTTGCAGACTCTGTTCATGTATATCCTCAAAATTTGTTTTTAAACAGCAAAGACTCCCATTTGTTTTGTTTTTTTTTTGTCACAACTCAGCAGTGAGGGAATGATGCATGGACAGTCAGACTTCACAGTTAGGCCATTATTTGAATTCTTCTCACTTTTTTTTTCCAGAAACAAACATTTATGATATGTATATTTTGCCATTTTCAAAAGAGAATAAACCCTTGATGGAAATGTTTGTGGGTACAAATTTTCCACAGCAGTGGGTGATTGAGATCAGCTGAGAACTGTGTTGCTAGGAGACACATTTGCGGTTGCTTTCAACTGAGTAATATTGTCTTAAATCAGACCCAGCCTTTGTGCACTTACTGAAAAGGTGGACTGCAACAGTCGACCACAACTGTCGCTCGACTAGTTGCTCATTTAAACAGTATATTGATAACTCAGGAATTTAAGTCTGAAATACGAGATACATGTCATCATTGATTGTTGTCATTTTGACTATATAGCAGAAATAGAAAGGCAATCACCATATATTTCAGAAATCTTACCCAGAAGTATCTTCGTAAACAGTTGTCTTCTGGAACCTGCGTGTGTGTGTGGTTGTGCGTGTCTTAATTTTCAAAACGTCATCATTTGGTACATGAACAGCTATCAAAATTCAAGACACACACACACACACACACACACATGCGTAGGTTCCAGAAGATAACCACCACCAAAGAGACTTAGGGCTGACATTTTCTTAACTCTGAAAATATAGTGATTGCCTTTCTATTTCTGCTCGCCAGTTATTGATAACAAGTGTCTCGTATTTCACACTTAAATTCCTGACTTGTCAATATCTTGTTTAAATTTAGAGCACTTTAGTACTCATTAGAGTCCTACACTCACGCCACCATTTATACAGATGTATTAACCTCTGTTGTTAGCTGTAAATTTTAAATCTGTACTTCAAGCCTTTGAACTTGGACACAATTGTTTTGTTTTTTTCAGTTTTCTAATAGGCCGGGATCATCTTGCCATTTATTTTAATTAAAAAAAAAAAATCAATCCCAGCACCGTTCACCTCATTGCAGCGGCTTGGTGTTAAAGTCAAACATAGCGGAACAACCACCAACATGACAGTTTCACATGACGTGCTGTTGCTTCATTGTAGTTGTTTCTGTCAGATTCCTCCACTGCTTTCCAGGCGTTATGTGTGGGTGGGCTGAGCTAAGAGGACCAGAGATGTCCACTTGAGATTTGCAACATTTTTCTCATATTTGCAGCTGTGGGAGTAAGAAGAAAAAAAAAATGTTCTGTATGATTGTTTCTTGTATGTTTGTTCTATGTGCAGACATAGAGTTCACCTCAGTCTGTCTGCCAGAGCTCACTGTGCTCTTTATTTTCTTTTCTCAATTATTTTAAGCAATAGATTTCACCAATTTGTAATTTACATTTTTTCGTAGGTTTCCGATTTTACCTTGCATCCACCCATTATGATACAACTTTTATTTTAGCACTTCATTCTCCATCTTATTCACAAGTCTGAATGCATCTACAATTGATTTAAATTTAGGTCTTTTGAGGCGCAAGTTAGAATTGCCAATTGGCAGACATGTTATGTAAAAGTCCCTGGAGATTGGTCCCTGGAGATTGTAAATACTGTATATTTGGACATGACTGTAATTGACACTGACCGATGCCAGTTTGCATCCCCAGACTTCCATTTCTTACAGTCTTCTATTTGTTTACATCAGGGGTGGTCGATTCATTTTTACAAGGGGCCAAGTGAGAAACCCGAACGCTGTTGGAGGGCCGAACAACGATAACAAAAAAGCAACACACTTGGATAACCGGAACGAAATAAATATTTTGTCATTCATGTTCTGATTGAACTCAGGCGGGCGGGACAGGGACGCCCAAAGGGCCGCATGTGGTCTCCGTGCTGGAAAATGCCTGGTTTACATCATATCTCACCAATCTGCTGATCATTTGACATGGTTTTAACATTAATAACAATAACATTCATACAGTAATAACATTCAACAAAGCTATAAATTGAATACTGAGGTCTCACACCTCCATTGCAAATGCAATATGCATTCTGCAAAAGGCTTGTAAGTGTACAAAAGCTGTGAGTGGGTGTGGGAAGCCAACTTGTTGAGTCAAGAAGTGTTGTCAGACTTGAGTGGGAGTCTTGCTTGACTGGAGGCAATCATCCACTGCATCATATTTATCAAAGTCAAAAATTGGTGCTGTCAGTGGTTTTAAAAGCTGTCCTTATGGCAGGTGAAGGACTCAGTAATTGACCATGTATGTGTTACGATTACACTCATTTCAACCGGTTCCTTTCTTTTCAAGCACTTTAACTGCAATGACATTAAAAGCCAAAGTGTAATTAAAAACAGTCCAGTTCCAAGACCTTGCAGGGGAGCATGCTGTGCTTCTCACCATGTGCAATCTAAATGGAGCAGAACCATTAATAGCGTTATTGGTTACATCTGTCCACCGGGAAAAAAAGGTGAGAGGAAAATATATTTAACCACCATTCGTTGCCCGCATTGTCAATGCAAATTACTTTGACTTCAAAGTTTTGAAGCTGTAATATTGTAATGGATGACAATCTGCAAGAACATTTAAATGTCAGTTACATAGCAACTAAGTACCCAGGTGATTGGCTCTCTGTAAGAACTGCAGCTTAGTGTTGGTTTTGTTTTGTAAAGAGATGCTAGATATATGCACATAATTGTTCTGACCAATGTCTCATTTCCGTCATATCTATTTAGCTATCCCGCTGATTACGGGGATTAGATTTTATAATAATAATAATAATTAATCCTTTATTAATCCCCGTGGAGAAATTCATTCTCTGCTATTAACCCATCATGGATGAACTATGAGCAGTAGGCTGCCGTCCACTAGCAGCAGGGGAGCAGTTAGGGATTCATTGTCTTGCTCTGCGACACTTCGACACATAAGGAGGAGCCGGAAATCGAACCGGAAATGTTCTGTTCCTCCGAATGCATTTGAAGACGCACTGTCTTGTCTGTGGAGATTCTCTGTCATCCAGTTCATGGTGAATTCTTGTCGAAATCATCTTGTCATGGCAACGGAACTTGAATTTCTTCACTCGAAGACGTTTCCCCCCTTATCCGAGAGGCTTCTTCAGTTCGAATGGCCTGTTGAGAGTTCACAGCTTTTAAACTTCTTGTGTGGTCTTGTATTCTGGGAATATAAGAACCCACTCTCTTGTCCCATGGTAGCTGGAATAGTTTTAATTTGTACTCAAAAACATCACTTTTACACTGAGGGATGAAAAGCTAAATTTCACAAAATTGGTTCAAGGACTTAGATGTTTGTGGAGGTTCTCAGTCATCCAAGTCATGGTTAATCTTTATCCAAAGTTCCTTTCTTCCCTAGAAAGCATTCAACTCTCACGCCAGAGGCTTCTTCAATTCGATGCGAGGAGTTTGCATAAATAACTACCAGTGTTGAGGGCTGGTCTAAGTTATGATGGCTTGTTTTGTTAATGACAGAGTTGTTTTGCAGAAACTAGGTTGAACTGGGTTGTGGTGTTAAGGGTGTCCGGGTGAACCAAATTAACACTTCTTGGGGTTTACCTGTGTTAAAATTTGATCAGGTACAGCTAAAATTCTGATCATGGGTGATTTTAAGGTTGCAGATAGACCTAGTGTGTATTTGGATCCCAGTACAGAATTTCACGTGGGCAAAAGGTTATGCTTAAGGCATCCTCTGATCATAGACAGTTTTTCCGTTTTGACATGGATAGCTTCTTTGGCTCCTCTCTTAAACCATCTGACTTCTCTCGGCAGAATGCGAACGTTGCTGTCTTCAAAGCAGCGGCCCTTGTGCTTCAGGTGTAGGTGAACTGTGCAGTGAGAAACCTCTTCCTGATTCCTCCGTATGTTTGCGGAGAAATCGCCGATAAAGCTGACTTTGACTTTGAGTGCTGTCGTAAAAGCGGTGGCTCTCTCGTGTTGGGACATTCGTTTGTGCGGAGGTTGTTTTGTCCGCTCAATCTTTGGCCTGGGTGAGCTGTCCTTGGGGTGCGCCGGTCTTTGCCTCAGGGTACTGTGGGGTTTGAAGTGTACCGGTATTGGGTGTATCTTGAAAAGAATTTTTCTTCTTCTGAAAAACTCAGAAGGTTTTTTTGCTAGCGATATGTTTTTTGATGATGTAGCTTTACTTGCCAGGCATCATGTGCATACCAATCTAATCATGTCTTCGCATGACTACAGGAGAGTATGTGCATAACATTGTGCATGTGTGTCTCTGTGCATGAAAGCTCATCTCTTTTATGGCAACCTATCCTTTGTCTGCCACTGACAAGCGTGACCACTGTCCCAATCTCCCTCAATGTAGTTTCATGCATGGATGAAAGTAATCATTATGCATCTGGACACAGTGACAGTTTCTCAGGCAATGATGGAGGATATCGAGGTGGTGTTGAAAAAGTCCATTACTATTTGTGTGAATAATAAACATGAATATAACACTGATCATATGGTTTTCAGCTTTAAGACATGTGACATTAAACAAATGTGAATTTTAATTTGCTGGATATATTTTCATTGATTTTTGAGTGGTTTCTGCTGTTACAGGTTTATACTTCTTATACTTGCCCTTGCTTATTTTCTTCCAGCTGTGGAAGCCTTTACTTCAGCTATCCTCAGATGTATTCTGGCATTAATTGAAGATTTTGGCAGAGATGTTTGGCTTGCTTTTCTCTCCATGTTTTCAGTTTCACAACCACTCAGTTTGCTTTTGAGTTGAGAGCTGCAATTCAAATGGAAGTGATTCATACGACCTCCCATTTCAGAAGTACAGGTAATGCTGCTGTCTGGGACACAAACAAGCTTAACCAGAACAAAACCTAAAGTTAGAATATTTCCTTTCCAGGTGACCACTAGATAGAAGACAAAGTTTGTCACAATTGAATACACAAATAGAGCTTGTATTTGGTTAGAAAGCACAGCCTGGATATAGTATTCATGAGATGATTTTATAAATGGAGTATAAATAGTCACCTGTCACTTTATTGAATAGTCAGTTATAGTCAGGTTTTCAGTAAGGAAAAAAAAAAAAAAACGTGGACAAGTCATTCAAATCCCGAACCGATCTGAAAATCTGAAAAATATTATTACCACATGCAAAAGTGTGATGTTTTGGAGTCTGCTCTTGTTCTTGTTGTTGAGTCTTGTAGAAAGCAGTTTAGGTGGAAAAAAATGTTTCTGTTACATCAAAAGCTGAATAGATGATGGCCCGTGCAATGCCGTTTACCTTTCTCATCAGTAATACATTTTCTCATCGCAAATTCATTTCACTTCCAATAAGACATAGGAGTGAAGAGGTACTTTCTCGTAGACACATTTTTTAAAGTAATATATCCTCTTTGGTACCACAAAAAAAGATACAAACATATCCCTTATAGCGAAAAAGCCAAACATCTTTCTATTTTCTCAGCCCTAAAAAAAGAAGTTTAAAAACTATGAATTCATTTTCAGTCATTGGTCTGCAGCCGGCATCCATTAGCCAATATTCAGGCATAAAGTGTTTGAAATGAGTGTTAAACAGAAACAGCAAGAGAAACACCATGGGAACAATATGCCTGCAGTTTATGACAGGAGGGAGATGACTGATGTGACTTAGCATGTTGGGATGATTGTGTTTGACATAATCAGATAATTACTTTAATATGGATGGCTGCCTTCAAATTAAAAAAAAAAAAAGAACAAAACAATGATTGAATATTATTTCCCTTAGAATTCATACATAGAAATGAATACTGCTGTTTCATTTATCTGAAGCATTAAGGCCACTGTTTACCGTTTTGGCCTCTTGAAGAATCACAAAACAATACAAAGACAGGACAATGAAATTAATGACTATATGATTAAACAGTAGATATGTGGTTAATAACACGATAAGTCCATAAATGCGGAAGTTAATGATATTTTCCTTTTCAACTGATTGCTCATTTACATTTGAAGTGACTTCATTAGGCGTGATGGAACATGTTAAATTCATGAATATAATATCACACGAGCATGTATCATATACTGTATCTTCATCAATACGTTAGCACATGTGAGCAATTACGATTGCATGTTATCTTGATCAGCTAATTACCCATCCAGTGTACCGAAACTAATACATTCAACTGTAACTTTGTGGTAGGTTAAATGAATATCTTGTGTCCTAACCTCAGGGTACATTAAAACCTATAATTTTTTGAACAATAAACTCAAAAAAAGGTCATGTTGTTGCAGATGAATTATATCTATTGAGTCAGCTTAATAGTATTTAGCTCATTAGATACATTGTGTAGTAATGAATAGTTTTAAATTTAATTATTAAATCAAGTTCAATTTGTCCGATGGAGAACATAATCATAGTCTACATTTTTAGTTACAACCTATTTTGATATCTCATGCTCTATGTGTTTTGACCTTAAACATGCTTTATGTCGAATTCCTAACCAGCACGTTATTGTTTTCCATTTCCTCGGGAAAAGACATTTTAAGTGTGTAGTTGTGGCTGAAACCCTCTTGATTATTACCCCCTGCATTTTTTTCATTATTTTTTTATTGTATATAATAAAACGCAAGCAACCGTTATTGGCTCCTGCACTCACTGAACTTGTGTACAGTGGGTTTTCATTCAAGCGGGAGTTTATTTAATTTTTTCAGTCTGCAAATAAACAGTCCTTTCACATTATAGTATCATTATGTATGTCAGTTTTCCAACCAGGAGCAGTTGATATATATTTAAAAAATTTCCGTAGGCTAAAGCATGTAATGGATATTCAGAAATCATCTATTAGTTCATTAAAAAAAATAAAATGAATCAAGCAAATAAATAGCAATTATGGGAAATCAATCCAATCTTCGTTGTGGATTATCTTTGGTTTTATCTGCTCCGATTAATGTGAATTACACCCCTCTTTGCCTCTATGTTATTTTGTCAGTTTAAAACTTGTGATTATAGCTTGAAATAGTTTGTGCCATCTGTCTGCTGTGTATCGTAAATGACTCTTACTATTATTACAAGCGCTACATTGGTTATGATGCTAATGAGGCATCTTAAGTGACATGCTAATTTACCTCCTACTATTATAGCGTTAGTGAATGAATAGAAAAACAGATATCGCAGTTAAGAGGCTATTTTTTGTCATTTTACTTGCTAATTCACTGAAATTCCCACTCAACTCGGAGCAAGGGGACACAGTTGGTTGAAATTACACATATCCATGCCCAGTCATTTCCTTATTTTCTATTAGTTGTTATTTCTAGCCGTTGCTGTTTCTGCTGTTGTCGAATTGAATTATGTTGAAATTTGTTTTGGGCAGCTGTTCAGCATCTACATGGAGATTCAAAAAGTTCATTATGGCCTTTAGTGAAAATAGTCTTGACCGTTTTAGCCTGGGCTTTTGAGGCTTCATAGGCATGTCTAAAAATATAAATAAATGACATTATTTTTGTATCTCAGTACTGGCACAATGAATTTCAAGAGAAAAAATCAATATGTGTTCAAAAGAAGAGAACGCAAATTATTTTCGGGTTATAGAATTTTATATAGGTGAACCCTGACTTTAAGTGCCTCTAAGGTAAGTGGCCAAAGGAATATATATATATATATATATATATATATATATGTGTATATAGCAAGCAGTTGGTATTAGAGTAATTGATTTATTTTCAATTTATGCTTTTTTTCACAGAGTGGAACAGAGGCGTAGTGCTTAACGTTTCTACCTCACAGCATGAAGGTACTTGGTTTCGCCCCTGTTCCTGTTTTTTTTTTCCTTTTTCGATTTTTTTTTTTTTTTGTTTTAAGTGCTGAAGGAAATATCCTTATTCTTCAATGACAGCCTGGATCACTGCCTATATCACTAAACAATGAGTGTTCTAAAAACCCTTCGTTTTTCCATCCGTCTTTCCCCTCCACTAAGGGTTGCAGGGGATGCTGGAACCTATCCTACCCTATTTTAATTTGCCAGATGTTTTTGAACTGTGGGAGGAAAGCGGAGAACCCTAAGATACCTTTGTCGGAATCGCACCAGGGACCTGGGTCCTTCATGCTGTGAGGCCGAAACAATATCCACTGTGCTACCCGCTCCATTTTTGTCTTCTGTAAATCAAACATGCTCTATTAGACAGAGATCAGCTGACTGACTTCATATTCTAAGTATATTCCTCTCCTTAGAGAAAGCTGGGATGCCTACAGAGTATTTTTGGGTTTATGATTCATACTGCAAATCTGTCTTCAGGTTTACAATATTTTGACAAATCTAACACGACAGTATTGCCTGTCAGCATCAGATCACCAATAAACATCAGTAACCAAGTTTAATTTTAGAGCCGTAGACAGCGATAAATATCTGACATATTTGAAAGATGATGTTGGAAGCTTTGAATCATGGCTATCTTTTCTCCTCCCACAATATCTCTTTCATCATTTCTGACCAAAGAAGCAAAAGAAGCCTTTGACCAAAGGTAGATCTTTCATTTGCCTCATAACCTCTTTTTTTTCAACATATTGATAATTAACAAATACAAAGTAAACATGCTTCAAGGGTAACACACTTCAAATTCATGCTTCAAATGCAATAATAGAAGGCATAGTGCCTCTCATGGTCCCAAACTGCTACTACATTTAAGTTTTGTCTGAGGAAGGACTTGACTTTTTGTGTCATTTTTATATTTTCTAAAACTTGGAATGACAAATCAGAGTTACTGGCCCCTACATTAGTTGATCAAGGGCTTACTCCTACCATTTCCGTCCAGACTGAAGTCCAAAAGCAGTGTTTCAATGCTTTTAAAATGCAAGTGGCAAAATAGTGATGTGTTGTTCATTGTAATGTCACAGCAACTTTCCGGGGTTGCAGTAATGGAAAGAAGCTTTTTCTTTCTAAACTACGAAATGAATATAAGTGTATTATTAAACTCAAAGGTTTTTGGCCTTTCCATCAACTTTTGCCTACACTGTCAATGTGCTACTGGATGGATTCTCCCAAAAAAAAAAGGAAAATAGAATCAAATACACCAGTGTAAACAATTCCACCGATTCCTGGTGTTCATTCATTGAAAATTTTGTAGTTACGACAGATGTTGATCATCGTTGATATTAAGCAACGATGTTTTAACGAAGAACAGAGGGTTGTTCATGTTAGTATTATATGTGTAATATCCCACTCTTTTTTCATACGTCTATTTCTGTGTGCGAGTTTTTTCTCTCCCATTTATTATATATAAAGTGCACCAAGGTGTGTTAGTCGTTGTTTTCTTGAATTCTTGCATCTTTATTTCATGATCCACTGACACACAATTCATCCCCTGTTCATAGTTGTCTCATGACAGCAAGACTGACACACACATATGTCACACACACACACACACACACACAACACACACACACACACACGCACACACACAATACACGCTGTTGCCAAAGAAGCCAAAGAAGGTAAAAAGACAGGATCAAATGGTTTTGCTTTGTTATATTATCATCTGTCTCACTCACAGGAAATATACTGACATATGGACAAAAAATAATGACAGTGTCTGTTTACATGTCTTTTTAAACAGATTTTAATGTAGGTATGGCTGTGAGAATCAGATACTCTTTTTTTTCCTTTTATACCATCTTTTCAAGAATTTAGCCATGTTTTAGAGACTGTTGACTGCTGACTGACTCTCTCAATGCAAATTATTAAAGCTTGGTTAAAGTTTGATTATTACAATGTCACATCCCTCTCACTGCAGATATGTGACTTCTTTACTTCTTCTTTCCTTTTATTGTTGTCATCTCATACATATTAACTGTGTATCAAAGCTGGGAAAATGGGATCACAATGAAAAAACATGATCAATGGATACCTGCTGTGGCCATTTTCACTATAAGTCATAACAGTCCTGCAAACAAAGATAACATATTGAAAGAGCTACTGTGAGAGTTGAGATTTGGAAAGTAAAACAATAACATATACTGTCAAAATTCAAAATATATAGTCAGTCAACTCCAAACCCTGTAATACAACTGCTCAGACTGAACTCATCTAACAGGTACATAACATGTCCTTCCACTGTAAGACATATCAAATAAAGCTGCTAGTCACAAAGTGAGGTGTTTTAAACATTTGCCCTTTTGTGTCTAAAAGACAAAATCAAAATGTTTACATTGAAGGGCAAATGTGAGCGCTTTCCAATTGGAGGCGATTTAGACAAAACTGTGTTGCTGACTGAAAATGAATTTACCTTTTGAACTGAACCAGGGCTTTCTCTTAATGCAGGCTCTAAAAAGTTTTCATAAATTTAAAAGACCTTGATATTACGTAGTAAAAGTTGTGCAAAGCCTTTGCTAAAACGGTGAGGCTGGTTTGAACCCGTGACATAGGCATGGAGGCTCGGATCTTGAAATGTTGATTATCAATCAGTATAATATCATGGCAGATGAGGCAGTCATGCTTTTTTTTTTGAAAGGATTTGAAACATCTGCATGGTCCATGGAGGCATATTGTTCTGTGATTGATGGATAATCTGTGCGGTTTGTCCCCTGGAGATTATTGGAAATACATGCAAATTATTCCAGCGGGATCACTCAAATAGTCCTGCAATAGCTTCATAAAGATAGGAAAATTTTATAGTAAAAAAGTTATCTACCTTGAATGCAGAATTGTAGCATCATTACATTGTTGTGTCACAGATACTATCCAATTTTATGGTAACCATGGTTACTCATTAGCTGCACATGAGAGGGAAAGTTATAGTCCCCATGATAAAATTAAACGTGGCAGATTTCCATGTACCGTTTGGAAGATAATTGCCAATTCTTAAATCTTTAAAGATTGGCATTTTTCTGTTGTTACTTACATTTGCATCTCTCAAGGCTCTTCTAAAGGGGCTGCTTAAAACATAACCATACTGAGTGCTCAATTTAGTAAAATGTCACGGTAAAATATAGTCATCACTAAATGTCAGATTTTAGATATACATTGTTTGATGTCTGTCAGATATTTGAGGATAATGTCAGATAAAACTTAAACTTTTTTTTTTGTGAGGGTGTGTGAATAAGTGAATACACAACACAGTTTTACATCAAGATCCTGCAAATCTTCCAAATATTTTAGTTTTTTTTTTTTTTTTCAGTGTTTCTACTATAGCAATCAAGATTACATTTTTTTAATGGGATGATTCTACTATTGCAGCAACTCAAATGAAAGAAAGCAGATCCAAAGAAATTGATGCGTCATGGTTGAATATAATATTCTGACTGGTCTCAAAAAGTAAATGATAATCATATACATAAATGATGGTCATCATCTATAAGGCTCTAAATATCTGAATTCACATCTTAAATAAAATCTGAAGACTGATGAAAAAATAGCAGTGTTAATGAATCCAGGAAACAAAGTTAATTGTTGTATGGACGAATAACAGAACACTATTATGTTTCTACCTCACATCAACTGCAGTGTTAATAGTAATTTTGGAGATAATTAGCACAACCTGCTGATCATAATGATGAACCAACTGGAATTGTAAATGCCATGGATGCAAGCCAGTGATAACAATTGCCATATTTTTGTGAAGAATCTCAGTAATCTTTTTTATTTAATATTTCCCTGGTGACATCGAAGTGAAGTGCATCTCAGCTTTGTAAAAACAAAGTTGTGATGAAACTAAGCTGCAGGATGACTGAAGACAAAAGAGGTTTTGAAAATTATTGGCTTATTATTTTTCTTTTTTCAGTAATATAATGACTTTTAATCAGGGCTGCTGAAATATCTCCTGAGTCTTAAGGTTTAAATGTTGAAAAAAAAAAAAAATTAAAGGACAAAAAGTGAAGAGATGTAAATTCAGTAATTTAGTTTTGTAAGTTAACAATAAAGAGACATTGGCTGTGCTCGCCGTTTTGGTCGAAGACCTGTATTCAAATTTAACAGTTATCCAGACAGGAAGGGAGTGGATACCTTTAAACCAATTGCTATGGCAACCTTGCATCTTCACTGCTTGACTTTATGTGAATGAAATGTCATGTTACTGTACGGTTTGTTTGCATACATGGGTCAGTCACCTACCCAGTGGTTTAGAAAATGACTTACTCTGACCTTAGTCTCAGCCAATGGTGTGCAGGAACTGCATGCCCTATAAACTGCACAATAAGCCCAGCAACTGGCAGGTAAAAACATACGTACTGGGAAAGGTCACTGTAAACCGTAAAGGTCAACTTTTAACAGGATTAAAAATGATTCATGTGATCGCAGTGTTTTTCACACCCCTTTAGACAGGATACTTCCTCACTTTACTGTTATGAACTGGTAAATATATATATATATATATATATATATATATAACTTTCCCAACACACAAACTTCCTCAAGGGCAGTGGGTCAGTCTTGAGGACCCTTAAGCAGAAGCTGCTCAACTTGTGTGGTGTCTTAGGTCCTTCTCTGTAAAATGAATTGACATCCATCCTCGGAGTTCCAATGGGGTAGAGGTTTGTGTATGTGACCCTGAGAAAATATTGTCCTTCCTCCTATCGGCATGTGTCTATATGTGTGTGCATGCCCCGCATTTGCATTTGTGTATGAGTCCTGAGACTGCAGGCCATTTTATTATCTAAATGGGTCCAGACGGCACTGGGCTGGAACCAATCACACAGACCTGCTGTGATAGGAATCCTAGGGGACAGTATAAACTAAGTTCCTTCACCATCCTGGCTCAAATGTGGCTCTTCTTTACTTCACAAGCACACAAATCATCCAAAATGACCATTTAGTCGTACCAGTGCCATCTTATTGTCAAAAAGAAGAACACTTGCTGCATTGTTTTGTAGTGGAATACAGAACAATACCAAATGCCTTTCCCCTTACATCCAAATCCACAAATATTCACTGCAAAATATATTTGTTCACATCCAGATTTTTCCATCTATTTCTATTTTGCTCAATGAAACTATTTGAACTGATGAATTTTATCACAGTTAAATAACCACACAATAATTTTGCTTATTCATTTTCTTGTACTGTATACAGATCTGCCTCAGACTTACATAGAAAATGAAAACAAGGTTATAAACATCTGATATCATATATTGAGCGACAACGTTTCTGGGGAGAAGGAAAATTATGGTCACGAAAGGACTTTGAATGTCCGTTAAATGACCGCTATTACTTTTCAGAGACGAATGCATCAAAATAAGGTGCCGATCCATCAACCATCACATAGGGTTAAAAAGCATGAGGTCATTTGCTGCTATATAGTGGCAAAAACAAAACCATACAAGTTTCAACCCCATCAAAAGAATTTATTACTTTTACCATTAATAAAGAGACCAAATATGTCATAAAGCAAGCTTATCACATTCCTTATTCAAAATGCTTAGAGGGTTTGAGAAATATAAATCCTTGATTTATAATCTCAATAAGCCCTTGTGAAGTTTTCACTGAATTCAAAGAGAGTTCCACACAGTTTCAAATGAGTGCCGTTGTCTGTGGATATGATAGGGTACGTGAGGAGAGGAGGTTGTGCCGCTAAATGTTTCATATGGTATGAATTAAAAATGTGTGGGTCCCCAAGGAAGACAAAATAAGGCAGGTAGGAAGAATAGATATTGAACACTGGCAGGGATCACTGATTGTGTGGGTGTCTGTGTATGTGAGAGAGAGAGATAGACACACACACACACACACACACACACACACACACACACACACACACACACACGTGCATGCATGTGTGCAGTTAGGTTGATTTTCCTGCAAAGCCATTGGGCACAAATGCAGAGGCCTCTGTATTGCAAATGGGCAAATACACAAATAAACACAAACACCATGGACGCAGTGAAACATGATCACACACACTCGCCCACTCATGCGTGTCAGTAAAGTTGATGATCTTACGGCGTAATTCAATTCAAACAGTGCCCTGCTCGTGCTTTCACACCCATTTTCCCTCAAATTTATGGTGGGATCAAAATCAATTTAACCATGTTTTGAAGCTCCTTAATGCAAATCAATATCACAATGGCTTGCAAAAATCTCAACCGTCGAGTGGGAAAGATAGAGGGAGGGAATAAGGCACAAAAATACTGTACACACAGAAAACTCAATGATTCAATCTTCATTCACAAATTCATGCACTACATCATATATGAATCCAGGTTTTTCTATTCAATTCAAACAATCACACACTTCATCTCTTGTATGAAAAAGTCTTCGATGAACATAACCTCTCAGATTCCTAAGACATCTCAATTTTTGTTAAATTCTGGCATTATAGTAAACAAAGGAATGTTATTCAAATTTGTTGACACCCCTTAGCGGTAACTTTTTCTATGTGTGAAGGATAGTTGTCAAGATGAAATTACCTAGCAGGGCTCTGCAGCCCAATGGAACAATCGCAAATGAATGTTAGAGAAGCTTTAACTAGATTAATTTTGCATGGAAAGGTAAATCTCTTGTCACTAGTAGCTCTCAGACCTGCCATTTATGAACATTTTTTTTCAGTGTAAACAAACATTCGAGGTGACGGCGTTTGGGAACCACACAGATGCGAAGGAGCAAAAGTCAGAAGTAGAAACCTACTGATTAGACTGAAGGAAATTTGTTCCTATTTCCAAGTCATGTTCCAAGACTTGCATTGAGAGCCACTGTCACAATTTGAAGTTCGAACCGCATCACGATTATTTTGGAAGATTAGCAACAGTGCTTTTGATCGAGTATTTTGTTGCCCTGTTTTTTTCCCCCTTTTTTCACTATTTCATACTGATATTTATGCAGTTTTTCCAGTTAATAGTATTAGCATTATTAGTAGTCCTTTTCTGTGCACAGCTTTAGCGTGACGGACGTGAAACCCAGAGAGAGCTCCCATTATACTTTGTGGGTGTCCAGTAGCTGTCATCGCATATTGAACTAGGAATTATCCTTTGACCTAATTCATCAGCAGGGTATTTCTATCTGCAAAACTTCTTCTAAGTGCATTTGTGTTTTTGCCAGCAGTCACTGCGGTGATTGATGTAAATATCACCAGAAGGTGGTGACCTAAATTTTCCTTCGTTGCTCTGCTGCCATTTGATTGACTGATAAGATAATTGCACAAAAAAGTAGGTGTACGGAATGCCCAGGGATTGTATTTGATGAAATCAGAGTTGCTTTAAATATGCATCATAATTCCAAAACATTATAAAAAGCATCGTATATGAAGGTTAAGCATATGCACTCACAACATTCCTAAAAGCAACTCAGCCTTTTCCGTCTGTAATATAATTCAGGGGTTTGCTTCGCGCCTCCCTTATTTGGATGAATAAACTACCACCGGTCCTAAGCAAGAGAATATCCGTGATGTAAATGAGTACTGAGAGAGGTAGGACTGGACTCTCCGGGAGAGTGAGCTTTCCTTGAATTAAGTCTGGGAAATGAGTGTTGGCTTTAATGGGTTCATTAAGGAGTTTGCCAGCAGCCTGCTCTTGCTCAAATGGTCCTTCTTTCAGTAAATTCCAAAAAAGTTGATTTTAATTGGGAAAAGAGGTGAGCAGGCTTAGTCAGATTACCAGGTGGTGTGCACCGGTCTGTGTAAGCGAAGAGGCAGACACGCAACTACTGTGTCGTGCCGTAGCGGAAATCTAACAATATGACAGACTTGGGGGACAGCGGATGAATTAACGTCCAATGTTCTTTTGAGTTGATCTCAAGGTAAAAACGTCATGAGAATAGGTTCAATTCCTTTTTTTTTTCATCCTTCAACTCTATAGTCAAAATGAGATCATATATCTATCACCCATTGTTTAAATGCTGCAGTGCAGTGATTCTATGTCTATGGATAAAATGGGAATTTGGTTTTGGGTGCCGCACGTGTTTGGCCGAGCACCACTCATTCACTGTTTCCGTTTGCAAACAATTACTAATGAAAGTCGGCGATATCGCCACAACGGTGTCAGCACCAGTTGGATCACTCTGGAGGCTGTTTCAATTTATCAGGAACAGGTCATCGAGTTGCTGCAAAAACCAACTGGTTTTTGGTGCAAGACAGGGAAGGATCAGGAGAACCTTAAATCAACACAACTCTATCTAGAGCAGTATGACAGTTCTAGTTTCAGGTCTTTATTCAATTTTTGCCATTTCATTTAATTCCTGTTTACCAAATTGCGCCCATCCAGATTAAGAGCCGTTGACTGTGTAAGGTATTTGTAGCCTAAGCTGTGGAATGCTATCAGTAAGTATAAAGAGAAAGGTATTTAATATTTCTGAGAATTTTTCAGTTCTTGTCTTGTGATAAGGTGCTTGAATTTTGTCTGAAGCAGCCTACACAGGTAGACACATTAGGCTTGAACTTTGCATTGTGCAGTAGTTTGATTTGGTGCACAACATCTGGCATTTTTGCAAAAGGCAGGGAGAGGAATACACTGACATTTGAACAATCTTGCAGTCATTCATTCATCCCCTTTTCTCCATTGCGCCCTCTCTGATTCTCTCTGTAAACCAATACCGATCCCAAGCAGCAGAGTGCCTGACTGAGTGCCTGTCTGGTAGACACACAAACTGTGCCTGGTGGTGGATTAATGTGGTTACTATTGAATCCCCGGGTTAGGAATCGATCTCTCCATCCGTGGGATGAATGAATAAGGAGGTCAGATCTGTATCATTGCCTTTGGATCTGAAAGTAAAGAAAAGCGATATGAATGCAGGGATATAAATTTAGAAATGTTTAGAAATTGGAAGACCCCTCATAATGTATGTATGGTATACAGGATTGTCTTAGACAATTTGAATATTGTTATTAAGTTCTTTATCTTCTGTAATGCGATTAACAAAAATGTCATACATTCTGGATTCATTACAAATCAACTGAAATATTGCAAGCCTTTTATTATGTTAATATTGCTGATTATGGCTTACATTTTAAGAAAACTCAAAAATCCTATCTCAAAATATTAGAATTTCATGAAAAAGTATTTTTTTTGTTTTTTCAATTGCATTGCAGAAGATAAAGAACTTTATCACAATATTCTAATTTTGTCAGAGACAGTCCTGTGTATGAAATAATCCAAAACTCCAAAATCTCTTCTTTACTATTCTCTACCCTATTTTTGATGAGCCCATTCTACCATTGTGTCATTGCACCACCTATGAAGTTCAATGTTTTGTTTTTAACAGAAATGCATTTCTCTCTCTCCCTCACACTCTCTCTGCCTCCCTTTCCCTGTGTGTGTGTGTGTGTGTTGGTGTGTGTGTGTACAGTTTCTGGTTTACTCATTTGATTCAAGTTAATTGCGTCTTTGGGCTATGTCTCTGCTGATCACCTGTTTCCATTTGTACGATGGATGCTCATTACTTCTCTATTAAATCTACCCTAATTTAATTCTCCACTCTGATTTTGCCACATGTCTTGAACACACCACTCTGATAAGCTATAGATTGAAGTGGATCAAGACATATGAGTTTATGAATAGCTCAGCCTCACTTATACTTCAATCACAGTGTGATTGTGAGTATGTTGGATCTGATTGTGGAGTGAAGGATGTGATGGCCCATTAAGTCATTTTTGTGTTTCTTCATCATTGTAGGCAGATGTGGAAATTTGATAGTGAGCGACAGATACGAATGGAATTTCCACAAATGACCCTTAATTTGTGCCTAATAATCCAGTTATACTGCACAGAAATATACATTTCCACTTTAACAAAACCAATAGCAAAACAAACAAACAAAAACAAGCTACTTGAGTAGTGAGTAGTTTGTGCTCTGTGACTGATGTTATATATATATATACATGATGTATATATTTATGACTGGCCTTTTTGACCCTGAATTGACAACTTGACAGGAGATGTTCAAATTGACAGTGAAGCTTATAAAATGTCCTCAGTTATATTATGTATGCCCTCCTGATCATAACACAGTCAAATATCATAGAGGGTTATTGTTTTGACTTTGCTATTTTGCTGTATAATAAAATAAATTTGCAGTGTCTTGACTAAACGCTCTGAAATGCTATATTGGTGCGCTGATGTTTGTTGTGAGAAATCAAAGTTTCACAATATGGTTAGAGAGAAATTCAAATAACGTAAGATATGTAATCCTGCCATGTTTCTTCATGTTTTCATGTGACTGACCAGAGAATCCAATTTCCTGTTGATGTTAGGGCTCCCAATGATAATGTTATTGATATGGTTGTAATATTGCCTCTCTGGTCAGCCAGCTGAGTTGCCATGACCATGCACAACGATGCCTTTGAGGACAAACTTTATCAGAACCCTAGAAAGAGTCAATTTTGTTTACCTTTGAATTTAATTAAAAAGGTTTCCTCAGAGTATACCAACCCCAAATCACTAATGGATGCAGGCTAACTAACTGGAATGGACAGTTTGCACTGTCCTCTTGAAATGACTTTGTCAAGAAATTGTATATTGTTATCTATTGCCTCCTGAAGCTGAACACGCAGTGGTCATCTTTCAACGTTTAGTTTTACCATCCATCCATCTTCCCCCGCTTATTCGGAGTTGGGTCGTAGGGTCAGCAGTAGTGAGGCCCAGACTCTCCCCCCCCCCCCACATGGTCCAGCTCTTCTGGGGAGACCCCAAGGCATTCCCAGGCCTGGAGACATAGTCTCTCCAGCGTGTCGTGGGTATTCCCCGTTGTCTCCTCCTGGACATGCCCGGAATACCTCCGCGGGAGGCATCCTAACCAGATGCCGGAGCCACCTCATCTGATTCCTCACTATGCGGAGGAGCAACAGCTCTCCTCCAAGATCCTACTGAATAAGCGAACTGTTCACCCTATCTCTAAGGGTAGTCCAGCCACCCTGCGAAGGAAACTTTGGCCACTGGTATCCACAATCTTGTTCTTTCAGTCACTACCCACAGCTCGTGACCATAGGTGAGGGTGGGAATGTAGATCGACCGGTAAATTGAAAGCTTTGCCTTTTGGCTCAGCTCCCTTTTCACCACGACGGACCGGTACGGAGTCCGAATCACTGCAGACGCCGCACCGATCCACCTGTCGATCTCCCACTCCATCCTTCCCTCTCTTGTGAACAAGAACCTGAGATCCCTGAACTCCTCCAATTGGGGCAGGACCTCTTCCTCGACCTGCAGTGGACATTCCACCCATTTCCGGTTGAGCACCATGGTCTCAGATTCGGTAGAGCTGATCCTTATCCTGGCCGCTTCACACTCGGCTGCGAACCATTTCAGTGAGAGCTGGAGATCACTTGACACCTTTGGCCCATCCAGTGGGTGGTGAGTTCCTTCAGGCTGTGCCCGGCCGAGCCCCATGGATGAAGGCCTGGCCACCATGCGATCACCACCGTGCCCCGTCCCCAGGCCTGGCACCTGGGGGGGAGGCACCGGTGACCCGCTTCCGGGCAAGGGAAAACTGGGTCCAATGATTGTCTTTTTCATGGGGGGGGGCTTCTGAACCACACTTTGGCTGGTCCCTCACCAGGGACCTGTTTGCCTTGGGTGACCCCTCCAGGGGCATCAAGCTGCTGACTACACAGCTCCCAGGATCAATGGGATGAGCAAACCCCTCCACCACAGTAAAGTGGCAGCTCACGGACGGGATGTCTAGTTTTTGATGAAATCAACTGAGATCAAATGCACCGTTTCAAAGTTTCATAACAAAAGTACTTTGAATTGAATCTAATTATTCTTTGGATGTGTGATAAAATATTACCAGGTATAGTGGCATTTCTTTTCATTTATTGTTTAAGACTTGGTTAATGACTTGAAATCCAGTCCATTGTCACTTGGGCTGTCAGAACTTGTTTTAATTAATTTAAAGAGCTGTTTCAGCAAGGAATTTGGGGCAGCATAGCTCAGGCGTTAAAAGCGTTTGTCTTGGAACTAAAACTTCCTGGATCGATTTCTGAGCTCCTCCTAGGCCACCGAGGTGTTGTTGAGCCAGACACTGAACCCATGACTGCTCTCCAGGCAACGCTTAGTCGCTGCTCACAACTCATGGATCATTCATGATGGGTCAGAGAACAATGAGTTATAAATAATAGTTGTGAAAAATAATTCCTAAAATAATTTTTAAAAGATACAAAATTGCCTCTTCATGACATGAATCATCCGAAAACCATGCAATCATTTTTTTTTTTAATTTATTTTTTTATTTTCATGATCTTACTTTATGCACTAATAAGGTAAACTGCACGCAATTTTGGAAACTCCATAGTCTATCAGTATCTTCTGTGAAGATACAGGCCACCAGGGTCATAGGATGACCTTCATGCTACTATAATGCATACATGCTACTATAATGCATATTTCTGCCCATGCAATTTCCTCAGCTCAGTTAGGGTTGTCTCAATTTGAGTTTCAATCATTCAAAGAGCATTAGTCATCAAAAAAAAATTCAAATGACCAGCACACTTCAGCAAACCTACCTAACGTCTTGTTTTTTTCAGATTATTTTGAGGAATCCCACTGTTTTTTTTTTGTTTTTTTTTCTTGCCTGCTTGCTCAGATTAAGTCTTGCCCGTCAATCCAGTGGTTCGGGTATTCAGCAGCGGCCCGTGTCTCCTTTCTTGAGCTGCTGGATTAGTCCTGCAGTCACGCAATGACCTTGACGACCACAGCTCCTCTCCATCTGCCATAGAGAGAAGCGAATATACAGTGTGAATCATTGCAGCAAGGCAAATCTCTCCCCCTGGTTGGCAGATGAACTGCTGGTCTGGGCAGCTGCAGTCAGAGTGCCGAATTCACAGTCGGAGTCGCGGTTGTGGCTGGCAGGCAGGTTGCTGCTGGTATGCGACGCGATTGATGCCGGCACATTTTTTTTTCGGGGGGTACTTATGACATCAAGTGAATGAATGGCTTTGAAAAGGAAAAAAAAAAAAAGTTGCCACCATGTTTTGCAAAACGATTAATCTAATTACAGTTCTCTCACCAATCTCCAATGCCCTTCACTACACAATGCTAGAAATTCACAATGCGCTGAAACTCAGAAAAGGCCATTTTGCAGAAAGTACCTGAAAGTCTACAGTACCAGGCAGTGGAAATGTTTTGGGAAAAAAAAATGGAGTAAACCGGGCCTGATTCAATTAGTTGAGAAAAAAAAAATCTATTTTTGGTATCGTGAAAAGATGGTCTCTTTGATGATACAAACAGCATGAAGCCAGTTTTGATAGATCGTTCAGTTTGTACTTGATTTGATTCAGTGTCGTCTATCACGATGTAGCTGTGTAGACAAAGTTCACCTACATATTCATTACCAAAAAGTCCCTGGGTTTTAAATCATTTAAATGTAGTATTAAAGCTGGTACATTTAGACAGTCGGAATAGTTACATTTGTAAGGTAGCTCTTAATACTATCTTGGGCATTTGACAATTTAATTTCATTTGTTGTTCATAGTTCTAACCTTAGTTCTCCTTTTTTTTCTCCATAATTCTTACCTTTCTGCTGAGCTGAACCAGCCTCCAACACAGAACTTACTCCGTTTTTCATGGCTGTTGTGGTCATGTCAAGTGAAATTTTACTGTCCTCATCATGTACATGATTTGATTCAAGTTAAATCAAGGAGCCCCACAGGTTTTTAACTGGAAGTTTATAAATCAGACCCACCTATACCTCAAAGTGCGATGCCAGTGCTGTACCTGCTTCCGTAGCCTACCTAACCCCTGTGGCCAGCATCAACTATTTATCAAGCCTTTGGTTTTAGACTCAATGTTTCCTAAAGAGATGGACTGCTTTGTCACCAGCCCTCATTTGTGTTGGATTAGAGTCAACTGAATGAGATTACAAACTGCACAATGACTAGCTTTGGGCCTTGACTGCTTCCTTTTCTTTATCAGTGACTAATGTGAAAAAGGAAAATACTACTGTTGGCAGTCTCTATGTTTTCAGGTGGGCCTCTACAACATATCGACAGGCTGCCTCGAACTGTTTCCTGTTTTCTTAATCCACCATTGGGTTTTTCAGCTTCTTTGTGAAAGTTTGCAATGCAGACTCTGCTTGACCTTCTCAAGCATCATGGGGTTTACAGAGCCTTCCCAAATAGAACTCATCACATATATGCTTTCCAAAACTTATCAACTTAGCAACAACTTATAAAAATAAGCTCCCTGTTATTGAGGAAAACCCTGAATTGTTGTGCGAATTGTGCTGCCTGTCAAACAATAATCTTACAACTTACAATGCCTCCCCTATTTAGTATCCCTAGCAGTATAAAATTCCAAATTCCCCATTAGTTCACATAACATTATTGACATTTGTAAACTTCAATTTCAAATGAAATGACAGGGACAAAGTGTTATTTTTTTAGCTAAAGTAGAATATTAGTGCAGTGGCCACAGCAGTGGCCTGGGGAGGTCTTTGCATGATGTTGGAGGGGGGTTGTTATTGGTGACAACAATTAAATGCTTAATTGACTGGTCAGCTCTTATGGGTGACTTTTGATATTATTATATATATATTTTTTATGGTCTGTCCCCCCCACACCCATCCCACTCTTCCCACTGGTTTCTTGGCACTAGAGAGAATGTACAGAACAAGCTCAGATAGAATTTGGACAGCAATGTACTTTATTATTATTTTGGATGTGAAATGACAGCACTGCTGCTGTCTGCCAGTTTTAATTTCATGATATTTTTCTGATTAGTTTTAAAAGGCAGAGCTGCTATACTTTTATTTTATTTTTTTACCATGCCTTCCCCAATCAAAGGGATTTTAACAGATTAGGATTGCTGTGAGTAAATCATGTCCCACTCATATTCGGGGCGGATTTTTTTTTTTTTTTTCTTTTTTTTTTTTTATGTGCCATTGCCTCTGGGAGAAGACACAAAATCAGCAAGGCGGGGGTTCTTTTCAGATTTAAGGAAAGCAAGGTAACACAGAAAATCAACAAAGGTGTGGAATATGTTTTAAATAAATAAATGAATAAATAGGGGAAATGCAAGGATAAACAAACAGTTTCCAATACAAGATTTGACTGTCACATTTAAGCAAACTGATAAATACAAGAACAAAAATTTGAATTGCATTACAATATTATTCGAACATGTTCTGTTATGCTTTACTCATAGTCATATAGCCAAATAGTCATAGCCAAATGCTTTGAAAACACACATACATACTTTATTTTGTAATTAGTTTGAATGGGTTTGTGGTTTTAGATGTAAAATGCCAATTGCTATGTTATTTCCTTTACATCAATGCACAAATTAAGAAAATTTGTTTTTAGGAAAATTAAGGAAAAGAAAAGAGAACTGAGTTTTGGCTAATCAATTTAATCTAAAAAAAAAAAAAAAAAAAATCAAATTTAAGTTATGTAATTGGTAGTCATCAATTCATTGATGCTTTTGTTTGGACCATAGCAATTTCAGCCACCCGCTCAATGATTTAACGTATCTGTTCATTCAATTAATTAGTAACATGCTCGATGAACAAATCAGTGGCACATACTTTAGTTTTGGACAAATGCTGACATTTCCTGCTGGCCCAAACATTTTATTCTGTGTCAAACAGAAATAATGTTTTCAAGCCCTCAGAATAGAAAAATTGAATGAGCTATTGAATGAACTTCTTGTAACAGTGTCAAATACGTTTTATCTGTGTTGATGTTTGGATTTCACAGTGACAACTGTCTATTTCCAAATACACATCAAACATGAACAAAGGTTGGAAATAAATACAGACAGAAAAAAGGGTGTTAAAAATAAACCAAATGAGATATGAGAAACAATTAGATGAGAGTTGTCCAAAAAAATGATCACCCAGTAACAAGGAAAGAGGATAAAAACTTTGATTTTTGCAGCTATTTCACAAACCCATTCATTAGTTTGTTAAAAAAAGAATGAGGATTTTAACTTCTGGGTTACAAGCATGTACGATTGGTGTGGGACATGCAGGAGAGATGTGAGATAGTGTTGAGTTTTGCCATGTGTGACAGAGGAGTTCAAGGTAGAGGTGCGATGCATCGGGGATGAACTCTGAGCCCTTTCTTGTTTGCTATGGTGATGCACAGGCTGGCAGATGAGCTTTCGACAAGAATCTCTGTGTACTATGATGTTTGCGGATGACATTGTGATCTGTAGCGAGAGAAGTCAACAGGGATCTAGAGGTGGAGGTTTGTCCTGGAAAGGAAAGGGATGAAGGTTGGCTATAGCAAGACAGTATATATGTGTGGGTGAATGAGAAGCACCATGTGTAACAGTCCAGTGCAACGGCGAGAATGTTGAAAAGACGTAGAGACGTGTATGCAAGAAGGTCGTAAGAAAGGTGTCAGATGGGAATCGCATTCAACGAGTACCATCCGGAATGCAAGGAGAGGCATACAAGGCGGTGGTCTTGTATGGTTTAGAAACAGTGACATTTAGGAAAAGACATCAGGCAGGGCTGGAAGCAGCAAAGATGAAAATTTCAATGTTCTTGTTGGGAGGAACGAGGATAGATAGGGTCAGGAATGAGTCCATCAGAGGGACAGCACATGTTCGATGTTTTCTAGGTAAAGTCAGAGGACAAACTGACATTATTTGGACATGTACAGAAGAGAGATAATGAATATATTGGTGGAACTTTTCATGCAGGAGGCAAGAAGACCGAAGAGGAGATTTATGGATGGCCTAAAAGAGGACATGAAGTTAGTTGGTGAGAGAGATGAGGATGCAGAGAATAGGGTTAGAAGGAGGCAGATGATTCACTGTGGTGTACCCTGAAGGGAGCAGCCAAAAGGAAAAGAACATTTCTTCTGGGTCACAGTACTTCACAGTTAATCTAAATTACATGATGAAGGCTGAAAAGAATCTATAATTTGAGGTGAACTGCATGACCAGTGCCACCATTTAAACCATCCATCTTTATGTCCCTGGTTTCAGAGTTAGAGTTAAGAGAAAATACCGATGATATATACGGGATTTTTAGCCTCCGGCCAATATGTCAACCCAGATCATGAATTGTCTGTGGAAATTTGATGCAAGAAAAAAGAAGCAAAATGCAGAAGTAGAAAATAGTTATTTTTGACAACTTCACAATAAAATATGTTCCAACTATGAAATTCAATTCTACAGTCAATTATTTAATGCACCTATTTCCCCTTCATTAGTGTTGTTTTCATTTATAATTATTATTACTCTGTGCATTTAAATATTGCACCAACAATTATATTGATCATAATTCTGTTTGTACAAGAGCACAACTTGCAACCAAATGTTTATGGAGGTAATAGTGAGTTCCAGGAATCAAAATCATACATGTTCTTTACCATGCAATATAACAAGAAAATGTTTTCATTGAAACAGGTTTGACAATGTTCTAAGTTTAACATTAAAATAATGTCCAAAATTTCCTGGTGGATGGCAGCTTGTTGTTTTTTTTTTCCCCTC
This sequence comes from Fistularia commersonii, assembly GCF_037954325.1. NCBI lineage: Eukaryota > Metazoa > Chordata > Actinopteri > Syngnathiformes > Fistulariidae > Fistularia > Fistularia commersonii. The sequence continues at coordinate 15,634,170 of NC_141288.1, forward strand.
CCATAACCAGGCTGGCGGGAATTTGTAAGGCGCCATTGGGGCAGTATATTAAAAGTAAGTTGGGGGTTGAAACTTAAATTTACTCGTTGATTTACATCCCAGCATCCAGCTTGGTCATGAACTCTGGACTGAGATTGAACAAAGTTGTTCCCAACATAAATTTCTGGTCCCTCAAGGTGCTCTATTGCGAAAGTGAAGACATTTGGATATGTAACTTACTATACTAAGTTAGATACCCGGACTTGGGATGTTTTAAGGTCAAGACGAGTGCTCAACTAGAGCTGCGGCTCATTAGCTTTCAAGTGTCTCACTATCGTCTCATGAGGATATAAGGATATTATCATTATTATTATTATTATTATTATATTGTACAGCCACACAACCATGTGGTTTTCAACTGTGGCCGCCTCTATTTAATACTGTATTGAAAAAAGTGATTATATTGATGTCTCAACTAACTGGGCTGGTGAGGCCCCCTGAGACAAACAAATATGTCCAATATCGGCATGGGACAGATGTGGACTGGTCAACCCCTGTGGGGATGAGACAGATGCACATCTGGACTATGATTCTGCAATCCTTCATCCTGCTTTTCTTTCATAATGCGATTTAAAAGGACCCCTAACAAGTCAGTGATGACCCCCATAGCTTGCAGACCCCCCAAACAAGGAGCAAGAGCCTATAGAATCGCCACAGTGACGGATTGAGAAGAAAAGGAGAACAAAACACGGTGTCTGTCATTTCGAACACAGGAGGTGGAGGAACTCAGAAGGTCCGTACTTTGACTCTAGCAATCTAAAGAAAACAGATGGTTTGGGGGAGTGAAAGAGGTTAACTGTGTCAAAATAGAACAACCATCAGTCAATGCTCGCGCTGATCCATGACTCCACTTATCATCCATTTACAATGCCGCCCTGACATCCATTCTTAGGCAGTTTAACACCAATTCACAGCGTGTCTGGTGGCTCTAGCAATTCTCTAACTTGACAGCCGGGTCAACAGACGAACGACCTATGACCCCAGGACGTACAAGATGTGCATAGACCCTACTGAAGTTAAATGCGTGAGTCCCCCGATTAATCAAATCATAACAGGGATGAAGCTTTGGATTTGCTTAATTCCAATTATGTATATTTATAAGTATAGGTTTCTATGTGAGGAACTACAATACATATAAATGTGATACATAATAGAATACATACATTTGAAAAGAACTGAATAACATACAAACACACCAAGCTTTCTTGTTATAGCTGTACTGGAATATGTTGGCCTTTCAAGACTAAAGTTTTGGTGTGTCATTATAATTTTACATTTTAGCATTCCCTAGCATCGTCATTCTCGTGAAAATGAAACAAGAACTTTCCAATTAGAAGAGTTTCTTTGAAATACAACACAACTCAACTGATTATGGGGAGTTGTGTTGTATTATAATGGAACGGACTTGGCTGTTTTTTTTTTTTTGCACAGACATAGGGTTATTGGACTGCCCACACACTAGTATTAGCCCTTGTAAAATGTACCCCGCATTTTTATTGCAATCTCCAAGGTCCACAGTAAGGTCAGTAAAGACAAGTTTAGATGGGCACAGTATGAATGTCAATAATCCAGATGCGAAGAAATTAACAGCGTCTTAGCAGCCTCTAGATCATCTTTGTGTAATCATGTATCTTCTGCGGGCACTATTGAAAGCACTCATTAATCATTTCAGTAATAACAAAACAGAGCATTAACAAAGGTAGTGTGAAGTCTTCTTTTCTGCCAGCCATTCAATCGATCTCTTGTCTCTACTTCCTTGCATGGGATTTGCTTTGTATCTTACTCCAGCATCTTCCTGGGTTTGAGCGTGACCTCCCCAGAGTTTCTTTGTGATCAGTCATTTATCCTTTTCATCTCCAATTCTCTTCATTAGTGTAGGTGGCTGAAACAAAGAGAGAGCAATGGCAGGTAATTTGAGAGAAAACAGTGCCTCTGTTCAATAGCCTGCTATGCTGACAGAAATACTCACCTCTAATTACTTTGGTTTTGTGTTTTAGTGAATAAGTGTGTGTTTGTCTTGCGTTGTTTGCTGTTGGGCATTTTTCATCGGAATAGGACTTTGTCTCCAGAGCTTGTTTGCTACCTCTGAGACTGGATTGTAAGAGCCATTTGCAGGTATTATGGACCGAGTAAGCCGGCCACTATGAAACAGCGGAGTAGATTATGGCGCAATTCCCTCATGTTCCCCTTGGCCTCTTCATGTTGCAGAGCTAATACATACGCGCGCTCAGTGGCATTGCTTGTCAACTGGATCAAACCGGCGTTTCGTTTAGTCAGCTGGGAGCCTGCCAGTTGGTGCTGCACTTCCCGGGGTGTCTCTGACTTTTCTTTTTAAAGTTGTTGGCTGTCAACCAATTAAAATATGTTTTAACAACAGGTTAGTGGATGTCAAGGTCGGATTTTATGGCGCTCAAATCAGAAACCCAATAAGAGTGCTTCCACCTGCCAGAATCACAGCACTTTTACAATTGTTGCTGCATGTACTAACATCGAGAGCGCATACCTAACAAACTACCAATTACTCTCTTGTATCCTATATCTTGTATTGTATATATTATATCTCTTGAGTTTGCAGTGCATTGCCATTCTAGCCAGCACAGATTGTCAGACAGCTTACACGTATGCCATATTCCAGAACCTCTTTTTGGGTTATTTTATATTTAGCTTTCTGGTGGCTGGTCTCACATGACTGCACAAGCCTCTTGCTAGAATGTTGTGCAGAGAATCCATAAAGCTGCCCTGAGGATTCAGTCCTGTCAATTTGTGTTTTTGTTTTTTTGTTGTTTTTTTTTTTTTTTTTCTTTCAAAAATACTGATTCCCTGCCCTTCATGGTTATCCTTTATTCCTTAGTCAGAGGGTTGTGGGAAAAGTGCTAAAAAAGACAAAAAAGGCAGGAGGTAGAGTGTCTGAAAGCCTGAGGAGGACAAGGAGGAAGGCAGGAGCTTGAGAGTTGTAAAGAGGTCTACGAATTAGTAGTTTAGCCACGAGAAGGGCTTTGGGTTTGACAGACTATAAGGAAGACTGTGAGGTGGCAATGGGGAGCAAGAGACTCAGGATATTACAATGCTGGAAGCAACAAAATAGAAGTAGTCTGAAGTGAAAGAATGATGTGGAGGGAGAACTTGAGATATCTTGGTTGGTGAAGTAGGATAAAGTGGATAAATGACTGGGCGTTGTGGCCTGGGATTCAAAGGAGCTCAGTCACATCACTTTTCGTATATCTTCCCTGATTTCCATAACTGTGGACGGAAAGACTTTTCTCAGTACAAGCCCAAATCATGATAGCTTCCTAAATCTAGTATTATAGCAGTATTTTTGCATACAGTGGGTTTGCAGTAGATGAGTTTGCTTTTCCATATTTTATTTGTTATTTTCCGGTGTCGGTCTTAACATCACAAATTCCCCCTAAAACATACCTGCCAAAAAACAAGTCTGCTTAAAAGATAAAGAGTCACTAAAGCGAGCAGTGATGCACATTCATACCGTTCACTTCAGCTTCTCTTTCAAATTCAGCTCTTAAGAAAAATTGATACAATTTGAGGAGGAGACGACAATGACTCGTAGACGTTCTGACATGGACAACATGCCTCCATCACTGCCCAAATGGAGGTGGAGTCAATAAATATCAGAGCTAGTTGACCCTAGACCCTGCAGTCAAAAGGCAAATGTTAGCTGGTGTTTTGGGGGAAGTGGAAATGGGACGTCAAATTCTATATGGAGGCAGCTGTGTGTGTATGTGTGTGTGTGTGTGAGGGGGGGGCATTGGCAGTAAAGGCTATAAGTGGTGAAGCGGACGAATGGGAGATTTTGCAGCCGCCTGCCTGTCTGGTTTTGATCTAATTCCCCACAAGGTGGTTGTTTGTGAATGGATGTGGATGATGAGCTAAAAGATTACAAACAGCCCCAAGCATTGTAATAACTCCTCCTGTTCGTCATATGTAAATCACCGGTTTTGTGTTTTTATTGTATAATTCCGAAAGTTCTTAACCCACTTAGAAATTGGTACCATTTTCAAAAAGGGATTTGTTTTCACCATGATACAATCTTATTACAGCGAAACAATACCCATCAGTTAAGCTTCTGTTAGGAGGGACACTTACTCTTCTATAAATGGTCCTTTTATGGGCTTCAGACTGAGCCTGGCAGATTTAAAGCAATTGGAAATTTACACTCTATAGCTTTGATTAGAGCTTTGCTTCATGCCCTTCTCCCATTCCCAGATTTCTTTTTCCAAGTATCTCATAGTGCGCTTCCCAATCGCTCATGTGGGAGCATTTGAGATTCCCAGAGAAATATATTAATTACCATGCAAATTAGTTTGGGAGTCGTTGACTTAAAGCATTCGCCATACTTCATTTTAGAGTCTGTAAATGCAATTAATGGGACCTCATGCACAAGAAAGAGAATTGCCTGCAGATAATTGTCATTGTTGGGATCCTATTAAAAAGTTTCTCCCCCCAGTAAAACATGCCTTAGAGAAGAGACAGTCGCCATCACGTCACTGTGACATGGGCCCTATAATGGGATAATAAAACCCCTTTCATCTGGCATGAATAGCACGATATTCCAAACAAAGCGTAGCAAAATTATTCCTGACATGATTTCTGAGAGCACCCCGTTCAATTACCATCCTTGAACAATCGATGCAAATGTGCTACCTGCAGTGCCCAGCTGAAATGGATGCCGTACGAAATCCGACTTTGCAAAAATGGCAGAGAAGAAGCAGACGCACGCAGTTGTCGGATAGAAATAATTCAACCAGTGACGACACCCGGGGAATTATCCAGTATCCCCTTAGATGCTTTGTAAAGATTTATGGAACATCATCTGTATACTAATGACGAAAAGACAGGAGGCAGAGCTGGAGGTCGCGGAGATGAAAATGCTAAGGTTCTCTTTGGGAGTGACCAGGATGGATAGGATCAGGAATGAGTCTATCAGAGGGACAGCACATGTTAGATGTTTTGGAGAGAAGGTCAGAGAAGCCAGACTGAGATGGTTGGGTCATGTACGGAGGAGGGAGAGTGAATATATTGGTAGACGAATGCTGGGATTGGAGTTACGAGGCAGGAGGTCTCGAAGAAAACCAAAGAGAAGATTTACGGGTGAAGCGAGAGAGGATATGAATTGTAGTTGGTGTGAGAGAGGAGGAGACAGAGAATAGGGTTAGACGGAGAAGGTTGATTCGCTATGGCGACCCCTAATGGGAATAAAAAAAAAAAAAAAAAAAAAAAAAAACAAAGGAAAAGAAGAATAATCTGTATATTTTAGACCCCATAAATTTTCTTAAACAAAATTTTGATAAACCAGCTGTCAACTTCAGTGGAATGTAAAACAAGAACAGTGACAAGCCGCTAAAACATTTTTTTTTTCATCAATCTATCTATTCTGATCCACATTTCCAATTAAATACAAATCTATTGCAAATATTGAAAGATTTTACCCGCAAAGCAAGTCAACAAAATGATTTAGTTCTCAAACTGATGGCTTGCTTTCTTACATCTAGGGATAAATTTTATGTGTTATTGGGCACAAAAAATGTGATGACAAAAATGTTATGTCTTATTTCATCACATAATGAACAATAATATGGAGAGCAAAGCTGTTGCAATTGACAGGATCTTACGTGTGATGAATTCAACCATTCCTGTGTGTTTTTTTTTTTAAAAACACAAATGTGCTCCGACTACATATTTGGCTGCTGATGGCTCCTATTAAAAAAAAACTTTAATGCTGTAAACCTAACTTGAAGTTTTTGTGATGTTTAGGGTATTCAAACATTGATGATGTCACCAAATGTTACAATAATTGTTACTGAAAATATTTAAAAAAATATTACTGGTATAACAGTTTTTAAGTGGCAAAAATTTTACTCTCTTCAGAGCCAAATAAGTCTTCGTCACAATCTTTAATGTATATTATCTCTAACTGCCCCGCAGTTGCTCTGGCAAGTTGCCACGCTAGGAGGCAACACGATGCACCTGTTATCCATTTGTAACAAACAGATCAGTGTGCGAAACAGGTGGGTCACTCTCTTCCCACCATGTTGTTTACCTGGGACTAACATTTACCCTGCTGCTGGAAGGCATATTGTGCTTTAGTTGCACTCCCATTATTCAAATGACTGCTCTGAAGTGATAATTTGCTGCAAGACAAGAACAGTAAGTAGTGAAGGATTCTCCCACCACTGCATTAATCGCCTCACTGTGAGATGGGGCAGTGATGTAGGGTCAAACCATTTATCTCGCCCTTGTAATCATCACTGTCAGCATCATTATCTATAATGTCACAATCTGATTATTATTGCAGGAGAAGATATGAGCGCACCCTCACACGTGTATGTGTGTTTATCCCATGTTTCCATTCCCTCTGGGCCGCCGGTGATGAGAGATTTCAGCAGAAGCTGCAGGAATGGATCACACTTTGACTGTAGTCACACAACCTCATTTGCAGAAAAGACAGTTACACAGTAGCATCATATCCGCTGTCAGCTGGATGCTCTTTGTCTGTTTTTGGCGGGTTTAGAGCAGGATTGTAGTAAATATTTATACAAGATCCTAGATAGGAAGACTTCCCATGATGCAATATTTTACATGGTAAAATTTTTGCATTATGTACAGTCACAGTGATATATGACTTCAGTTGAAAGATTATTTTTCACATTTGTACAAAACAGAGGGGGATGATGTTGAATACTGGCAATGACATCATACATTTCTGCCGATACAGGTTGATTATTTACATTTCTGCTGTGTAAGAGAAAGAAATATAAATCTGCGAGGTCACGGGAACTTTTCAAAATCTTCCTTTCCCTCCAGCTGCCATGTGATTCTACAGTAAAGTTGCAGATCTATTGTTTTGAAGCTTATTTTTCACTGCCCAGTGAAATGCAAATGTGATAATTTAATATTTAAGACACATTTTTTTCAGATGTTCTTCTACTGATTGTATTTCATAAAGCATTTAAGCCCTCTGGAGTTTTCTATGCACTTTGTTTTTACACCACTTCCATTTGCAGGTCATAATTAGATTTATTTATTTAGCCTTTTGACCACCTATCTGGAAAAGAAAGAAAGATATTAAATTTGCCGTATCTGCGGTTTGTTGAGACTGTGGTGAGCCAACCAGTCCAACTATGTGAGAGACTCTCACTGCTTGGAAGATAAAATCACAGCATCAAACTGAGGGTTTACATTTAAAACAATTTCAAAATTTAGCAAAAGAACAATGTTTTTTATGATTCTTTGAAAATGAGTTTAAATAAATTTGACAGTAACTGAAGGATGTCCTGAAAAAGTTCAAATTTTTTTGTTACAAATACAACATGCTCTCTAGAAGGTAAAGACCAAGGCAGACAAAATCCAGATTTGTCTCCGGGGGAAAAAAAACAAACAAACACAGTGGCCACTGTCTTCTCACATCAGCATCATAATTACACCACTTATCCATAAATCACTGAAAATCAGAAAGGGTCATTTGTTGCCGGCACAGTTTGACCGGATCAGGATTTTTGGAGGTTCCTTAGATTCAAACTTGCAAAGGAGATTTTAGGCTAGATGTTAATCAAACACAACTAACTATTTTTAAAAATGTTGTCGTGTTCTTATCATCTTATTGTTTCCATCGCTCTTCAGCTTTGTGATTCTGTTTTAAAATGCAAACGCAGTTATATCTCTGAAAAAAAAAAAAAAAAAAAAAAAATGAAATGTAACAATTATTCCGCTACAGTCACAACTCAAAATGTTCTTATAACTTTTAATCAAACAGTAAAAAACCCTCAGTTGCTCACAGTCATGTTACAAAATTCCAAACTTGCACCAGGGTGTGATATTTAAACAATTCGTTTTACATAAGACAAACTGTTAGAGTCTGATTCACGTTCTTTCAGGTTAGAAAAACAGGTTGTGGACATACAATACATGCAGCAGTAACCTATTTAAATGGTTTAATGACATGCTGCTGAAGTGGGGAAAATAGCATTGTTAATGGAAGACGCTAATGAATATTGGTTGACTTTTGAATTATACATATTCAATAACCGCAAACACCCGGCGAGAACGGAACGGGACAAATGAAACACTGTTTATCTGTATTTTGAAGTATCTTTTCAGCTGACAATGTTGTTCACAGACACAAACAGGACTTCAAAATGTTTTGTTTGTTTTTCTGATTTGCAATCTGCACAGCAATTAGCTGCCTCTGTGTATGAAACACCCCCCCACCCCCCATCTGCACTCTCACATCTTGTTCTTTTTCATGGTGAGCCTCTGTCGTGGACACTCAAGAGAGCTGAAGAGGTTTCTTGGTTTCTCTTCTTCCTCTTAATCCATGACAGTAAGAGGGAGCCTGCCACGCTACCAGTAAGGCAGCTTTGTTCCTTTAAATCAGTGACTGGCAAACTAAGTTCAAAGCTTTCCTTGGCGGCCCAATAACGAAGAAGTAGCTTGTGTCTGGATGGATCAAAAGGAAGAAGTAAATAGAAAGGTCAGGTCTCAGGCACCGTCTCACTGTGGGGCTCAGTGCTGTGCACGGAGAACAAGAAGCTTCCTGCCAGGTTTGCTATTACTATCACAATATTTCCCCCCTGGGCTCAGACTCCATGACATGTCATTTAACATGTTGCCCCTAATTCATTATTTGCACAAAAACAACCAGCAGGCTCCAGAATCTTTCTTGATACTCGGGTTGTGTCGTGATGAGAATTCATCTCGAATTACTCACCAGGAATACAACATAATATACTCTAAAAGTCATATATTATATCATGGTCATATTATGGATATCACCAAAAAAAAAAAAAAAAAAAGACCTCAGTGGAATTTTATTTGCTTACAAAGTTTTAAAATGTTCTTACAGATATGGGGCATGCTGACGACAAGGTCATCTCTCTGTTCATCATCATTCATCGCTTAAAATAGACAGGTATGTAAGCAAATATAGTCTTTTAAACTCCGATTTTAAAAAGGTATGCCATTATCAGACACAGGGCTTGTGGCTTGTTAGTCTCCCTAAAACAAATAAAAAAAAAATATGGAATAAAAACCTACACTATGCAAAGTGTTTTAGGCTGCTATTCCTTGTAAATATCCCTCCTTTTTTATTTCTTTTAGTGTTTCTAACACTTTTCGTGTCAATTTTTTTCACTATCCCGGTTCTAATCACTGTTGTAAATTCAGGACATCAAGGCTGCGGAGAAAGAACATGAAAAACAAGTTAGACTAAAGTTAATGACATAACATCAATGGAAGCAAAGCCATGCAATGAGCATGCAACAAAAGCCATGCAGAAAAAAATCACTTGTGCTCCAAGTGTGGAACCGAACCCCCGCTTCCCCACCACAGGAAGTTATTGATGAGATATACTTTCTAAGCCACAAGCTTGCATCTGGGTGTCAAGTAGTAAATAAAAGTTTAGCAGGAACTTTCAGCACATCCTCCTGTGTTTCTCTAGAATACATTCGCTCCGCTTGAGTTGTTTGACAACATGGAGTACAAGGCTGTTACCCCGGAGAACTTGCACGTTTGTTGTGATTGGATTTCCTGATGACACGAAAACACAAAACACCTCAGAACACCTCCGTACATTGTGACTGTGGTAAATCAGTAAATCCACATGTAGCACCTGGGTGGAGATATGTAAGTGTGTGTGACTGTTCCAGCTCTTAACCCCTGAAGCCTCTTTTCAAATTTTATAGCATAGTAAAGATACATGTTATCACGAGCGATCTCGATTGCGTTCCCACATCAGGATAATCTTTAAGACTCCGGAAACACTGACCATAGCTGAAACAAAATGAGCTGCATAAATTAGCATTTCATCTTTGGCAGTCAAGCTGTGAAAGACTATTCCTTTTTCTTCTTCTTCTTCTTTTTTGGCTCCAAAAAGAGAGAAAACAGCTTCCCATCCAGCTGTTATCACAGAACAGGCGGGGCTGTGGTTTGAACCAGCCTGCATGTTTTTCTGCAAACGCTCCTGAATTTCGAACCGGGTTGAAATATCACGTTTAGCCGGCTTTTCTTTGAATACTGGCGGGAAGAGCGAGACCATCGCGGCCCGTTCCTTCACTTGTTGTCCGAGATGACGGGACACTTGAAAGGAGGTTTTCTACAAGAATAATAAAAATATGATCTATTTTTATACGGACAAGTACCGACAAAAATTCTGTTTCTTTTTCTTTGTCTGGGAAATGTTTTAAATCATTAGAAAGACTTCATTACTTCTGAACAAGTGACTTAGCCTTCTGTGAACCAAATAAGTCCGACTGACTCTGTCATGGAGACTTCTTCAATACCATAAAACTGAATTTGTTGTATAATATATGGCTTCTCCTTATAAAGGAGCTTGTCTGTGTGGCTACACTCTGTCCCCGCTCGCTCTAACTATAATTACATGCAGTTGCACAAACTCGAACTTCAACGACATGCAGGTTCGGATAATTGGAAAATCCAAATTGATCATCTAGTATTGGCTTTTAATTAAGCATTAATACATTTGAATTAATTGGGTATAAATTGCAATTTGTTTTTGATTCAGTATTTTTTACCCTTCTGCTTCTCTAATTGATACAGGGGTATTGATTTTTTTTCGAGTTGTTTTTGGATAGAGGCGTGACAGTTAACTGGAGCGTGATTCTGTCACCAGTGTTTAAAGCCTAGGTGGCCTCCCCTAGTGGCACTAAAGAAAATGCAAAAAAAAAAAAAACAAAAGACAGCAAAGAGAAAGAGAGACAAAATAGTCTATAAAACTGTCCTAACAAACAATGGACATTTTAAAACTAGATCCTCCATCACCACATTGACACAATTCGGTATGTTTTATCCCGTTATCTTATAACAATTGAAATTATAGAGCAGCAATGTGGTGAGAAATGGCAAGAAAGCCCTCTACTTGTGAGAATTGTACTTTTCCCGCTCAGGTTAATCGTCATCACTACTTAAACCTTGGTTTTTGTTGAATTTTACGCTTCGTGACAGTAATAATAATAATTGTAAAAACATGATAATCCAAATCAGTCAATACTTTACATGGCATTGGACTGACATAATTTTCCCCAATTCTTTTTTTTTTCTTGCTGGCTAACCCTTTAAATGTTTACAGAACATATACTGTATATATATATATATGTTTTATTTTTGCATGAATTACTTCAGGTATTGATAGTGATACACTTAGAGCTCCTCGATAGGCTACATTAAATGATTGATCTTTTTTAAGTGAATTAATTGAGCAAGATATTGAATTCAGATTTTTAGATGTATATTTAATCTACATTTAGTCTACATCTTAATGTAAATGTAAACATAAGCAAAAAAAACATTTTGTCAGTCGTGAACAAATGGATGAACTGAAATCGGTACAGGGAAATCTAAAAAATAGTAACATATCTGAATCAAACAGTTTATGGTCACACCATGAAAGCATTTCTTTGACAGTCACAGATTCCCAAGGTAACTGTAGGATCTTTGAATGAAAGGACTTTTTGTTTTTTGACTGCCATTCATGATTACAAAGCAGCTCAAGTATCACAGCATAGTCGACTTCTCAGATCCAGTAACAGTTTAACTTGTGACCTAACTGTTTAAACTCAATATCTTGCAAGACTCCTTAAGGGTAACGTTTTTTCTTTTCTTTTAATGCGTCTGTTAGAATTAACCGTTATCAGGATAAATGGCATATTGACAAATGTCCAAGGTCTTTTATTTTCTGAAATGTATTTATATCATTGAATAAAAATAATCAATATATAAGCGGAGTAAGATGAATGGATGGATAGATAGTATTTGTCTCAGCGGTGAAAGCAATACCTCATATTATGATGTTCGTTTCGCTTTAAATAACCTTACACAAAATTAAGCATAAACAATTTAAACTAAATTAAATATCAAAATTCATCATTTTATGTAAAACTGATGATGTGATTCCATCTATCAACCACATTCAATGTCCTAGAGATGATAATGTGGTGCGGAGAGACCGATTAATGAATCCATGAGTTGTTAGCTTTTAGATTAATCTCTAACTATTGGATGAATATATAAGAATACTGGAAGAAATAGTTTGAAGATCTTCTCGATCCCACCGGCATTCGTCCTAATGACGAAGCACCGACTCCGGGTTAGCCATCGGGGCCGAGTTGGTTAAAAAGTGGTTTTGTCGCAGGATGGGGTCGGATGAGGTCGTCTCTGAGTTCCTCGAGGCTCTGGATGTTGCAAGGCTATCCTGGCTGACATCCCTCTGCAACATCTCATCATCCTTTGGATTGGCAAACAGGGCTGCTGATACACCGCTTTAAAAAAAGGGAGGACTGGAGGGTGTGTTCAAACTACAGACGGATCACACTCCTCCGCCCCCCCCCGGTGAGGTCTATTCGAAATTCCTGGAGAGGATGGGTCCGTCGGATAGTCGCACCTCGCTACAGTGGGATTTTCATCCTAGTTGCGGATCAGTTGGAGATCCTTGGGGGCGCGTGAGAGTTCCCCCAACCGGTGGTTCATGTGATTTGTATATAGACGTGGAGAAAGGATTCAACCATTTCCCTCAGGGAGACCCATGTGGTGGCATCCCCTTGGGGAGATAAATAAAGTGTCTCTTATTCTCTGATTAATAAGTCGGCTATGTTTTCAGCGAGGGTCGGAGCCCACCAGGGCCGCCCTTTGTCACAGATTCCGTCTCTTACCTTGAGAGTTGAGGGAAATTCGATGTGTCGGCCTCAGGACCGTGTCTCTGCATTTTGCGGATGATGTGGCTCTGTTGGCTTTCATCCGAGCGTGATCTCCGGCTCTCGACGGAGCATTTCGCAGCCAAAAAGTGTAGCAGCCGGGATGAAAATCTGCACCTCCAAATCCAAGGTTGCGGTCCTCAGCCGCAAAAAAAAAAAAAAAAAAAAAAAAAAAAGCCCCCCCCCATCCCTCCAGCTCAGGGATGAGATCCAACCTCGAGTGTAGGAGTTCAAGTATCGCGGAGCGGGAGATCTACAGGTGGATCAGACCGTTGCGGTGAAGGAGGAGTTTTACTCTGCGGGGTTTCCAGGCTCTCGTTCGGAAATAGGGTGCGCAAACTCGGCCGTCTGGGAAGAGCTCAGTGTAGAGCGGAGACACTGCAGGCATCTGGTCAGGGTGCCTCACTGGTGAAATGCTTAAGGCATGTCCCACTGGCTAATCCAAACAAAATATATTTATATATATGCTAATAAATAATGAAAATTACTTTAAGCTGTAGTCCTGTGTTGAAGTATAAACTAGTATGAAATCAAAAAAGACTAATAAATGCCTCTAAACGCTACACTACTTCAGTGAATGCACTGATTCTTACTCACTTACAAATCACGCGCATCACTTCGTCTGCTCAGGATTTTTTTTTTTTTTTTTTTTTTTGCATCAGCAAAAGAGGTCCTGAGTTCCCCTCCAAAGAAGTGTGTTTATCTGATTTTCAAAGCTGTTGCACTTGGCAGCGGCTTATAAACGTTTCACTTGAAATGCTCATCTACATTTTAAGGCGCCATTTTAAACTCTACAGATATTTGTCACATTATTTGAACCCCGGAAGAGGCCAGACCTCCAGTGTAGTGCAACCGTGAATAGAGAGAAGCAACACAAGCAACGCTGCAGTGTTGATTCATGTTGAGAGGGAATAAGATAATATTCTATTATGGTTCAAAGCTAAAAATGAAAAATAAAAAATAAAAAAAAAAAGTGAGACAGACAGTATCTTTTGGAACAACTTTGAAGCCTTTGAAGGGGTTACATCCTCCAAAATAGCAATATCCCAGTCAGTGTTTTTTCATGCTTTGTGTGCTTCTTTCTGTTAAGAGTTTTGAAAATGTTACGTAAAAGTGAGGCGGAGGGTGAGAGGGGGTAATATATGTAGGCCATGGCTCATGCATTGCTTTCAAAGTGTTTCAGAAACGCCGAAAAAAGTAGAGAGAAACTGCGTATTTGTTCTTAATTGCATGATTTGCATTGACCGAATCCGTGCTTGAGTAAATTTCCAAGTGTGCGGCTGCATGTACTTGTGTAGTTAAATGTGTGCCAATCAGGATTTGGCCTTTTTAATACAGCCACTGTTGCCAATAGACTGTGTGACAAAACTTTGTAAGCAGGTGTCTAATTGAGTGTCTGCGCACGGCGCTTCCATTTCAAAACCCAAAGATGCAAAGTGGAGATTTGGAATGGCCCACTCTTCACACCACCAGCACACAAGTCATCAAATGCAGCAATTACACACAGATTTAGAGGATTACAAGGACTGACATGGGCAAATTAACCATTTTACTACATCCAGTATGCTTTATAGTCTGGTTTACAAGAGGCCCACTCTGGTACACATTATTGCAGCCAGGCTAATCAGGAGAACTTGGGCTCTTAATAAAGGAACTTGTTGGAAGCGACTGCCAGGGTTCGTCCCTCTGTGTCCTCCAGTGCGAAAATCTCTCCGGAGTACAGAGATATTCCTGACCGGGTCAGTCTGTTCCCACGGGGCCCGAGGATGGACGAGGGTTCTGGCTCTAATATGCACGGGTGCCCTCGGCTCCTGGAGCGGCGTCCAGATTGCCAGGAGCCGCTCTGTCTCTCCCTGTCTGTGGTTCTGGCTGACTCTGTATGTGCGCTGAAGTCTTCGCTGCAGAATAACTGCCTGGCGTTGTCCGTGGTGCTGAAGCTGCTTCCTCTTCCGATAACATCCAAAACCAAGAGATGTATTCACAATAATGCACTTATTCCAAAATATAATGCTCAAAAAAATAAAGGGAACACTTGAACAACACAATGTAACTCCAAGTCAATCACACTTCTGTGAAATCATAGTGTCCACTCAGGAAGCAATACAGATTCATTTTGACTTGTTTTAAGGACATTACATCAAAGTTGGATCAGCCTGGAGTTTGTTTTTACACTTTAATTTTGAGTGTGATTCCTAATCCAGACCTCCATGGTTGATACAATTGATTCCCATTGATCATTTTTGTGTGATTTTGTTGTCAGCACATTCAACTGTGTAAAGAGCAAAGTATTTCATAAGAATATTTCATTCGTTTAGATCTAGGATGTGTTTTTTAAGTGTTCCCTTTATTTTTTTGAGCAGTGTATTACCAAATGACACATGAGTAAATTTAGTAATTTATATTTTGAGGGTTTGTATAGAACAGGGGTCGGCAACCCGCGGCTCCAGAGCCGTATGCGGCTCTTTCATCCTCCGAGTGGCTTGGGAAAATAAATTATAAGTAATTGAAGTGTATTTTATTTGTGTTAGTTTATTTTTTTTTTTAAATTTTAGTTCTAAATTGGAAGATTGTTGTGATCATGAAATATTAAAATAAAATTATAAATTATATTTATTATTTTTCAACGCTCGCGGAAGCCGGTATACCCGCCGAGACGCCGTCAATTTGTCGAGACTTTAAACAAGAAGTAGGCAAAATATGAAAAAGCAATACAGACAGTGGTACCTTTATTTGAGACGTCAAAAAGTAACTGCGGCTCCCAGCGTTTTCTTTTCCGTGGAAACCGGGTCCAAATGGCTCTTTGGGTGTTAAAGGTTGCCGACCCCTGGTATAAAGTATGGAAAAGAGGTGAAGAGACTGGTTCAAGCAGGTTGGAATGGGTGGGGAAAAGTATCAGGGGTATTATGGGATAGAAGACTATCAGCCAGAATGAACGGAAAGGTGTGCAGTATTGACGAGAAAAAGTGACAATGACGAAAAGTGGGGAAGCAGAGCAGGAGGTTGCAGAGATGAAGATGTTGAGGTTCTCTTTGGGAGTGATGAGGATGGATAGAATGACAAATGAGTCCATCAGAGGGTCAGCGCATGTTAGATGTTTTGGAGGGAAGGTCAAAGAAACCAGACTGAGATGGTTGGGTCATGTATGGAGGAGGGAGAGTGAATATATTGGTTGACGGATGCTGGGATTGGAGCTGCTGGGCAGGAGGTCTCGATGAAGACCAAAAAGAAGATTTATGGACGTAGTGAGAGAGGATATGAAGGTAGTTGGTGTGAGAGAGGAGGATGTAGAGAATAGGCTTAGATGGAGAAGGTTGATTTGCTGTGGCGACCCCTGATGGAAAAAAAAAAAAAAAAAAAAAGGAGAAGAGGAAGAATCTGTGCATTTTAGACCCCATAAATTTTCTTAAACCACATTTTGATAAACCAGCGGTCAACTTCAGTGGAATGTAAAACAAGAACAGTGACAAGCCGCAAATTTTTTTAATTTTGATTTCATCAATCTATCTATTCTAACCCACATTTCCAATTAAATACAAATCTGGAATTGGAGCTGCCAGGCAGGAGGTCTCGAGGAAAACCGAAGAGAAGATTTATCAAAGTAGCAAGAGAGGATATGAAGGTAGTTGGCGTGAGAGAGGAGGACACAGAGAATAGGTTTAGATGGAGAAGGTTGATTTGCTGTGGTGACCCTTGAAGGGAAAGGCTGAAAGGAAAAGAAGAATATGTGAAATTTCCTCAAAACTCATCTGTTTAGATGCTTGTAAACGAATCTATCACGATTATATCTGTGACCGAATGTCTTGAATTATGAAACTAACCGACGAGAGGGCCCGATTCTGTGTTCCGTTGTGTTCCGTTAAAGTTAATCTTTAACGAAAGGGTCTGGGAATTCTGGGGCTCTACTTTGTGTTGACGTTCATCACCGGGATTCGAACAAAAAGTTCCTCTCCTGGTTTCCTGGAAAGGTGCAACTCCATATCGAAGCAGCTGCAGATCCGCTTAAAAAACATTTGAATCAATACCAAATCGGTGATATTATTAATGAAAATGTTGCGTCTAAGTCAATGTGGTAACGGCTGACCAAAGGCCTGCTTTTAATTGCTTAATACAAATCTGTTTATACACCCAGTTTAAGATTTTAACTGTATTCATGGTTAGCGCCTACCTGGATGCAGGTGGGCTCGTATGCATCGATCAAAGCGTAATAGACAGAAGAAAAGAAGAATTTGACGCTCGTTTCTGCCAAGCGGGGGACTCGGGAGGCAGCGGGAGGGCAGGGGAAAGGCTAGGCTGAGCTGATATCTAACATGCCAAGGATAACACAGGATCTGACAGGGACTTACACAGAAAAAAACTACAAGACAAACCGAACCGATGGGACAGGAGAAGAGGGGGGGGGTGATCGGATCAAAAGGAATGGGTATGACTAACCGATAAAACACAGGTGGTGTCACAAAAAAAGCAGGAGGAAACTCGTGTAAGCAGATAAAAATCAAGCAAGGGAATTGATTTCAAAATGAAAAATAAAAATAAAATAAAAAAAATAAAAACAGGAAAGAAGTCAAGACTGAAAGTTCAGAAAGAAAAATTAACCTTTTTTTTTTTAATGTGAAGCTGCATCTGTTTGTCGGAACAAACTGAAAGACACTTGACATTTTTAGTAGGATTTACTAAATGAGAGCTTTTATGGAGAAGTGAATCACATTTAAATGCATCCAAAAAGACATTAGCTAACAAGGAAACGTGTCTTTCTTCAAACTGACTAACTAACTAATCAATATTCTAATATTGTGCGAATTGTGCGTGTCTTGTCGAGGTCATGCGCCGCCGGAGGGGAAATATCAGTCAATCACCATCGATCAGGGAATCAAATAAACACGCCACGCGCAAAACACCGGATCAATAAAACAATCGAGAGCCGTTATTCTTATTAATATCGAGATGTAAAACGTGTGTTTTCTGGCTCCGAGCCGCCCCCGACAGCCCCCACCCAAGCACGGCGCTGACGTAATATCGATTATTTGAATATTTGACTTCGGACAAAAATCCCTGGGAGTCGCAGAGTGCGCACTTTTCTTCCTCCCCGGGTCTCCGCCGACCTGCGCCGCCTTCCGCCGGTTCGCCTTCAGCCCGGAGCTCCGTCCGTCCACCGGGGGCTTATAATATAACACCCGATCGGATCTTTTTTTTTTTTTTTTTTTTTTTTTTTCTTCGTCTTCAACCGGAACCGTCTTTTTTTTTTTTTTTTTTTTTTTTTCCCTAGTCTTTTTTTTTTTTTATCCGTGAACCGGTGCGGCCGAGGAGAAAAAGAAAACCCGCGCACAGGTGAAAAGGAGGCTTTTTACGACGCTGCGGTACAAATGATTGAACACTTTTCGGCGCCAAGTCAACGCCGCGCCGGCACATTAGAAAGGAAATCGAGCTGAACTCACTTTTTGGACAACTAGTGGACGTTTTTTTCTTTTTTTTTTTTCTTCCAACTTGTGTTTTCCTGAATATATAATATCAGATCCCCCCCACCAACCCCAAACCGGGGATCCTGTGTGGGGGGGGGGGGGGAGATGTGACATTCTCTCTTTTTGCGCACCGGCATCCAACAATTTCTATCAGTTGCTCCATCTCGGCATGTCTTTCACGGGGATTACGCGCGGAGCTGGATTGCGAGATTAACACCTTTTTTTTTTCCTTTATCTCTTTTTTCCCATTTTTTTTTTTTTTTTTTTTGGTTCTCCTAAAAAAAAAAAAAAGGGAAAGCGCACCGGTCGTTTCAATGGCTTCGACGTCGATGTTGGCGCGGCGCAAAGAGGCGAGTCGCTGGCCGAGAATGTCGTCAACTTTCTGGGCTGTGGTGCTTCTGACGGCGCTGCTGCTCCTCTATTGCGGTAAGTGCGAGAGTTTGGACCCGCAAGGTGTGTTGCGTGGGTGCGTGTGTTCGTGCGTTCATCGCCGTCCTGCGGGAGCGCCGCATTACGCGGCGACTGGTTACCGGCGGCCGATCCGTGTATCGATCTTACTGGCTGTCGGCGTGTCATTATTTCCCCGGAGCAGTTATCGGAAAACACTTGTCCCACACGAGCACACGCACACCCTTCACTCCTGCCTCACAAGCATGCAGAGAAAGGGAAAGAGAAATAAAAAAAAAAGAGGGAGGGATTCATCTTTTTCTGCGTTGAAATGTTCAGGAGGGATGGAGTTGAGCGTCCCAGAGGCCTAATTAAGTCTCCCGTGACTCTTTAATAGTCTCTCTCTCTCTGCTGCACACGCACACACACACACACACATAAACACGCACAACATCACCCCTAAGGGCCGTGTTATTGTCAAGAGTCAGAGAGGTCAGACGAGCCATGCGTCCATCACATTGTCTCCGGCTGCAAAATGATGGTGAAAAATGTGCCCAAAAAAATAAAAAAACAATCACACGCAGGCGTTCTCCCATGTTAGTTGGATCAACAGCCAGCGTGTCTCCAGGTTTTAATCTAAATATCGCAGGAGAGTAACCTTGTTAGTATAAACGTATACACGTGCGTGCACACGGTCGCACCGTCGCCGCACCGCTGCACCCTCGGAGTGCTCCTTCTTTCCTTTCCGTTCTCTGTCTCAAAATGCATCTGAGTCACTTGTGAGCAGAAACCCAGCTGGCGAGCCGCGCTCCGGCCCCGCTACGTGCGAGAACCCGTGCTTCGTGTAAAAATAACTGGGATGTGTTATTACTTTTGGAGGGGGGGGGGACGGTTATGAATTTACGGTACATCGGCGACATAGGTGCCGCGAAGGGGGAAAACAGATCCCCCCCCGCAAGGCGGGGGAGTTTCTCCCCACAGCTCCCGCCGCTATTCCTCCTCCTCCAACAATGAACAGAAGATTGAGTTTGCTTTGTAATCACACCCGGCCGGATTAATCAATGGGGGTTTTTTTGGTTCATAAGAATGCGAGGCTCGGAATAAGGGGGGTCTTTTTTTTCTTCTTTTATGGCGCCTTTGGCCATGTCAATTGATCCTCTGCTTTCATCCAATCAATGGCGCCTTGTTGTTTATTTCAGTCAGCTGTCTTTTTCGGCCCCCGAGGACCTCGGACCGAGCACCTAGCCACACCTCGCCCCTCTCGAAAGTTAATAATCCGAGCAAAAGTGACTCTTTGATTTTCTAGTGTTTTCTTGTTTTATAACATCTTCATCCCATTCGGTTCTGAGGGCTTTGATGACTTGAGTCTGAAAAGCTATTTGTGCCGAGGATTAAGCTTTTTTTTTTTTTCTTCCTGAGTATTTTCACTGTGGGAAAAATGAAAAAAAAAAAAAAAAAAAAAAAAAAGTTCCTGCTCCTAAAGGACGTGTCTGTACGTTTCACCTCCGCTCTTCTGTAAAAGTTTCAGAGCCTTCTTGTTCCCCTTTTACTTTGACTTCCTCTTTCACCTCATGGTGATTCCAGATGAGGAACGGCGAATACATCATCACATCGCAATTAAAGTTAATTTTTTGTTTTTCTTTATTTCCATTATGTTATACCCTCCAGCTGTGGTTGACTCTCATGTTTAATGCCTTTGGCACACTAATCCTACACTCCACTTCATTCCTCATCCTTCCATGTCCAGCTCGGTTGGCCCGTGCATCTCTCATTGTCACAGTTTGCGTCTCTGTTTGCCATTTTTTTTCTCTTTCTGTCTCTCACAGCAGTTTTTCTTTTTCATCCATTTCTTCCAAGAAGTCTAAGCTGACCCCTGCTTGCTTTTCTAACAGGAATCTTTGCTCTCTGACTGGTTTTTATTGCAGCTGTCTCAACAGGGAGCCACATGCAAAATCACCACATTGGAAGGCTGTATTTTAGATAACACTACATCTCTACTTCCTCAGTCATTTGGCGAAAGTAGGAATACATTCAATGATGCTGCTAAGCATCTTTAGCAGAAAAACAAGGAAATAATGACCTCAAAAGTGTTTCAGTGAGCAAGAAATTATTTAAAGGCGCAGTGTTTTGCACTTCCACCTCACACAAAGAGGGTCTCTGGTTCGATTCCGGCAGGGCAAAGTTCTGTGTGTGGAGTTTGTATGTGTCTGCGTGGGTTTCCTCCTGGAGTTTTTCCTCCCACAGTCCAAAAACATGCCTTAGGTTCATTGGAGAGTTTTAATTGAACGTGTGAATGATTGGTTGTTCGTCTCTGTATGCCGACCTAAGATATTCTGGCGACCCGTCCAGTGTGAAGCCCGCTTTTTGATCATTGACAGTCGGGATTGGCTCCGGCGCTTTCGCGACCCTGACTGACGCTGAGGTGATAAAGACAATGAATGATTGAATTCACAAAATTATAAAATAAAAATACATGTAAGTAGTATCCCCGTGCATTGAAATTATCTATAAATTACTACTTGAGTTTATTTTTCCTCAAATTTGGCCAAGTGGGCCAAAAGTGTTAACAAAAAAAAAGGATCAATGATGAGGAAAGTGAAAAGCTAATTCTTTATTTATATTCATAGAGAAGAATTAGCTGAAACAAAACCAGAATAGCTTGAAAATCTACTATTCGGAGGAAACATTTGAGTACATTTATTGCTCTTACCAACTTGAATTTTTCAACGTTATGTTAAATGATTGCCAAAAGTGTCCTAGAAAATTTTCCAGAAATGCTTTGTCTCTTGGAACGAGTAGAAACGCTGATGGAATAGATTACTCTGTGAGTGCAGGCGATAAAAACCACTTGGTGTACGCGCCGTAAATGTCACCTCTAATGATTCACACCTTTTCGTCTTTACATCAGGCATGAGGCTTTCATGCGGTTGCCATCGAGTGGTTTCCAGTTGTATCCGGATTATGTGGACGTCCTGCCGAATTCGTAAGAAGGAGGAAGTGTCAAAAAAAAAAAAAAGAAAAAAAAAATCAAAAAAACAGTGACTATTGTCAAAATTTACATTCATGGTGTGTACGCTGCAGCCATTGTTTGTCCCAAAGGCAATTTTGCTTTGCAGTGGTGCTGTGTTGTGCAGCCAAAGGGGGGGATTGAGGGAGCTCTTTGATTATGGCTATGACTCATATGGTGCCTGTCACCTAGAATCAACATCCAACTTCACACGATCCGCTGTCCTCACTCAGGCCCTTCTGAGTGGGAGAGATTGAAGAAAGAGAGGGAGAGAGAGGGAGGAGGAGAGAGAGAGAGAGAGAAAGCGAAGGATAGAAGAAGATGCGGCGAACAACGCCAGGCCACGAGGTGACTTGACGGTCTCGCTTAATACTATCATGCTGGAAGGGGAGAGGTAACGGAAGAGGCACTAGGAGCAAATAGGAAAGCTTTGGGGGTGAGAAAAAAAAAAAGAATGCAGAAAAGATCTCCAGATTCAGTGAAAAATGACAGTAGAGAAAGCAACAGGAATCAGTCTAGTGAAGAGAGAGGAAGAGAAACACTTGCGAGATAAATGACGAACGCTCAACAATTTAACTGCTTAAATCGTAAGCTGGTGTTTGAAACTCTAATCACACGAGAATGCTTCACTACCCGCTGATTACATTACAACAGAAAAAGAAAAAAAAAAAAAAAAAAAACACAAAGAAAATACACTAAAAAATGTTTTCTGCCCTTTAGTGCCCCCCTCTGGAAGCTCTCAGTTCCACATTTATTTGCAGACATTGCTATTATGCATTCATGAGGCTGCAGCCTGCGTTTGAGCTCCGAGGAAAGCGATGATAGAGCCACAAGGCTGGCTAATCAGTATGCTAATCTTAGCTCGGGATACCAAAGGAGTTAAGCATGACTCTGGTCTCGGGTCTGAACTGCTAATACAAAAGAAAAGATGAGACAAAGAGAAAAGATAGCTTATGTACAACTTCGTTCTTGTGCCAACCTTCAGTGTCAAGAATGCAGCGACTGCTGATTCATTTCGGCCTTTAATGTAATCTCCCGTGCACTGTCGCATGCACAGAAACACACACACACACACACACACACACAAATATGCACTGATATAAGCATTCAAGGGCAAACACATGCATCACAGTTATTAATGAACATTACATCAAAGTAGACATGCAGATTACCGTGACACACAGACACCTGCACAACTGCATCAAAGCAACCATTCAGGGTCACACAAACACATCTAAATAGATCTATGACCTACTTGCACGTACGTGAATGTCACACAACAAAGATTAGAAAATATGGAAAGGTTGGACACGCACATGCGTGATCTGATATTAGGGACAAACACTCGGCTGATCAAATCTGTTTGCGTCAGATCGCTCCGTCTCTCAGCGCGGTCGGTCCGCTTGTGTTTCCCTCAGCCTGTTTGTTTATGATTCTCTGTTGCTGTGCGGCTGAATCGATGAAATGTTGACTGTTACTGAGAACCGCAGCCTCGGGGTATTCACGGAGAAAAGAAGGTGTGACGTGCCCTCATTGCCAAGGCGTCTAACCCCTGCGCTCAAAAGACATAATCAAGCACACCTGGTTATACGGAGAGGCTCGTCTCTATGCGCGCGCACGCTGACAGACGGCCAGGCAGGCGTTGTCAGATGTCTGATTCACCGGTTTTAGAAAACGGCAGTCGACTGACCTCGAAAACGGAAGAACTTGGAGGTGAACACGTGCACATATTTGAATATGTTATCCTATTTTCAGCATAGCCTGGAGCCTCTTTCTCTGCAGGGAGGAAGACAGAGAGGAGCCACTGTCAGGAAGCGGTAGAAAGGGCTGTCGACGGCCCGGGGAAGTAAATTCATAAAGGGAGTCAACTTGTTGAGTTTTCCCACAGAGAAAGCGAAAAGCCACATTATGGACCCCTAGAAATGGGGCCAGAGACCATATTCATATTTCAACAGCTTTTTAGAAAGCAGCTTTGCAAAATTTAAAGACCATGATGAGTGTAATTTAAAAAAAAAAAAAAAAAAGCGGGGGGGGGGGGGCGTTTACAGTTATCATGTAATGAGTGCATCACAGATGGAAAGTGTCAAGTTTTGTGAGAGAAGAATGGAATAGAACAGTTTTGGAAGTTAGAGGATGAAATATTAAGTCAGAATGGGATCTGCCTTCATGTGAGCAGGGACCCAGTGACATTAGAGGGGAAATGGCCGTGGAGCCACAGGCAGTGTGTGTGTGTGTGTGTGTGTGTGTGTGTCAAGCTTGTACTCGTGTCAAGTCATTGCTGCACTTTTGATTGAAAAGACCAATTTCCAGTGAAAGGACTGCTCGTCGATGTGATCTTCAGGTTGGCATGTGGCCGGTGCTTCCGGCTCTTTTTTTTTTTTTTTCAGGCAATAGGCACCCATTATTTGATCATTTTTTAAAAATGTGTTTAAGTTTGCACTCTTTGGACTGTGTAAAGGCAATCACATCACAACAGGATACATTAGCTTATAGGTGATGCTGTCAACTTGCTACTCTCTGAATAACACAGAATTATATGTATCCTTTATTTTTACAGCAAAAGTAGTTTCAAGTTGAAACTCGGCCAAACCTCTCAAAAGAGGTTATGTTTTGAGCGACTAATGCGTAGTCTTTTAGAAATAAAACTCTGCAGAAGATTTGCATTAAAACACAGAGGTCAAACTGAAGTACTTAGAAACAACACGGACATACTGCATTGTTCTCTGCAAGCTCACACTGAATCAATAAATGCTGGCCTTTCAGTTGACAAGCCTAATACACAAAACATTTATAAATGCAGTTATGCTTTCAACTGCTGCCTCAGTGCTTCCTGTTTCAATTTTAGAATTATGTTTGTGTTGACTCCTTGTTAAAACAATTGATTGTGCTGAAGCTCATAAGGGAAATTCTTGTTCAGAAAAACAAGCCGAAATGTGACCGTTCACGATCCCGACGCAACCGTTCGCTCCTCAAAGAGATGGTCGGTAAGTATGAAATGTGCCTGGCCGTAAATGGCACGTCGGCATCGCGCTGACGCGGTGCAGTTGTGTTATCATTGCTTCATCTGTAGTGTAAAATCACACAGCTTCCCCCGCCACAGCTGCTCAAATCGGTTAACAACTGCAACAGTTGGCTCACTTGTTTGCACAAGAGTGCCGGCACAGAGTTGTCATGTCTCGAATGTACCTCCCGTATTTTTCGGCGTCTTACCCTGTTTTGTATACCGTGATAGCGTGCTAATATGCTCTGACATTTACTCAAAGTGAAAACACTGCAAAGTGTTTAAAGTTTAGGAACATATTGTCACGGCTGCCTTCATGGCTAATTGCACCTTAAATGCTCCATGTCCCATCAGGAATTAATTAGGACTCATTGTGACTTTAATTAGCATAAATTGTATGCGTAAGATTTATGTGTCAGAGATATATGGGTGCGCGGCCGTGGGCTAAACGGGTCACGGTGAAAGAAGCGCTCCACCGTTCCTTGTGGGAACCTGTTGTCCAGTGATGATATTTCTTATCAAAACAATGGAAAGGATTCATGTCCGGGGGCTTATGTTGGAAGTTTTGTTCAAGATGAGCATGGATTAATGGTAATTTTCAAAACCGGTGTGTTAAATTATTTGAAACTGCTTAATTGGGTCAGAATTTCGACAGTTGTACACAGTTACTTTTGCCCCAAGAGGATTCGCGGATGTGCACTTGCGCTTGTTTTGCCTAGGGCCAGTAAGCCCATCCAGAGAGATGCTAAAGCTACTCCCCCCCCCCCTCCTTTATTACTGCAAAAAGCAATTGCTTGGAAGAAAATGCCAGAATGGTGCTTTGAATTCCTGGAGGGGCCCATCACTGAAATGCGGCCCACGGAGCTGAGACAGCTAGCATCTGGAGCAAAGACACAGTGGTAAAGTGGAGGGAGGGAGGGAGGAGGGCCGAGGTGTGGAGAGGAAAGAAGAGAGAAGGATAATAGAGGGGCAGAAGATGAAGAGAGAGAGAGAAAGAGCGAGGAGGAGAAGAAGCGAGACAGAGACGCGTAAGACAGACGGAGCCAGAGGTTGACAAGGGAGCGGTAGAAAGAGCTCGAGACGGAAAAAAGGACTGCGCAGGCAACGAGACAAAAGGCAGACGGACGAGAACGTTCAGACAGTCCACCAATTGACAGCCGGCAGGGGAATAAAGTCAGCTAACACAATGAAGCAGTCGGCAGACAGACTTGCTGCCGAGTAGCCGAGAGGCTCTCAGAAGTGGAAACAAATATTACATTAGATGAGACAGATGCCATTTGTCACAATGGGAGGCCTGAGAGGTAGTTAAGCTGCAGAATATAAGGACCTGTGGCCTGGTTGATACATGTCACCAAGAGGGGGAAATTGTGCTGAAGTCAACTCTATTCAATCAATTGTCTGGTGTCCTTCAATGACTCCTGCACTTAGCAAGATAACACCAGCACAAAGTTTCATCAGCCCAACTCTCACCGAGTTGGTATTGGGCCTCGAGGACATTTTGTCATTCATTTCCATGGTCCTTTCCTTCCTCCTTCGGTGCCCCCCCCCCGCCCTTCGCCTCGAGCTCGGTGACACGTGAGGAGGATAGCGCCGGACACTCTGTTAGTAGCCAGATGTCAAACAGTGGAAATCCTGAAAATGCTCAAATGACTGTGGCAGGGTAAAGCCTTCAAATAGGATGCAGTGTGTGCCGCTCCAACCACCGGGGATGATGCAGCACTGCGCCGACATCCCCGGTAGAACTTTAAACTTGTGGTTTATTGTTTGGGAAACTGGGACACAGCCAAGTTAATTCTTTTTTCTATTTTTCTTTGACATGATCTGCAAGATTCCTTCAAATTGGAGTGACAAAAGGGGTTGCCGGTTTGTTAAGATTATGTGACTGACTAAATGCGGCGCGTCGCAGATATGGTGTGCACAGCAACTTGCCTGTAAGAGGCTTTTGCGTGTCACCAAGCCAGTCAATGAGACTTTTAAATCTTTCACTTTAGGTGTATTATTTTACCTTTAATTGTCAACGCACCCATGGAATTATTTTGTTTACAAAAGGAATCAATCCAGGTTTAGCGCAAAGGTCAAAACAGGGGCATGCACAGCCTCACAGGTTGTGAAAAACCATGTGAGGACAAATAAAACTCTGAGATCATAAACATGTGACAGCAGTCATGAAGCAACTGTCAAATGTTGCCGGTGACAATAAAGAAATGTGATAAAACGTTGGCAGTAATGTTTTGACATGCAACCGGGGCGAACAACATTGGATATTCGATTCGATATTGAACGGAAATTCCACAGCTGTTTTACAAAGGGAGGGTGTTCAGAAATGATTTTATAAGTGTTCATTTTACAAATGAACTGATGTGAAATTTTATTTTTCGTGAATTGTTGTAATTATGCTAACGGCTCGTTGTCATTTTTAGCAATGATAATACACTTTAGAATCGCATCTTCTTTACTGAATTGAGTCAGAGCTATATTACAAGAGGATTCCATCCAGTGTGATATCAACAGTCAATGTTGCCGCTCATTCATAAGCAATTCCTTTCTTTTGAGTGCCTGCGTCCGAAATGTGATGTCACTGAGGGATTAAATATTGAAAAAGTTGTTTCTAGGGGAACACAGATCATTAATCAATTCATTAAACACATGTCTCTGACTCTACTGAGACATCGTCTCAGATTCTACTCAATATATAACAACTAGAATCAAGATTCAAAGTGTTTATCGTCACGGTGCACGGTGTACAGTGAAATTCCTCCTTTGCTGTCCGCAGTGTATTTTTGGATATGTGCTGATAGGAAGAGTGTAAACATTATTATAAATATGATTCTAGATATGAATATGAACGGTTCACCAGAACAGTACCAGTGCAGTGAGACATTTGAGCGCAGCTTGGTGTGCAACATACAAATGTGAGGATTATTGCAGTTAAAGTTGGCAGTAGATTTGAGATGTGCAAGAAGAATGAGTGTCAGCTATTCAAGAGTCTGATGGCAGTCGAGTAGAAGGAGTTCTTTAATCATGTTGCATTGCTCTCGAATAAACAAAGTTTTTTTCCTTTAAAAGTAGGGAAATTGAACCCACCTGTATGTGCCGCTTGAGGTGAAAGCATAAAATACCAAAAATACCATAAAAGCCATAGTATGAATGCACTCCCTTAAATTTAGGTCCATTTGAATCCATTGACCTTTACCTTTTAGAAAATAATACCCCTCATCTTTGTCCTCTCCATCCCCTTCACAAGAATGCACACAATTTCTTTTCAATAGTATGTTTTTTTAATATTTTACAATATATATTTTTTAACAAAAAAGACCATTCCTTTTTCCAAAACACATTTATATCTGAATTTTGCACACACATGCGCGCGTGCACACACGCACATACATGTTTATGTGTAATACATGGATGTATATGTATGTATATACTGTATTTCAGTAACGTGCGATGAGGTTCACGGGTGGTGAGGTACTGATGTCATCATAGTCAGATTTACAAACATATGAACTCTACACAGTAACTTATTCACCATTTTATTGGCAGCAGTTGACGTGTTTTATTTAAAATATCATATCAGCATTCTTTGCATATACAAACTGTAGCGTAGAAAAAAAGCACATGTAAAAAAACGTTATTTTCTCTTACCTTATTAATGAAGTCCATGTGCCGCTCCTTCTGAAGCATCGATAACTTGCTTTTCGAAGTCTTCAGTTTCTTTCTTCAGTTTTAAAAGTCTCTGTCTCAATGGAAATCACTGCCAGTGAAGACAGTCGTCCTCGATCGGTTCCGACTGTATCTTTTGAGTCTTTTCGGTGCCGAGAATGACCGCTCCACCGATGCTGTCATAGCCGGAACGGTGATCACCGGTCAGAGCAACTTTGTCGCCTTAGGAACAGTTTGAATGAGATCCTTCTGGGCCAAGAAGTTGAGAAGCTGCTGAGAAGATTTACAGTCATCCCTCACCGTTTGTGAGCTATACAGCCCGATGAGATCGGCAAAAAATAGCCGGATGGCTGCACTTGACTCGCTAACTGTTGATTGTAGCTTGCTTTTGCTAATTCTCTTATTCTGTAGCCGAGTAGTAAGAGGGATCCCTTGGATCAATGGCGCCCCCCTACCATGAGGCACCGTCACTGCCTGCCTCACTTAATGTCTCTTCGCACTCGTCTTATGATTACGAGAAACACATTACAGTTGTCGACAAAAAAAATTAGACACATCAGCTAAATTATAGAAAATTTAGTTCATATATTAAAAGTATTTTTTTAATAGTGACATCCACAGAGACAGCAACATGGTCTTAGTGCATAGCATGGCAGCACAGTTAGCAGAATCATTGCATAAACTAGGGTTGGGCAACCTTTAACACCCAAAGAGCCATTTGGACCCGGTTTCCATGGTAAAGAAATCACTGGGAGCCGCAAATAAATTTTGACGTCTAAAATAAAGGTACCACTGTATATTTTGCTTTTTATTACCTTCACACTTTGTATAAACAAGTGTGTAGTGTGTTGCTTTTGAAATCCACAAAGTGCTACGGAGAAAATTAAAGTTTATTTATGGAATGAACACATTTTAAACATTTTGAGCTTTGGGCTTTCAGAGCGCGTGGCGTAGCCTTGACCTGAATTTTGAAAATAAATTGGGAAAAAATCAGAGTCGGTAAACAATAAAAGATAAATATTTGGAAAATATCTTCATAAATATTTATTTTACCCGGTTAATGGGACTTCTGCGCATTATACCGGCTGGCGGGAATACCGGCTTCTGTGAGTGTGACATTTATTTTGAGCGGGGAAAAATTATAAATATAATTTTTATTTTAGTATTTCAAGATCACAATAAATTTCCAACTTAGTTCCTTTTTTTTTTAACTTTAGTTCTGACACAAATAAAATACACATCAATTAAATATTTATAATTCATTTTCCCAAGCTACTCGGGGCCGCAGTGTAAGGATGAAAGAGCCGCATGCGGCACCGGAGCCGCGGGTTGCCGACCCCTGGCGTAAACCAGAGTGGGCTCAGCTGGTTGCTGCATGTCTCTTATTCATATTTGAACGGTAAATGTGAATTTTTTTTTTAGTGATTTTGAAAAATAAAATAACTAAAAATGGTGAAGCTACATGAAAAATAACTTTATAGTACAAATCACTGAATAAATAAAACCATGTAATTCAATTTTTCATTTTGCATTTTTTTCTTGCCATGATGACAGTTGAGCCCCGGCCTCCCCTGCCTCTACTGACTGCACGTCGCTGCTGTATTTATAGATATATTCTGATTGTATGTATATATGGATATAAGTATATTCTTATACTTGAGTATAAGTAAGTTTCTGAGCTTACTTTCAAGTATGAGCTCTATGTGCTAGAACATGATCTTACCTGTTCATACTGCATGAAAGAATGATGAATGATCTGGGCAGCAAAAATACCCATAATTAGACATCTACTGAAAAACACTGCAGCCACCACCTGGCCATTTTATTTTTTATGAGTATTCACTGAAATGTCATCAGCAGGGGTCGAGTGACTTGGTTTTGAACTGACAAAAGAGATTTTGAAGTTCAGTCACATAACTGTTGTCCAGCCTGGAATGATAGTTCAAAATCGCATTTTTGTCTGTTTTTTGCTGCCAGTCTTTATACTTAGTTGAGTTGCTAACACCTTCTGTGATGCATATGAAAATTACAATCCGCTTGGCCCCATTCATCTTGTGTTATTGCCTGTTGCCGCTCCAACAACCATTTTGGGATGCAGAAACGATGAACTGATATGTGGCTGCTGTTGTTGGGAGCAAAAGGAATATAAAGCAAAGATTTGATTTGAGACCCTGCATAGCCCAGAGGATGGGAAAGGGTTCCTGTTTTGATGGAAAAACAACCACTGTGCAATGAAGGAAGGCAGTAACTTCAATATTTCTGGAGGCGCATAGTCCCAGAAGCAACAAATGTCACCAATCATATGAGTCAAATATATAACTGAATGCATAAATAAATAACGGCATGCAGGTAAATAATTTAAATGTATATAGCAACCGCTGGGCTTACCACCCATTCTTTCATGAATATTGATTTTCCCATTTAATCTAGACACCTTTGTGATTTGATGGGTCATAGCAGACATTTGATCCTTATAGCTGGCCAAAATCACAGGTGTGTTTATATTTTATAAAACTTTACTAGAGTATTTAGACTTCGGATTCCTTCTCTGTTATGAAATACAGTTTCTATTCACACTTTATTTTCATTTCAAATATTTGATTCTGATACATTATGCGGTTCTGGTAAAGAAGAAGACAGTGGTAGAACCAGATTTTATTTGATTTTTTTTTTCCACGGTGGAAGGATATAACAATATTCAGAACTTTTTTTAATGCTGTCATACTTTTTAATACTCCCCGTTTTAAACTCCATGTTGTTAATAATAATGTTTTTTTTTTTTTTTTTTTTTTTTTTTTTTATCTTGAGCAATTTGGTGTTGACTATTGTGGCTTATTTTAATTTTAAATATTTTTTCAATAATGATAAAACTAAAATCATAAATAAAATTAATTCCAAGCCATCAGCCAGCAGTGCTTTGATCAAATGAAGAGAAAAAATTGAGGGGAATGTTTAGTTGAGATAACAATACTGAAGCAGTTGGTTATTGAAGTTGGTTACATTGATGGATATGCTTACTTATTCCAACCAACACTACATGTATGGCTGAGAAGGCTGCCACTCTCTGGGAAGGCGTGTCAATAGCATTATAACCTATTGTTTATTTACGAGCATACCTAGTTTAGAAGAGAATAGAACTGAATTCAGCAGAATATTACTCTAATCACCCTATAGTTGGGAAATTTGTCCTTAAGCATGTGGTGAAAGACTTGTTCATATGTTCCCCTCTGAGCCTTCTGAGTTTTTTTTTTGTGATCTTCGCTGAAATGGGTCAGTGCCACAACGCTGGACCTGGACAACCTTTCAGCTCTCATACGTATTAATGGCCCGAAACATTCTGCACATGCCAAGCACCGCCCATATGCTGGGACTTGCTATATATTTGTTTCTCACCATGCTATTTCAAGTATCAGAGTCGGAGCACTTATTACCCCGTCGATACTATTCCAGGCCGCCTGCGGAGTTACTAGACTCAGCTCCTGTACTTTTGTAGCTTTCCGTTAGATAGTTTCAGCCATGCCGCGGAAGTGACCATATGTTTCGTGTGGGTGATCGCTTGGCCAGCCAACAACTTTGGTCTCAAGCGAAATATCTCAAGAAATGGGATGTCAATTACTTTGACCAGACACTAACTGTGTATAATTAAGCTAACTTGCCTTAGTATCCTTAAACTAATGATAAAACCACAGATAAACTCATGCTTTTTTTCAGATAGCACAAAAAAGCTTTTATGTCAGAGACATATAAAAAGATGTTCTCCAAAGGTATACGTTATTCAACTTTAATGCAATGCAGTCTTGATTTCAACCGGCCTCAGGATTAAAACCAATTACTGACATCAGGCCTCCTGTTATATATGCCAACCTTTATTAAACTGTTTGTAATTGTTTGCTGAGCTGGATACTATAGCTTGATACTATAGATACAACACATTAATTACAAACTGATTTTAAATATAATCACCCATCAAATGACTTTACCTTTAGTCAGCAGTATGCGTGGAAGTCATCAT
The DNA here is from genome assembly GCF_037954325.1 of Fistularia commersonii. Classification (NCBI taxonomy): domain Eukaryota; kingdom Metazoa; phylum Chordata; class Actinopteri; order Syngnathiformes; family Fistulariidae; genus Fistularia; species Fistularia commersonii. Next base: position 15,666,454 of record NC_141288.1, read on the forward strand.
GGCTGAAGTACAATAAGAGGAATTTGATGAAATCCAAAATGTACTCCAAATTAATAATAATAATATCCACACGCAATTCTTATGATTAAGATAATAGTATCCATCTAACAGCTGGGGGACAATATATTCTATAAAATATAACACTGTATTGGAATATTAAGACACATTCAGTCTCTTTACTCGTCCACCATGCGACCACAGTTGTTTCAACCATGGAGAGACTGAGAATGAAAAATTTATATAAATGTTTGTACATTGAAGAAAAAAAAACAAAAAACAAACCAAAGAAATAATAGAAAAGACACTTAAACCTCTCGTGAATACATTGTCGTACTGTTGCATGGATTGTATGCTTTATGAGTAGGACTTGACATTGGCGGTAGAGAAAGTGCCGCTCAGCATTTCACTGCGTGACATCTTATAGTCAGAGAAAACTGATGGGATGCAGCTCAGGCATTCTTCAGAAGGTGATGGAAGGGTCAAGGTGGGCCACAAACATACGTTACAGTTGAAATCACTAACTTGATAGCAATGAGAGAAGGGAACGCCAGTGTTGACAGGAAATTATTTGGAATCAATGTAAGAGACTTATGATCTTCCCCATAGAGTGCAATTGGTTTAGATTGTTTGGGTCATAATAACAGGTCTGAAGGTCCCCAAAGCTGCTAAAGCAAGACTCAAAAGTGTCCTCCTGTAGCGTTTGGACCGTTTTCACAATTTGCTTTGCGACATGTGTGAGCTTCATCAGATTTCATAAAGGACATTGAAAAGGGAAGCGATTCAAGTCTCAGCACTTGATAATGGATGCTTGAGGCTGAGGGGACAGACAAAGGCTATAGGTATGGGGAGTAGAGAAAAGGCTGCAGCGACATCAAAAGTTTAAAAGTACTGATAAAAGAACTAATCATGAGTCATGCATTTAGATATTCCAGTCCCAGTTATCTCCTCGCAGTTTGATTAATGTAACTTGAAAAAAAAAAAAAATGGTTACATTTACAGTTAATGGAATGTACTCTAGTGCTTTGCTTAAATATGGAACCCAAACTTGGTTGAAAATCTTTCCAAGTCTTTTGTTAAGGATTACAGATCTTTGGCACCTCACCGATTTTCTTTCAGTAAGATTATTAAAATCTACATTTGCGGATATTGAGCTAAATTATACAGAAAAAAAATCATAAAATTAATGGTTTTTAAGAATGATTAAACATTAAATGGGTCACTGCAGGAAAAAAAAGGTGTTGGATTGTTTTCACAGGCCGGTGAGTTTTTTTTTTTTTTTTTTTTTTTTTTTTTTTTTTTTTTAAATACAAGCTGTTATGTTGTTATTCTTACGAAATGACAGTTAAATCCACTCTCATGCTGAGTATACCCATCACAGCACTGTTGTTCATTAAACACACACAGTCTCAAACTGACAGAATGTCGCTGCATGACAAGGCACATTTGGACAATGAGCGATAGTATGCCATCTAGCTCCCGTAACTTCCTTCACCAACACCATGCAAGACTGGATGCGAAGGGGGAGTTGAGGGGTGATGACGGGTTGCTGGAAAATGGTGGTTGAGCTGCCGGAGAGTTATTCCAGCTAGTGGTTGTCAACATGACTTGGTTATACATGCACGGCAAGCTGGAGGAGACTTTATATTTCCATCATGCTCTCTTGTTATCTGAGCTCTTTGTGGTTCTTTGTATACAGTCTTTCCTCCCCAATCACCCCAGCGCTCCGCTCAAAGTCTATTCCCTCAAGCCTTTGGCAGTGATAAACCCCTCTATTGTTACAGTGACAGCAGAACATGCGAGTTATGCCTGCCTCTTCAGGGTTGAAGAGCTCATTACGACTTCTCAGCGGGGACCCTATAGGCTACAGTATATGTGACGAGCATGTGAAGTTCATGCAAATGAATCATATGGTAAATGATATTGTTTGATAATAAACCTTTGTAGTATAAATCACTGGGATGTTTGGAAAACAAAACTTCATGTGGACAAGTATTAAGAGACAAAGCATGGTTTTAATTCTCTGAGATTTTTTTCCTCAATGTCCCATTTTGGCCTATGGTTTATATCTATTATATATTTGTATGGAGCCACTTTAATGATTTAATGTGCAATCAAATAGGAAAGATTTCCATTAACAATTCATTGATTTGAGAGTAAGAGAATCAACACTGCAATTGAAAGGATCTTAAAACGCAATGAGACTAATTTATGATTAAAAATGTATTAAGGTGGAACCAAGACGTCATCACTTTTATGCATTTGTACATCTACATTTCTGCCTACTTTCTTACGGATTTGCTCACAGACACATATTTGAAATGTCGAATTGGCACGGGAATTCGGAGATGTAAACAAGACATTTGGATTAAATAAAACTTGCATTTTAAAGTTACATAGACAGCGATGTTATGATTTACAAACCCTTCATGACTTAAAAAACAGTATTTTGTCATTGTAAACACTGCTGTTTCTAAGCATGCATATTGACAAATTGTATTTCAGTTATTCGAAAATAGAGTGGTTTTACATAAAGAGAATTAGACGTCTTGAAATCTAAACGTCAATATCAAGATTTTTGAAACCGTAATGATTAAATCCATTATTAAGCACCTATGAAGAAATGAAATCGAAACTTCTTTCAATGATTATCCTCGAGTGTTATACATGTTATAGGCAAACAAGGGTTGCGTGCATGCTGGTTGATTACATTTTGATAAAAAAAATGTTCCTTTATCACAGGAAGATGCTTGTGTCACGAGCTCCCCAATTAAATCAGAATCTCTCTGTAGCGAGAGCCGGTTGATGAATCAATCCTACACACTCACATAAATGTAATTACTTCATTTGTCAACGTCTGGGGAGAACACATTGAACTCCGTACACTCAAATCTTCCTGCAGAGAAATGAAGAGGGAGAGAACTCCCATCATCTCACCTACCTCTTCATCTCCTTTAGGCTCTGTCCTGTACAACTTAATCACTGCTATGATCATTCCATAAGAGCAGAAGTTATCATTTTACCAGTTCCCTTTGGCCTGTACTGTATATTACAAGGAGGATATGAGTTTCACATCAAAGTGTTTTCTCCCATCCCCCCCATATATATCAACTAGACGCGCTCACACACACACACACACACACACACACACATGCATGCAGACAATCACAAACGTGGTGCTGCTCTGAAGAAAGGAATGCATTATTCAGCAACATGCTAAGATCAATTAAAGAAACATTGCATAAATAGTAATGACTTTAGGGAGATGAAGGAAATGTTTTGTTGATGGTGCATCCAAACATATCCACAAATCTCTGTATTTTTCTTCCTGGCTAGTAGGCCGTTTAGAAGCTGAGATACACAAAGTGGAGGCGGGGCAACAGCTTTTCCATTTCCTGGGTTATTCTATAATCACCCACCAGCTATTGCTCACTTTTATGTTAGACAAGACAGGATATTCATACTGTTGTTTAGATAAATCAGGCAATACTAAATGAAGAATACATGTGATCTAAATTTAATGGTTCAATTTTCTCAGTGCAAAGCCATGCATTTTAATTACACCATAATTACAGGTTTATTATATGTCTGTAAAAAAAAGTGTATACAAACATATAATGTATTTGTTCATGTGAAAATGGTTAATGCTTGGCTATTTAACATCATTATTATCAACCCCCCGGTAGCCTCCCCCACATAGCTGTTACTAGGTAAAAATGAAAATGATGCCGAAGATTGGTCGGGTCCATAATCCTGAATTTGTGTTCCTGACGAAGCACAAAATTGCATATAAACAGTTTGTACTTTTTCTACACTGCTGGGTGGTGTGAATGCACAGTCTCTATTAATATGCATGTTTTATTTATGAGCCCGTTGATCCCGAGTACAGGTATTGCCAAGCTCTTATTGTCTTAGTCAACAAAGAAAAGTTCAAAGTGTTGTGAGAGTAAAATCACTACTCCGGCTAGAAATAAAGTTACAAAAGGCTGTTAAAAAAAAAAAAAAGGTCTTTAATTACATTTCAAATGAGGGTCTGAATGACCGACCTATCTCTGCACAGGCTGCTTTCAAATCCACGTCCAACGTTAGCGCGAGTCCCCAAATCAAGTACGGGAACGCTCGACTTTTTGCTCGAGTCTCACTCGGCCCGGAGTGTTGGATCAGATTTGTACAGCAACACTGTGGTTTATACTTCTTCCTTGTTCAAATGACAATTAAATTCGTGGGGTATCTGCAACACACAGCCTGCAAATTTGATCTCAATCATGGCTGTGAAGAAAAGATTGAAATACGTGAGGATAGTTGGAAGTATGCATCAGTTGTCCTCAACTGTCACAAGTGTCTGTCGAGTGGCGACGTCTCATCCCTGCGCCATTATTCAAGCACTTCTCCCTGCTTGTCAAAGAACTAATAAAATGTTATCGTGCACATAATCCATTAAGGCATGTAATTTGATGTTAAATATTTAAATATATATGAAATATAAATATTTTTTTTTTACATCACTGTCACAGGAAATTATGAAATTAACAGTCAACGTGACTCGCAGAGATAGCATCCCGGCTGCCGGGGTTTTCTGACAAAGACAAAGTCACCGGCGGTGGCCGTGCTGCTGCATTAAGGTGCCACCGGAGAGGCGTACTGAATTCTCACCAATTGTCCATTATCTGCATTATCAGATCCCAACTTGAGTCAATTTCCACGGGAGACGGTGCACAATAAGACTGAATTCACGTCGAGCTGTCGGCGCATGATTTGGTCACGCATTCGCTGTCGACATACTAAGCCCAGCGACCGCTGAGGCAAAGGTGGGAAGGCTTTGTCAATGCATGAATGTATATCTGCAATACTCCTTCTTACTGTTTTCAGTACAATAAATCCGGTCACTTCACTTTTGAGGAAACCTAGACCTGTGCATTGTAAAGGCTGAGGCTTAGATGTTTATTCCTTCCCCGGTCCTGTTATCTGAATGGAGCATTACCTGCAACATTACCTTTTCAAAGTGAGCGGTTTTCATGAATACTACAGTGGATACTTGCCTCTCAATGCTTTTTCGGCAAGAAATACGAGGGGGGGGTATTTATGAGTTCCGCTCGTTGATGGAATTCATATTGATTTCCTGGGAGTTCATCTTAACCTGAACCTTACCCTCTTTTAACCCCAGCCGCACGCTTCATTTTCCTCTCGATTCGGCATACGCATACCCTCATCTTTATACACAGCATATGCAAATTCATAAGATAGTGGGGAGAAATAGTACCGAATCACGATTTCTCTTCCTGCTCTTGCAAGGAGCTGTGTGTACGGGAAGGGAGATGTGAAATTTCCCAATTCCATAACCTGCTTGTTGTATTGTCACCCTGTGTGACGGGGTCAGCAGAAATCGATTCTCAGCCACTGGATATCAAGGTGCAATGTTAGAAGTCTACATTTCCTTTCCCGAATCTTATTGTAAAAGCTGGTTGTTTAACTGTCAAGCATCGAAGCACATAAGTGCATGAGAAGTCTGTGAAGTTGCAGACAGAAAAATGGACATACTTAAATGGGAAATTTGTCACATTTGTCCATTTTTGTCAAATTTGGGACGGCGTGGCACAGGAGACAGAGCGATCATCCTTGGAACCCGACATTCCTGTTTTGATTCCTGGTTCCTACTACTATGTCATAGTGTTTTTGAGCAAAACACTGAATCACTAACTGCTCCCCTGGTACTGATAGAAGGCAGCCAACTGCTAATGGTTCACCCTTGATGGGTTAAATGCAGAGAAGGAATTTCCCCACAAGAGATTAATAAAGTATAAATTATCTTTTATAAAAGTCACCACATTTTGGCAGTTCTAAATCACATTATCTGATTTGGAACGGATACAAAAACACTTCTATTTATATGCTATGTCTAAGCATATATATATATTTTTTTGCAATAAATAATGTAAACTAGTTTCTAGGAAGTAGTGATTAGTAGCAAGTAATTCAAAGGCTAATTTTGGGTAAACTCAAGCTGATTTATTTTCCTTTTTTTTATTTTGGTCTCCTTTTTATTTCTATTTTGGAAATTAAGGGTACAGACACACCATCGAACATAGATAAAACAAAAAACAAAAAGAAAAAGGTCATCTGTGTCAAAGTAAAATGTCAGCCATCACTCATAACCAATAACAGACATGAACAAGACTAACACATTCAGCTTGCAGGCCCCCCATCTATCGCTGCCGTGCACGCGACTCCTTACCGAAGTCACCACAAAACAGGATTCCTCAGCATCAATCACACTGATTTAACAGATTTTCTGTGATTTTTGATTTTTTTTTCAGCAGATTTCTAAACAATAATTGCTCCATCAATGTACAGACCAGCCTAACACGCAAAACAATTCTTATCCGTCACTTAACCTTCTTTCTCTCGGTGTTTCTCCCTTTCTTTTTCTCTCTGTCTCTGTCCACACACACTCACACACACACACACACACACAGATCAGCACCACCTCTACCTACACTCATGAAAAGAGGCAAGAGCTCATCCGGTAGGAACCACGGTGAGAGATTAACGTGAAGTATTTCTCTCTCTGCGGTGGTTCACTTCTGTAGTGCTGCAAATCTAATGCACACATTATTCAGAGCAGCCCTGCATCTATTAATGGAGAGCAGAGCTAGATTTATCGCCCAGGTTTAACTATATGGTAAAATAGCACATTAAGCAGATGATATCACGGCATATATGAAATGATTATGCAGGGTTGCAAATAATAAAAAAAAAAGGCTGAGGGGACCAGCTTAATTAAATGCAAAGTCCACTGTTATACATCACTGTTTTTTTCTCATGCGTAGGCCACTTAATGTAAACTGTGGGGAGGGAGATGTTTTCATTTTAAAGAGTAGATCTTTAGTATTTCTTCCCTCCCTTGCCTAGCTTTCTCTTCTCCTCCCCCTCATTCTTCTCCTTTGCTGTGTCATCTGTAAAAGCAGCTGTGCCCAAATTATGCCTGAAATTTCCTCCTTCTTACCGGATTATAACGAGAAAGGGCTCCTACATGTCTCATTCGTGTGACATCTGTAATCTCCTTTTCACCCCATGAACAGTGAAAGTCCTTTAAATTTGGAAGTCCTTTAAACCTCCAGAAATCTGTTCTTTGACATTGTCGAAACAAGGAAATGCAAGTCAAGCCAACATTTTTATTGACTGAATGGGAGCAATGATAGGTGACACGGGAAATGTGGGACTTTTTTTAAATGGATGCTCAAGCTTTGCCACCCCCTGACACATCTGACCAAGACCCACTTTGGCTCATGTGCAAGTAATTTGGCCTCAAAGATAAGCAAGATATCCCAAGATATAGTGTCACATTTAACAACATACTGTGCTACTCAAAGGCAGAAGTGCAGAAGCAGCTCCCCAACGGGCATGTAAAATTTAGGTCCTGTTTGGGAAAGACGTATTTCAGAATGATGCAGCAGCCTTTAAATAAGCCATAGATTCCTTCGCTATTCTTTTATCAGGATAAGCACACAAACCCTGAGATAATTCAGGCAGAATTGAAAGCTCACTCTATTTTTCTGTTCTGCTCCTCTGAGCCCCCTGAAGCTTCTTTATTGAATAGCCCTAGATGTTGTAAAAAGGAAAGTGGAAAGGAACACCATGTGTTGCCAAAAACGCAAAAGCGGCTGCAGGGCGAGGTAATAAAAATAGCATCCAAATTATGTGCTTACTGTAAATGCATGAGCTATATGTACTGCACATGACCTGTATTGTGTGTGGATGTGCAAGTAATGTTGCACCGTGTGTGACGGTGAGTGTATAACCAGTGAGGATTATTTCCAGGACAACTTTATTTCCTTGTTTCACATTTGTTATCATGGTTGCAATCTTAAATGTGCAGTTCTCCTAAATTTGTCACATCAGTTAAAATATCAAAGTTGGGGTGTAAATTGGCAAGACTCATATTTAGCAAAATTTGAATTAGGAAATGCCACCGTCCAAATGGAATTGTTTGACTGTAACCGAAAATGACATTCACAGAAATTATCTTATCAGTCAAATTACTTTCAATTATAGATTCAACAATAAATTTGGACAGTTCTTTGCTAGTCTTGGCATAAAAACACAAAGTTACACCAATTAGTCGCTGAAATCAGAAAGGGAGAGAGCAAATGTCTCATTAGTTGCTATGTTGGTGTCCTTCTGTTGAGACTCAGAAAAAGAGAATCACTGTGGATTTATGATATGCGTGTTCTGTTTATCACTTTCTCCCATGAGGCATCCCATCTGTGCCAGGACAAGGCCACCCCTCCACCCAGATACAGGGCCTTTGGTAAGAAAATGCAACAATTACAGGGTATATAGATTGCAGTTAGGGAAGGTAGAAACGACACTATTTCCCCAACCATCTGTGTAATGTCTCAATACTGTTACATCAGTGATGTGTTTGTGATTGTGTGGATAAGGACAAAGTGGCTCTGCTCATCCCACATTGTTTTAGTCTAGTCTGAGGTAGTAGGAATTAGCTCTGCTAGTCCCCACGGCCTGATTAACCATTGGTTGTGCGATTGTTGATATTTGGTGTATAGATGTTCCTTCAATGGTGACAATTTCTCACTGGACTTTCATAATATTGTTGTTGTGAGCTAAGATTTAACAATCATTCAATCCCTAGTTATGTGATCGCCAAACATTTTTAATGCAGAAATTGAGTGCACGTAATTGTCTATTTACATGTCACTGATCACAGCATTCCCTGTAGATAACTGATCACTCATTGAAATGCAGGATGTCTGAACCAAAAAATGATTAGATCATGGTACAGGTGCAGCGGCTAACCCTCCACAGTTAGAACGATTCTGGTTCGATTCTGACAGGTGAATTTTTTTTTTTTGGAGTTTTCATGTTCTCCCCGGCAGTGCTGTGCAGTGAGGTTTATGGCTGGTGAGGCAGGAAAAGTGTGTGCCTCACTTAGTGGCTCTTTGCTACCATTTTATGATTGTTCAGCACAAGAAACTGATAACACATATCCAGTTGTTGACAAAAAAACACTACATTGGAAATATAGTTCTTTGAGCAAAAAAGTCTAAACATTTTAATAGCGACATACAAAGAGACGGCAAAACACTGAGTGCAGAGCATGCTCGTGGTAAGCTGTCATTGCGCAATCTACGTTGAGGCTCAACTGTCGGCAGCCTCACCGCACGTCTCTTCTCAGTATTTTATGCGAAAACACAGCGATCTAAAACTGGTGAAGTTAAATGAAAGATACCTTTATTGTGCAAATCAATCATAAAAAACATTTAATTCTTTTTTTTTCATGTTACATTTTATTCTTTCCAAGATTGACAAGTGAGGCTCGGCCTCTCCTGCCACCCCTGACTGTACGTCACTGCTCCCTTGGTTCTCCACTTTCTTCTCAATGTCCAAACACATTCAGTGGGTTCATTGGAGATCCGAAATTACACGATTTTGTATGACGTGTGAATGAGGGAGTGAATGGTTGCATGTTTCTATTTATGGCCCTGTGATTGGCTGGTGACCGCCCTGGGTTGAGCCGTGCCCAATGACATCTGGGACTCGACCTCCCCCACCACCACCACCCCAGCAACCCTTACTGCAGGGAAAGTGTTATAAACACTGAATGAATGAATGATAATGGTTCAACTTTAGATAAACCCTTGTGACAAAGATAGGAATAAATGATTTCTCTTCTTTGAATGGGTTGTAATCTGCCATCAAGTCTTGTTCGTTGTCATCTTGGTGTCTCTGCACAAAATGTTTGGAGATCATTTGAATGTACTTATATGCTTAAAGAAAGTGTTATGGATGACAACAACTAAGTGCAGCCGCAAACAACAATGGAACGCTAACATCTATGTGACACAAAATGCGAGACAAAAACGTTCAATGATGGCATCATACAAATCTGTAAAAATCGAACGGCTTGTCTAAAAACCACAGCTGTAAAAAGCCTTTTGAGTCATCAGTAGGCCTTGAGTTTGTTGGCTGTCATTGTATATGCAGCAACACAAAGTCACAAAAACATACACAAACACGTGAAACAAATCTGCTCACCTTGACTGACGATGACTTGGACAACAAGCCAGACTTTTAGATTGCAGGTGGACCTACACGTGTAAACTATTGCTTATTCGGTGGGAAGTACATGCAGAACAAATGCGCTAATTGACCTGGCACAAATACAACACTATTTATTTTTATCGTTGCACACCTGGGTGCTCCGACCACGTACTGCTGGTTCTGCATCTACTGTATAAACGCTTTTTTCCCTTCAGGACAAATATGAGCACACAAATATAGACGCAAATGCGCCTCATTGTATTAAAGAAACTCAAATATGAGGTTCCCTTGGGAGAGCGTAGGTGGAATATATAGGGGCATTTCTAAAGCCCAAGGCACACTAGCTCAGTATACCCCCAACAATGCGCTCATAGTCGGCTTTGTCTGAACTCTGTGGGAGTGAGGTTCTTAAAAGGGGTCACAATGAAAATCTAATTCCCGGACACCGCTCTGCAACCTAAAGTGCATCGTGTATTTTAATTACTGCAAGTATGGCTAAATTGCCCTCTGCTATTTTGAGGATGCAAAAACTCAACCACTGCACCAGGTGCACGGTTCACTGAGGTTTATCCAAGTCTCTTCATTAATTAATGGGTGTGTCTTGAACACAAAACCGATAAATCAATTCGAAGGTCAGCTCTCATGCCCTTTAGGAGGCAGGTGCGCCTCTGATGCAGATGTCTGGATGCCATGGTAACGTGACATCACTTTGACCAGGTGAAAAACGTCTGGCCGAAGAGATGTGGTTCTTTTCCTTATTTTTGACCGAATCTATATGAAAGAAAACAAAAGTACAAGGTTAGAAAATATATTTTGTCACATCTTCCTCTCCTGCATATCCAAAATGTAAAACACAGAACAAAGAGTTTTGAAAAAAAGCAATGCGATTAAAAAAAAAGAAGAGAAAAATATGAATGTGTCAATATAAAGACCTAGATTCACAGCTACATACAATATGCCAAAATATATAATTTGCAATTTTTCCCTTTGATGTTGTTAAGGTTGTTTCTATTCCTTTTTTCTTTTTTTTTTTTTATTATTCAGAAGTTTCTTAATTCTTTATTTATTTATTTTTTGATAAGGGAATGGGCATGATTTAAAATTCAAATGTTTGCTTTTTTTTTTTTTTATTTACAAATAACCTGAAACCGTCATACTAAACTGATAATTATTTAAATTGGCTTTTACGCACATATCTTTAATCAGCGATATGAGATATAACGCCATTGCTCTCTTCAGAAAATACTACTACTACTACTACTACTAATAATAATAATAATGAAAATTATAATAATGACAATAATAATAATAACAATAAAGATAATCTCAACTTTTTGTGCCCGATAATCTCAACTTTTTGTGCTCGATAAAATGCAACCTACAGTCTCCATCTGTTGTGAATCCTGTTTGATTAAGTGTTAATGAAAGCTGTAATCCTCCTGGATCTTTGATTACACACGAGGAATTTATTCATTATTAGTATCATCTCTTTAATGATTGTGTTTTGACTCATGTTGATTTGGAGTAATTGAAGACATATGTTTAAAGTGAAGGGCTAAAAGTGAGCATGAAACATTTCCGTTTTGGTGTTTTGCAAAGACATATGTGTTTCTCACTCTGAAGATTATGTTGTGAGCAAGGTATAATACCTGGTTTTCTTTTTAGCCAGGTGTGCAGGCGCACACTGGAACCTCAAGATTTTTAGGAAATAAAAGTTTTCTTAATTCAGTACTGCCATTGGACATTCAAGTATACAAGTAAATTGACTACAACTTTTTGTATACGGTATTTATTTATGATTTATTTATGACCTCTACTGTTGCTCTATCCTTTTATTGAAGTTTCACATTCTCTTGTTTCCAACCCTTTATTCATTTTTGGGATTTAATTCTCTTTGTCATTAAAAAAAAATGCTTTTGCACTTGCTTCTATCACATTTTTCTCATTTTTTTTCTTAATTCCCCTCTTTTCCATGTTCTTTGCCACATTTTAAGAGACGGTTATAAAGTATCTCGCTTTATTATCGAACTGTAAACAGACGTCGTGCATTTTCTCTGTTTAGTCCTGTGTTCTGTGACACAACTGCTTTCAGAAACAGTTGCCAGCCAAGGCAACAATTGTCAAGGCTTTCCAATAGACAGGGAAATGTGTTAACCATACTTGACCTATTTGCTTCCTTCTGCGCTCTTAGGTCTTCATTCGCGACTCGACTTGTTATTCCCTCTGCCGGCCTTTACATCACCGGATGCAAAGCGGTCAGTCGCTCTGCCCTCCGACTCGGGAGGTCACTTCCCGGTGACATTAAAAGTCCGCGCTTTCCCTCGATTTCTAGATGAAACACAAAAGCCAACTTGCTTTATCTCTGTCATCTCAACTGCTGTAAATCTTTTTTTATGATATTAACCTTATTTTTTGATCTTTATTAAGAAATAGTAGGATGACCCTGCGCTTAAAAAGGCACCCATCAATTAAAAGCGTTGTTATTATCATTAACTATATGGTTATTTAAAGGGAAGGCACAGGATTTCTAGCTAAATGTGGCATTTTTCACAAATAACGGGACAATTCTTGGCTGGGGTTTTCAATAGAAAGTGGCAACAGTTGTCCTTTCGAGGATGTTAGGTTTCTGGTGTGCAAAACATTTATGAAAATAAATTAGGCATTAAGTCGAAACCGTGTCACGACAGTGTCATGGGTTGGACAGCCTAAACATATCAAATTGTTTGAATGCAACAACTGGCTTGGGACAATGGCAAGGAAATTTAAGCTTAATTGCACTTCTTTGATTGATTAAGCAATTGAGGAAATCTCCACATTACTTTCCTTGTCTTGAAATGGTGAGGAAGATGACGACTAATTGCTAAATCAATGGAATGAAGTAAGTAGAGCCAATAAGGCCGGGCCATGTATTTGCTTCACATTTTAAACCAAGCTGAAATGTTTTTGAAAGCCTTTCGAAAAAAACATAAATATACATCCACTCCATAAGTTTGCCTCGGTGTTCTCTCTTTATATATCTCTTAAACTAAAGGAACATGTGCTTTTCCAGCATTTTTTTTTTTTTTTTTTTTTTCAAGAAGGTGATCTTTTCAACAGTGAAATTCAGGAGAAGAGAAGTTTCACATTCAAGTTCTTCTCTTCTGTTTTGGAGTATTTAAGGTCAGGCAATGTTTATAAGTGCTTGAAGGGGAGGAAAGCAGTTTGGTCTTTACTATAGCATACCAGATTGTTTCAGACTGCTTTACCGAGTTTTACCGTGATAGAGAGCCCACTTGAGTGACCCTGGAGCAGTGCCCCTTTAGGTAATCACAGAATGCATTTTATCAAGGGGAACAGAAGGAATTGACCTATAGGGGATCCTTCTGAGGCACTCATCATTCAGAGGAGGCGAGTTAGGCTTGTTGTGTTTATACATCCTCTCCAGCCCCTGGACACATCTTCGATTAGGTTGCCAGGATAATCGGGCACTTTGGATCTTCCAGCATCACACGGCGTCCTCCGTGTGACCAGCTTGGGTTTGTGTCCAGATGGCTGGTCGCTTTTGAGCCGCAGCCATCCTGGTGGTTGTCTCTCATTCTTTCCTCTTTCTCAGATCTCTGAAGTTTGCATCCGACCCGCACCTTGTTCTTCATCTAGCTAGTGATCAGTTGCTGACCGGTGCTGAAAATTTTTCACGAGACGCTTTGAGCGGTCATTCCAGACGCGACCGGATTAATATTATGGTAAGAAGGCTCCCTCCATTGAGTTTGGTTGATAGCCATCTTTCCTAAACAGATCAAAACTATTAACTGGAGTTGAACCAGTCTATTGGCTGGACATGGTAGCTTTGTGTCCATGTCACACCGTGGGCAAAGAGATGTAAAACTGATCTAGGGAATTGTTCAAGAATGTCTGAAACCACTCCCATGAGAAGAGTAGACTGTGGTGCAGAAATCTGAATTTTCAAAAATTGCCCAAAAAATATTTATATATATTTCCAAATCCGTCAACTGCTGACAGCATCAGATGGAGATGAAGTCAGAGGCACTTGATGGCCAGAGTGTGAAATTGTCAACAATGGCAACAGTAACTGCACACCGAAACGCTGCAATCAGACACAACACATGCAACGTATTACAGATGGTTGCATAATTCTTTCAGACTACATGTAGCTTTTAAGGTCTGTTTAGGGTTGAACTATCTTTTTTTTCATTTTTTGGCTGTTAAAGGTCCAATAAAGATAGTGCATGCCAATGGAAGGTGTAGTTTTGACCTTACATTGGTCTTCCTGTCAATAAAAACAAGACTAGGAACACTTTAGAAAATGAGCCCTCATTGTTCGTAAAATAAAAAAGAAGTCATCAGATCTGTTTAACAACAAATGTTAATAACTACAAATACAGTCCATGCTATCTGTAGACCACTAGCATGGCAGTCCTCATCATCTGGTTCAAGAAAGAATTTCCTATTCCTATAAGATATTAGCTGCTCCTGGCAGGGCTGGATATCATCTGATGTAGATCTCTTGTGATGCAACAGACATCTGAAAGACCCATTTTCAGTCAGGATATCAACCAGTCTCTCAAATGCACTTGTCACAAGAGGGAGAAAAATCACAGACACTATTTCAGAATGGACCCCCCAGCACAAAAGGCAGTAATTCAGGATACATCTAATATTCAAAGATGTATTAACTGTGGGGCTTCACTGTCTCTTCTCTTAATGTCAAACTGATGGCACAGGTACATGTATTTCATTCAAAATGGGCCAAGTGAAATAAACTTAACAAAAAAAAAAAATTCTCAATACTAATATTTTGTCCCCTTTTAGTTGCAATAACTTTTTTTTTTTTTATTACTGGCAGTGGATTCAGGCTAGCAATAACATCCACTGCCTAAATTCAAGGTGATTGCTGGACAATACCGGAGCATTAATATTTAGTTGATTTCAAAATGTGATAGTTTTCTATTAGAATTATAATCTTAAAAATCCTATTTTTATGCATGAAGTCATTGGGTTCAAGTACACAGAGCAGGAGCAGTGTTGACTATCACTGCCTTAGATGATAACATGAAGCAGACACATAACCTTTTTTTTTTTTTTTTTTTTTTGGATGTGTATATAAAATAGATGCTACGACAGAGGATCTTTGAACTAAAATAATTGCCGGAAAAAAGAAAAAAAAAAAAACAAGAAAAAAAACTAACGTTTAATCATTATTTTAAGAAGTCTACATAGACAGACACTGATGTCACATCAGCATCATTCTTTGGCCCCATCAAAATTTCACTTCAAAGATCCCTTAGCAGAAGCCTGTCGAGTAAATCACCAAGGAGCAAAATGTGCATTGAAGAACCTTTTCCTGAGTACAGATCAATTTTCTTTGTGATCAGTCGGGCCTGATGAGATAAAAGTGTTTCAAAACATTTTAGAGGAAAAGCTGCTTCCCTCTTTGTCTCCCCAGCCTGACACTTTGAAGGCTCTGGGCTTTATTTTCTTTTTTTTTTTCCCCTCTTTTGTTGACTGCACTCACTGGGTGATAAATGCAGCCGCACATTTTTAAGCGCTACACGAAGATGGGAGGGGACACCATACTTACCATCAAGCTAAACAGCTTTTTATTGTTGTATCAGTAAAGCGGACATAAAAAAAATTGACACAACACCTGGTTTTGATTGATAGATTTAAAAGAACCGAGAAATGTTACGGTGCTTTGGACAATTCCCTGACCAATTCAAGAAAATTATCCGCTGAAGAGGGGAAAGATGGTGGATTGTGGCATCACAGTGTGTTTCAGGATTTAAACCGGCATAGGTGGTGACAGTCTGTACAAGCGCCAGGCTGCAGTGTTAGCCATTGGTCCTGCCAAGCAAGGCCCCGACACATAAACAGGATTTCCCCCTTGGCGGTCAGACTGGCATCGGCTTTGCGACCCTTTGAAGTGACAGGCCCCCTGAGTCCCCCCTGGGAGAGGCTTGGGATCTGATCCCTCTGCTAACACACACTTGCCAGGACGCAAGCACATCCATATCCGCATTTTTACATTAATGCAGGTCCATCCACTAACACATAATCTGCTCTAGCTTACTCAAGCAGCCCCCCAAATATGATCTATTCCTATGTCCAGACACTACACACACACACACACACAGAAAGAAAAAAAAAAATCATGCTTACTTCTTTGTAGCCAATGCAGATAAAGGGCAAGCAGGAAGCTCCCAGAGTGCACCTGGCCCTGTGTTGATAAAGGAGCAGGTCGCAACTCCCAGCACACATCCAGACATCCAGGTTTGGGCCAAAACAAGAAGGATGAGGATGAATGACAGAGACAAAGGATGATAACACCAGATATATGTGGGAAGGAAAACAAAAACTAATTTATCTTATCCGTGCCTTGGTGCATCTCCTGTTATATTGTCATCTCCCTAGCCCAACCTCTACATTGCATGCAATAATCATGATACAAAAAAATATCGGCGTACAACAGCATTCGAGTAAGAAACTCTATTATTCTAATATTAAAAAGCGAATCGTATTTCCATACCAACCTCGCATGGATATCGAGCAGATAATTTTGCTTCTATTAACCTTGGTTTTGAAATACTGTACTACTTTTAATTTTAATCTCTCCTGGGTTGCAAAAGTTGTGAGTCACATTTCAAATAAGCTTATATGTAAGGTATTTAACCAGTAGTTGCATTAGGATCTTGCAAAACTGACATTGCTATTTCTTGTATTTTTTTTTTCATTAATAAACTCATTATGAAATTATTGTAGTCTATTACTTATCGACTAATTATCATATAATATTTACTCTGTAATGCATACAAATAATTGTGGAATGCAGTACCAAGTGTTTATAGCAACTACAAAAATAAATTATTTGACTTGGTAGTTGTCAACTTGTAAATCTATCTTTTGTGATTAAATAACAGCAACATTTTTAGAGTTCTATTTGTGTGAAATAGAGACATGTTACGAGTACAACTCCACTTTCAGAGCTGCAAAAGAAAATCCCTTCAATAGACAGGATCTGCAACAAAATACATTTTGGGGATGAGGCTAATGAATGTTGTGCTTTAAGAAGAACTACACACTCTCCAATAAAAAGCAGTAAATAAGTTGTTGAAATTTAATTGATTAATTAGTTCTGTCAAGCATTTTCTTACATGATCTAAGTACTTCTTGGGCTCCGACTTTGCAATTTGACAGTGTAAATGAGTTGATCTTGCCTACAGGGGGAAGTTAATGAATTAATCACATTTTATTGGGATTAAGTTACATTTTGGAGATTGTGTGTTCTAATTGATTAGCTTTAATCTATCCAAATGTGGAAGTCACTTTGCCCATGGCGGCATGGATTATGTCTTGCTGTGGGGGTTTTGGTCGGGTTATTAGGCTACACACTTCCTAAAAATGCATTGCATTACCCATCTGCGCACAAACCAAGTGATAGTTGTTTGCTTTACACATCAGCGGCACACACTGAGATTGATTACACCGGGAATGGTAGAAAAGATTAAGAGCGAGAGAAGACAGAGACATAAATAAAGACAGAGCATGGCGAGAAAAACAATTGGAAAGTGCACGAGAGTTAAATGGAAAGATAAAGGGACAGAGAGAGGGAGTGAAAGAGAAAAAGAGACCAGAAATTAAGAGAGAATCAATGAAGAGGGAAAGGCTATCAAACGCTTTCAACTCAGCGCCAATGTTTGAAAAGGACTTAATCAAAATTGCTCCGCTCCATCCCAAGCCACCCTTCGTCCTTTCGAATGTGGTGCACTCCATCAGCCAGGGGCTTGGCAGCACTGATGGTAATATTGAAGGAGTTGCCTATTATCGATTCGCTCATGGCAGTCCTCCTTCATTCTGTCTGTCTGTTACTACTGGCGCTGTGAGTGAGGGGACAGGAGTGTCCAGGAATCCGGGCGGTTGAACGTTTAGGGGAGATGTGGGAAGAAGGAACGGCGAGATCGAAAACAGCCGCCGCACAATATGGCATTCATAGGACTTTACCCAAAATTAAAGAGATGTATCCTCAAAAAATAGCGAGTAGCTTTTTGCAATATCCCAACTGTATTACATTGTAATCAGTCCTTCTACAAAATGAATTAGAAAAGTCACAACAACATCTTGGAGCACGCGGATCTAGTAATATTGAAAGATGTTGACAGTTAGCAGTGTCACATATCTTCTAATGTTAGCCAACTTTTTTTTACATCGATGGAGGGAATTACTTCTAAAATTCCTAAGGCCAACAACACACACACCAACCACTTGCCAACCGCTTAAGCAATATCTCTTTGAATTATTGAATTATTCTGAATTATATAAGCATGACATTTCTCTACCACATAGGGTGACGATTACCATGGAATCCGCTCACAAACACGGCACACTAAATTGGGCCGAATCCACTGGTTCTACTTGCTATTGTTGTTATGTGTTTGCTCTATTCACTGGTACTGAGAGTTCCTTTTTTATTTCTTTGGCTGCGATTCAATATTTGCTTGTTGGTGTCACTCGTTCGCAGTTGGTTAGGAGCAGGTGTCAAGCTTCCCCTTCATTTTCTTTCTAATCACCTTGAGTGGAGAGGATAATCCTCCCCCCCCTTCCCGCCGCCCCCCTTTATCGCAAAAACAGTGAAGTAAAGATGCATCCCGACTTTTAAAGCTACCTAAAATTGATTTTGTCAGGGGCAATCATTACCGATTCCAATAACGTCTAACAGAATAAAAAGGATACTTTATGATGATGCAAGATTGAGAAATGTGCTGTGACAACTAAGTTGAAAATGTGGTCTGGTTTATTAGTGGACTGTAATGGGATCAGTGTTGTCGAACGATTAAAAACAAAAGTCTAACATTATTTTAAACTCCAGGAGTGTCATGCAATAACATGTATATTTATCTATTTATTAGGATTAGGGCTCACTTGCCAAAACAAAGCTGAATAGATGAGGAATAAAAATGTAATTTCAACACCTAAATATGACCAAACAGACATATATATATATATTCATAAGATTGATTTCTAAATCTTTTTTTTTTTTTTTTCTTGTATCCATGTAGAAATGGTTATTGACAAAATAGTAGAAGATTAATGTGGTATTAGAAAAAAATGCATAAAACACACTCCAGGTCTCTTCCTCCCCTCAAAAATCTATGCATCCCGTGTATTAGATACTTTGCAATATTTTCACTCACCATCTTTGAATTCCCTTTCTGTGATGTTTGCTTAGAGCTTGTTTCACCACCAGAAAAAAGAATGAACAGTTGAAACTCTGCCCTGCTTTCTCCTCTTGTATTGCTTGACAACCTGTCTTGACTGCCTGTCTCTCCCTGCCTTGTCAGGTGATTGAGATGCAATAAGGGAACATGAGGGGGTGGGGTAATAAAACTAAAAATGAATCAGTGATGAAGGCAGTCAAATTCACATCTCTTATTTCTGCCTTTATCTTACTTCTCCTTCAGGCACACAAGGGTGTGGTGGTTGGCAAAGCATTTGCAAAAAAGTGCTGAGGACTCACAAATCCTGCGCCTTGGCTTCTTTTTTTTAACGCTTCTCTGTCATTAAATGCATGTAAATTGTCATGTCTTGTAAGCAGTCCAGATGACAGGTAGCAGATGTTTACCCTCGGGCTGAGTAAATCACAGGTTAGTTACTTGGATTATAGACCCTTGTCAGTCCCGGGAATGCTTTAAGCCAAGCTGGTGGCTTGAAATGTAAATAACAGTGTTAGTTGGTTATGTCTTTTTGGTTGCCGGATCCAGGAAATTTGTTTTTTTTTTGTTTGAGGAACAGTTTCAATTTGAATACATCATTGCAAACTGACTGCTTTGTCTTTCAAATATTAATAAATGTCAATTAGGTGGGTTATACATAGCTAAAGCTACAAAATATGCCGGCATTACATATTTTTTATCCAATGTAAATTTAGAGAAAACCTAAATCCTGCCTTGGGATAACCTAGTAGGTGTAATGCATGGAAGTCAAATGGGAACTGACTGTTAAATAGCAGATCAATTATTATTCACATCAGCCTTGAGCAGATTTTTAGCAGTGCCTTAATTTGAGAATTCGCCTCTGATATGTGCTCTTATTTTGAATCAAAATTTAAAGTGGAAAAGGGCCTTAACAGGTAGTCTCTAAAGGCTGGGATTAGTAGTTTGCACCAAGTTTGAATTCACATCCCATATGGGTCACTGAATTTGACTGATTCTTATGATTGCTTGCATATCCTTCTGGGTCATTCATGGATTGGACATCATCAAGCAGTGAAGGTTTTTTTTTTTTTTTACCGTCATGTCTCCAGTTCACACTGATGGAAAAACTGAAATATCCTGAATTGTAAGAGAAACACGATGCATACAAGAAACTCCATAATGATCTACGTTATGAAAATCCCTGGCATTTGGAATCCCATGTAGATGGTAATAAAGTTGGAACACTGATTTTCATTTCCAGAAATGGGATGGCTGCTAATGTTGAAATTAAAAAACAGTATTTTTTCCTGTAAACATTGTTGAAATACTTTAATTTTTTAGAAGAATAACAAACATGTGACGGAGTAGCTACGAACGCACCTGCTGGATCTTGTGAGTAAATTTGGTGTTCCGTTGCATAACACTGGTGAAAATGGCTTATAAATGGACTCAATGGCCTATTTTTTCTTTTTTATACCTTCTTGAGATTCCGATCTAACGTTCCTCTGCTGCATTTTTGCCTGTGCCATGTTATTTTCCAATCGTGTTTGTAACACTTTAAAGCAGCACCTCAAGGTAGCAGGATTTTTTTTTTTATTTTTCATTTTTTATTGCTGATCAGCTCAAACTTCATCGGGTACGAAACAGACATTTGTTGCTTAAGGCACCGTTCTGCTTTTTGCAAGTCAAAGTAGCATCAAGATAATGTTCAACCTAATATCTTAAAGTGCAAATTCTACTCAATACAATTTCACATACTGACCCGATGAAGCACAATATATTACCTCTGATTGAGAAAGTCTGTGGCTCGCAATTATCATGAATGAAACTAAGAGTATGGGCAGCATGGTGGACCAGTGGTTAGAGCTCTGCCTCACAGCAACAATGTGTCTGGTTTGATTCTGATATGGGAATGTGTGGATTTTTCATGTTCTCTCCATGTTTCCATTGCTGTCCACCGGATTTACCGTCCAAAAATTACAGTAGGTTCATTTGAGACACTACATTGCCGAGACGTGTCAATGGTTGCATGTGTCGAAATGAGGTTTGAATGAAGGAGTGAATGGTTGTATGCAGCGAAGTGTGGTTGTAAGTCTTCTATTGTAAGTCGCTTTGGATAAAAGCGTCTGCCAAATGCAATGTAATGTAATGTAATGTGGTGGCGACTCTTTTGGAGTCAGATTTATAATTGTTAGAACTCAAAGATTATCTTATTCCCTATTTAGTTGGCAGCCTGCATATTTACAATTAGTAATGTTTTATATCTCATCAGCATTCCTCGCTCACTCACATTTACACAAACACACACAAACCAATAAAAACACACAGACAAAGCCTAGAGAGAACTTTTTTTAAAGGGGTAAGAGACAACGGATTGAGCAAATTTGCAGGCATCCTCCACGTGTTCTAAACAGGTCATATTTATTGTAAAACAAATACAAGTATAGCTTGGTGTACATCATTACTTTTTGTTGTTTAAGAACTTTTAATTCTGGTGTTTTAATCAATTTTAATAAAAGTTGTAATAAAAGTCATCAAGAGGATAAAAAGAACAAGATGAGAATAATTCACTTGTTTTTTTTTAATTTTCTTCTACTTTGTCTGATTTAATTTTCTAAAACTCTTTGTGATCTTATCTCTATTATTATAAAAAGTCCATGTGTCTATCCTTCCCCACTAAAAGTTTCTTTGTTGTAAAATTCCTCCTTGTATTCTTTTCTCTATTTTGTCCTGTATTGCTTTTAGGGGTGCAACAAACTTTCCACTAGTTTGAGGCCCCTGCTATAGAAGGTCATGGTGTATAATAGATCTTTCTACGAACATAAGATTGGCAACATGCTAAGAAAAAAGCATTTTCCACGCATGCTGGTTTGTTAGGGATTGCCCGTCAAGAGTTGATGCTCGGCTGCAGCGCCTTGGATTCCTGCCCCGTTTTCTTTTGGAAAATGCGTAAATTCTGTGATTTTTGATGAATAAAATGTTAAAAATGATTGGAATCATACAGAAAATACATTTATAACATAGAATATTGGAAATATATTAACATTGATCCAATTAAGTGTTTATAGTGTTATCGTGATCATTTTCTTTTTCTTGAGGACAGATGAGAGGCTGGCTTAATGTAGCCTCAGGGTGGCACGGGCCAGTGTCTCCCTGAGCCGGTCCCAAGCCCGGATAAGGGCATCCACCCGCCGTAAAACTTTTGCCAAAACCAAACATGCGAATCAAACCTAATAATCTCATACTGGATCGGCTGAGACAAAGTGTAATGGTGCCCATTTTTAAGATTTGTGGAATTGCAAGAACTATAGATGAGCTGATGTTGATAAGTTGATGAGCCATACAATGAAGTTATGGGAAAGAGTTGTGGAAACTAGACTGAGAGCAGAAATCAGCATTTGTGAACAGCTGTACGGCTTCATACCTCAAAAGAGTACTTCAGATGAAGTATTTGCTATGAGAATGCTAATAAAGAGGTACATAGAAGGCGAGACGGAGCTGCATTGTGTTTTTGTAGATCAAAAAAAAAAGCATATGACAGGGTGCCAAGAGAGGAACTCTGGTACTGTATGAGGAAGTCTGGAGTGGCAGAGAAGTATGTGAGACTGGTGCAGGACATGTATGTTAGCTGTGAGACAGTGGTGTAGTGTGCTGTAGGGGTAACAGAAGTTCAAGATGGAGATGAAATTCCATCAGCGATCAGTTCTGAGCCCCCTCTTGTTTGCAGTGGTGATAAACAGGCTGACAGATGAGGTTAGACAGGAATATCCATGGACCATGATTTTCACAGATGACATTGATCTGTAGTGAGAGTAGGGACCAGATTGAGGAAAAGCGAGGTATTTGCTGGAAAGGAGAGGAATAAAGATTAGTCACAACAAGACTGAATATATGTGTGTGAATGAGTGGAACCCCGGTGAAACAGTGAAGCTACAGGGAGTGGAGATCAAGAAGCTGGAGGATTTCAGGTACTTGGGGTCAACAGTCTAGAGCAGCAGAGTGTGGAAAAGAGGGGAAGAGATGGGTTCAAGCAGGTTGGAATGGGTGGAGAAAAGAGTCAAGGGTACTATGCGATAGAAGACTATCAGCCAGAATGAAGGGAAAGCTGTGCAAGACAGTGGTGAGACCAGCGATGCTGTATGGCCTAGAAACTGTCACAATGACGAAAAGACAGGAGGCAGAGCTAGAGGTCGCAGAGATGAAGATGCTAAGGTTCTCTTTGGGAGTGACCTGGATGGATAGGATCAGGAATGAGTATATTAGAGGAACAGCAAATGTAAGATGTTTTTGAGAGAAAACATGTAAGAGGCCCACTCTGGTACACATTATTGCAGCCAGGCTAATCAGGAGAACTTGTGCTCTTGATAAAGGAACTTCTTGGAAGCGACTGCCAGGGTTCGTCCCTCTGTGTCTTACAGTACAAAAATCTCTCCGGAGTACAGAGATATTCATGACCGGGTCAGTCTGTTCCCACGGGGCCCAAGGATGGACAAGGGTTCTGGCTCTAATATGCATGGGTGCCCTCGGCTCCTGGAGCGGCGTCCAGATTGCCAGGAGCCGCTCTGTCTCTTCCTGTCTGTGGTTCTGGCTGACTCTGTATGTGCGCTGAAGTCTGCGCAGCAGAATAACTGCCTGGCGTTGTCCGCGGTGCTGAAGCTGCTTCCTCTTCTGACAACATCCAAAACTATGAGATATGTAAGATAATTCACTTATTCCAAAATATAACCAAATGACACATGAGTTATGTTTTAATTACCTCACAATCATTTAGTAGAGGGTTTGCATAGAGTATGGAAAAGAGGTGAAGAGACAGGTTCAAGCAGTTCGGAATGGCTGGAGAAAAGTGTCAGGGTTACTATGGGATAGAAGATTATCAGCCAGAATGAAAGGAAAGGCGTACAAGTCAGTGGTGAGACCAGCGGTGCAGTATGGTCTAGAAAAAGTGACAATGACAAAAAGACAGGAGGCAGAGCTAGAGATGAAGATGGTTCTCTTTGGGAGTGACCAGGATGGATGGGATCAAGAATGAGTCTGTTAGAGGAACAACATATGTTCAATGTTTTGGAGAGAAGGTCAGAGAAGCCGGACTGAGATGGTTCATTTGTGTACAGAGGAGGGATAGTGAATATATTTGTAGACGGATGCTGGAATTAGAACTCCCAGGCAGGAAGTCTAGAGGAAGACCAAAGAGAAGATGTATGGACGTAGCGAGAGAGAATATGATATGAGTTGATGTGAGCGAGGAGGATAAAGAGAATAGGGTTAGATGTAGAAGGTTGATTCGCTGCGGTGACCCCTGAAGGGAAAAAGCCCCAGCCCACATGTCACTGGTTGTTTCTGTACATATGATGTGTGAATGAGAGATTGATTTGTTTGCTTCTCTCTATATGTGGGCCCGTGATCTGGCGACCAGTCAAGGGGCGAATTCTGGATCTCGCCCAGTGACAGCTGGGACAGGCTTCAGCACCCACATGACCCTGATTTCAGGGTAAGCGGTATACAGTAGATACTGATAATGAATGAAACACATGGAATATTGTCTGTTGATGTAAAAGATAGTTCATAGGCTTTTAGTTTTGAAAGTGGTTCTCCAGGCGTAATATTGTCCTGCTGGCGAGCATCATGGAAGATATAGATATAGAAGATTTATGTTGTTTAGTATCGCTGAAAAAAAAAAAAAAACAAGTGAGCATAGCAGTTCCTCCAAAGCACAGTTAGATGACTATCAAACATCCCTTTAATATTCTGTGTATCCGATTTTGTGAGGCTTGGCATGTTGACTTCTTGAATCTAATTCCACCAAATAAACTTTAAAGCAGCGGAAGCATATATGCAGTATTTATCCACAAATCACCACCATCCTGATTTTCTCAATGCAAATAACCTCGCTTTTATCATTTAGGCTCGGTATTTAAGATGCACAGAAATGTTTGTTCTCTTTTGTTTAGTCTGGACACAATGGATGAAAGAGTCATTATGCAGTTGCACAGAGTGTGTGAGTTGCAGCATAAGACCCTTATCACTATTTCTTCTGGCTTATATGCGTTTCTTTTTGTTTTTTGTTTTTTTTTGCTGTCTCCAATTTTTTGTTAAATTCTAAAAATATTCCCACTTTCAATTATTATTATCCAGGTCCAAATTGCTTCTCTTTAACCTTGTGTGCATTCAGTACATACTGGTAAATGCAAACATTCTACGATGGCCACAAACCTCAAGAGGTGTAAAGAAAAATATACCGTAAGTAGGGCTACTCTTAGATCTGCATTATATCCTTTTTTACTTGATTCCATTCATACTATTGTTTGACAGGAGACCTTGGTAGAAAAAAAAAAAACAACACTCTTTTCCTCCACATAAGAGCTTCCCGCTCAGTAGGAGGTTGCACATGAAGCTTGTACAAGCTGCCTGTGCGTGTGCTTCGGTATATGTGCGCGTGTGTGTGGCAGCCAAGCAGGCAGTCAGGCATCATGCAGCCACTGTATCAAACAACAGCATTGGATGCCAGCCATACTTCCGCTCCTCACATGAAAGGAGGCAGGATGGCAGGAGTGGAGATAGAGGTGGTGCAGAGGGGAGAGGATTGGGGTTGGGAGGAGGGGGGGGATGTCAGGTGGAAGCAAGGAGGGATGGACGGGGCGGATGGATGGCCTCGTGGCCGGAGGAGGCTGCCAGACACCCAACTTCCCTGCACAGATGGAGCCTCCTCCTTCTATCCGTGCTGCCCGGCACCAGCCAAAAAGGAGAATGAGTGTGTATTCGTGCGTGTGAGTGTACGAAACAGACTCGGTGAGAAAGAAAAAGACGCCTGGTGTGTTTAGGGAATTTAAAGATACGTCTCATATGTGTTTATATTGGATTTTTAGCTCAGAGGATCATCTGGTATTTCTACGAGGCTTTAAGTGTGTCTGCAGAATTTGCTGAAATGTGGGGAGGGAATATTTGCACAGTTCAGTAGGAAGGGGTGAGGGGGTTGGAATGCAAATGGACCCTCTGAAAGAGAAAACTCAGGTCTCAGCTCATTTTTATGCATTTTTACGCTTACTGCACTCAAATCAGTCAATAAATAAAGCTAACGCGGGAAAAAAAGAAAACAGGCAGAAAATTGTTAGTGGATAAATATGTAAATGTTCAGTGCCTCTGTGAAACATCGGCATTGCCCTCCAAGCATTTTGGGTCTGTTTGAGATGCAAACATATGACTGATCAGAGTCAGAACCTTCCTTGATAGAATTTCTCTTGAGGGGTCTCTGTGACACAACCTCTTTTTTTCCAGTCTGCCGTCTTTCTTTATCAGTCTGACCCTCCTCTTCAGATAATCTACCACCACACTTTCTCTGCAGACTTTGTCTCTCTTTGTCTCGGTGTCGTACTTTTCTTTTTCCACATTCATTAACAAGCCGTATTCTTTGTTAGCCAGCAAATTCAAATTACATGAACATCACAACGTCTCATATTTATACTGCAACCTTGAACATTACCGGCCTGATTTGATAATTTTCACTCCACCATGCAGAGTCAATGCTGTAGCCGAACATTTTGTTAATGTTGATAATGAGTGCTGGTGTGTCTTTTTTGTGCTGATGTTACAATGCCAATAAGTCCTTGATGGTTCATAGTTTCTCTGTGAATACGATACATATCTGAACGCACAAAAAGGTATTGAAACCAAGTGCACCCTTCTAAGTTCAAGCTAATAGGAACTGTGATTAAACATGCTCACCATGCAAATTAAAATCACCCAACACACTGATAAATTGCACTTCACTTGATGGCAAAAAATGACAGAAGTCTTCCCAGTTTACCCTGAAATGGATGTGTGATCTTTGAATGGACGTAATGGAAGCTCATCCAAAGATGTTTAGTTACTCTCCCCTCGCCTGCTTGCTTGTAGAAGATCTTTTAACTTTCCTGTCCCACAATAGAATTCAAGACAATGATTTTGCTCCAACCTGCCAAACAACTAAAGTACCGTAATTTCTAGACTGTTGAGCACAGCAGAATATAAGCAAAAAATAAACAAATAAATATATGTGTACTTATATATGCTGCACATGTCAATAAGCCACAGGTGTCCATGTTGTAAGATGAGATATTTACACAGATGTTACACAGAAAGGTTTTTTTTTGTTTTTACTTTTAATTTGATACATATCTGGAACATCCACAAATACGTATCGCAAATGCTTTTTTCTGAACAGTGCCTGAAACATTTCTGATAAAATAGATGAATAATAAATAACACAAGGAAAACTCCATCCATCCATCCATCCATTTTCTATCCCTGCTTTATCCTACTAAGGCTGATCTCGATTTTCATCATCCTCCTGCGCACTAAAACCATTGAGTTATCTTCTTCAGTGTCGGAATTGAAAAACTTCAGAATTTAAAGGCAATTTCATTGGTCTGATGTCCATCCATCCATCCATCCATCCATCCATCCATCCATCCATCCATCCATCCATCCATCCATCCATCCATCCATCCATCCATCCATCCATCCATCCATCCATCCATCCATCCATCCATCCATCTTCTTCCACTTATCGTCCAGTGTGACGAGGCTCAATATTTTGGCGGCATGAAGCTTGTTAGCCCCCCCCCCCCCCCCCCAAAAAAAAATCCATAAATTAGCTGCATCATTGTTTAAGCCGCAGTGTTCAAAATGTGTGAAAATAGTAGCAGCTTATAGTCAGGAAATTACAATATAAGAAAAAACAACAAACAAACAAATATAAATTCTCAAAAGACCAAAGCACCAAAGAGTGTATTGAAAATACAATGAGTGTGACCAGATATCACCTTTTTTTTTAAACACTCTCTTCATGTTGTCTGTGGAGGTTCTCATTCCTCCACATCTGTTGTATTCTTGTTGAAATCGTCTTGTCGTGGCACTTTGATTTTAATTTCTACACTTGAATCCTTTTGGATGAGGCTTCTTCAAGTGAAGAAATTCAAGTCCAGTTGCCATCACAAGAAGATTTCGACAAGAACTCTCTTTACATTACATTTTTTTTGGCTAAGACATGCTTTAAAAATACATTTATACAGGTAATTACTTTTTTCTTAACTTGTCTGTTTTATTCACATGCATATCTGTGAGACGCTGCTGCAGTGCTTGAGGTTTTAATGACATTTGAACTTCCGCCTTTCAGTTTGTTTTATGTAGGTTTGTACAGCTGCTGCTTTGGCCAGGATTCTCTTGCAAGAGGGTATTTTTTCTCACTATAGAATTTTCTGCTATTTCAGGATATCATACATGGACACTGTGAGAATATGAAGTACAGGCACAGTTGTTGAATGTCTGGATGTGAATAGAGGTCATATGGAAGGTACATCACGACCATTACATGAAACACAGGAATTAAAATATCCCTTAATCTTATGGCCAAATGAATCCTGACATCAAATAGATTTTACCCTGGTTGATCTCAAAGACAGTCTGACTCATGTCTGACTTGTAATGTCTCACTTGTGAATAGCGGAGGTCAGTGTCGGGACAATTTATGATGAGCAAAGTTGAAGATCTTTCTATGATTGGACTGAAAAAAAAAGGAAGAGTACAAATACCCCAAAATACATTTCAAGGTCTATTTCCACAAAGAATACTGGAAACATAATTAACTTGTGACCCTTTGACGGGATTCAATTCCAGTGTCCAGCCAGGACATATTCTCCTCCTGCCTGAATGTGGTCTTTCAGGGTTTCCTGGCTTTCTTTTGATGATCCAAAAACATGCAGTAACTGAGAACCTCCATAGTCTGGAGGTATGAATGAGACAATGAATGGTTGAATGTCTCTCTATATGTGACCCTGTGACTCACTGATGACTGGACCGGGTTGACATACCTCTCACCCGGTGGGATCGGCTCCATTCCCTTCACAACACCGTTTGCAGGAGGTGTCATAGTGCTATAAAATGAATGAATGAATGAATGACCAGGAGATTTGCTCAAGAGGAATATTGCAATTATTATTATTATTATTATTGTTGTTGTTGTTGTCGTTATTATTGTTATTATTGTCATTATTATTGTTATTATTATTAGGGGATGCTGGAGTCTATCCCAGCATATGCAGACAAACAACCATTCACTCACTCACACACTCATACAATTTTTTCAATGTTTTCCAACTAACCTGCTATTATTCAGCAGTGTATGCGATGACACATTTTATGTATTGCAGCAGCAGAAGGAATCTTAGTAAGTGTGTGGTTTTTTTTGTGTATGTTTGTGTGTGAGTGTGTGTGTGTGCTGCATCAAAGAAAGCTTTTGACTCTGTTTTGACTCCACCTTGACTCTTTCATAGATCAGCCCCTGGGGTGCAAGCAAGAACAGGCATTAGTACCCTTGGCAACTACAAAAACAGATGATTATCAGGGTTTGAGGTGATGATCATATGTTCTTTGTAGATGAGTGTGTGTGTGTGTGTGTGTGTGTGTGTTTGTGTGTGTATATAGATATATATGTATGTGTGTGTAGGAGAGTGAGATGATTAATACGTTATATGCTGCCTCTGAGTCGCGCAAAATACAACCTTGTTGCCACTGCACTGCTGTACATCTGGGTTGGAGCATAGATCTATAAATTCTCCTACGTGAGAAGTCTCAATATGTTTACACACACACACACACACACACACACACTCAGATACAGGTTACAGACGTACCGGACCAGTAAGCAAACATGCTACCCCCACAAAACTAATCTCCTATCTACTTTTGCTGCTTGGAGATTGTTTGACAGCCCTAAGGAGAGCTGAGAAGGCTGAGAGGGGATAAAATCAAATCTAGCTCTTGTCACCAACTCAATTCTCCAAGTGATCTTTGTGTATAAATGTGTGTGTGTGTGTGTGTGAGCGACTCACAGTTGTGCGTGTGGGAAGGACATGTGGGTGTGAGCATGCATCACCATTCCGACGCTTGTAAATTATCGCAGAGAAAAAAAAAAAAAGGAGCTTAAGGTTTTCATTAGCATGCCAAAGTTACAGAAGATTGTGATGCTGCTGCTCCTGCTTGAAATGATTATAATCCCACAATAGTTCGCCCTTCAACTAAAGAGCCCCTTGAGCCAATGTGGATTGGTAAAAGGGCTTTCACCCGCACTGGCATTAGCGTACAATGCAGGTGTTGCCATACTTTCAATGCCATGAAGAGATGAAGATGGCGCTGGGGATAATGGGATTTCAGGCCATATTTTCATGGTGTAAAGAGACAAAGCCTGGTGGGAATCAGG
The DNA here is from genome assembly GCF_037954325.1 of Fistularia commersonii. Lineage (NCBI taxonomy): Eukaryota > Metazoa > Chordata > Actinopteri > Syngnathiformes > Fistulariidae > Fistularia > Fistularia commersonii. The sequence goes on from NC_141288.1 coordinate 15,696,928, forward strand.
GTTGATCCCCTGTCTTTCTCCTGCTGTCAAAAAGAGTTTTAGCCTCACAGAGGCCAAGGCTAGGGGATGGCAGGGGGGTGGTACTCTTCACAATGTTTGCCTCCGGTCTCATATTTCCTGACTTTCTCTGTCATTTTGTTCTTTCCCTTGTTGTGTCCAAACAACTCTCCTCCATGGCTGTCACGGCTGTGTCGCTTGTTGGCACTCTGCTCATCTTATCTATTTCTCTGCTCTTGCCAAGCACTGTCATAGTGTTTTTCACCCTATTAAGTTGAATGGGCAATCCAAAATGTTACCTTACTCGTCAAAGGACCTCTATTTGAAAGTCAATACCCGTACTTTTTCTAGATTTGGCGCCTTACACTAGCTATCTCTGTCAAGCAGGTTGTTTTCTGCCCTATTTTTTTTTTGCCAAACTACCTTGCTGCTTTTGATGAAGCTTGGTGAAGCGCTAGACAAGGAAGAAACAGCCAAAAAAAAACAAACCAAAAGGTAACATAAACTACCCGTTTCTCTTGGTGGGTGTGAAACATGCGGGTTCTCAATGATTTTCTGAGTGCCTGCAATGCTTTTTCCAAAGAGTATCATCCTTGACCGGAGGGAATTTGTATTCACCCAAATATAATACACAGAGTAAGAACACAGTGTGATTGCGTGCTTTTTACTTACCCGAGCAAAACAGATGAATTAACATGTAGGAGAAATAGGTACCTTTGTTATTGCAGATACCACCGCTTTCAAGGTGCTTTTCAAAACAGTTTTTGAGAAGCAGATCTTCCAACAATCGGAGCATTTTCAGTTTTATAAAAATAAATGCAATATTTTTACCCATATGATGTATATAGATCATTCAAACTTTTTTTAACATTTCAACTTTTTCTCTTTGAAACGTTATATTCTAAGGTCACATCAGGATTGCTGTGTAAATGAATTAAAACATGTAGAAAAGGAGGGATTATCTAGCAGAGTAGGAAGGCTACTACATAAACCAAGCACTAATTCAGTTAATTTGTTTCCTGCCTTACATTTGATTGTCATTATCTGATGTCATAATATGTATCATTAATTGCGGTAAAAAAAAAAAAATTACTTATTTATACACTTATTCGTTTCTTCTTTTTTTCCTATTTTGCAATACAATCCCAGCTGCAAGCAGAACACAAACACTCGTATTGGGTTTCAATACACAATTTAATGTTGCAGTTTCTATGGAGTTTAATATCCCTGAGCGATCCCTGCACTACGGAAGTGAGGTCCCCACGTCAGTGGCGAGGGGCTGGACAGGAACAAACGGGGCTGAATTTAAATCCGTTTATGCTTCCCTCATCAGACTGTGGTAGATCCCATAAAGTCCCGCGCTCTGCTTAAGTGTCGCAGTAAAATTACGAACCGTCCGGCCCTTCACGTCAATCCACACAACCTCTTCATCATCTGTGTAAAAAGCCGTTTCCTCAGCCCAGCCCCTCGCCTCCGTTCTGCCATCATCTAATGATCAACTGCATATTCTTTTGTTCCCTCCTGGATGAACAGGCATACCGGGGTGACTCAAGGTTACAATAATTTAAAGGATACTTTTTTTTTGGCTTTTTTTTTTTTAATCCAGTGTGAGATTATATCGCTGCCATGTATCGTCACTTTGTAACCAATTTTCATTATTATGCTTTATATAAGCACGGGAGGCGTGTAGCCTTCTGTTTCGAAGCCATTGAACGGCAGATGTAGGCCGTGCCTGCTGTGCATCAGCTAAACATAAATTCAGCACAGTAAAAAGTGCACCGAGTGACCCTCCAGGCACATAGATTACAACATATGTTATGCAAATGTCGCTGAGTGGGATGTGTCATTACTGCGATTGAATTTGCCTGTTTTGTATCACAAGCATACAATTGTTAAACTTTATCACTAATGATAGTATACAGTGATCCCTCGCTGTAACGCGGTTTACTTTTCAACGGTTTCGCTACTTCACGGATTTGCATCGTGCATTGTATTCTGCATTCCGATTGGCTTAAGAGTCACTCCGCTTCTTCTCTACCTTTGCGTCAATAACGTTGCAGTTTAATATGTAAACATACGTAACAGCTTGCCAAATTTACATTACGTACGTGCAAATTCTCTTGCAATTTTGAGTTTCTCTAAAACCCATATTGTTTACAAAATGCTCTGGGCGGACAAAAGCACCTGCGGCAGGGCCCAAAAGGCAGCGGAAGATGCTATCTATCGCAGATAAAGCTAAACTTCTGGACATGCTAAGGGAAGGTAAAAGCTATGCGGCTGTAGGTCGGCATTACGGAATTAATTAATCTTCTGTTCGTTCCATAAAAAAGGAAGAAAAAAACATAAGGGCGACTGCAGCAATGTATAATAGAGTATTTAATTGTATAATAATTGTAAAAAAAAAAAATAAAGGTTTCTACTTCACGGATTTTGCCTATCACGGGTCCTTTCTGGAACGTAACCCCCGTGAAAAACAAGGGTATACTGTATTGCCATATACATGATAGTATCACTGTGGGCTTCACAAATAAGCTATTTAAGTTTATGAATCTTTGATTGTGCAATGTCATAACTGCACTTTCCGATATGTTTGTAAAGGGTCAGAGGTGACGTATTTATTGAGTTATTTCCCTTAGCAGCCGAGATAAAACTAGACAGGAATATCCCTTCTATCAGCATGTCACTTTATCTCTTGCTTCCCTCTTTTCTTCTTTCATTTCTTTACACATTTCCTCGCCAGCTGTCTTGTATGCAAGAGCGCCTGTCGTGTTTGTCTGCCGTCTCTCAGTCGAACATCTCTTTACGCCGAGAGCCCAGACGGAAGGCCGGGGCAGTTTTAAGTTTTCCCTTCTGCTTCTTCCTTCACTCCATCTCAACCCCTCCTGCCAGCGGGGTGTTTCAAACTGACGTCTTAAGTTAAGACTCTTGCAGGCAATCAAAAGCAAAAAGGGCACTTCATTTTATGTTGATAGAATATTGATTATTAATTACCTTTTAACATATTGAATATGACATCCTCGTTCATAAGGCCGGTCAATATTTAAATGTTAAAGTCAGCTTTCTTCTGCCGTGCTTGTATTCAAAATGAGCCGAAGCCAGCTTTCTCAGCAGTTTTAATGTTGGGACTAATTTTATCGAAGCAAGGTCATGACTTTTTTGGATAATAGTTTCCAGAAGTTCTGTAGTTTTGCTAGATACTCGTTGGACTGAAAATCACAGCAATAACAAGTCACACAGTATTATTTGTGTTATATCTTATTATATCGTACTTCTTTTTTTATAGAAAATGTGTTATGAATTTCACCACGTTTAATTAATGTTTCAATTGTTACTACATCTTTCTTGTACTGTTCCTCAGCGGAGATGACCTTTTGCATTTTGTCACAAAACCCAACTCACGATCGTGACTTTTGAAATTGAACAGTTATAACAAATCAGAATTTTTTTTTTTGTTTTTTTTTGCCATATTACAAATCACAGAAGGATGTTTTGAAATCATTTCTTTGAAATTCTTCACATTCTAACCTCAAGTGCACTTTGTAATATCATTTAAAGCATTTTATACTGGCAATAATAAACATATACACATCACAGTATTGATACTATAAATTTCACAAATAAAAGCTTATAACTGTAAACTGTCAGTATATAAACAAGACTTAAAGTGCAATAAAAGTCTATAGCTGCTAGACCGTCTCCTTTTTTACTGTACATTTGCTGTAACCTGGTGGAAGCTGACTGGAATTGTTCAATGGATGCAGACATACAGTAATATTCAAATCAAATTTAGATAAAAGAGTGTAAGTATAAATAAAAACAATAAAAACATCTATTTCTGGTGTTGGAGCTTTGTGAGTGAAATGCAATATTCTTTTGAAACACATATTTTATCAAGCATGGATAAAATATATCCACCTATTCAACAATACATGCAAGCTAAAAATGCATTTTTAATGCTTTTCTTTTAATGACTATCACATTTCACAGTTTTCCTTCCTGCTTGCCATGTGTGTTAAGTCAGCAAATCTTTGTAGTTCATATCAAGATTTTGCCATATAAGCATTATGTGTGACACTAGATATCAATTTCTATCAATAAAGCTATTTCAATGTTACATACACAAATCCCACCTGCATAGGGTATTTGACAAGAAATAGCATCACAAAAGACGGAAACACTACAGCTTCTTTTCCAGTTTGCTTTATTTCCTGTTTTATGTGTCTAAAGGCTCCTATGTAACCATTTATGTGGGAGTTTGTAGTTATTTGTGTGATGAAATTCTTTGGTTAAAGATAAAATTGCTCTCACTGGGGTCAGGAGTTCCAGCGTGAATCATTGAAGCAAATATGAAGCTAAAATGGCAAAGATTGAAGGCGCGAGAAAAATGGCTACATGTTTCTTCATCTACCATCATATAAAAGATGACCTAATAAATGCAATCTCTGATATGTTGGCCTCTTACAAAGCCAACCTCGATTGTTGCCTGGACACGTAGTTATATTTCTCCCATCAATCTCTCGAGACTCATTATGACAGAATGCACACTAAATTAAATAAGTTTGCATCTTATCTTATCTTATCTTATCTTATCTTATCTGTTATGTAGTTACTAAAAAATTATTTCCAAAATCTGTTTAAATCTGTGAGCAAACATTTTGGCTCAGGGGCCACATTGACTTATAAAATTTGACAGACGGGCCCAGTCAGCACAAGATACGATACATCTAAAATAAATTTAAAAAGTATTAGTTATTAGTTACATATCAGACTCGTCTGACATTTGCTTTGAAAATAAAACCAGTTTGGTTTTGAAGTTAGTACTGTTAGCATTAGCTAACAGTACATATCAGACTCGTCTGACATTTGCTTTGAAAATAAAACCATCTTGGTTTTGAAGTTAGCATTGTTAGCATTAGCTAACAATACATATCAGACTCGTCTGACATTTGCTTTGAAAATAAAACCAGTTTGGTTTTGAAGTTAGCATTGTTAGCATTAGCTAACAGTACATATCAGACTCGTCTGACATTTGCTTTGAAAATAAAACCATCTTGGTTTTGAAGTTAGCATTGTTAGCATTAGCTAACAATACATATCAGACTCGTTTGACATTTGCTTTGAAAATAAAACCAGCTTGGTTTTGAAGTCAGCATTGTTAGCATTAGCTCACAGTACATATCAGACTTGTTTGACATTTGCTTTGAAAATAAAACCAGCTTGGTTTTGAAGGCTCTGACATTTGCTTGCATTTCATGCACAAACCAGTTTTTCCCTTGTAGTTTCACTTCCAGCTCTTTTGCGTCAGTATGTCCGCAGTAAAGGTGAAATCACAAAGCTAATCTGTGTCATTCAGCTCAGGAAAATTCTCAAGTAGCTCCAAATATGAAATAATCTCCTGTTTGAGCTCCCACATTCATTGATCCAATCATTCAATCATTCACATCAAGTATGAATTCTGTACCAATCTTTGGCGGACCGGATTAATAAGACTAACGGGCCGGTTGTGGCCCGCAGGCCGTAGTTTGCCCACCACTGATCTAGAAGATTCCAGTGCTCATTGCATTGTAAGTAAATGAATGATGCCATGTGAGGATGAGGCACAGGGAAGTGTTAAATAGAGATGAACTGCAGAGGAAGAATGAGAGCACGGTGGGGTGGATGGGGGGTTTCCAGACTGCAGGAAATGTAAGAAGCTTAGTGCAGACTCAAGGGAATGAGTCTATCACTCTTGTTTGTCAACTAAATATATTGTATTTCCTGTAATATGGCTTAATTAAGTTTGTGTGTTTTCAAAAGCGCATTATATAATAAGGGCGCAGCTCTTGAGTGTCAGAGCTGCCAATTAAGCAATGTACATGAATAATTTAGAGATTAATATATGATCCACTGTAGAAGTATACAATTTCAACCTATACATCCAGTAGTTCTAAAAAAAAACCCTGGTTCTGTGATTTACTGGAAGAAAGAAAGCAAGTCGGAATATTGTGTTACATTTTATTTTCTTAAAATTCAGGAAAGATATAGAGGCATCATCCATCATCACTTTGTAATAAATTAGCCATGGCTAAGAGATACTTAGAAAAACCTCACATTTAATGGACAGAAACCTGGTCTGACAAGTTATTCATCTATTGACACCAAAAGAAACTTGGATGGTGTTTTAAATAGGAAAGGTAAAATTTAATGCTCTACAAAGATTGTATCCCTATTTCAACCTGATCTTCTTGAGCAGATATTAGAAACACTTCAACTCATTTTGATGTGTGGTATTTGACTTTTATCCAAAAAAAGGACAGAAGAAAGAAGACCGTCCTGGTCGGACTCCCGCTCTATTGAATACCTTTTTATAGTTGAGTGGATTTTAAGGCTTTTCAACTCAAATCATAGAATCTAGATAAAACATCAGCCTGGAACATTCTCAGAAAATAATTAAAATATAAGAGGTGCTCGCTATGCTGATATTTTCCAATAACTGGTGGTCAGCATAATCTGTTTTACTTAATGTTCACTCATTTTTCTTATTTCTTTGTTTTCTTTTTAATTGAATTTGACATTTTCATTGAAAGTCTTAGGAGGCGCAGACCTCTCTTTCAGACGCTCCCCCGGCATCTTTATTTTTCTTGCAGTGTCTAACCATGTCCCATTACAGTCACCTTACATTCACCTTTGGAGTTCACTACCACGCTAATATCCAGAGCTCACATCCAATTTTATCCTTGAACCCTTGCATTTTTTTGCAGGATATTATTATCATTTGATTTTTTTTTCGGTAAACAAGCTTTTGAAATTTCTATTTATTTAAGTGTTTACATTTGCCTTGGCCTGATTTGACTTGGATTGAGACTCTACACCGTATTCAGCTCTTATGAGTCTTGCCTTGCCTTGCAGTTGTAATGTAAGTATTGCATGAGGCCAATTATGTGGTATGAGATGGAGTATAAATGCAAGGCAGGTGGGGTTTCATGACACTCTTGGTGCCCGAGATCACAGATTGTTTGATACCCTTAACTCCCCTAAATCACCAAATAATTATTTATTAAATTAACACTTTCATTTCGGAGCACTATTTTATGTTGTGGTCCATGTGCTGGGTTTTTAAAATCAAGATACTGCATCAAACAACGGTTCAACGGCTCCCTAACTGAACTTGTCATCTTAGCCAAAGTGCTGATTGGCACAGAACCTGGGAGCTGTCAGTTTTGCAGCACAGGAATGCCTTACTAGAGATTTGAAGACCGCCTTAGGTCTGACAACAAATGGAGGGAATGTGTTGTCAAATTTTGGAGTTTTTTTTTTTTTGTTTGTTTTTTTTTTGAAAATAATTAGCCCACGGCAAATACATGATGTCTGCGTTGCACTGCAAATGACACAAATAAATGAATAATATTTTAAAAAAGAAATAATTCACTAATGGCTGGACCGTTTTACTTCCGATTTTTTTGTAGTTACACCACAAAGAAAAATATTTAACCGCAAATAGTGGTGTAGAGTAAAAGGATGTCGTGATGTGATGAAGCATTCCTCGCAGATCTGTATTGCCAGGATGAACTGCTGTATTTCTACAGCCTTGCTGAAATGTATGTCCATCTGAACAAGCTGATGGACAAAAATCACATCATAAATCACCTCATAAGATGCAGGGTAAATTCAATTTGTACACAAACTGTACTTTTTTTTTTTTTTTTTTTCGTGAAGACTGTAAAGAAAGTAGTTTATCGTGACTGAGTCGTGTACAAGTGATGTTCGGTACAGTTAACCTACATCTCAAGGCCCGGTGTATTTGATGGAACCCATATTGGAGGGTGGAGCTCATATTTTTTGGATAGATTCACATCAGACACAAGCTGCCAGAAGTTTGCGTAGCTGATCTGTGGGGACGCAAGATAAGGAGGTTTAGTTTAGGGGACTGATTTTTTTTTTAGAACTCTTTCATCATAGGAGGAATACTTATTTTTTAGATGGCATATTCAAGTGTTTATTTCACTTCAAGTTCACCTGATGAAAATAAAGGAAACAACTGAGGTACTGGATACATTTCTCAAGACCCCATTCTGAGGATGTGGTTCTCTAAGCCCTGGATGGGTTGGTAATCCTTGAAAAGCTGAAAACACAATGGCCATCATGGAAAAAAAAAGCTGATTATCAATCAGTCTGACACTGATTAAGAGAGATTATTCTTTCGGTAAGTAATGACGGGCACAGCAATTCCACATCTAAAGGGACCTTGACTGTGCTAGCTGTTGCAGTAATACAGAATTTAAATGCACATCATTTCTAGAAAACATTGGTGTTATTTTAGATAACCTGACTTCAGATACTTGAGCAGAATCTGTCCTTACTATGCATGGTCTTATCCAAATCTCCAGAAATCAGATGTTTGATAAAGATCTAATGTTGTATGTTCCACTCAAGTCTGTGAATGCATTTTCTTTTTTAGGTTGCCACTATAGCATTAAAAAAAATACTAGGACATACTTTTAAAGAAGCCCAAGACACAACCAGAACTAGGCAGGATAAACAAAACAAATGATGACTGATATGTCAGCTAAATTGCATTTCATGCAAATGTAATAGCCTAAAAAAAAAAACATATTAATTCAAAGCAGGTTATGAACAGATTAAATCCAGGTAGAAGCACTAATGGAACAGTGGAAGAAACACACCCATCAGCTAATGAGACTTGGAAGATGAAATGGTGCTCAGGAGATGGGCTCTCTGCCTCCTGCTCTTCCAGTGCTATAGGTGTAATGACATTGATACACAAGTTCATTCCAGTTCAGATTTAAAGGTTAATTTAGGATGCAAATGATATTTTTTTTGTTTTCATTCCAGGTTGTCTTCTTTCCGCCCAACTCAATTTAATTTACATATAGAGACCAGATAATGAAGACACTAAGTTAAATAACGATTTGTGTTGCTCGGCAAGTGCATTATCAGGGGAGGATTTCAAATGTATCTCACATCCAAATAAGGATCTTCGGGCTCGTGGCGCTCAAAAGACATTCAGGAAAGCGTTGCATTATTGTGTAAAATAACAAATGGATGAATTGAGACATGTTGGCCCATCAGGAATAGAATACTCCTGTTATTCTTTTACTTATAAATATCATTCTGGAATAGGTATGTTTTTATGTGTCAGCGGAAATCTTCTCAAGTATGGGAGGATGCCATTACAGTTGTCTACATGAAGCTGAAATTGATGCGCAAATTCCCCAAGCGGATATTTATATTCAAATAGGATTCTGGCCTCCAAACCTGCAGTCACCCTGACTTACACAACAATAAGGTGGATAAGCACAGGGACAAATGAAATATAGAATCTTAAACAATAGTCCTTGAAAACAACATTTCTCAGGAAGACCAAAAGGAGCAGAATGCACCCAGGGAATTATTACCACTTAGGATTCTATTCAGTGACTTGATAAGGCTTGTGCAAATTGAATAAAGATCCAAAAAAATGAGAAAAAGTCTGGCAGATAGCTTCCATTGCTACCAAAAAACAGGGCACTGCAAAGCCAGTTTCTTAACAATAGTTACAAGAATGGTAATATTGTTGTTTATATCATTCATTACATTTAATGACATTCTTGCTTTGGAGAAGAGAAATCTCATTATCATTGCCTCAAAACCAGTACAAACTTATTTCCTAGGGAAGGTGGTGATTCACTTTGTCAGTGAATATTTTACCTGATATTGGTACAACTATACTAAGCAGATTAAAATTGTTAAATAATAAAAAAGAAACATGATTATTAGAAAAAAAAGAAGAAAAGGTGTTCCAGACTACTAGAGCAAGTTTAAACAAAGTAGAAAGGCTTTTCTGGATTAAAATTTGAATACACAGAGAATAAAAGCTTTGTAGACATGATAATGCCATAGAGGTGTGACTGGGAAATAGAAAAAAAAAAAGAAAAATAATAAAATATCTAATTCACAACACTTCCTACTAGTGAGTGCTTTATATTGTCTGCTATGTAAAAACATTACTAGCAAGAGAACACAAGGAAATAAAGAAATTGTTAAAAGTAGAGCAAAAGTTTAATGAGGACAAAGAAGTGAAATAAATCAAAATATGAGCTTCAAAAATTCTTCAAATTTATTTGTATATATATATATATATATATGTGTGTGTGTGTGTGAATTAATGAATGTGGCAGCCACATCTAAATATTTTTTTAATGATGAGCATGTGACAGCTGTCATGTTTGTGATGGATTATTTACTGTCTGACACTTTGTATCTGCGCTTCATGTGTCGTTTGATTGACAGTGAGCAAGACAAACGTAAACACTGAACTTCACCACAAGGTAGCAATGATTAAACAGAGAAGAAAAAAAAAAAGTTTCACTAAATCTTTTTTTTTTTTTTTTCCCCCACTGTGTGTTTAGTGTGATGATTTGTGATGGGTGAGTTTTGTTCTTTGCTGTGGTTTATGATAATGAGCTGAGGCATAACAACTAAAGTCGGCTCGCTATCATAAAGTTAATTCCGCTCAACAGGAAGGAGAGTTCCCATTGTGGTTGTCTTGGAAAATAGTTCATTTTCATTACCATATTTTTCTTTTTCATTTAAGAAATGCGAATGAAAAGTTAGACCAAACAAACTTTTTAACATAGCACATTCGTGACAAGGGAAGCTTATGCCACCTTTCATTCTCGCATGTAGCCACCAATGACGCCCAAGCAAATTAAACTCAGGCTAACTGGTTATGAAACTCTGGATTACTTGATGGGGTTCTTTCAGGCACTAAGAGCTTGTCCAAAATGCTGAGTGCAAGCTAAAATCAAAAAGAGAAAAGAAACCAAATCCACTTACTTTGCTTTCTTTCAGTGAGGCCTATGCTAGTTTTGAATAACCGTTGCTTTGCACGAGTCCAAATGCAGCAGGTCCAGATGGTCACTAAGTAGGTCAGTTGTATTAATGAAGACCGACACATTCAAGACCAGCGTCTTCCTACCTCATGTTAAAAACCTTTTTTAGTTCCTCTGTCTGTCAGAATTAGTATGTTCTTTTCAGATCGCATCACACTCTAATGGAGAATAACTCAACTGTGCTATTTTTTGAATTGTGTCTTTAAAACTCCATTTGATACTGGGTTCATTATAGATTTAACTCTCAATATAAAATGTAAAACATATCTTCATATAATCAACAAAGCACACAGACAGGTAGTGTTGAAAGTATATTTAATTTATTTTGTATGTTAATGTCACATCCCTCAATCATAACGGGTTGTCATTTTTTTGTTAAAAAAGAAAATGGTCCAAGAACCTTGATGGACTATATATAAAGTAAGTTGCAACTCTGGGAAGTGCTGTTCTTATTTTTTGTTTACACCATACTGAAAATTCAATTGTATTGGATGACGTTAAAATTGTTTGTCCAGAGTTTATGACTTTGCACATTTTAACAACCAGTCTAAGAGGTGGGCCTGCGATGAGGATTTGTGACATCGGAAAGATTCAGCCAAGCATAGTCCTAGTATTCCGAATGTCCATCTGAAAATTTTGATAAAACTGAATAAATTGGTTTGCACTTTTTGTATAAACCCCATTTCAATCTGATATTATCACCTTCCCAGTCCCAATTGTCACCTACTTTGTCACAAATTGTCACAACCAATGGTCACACCAATTGTTACAAATATGTGTGTCCTGGGAAGGGACAGTCACATTTGACATATTATACATAAAGAGGAGTTTCTTTCTTATTATTTTTTGTGTGTTTTTTAAACTCTGCAGCCTGTATATATTATATCTAATGCCGCTCATTGCCGGTCTATTGTATTGTTGTACTAAAAGTGCAACATGAGACCAATAAATGAGGCCCTTGAATATGTACTGTGTATGACAAAGTGTAATATTAAATACATCCATCAGGACCAACTGAAAACTGTATTGGAAATTATTCTGCTAAATCTAAAAGGCAGCTTGTCAGAATCAGACACATCGCTCCATTTCAACTTGTGTCCGGCAGCTATCGGACTGAGCCAACAGGCTACTTGGAAATAAATATGTTGGCATGTGTGTGTGCAAGACCGCCCTGCAGAAAGATTCATGACCTACTAATGTTGTCATTCAGCTTTACTTCCTCGTTTTTATTTTATTTTTTTTACCTCTCTCTACCTCTGATCGTGAACAGCCGTTTAAATCTTGTCACTTTACGGCTGCGTTGATATTGGACACGGGAGTTAGTGTGAGTGAAGGAGAAGCAGAAGATGGGGTTAAACGGAGGCAGATGATTCACTGTGGCGACTCATGAAGGGATAAACAGAAAAGAAAGGAAGAAGAAAATATTATTTAATACCTTTACAATCAGCATCTGTTAAGCCAAGACCTTGTGTGTTGATGTAAGAGTAGTTTGATTGAAAACTAGCACCCTCGATACCAGGCTAACTATTGTCACGGGAAAGGAATAATAATGTTAGGTATCAAGGTCCTGACCCATAATAGTTATTAAGGTGCTTCCCTTTTTTTTGAAATACAGGATGTTGGTTCATATTCTTACTCTGATTTGTTTTGGGTAGCATACACTAATGATGAAACTACAATCTTACCATTTTATTTCTGGATAAATTAAATTCCCTTTTTTTTTTTTTCACTGAAATGAATATAAAAGTTAAGACAGCTTGAAGATAACTGGATTGTACGCCTCATCATTCCTCTATTATCAGGTAAAACTCGAAATTCTTTTCCTTCTTATACAACATTTTCTTTAGTGTAAATTAAGTACATTCAATGATCCTTGCCACAAGTAGATCTAATTTTAAAAGTTTGCTATTTTTCAAAATTCTTGTGCTCCTTAGTAGGAAACTTTTAAGCAATTTCAGTACTTCTTTATTCCTTTGGTGATAATAAGGGATGAGGGCGGCACGGTAACAATTCTGAAGGTCCCTGGTTTAAGTCTAACTGGAGGCCCTGCTTTTTGCGGTTTAGATGTTTTCCCCGTATCTGCGTGGAATGAGAAAGTGAACGGACATTTGTCTCTGTACGTCATGTGAACGAAAAAGTGCATGGTTGTGTGCCTCCGCATGTGGCCTTGTGATGGACTGGCGGGCGAACCCGACCTCTCGTCCAATAAGAGCCGGGATCGGTTCCAGCGCCCCCGACAACCTGAGTCCAGGATAAACGGTATAGATAATGAATAATCAAACCGATTTCTGTTGTAGCTTTATGGGAAACTTGTGCATGTTGTAAAACAAAATCGAGCGAGCGCCACCGTGGCGTGGAGTTCGATCCTGACATTAAGTCCTCTGCATCCAGATTGATAGTAACGCTCTCGTTTGTAAGTGATCCCGGCGAGTCGGGCTATGGGCGGCGGAGGCCAAACTACAGTTTACAGCTGAATACATTCTGACCCCCAGTGTGAACTGCATTTTAAATACATGTTTAACAGCGCAGAAATCTCCCCACTGCAGAATCAGTCAGTAAAACGGCTAATGTTTTTGTGATCCTGAACTATATTCACCCCCCGCTAAGGAGCCTGATGTCTTCACTGGGTAATACATAAATTATGAGATATTCCTTCAAGTATCTCTCTTTATTAGAGTCACAAATGACTTTAATTAGAGTCCACTGTGTCTCAAAGGCCCAAAAGGCATCCATGGCTTCGTGACAGCCAACAGGAGTGTGTTCATCCTGCCTAGCAATAATGACTCCACCTGTCAGAAGACACAGTGGGTCACATATTGGTGGCTGACACTGCAACTTTTATCTGATTAAATTGTAAGAATGGTCGCGTTGGACACCCTACAGGACACGCGCCTTATGTTCCAGCTTTTCCCTCTGATTAAGCTCTCCTTCAGATTTATTGGTCATGGGAAATAATGGGAAACACAGCGAATGTAGAAGTTTTAGGCCATTACTCATGGCTTTTATTGGCAGGGGCTCTCGCTGGAACCGAGCCAGTGACCTGCACAAAGGACAAAGCAAGCAACGCCTCTCCTGGCTGCTGGCAAAGAACAGTGTGGCAGTGAGGGGGTGTCTGTAAGAGCTGGAGACATGGCAGCAGTGCATGTAGGTGGTGCGAGAATACAAGGAAGGAAACGGTTTAATAATCTTTGGGAGAATATCGCCAGTGCTTCAAAAACTGACCTCAAAACCATTTTTAAACAAAACGGTGGTATATGTACAGAATGTATACTTAATGGTTAAATCCCATTTCAGAAATACCAATGCATCGAGTGTTTCTCCAGTATAACAAGCGGATTAATTGAACTCGGGTTTTAATACTTAAGCCATCTTGCTCGGCTCTCAAATTTCTGATACGCTTGAAAAGTAAAATTATTTAATGGCAATTATTATTTATTTAACTTCTTGAAATCTTTTTTAAATCTTGAAGTTGACAACAAACGGTCAAATATTCGAAAACAACTGATTAAAATGATTGGACAATGAAAAAAATCAAGTAAAAGCGATTGTTTTTACCAGAGAATTACAAAAGTCTGATTGTATACGCCGCATTTAATTGAAAAAAAAAAAAAATGATGTAAAACAAATAAAAATTATTTCTTCATACATTAGTTTTGCTCTAGCCCTAGTTGAGGGTCTTATAAGCTGTTTGAAATAAAAGAATACAACCAGAATCTATAGAATCCCACTGACATAATTAATAACTGCACAGCTAACATTATTATTGTGTGCATAAAAATCTCAATGAGACCTTATTATGCAGTGTGCGAGGGTTTTATTCTTGTGATATGCATTATGAAATTAATATTATCCATGATATATATTTTCAGAAAAATTTGCACTGACTTTGAGCCATGAATCATTCTGTCTTAGATGTTGAAATCACCCTCCGCCCCCCTGGAAAAGGTGGTACTTAATACTAATTCTTAGCTCAGAGATTTTAAAATTCATGTCATGTTTTAGAAGGGCAAATTAACATAATTTTTCTGAGTTAATTTTCTGTCAAAAAGAGAAAAAAAAAAGTATAAATATAGATATCCACTTTACACAGCTCATTTAGTAAATAAAACTAGGTATATGCCAGTAGTTTACTTGTCAAAGTTAACAGGTTAAAAAGATGTTTGAAGTCATCTGTGGCTTTTGAGGAACTTTTACAATGTCTGACAAGGGAAAACGTGAGACACTCGAGAGATGCCATCAAGGTTATTGAGCTGCATTAGGATAAAAGTCACTTCCTGTGCTTTTGCGGCTTGAACCTTCAGACTAAAAGGACGGATATGTCTTTTTTTTCAACCTTTTATCTGTCTACACATTTGTGGAAGGCAATGTGTGTCTCTCTGGTTCTTTCTTTCTTGTTCTCTCACTCTATCTATCAATCTCCTATACTCATATATATATATATATATATATATATATATATATATATATATATATGAGTGAACAAATATATATAAAAGAAAGAGAGAGATATATAATTTGAATGGAAGATTCAAACAATTTCAATTAGGTGATGGAAAAGAATATTTGAGATAAGTAATAATTTACACAGGCATTTATGGAGGATTCTATTGGGACTAAATTTAAATAATCACTTGAAATTGTTTGAAGGTTTTAATATCATTTCGGTGGTATTGAAAGAACGCTTGTACAGATTGGAAAGCATTATGTGGTATTGCATCACATTTAAATTTTAATATCTGAATTAACATTTGAATATTCCTGGCTGGTGAGTGAGTTCTGACTTTTAAAATGAAAGGTCAAAAAGGCTTTTGCAGATTTATTTCTATATGGTCCCTCAATAGCCCTACAGATCTGTGAAATTGAGGTGTTAATTGGATTACTTCCTTTTTTTTTTTTTTTTTTTTACATTTTTCAAATACGCAAGGATGTGATGAATCATAAGGCTGTTATGGTATTACATTCATTTTAAAGTTTACCTGGTCCTCCTCCGTAGCCTTATGTATTAGTAATAAAAAAAAAGTTCTTTCTGAGACGAGAATGGGTCTGTGCACATTGCGGGCTCTGTCGCTGTTACCTTTTACCTGTGCCTAAGCTCTTTGAATCAATGTAAATAACTATATCTTTTTCAAAAGACCACAGCGGCTTGCTATAGAGGGTCATATTTGCTGCTGCACCCATAGGACTGACAGAGCAGTCACAGTTCCTTCTTTCTATCATCACGAGTTGACACAGAGATTTGGTAACATGCCTCCCCTGTTGATTGGAGGTATAAAATAAGATCATAGCTTTTTCCCAAATTCCCACCTTCTCTCAAAACACCATGCGGGCCTGTGTTATATCTTTATTTATTTGTCTCGCAGTTCAAGTCAGGGCAGGTGAATAGCAAGACAAATGAATGTAAAATGGATCAACATGTATTGGTGCAATGTATTTTTGTCACCCTGCACAACTGGAGACTACATAGCCTTGGGCAAATTGCTTCAAGAGGTTGTACTGTTGCAAATGAAACTACGGTCCCTGCAGTTTAGTCCAACTCACTTGAGCATAGACCAGACCCATTCATTGAATCAAAAAAAAAAAAGACTAAAACAAAAATCACCCCTTGTCAGATGGAATGGGACATGAAAAGTCTTCAAACAACTGAGTAAGTCAATTGGCTACAAGAAAATGTTTTCAATGAGATCAGTCATGTGTTGGATTCTTCTCATGCAATGATTATTTGTTACACAAATTGCTGGCGCCATCATCAACATGCTGTGGTATAAGTGTCTCTCGTATCATGTGTTTGGAAAGATGGCAGCCTTGAGTAATCGTTTCATACGGTACATGAAATCAAAGAATAATTTCCGAGCGTTTCCAACTCATTCCCGGCTAGGCTTCATGGGCATACGACTATATTTAGTCCAGGACACTTCTGCTGAGTTACATAGACACATAAAATTATGTTAAACATGGAAATAAAGCCCACACAGTCACGAGGACAAGTGGTGTACAGTCTTCCTACCCTGATTCCTTGTCTAGGTCAAGTCTCTCTTAATTGGTATCGATGCAGTGGATGAGTCACAATATGGGGGATCAAGCAGGTGGTGTCAGTAAAGGAAAATACTGATAAATAATTACAAGTGCAAGGCTATAAACAAACACAATGGCGCATGCGATAGAGGCATAGATATTAAAAGACATATGCACACACACAAACACACACACACACACAAAAATGCTTGCACACAAATGCGCATGCTGTCTGTGTGGCGCACATAGCAGGTTTCAGAGATGACATCAGCTAATTAGTGCTAGAAGCTGCAGGGGCCAACCTTATTGAAACTGCATTGACAGCTTGGAGTTGCAACATCAGTCGTCCAATCAAATCTTCTAGATCTATTAAAAAACACACTGGTGGAGGTATGAAACGCAAAAGTTACCCCAAGGAGACGATCCCGAAGCCACTCATTCGGTTTACCGTGCGAGAACACTCACTGACCTGCAAACACTTTCATTCTTAATTTGAATTCCACGCCCTCAGGATGCCATTCACTGGTTAAATTGCTAATATGCATAAAACAGAAACAATGGTAGAAACTAGATGGTATGATGCATGATATTGTTTTCCTTGTATGTTTTTTTTAATAAAAGAAAACAATCACTCTTAATTCTATAGTGATCCTGCCTTGGGGAATAAAATCCCAATATTCTTAATACAACACCGCAATCTACCCAGCAGGAGCATTTTAGGAGTTTGCCAATGCATCGATTCCTTATATATAAAATATGATATAATAATAATCGGCTACATGTGTAATAGGTTTCAGTGGGTATTGAATATTCTAGGATAATGAGGCAGAGGCCAGGCTATCTCAGGCCCATTGCTTATTTCAATAACCCACAGGCATTACTCATGGAAAATCCTCTGCACTTTTTTTTTGTGCCTGATCTGTTCTGACATCACAGAATCTCTAGCTAGACTGTGCTTTTTGTTCATTTTTGTACAGCGGCTACCGGTTGAAATGCTCACGGGGTTGCGGAGGTGCTGAAGCCAATCCCAGCTGACCCCGCGATGGTCACCGGGGAATCACAGGGCCGCGTAGAGACATGCAAGTCACTCTCGTACACACTTCTGGAGAATATGGGCTTTTCAATTAATCATCCGCATGTGTTTGGAAACCGGAAAACTTGGTGAGAATCCGGACAGATGCCTGACAAAGAAAGCCCCTGGTCACGTCCAGCAAGGGAGAGCTGGAAAATGATCATCACCTGCAGTTTTGTGGGAGCAGTGGAGATCATGCAGAGGGGAGATGTTTTCTAGAGACTTTTTTCAATTGTTTTTATTTTTAATTTTTCTTTAAGGTAAGAATCTAGCTGGTGTCACAGACCTGGGTAGAATACAAGCGCAAATATGTGAATAAATAAATACAACTGGTTTAAGACCATCCTATAAAACTAATCCCATAACGTGGGAATATGAAAGTTAATAATCTAAAACTTATACAAGGAGGCCCTTTAAATATAAAAGATTGAAGCGCATATGGTATTTTTTTCACATGCAGGCAAACCAATTTTTTAAGGTCTTCCAAAAAAAACAGAAAACTAATTTTATTTAATAAAATACCCCTTAAGTGAGCAAAAAAAAAAAAAAAAAAAAGAACGAAAACGCTCTCATTTTGCGCACCTTGAAAGAGGCGCGAAATAAATTAACCAAATACTTTGAATAAAAAAATAAAATGAAAATAAAAAAAACACGGCTACCAACGCGACGTTCACGATTTTGGCGTGGTGCGTGAGCGGCAAGAAAAAAAAAAAAAAAAAGATGCTGAAATTTGAAGAGAGCAGCAGGAGGAAGGTGGGAATCAGCAGAGAGGGAGAAAGTGCGTGCGTATGAGAGAGAGAGGAGAGAGAGAGAGAAAAAAAAGAGAGAGAGAGAGAGAGAGAGAGTCTGCAAGGCGACTTAGTTGGCAGTGTTTCCTCTGCCTCTCCAGCAGTGGAAGAGCTGTGCGTAACATGCAGCGGAGAGTAGTGATCGCCAGCTGCGCGCCGCAACGCTGTGGACCGCTGCTGCTGCTGCCGCCGCCGCCGCCGCTGCCGCCGTGCGCACTGGAAAACACAGACACCCGCCGCCCCGCCGATCGCGTCGTGCGGGGGACCACCGCATACTGCTGAAGAACCAGGAGCGAGGAGAAGCGGCGGTGGTGGTGGTGGGGGGGGGAGAAACATGACATCCCCCCTGACGGCATTTGGGGGTTAAACCCACCACTCGGAACATAAACCACCGCAAAGCAAGTGCGCGCATTGATATATACATTTTTTAATGCAAATTTTACGGGAATTCCAGATGTTTTGATCTGAAAATCATCAACTGGACTTAAAAGTGAAGGATTTTTTTAATTTTTTTTTTCCACCCCTCCTGGAGGTGATGACTGTTGCCTGACCCGCAGAGCATGAGTGCCGGGGTTCCAGCGCGCTGAGGTGGAGCGTCCCCCCCCCTCCTCCTCCTCTTCCACCTCCCCCGCTTCCCCCCCTCCCTCAGTCCGCCGCGAACCCTCCGCCGCCGCTGCCGCCGCCGCCGCCGCCGGGATGCAGCTGCTCCGAGTTGCGTGGGCGCTGACCGGAGCGGCGATCTGCTGCTTTCTCATTCTCCTCATTCACTCCCGCCTGCTCAATGAAGGTAACCGCGCACAAACCGCGTGTACGACACTCTCTAGAACGTCAAAAGTTTTTTGTTTTTTTTTGTTTTTGTTTTTTTCGCTGCAACTGTGACTGCTGTGCATGGATGAGTGCCGCAACCTGCGAACGAACGCCGACTCTTATTTTTAGTACTATTATTGTTATTTTTTATTAATTTTACTCATAGATTAAGTGACACTTTCCCACGGGGGGGGTCGATCGATCAATTCATTCGTGGAGGAAGTTATTGCACAGGGGTAAAAGAAACAAGTAGAGGCGTAAAAGAGGCAGTGTTTCCCCCCCACCACCCTTTTCTCCCTTTTCCTGTAGAATACTTGATTTGCTGTAAACGTTTTCAATAGATGGCACTAGAGTCTAGCTTTAGGGTAACATGGAGGTCAAGCTCCTCTAATGTCGTTGTGTGTTACCTTGGTTATTGTGCCCTCCTTCCTGCGTTGAAGCAGGGGATAAATGTCGATGCCCATCATCAGTCACTCTCAGGCTTCATCTCCCACACACTGCCTCTCATCACATCCATGCTCCATGGATGAAGCAGCCTGCAGACATGGCTCCACTGGAGGATTTTTTTTTTTTTTTTTTTTTTTTTTTGGAGGAGGAGGAGGAGGAAGGAGGGGGTAATGAATTGAGCGGACATTCAGCTCAATAAATGGCATGTGATTTAATTATTCTGGCATTCAGCAGAGACAGAATCCATCAGAACTTAAGTGATGTTTCAACGTGGCAGCTCATTCCCCCGGAACAAGCCATTAATTTAGCTCGCAACGCGGCATAATAGACACGGTAACACCTTTCTACAGGGGGGGAACTCAGGCATGTTCAAACTTCTTCGTCAAACGGTATAACCCGAGCAATCATTGTTACGTTTGAACCCCGGCTCTGAAAAACATCAGTCTGTATCCCTTTTCAGAAGATGTACACCGCAGGGCAAACAGGGGCTCTTTTTTTTTTTTTTTTTTCCACTTAAGAATGCTCATGTGTTTCCTTTCTACTGGTTGCTCAAGTGTGGCTTGGAATGGCCAGCCATCTGCTGTCTGCCTCCAACCCCCCTGTGCAAATATTCAGGTCAAGCAGTAGCAAACACTCTCCACTCACCGTGGTGAGTCCACTGTCGGGTAAGAGAATGCCCAACCGTTCTGAGGGGAGGAAGTAAAAAAAAAAAAAAAAAAAAAAAAAAAGGTTGAAAGCTAGCCAAATGGAAAACAAACTGGAGTTCAGGATTTTTTTTTTTTTTTTTTTTTTTTTTTTTTTCTGCTGGCAAATGTTCTGAAGCCTTCCTTTGGAAGTTTATTTTACTTTGACACGGTAGCTCTTTCCACATGGGTCAAAAAAGATGCTTGTGCGGCCACCTAGCAGTATAAAACTGCTGCTCGTGGCGGTGTTAATGTGAGGGGCCCTAATTAGATTCAGGCCATCAGCACTGTTGAGTTTGTTGACAAGCAAGGCTATATTTTTGACCTTCACCGCAGAGCTGTTTGTCTCTTTCCCGTTGTGACTTTATACCGAGGTGTTTTTCCTCTAAGCTTGGATTTCCTTTGCTTTCAAAACTTGACACTAACAGCCTCTAACTTTGAGAAGAATGCCCCCGGTCAGAAGACGCCATTCGTGTTCATTATGGTTGACAAGGTCCCCATTGAAATCTACTTATTAGAGAGGCCGAGGAAGAGTCCCACAAAGGAGGGCTGAGAATATGCTCACTTCATGCTTTAAAGAATGGCCAAGGTCAAAGCCATCTGTAAGGGCTAATAATAAGAACTGATAAAATGGATTCAAAGGACTGCATTAGTGACAGTCTTTTGGGATGAGGATAATGAAAGGCATGCACAAGGGGCTTAGAAACCCAACAGAAACCTTTTAATCTCGCCTCACGTATTCCTTCATAAATAAGCATGATGATTATATGGTTTACGAAACACGGTCCTTCTCACGTGAAGTAAATTTAAGCAAAAATAAGAATGAAAAAGAACGTATTTGAGACTCATGGCTCAGACTGATCGTCCTGCATGGGGTGCAGGTGTATGACTTGTATGACTATGTGAAGATAGTCTGCCAACTTCCCAAGTCATGGCGGTAAATGTGTCTCGCTTGCTAGCCGGAGGTTCGGGATGGTTGTTTTGTCAGTGGGAAATGCAAAAGGAGGACACATCATGCCACCCCTCTGCCAGTTTGTATATTTTCGAATTGTACACCTCATTGCAGCAGCTCTCCTGTGTAACGTGACATTGGAGATGTCTGGGAGGGCAGTTTGGGAATGTTAAAACATTATGCATTGCATGGAGCTCGAATGGATTTAGCACCATACATTTCTCACATTGTCCACTTCAATAATTCAGGCAATGGAGCAAATCCCATTTTCTCTCCAATGGCTGAGATATTTGTCACATGGCAATAGAAAGGCTGACATATTTGTCGGATGGTTTCTTCTAAAGGAATTCTCTGATGAATCCAGGCCAGGGGACATGGTAAAATAATAGTGTCATTCCAAAATGAGATCAGGATTTGTCACATAGTGATTGTAATTTTAGCATGACATTGAGGAAGCCTGCGGGTAACAAATAAAGAGCAAGTGCTGTTTTTTTTTTTTCTTTTTTTTTTTTCCATCGGATAGTCATAAAACACCATCATTAAGAAACTATGTATTTATAGTTAAATCGAAATAACTCATTCTCCCATACGAGGTGATTAATTGTGGAAAATCATCCTCTTAAGTGGCATAAGTCATGAAGAAATTTAAGGGCTCAGCTATAGATGTGATGGATGGAATAATACTGGATGATTTATTCTCCGTCACTTCTTCAAGTTCACAGTGCCATGGCAAAAGTTCACTGGCGAATGTTGACGCCTTGATTTATTAGAGAACGATCATAAGCGTTAACGCTGGTCAGCAACTTTGTTCAATGTGATTGATTTGTGTGCTTTATAAGTCAGTAGAATGACTCCTTCCAGATTCCAGAAGTAGAAGAAAAAAGAAAAGAAAAAAAAAAAACGGCAAAAAAATTGCACTATGCACTGATAAGTTGAATTCGAATACAAGTACATAGTCATTTATTTCAGTGCAAAACATGAATAAATAAATGTTTGCAATCCCTCAGGTAACATAGTAGTGAGACACAATGAGTCCGAGTCACAAAGACGTGTGCGTTCTTGTGCTACTCTTGACATAAGGAAACCAAAATCAGTTATCATTCACCACAGAGGCCAGGTCCTGGGAATCCTCTAGAAAAAAAAAAAAATGAATTAGACAGACATTTTGTGGTGTGGCAGATCTGCTCTGGGCCCCAGGCAGATTTGGGTCAAGCAGTGTCAAAGGCGTCTTGTCATTCACGTACATGAGCCTGTGGAGTGAGAATGGGGAAAAAAAAAAAAAAAGGCCCTACTAGATAGTGTGCCATAATTTAAAACCGGGGGGTGTGTCTGCTTCTCTAAAGCTGTCTGTCACTATTTGCTGTTTTACTACAGGAAATGAAAGCCAACATTTAATGGATAGAAATAAATTGTTTAATTAAATGGTCAATCAAGACACATCTTTTCAGCCAGCGTTGAAATTTGCAGGACGCTGTTAGTAGCACTTGTACTTCCAGTGGTCCTTGTGGCATAAAGAACCTTATATGGTCATCCTTAAAAGCCCTTGAAACTAGAATCGGGTCCCTGCAAGAATGCTTCCATGTGTGTTTGCCTGCGGGTGCTTCGCCACCGCTTTGAATGTGCGTATCACGTGTGGTAGAGACCAACATCTTTCAATGGGAATGGGACATCGTCTGCGACTGCACACTCATTGCATCATTGCCTCTCAGCATTAGAGCAGCAATGATTGCCTTTGCAGGATCCAGAGCTGCTTCCTTCACTAATGGTGCCGTTGATCCACTTAGGAAGAAGAAAAAAAAAAGGAGAATTTACATTGTAATACAGTGCCACAAAAAAAACACAAAATGAGCTGTACCATTAAGAGCATTTAAAAAACATACTAATAATATTGTAATTTATGCTGTAGTCACCATCTAGCTCTTTTATTCGACTTTTCTTGTATAGTAGCTAAGAACCCACGTTTATTTCGGCGAGCTCTTGATTTTTGCTCGATAGCTAGCAAAAGCTAGCAGGAGTTTTTTTTTTATTTTTTTATTTTAAGCATTGAACACAGGACATTGGTCGAAACCCATCAAACTGGACGGAAACTCCAGTCACGATAACAAGATAACACAGACATAACAGAAAAATCCTTATCGCATAGCAAACCCTCTGCAAAATGGTTAGAACAGTCCCCCAGTCTTTATGCTTTATTTCACAATTCTAAAATTCTATATACCTTATCCCTTCGCGAATCACATCCCAGAGGCTGCCGTCGATGCCACCGTATTATCGCGTATTTTCATTTTTGTCTCGTATTTTCATTTAAGTATGGTTTTCAACGCAGGACTTGCAACTGTGTCAGTTTTGCGTGATATCTCGATGTCAAGGCTCCGCGCATCATCCCAAGATTAAATGGAGCAGTATTTCCTGACGCTCAAATACCACTGTAGTGGCCAAGATAAAAAGTTTGGGCACAAAGCAGGTCTTGGAGAAATGGATCAGTAACGCCACAAACAGTGTGTGGGACTCACAGTGATGCCGGTGGCTCTGTTCAATCTTTCAGATAAGCTGCTGATTTTTATGGAACCAATGATGTCATAGAAGGTATGTGTTTAGCAAAGTATTGCAGATAATTTGTAGTGATGGCAGACATTTACAGAATTAAAGTCATGGACCATCTCAGCAATTATCATACATTATTACAGTAACCAAGCATATATTAGTCCCATGTGAACAGTCAGTAAAGATATTGCATGTGCACAATTTCAGGGTTTTATTGTTAGACTGATAAACGCAACAAAAATTAAAACATTGACTGTGGTGCGTAAACTGCTGCATGATGTGTAGCCCCAAATTAGTTACTTCCAACTTGTTGATTCCCATTATTTAGGATCATCAACATTATAATACAGGCACAAATGCAGGTATATTTGATGGAAGTGTTTTTGCAACACTATCCAGTCCAAGTGTTCATAGTTTGCAGCCCCAGTATTAAACAGTAGAACAAAAAGCCTTTTTGACATGTTTTGTTTTTTTACGAAACTATTAACCATGTAATTGAATGTTCTGTCAAGAATGTGACTCTCTAAATAGAATATAATGAAGAAAGGGTTGAAAAAAATTGAATTTCATCATTTGATTTGTCACTTTGATATCGGAAAATATCAAATATATCAACATGTTTCAGGTGGTCAGAATGTAAGTGCCAAATTTCATTTAATAAATATACTGTCATCATTGTTAAAAGTCAGCTTTATTGTCAATTTCTCAGCATGTACTGGACATACAGATGAATCGACATGACATGATATTAACAATGTAATAATAATAATCAAGTGCATAATAGCAGTAAAGAGCATTGTTACATTAATCAGTAAACCTTAAACTATAAGGTATAAAATATATATAGTGCATGCCAATACAGACTGATATTTTGATATTTGACATGAAAGAGTTGCAGCAGATGGTTTTTTGTGTACAGTTTAGTGCAGGGGTCAGGAACCTTTTTGACTTGGAGAGCGATAAAAGCCAAATATTTCTAAATGTATTTCATTGAGAGCCATAAAATATTTTTAACATATAGTTAATTAAAAATGTATTGCTTTTAATGCAACCTCTGGTGCTGCATGGATTGGTTCGAAGTGTCGTTTTATATTTGACCGTTTCATCTATGCAATTTTATCACCGCATATTAGACATACCGCAGTTCCAAATGCAAATTCCTTTGTCCAGGCAGCCTGGAATGCACGGTAATCATTGTCTTTTTTTTCTTTTCACCATCTTTTCTGTTACAAGGATAAACTAGTTGGCTATCTGATGAAATTGATTTCTTCACCCCACCTTTGCACTGACCCGGATGTGCTGGGAAACCATTGTTTCCTGACCCGACCGACGGGTGACCCGTGAAATTTATCTTCAAATCGAATTTCTTTAAACTTTAAAATGACAATATTATGAAGAAGTATCACAAGTATTTTAAAATCAGTTCCAACTGTTTTTTTTTTTTCAACTCAAAATTTTCTTGGAGCTGAAGAGCCATATATGCTCGCGAACCATGGGTTCCCGACAGCTAGTTTAGCGCAAAGGTCAGTCGGTAGTACCATAATGGTATATGGTGCAATAGCAGCATGATGGTTTTCTCAGTGCAAAGTAGTATTTGTGCAAAAATGTGTCAAAGTTATCAGGGTCCAATACAGAGTGGGAGGAGAGATCGGCATCCGGGTAGTTCGGGGTTGGGGTGGCGGCGAAGAGTTATCTTGGGGTGGTGCAGAATGTAGGGAGTGGGATAGTGAAAGGAGGGTTCAGCATCCTGACTGCCTGGTGTATGAAAGCGTTAGTGTGGTGGAGCTCCGGTACCTTCTCCCTGAAGGCAGGAGGCTGAACAGGCTGTGTGCGGGGTGGCTGGCGTTGCTCTCAATCGAGGACGCTTTGCGGATGAGGCGGGTGGTGTGTATGTCTTTCAGGGAGGGGAGTGGGGGGGCCAACGATCCTTTCAGCAGCGTTCATAATATATATATTCCTACCTTCGTGCATTGGTTTCATGTCCCTGAATACCGTGTAGAATTATTTGACTTTTTCAGCTTTTTTTTTTTTTTTTTTTTACAAGTTTAAAATGTCCAGCATGCGTTGAAACGCGTGAGCGTTCTTACATTTCTCAGTCGGAATATTAATTAGGAATTGCAGAAGAATCACAGAGCCCGCTTGCCAACAATTACTTACATTTAAAAGAAGTCGAATATTTAATAAAATTCAACACCAGACTAAACTGCAGCATTTTTGCCTTGACTACGAGAGATACAGAAGCAGAGGTGCAATCATTATGTATAACTCCTTTTTTCGAACATCTATTATTAATCTGCAGAAAGACAGGGTTTTAGAGAACCTAGCCTTAAAGCACAGCTTTAGGCTCAAGTGACATAAAGATAATATGCGTGTATTTAATGCCGCAGTAATACTCCTTTAGCATACAGAAGCAACGTATAAGCCACAGTCACCGTGTTCTACTTGTCAAATCATTAGTGATGTCAAATCCCTCTCAGCATCGGTACACATAGGTAAGCAGAGTATTCTTCTGCAAGTAATCTGGTATAAACCGATTTAAATTGAACACAATTTATGTTTAATGGTCAGTATCAGCTGTAATCCATAAGGGTAATGTACATTAATCAATTGCTTAATTGATTCATTACCTAAAGTGGTTGTTAATTAATGCAGTTCGATGAATCAATCACAGTTGCAGCCGAAACCTGTTGTGGTTTTTCAAGGTAATCAAACCCACTGCAAATGACCCCCTCGTGTCCCATGTCCAGGGGCACTTTCAATCTTTGTGTGTATTTGTGTGTGCATGTGCATGTGTGTGTGCGTGTGTGTGTGTGTGTGTTCAGTTCTAATCTACGATATTTACTCATAGCACTGTTTTTCACAGTTCGTATTGATTGTGGTACAGTCAAAAAAAAAAAAAGTGCACTCTTGCACCCTGTTTTCCTAAAGTCCTATTGATTGCGCTTTGGCAGTGCACTGGGACAAAAAAAAAAAAAAAAAAAAAACACACAGTAGTTGACATTAGGCTCTAATGAAAAGCTGGCTGTGAGGATCCTTTCTGGTTTCCAGTTTTGACTCATTGGCCTTCGGAAACAGTAATGTCAAAAAGACACTGACCCAACACACTTCATCCTTGCCCTTCCACCGATGAAATGCTGCCGAGAATATCCCGAGGCGATCCAATACAAATTTGAAGACATGGAAATTAGAATTCGTGTAAAACCTTGATTCAACAAGGACATTTGTTGCTATGTCTTTTATCTTCAGGCATGTTAATGCGGTATAGATACTGATAAAATGTGTAATACATGCGGTAGATGGTGACTCGGATCAACGAGCGAGCATACATTGCAAGACTGGTTTTTGCGTTCTTTGTGTATGTGGAGTTAAGATTAAGGAAATGATCTAACGGTTTGAGTGACTTTTAATTCCTTGTGCAGGATCTATAATTAAAACCCCATGCCGCATCGAGGCGTGTGTTCTGGTCACTGCAGTCTGAAGCGTATACATGCGAAAATGGGACAGGATAAAGTAATGAATACTGTGAATAAGACGAGGAAAGAGTCGCCTGTTGTCTGAGAGGTTAGAGACCAGCGGGGTCATTTGTTTATCCGCTTGTCAGGTGGTTAGTGAACGATCCTCTCAGGTCAGCGTTTTCCTCAAAGGGAGGGCGGATTCCTCACACTCATTCTTGCAGCCGCGGCAACACGTCCATCATGGCCATCCTTCACGGACTGGATCATACCTCCCCTTGCATGATCTTCAAGCTCATGGGTATTTATTAAGATATACGCTCAAAGAGTGCTGATTGAAGGGAATTGAGCTCGACCCTTCATCTGTGTTATTCATAAGCTAACTCTCCAAACTATTGATTCTGTGACTCCCCGGGAGCTTGATTGTGATACATCCACACTTTCGTGAGGAAATGATGGGTGAGAAGTGTGCTTACCCTTCTGCGGTTTCAATTTGTGCCTCCCTGCTGTGTCAAAGGTAGTGGTGAGGTCACTCCTCTGTTCGATCAATCGTCTTGTCTCTGTTCATCCAGCTGATCAATAGCTACTTAAGAAGTTTGATCTTCTTTGTGCGTGAGTTCACAGTCATTTGAATGGATTTAAATGCAACTATTCTGTCCTTTCAAAGGATTGGCCCTGTAGGCCTTTGTGACACAAATGCATTATCATTGATAA
Organism: Fistularia commersonii; assembly: GCF_037954325.1. Lineage (NCBI taxonomy): Eukaryota > Metazoa > Chordata > Actinopteri > Syngnathiformes > Fistulariidae > Fistularia > Fistularia commersonii. Next base: position 15,725,267 of record NC_141288.1, read on the forward strand.
CGTAATGGGTCATGGATCTGATGTATTTGAACTTTTTTTTTTTTCCCCATTTCCTTATGGCGGAAATGCAGATCTAATCTGACATTAGGTTTGCAATTGTTTATTAGCTTTTCAGGTCAAAGGGGCAGAATATTTCTGATGTTATGCTGCTCTACCGAAACAGATTGCATGTTAGTCTTTCGAAAACTAATGGAAGCTCCATCGATTTGAACAAGGCAAGCCACTTGCTTTGTTTCGGCTGTCAGATTGTGTCTAAAGCGATTTCATAAAGATCATTATTTTCTTTCTCGGGAGGTCTTTCTGCTAAACGAGATCCTCCTATGTTCGGTTCTGCTTTTTGTGCTGGTTACACAGCTCTTATGGCCCAAATGAAAATGAATTAGAATAGAATGACACATAATGAAAATCACTGAAAAACATTGCCATGTCGCATCCCGTTAGCTTGTTGCACCCTGGAATAGATTGCTTGCGGGGTTCCAATTCCTATTTTCGATCTAAATGAGAAAATGGGTTTAGTCCACTGTAAAGGACAAGCCATAACATTATGGGTCATAACAAGAATTGTCGCTCCTTCATTGTGTAATGCCATTATACATGTGTGCAGGGAAATGTACAGACATGGATCTTCGTCATGCAGCAAAGTGCTATATAACTAAACCCATTCACCTCACCATTACTGATCATCATTGGCAACACTAGAGGGCATTGATTTCTCAAAACCTAATTCAACAGGTTACTTGAATGACATTTATCAAATGAATCCATGTATGTCTTGTTTAGCCATTGTCTTAGGAGGTTGTGGTGTAGAGCATTTCCACACAGACGAATCAGCAAACCATAACATGCAAAACACAGAGCTGGAATGTGCTACTGTGACTTACTGTTGATTAATTGATTTTGGATGACTAATTATAGGTATGTTATTCATTGAAGCGCCTTTATTTCCTTATTCGTGTCAAACGTATAATGTAGCTTCGTAGGCTGTTGATATACTTGCTAAAGTGTCACGTAATGAGTTTCAGGTGAAACCAGGAGCCAAGACATTCCTTTTGCGTTAATATCATTATCATAAGGTTTTTCATTCAAGACAACACAAATAAAAAAAATGCATGAAGATGAATAGTAAAAGACTTCGTACACAGAATTTTAACTCACAGAACAGCATGCAGCTCTATAGAGGGGGGAATTTGAGAGAATGATGCTGATCAACCATAACTATGCTGATATTACTTGCCACACAGAAGATGAACTGAAAACCTGCATAAATTATCAGGACAATGCAAGTGTTTTTAGAAAATGCTAGAGGTTAAAAGATGGTTAAATGTTTTTTAACATGTTTCTAATGTTTTTTTATTTGTTTTTTTTTTTTTTTTAAATGCAAGTGTTATAAAAATGTGTCTAGAATTGTGCTTGAAGTTTACCCAAATGTGTGATTAAAGTACATTGGGCTGATCCTATGCTTCTGTTGCTGTGCAGAGAAGCTGTAGTCTCCTATTGTGCAGCTTTGTGCTTGCTCTGCATCTTGGTTAATAGCCCCCCTTTTATAGCAGTGACATTGTTTTTTCATATAATTTTATGTTTACGGCCCTGTTGATACAAGTCAGGGGGTGGTTGCAAAAAGGGGAAGAAAAAAAAAAAGAATGCAAAACAGTCAGTGATCCTCTCTCAACATAGTCATTGTAGTCCATTCCAATTGGGGGGTGGTAGGAGTAACTTCAATATTTTACCTGCAGAGACTATTTAAACCAAATTCTTGAAGAGAGAAAGCTTTCCTCTAAGGTGTGTATTTTCTTACACGTACGTAGATTTTTGGGAGGCTTTGAAGCTGCAATTTTCATTCAAATCTTAACCATAGAGCAGAAACAAAATTATACCATATATTAACTGCTCTGGGTGCGAAAGCAGGACGAGTTTTCCGGCAGGTTTTGGTTTGCATCTCACCGAGACGCAGGGTATAAGGGGCGAGGGAGGTCGCTGCTTTCTCAAGCTGTGTTTCATCATCTGAGAAGAAATGCACATAAATCTATTTGTTATGCATTGATGTGATCTTCTGCTACGTGTCTCTCCTCTTTCTTAACTTTGGCTTAGCAAGCCCCCTTTGCACAATGTGTGTGTCTTTTGATATTTCACATTTCAGAGGTTATTATCACCAGACATTCACAGTGGTGGTACGAATGAGATGCATGCTAGATAGCATTTCGGTGAAAAACCGAGAGCAAAAAAAAAAAACATTTGATTTTAATAATCATATGTACTCAGCAAATGGAATATGCCAGACTTGCACATTTGCCTTGCTGAACAGACAAGAAATTATACCTCTGTGCTCTGTCACATAAGTCCAAAGATAATACCACTCCCAAAGAATTGAACAGAAATAGGGCTTGTGGAATCCAGGAAACAGAATGTCCTTGCTTAGAACAAATGGCGCAGAAAGTAAACCTCAGCGTGTTTTTTTTTTTTTTTTTTTTTTTTTTTGACTGAGATTGACCTTCTACAAGTGTTAAGTCTTGCCTCAATGCACACCTGTACAATGAGATTGGCGTGTAAACATAGACTCTCTTTGCAAAGGTGTGATACAAAAGTCCGTGACCTGCGACATCTATGAATGCAAAATTTAATGCAGAGGTTTTGGAAAAATAAAAACCTTATGCAGACACACACCTGTGTTTGTTTGTGTGCATGCGTGTGTGTGTGTGTGTTTGTCCACACATACAGATGAACACTGTTACTTGACTGGTTGCGCTATCTTGTGTTTCCTTGAGTATATTGCAGATCAAATTCACATTTTATCAAATGTACAGTGTGTGCGTGTGTGTGTGTGTGTGTGCGTGTGTGTGTTTGTGTGAGTGTGTGCCTGCCATGGATTTGTGTCTGAATGGGTGAATGAGGGATCTAACTCCCCCCTAAGATACCAAACACTTTATATAAGTCTGTCAGTTTATCATTGAAACGCATACGGATTTGTATTAAAAGTAGAAATTTGGGAAACATTCAGAAGTTGTCATTGGGGTTTATTCATATGGATGAATTATTTTGAATAGTTCATTAGCACTGCCTGTCAGTTTAGAATCAAAAAGGCTTCATATCAACATCCAACAGTCCTCAGACATTGAATCTTAGTCAGTAATGAATCTCGATAAGCATTAAACTCCAATCCGGAAATGATATTCAAAAAAAGCAATGCACGAATGCAGTAATATGTCACATTGTGTGTGAAAATATAAGCCTGATGTGATGTGTTACATAGAATATTGACAATTCATATCAGCCTATGTATAGTTAGATGAAAAATACAATTGTGAAAAACTATTATTGGTTGATAACATTGGCGACCTGATATTGCACAAACATGAAGCAAGGCAGCTAAATAACGTACAACAGCCGACACCGCCACAAACTGGTCATTTGCTGACACACACACACACACACACACACACACACAATCACACACCTTCTGACAGGTTCTTATGGGACTCCAGAGAGGATGAACTATTGCTGCAGAGGCCGCACATGTACAGAGAGACAGGAGTCTACATAGAACAGTGAAAACACACACACTCACACACATACACACATCAAGGAAGTACAGAAACAATCATGTCAGCGATGTGGATGTGTGTGAACAGGACAAGCATCTGCTTCTTCTTCCACATGTCAGCGGCTTGATAACCTGACACATCATGCATACACACATGCACTCCATCCTCAAAATGTTAGCATCATCTGTCATTTGTTTGCCACACGCCGACAGATGCACTGCATTCCAGTTATCATTGGAAGACTTGACACGATCTCTCGTTGACATACAAAAACACACAAATAATACACAGCTCAGCTGACAATGACAGCAGAAACAAGGTGGTGGAGCAGAAGTAAAAGTAGTGACAGCCCAGTCCTAATAATGTCTGATCGGTAAACAGACCATAGCCACTACCCTGACTTTGTGTTCAGGTGGAACTTCTTGAGCAAATTGCTTTCCTAATTGACAGACTTGAACTGGTTTCTCTCTCTCTATCTCTATCCTATCAGTGGTTACAGGAGCCATAATTAAAAAAACAACAACTATTAATTAATTATGAATTAAATAATTGGTAGCACATATGTGACACACCTACATATATATATGTCAAGGAATACACTTTCCAATGTACAAGGACACACACGCGTGCATATGTGGAAGTGTCGTTTCTAGATTTGCACTCTCCCCTTTACACACACACACACACTCATATACACACACACACACACACAGTTCCAACCATGAGTGCAGATAACTGCCTAGTGAAAGAGCCTGATGCACCATTTCCTCTAGTTGTAGCTACAAATGAACTAACCCAGTAGCTGAATACGGACAGACTGTGACAGCAAATGAGGTGGAAACGAGCAGACGGATAAAGATGGAAAGGAAGGATAGTGTGTGTGCGAGTGTGTGTGTGTGTGTGTGTGTGTATTGTGAAAGAAGCGGAGGTAAAGTACATGATAGTAAGAAAAAGAGTTGAATCATGATGTCAACGGAGAGGGGAGGAAGTCCAAAAGAGAGAGAGTCACAGGTTGTTGCCGATGGGTTGCTTCCTGAAATACATTTCTTTTTTGGGGGGAGGGTTACCATGGCAACACAGGTAACGGCATGCAGGGATTGGTTGTGCTAGTAACCTATACTAGAGCTAAGAGAGAGTGATATGATGCTCAAATTCATTGTGCAGTTTTTGAGATTCTGTTCACTCACAGTACTTGCCTAAATCTGGAGATTATTATCTAGCTGTATGTCATCACTGGAAAAGAACAGACTCATTATATTGTGAGAGTCAGGGCAGAGGTCATAGCTTTAGTTTTATATTTGATGTTGACTTTTGTAGCTGGAGCATGTGTCTAGAAATTATGAACATCCTCAGCGGTATAAATAATAATAAAAAATACGGTTTTAATAAGTCTGACGTGTTTTGTCCCTTGTGTGGGAGCTATATTCCTAACATAGTATTCCAACTAAGTATATCTGCAAGGATATGAATATAAATGAGGTGTCAAACAACCAATGGAATGAATATATTTCTATACATTTTAGGGAGAGATAGCAAAGGTTGATGATATTCAGATTTTTATTTATTTTATTTGTTTTTTTTCCGTCACTGTATATCAATGAAGACATCATTCATATGATTATTTAAATATAATGTTTGGGCGGATTTTACTATTTACACATCTTGTACATAAGTAACAATTTCATCTATCCATCCATCGGTTCTTGGTGCTGTGAGACCACTGCGTCAACGTGCCTCCCTAAGTAACAATTTGTTTTGGTAATTTACAAGTCGATCCTTGCTGTTTTATTCAGTTACCGGTTGTCTGACAGTTTTTAAAGGTAACTAAATGCCACTGCAGTTCTCCAGGATAAACAGTGATTCAATTCAATTAATGATTAATGAAACAGTCAGGAAGGAGGCACGGTGTCACAGTGGTCTCACAGCACGAAGGACCCTGGTTCGATTCCGACAGGGGACCTTTTTTTGTGTGGCGTTTGCATGTTCTCCTCCGGGTTCTCCGGTTTCCTCCCACAGCCCAAAAAAAATTCAGCAGGTTAACTGGAAAAATATGTAAAATTGCCAAGATGTGAAAATGAATTTGTCTGCCTGCATTTGACCGGTGTTCAATCCAGGGTTTTGTCCACCTTTCGCCCAATGGCAGCTGGGTTAGGCTCCAGCATCCCCTGCGACGCTGAGCAGGATAAGATGTGGACAATGAATGGATGGAAACAGTCAGGAAAAACATTGCAATACTGGAGATATAACAATTAAAATACAAAATATGATGTTTTTGAGAGATGATGTTGATCATGTTTATGTATCACCCAGACCGGTTCTTCTTCTATGCAAATGGGGGTCTGATTATCATGATCATTTTACTTTCCTTCCTTACTTGCACTTTAAACAGGGTTTAGTTTTCTTTAATTCTATCCAGTTGTGATATTTTTTTAACCATAAATCACAGTCAAACGTATCATCTTTGTGAATTAATTGTTACCTGGACTCCTCATTGCCTGGAGGTCTTTTCACACGCAGAAAAAAAACATCCCCGTCCACTCAGGTCAAAGGTAATATATGTTAATGATGCGTTGCTTCTGGTGCCTGTTTGCATTTTCATCACTCTCTGCCTCATTATTTCCAAAGGCTAATCAAGGAAAGTCCTACTCAATAGCAAGTAAAGTTAAAGCTTTATCGATTTGCTTAACACTGTGTACAGTATTAGACCAAGTGCATTTGCTTTATACTTCAGTTACTGTTTGACATAGTGCTCTTATTAAAAAAAAAACAAAAAAAAAAAACCTGAAACAGATTTCTGCATTTCAAGAAATTATTTCCGTATTTAATTCCTATTCAAGGCAGCGTCACACTTTGTTTTTGTGTGAGGATGCGGCAAGTTGAGTAGGGAGCAGACTGCATTTACCCAACATACTCAAAATAGCCCCATAATGGTGCTGCGCAAGTACATGTGTCTTAAAGTATAGCCCTCTGAAATTGAGAGGAGGTAGCGTGGAGGACACAGGGAGAGGGACCGTGTGTGTGTGTGTGTGTGTGTGTGTGAGAAATGAGTGTTGAAGATGCAGATGCGGGAAAGCTGCACCAGTGACGGCTCCACAGGGGGATGTATTGTATAAGGTTGTGTAATATCTTCACAAGCATGCAGGTGTACCTGTATATATGAATTAGCTTTCTATATACAGTCATGTATCATCAGCTTCATTCAATGTGAGTGTTTCTGCGTTCGCCTGTGCACGCGCACGCTTTAGTAGCCTGCAACACCCATCTAGTCAATAATTAGTACAGACAGCAGGGGGAAAGGTATGGCAAAAAAGGGGGTAAACAAGACAAAAGAATGAAAGCAAAATAAAAAAAAAAATAATAAGAGCAGTAAGAGCAGCTGAGTCCCATCACCCTCCTACCCACCCTCTGGTTACCGTGGAAATCCAGATAAGGATGTTTCCTCTCTTATTCTTTTAACCGGGGTTCTGCATTGGATCTGACGGAGCCTGAATACCAATTACACTGGCCTGGCACCTTCTTCACTTGAGATAGACAGAAATAGGGGTTGTGGGTGCAAGAAAGAAGGGGGGGCGGGGGGGTGAGGGACACACAGCCAGGGACGGAGCAGCAAGAGACGAATGAAAGGACAGGGGGACACAGAATCGGTCTTCCTGTCCCTATATTGGCGGGCTGGTCAGGGATGGCGAGGAGAGGACGGTGCGGCAAGAAGCACTAGGTGTATCTTTGTAACAAACGAGTAAGCGGAGGGTGATAAAAGGATGAATAGTGATAGTGTGTGAGAGTTTTGGGAGCAGTAAACAGCGGGAGATTAAGTCTATCAACACTGGCTGACCCTCTGTCTACAACTTTGTATCCATCTTAACAAGGTGTCGTCCCCGTCCCAAAGCGCGTTCGCCCGCTCTCGTTCGAGTTATAGGCGTTCCCCTTGCATCTGAAAGCCAAGTCTGACCATTTGCTGGTAATAACAGTAGAGGCCTGATGATAGCTCTGGTGTTGAAGCCAATGAATAATTTATCATTTATGCCGCGCCGCAGTGAGCACATAGTCTCCATTAAAGCACATTGACTGTCTCTGCTCCCGCTCTCGCCCCGAGCTTTCTTCCTAATACACACATGTGCGCTCATATATAGACACTTGAAAAGACTGAAATGCAAGCACCACCGGTATTCATAAATGAGAACTTCCTCCACATCATATCCTTCCCCCTGTGTTCTTATTTCCTCATCTTTTGTTATGCAAAATGCTGGCCGTCCTGCTTTCTCTAACGGTATTGTGTTGCCGGAAGAAGCGCGATGGGGGGAAAATTCAGGTTTCGATGAGCCCTGAATAAGATGGACCTCCTCGAGTTTTCTAAGACGACTTACAGTTTAGGAAGTGGTGCACACTTTAACTCCCTGAGCGCTGATATTGCATCATCAGTCGGTGTATTTGATGCATTTTACGTTCCTTTCTTGTATCGTTCTTTTTGCTCTTGCCCCTTTCTCTGAATGTCAGGCATGTGTGTGTGTGTGTGTGTGTGTGTGTGTGTGTGTGCGTGTGTGTGTTGTGCTTGCCAAGAGCCAGGCTCTGCCTTGATAACTAGCCGAAAAGGTAAAAAGGCTTCTGTCCCTGCTCAGTCACCTATTCTTCGGTTTCCTGTATGCATACACAGCGTTCTCAATTGCACTGAGTTATTCTAATAAAAAAAAAAAAAGATTTATTTGAATAGCGCAACGCATAAGAAAAAATATTATTCAAAGTGCTCCACATCACTGGTTTCAAATAATGTACTGGGACCCAAAAGAAGCTTTGATGCTTTTCAAAATGTGTTTGCAAAAAAGTTAAAATGCTAAACTCCCGTTTTATTTTGTTTTTATCAGAATACTTTATGCTGAGCTTTTATTTTGCATGCTGTTTTACCACAGTGCGCTTGGCACACAGTAGCCTGTATTTGATGGAAGCACCGCTGTTAGCAAATAAGTCGAAGCGTTTTAAATGCTCCAAATATAAGTATGCTTTTGAATCCAATAATGGGTTTTATTCGATTTGAAATAAAGCAAGTTTGTGTCACTAAAAGTGATTCAACAGAAGTGCCTTATTTTCAGTGTGTTTGAGTCATTTTTGGTTTTTGCATTTTGCCTTGTAACATAGCATTAACCAGTTTTTTTTATCGTTGGACGCAATTAAATTAAGTTTAATTTATTAAAACATGGGAAACCAATTTAGTCACAGCTTAACGACTGAGTGCTAAAATATTGTTCATGAAAAAAAAAATACAGGGACGTTTTAAAATTAGGCAAAATTAAAACAACACAAAGGATAAGCACATTTCAAAAAGAGAGTAATTTAGACTGACTCACATGGAGTCTGAATGACTTATAAATGAGACTTTTTAAATGGCCTTGCACTCATGTGGCAGCTGAGTAGAATGATAGCCGTATTCAACTAAATATATACTTTTTTGTCATTTTTTTTGGATCAAAAAGCAATATTCAGGAATTATAGAATTAGGAAAAATCCAATATTCCAAAATGTGTTTTTTTCTGTTTTCAAAAATTAAGCTTGAAATAGCCAATAATTACAAAAAAATGTTGCCTCAGGCTTTTTTGTGGGAATTTATACATTCTCCCTGTCTCTGTGGTAGACAATGGATTGGTGGATGGATGGGTATATATATATATATATATATATATAAAATTAATGTATTTTCATGGTTAGAATGGTAGCTTAGGGATTTCTGATATATTATTTTTTTTCTGTTAATAAATATAAATAAATTATATATGTATTTGGCTGCTTTTGGCTCTCTGTTGCCACATCCACATGCCAGTGAGGAAAGAACTAGTTTGATATTTAGTTTTTGGAAAAAAAAGCAAAACAACAAACGACACACAAAAAAAAAACAAAAAAAAAAAAAAAACATGAAGTCAATCTTGATAATTCAACAACCACTTTATTGCTTATCAGTGATGTATGGATTAATTCCTGGTTTTTCCTTATATAGATATATACATTTTTTAGTTTTGCATTGCAACAGTATTTTACCAGCAAAAGGATATCTGAAAGTCAAATTTTAATTTCCTGTGACATTTTTCGAGGGGTTCACATCAGCTGCGGCTAACATGGTTATATAAGCCAAAGAAAATAATTTCACAGTGACTCACATGCATGAGATTATTATTATTTTTTCCCCAACCAGCCATAGTAGGAGTTTAATTAGCTTTGTCACATTTTGGGTCTCCCTGGAGTTTATCCAACTGCATACTTTATAAAAGAGCTTTTTCACATGGTGCAATGCCAGCTTGTAAAATTCGATCGGTATTTATTTTCCCTCTTTGCAGTTGTAATACATTGATCCTTTTTGTAAGTACACCACTTTAGCTACCCAGAGCACTGTTAATCAACTCAACAAAAAAACGTCCTTTTAAAAATCAAATCATCACCTGCGGGTCCGTGAGTCCTTTGAAAGTCAGTTTTTGCCTCATTACTTGAGGAAATTTTCCACACAATTTATATTATTATTTTTTCATTTTTATTTGTGCATGTGTGTGTGTTTGTGTTTGTGTGTACACGACCTGGCTCTTCAGCACCTGAGGCACAACATTGCAATATTTCTAAAACCAGGATTTTGCAGTTATCACCAGTGACACACTTTAGGAGGTGGCACATATGCACACACGAGACACACATCCAGGTACTGCATAGCTTAGATAAAGAAGATTATGACATATCGCCGTTCACTACAGGGAGAGACAAACCCTACAGCCACACCCTGCAAATGACAGAAAAGCTGTTTTTGTTTTTATTTGCAATACACAATTTTCTACCTTCCAGAGCTGTTCCTGGTTCATATAGGAGTCTTGTAGTTGTCCTTTATTATCATTAGTTTTAAATGCAGAATTCACATAACGCAGACATAGTATATGTTTGTGTACTTGCGTGCATGTGTGGGTCGGCTGTTTTGCTGTGCATGTTCTGTTCATTCATTCTGTGTAGCCAGGTATCTCCTCCTTTATCATTATCTCCTACTCTAGCTCATAAATCTGTGTTCTGATATCGCTGCTCCAGCATACTAATGCATATTCATAACAGTGCCAGCTAAATATTCATGAGCAAATGTCTGGCCAAACAGCTTCCCCCGCCAGAATAGTGAAATATAAGACACAGTTTGCCTTTTTATGGGCTTGTTTTCACTGCTGTTTGTGGCAATGGATGAGGAGTTTTTGAGGAAATGATGTATTTCCATGTCTCAAGGAGAATTATGGCACAGAAGTTTCACTCCAACTATGCAGACGACTTCTCTGAGGTAGTTCCCACTCGAGGCTTTTTCTAAAATTGTTCAGGGGCTGGTTATTGGAGGTGAAAAATGAGCAGAGAAACAGCTTTTGATAGGTTTATTTTACAAAGATGGCCAATATATATCAAGGTTTCTACAATAAATGACATATTACCATGCAAATTAGTGATGCATCACCACCACTTTTTTACTACCTCAACAAAACAGCAAACTTAATGTATTTTATCAGTTTAAATCAAGCGCTCCTCTGATGCCTCTGAGTATTTTATTGAGCAGTGATGTGCTGCAGCCGGTATTTTAACCAGCATATTTAGATCAAATCTTCCTTCTTAATTCATTATCTTACTTCTGATGCTTACATTAAGTGCTGTTTAATGAGGGCATCAGATGCCATGTTTTAATCTCCCATTTTTTTTTTTTTACACATAAATGCTGTCATCGAACATATCTGCATCATTTGGCTTAGTTAAAAAGCTCTCTTTTTCTGATTACCATGTTGGCATTGAAAATTAGACAGATAGAAAAAGGACGCCGTACACTGTAATTTCCTTCACTTATCCTCGGGATGAATAACTCCATCGCAGATTGAAGGCAGACATGTTGAATGGGAGGTGTGATATGAAGCTTGTCTCAATCCTGACTGATATAGATTATTTCCACGTATGTTTCCGACAGTATATAAACAATTGTAAATGACTTAACTCTCAAAAGCAAAGAACACATAACTGGTATTTTTGCCGCAGCCGTGTGACCCTCGGGAAATAGTTATGCTGCCGTGAAGTCATTTGGGATCCAAACATAAATGTGGAACACAGTTCTGTTGTCCTCTCCAGTTTTTCTGGGTATAGTTGGTCTAATTATCCAGAAAGCATTGGTCCTGATTGGTTACTTTTTTCAATGCTATCTTCCAATCATTCACAAGGTATCTAAAATGACTAAAATTTGACAGCGATTTCTTCCAAATTAGCAAGAAATTCTAAAATGGTAACCAAAAAATACACAAGAGATCCTGAAATGATAGATCCTACTCGTGTACTTCAATCTTTTCAAATGACCTGTTTGATTTCCAACAATGAGCATGAAATCATCTGTCAAAAATAATATATAGATTGGTGAAATAAATAAATAACCTTGCCTCAGAATAGAAAGAAATGAGCTAAAAATCAGACATGAATTAGTCAAATCTAGCTACAAAAAAAACTTTTAGAAGAGACAAACAGTCAATAAAGTATGTTTTGAAATACTAAAAGACGATTACATGTCGGATTTGTGACTGAAATACTCATTTCTTATAAGTTTTAACTACGGCATCCTTCTTTGAGTAACACTTTTTGAAGTAAACCATTCTTCTATTGTTTTTTTTTTCTTAACCATCAGTAATGATGGTGCCGATGAGCAACTTGGGCTGCCCACGTGTTGGAAATGGCAATAATGCCTTCCACAACAACCCTTTTATTTCACCTCCTCCTCTCGGCTAGAGCACAAAAGGACACTTACATCCTGGGTATTGACAAATGAGCAGCTCTTTGCAAACATGCTGATTTAAGCTTAGCTGAACAAAAAGGCTGGGCTTATAAGATTGGGATAACTCCTGAGTAACCCAATTATATATACTGTGCAAAAAGGCCTCAGGAGAATTCCTCTATTAATGGCTTTCTCGCCAGTGATGTTTAATATGCTTTGATTTCTCCGTTTCATGTATTTTCACCCTGTGTCATCCTGAATATTATATACTACACAGTAAATTACCATGTTTATGATGCATTGAGTGTAATTACAGCACTTTAATGCATTGGAAAAGAAGTGCTAAGTTAATAATTCATGCTTTACACAAGAGGCTGTAAGTCTGCGAGGTGTTCAGCTTCAGAAACTGGAACACAGGTAAGAGCTTCTTCGGCTACCACAATGCACTCTTTATGAACAATATGGCTTTTGATACGATAGTTCAGACTAAGAAAACTGTGTTTGACAATATTGCCTCGATTCTTCTAAGTATATTTAGAATGAAAAAAGGAGATATATAAGACATCCTTGGCTTACTTTCCCTTTTTTAGTAAATGATTCATTGTAGACCTCTCTATATGTTCACAGTATCCATTCATTCATTTATTATCTCACTTTCTCATTCATTATCTGTAACTTTTCTACAAATAGGGTCATGGTGGTGTTGAACCCGATATGTTATACACTTATATAGACCTTGAACTGTTGCAGGAGCTGTAAGCAATTGTTGGTGCATTCAACGGCCAGGGTGGACTTTTGTTGTGTTATTTGTGTTCCGTAAATTGTTAGTTGCTAGTGGCTGGGCTGTGAAAAATGCCATTGACCATGTCTTAACATTCTGTGCCGTGTCAAAAATCAGACAGAATCCATCCTGTTCTCAGAAAAATTGGATTTTGGACTGCTGATATACAATGATGAACAAATAAAAACTTTTAGAGTGAGATCCGACTCATGCAACTCTTCTAAATGTCAATTGAGCAACACGTCTAATTCCGTTGATAATAATATTTTTGGCTTATTATTGAATGTTGGCACTTCAATTGATGAAGTAACAATCTATCTACTAAAATTGAGACAGATGGATGGATAGAGAGGGGATGATTGATTATTGGCTTTCTATTCGGCAGCAGTGGTGTACCATGTGTGCAAGGGAGACTTCTGAAGTTTTTTTTTTTTTTAATTGGAATTATGTTCAATGTTAATGCCAAAAAAAAAAAAAAGTGTACCTTATGAATATCCCCAAACAATTTAAAATAAATATATTCATAGATCCTGGGTAAATGCCTACAGGACTGGGAACATTGTTGTGAATTTGTAAATGTAACCGTAAACAAGGAACAAATGGTGTTTTAGGTACATATCATAACGCAATATGTAACCACCTGTTCTGTAAATATATTTAGAATTTCAAAAGTTTAACGGCAGGGAAAGCGGAGAGGCAAAAAAAAAAAAAAGATTCTTAAGGGCATAGTACTTTCACTGAAGAACCAGTCAGGTTGAAACAGAGCAAAATCAGTTGAAGACCTTTCAATTTTTTTTAATAAATAGATTTTAACTATCTTTCATTTCAAGACGATACATATATATGTATATATATATTCTTGTCTTATTTTGATTTTTATGATGATCATGATTATTATTATCATTATTATTATTATTATTAGTAGTAGTAGTAGTAGTAGTAGTAGTATTAGTAGTATTGTTGTTGTTATTATGTAAGAAAATGGGAAAATTGCCCCGAATGAGTGAGTGAGTGAGTGAGTGAGTGAGTGAGTGAGTGAGTGAGTGAGTGAGTGAGTGAGTGAATGGTTGTTTGTCCAAATATGTGGCCCTGCGATTGACTGGCGACCGGTCCTGGGTGTACCCCGCATCTCGCTCGATGACAGCTGGGATAGGCTCCAGCATCCCCCGCGACCCTGAGCGCAGTATAAGCCCCGGATGATGGATGGACGGATATATAAAAGAATGAAATGTGACCCTTACGTATAATATATTACCTGACAGTCACATTGTCTTCTTTAGTCATTTTACTGGGAGAAATGCGATTTCTCCACTGCAGTTAAAACACAGGACTTTTTATTGGCTACATGACACAATGGCAGCTTGTCTCTGAGTCTTGACGCTCCAGCAGCCTCACTTGTTACACCAGCAGCAGGCAAACAACGACGGCAAATTATTAGGCGGGACATATTACATAAATCCAAAAAAAAAAAAAAAAAAAGGAACGGTACTTATTTCATCTTAGTTAAATCTTTCAGTCACATGTAATCAAACTTTCTTTTTTTTTTTTTGGTTTAGCACCCATTCCACTAGGGTGAATAAGTGAATTGTAGCGCCGTGGGAGTCTGTTGTGTGTTTGTGTGAATGTGTATGTGTGGACATGAATAAAAGTCACCCATAACAATGGTCTGACATGAGATGAGCCCTGCGCTTCATGATCCGCATAGTTGTCTCATTGTCAGTCATTCAGCTGTCAGGAATGATGAGGAAAAGGCCTTTTGTTCACACAAGAGAATAATCTCTATTAAGTTCTTGATTCAGACGAGCGCGAAGACGAGATGAATCCAGCTGAATAACTTAGGTCATGGCACAGCCCACAGTTATTTTTAACTGGTTCTCCATCTCGCTTTTGTCTTCCTCCCCTCACTCCATCCTTTGCGTCTGTCTCGCTCAATCTCCCCCTCATTGTCTCTCTCCCTCGATCTCACACATATCCTCTTCCTCTGTCCATCATCTCTCTTTTTTTTTCCCCCCACACAGACAGAAACATCCCCAGACAGAGGCACAAATTGCAGACTCTGAAGTCTGAATGAACTGACAGCTGCATGCATCCTCACTGTCTGTCTGGTTTTTATTGGCACCCTAATGTTGTGCAACGGTAACTGGGTGAGCTGCTAATCAGGCACAGCAAAGTGCGGTAGTGTGAGTGTGTGTGTTTTTCTTGTGGTAGAGCGACTATTTTCCAACATGAAACAGCTCAAGGGTAGAAATTGACCCCCTTAGTTAATTGTCTTTTCAGTTGTCGAGCTTTTCATTCTAACACGGAAAAATATGTGGTTTGCATTTTTATCAGTCTTAAATTAAGTGCTTCAAACTCTTTAGTTCCATACAGCGCCTTCTTAATTCAGGACAGTATGTTTCCTTTTATCTTTGTAGCATTTATTGAATTTTTTACAAACTGCATATTTTCACTATGAATGTGAAACAAGGGATATGTTAGCCTCTGCAATTCAGACTCAAGGAGAACAAGTCACCCTGGCCTTCTTTTTGTCAGATCACTGTGTAACACACTGGTCATGAATGGGGCTTAAAAGAATGGAAAATAGAAACGCTTTTGTCGGTTATCAATTTCTTTTCAAGGTTTTGGAGTTTCAGTTCTGGGTTCATAATTACGAGAGAAATGCTGAATGCAGCCACAGGTGAACGGCGTGAGTTACGGATATGAAGATATCATTGGACTAATGTGTTAGAGAGAGGGGTTCACTTAGCTGTCAGTGTCACCATGAATGGTGTCTTTGTTGCTGCATAGTGTCCTCTATTTATCATCAATTTGCTCTCCCTACTGCATCCTTAAAAAAAAAAATCCAAATATAAAAGCTTCCTTCACTCATGTTATTTGTTACGGGCAGCCTTGTTTGTTAAATGATCTGATAGATTTTTTCCATGTTGAGATCCCTATCGGCTACATAGTTTAGGCACTGTTAAAATGTTAACTTCCCTTATATGTTTTATACTTACAGAAAACAAATCAATATCTATATCCATGTGCAATTACCCTCAATCCATCCCATGAATGAATAGGTATTATTGGGAAAGCGCAATTTTCCCATCTGTGTCCTGATGGCGTTTTGTTCTAGCCGTCCACGCTGTGCTAGGCTCATGCTGCGACCGGCTCAAACAGGCGCTGAAGTGTTAGTGCATCTGCCCCGAGCGTCAGAACTTAATGAGGTAGGCTTGCGATTGGAACGGAAAGCCTCTCCACAAAAATGAGGGTTCTGAATGTTCTGGTCACCATTTTAATCTCATCTATCCTGAATACAGACTCTTTTGCCAAATGTACGCCAAACTCATGACACGCAACTCCTCCGTTGAGCTGTTTTTAGGGATCACTAGTTGTTAAAGGATGAGGAAAATCTAGAGAGGTGGTGGTATGTTCTGGAAAGGAGAGGAATGAAGGTTAGTTGCAGCAAGACAGGGTATATGTGTGTGAATGAGAGGAACCCAGGTGGATCGGTGAGGCTACAGGGAGCGGAGATCAAGACGTTGGAGGATTTCAGGTACTTGGGGTCAACAGTCCAGAGCAGCAGAGAGTGTGGAAAAGAGATAAAGAGCAGGTTGGAATGGGTGGAGAAAAGTGTCAGGGGTACTATGGGATAGAAGGCTATCAGGAAAGGTGTACAAGACAGTGGTGAGACCAGCGATGCTGTATGGACTAGAAACTGTTACAATGACGAAAAGACAGGAAGCAGAACTAGGGGTTACGGAGATGAAGATGTTGAGGTTCTCTTTGGGAGTGACCAGGATGGATAGGATCAGGAATGAGTCTATCAGAGGAACAGCACATGTTGGATATTTTGGAGAGAAGGTCAGACCGAGATGGTTGGGTCGTGTACAGAGGAGGGATAGTGAATATATTGGTAGACGGACGCTGGAATTGGAACTGCCAGGCAGGAGGTCTCTAGGAAGAGCAATAAGGAGATTTATGGACATACTGAGAGAGGATATGAAGTTAGTTGGTGTGAGAGAGGAGTAAAAAGAGAAGGTTGATTCACTGTGGTGATCCCTGAAGGGTAATGTCGAAAGGAGAAGAAGTTCCCTAAGCATGGCACCTACTAGACTGCTTTAAATGTGCACAAAAAGGGTATAGGTTCGACATGCGCTCCCACTCTTATGCAGATAGCGTTTATGAAGTTGTAAATTGCATTCACATGGCTTACTGGAGTTGTGCAAGCAATGAAGGAGTTGTCTCTTCATATATTGACTCTTGGGCCTTGAATAATTAAACATTGAAGAACCGTTATTCTTTCCTCTCAATCACTTTGGTCATCTTCCACAAGCTGGATCTTTATATGCAGCTGTGTAACCATTGTGCAACACGTTGGGGATATACATGTGATATTTTTTTATTTAATTCCTGTCATTCTCCAAGGAATGACCATGTCTATAATACATTTAAAGGGCCCAATTGGAAGGAAAAAGTATTGGAATAAGATTTAAGAGGTTCTTGCAGCTTTTCTCTATTTCTCCGCATCAATATGTCAGCATACAAAACAACAAAAATGAAGTTCCCCAATAGGTCACATACAATTACACGTTTAATTGCTCTATATGCTCACTAGTACACATTAGTTTTTTAGCAGCGATGATGAGAAAAAAAAAAACAACAACAACTGTATTTACCACAGCTGGTTATTTACCATCATGCATGTCAGGAGAAAAAAAGTATGCCAAAAGAGCAACTGCATACCACCCTTGCGTTCCAGCATGGATAAGGTTCTTTTTTCACAGCACAGGCAGTGATGAGATTTTCAGGAGCGTGGATACAGCAATAAGGTGATCACAAAATCCTATAAAAGAGTGCTTTATTGCTTAGGATAACTGTAAGTACAGCCTAGCCCCTAACATAACACTGATCTTATTATATGCAGTTTACTGTGTTCCCCTTTGGCCCATAAAAGGAAATGGATCACTCTGGAATTGGCATTGACATGTACCTTAAAAGAAATCCCCGGTGTTGCATTGAGGTATCAAATTAATAGTGAAGTGCTATGACATTTCAGAGCCTGTGAAGTTACACTTCAGGTCTTGAAAGAATGTTTATGTCCTCACCTGCAGCTGCGAGGACATGGCCAAACACTACAATGCGAATGAAAAAGAGTAACAGGCGATCATTTAAAGCCAGAGATGAGAGCACATATCAATGGAAAGACAGAGCGACAGATGAGCTTGCAGACAAAATGGTGTGTGTGTATGTGTGTGTGTGTGTGTGTCTTTATGCCCCAGCTGAGCTGCAGAGGCATAGAGGCCAAGTTAAATGGGGAGGGGAGATTAAAGGGAGTACCAGGGCCTGCAGCCTCTGTATTCAATCACCGCTCTCCCCCAACACCTCTGCCTGCATGCTGATCAAGATGCAGTGAAAGGAACCATGCACACTGCCACTCCCATACACAAGTGCACGGCTACCACAGCAGTGCTGTCATTACACCACATTTTAACCGTACAATTGCATATTTGAATTTAGACAGGACTCTCAGCACCTGTATCTACTAAAAAGATATTATATTCCTACCAAATTCACCGCAGGGTGTCACCGACATCGACCTTAAAGTGCTTGAGATATTTTACAAAACAACTTGAGGCTGTATTTATAGTTTTATTCCAAGTGGTGATATTATAAAAAAAATATTAAAATGCTCTTTCAGTGTCCCTATACTCAAATTATTCAGTAAATTGAAGGTGTTGGCCGGATGAATGTAGATGAAAGAGAGGGAGGACGTGTGCATGGTAACTGTGTCTCTCTGTCTGTTGCAGCAGGCGATGTTTGACACTGACCTTGTTAAGACCAGCAGTCCTCATGGGGACATTTTGCTTACCCTAATGTGGTAACATGTCATTTCATGTCATACCCTGGTTAAGGTTAGTGTAAAGTTTGATTTAAGGTTAGGTTTAACCGTAGGGACGTTTTATGGGTAGGTTTCAGGCTAGGCAGGCTACAATTAGTGTAGGTCAGTCCAATTGGCCAAAAACAATATTTGCCCAAATGGGAGGTTCAAGTTATCTCAGTGAGGGCATATACACAATATTTGTGTTATTTAAAGACACGGTTCTGTAGTTTGGACCTAGTTTGGGGGTTAGGTTTAATGCTTCTTCAGGAGGGGGTTTGTGTAAGTGAAGTGACTAGAAGTCAGTTGCCATTCGGTTTTTATTTTGCACCTCGAGAGGCAGAAGTTGCTACACTATTTAGCTGAGACTGAATCTGTGATCATGTTTTTTCAGGAACAATGGCTCTCATGGTTAAGATATTAGCATTTCTTCGTCTCTTACTCTTGAGATCAGACCCCTCCTTACTTTTAGTTAATACAGTATACCCTTGTTTTTCGCGGGGCTTACGTTCCAAAAAGAACCCGTGATAGGCAAAATCCGTGATGTAGGAACCTATTTTTTTTTTTACATCCTTATGGATGTACATCATCCTTATGTTTTTTTCTTCCTTCTTTATGGAACAAACAGAAGATTCATTCATTCCGTAACGTCGACCTACAGCCGCATAGCTTTTACCTTCCCTTAGCATGTCCAGAAGTTTAACATTATCTGCGATAGATAGCATCTTCCGCTGCCTTTTGGGCCCTGCCGCAGGTGCTTTTGTTGGTCCAAAGCGTTTTGTCAACATTATGGGTTTTAGAGAAACTCGAAATTGCAAGAGAATTTGCATGCACGCAATGTAAATTTGGCAAGCTGCTTTACGTATGTGTACATATTAAACTGCAATGTTATTTAAGCACAGGTAGAGGAGAAGCGGAGTGACTTTTTAGCCAATCAGAATGCAGAACACAATGCACGATGCAAATCCGTGAAGTAGCGAAACCGTGAAAAGTAAACCGCATTATAGAGAGGGATCACTGTATGCCACGCCCTCTTGTCAGAGCAACGGTAAGTTAAGTCCTCACCTCAGATTTGTGGTTCATTTATCTGAAAGGGAAGGATTTTACTCGGTGATTGGTGAAGCCACTTGTTGTTTGGTTTTCAAATTCAAAAGACAAATGTTTCAAAAGTTGCTTTCAATTTGCAAGTTGTTGGTGTAACAGAACTGATTAACAAGTAAGAAAGCTTACTTGCCTGTTTCTGGAAGGTAAACAGAAAAATCATAACATCTTATATGACTTTTAACAAAAAGTGTATATGTACTTATTGATAAATAAAATGTCATTGTCAGAATTGCTGTGTGAAAGCCAGTCCTACTGGGAAATTATTGACATAAACTAATTCCAAGTTCGTCTAAAGAAAGCTGCGTTATAAGGATGTTTCTACAATGTTGTTGTTCCTATATTGTCAGAGCAGGTCGGACAATATTTTTTCCGTCAAAGCATACTTTATTTAATTTCCCCTGATGGTGACATGACTGTAGTCGACAGAGGGTAGGACTGGAAATGGTTGCGCTTACTGATAATATAAAAGCAGATCTAGTGTTGAAGGAAAAAAAAAGCATGTCTTTATCTATCAAGAGAAAGATCTAACAGAATACACCAATAGCTCAAGTTGACCAATCAGGGATTATGGTCTCCATTATGTAGCCTGAAGCACTAGTTGCATATTTGAGGACATGCAGCTCAGTTCTGCGGAGCGTAGAGTCTCTGACACCTCGCCTGCAGAGCATACATCCATTACTGATTCTGTGTAGGTGATGGTAATGTAGTTTTCATTACAATTTCTCCAGGCCATCCTATTACCACATTCCTCTTCAAGTCACATAGGAAAAAAATAGTTGGTTCTTTTTGTAGACTATGGAATACCGAATTTTCTGTCTCCAAACTGCGAAAAAATAAAATTTCTCTTTCAAATACCATAAGTTACACATACCAAAGTCAAAATATCAGATTAAATGACTCTCCAAGGACCAAAAGAAATAAGAAAGTCCATATAGGTATGACGTCTGCTTCAGGTTGTACAGAATAGTTATTGGTGACTTCCATGTTTGCCATTGTTTGTAGGGGGTGTCTTATAGAGCAGTGTGCACAGTGTTCGCACATTACCAAATCTTAAAAGTAGCATGGACGCTTTCAAGATATTTAGGGACTTTGCTCAAGGTAACCCCTATGTTGGTGATGAGGGGGAATACGCTGCAGTCAGTTATCCCAGTAGGTTTATTATGGGAATGTATGGTTTCCGATTGTCATCCATGTGTGTCCACAAATGTTGTTGTCACAGCTCACAACTATTTAAAAAATAACCTCCCCTTTGATAAACCTGATATTTAGACATATCAGTCATAAATGTTGTATGTCTGGCTGTCCATGAATATAATTGGAAATCAAAGTCATGAAGGTATGTATATAAGAAAAAAAAACGGCAATAGTGCAATGATTTAACAAAAAAGCTAGTATAAATTCGATTTAGATTCATTCAAACACAGAATCAGCGCATACAGTATGTTCAGATGTAAATACTCTGTATGTAGTGTCACACCTTCAAGCTGGGCAGAAACTAACAGAGTTCTAATGCTGATTGTCATACCATTCCTTTTTCCTCTAATGATGCAAAATAATGAAATAGCATTTCTTTCATATATATATATATGATTTTTGGCACCAGCATATGTGCATGCAAAGGTCTTTATTCTGCAGGATCATAGCAACATTTGAAAGACTTCACCTTATCATCATTGCCCCTTTGTGCCACATTCTCCAGGGTAGGAAAATGTGCTTACTTGTGGGAGTGAACTGACGTTCATAAGGGAGATGTGTGTGTGTGTGTGTGTGTGTGTGTGTGTGTGTGTGTGTGTGTGTGTATGGGCGCGTGCATGCATGCGTGTGTGCGTGTGTTTGCGCATACGTAGGCTACTGTATTAACGCACAATGCCGTATTCCACTTTGCTGAGGGTTATTATCAGGGTCATTTGTTTTCCTTTTTTTCCTGCAGTTTTAATTGATGATCATTTGTTGTTTCATGTCAGCACTACGTCATTAGACATAGTTTATTACTGTAAATCTATAATGCTGTGGTAAAGAGGACCTCTCATGGGAAAATGCTATTCTTTATGTGATTCACACAAGGTCACAGAAGAAAATAGGGCTACTACTTGTCCGTTAAATTTCTTTTAATTAAAAATCAGTGCAATGGTGAGAAAATCAATATATTACTAGGTTGATGTGATTCTGAGCCCTTGTTTTCTCAATGCACTTAAGGAAATGATTTGAGGGAACCTGATAGAGGACTGCTGGTACCGAATGTCTGCTTTTGCATTTGATCAATACGTTGTTTCTCATAATTGCAGTGCTAAAATTCTAACAGCTTTTTAAAATCAGTTGATATACTTCTGTTGTTTGTGTCATGCCTCAGTGGCATTAAATCACATAATTATAGGATTGTCAAGTAAAACAAAACCAGATTTTAATAATTTATTTTAATACATACAATTTAATGATAATTTAACTCATGCATTTGGCAAGTTAATAAGGTCACTCTCTGTTTGGTTTTCATTACAAATGTGTAAATCCTTTGAGTACCCAAATGCTTGAAGCAGACATTTTTGTCTTCAAGATAAGATAAGATAAGATAAGATAATATAAGATAAGATAAGATAAACTTGATTGATTTAACGTTGATCTTATCTTATCTCAAGGAGTGAAATAACCATCTTTAACTTAAGTGGCTGCTGTGCCTGCCTGGGATCATTCAATGATGCGTGTGCACACATCTGATTTTTGTCGCGTCAGAAAGAAAGCGAGACTCAACTTGTTATATTTGACATTTATATTCAGCTTATTTTATAAGTGCATGTTCTCTCTCCCTCCCCCTGCATGTCCATCCTGACCACCCCTCCTTCCACCCTCATGATGTGAAAGGCTTTCAGGGAAAATTGTGTCCAGAACTTTCTCTGACTCATGTCAGTATAGGTAGGGTATTAATAATTTCTGAGGTAGTTTTATGATGAGCTTTCAGTCAATTGATTTGTGTTGGAGAGGAAAATAAATGTCTACTCTACATCAAGGCAGGTTGAAGGGAGCCCAATTCTCTGTAACGGCTATCTACTACATGATCCAGGAGGGTAGGACATCTATAACCATTTTCTTTCATTAAGTCAGCCTGTTTAAATTAAGGTTCCAGAACTGGTTGTCAAAGAGGGAAGATCAGAATATATATCTCGCCTCCTAGAAAATCAACGGCAGATAATTGAATAGTTTGACATTTTGAGAAATATGCTGACTTCTTGGTGATGGTTGAATTAGCAGATTGGAGGAAGAAACCAGAGTGAATGGCTGAAGTTAAAAATGGCAAGAATGCAAATGTTTTTCATATTGTAAAAACAGTAGCCCGTGGTAACGGTATGCCCATTTTAATTTTTTTTTTTTTTTTTTTTCTCCAAGTTAGTTGTAAAATATGTTTTACAGGTCTCACCTCTTTCACACTTGAATATGTATAAGTGCCACAACTTTGGTTGTAATGTATTTTCATACATCCCATTGTACCCTTTCATCTGATTAACTCAATGGAAATGGGTTGCGGTTGCAGGACTGACAGGCCTGGTGTAAACAGTTAACTAAATATAAGATGAGTAAAAATCGAATAAGTCATCAGGTCACTTAAGAATGTCCCAAGTTACTCCATTTATTCAGGCTGAAGTGATATGTTCCTTGGAATATGAGCATTCGGAACGTATGTCTTAAGATCATCCGAAAGGGTCGAGGTGTAATTCTCCTTTTCTATCTTTTTTTTTTTGTCCTTGACATTTAGTTTTCGCTTTTGTTGACAGAAACACAACTCTCCTGTGGCTTCTATTCTTAGGGTTGCTACGACAAATAAAAGTGATGTTGTATTTTAAACCGTCAATATCTAAGGAGGTTAAACCCTCTCACTATCCTACCCTCTTGACATGGATGTACTGGACAAAACTGCTTCAGTCATGTGAAACACCCGATTGACCGTGGTGAATGGTGTTTGTTTGATGATATATGCAGCTATACTGGGCAGCTTTGGGCGAAAAGCACCAAAGATGGCAGTTCATCAGTCATCTCTGTTCCACTGGTATCTTGGCCAATACTTTTGTTGTCTTGGCTATTTGTCCACAGGCACATAAAACTTTAACAGGGGTTGCAGTAGGACAGCAGGATTAATTGAAATATTATCGAAATCCCAGCATGGCCAAGTGCAATATCCATGATTAAGTTAAAATGTGTCACAACATACCATTAGAGTTGAAGCATTGTGGTGCTACAGAGGCCACGGCCGACAAATCATACTTTCCAGACACAAGGGAATGTGGGCATTGGCAAAGTATATAATTGCCAAAACTCACTCTTTTAAGTTATTGCCCTTAGGGAGGCGCTATAGTTCATTGCAACTTCAGTTGCCAATACAGCAACTTCTGCAAGAACTCAGAACTCCCTCTGAAAACTCATGCATGTCTGGTTCTATCGTTTTATTTATCAATGTGGCCGAGACTTATTGGTCAGTTTCTTTTTTATGGTGCTTTATTTTTAGACCTTTTAAATCAGATATGTTCTGCTGTAAACAGAAACTTGTTAGTGAGCCTGTGCGGTCATTGATATATCTTAACTCCAACAGACTCCAGTGAAAAATCATCTTTTTCTACATAATATTTTTGGTTGAAAAGACATGCATAATAAACATGTTGCGTAAATTGCAATAAATATCCCATTATTTTTTTATCCAAATAATTAATTTGTCTATCAAAGATGGTCATTTATCAATTAAAAAGGGTCACGTATGTCACCACTACTAATATAACGGCCTGTGAAGTGATGAGATTCGTTATATTTGAATTTTGTGATTTTTTTTTAATTTCATTTATTTTTTTCTCTGTTGTTTTGTCCTTCCCTTGTTTGACATATACTGTACATTTAGCCACTTTTATGAAAGATGAATGGCTTGCATCTTCACAAATACACCTTTACAAATACATTATACAATCCCCAACAAAGCTAAGCGCAGAAAAAGATAAGTCGGCTGTATCGGGTGTAACAGATACATATGTTTGAAACTAATAAACATGGCCGCCATACGCTCACATCATTCAGTTTTTTAGTGCTTTTGGCCTCCTTCTCCTGTTCATGTTGGGATTATATCAATGGTTTCCACATCAGGCAGCTACTCTTTACCTATGGCACCTGTCCAGCTCTCCTTCCTGCTGCACCACGTGCTGCTCAGTAGTCTCCTCCAGCCTCTGATTAGGCTTGTTAAAAGGATTCATTTAAAAACTAGCCAGCCGGGCCTCAGGGTAGAGGGATGACATCAAGGTTCCACTAATGCAGCATTTGGATCCAAAATGGGATTTCAGACTCGCAGTCTTGGCGCCAGACTATCCCCCCTCATTCCGAACAGCTGCAGCATGCAGGAGTGATACAGCATTTTATTCTGGCAATGTCTAGCATTTACACACACATACTGAGTCCTCTCCAGCTGAACAGATGTGATACTAGTTTCCAACTACATCAAGCTGTCATGTTGTATTTCTGGGTTAAGTGGAGAATATGTGGAAAAGAATTTTTGTAAGCAAGGCTGTAGCCTCTACATGCCTCATCTTGATGTTCAGAAAAACACCACGGCAACCCCGTAATTCACACACACACACACACCAGTTTGCTCCACAGAGACACTGTCAAAACGTTGCACGCTTAATACACAAATCAATATGTTATATTTTAGAAGGTAATGTCCTTCCTCAAACACAGCACTTTTTTTTAGCCCTGTTTTTTTAGCCCCACTGTGAGGATGCTGAGGTCAAGAGCAGCAATGATCAGAGCAGGTTAAGTATCGATCTCCTTTATCTCATCTATTGTAACTGCAAAATGAAAGTTTGGTTTTCAAGGACAAGGTGTGTGAATATGCTGAATGAATTTATACAACACTGTAACTAGGTAGTTCGGTATTGTTCTATGTACCTTTTTAGTACCACTTTATGTGAGGTAGCTGTAAAATCCAGCCAAGAGCCTCATCAGTTTTATTTCAGTCAGTGGATTTATCAGCTTGTGTTATAATTTCATAAATGCAGATTTGGAATTGAGTGTATCGTGTATTCGGTCTCAGCAGGCAACCAGCTGGAGACAAACGTTGTTTACGCATTTACATTTAGTTGGATGTAGGTTATGATGTCAGCGTCAACCATTTGGTTTTGAAAATGACGACAGCTGCTCAGTGCTGCATCCGAATGTTGCTGTTACCTAACCAAAATCCAAAAATGTTCGGACGTGCACTCACTTTGATGAGGGTTTCACATAATGTTCTCTCCTTTCGAATAAGTAATCTTCTGAAAACTGAAGTCAAAGCGTAAACCATGAGCTCGGCCTTGTGCGGAAAATGAGAGTGAGCATGTGCGCCCCTACCGAAAAATAAAAAGCCCCTTGATTTGTCATGTGGGCTATCCATTCTTATTTGTAAGTAAAATGTAGGCAAATCAAAGTGTCTTTTCAGCAGTGTGCTCCAGTTCCTTAAAGCCATTTTTTGTTGTTGAATTAAGCTTAAAAACATGAAACAAAGCTATCCACCCCAGCTCAAAAGCAAATAAAAAGAAACGCTTTGACAATGATGGAAAGAGACTTAAAAAAAAGCACAATTGTGCAACCCAACATCTGGAAAAAAAGAGCGGGGCGTGGAAAACGCTGCGTCGTCCTCGGTTGCAACCGTGTTGGGCATTTGTCAAATGATGGTGGACAATGAAGCAGTCGTGCTGTGCTGAGGAGCAAGAGGAGAAATAATAAAGCATGGGAGTATGTCAATAATGTTTCGCTGTATTAAACCATACACTCTGCCACATGAATCCATCTTCTCCCACAGTCAGAGCTTTCATTTCACTGTAGGGTGGCCAGACATACATTTTAATCAGCCATTTGGCTGGCCAAGCTGACAACTGCTCGACAACAGAGGCAGTTAAAGGTAATGATAAATCATCGCAGTACGGCTACAAGCTTCAGGTTCATGTCTGAGAATGCCTGCCAGTTTCCTCCCTATTTTTCACCGGTCAAGAAAGTGTACTTTTGCACTTAGAGATATTAGCCGTAATTTCTGGACTATAAGCCGCTACTTTTTTCAAACGCCTCAAACCAGAGGTGTTAAAATAATTTTGGTCCGGGGGGCCACATAAGACCCAATTTATTAGACCGGTAAAATCAAAACGTAGAAGTAACACTAATTCCAATTTTTTTCTTTGTTTTAGTGTAAAGGAGGTAAACAGGTCAATTATAAAAATCTGTATATGTAATGAACTGTTCCTCTAAAAAATACATGACAAATCAATATGAAAAAAAGAATTGATGAAATTACACCTTAAAAATATTGAGTTAAAGGTGAAAATCTTGTGGGAAAATTTGCCACTAGAATTTATTTTAAAATTGATTGGTAGTATGTATAGGAGGAGGTATAATGTTTACAAGGCTAATGGTGACTATTCTGTTTATTTGATCAATCTTTTTAATTTTGCCAGATTTCTTTTTTTGTATCTGTACTGACTTGCTGAGAGCAAAAGTCAAAGTTTGTAAATATAACTGCTTTGCGATGCCAGAATGACTTTCTAAAGGAATTTACCCAAAAATGAAGTACTAATTCCAAGAAATCATTGGGTATAATGCTAGGTGAAGGAGCTGCACGTTTAGCTTTCTAACAAAGAATAGAAAAGGCTAGGCATCCATCTTATCGACGGAAGACATGGAACATTTCCGGGAAAGAAAAACTAGTATCACTCTTTAAGTGTAATAACAAATCCTTTGGATGAGATAGACAGCAATACGGTCTTAGTGCAGAGCATGCCGGCAGTCAGCCGTCATTGCGCAATCTGTGATGAGGCTCAACAGTCCGTAGCCTCACCTCACGTCTCTTCTCAGTATTTGAATGGTAAATGTGAAAATTTAGTGATTATGGATAAAAAAAAAACCAAAATATTTAGAAAAAAAAAATCTAAAATTGGTTACATTAAATGAACCTTTATAGTGCAAATCACTGATAAATATAACCATTTAATTTTTTTATTTTTTATTTTTTATTTTTTTCTTCCCAAGATTGGCAAGTGAGGCACAGCCTTCCCTGCCTCCCCTCACTGGTCAAAATAGCACCACTTATCTGCAACGTTGTACATCCACAAGAGATATTGGCACATTTGACTCACCTCCGATTGATCTTTGCAGTAGGACCTTTGTAAAGATTAAATGTGTCACTGTGAAGTTATTACCATGTTAGTTATGTCTCACCATAATGTCAGTATTTTAAGTTGTAAAGTGCTGGGATTTTCAAATACTTGAAAAAACTAATTAAACTAAGCTGTCGGACTTTTTGTGTGTCTTGGCAAAAACCAAACGGAAACGGAGTGCCCATTTTGCTCTTTCATGTCAGTATGTTAGTATGGCTGATTTGACAGTTTAGCTGAAAACACTGCTATGGCTGTAGGTTTTTAATGATGATGAAAATGACTAATGATTTCTTATAAAGAAATCGCCATGTTTTGGGCCAAGAGGTTTCTTTTAAAATGCTTTCATCCATCTATGGCTCATTTTTGTTGCTCACGGTTTTGCCTCTTTGTGTCTCGGGTAGGACGCATAACACCTGAATTTTCACAATTATTTAACCTTGAAAGGTAAGAGCAACTGTAGCAAGAAATGAAATAAGTTGCACTTAATGTGGCTGTCGTCTATTGATATATTTATGATGATAAAAAAAAGAAAGCACTTGGACCCACAGGTCCCAATATGAATTTTAACCATGCACTTTGCAAGTGATTTCTTTGTCTTGTTTTCCTTTTCCTTTCTGTTTTCTCTGATAACTTCATCTTCATCATCATCTTCATTAAAAATCAACAGTATTGCAGTAGGGAAAACAAACACATACCAAAACAAACCAACAGATAAAAAAAGCGATATTTGTATTTTGAATTGGTGTAGGATAGTCTTATTTGCAGATCTCATGTCGCGCATCGCCAGTGGTCTTTTAATCTGCACAGCTTGGCAACAGCTTGTCATTGCTGTTATGCTACATTTAAATCTAACTCAGACAAATTATCTCCCTTTTTATCATATGTTTGTTCTTGCTATTCATGTCAGACATTATTACTTCCCATCTTCCCACATCAGATTAAGTCATCATTTATTAATCTATCTAAAAATTGAAAACCACAGTTTGTTTATAGGCCATAAACAGTCGGTTTATGTAAGTGAAGTCGGGCAAATTCCACATCTGGACCATGACTAGTTAATGATCCATACTTGGGAAAATAGGCATCAGTGTCACGGACCAAATATCCAGTCAGGGTTTATGGTACACACGGCTTGGTGACATACCGCTAGCAGGTGGCGGCATGTTTTGTCCATCTTAAAGTAACTGTGCACGGCCTTCTATCATAGTTGATATGCTTCGTGACAGCGGTGCTGTAAATTCATTGTGATACTCCGTTCTTGTGAGCCCTTCTTTCCTTTATAGAAGCCAGCACCTAATCATAGAGTAGAAAATGTATCGGAACATAAACGTTACACTAATGCAGCTTTCTTGGCAGCTACGGCAGGGACTGAGAGACCATGGCCCCAAGTTGACGACATGTAGGCAATTAATGAGCTCCGTCGACGCAAGAAAGAAGAATAACAGAGAATTGTGGCTTCAAATCCACCGCTGCCTTTGAGGTTGCTGACTTCAGACACGGTGCGCCAGTGCCACAGCGATCTGTGCAACTACATGAGACATTCAAATAGTCTGTTCAGCTTCTCACCGTGCAAGAGTTCCAAAGGAGAAGGAACTGACAACTAGACAAAGGAAAAAAAATTCATTGAATAGATGATCTATTGAGATGGTGGGTGGGGTACATGTACTCGGGTGCGTGCGCACAGACAGACAGACACACACAAATACACACAGGAGTTTATATGACAAGTCATTATCCAACATCATCCTGGGAAGACAGAGGAGTTGCAATGGAGAGGAGGAAGTTAAGTGAGAAAGCATAAAGGAGAAATCAGCAATCCTTGCAAAGGAAGGAAGACGGACTGTGGGGGAGGGTTGGAGAAATTGTCGTTTGTCGATCTCCAAAATACAAAAGATGAGATTTGATTCTATATGTTGGAACAAGAGTAAAGAAGATAGAGTGCTTCTTTGTATTTGTAATTATGTTTATATTCTATGAATAACTGTTATATCCCCAGTTTAAATATATGCTGTATATATAGTTTCAATATCACTGTAGTAGGCATAAAACAAATAAATACATTGAAAGCACCTATTATAAGTGACCAAAGTTTTGTTGATGTCACGTACTTAACTACCTTTAAATGTAATCATTATCTCTTGTATCATTATATGGAGGTGACTTTGTGTTGAATCGGTGAGTATGCAAGGGCCGGTTTTTAAAAAAAAAATATGATATTGTGTATGGCTGAGTCCTACTTGTGATTGTGTCAGTGCGGGAAAAAAATATTAATTTGTGTGGTGTATAATCTCAACAGCACTCCCAACAACATAAATAAAATACAATATTTTCCATGATACAATTTAAAAAATGGTTTATGAATATACATGAAAATTTGTTGCACAGGTCACCGAACCAAAAGTTACTTCCACTGGCTTCTTGCACATGGTAAACTGATACTACTCCCAAACATCCAAAGGAACACAAGAAAAAGAACTTGCCTTGTTCCAAAAAAAAAAAAAGCTTATGAAACTTCCAAGAACATGAGTGTACAATGAAATAGCCATACGGTTTTTGGTGGATGAGTCACGCTCACGTGCATATTTCCATGGCGTCAGAGGGACCTCATGCATCTCAACTACTTTCTTTTGTTTTCCCCTTTTCCCTATTGTTTGCCATCTTGCTATTTAACTTTGTCTCGCTATTTGTTATCCCCAGCATAACATTGCTCTCCAGTGTTTCCCTCAATCACCCAAGTGATACATTGTGATCCCTTTTAAGAATTTGAATATAGACAAGAAGTTTAGTATTATTGAACAAAAGGTTTCAGCCCTACCTTTTACTCACCTCCAGGGAATCGCTAATAGAAGACCCCTGAATGACAAGTGATAAAACACTACAGCAGAGACGGGTCACGACAGCTGCTGCTGCTGCTGCTTCAAAACTGACATCTGTGACTTCTGTAAATATGCAAGGTAGTTTTTTGCCCCCGGATTAAATGACAGTGGAACAAAAAAAAATGAGGCGATTACCATGAGATGACAAGTAGTTGAAAAAAAAAAGCAAAAATAGAAGATTTGGTCTGAATGATGATGACAGATGCGCGTGTGTTTGCCGGTACCGAAATCTCTGGAGAAACAGAGAAAATCAGTCATTGCTTTGTTACATCAAATAATAGTGAGGTGTTAAGAGAAAAAAAAGTCTTAAAGTTTATTATTTATTTTTTTCATTATCTTTTTTTTTTATTTATTTTTTATTAAACTCAAATGGTATTACATTTCAGAAAGAAATAAGTTTTGACAGTCCATATCAACACGGCCAAGCTATTTTGTAAATGTGAAAAGAAAAAGTAAAAGGATCACAAAGGGTTAGCTGGGATTCATCGTCTCGGCTTTGAGTGTCTATAAAAGTCCCATCCAATACTTGTAGCCGCTATTACAAGAATTGAAATAAAACAAAATTAAAATATCTGGTGACTGATGCCAGTTGGAAGTGTAGACCCACTCTCTATAAATGTCATTTAACAATCAAAAAGCTCTTAGTGCATAAATCAATAATACGTATAATTATGATTTGTGATAATGATACCCAGTTATATCTCGTTTTAGAAATGAAAAATAGCTTGACATAGTTCAAATAGTATATAGTATCAGAATATAGACTGTTCTCAGAAGTATATACTCTCATAATTGTATTTGCAAAACAAAGCAGATGCTATGCACCTCTTTGTTGTCTTCACCTATTTACACCTTATACTTGTATTTTTAATAGATATGGAATAAAAGATGAGATTTCAGTTCGAGTTAACTGACCAAGAATGGGAGTCTGAGGAGATTAATAAAATCAATATATCTTCCATTTCCGAAATGTCTCATTATGTAGCTTTGGGGATTAAAGACAAGTTAAGTAAAGTTAAGTTATGTTAAGATAAGTTAAGTTTAGTTTAGTTTAGTTTAGATAAGATAAGATAAGATAAGATAAGATAAGATAAGATAAGATAAACTTTATTGATCCCTAAGGTGAAATTCCTTTGTCACAGCAGCACAACAGTTATATTGTCAAAAAAAGTAAATAAATATGAATATAAATATGAGTATAAATATAAATAGAAAGGTAGAAGACAGGAGATAGCAAGACAAAAATAAAAATAAAAATCCCCAAATAAACAGACAACAACAAGAACAACAAACAACAACATCAGGGACGATAACGGGCAACATCAAGGAACAGTGAGGGGTGAAAAATACACAATTAGAGCTAAACATCAATATAAATAGAGCGACAAGAATAAATAGCAACGAAAGATACTTCGATACAAGTTTCAGATACATTTACCTTACAGATTCAAACACGTTTTTAATACGCAAACGTTTCCTCAGCCCTAAAGCTGGGGCCACAGCGTGTGGATGAATCCTGATAGATGCTCATTACCCTGGGGGTGACCCCTCTCTGCTCAGTTCATTAAGCCAGACACCCAAGTGTTTGGGACTCAAGTCCAGATTTAATCACAACTTCCATCCTCTTGCCAATCACAATTATATCCTGATAAGCCACTCCAAGATGGCACCGTAGGGCCTCGGCAGAAATACAAAGGTTAATTTGTGCGCAGCAAGGCCCCGCTACAAGGCCAAAGGTCACCAGATTGAATACATGGAGGATATGGAGGATGTGTGTGTTAGATGGGGGGGTCTTGACAGCAATTACAGAGTTCATCAGTATTCATGCATTTTGTTCATGGCTAATGGGTACATTGCCTTCAAAGAGGTGTGAAGATAGGATGTGGCACTTAACGGGGAAAAAAAAAAAAGGTTGTGGAAAGTTTTTAGATTGCTGAAATTTCATTTTCATTTTCTAACCATTTTTTTCAAATTCATATCATACATACAGTCACATTCTTACATTTTGTGAGTGGCTCAGCAGCGCTCACTTTAAAAATGTCAAGACATTGAGTTATGTAAACGCATTGAGACAACGATTGATCTGGCCGTGACACACAATGACACAATGGACTATAAAAGATATCTGATGGATAGAAGTGACGACAGGTTAGTTAACTGTGTGTACGGGCCCCGATTTTACCTCTGTAAAAACAAAGACCGCAATTGATCGGCAAATTATAAATATTTGACCAGCATGGCAGACCATATCTAAGAACACCTGGCAGCAGCAGCAGCCAAAAAACATGAATAAAGTAACAGACTATGTGTTTTTTTTCCTTTTAAGTATTATAACATAACATAATATATTTTATATTGAAAATGATGAATTGCCAGCTGTGCATTGTTTTGTACGGACTAGCAATCCACAGATTCTGTCACAAACATACAGCAATGTCTCAGAATATTAGAATATTGTGATAAAATTCTTTATCTTCTGTAATGCAATTAAAAAAACAAAAAAAAACCAACCTTTTTCATGATATTCTAATATTTTGAGACAGGATTTTTGAGTTTTCTTAAGATGTAAGCCATAATCAGCAATATTAAAATAATAAAAGGCTTGCAATATTTCAGTTGATTTGTAATTAATCCAGAAAGTATGACATTTTTGTTTTTGTAATTGCATTACAGAAGATAAAGAACTTTATCACAATATTCAAATTTTCTGAGACAGTCCTGTACATGGGATCACTTACTTTTCTGTCTTTATCAAGAGATAAGTGTCAAACTACAATATGCTTAAGTCAGTTTTATTAATCAAATCTTTGGCAATGACATGCTCCACCAACTGAGCTCAAAAAGATGATGAGGCAATTAATAAATAAACAAAACAGCAAACATAATTGCACACGCCTTGTAATTCAAATCAGCAGAACAG
Organism: Fistularia commersonii; assembly: GCF_037954325.1. NCBI lineage: Eukaryota > Metazoa > Chordata > Actinopteri > Syngnathiformes > Fistulariidae > Fistularia > Fistularia commersonii. Next base: position 15,759,237 of record NC_141288.1, read on the forward strand.
ACAGATTGGTTTATTTTGCCCTGTTTATAATTTTATCTCTGACCTCGCATCCTGTGGTGCAATGTCGTTTTCAGGCCAGCTGGCAGCTGGAACATGTGAAATTGTGACGTTGGACAGGGACAGCAGCCAACCACGGCGGACCATCGCCAGGCAGACAGCACGCTGCGCCTGTAAGAAGGGCCAGATCGCTGGGACTACAAGAGCCAGACCCGCCTGCGTGGACGGTAAGAGAAAGGGCGGGGCCGGCTCGGCTGCGCTTTTTCCTCACAGATGATTATTTAAACGTGAGCGTGGTTGGATTTGGGCTGAATCGTGTTGGCTTGGAAAAAACAGTGCGGTTGTTATAGTTCCAAACACTGGATCATTTTTTAGGTAGACATACCTCGATGGTAAAGTGTCTTTTTATTATTTTTAAGTCATTTGTGGCAAAGATTTTTTTTTCTCGGTAATTTACTTAGCAAAATCATTACACAAACAATTTTTTTGCTGAAAAATCTGAGCTGTGTTAAGGATAAATATTGCAGCGTGGATACAAATGTTGAAAAAAAAAAAATCTTTTTCTTTTAATAAGTGTAGCTGAAATCATAGAAGAAGAGTTTTCAAATTGTCTGAAAGAACTAGCTTTTTCTGCCCTTTTGGAGATGCTCAGAAGGACAAAAGAGCTCGAAAACGCATCTGGGACAATCTGCAGATGGGATATTCCCGTATAATGTCATTTTCTGACTTTTTCTCATATCCCTTCCTTAAAGTTGCTGTTTCTATTGTCATCTCGCATCGAGTCACTTGTAGGGAGGTAATATGAAAACAGCCACGTTACTAAGCAATTAAAGGAATAGGACCTTTATGCTGTTTTTCTGATTTCTTTCTCCCGTCGCCCATGTTAGAACAGTTGTACAAAGAGTCTCTACAGTGCCGTGTATGTTTGAATGAGTTGTCACTCTGCTGTACACAATTTGACCATTGCTACCTACTGATCGTAGCTAAAGGGTTCTTCTGACAGAAGGGGAAAGTAGAGTGCATCACTTTTTAACAGCACAGTTGCCTTTGAGATTTGACCCGGTGCAAAATGTGTTTTCCTTCCCTCTCTTCCAACTGCAAATCAATTGTCTAAAATGGCTCAATACTGAGACGTGCATTCCCTGGCGGAGATACAAAAAGGGGTCTGATTTCGCAAACATGATCTCTTCTACCTGAACTGCGCTGCCCTCACGAATGCATTTTTTTTCTTTTTTTTTTTACTCAATATATTTCGTGGATATTGGATGTAACTAGATAATATCTTGGGCAATTTGTCACTACTTTGTGGATTTTACATGGCCTTCCACGGAACACTCTCACTTCTTTGAAAAGGCTTATCAGCTGAACTTTACTTGACCTGAAGATGTGGATAGCACTGAAATTGGTTCATAGTATTAGAAAGAAAAATAAGAAACAAAAAAACATGTTATTTAATGACAGGGGACATTACAGTGCAGTAGAATATGATTTTTGTAAAGTAAAAAAAAATCCAAAAATCAAACCAAAATATAGAAAAAGATAGGAAAGGAGATACATAAATATTCAAAAAGCAGAAAATAGTCACAGATCCCATGGCAACTGGGTGCACAAAAGCTCCAGATTAAAATATCTACATTTCATCATTTCATTGTCAATGAGTACTGTAATTTAAAAAAAAAATTGCCTCCAGTACAGCCCCTTTTTTTTTATTTTCATTTCAATTAACCATAAAATATAAAACTTATGTACTGTAAAAAAAAAAATAAAAAAAAATAATGTATGAGACTGTCTGTGGCTCGGCAGTTGTTTTTATTGTTTCAAACATGGAAGGAGCTGGTGGAATCTGTCCTTGCCGGCCGCTTGCACACAGATTCATCAAAGAGAACGCGGAGTGTGACTGTTCACTTTGAACTGCCCGGAAAATGACTCTGCCTCCTGTCCACGGCAGGATACTTATAAATATGAATATATGTTTCAGAAAGTAGAAAGAAAAACAGCCACCTGTTCTGAAGTTTGTACGGCCATATATGTGTATGTCTGTTACAAAGCCACAGATCTATTTTAGTCTTACTGACTTTCTTGGTGTAAGAACTTTAGAGGACTGTCTCAGAAAATTAGAATATTGTGAAAAAGTTCTTTATCCTGTGAAATGCAATTACAATAACAAAAATGTCATACAATTTGGATTCATTACAAATCAACTGAAATATTGCAAGCCTCTTATTATTTTAATATTGCTGATTATGGCTTACATCTTAAGAAAACTCAAAAATCCTGTAATGAAAAAGTTTTTTTTTTTGTTTTTTTAATTGCATTATAGAAGATAAAGAACTTTTTCACAATATTCTAATTTTCTGAGATAGTCCTGTAGACAAGGTCGGAAAAATGTATCACAGATTTGGAAAGTACAAGTACTAATTTCTGCCTTCAGTGATATTTTGTCCATAATTTAGATGTTGTCTCATTTCTAACTAATTACAATGCTTGTTGCTTTTCTTTATTGTCTGTAATGAACAGCTTACACATTAGTGTTAGATAATAATTGAATTTTAGAGTTGTGTTCATTCAACACGATGGACAACTGGTTGTGTTGCCGTTGCAATTCTACCTTTTTAAAACTAAACTTTAAAGCAACAAAATGTCAGACCAACATCGAGTATACTGGAGCTCTAGAGTAGATAAGTACCTTTTTGTAACAACGGTCTTGGTGACTATCTGTCTGAGATGTTCACATTTAAAAAAAAAAGAGAAAAAAAAAGTTTATTACTGTTGAGTTTTGCAATAAGCAAATGCGTGTCATCGCTAAGCAACTCTGCGCTTCTCCTCCATGATCTTGTTTGTTTAGTCAGACTCACTTAACTCTGTCCGTTGTGGGTGAGAAAGAGAGAGAGAGAGAAAAAGAAAGAGAAAGCGAGAGAGAGAGAGAGAGAGCTGACATGAAAGACCTCAAACGCCACAAATGGGATTTCAATCAGTTTTAATCTACTAGAGTCCTTGAGGTCTGCTCTCTCTTGTAACATGTCTTTGCCAGGACCGACACGATCTGTGTCCTTCATGCTTCAGACCCTGTTCACATCGGTCATCCCCGTGCACGCCGGATAATCCGCGGCTCCATCAACAGTCAGGTTATACAGGCTACAGGACAGTATGTGGTAATGAAAACAAAGAGATTGCTGGAGTGCTGTTGATCCCTAAGAGTCGGCTTTTGTTGTTGTACGGTTTCTCTCTGTGGTTGCTGCTTTGAGGAGGAAATAATCTTTTGACATGATAAGCTTTTTTTTTTCTATCCATGCTGTTTGAGTCCATAAGGAGGGCACCTCCGAGGTCTCTCTCTTCCTTGTTTCATTCTCTTCTTTTTCCCGTTGTTTTCTTCGCATCCATTATGTTGCTCTCACTTTTTACACACACTTTTCCTCCCGGTGTGTTTTTCTCTTGTTTTCCCTCCGTCTTTGATTGTTATAGCGATTTGGACCACCAACACGGGCCTATATTACATAAGTATACTATCTCCCATCTGCAATGTCACACTCTTGAGCCTTTTTACCTCTCAGCTTGATGACTTTGAAGCAAGCAGATATTGATTCTTATTAGGAGGTTGAGAGAGCGAGGGGGACTATTAGGGGGAAACAGGGAGTTTCTTCCTTGCAAACCTTGCTGGTTTGTAGGGGAAGACTGACAGAGCTGTAGATGGGGGTGACTCTAGAGATCCAGGAGTGCTGTTGAGGGTCACTGTGCTTGTGGCAGTGATTGCTCAGCGGGGAGGACCTGCCTGCACTGAATCAATGAAAACCCATTGGTGACCAGTCTGGAGAACGTTGGTCTTATACTGTATGTGCTTGTGTGCTTTTTGGATGTATTCAACCCAATCTCTTGACTAGTCCCTAAAATGAAAAATAACAGACATTTTTTTGGAATTACTGAATATTTTATTTTATTTTATTTTATTTTATTTTATTTTATTTTATTTTATTTTATTTTATTTCATTTTGTTGTATTTTATTTTATTTATCTATTTTTTGTTTTGTTTTGTTTTGTTTCGTTTCATTTTATTTCATTTTATTTTATTTCATTTTGTTTTATTTTATTTTATTTATCTATTTTTTGTTTTGTTTTGTTTTGTTTCATTTTATTTTATTTTATTTTATTTTATTTTATTTTATGAATTCATTTCTATCTACAAACATTTACACAAAATTAAATTAAGAATTACATCAAGTCCCTTTTCAAGTCTTGATAGCTTTGAATTTGCAGAAAGCCTAATTGAAAGTCAGGATCCGAATGCTGGAGGATGCAGCTGTGGGCAATGTGGGGCATTTTGTTAGGCAGCGATAGAGACAACTATGTGCGTCACACTCAGTCTCTAGGCCATTAGACATTACCAGGCCTCCGATCACACCACATCAGCCCCCTGGTTTGATTTGATCCGGGGAGAAAAGGACAAGGCTGTGGTCTGTTGGGGGAAGCATGTCATGTCAGCTCTGGCAGGAACTTTGCCAGCCAGCATCCATGAACCACTCTACTGGAGAAGAGAGAAACATGAAGATCCATTGGTGAATCTCCATAATTTTCCTCTATTTTTTTTCATGGTCTCCTGCAAGAGACAGGAGGAGGAGACAGCTTAAGGTGGGCTGCTTCTCCTTGTATGTTCTGGTTTGGAGACTAGCCACTTAACCGTAGCATGACATAAATCAATGGCACTTTGAACACAACATCCACAGCATCCACATCCTGGATCCATGACTCTCCAAGTGTGGCGCCTCTGCTCATATTGGTGCTGATTGCCAAAAAGGCCCTTTTTTTTCTCTCTAGAAATGTCCCATTTATAATCCAAATTACTAATACAGCCAATCTGGAGGAATGAGATGGTTCAATGGCATCTTCCTGTGCTGAAATACATGATTCATTACTTCATAGTATTAGAATTGTATGTATGCCAGTTTCCATTTGCTAAAATCTTCTTCCCACTATCTCATGAATCATTTACTAAAACGTACAATTGTTTCCAAATACTGGATATTTCAATTTAACATCAATCTGCTCTACAATGAACCAATGTCTGTGATGTATTGCATGAGACAAAAATCCACGAAGAATCATCCATCAGTGTCCCATTGTCCGGGATTCTGGGAAATCAAATTCCCAGAAAAAAAAAAAGAAAAAAAAAGTTCAATTGAATTAACTCTTTATTTTTTTTTATTTTGGATATAGACCTAAGGACAATATATTATAAAGTAGACGAAATAACCATTTCAGATGGGTACAGCTGACTGCTTTTACACTGTCGGCAGAATTCGTGTCCGACCCTAAAAAGTGCATCTGCTGCTGTTCATTGTTGATAGTGCCTGGCAGTTAATGTGGTTTTATAGGTTAAAAATTAAGCAACAACTTCTGGAAAGAGGGTGCTCCTGGCAATGCTTTTAAAAGTTAAATATTTATTGCTAATAGTTTTACACTTAATCGCTTAAATAACTATGAAACATTCAAAATATATTAAACTGCTCATGATGCCCAATTTAAAATAAAGGATTTATAATATCAGTCCTCTGTCAGAAAACGGTTGTGCAGGTTGACTTTTTTTTTAAACAAAATCAGGTTATATCATAAAACCGGGTGAATATAAAATCATTTTAAACGGTTTAAATGTAAAAGTGGAACAATCAGATTCCCCTTTTCCACCTGGGGCGTTATATTAATCTATGACTCTGGAATTAGCAGATTGAGGCAGATTATTCACCGTGAAGAACTCTGAAGGGAACAGCTTAAAGGAAGTTTGACAAAATTGTCCTTCAAAAGTAAATTTTCAAAATTCAGTTCTACTTCATTTCTTTTTTTTTTATTTATGCATTTTTTTGCCAAGCTACAACAATCCAAATAACAATTTAATATTCAGTTTATTCATAATGTTAAAATTTGCAATTGCTTGAGGCTACTGAATTATGGATCCAAGGTGTCCATTAAATATTAAGAAATGCATTTCAGTCAGTGAAGGCAACAGAACCACAAAAAAAAAAAAAAAAAAAAAAAATGATAAATAAGAAATAGCTGGAGGATGTAGTTCACTATTTGATAAAAAAAAAAAAAAATCATTATCAAATTCAAATAATATGTATTTTTTAAAGTTTCAGAAACAGCCTCTGTTTCATTTGATTTTTATTTATTTCTTTTCTTAACTATTGATTCCAGTTAACTTTAAGGATGTGACAGTTTTAGCAATGTAAAGTTGTATTTCAATGAGGATGCACACAGGATGAATTCCCCCTTGGCACTGACAATTAATCATTTTCGGCTCAATTTTATTAGGCTGTTATTTGATTTCAAAGCTTTACCTGTCCAGAATAATGAGAGTAAACAAAAGTTGTATCTTTTCCCACTTCTTGCAATCAAAAGTCCTTTTTTTATTCCCTCTTAAACCTCCCAAACAGTATTGAGGTACGTTGCGTCAGTTGTCAAAACACGGCAATGAAAGCAAATGACACAACAAACCAAAGCCCTCCAAATATCTGTGTGATTATTTTCTCTTCCTCAGTTTGGGCACTGTGTTTTGGAAATATTAATGTGCAACTCTTCCTCCAGAGCAAGTTATATCAAAACAGTTTTCTTTGTGGGTTTATACACACACACACACACTCACATAATCTTCTCTGTCTTTCCCTCTCTCACACACACACACACATACACACTAATAAAAACATAACACGTGTTTGTGTTTTGCAGCATGACGATCCAAAATATAATAGGAGCGCTTGTGTTTTTCCCGTAGGGTGAAAAGCTGACGAGTGGTACAAATTAGCATAAAATAATGCAAAGTGTCATGCTACGGCTTTCATTCTGTGGCTGAGTTATACCAAGTTTTCCATCTATTAACCTTTCATTATTTTTCTCTGTAGCCCATTTTTCGTGGCTGGATTTCTAAATAAGACAAAACACTTTTTCCACACCTGTTAAATTTGACACGCTGTTGTATTACTCATTAAATTATGACTTCTGTTTTATAACACACATTGAGAAATAAAAAATAATAATTCTTGCCACACAGTCAGTGTACATTCAAAGGACTGGGCTACAGATAGATACAGTATATATGGAATATCATCAAAAATGTATACAGTGGACTTTTTTATTGACTCAAACGGCGGTACATAATACTTTTAACATCATCTGGTGAAGATCTTTGTTCATGTTTTGACTGTTATTGAACATCTAGGCCGTTGCCTGCGCATTAGTGAGAAATTTGCCAAAATAAACAAAATGAAATGTCCTACAAATGATCACGAAATTACTTTTACCTCCTCAAAATGAGTTTATCGGTTGAATAATTTAAAAGCCATATCAAAAAGAGACCCGCTATTTCTTTTTCCCGACGTGATGGATTATCAGGGCCTGTAATGAATAAGTCCAGTCGATCTGAGCGCAGGAGTAATTCCATACACATACATTTGAGCGTAAATATTTAATATGCCAGATGATATAGCTTATACGGATGCATAATGAATTCAGGCAAGCCGTTACACTTTCTTTTAATGAAGCTGCATTATCCACGTATACCTCACTGCACCCCGGCTTCATAAATCTGGAGGCAAGAGGTGATGAAGTAGACCCAGGTGTTCCAAGGTTCAAGTTGTTGATAACGTCCCCTGTTATTGATGGTCTGTTGCTGTGCATCTTGCACCCTGTGTTTTATTATTATTAAACCAGGTGAAGTGAGGAGGGAGTCCAAAAATTATAATCTGAAAAGTAACACGATGAAGGCTGAGGGAAGATGGTGGTATATTTGTAATGGGTCAGTGTGAGATTTTTTTTTCTTTTTTTTAAATAAATTAGTCAATTGACTAAAAAAAAAAAAAAAATCATTTTATTTATTTCTTTTATTATTATTATTTTTTTTAATTAAAATTATTTGTTTTATTTATCTACTTTATTTTAGGTAATGAAATCTTGCTTTTAATTCTACATACCTAAGTAGATATATGACAAATGGAAGAGTTGAGCTACTGGGGATTTCAACAAACATTTTAATTGAAGTCTATATACAGCGCGCTCGCAGACATTTTTGATATTTTTCCTCCTCTTGTCATGGCTTTTTGTCACTCTGTCACATTTAGATATCGCTTGAGCGACCGTGATTCATCGGTAATTTTGTTCTGGAGGACAAGAACATGTGTTGTAATTCTTTACTTACTGATTTAACACAGAATCTCTCAGCTAAAGATCACCTGTATACTAAATGTCCGTGAAGAGGTATGTAGGCTCACAAGATTCACTTTATGTGCTGTGTCTGGATTTCAAATGAGCCAACACTTGTATTGAAGTGCTTCAGCACTCTTCCAAGAGTAGAAGTCTTTCCAAGGCCGGCAAGCCAATCATCAGTCATCTTAATACCATGCTGCATAAATCCTCAAAAGCCCATATATCTGCCTTCAGCTGTCAGTCACTTACACCTTGTTTTTACATACTCAGAGAATCAGCGTAGGCATCCGCCTGTAGACATACTACCCGCATGCAAAAATAATCAGTTTTACCTCCGTGAAAGGACACGCATCACCTGAATAAAACAGGAAGCTTCCCTCCACTTTTCCGTCATTTTCGCCGAAATACCCGTGGCACATCTTCCTCTCTGACTTCGCCTGGCAAGTGGTGAAATCTAAACAACAGCCCAGGGCGGAGCGCAGCCCGAGGAGACGCTCGCCGCCGTGCCTCTTTAAAACCTACCTGTTTCAAACGAGTCTGTTCACGAACCGCTACCGTACTTGATGGTCCGTGTTCACGGGCACGCCGGTCTAATTTGAAGAGAAAAGCAAGCCTGCTGTGAACGCATGTCCAAGGGCTTGTGTTTGTTCACGGGGCTACAGGCTATAAACAATTAATTAATGCTGCATCGCTTGGGCCACAGTTTACTGCAGGAGCAAAGTGAATCGGGATAACAATTTAAAATAATTCAGAAACGTTCGGAATTTAAGGGATCTTCCGTTTTCACGCGTGTTTCTTTACTCTCATCTGTGAGGGACATTTGTTTTTTTATTAAATTATGATGAGGGTGAACGCTGATCAAATCGTCAACACATTTCTCCTTCTGATTTAATGACAAAACAATGAAATTGATACAAATGGTTTAAAAACCTGCAAATAAGAATCCACGGTACTTTATAGACGTCCTAGATTATATGTTAACATGAGGCAACAACTTAATAGATGATCACATTGCCATTTATAAGTGTCCACTTTTAAGCAGAAAGCCACAATGAATGATCGCTATTTTGTTGCTCAGTAAAATTACTTAATGTAAGATTGCAGATATTTTGACAGTTGCAGGTGTTTTTTTTTTGTCTTTTTTAGTCAAATAAATGAATAGTAAGCAGAAAAATATCTTGCATAGGGCATATCGTTGATCGAAATTGATCCATAACTGCAGGAATCTCAACTCCAATGGTCATTTCAATGTGGCTGAAAGGAAAATATGTCCCTTTTGCCATTTTGTGGGTTGAAATGTATTGAAAAGAGAGTCATTGTTTGAGCTACAGTTTTAGCGAAATGACCTATCAAACTAAAAGCGTCATATTTGTTTATTAATCACAGAACATCTGAAATGTAAAATGTCAACAAAGAAAAGAAAACCACCGGAAAATACAGCTATACAGAAATCAGGTTTACAAAGGAGGTTTACGAGAAATAAAGGAGCTAAAATGTACTTTTACATTGTTTACTTCACTTTTACCAATAGCTTTTGAATGTAGCTAAACTGTGACCGGATTTTGAAATACAAATTTAGATACACTTTTCGTGTTTTACACCAACTGTGTATGCTTCATCTGTGGAGAGCAGTCCAGCAAGTCCGGTATTATCTTGTTGGACAACAACAACCTGGAAAGCCTGCTCATTTAGCTTTGCAGTTTATAGAATCAGCAGTTTGTAGATTTAGTGTTTGGTGCTTTTCATAGCATCATTTCATTTCCAGATTTTATTCACCATTATACCCTACCTCCCTTTTCATTGAATTCACCTCACAATAACATGAAATTGTATTATTTCCTTACCGAATATTTCCCTGCTGCATCAGCTATGGCACGTTCCTAAGAACCACACACTCATGCTAATGTTTTACCCTCTAGCAAACATGGAGATGCCCTTTTTTTTTTTGTTTCAAAGCTGGTTCATTAAGAAGGAATAAACTCCCAGATTCATTCAGATGTATCTCCGTGACAACCTCGGCTAGGTAGTTACACCGCAGAGCAGCTTTTATTGGCAGTTGTTGACAGAAGCTTAGATGAAGCGGCACCAATCAGTTCACGTCTCCCTGCAAAATCGACGTCCGCTGTCGGCGAAAAGGCTGTCGGTGAGGCCCGTGAGCGTTCACTCGTTCACTCCTTCACCCGGCCGGCAACTTGTTCACCACACACTCACAAAAAGTCCATCTGGCATTGAGGGAGAAAGTACCTTGCTGTTTTTACCCCCATTACTCATGAGGTGCTGATTCCGTATGATGGGTGTCAGAGCCCTGCAGTGCACAGCTCCACTTCCCCGAACCCACTTATCTTCCTTTCATCTCGTCCTACTGATTACACTTACCTTTTTTAAGTGCCCGAGGGAATCAGATGGCGCGGGGGGGCCGGGGGGGGAGGGCACTTTTGTTACTTAGCCGAATGTATGAATGGATGTATGGACGGATGTGAGGGCCGTGATGGACTGGCCACACGATATTACAAGTCTGCCGGGAGTGGAGGATCTGCGCCGGCTTCGGCTGTCCTGGACGTGAGGGGGAAGTCAATAAGTGAGAGAGCAGTGGAGGTGAGATGCAGTAGTCTTTATTTCCTACAGTGCGACAACACGTGCAACAGCACTGAGAGCGATTGCTCATCGATTTGCATCACACTATTAAGCTCGTGTTGGCTAATTTTCAGCACACGCGGTCATGAGTGCTAATGATTGAGTAAAAGATTTTTTTTCAACACTTTTTTTTGTTTTTGGAGATTGATGAGCAGAACCGGAGTGTTGGGAGGGATGTAACTATATGGCTCTGTCGTGATTGGGAGGTGGCGTATGTGAGAGACGCTGCACCAGGAAGTAATGCGGTGGCCGCTGGATGCAAATATAACATGCTTGTGATTATTCTTTATCTTCCTCATTAAAGCAGCGAAGGAACAGCTGCACAGATACACTGGGCAAGAAGGGAGGCACTCTATTGTGACTGAAATGATAAAATGCATAATTAGGTAGTCAATGTTGTGTTCCATCTCTCCCTCTATATATATACCACCCCCACCCCTCACTTCTGTCTCATGCTGATAGCTGCAACTGTGTGTTTCCTCTCCATTTTCTGAAATGATGTTGTTCATTAATGCAATGCAGTTTCAGGCAGGCCCCTCTCTCTTTCTTGTTGCCGCGTTTTGTCTTTGGTAATTTACCTTTATTGGCTGGCTTAGCAATTTCATCCGAACACAGGTTCATTTAATAATGTATGCGTCTGGCTGTCGTGCGCCGCTCCAAACCCACCTGTAATTGTTGTGCAGCTGGGTGCACTCGGCTGAATGAATGCAGCATCTGAGAGAGGCGACTCTGCAAGGAATCATGGAGGGGGAAATCATGAAAGGGAGGAAGGGCGCATTGTGTGTGTCTGAAGTACCATCCATATCACGTTTGACAGTTGATAGAAGATATGTAAATGAATTATTTAATTTCATGCCAAATAACCTATCATGGTGACCCTGTGTACAAGATAAGTGATTCAGACAATGGATAAATGAATTAGAGGATGGGAATTTTCATTCTTAACTTGACTAAGGTGACTAAGGTGCATTTACATACCCTGGTGACTTGGAAGGTCGACATAAGATCAGAAATGTACACAATTGTCTCATAAAATTAGAATATTGCGATAACGTTCTTTATCTTCTGTAATGCAATTAAGAAAAAAAACTTTTTCATGATATTCTAATATTTTGAAATAGGATTTTTGAGTTTTCTTAAGATGTAAGCCATAACCAACAATATTAAAATAATTAAATGTTTGAATTTTTTTCAGTTGATTTGTAATGAATCCAGAATGTATGACATTTTTGTTTTTGTAATTGCATTACAGAAGATAAAGAACTTTATTACAATATTCTAATTTTATGAGACGGTCATGTATATTTCTGACTTTAAGTCGACTTTCCAAGTCACCTGGGTATGTAAATGCACCTTAGTCACCTTAGTCAAGTTACGAAAGAAAATAATTTTCGGAGACAGTCCTGTATTGTGACTTGATCCCAGAATAATTTTCAAGAACGAGAGACGAAAATCCCGGTGACACAGAGCTCTGTTGTTGGTCTGGCATAAAACTTAAACCAACAAAACAATTTTAAAGCCTTCTGTGGACATTTAACATTTAGACATTTGGAAGATGCTGGTAAAGCAAAACTGTGGACTGTACATCAAGCCGGTATCGACATTGGTCATAAAGCTCTGCAGTGAGCGATGACTTTTTCTGTCTCTGGCTCCCAAAGTGAATTTCCCATTTATTCACTCCAGTGAAGTTTCAAAAAAAACACTTGTACAAGGATGCTTATGTCTGAAGCCAAGCACAGAGGCCAGCCATTGAATAATGTCCAGTAGTTGATTTGAGGCAAAAAAAAAAAAAAAGAAAGAAAGAAGCACAGGAAAAAAGCAAAGCTTCAAGACTCTTTACATTGCTACTTTGCGAACTATTGAATTTTCTTCAAAAAACAACACTTTGGCTGGCTTGTTAGATTAATTAGACAGTAAGACTATGTGTGGCCCGCACATTGTGATGTATTGCCTGTTCCAGCCATTCAAGACTTTCGTTTCTCTCACAAGATTAAAACCCTCCGTTTGTTTCTCCTCGCTTTTATCGCTGCAACCTGGAATTGTGAAGGAGACGAACCGTCCAACACAGTCGTGAATGTAACACCTGTGAACCCTGAAGAGGCTACATGGTCCATTTTAAATCCGCATTAGTATTTAAAACATCAGAAGGTTGACACTTGGTGTTACAATAATCACACACACACATAGACACACTGCTACCATCCCCGATATTAACTTGAAAACGTGAAAAAGCCAGTTGGGTGCTGTCCAATTTTAAGTGCCATTTATAGTCAGAAAAAGAATGATAATAATGGACAGGACAAGTCAGCTCTTTGAGGGATTCTGAAAATGCATTTCTTGACGGTACTGAAAAGAGAAGAAAAAACTAGAAATCAGAACTAAACTCTCAGGATTATAAATCACCGCCAATTTTCTCATCAATGCGAGTAACGAATCATTGTGTGATCGCGTATGTATTTCTCGATGGGCTGCATTTACAAGCCTATTTTCTTATTCCCTTGAGTGTTTTCCGTATGTGCATACAATCCTGACACAGAACATGACGCAGTCTGAACCCCCGCTCTCATCTAACTGTTCTGCAAAGGTGGATTGTGGTCATAGCTGCAAGTGTCCTTGGGTTGGAGCACCACCAGCTCACCTCGCCAGTTAAAAAGAAAAAAAAGAAAAAAAAAAAAGAGGCAGGCCTTCTGTTAAGTACACAGGGACCTGAAAAAATATGTGCGCGCATGCATACACGTGTACTGCAGTAGCCCGTCCCTCTGTAGGCAGATGTCATTATCCCCACCCTTCACACCATCCTTGTAAAAAAAAAAAGAAGGAAATAATATATGCCTTCAATTCAAAGAATTGAAATATAGCCCTCCCCTCCCCCAACATCATGGAGGCAATTTCTTTTAAGAGTCAGTTATGACGCATGACCTGGCCGAAATAATATTAGTGTGGTGGTGACAGGCATGTGAGGACTAGTTTTATCTCAAATAAAAACAAAGCCAAATGAATACAAATGATGTCTGCTTCACCTCGTAGGTAGAATAAATCATACGTGCACCGATGTGGGTGTGCGCTCAATCGCTGACTGCGTTGCTTCTTTCCCAAGCAACCAGCCCATGTTATATCTCAGTTTTTTTTTTTTGCCTTTCATTCTTTGTCTTACATCATCTGATTAAGTTTGCACCAAGGTGCCCTTCTGTATAAATATCCCAAAGGTCAGAGGGCATTTATTGATGTACGTGTCAAAATGTCAGCGTGTAAGAAGGAAGGATAAGAAAGTTGAAAAATATCTCTAGATTTTCCCAATGTAAAAGGGATATGCTCGTGCGTGTGCGCGCGCATGCACGTGCGTGTGCAGTGCATCTGTTCCCTCTTGTATCTTGTGCCACAAATGTCTAAATGTTCATTCGATGTAGTCCACTGGTAACTAAATAATGCATGTACATAAATCGACCACAATGTAGCTTTCTCTCCCACTGCAGTTGTTTTTTTGAAGAAATACAACAGCGCAAGTAGCATGATGCTTTCAAAATCCTGTTTTGAATCTAGTATTAATAAGGTAAGGACAGAGGGCACAAACAAAATGTTTTTATTTATGTATTCATATAATATTTACAATAGATTTAACATACAGCAATATATTTACAGCAAAAAATGGAAATGGAAAGTGAATCATGACAAACGAGGGCAGACAAACAGTAATGAAGGGGAAACTAATATACAGAGCGGATACAGAGAAATACCTAAAAAATAAACGAAAAACAGAAAAAAAATGCATGTCCTTCACATGCATGTGTAATTTGTGGATTTATAACTAAGTGAATAGGGCAAGAAATAAATGGGAAGTATATTTTTTTTCTAGAACTTTAATATTAATAGATCGTACCGATAAGTTCATATTTGGTGATCGATCAGAAGAGGAAAAGAATCCTTCATTTATTTACTCTTTTTTTTCCCCAAAACAGGAATTATTTTGACAAAGTACATGTGAGATTTTAATCATGATATATCGAGATTTGCACCAAGACAATACTGGGAGCTGTAATAGAGTCCTTGTTAGAGCCTTGAGTGTGTGCGCACGTATGTGTTTGTTTGTGTTTGGCATCACATTCTTAGTGACAAATTATAATCGTATACAAGAATAATTGCACGTTTGCGTTCCATGAACAGAGGTATTGTTTCTTCACTGGTGTGTCGTGACGTAAGTCTTTCCATTTTTTTGGCAAAGGATAGAAGATTAATTTCAGCTGGATTATACTTGCCAGAAAACCTTCATCACCTGGAGAGAAATCATAGTCCAAAAACACACATCTGTACATTGAAATAAATACTTTTGTTTAAAATGAAGTGAAACTTTGTACACGATTAGCTATCAGCAGATTTCTGTTTACTGTTGTCCTGTTTCACTCAGGTTCAATGTATTACATTAGGCAAATACAATAACTACATTCAAACAGAGTATTTTTTATGATTGATTAAAAAAAAAGAAAAATCATAGAGATGTGATGAAGATAGTGATATTAAGTTAACTGCTAGTTTGAAACAATTGACTCCTAACATGAGGTTAAAATTTAGTTACATCCACTGACTAATGTATTTGCAGTACAGAGAACAAGGCTTGCCTCAACAGGTGCTTATATCCCACACACCCATCTACATGTATTTCATTGATTAAATGCCTGTCCTAATGTTTTGTTAGGATTAAATATCCGGGGCCAGGCCAGCCCAAGCAAAGAGCAAACAAATGGTCTTAGCATTAACCTAAACATCGCCTGGATGTTCTACCCGATGAGGCAGAAGAGAGGGTTTCTGAAGGACATTGATTTGAACAATGTGGATGAGTTGTTATTTTTCTGAAATGGATGACTCAGAGGAAGACAGCATCTAGTCGTTAGAGCAATATGACAATTTAATGTTCACTTTGCTTGATAGAAATGCTTGTGCTGCTCTAAGGCTTTCTGTCATGTAATTTGTAGATCAATAATTGGTCAAAGTGACCAGTCACACTTAGGTAACACATGTTCCCTTTTTTTTCTTTCTATTTACAAAAAAATAGGCTGAGTGAATACTTGCTTCTCTATTTGTCCTGTGAAATAGAAGTGTTGCTCAACCAGAACACATCATACAGGAGAGAAGGATTTTTAGCCTTTTTTGATTTATCCTCATCTGACTTTTTCTGTGTAAGATTTTTTTTCCATTAAAGTTTGATAAATGCGTTTTAAATACGTAAGATATTCAAATATCTTGAAGTATTTTTAGTTTATTTACTG
Organism: Fistularia commersonii; assembly: GCF_037954325.1. NCBI lineage: Eukaryota > Metazoa > Chordata > Actinopteri > Syngnathiformes > Fistulariidae > Fistularia > Fistularia commersonii. Next base: position 15,775,316 of record NC_141288.1, read on the forward strand.
CTGATTTTAAAAGCTGAATAATTGAAAATTTATACATGATCTTTTCCCTTTGATTAATTTATCCTTTATTAATCCCCGTGGGGAAATTCATTCTCTGCAATCAACCCATCATGGGTGAACCATAAACAGTAGGCTGTCGTTGACCAGTGTCTTGCTCAACAACTCTTCGACACACAAGGAGGAGCCAGGAATTCACACCAGAAATGTTTTCTTCCAAAGATGATTGCCTCCAGCGCCACGCCACAACCGCCCCCCCGGCACATTTTATCCGAGCACTGATCCATGTCCAAGCTGAATCTCATGTATCTATTATTTTTGCGACTAAAGAAGAATTAATGATGCATGACAAAACACCCTGGTTCGTGAATATTAAAAAAAAAAAAAAAAAAAGATATTTCAGAAAAATTCTTATCATGTTGACCTCCAGTGCTCAAAGTATTTGACTTAAAAACATGTTTTCTAATTTTGAGGGGTCTATATTACCCCTGTCAGTACACAAAGACTCTCCAACCACTACGCTTTTACTTCTAGAAAAAACAAAAGGATACACTGTGGTGTAATGGGATCAGGCACCACTGATTCTAGGGTGCAGGGGGCATGTCCTCATTGATAGATGGAAGAGGAATAGGTAAAGCCTCACATCAGGCGATTGTGTGTTGCGTGCACACCAGCTTGCAAGTAAACCTTGGTCTCTGCAAATCTCTTTGAGTCTCGACTGAAGCCAGAGGCTTGGTCCCAAGGGGAACAATACTTGGTGTGAGCACTTGCATGGATATATTTAGTTCTTAAAGCCAGCCCTGTTTTCATAGTTTTGCTTTTTTTTTTTTTTTTTTTTTTTTTTTGTGATTTCCGATACCAATTTTGTATTTCCTCGATTTTCAATCGACTTCTAACTAGATGGAGAATTCAGGCAATGAGTGTGTCAAGGATTGGAGGATGTTTAAAATGCATGAATTCATCATTGTTTACGCTCTTTATTCTGGATGAAGCTTCTCCAATTGTGTAGGTGTTTTGAGGTTTTTCTCAATATTCTGTTGTTGATGCTCACCATTGGGGAATAAAGCGGTTACAGTCTGGTCTAAGAGAGGTAGATTTTTGAGACTAGCCAACCTTTTAAGTTGAGATCTTCGCCCCCTCGTCTTCCTGTGCATTTTCATTTTTAGCTATGTTCTGCTGTCAAAATTAGGTGCCTGGCATCCCCCTACGCATTGGTTAAGAACAGCTATTCTCGCTCACAGTATCAGTATCTGCTGATGGGCTCTTGCATCACTCTACTGACTCATGCCACACAGTAAAAGAGGGGAAAAAAAAACATATTTGAAAAAAAATCTGGATTTTTTTTTTTTTTTAACCAAGTTCAGAGTCTTAAGGACACTTGACCCTCAAGTTACAATATATCACTCGAATCCGGCATCTTTGGGATTTTCTGGCCGAACACGTCCAATCCTTTGGGACCTAACCTCGCAGTTTACAAGACATTATGCATCTACTGCTCGCTTCTCGGTGCCACAGGACACCTTCAGCGATTTTCCAGGGTTCATGCTTCACTGCATCAGAGCTGTTCTAGTAGCATGGGGACCTATACAATATTAGGCAGGGAGGGGAGCCTGTTGTTGCGGAGTCACCAGTCACACGGGGAACCAGGGCAAACAGGGGTGGTCCCTGTTGAGTAAACATACCCAGGTAGTCACTGAAGTGTCCCCAAGTTACTAGTAGTTCTTCTGGTAAACTCTCCCATTTTTATAAACTGATAAAAGGACAACTGTCTCTATTCTTTTTTTCTAAACTGTAAAATAAAAATTAATTCCAAAGGGCAGTTTGCAGGCAAAAATGATTCATTGACTCCTTTCCTGAGACCATGAAAACAATATTAGCAAATAAAACACTTGATAAAAGATCTTGATGCAAACCAAGTAAAGACACCGACTGTTAAAGATGACCTCGTAGTTGTTTGAGTTACTGGTGCAATTTAATGCTTGATATATTAGCTATTCTAATACAGCTATCGTGAAAGCTAGATACTAGTACTTTTACTCTTATATCTCCAAATATCTAATCTAAACCAAAATTATTTGAATTCAAACAACAAGCTCAATTTATAAGCTTTTATTTAGAAGTTCAAAAGCCAATATGCTTTGCAACAAATCAGCACTTAAATGTGCCATATGACACCGGTGCAGCAATTCATGTGCAAATATATCTTGTTGCTTTGTTGTTGTTTTTGTTTTTAATCACAAATGAAATTAAAAAAAGGATAGTTTAGAGATAGATTATTATAGTGTTACAATCTACATTTGCGTGTGCCAAACGCAGTATTGTATAAAAAAAAAAATCTGATTTACACAGCGATCTAAACCTCAAATATTCAAAGCCATTGTATTCCTTGTGTTTATGGATCAAAAACATTTGGTCAAAGATATCTAACCTATTGTTTATATGCTCATTTGAGGATAAGGGAAATGCTGATGTAATAGCAAATAACAACTTCTAATTGTAGTAATTGTACAGTATTCCTCTGTGGTAGCAGAAGCCCAAACAGCTTTAAAAACCTATTCGGTAAATGGCCCCTAAATCCTGTGAGGGGCTAAAATAACGTCAGATCAAGTCTTTCTTTTTGTTCAATATGAATCACATAGTCAAACAAATACAGAGCCACATCAGTAAACAGGTTTAATGGAGAGCAGATGTGTAGGACGGGGCTAATGAATGAGCCGGTGGCCCCACCCCCTCATCATTGGCAGTAATTACACTTATTAATATTAAAAACCACATCTGCATAACGGTGGGATCGCAGTAATTTATGTCGGAGGAGGTGGAGTGCATTGGAGCGGAAGGTCAATGAATAAAAATTTGATAAGTTGCTCACATTGATGTGTTTTTATTTTCACAAATTGTGTTTACTCACAATATCCATCTGTCTCGTTTTTTTTTTTTTTTTTATGTAAAACTATGTCCTTGCGAAAAAATTATGAATATTTATGTATTTATTTTGTGTTTTTCTTTCTCTTGCCGTCTTGCTTTAATTTTTCAAATTGGCATTCATTTGTGTCCACAAACATTGTTTTTTTTTCAATTCAACCAACAAATATGTGATATATTTCAAAAAGGATATTTACTCCGTTTTATTGATAGTTGACCTCATTCTCACTGTCGTAAACACAATATTTTGTTAAAAACTTTTTTATGCCTGATGTGATGCCATAATCTAAAATAATTTTACAGAAAAAGATGAAACTGCTCAGTATAAACCAGGGGGCTCAAACTCGCTAGTTTGAGACCCCTGGTAAACTCTTTTAAAGCCTCAAGCTCAATACTCACAACAATTGCAATGTGCTATATACCTTTCTCATTTAGATAACTATTTTATTTTATTTCAACTTGATCCAGGCACCAAGGCTACATTACAAAGCAGTGGGTTAACTGAAAATGAAAGAAAAATAGTATGTGTTACGACTGTAAAACCGCTGTTCTGGCATTGCATCTACCTGCATTCCAAAGGCGTTTACCTCAGTGTGTCGTACCTCTGGTAAATGGGACACGGGGTTTGCCTGTGTTTTGGTGATATGTGCATAGAAAGTGGGATTCCTCTGGGATACACAACCATCTCCTGAGACAGGAGAAAGTCAATATGAGGTTACTCCAAGCCCACTGGGAGCAGGCCACCAGAGGCTAGACCTATACCAACAGATAAAGGTGCAGAGAGAAAGCAGAGTGTTTGTACAGTATGCTTGTGTGTGTGTGTGTGTGTGTGAGGGGTGTGTGTAACAAATGAAAAATGGGCAAGTAAGAGAAATGGTTTTGTTTTTAGTATGCAATACATGTAAACATTACATAAAACTCATACAAACACGTATGTATAGATGCATATTTTTCAATGGGGCTGGCATTTCAAGAATATAATCTATTTCAAATAAGTGGTAATGTGCAGGGAAATACCATCTTAAAGTAGACCCTCATAATGCGTGACATAATTTCTTAGCACAGCTTTAATTTTAACCATTTTCAAGAGCACTTTGGAGTAATATCCTCCACTCTATGGAACACATACCAGAACTGAGCCTGTGTTGAATCAACAGATGGCACTGAAATTAGATGGCGTTTATTATATCATTGTATTCAAAATTTTATTCAACCGTTTAAAAAAGATGTTATTTATTTACATTTTATTCATTTATTTTACAGTTTTGGTGAAATCCTCTTCAGGGGCTGACAAAAACACCCTGGGATAAACATTATTTAACCAGGTTTAATTACCTAAACCATGAGGCGGTTTCATATGCTTGAGTATTACTGCCACATTTAGCAACGCATTGATACTATTTCAAGTATGAAATATCTCTTCTTATAATAGCCATTGCGTGTACTGTATAGACCAGTGGGTCTGACTTAATCCCAATGGTTTAAAGGTGTAAAAGTGCAAGAAATTTCTTTGGAATCACATTTGTTTCTGTGAAAGTACCCTAGCCTCCTTGAACCTGTGTATTTTTTTTCAAGTTTGTTTTCCACTTTAAAAAGATAATCATACCCCGTGGAGGCAGCAACGATACCCGGGAGAGTTTCTTTTTTATTTTATTTAATTTATTTATTTTCCTATATTCTTAAAGAGCCATATCCCAAAAGATTATGAACTGAGAAAATAAAATAGGACATTTTAAATGAACCCAAGCTTTGCTTCAAATATATGTCTGGTTTGATTTAAAAATGCATCTAGTTTAATGTTTCTTTGTTTTGCTTCAGTGTAATTGGAGTTTACAAGACTTGATATGGTCTAGTAGATGTGACTAATTTCTGATGTCTTTATTATTCATATAATATAGATTCTCTAATAAGAAATTAACGGTGTTGGTATTGTGCAAGAAGGAATGGAGTTATAAGCTACATATTTGTGTTTTAATTGGAACTAATAAAGGCTGATCTTGAAACATAATGCATTTCTGGAAGAGATTAAACAAGGAAGTTGGTGTATGTTTAGTTAACCTCCCATCCATTGGGAAATATAGCATTACTTCTGTATGTTTTATTTTAATTTGTTGTGCAAGTGGAGCCGCATCTATTTAGGATTCAGCAGCAATTTTATAAAGAGATTACGGGGCGACACGAGTATAAAAGAAATAAAAGGTCAAACAATAATTTGTGATGAATGGAAAATGTGATTTATTTTTGTCTAATTGAATGTGACAAAACTTTATAGTTATATTTCGACGTGATAGCATTATTCAGATGCAGTTAGAATATCGTTTTGAAAGTTTTGAACACGACTGTACTTCATTTGAGACAGAAATTCCACAGCGGTTCCCTTAACATTGCAGTGGCTCGGAGCAACGTGTTGTCTCACACTCAAGAATCAAATTGTGCTGGATTGATTGGAGGGTTAAGAGTGAAATTGCTATGAAGGTGTTCAAGTTTTGATGTGCGTGAGTTCTATTTTTTGGTTGAACGTGCTTGGATTAAAGTGTAGAATCAATGCTAAGTTGAATCATCTCCTCCTCACAACTTCCAACTTCAACATTCTATTGTCTCTTATTTAAGTTGTCTTCATATTTATTATAACATTATTAATAAACAAATATGAAAAAAATAAAAATAGCAATCTTAGTTGATGGATTTACATAGATGTGGTTTACCCCAGTGTCATTTGCAGTTGTTATAGATGGACAAGAATGAGGACATTTCATTTTTAATTGACTCTCTGATTTACATAATGAAGTGGGATTTTTTTTTTTAAAAGCAACCACCTCACTACCCAAGTGACCCTTTACCTCATTCTGCTTTTTTTCTTTTTTTTTTCTAAAGCTTCCTTTGATTAAGTCGGTTTCTGCCATTTTTTTTTTTTTTTGGATGATTCACCGCGTGAGTGGCCAATTATTCTCCAGTTGCCACTTTTCATCTACAATGCAAAAAAATAACTCTACTTGTCCCTTGCTACCTCGGTACATACTCCATAAAAAGTGATCAGGTTTATTTAAATCACTAAATTGTGTTTTGCTGAATATTATTAATTGCTTTTCTTGAACTTGACATAGATATCTAGTATCAAATGGAATAAGAATAAGAATAAGAACAAGAATAACTTCATTTATCCCAAAGGAAATTATTGTGCCAAAGTTACAAGAAAAATGTAACAATAATAAATAATAGTAGAAAATTGTATAAACTGATTAAAAAAAAAGGGGGGGGATAAGTAATACAAATAAACTATAAAGTGTCTTGAGTAACAAGTGAAGACTATAATGTGTCTTAAGGTCTTAAGTACCAAGTGAAAGATAAGGAGTTCACAAGAGTATGAAAATGAAAAAAATAGTGCACATGCAGCTATAATGAAATGAAATATTGCACAGTTATGAATATATATACAGATAATTTATTACTTTTTTTTTTTTTTTTTATGTGGGGGGTGCCTGCTGTCGGTGTGTCAATCAGGCCCTCATTTTGCCTGATGTCACACTCACGTTACATCCTATTTCTGTCATGATCTTCTTTTTCCCGAACCAACTACTCCAGAACAGAGAGCCCGCCTGAATCCGATGACATTTTAAGTTGAGACGGAGGTCAGCTCTACCCAGAATACACTGATGCTCTATCACTGCCACTTAAAACATGAGGTGAACAAGAGGTCTTCATGACAATACATTTGAAATTATCTTTTTATCATTTGTGTACTCATTTAATAAAATTGTAAATATTGTATTTTTATATCACATATATTTTATTCATAAGTATTAATAATTAATATGTCAATATTGAAACTCTGGCACAACAATTTCCTTCAGGATAAATAAAGTTGTTCTTATTCTTATTCTTAATAATTAATGAATATTATTACTGAAAAATAAATGAATTAAATATAGAGGTTTATATTCAAAGTTAATTTCCTTGCCAAGAAACTGTTTCCCCTGAATAGAAATTTCAGATTGAAAATCATGTGTTGTTCATCTTTAACACTCTGTATCTTTACTTTGTATGCATCAACATCTTGTTTCAAGTGTTTTAGGTTATCCTTGTAGTTGGTATGCCGGAGTAAAGCCGGGGGTTAAAACTTTCGGTAGAAGTTGCAGAGTACTGAGAAAAGATGGAAGAAGGAAGACACCACTCTTCCCTTGTACCTCTATTCTCCCATGGTGCCTGGTTGTTGGACTGCCTTTAAATTTGTCCAGGGACAAAGCGCACAAGGTATAATCCACCTGCCAGTCCCGTTCAGCATCAGCAGCCCCCTGGCAGGAACATTCTGCTCCCCACTTAAATACAAAATACCATTGGTGCAGAACAGTAGAAGCCATTGTCTTCTCCACTCTTTCTCTCCCCCCTCCCCCCCTTCCCATCTTCTCTGAATTACAAATGCATCAAGAGAAAGGCAACGTGGGTGGTGTTGTATAAAGTCAGGAGAAAGCAAGCAGGAGACAAAGCACGGCAAGGGAAAACAGACAGGGGGAGAGACGCTTCGGAGGCAGCGGAGGTTTTACAGTGCGAGGGGATATATGCTGCGGTGTATAGCGCGAAAAGTGAGAAACGGGAGCTTCTCGACTCCTTCCCCGCCCCGCTCACCGGTGAGAGAGAAGGCCACAGGGGAGAGATGAGATTGATTGGTTCATTTGGATTGGAAAAGTGGATCTCCCCCACCCAAAAACTTGTTTCCCTCGAAACTAAATGACAAATGAGCTATTGATTTGTTGTTTACAATCTAGGGTGCACAATGCCCCATCAGAGCGCATGATGGACCTCATAATGGCCGGGTCCCCAAGGTTTACCGTTGCTACTCACTCCTCATTGAGAGCTCTCTAGGACAGACAAAATCCCACCGCAGAGCAGATCACCTTTACGTCAGTTGCTAAGGCAGAACTACAAAATCAACACGGAAATACCACGAGAAAACTATTCTTTGAGACCGAAGAGCGCGATCGTGCAACTTTCAAACTACGTAGTTGATCCGAAATAGCCAGAATGTCACCCAACCGGCAACACCTGAATGGATCCGGGTTAAGAATATACCACACACAGACGTCTCGGGATATCAACTGTGTTACTGCAAAGACTTCCTGTACCCAGCGATGCAACAAGCTTGAGGTTATTGTTTTCCTGACCTTTGGTATTGATCCTTGCTGATCCTTTGAAATGTCAACCTCTACAACCTTCAGCTCCTCTTGCCTGAATATAGTAAGAAAATACGAACACGCAAGACACACATATATGCAGAGGGCAAGAAAGCTTTTTTACCGTCATTTCACCATGAAACGAAAATCATAAGCCGACCACAATGGTGTGTGCCAAGCACTTGTAATTATGATATTTATTTGTACAAAACAAAATACCAGCCGCGGTCTATTCTTCTGTGTCTTCATTACAGGGTATGGGCCATTTTAAACAAGATTGTGCAAAGTAGTTTCATTGTATCTCTCTCTCTCGCTCTCTCTCTCTTACACACAGGCACAGACTCACTTTCATTTTTTATCCCTATTTTTTGTTCCCTTTTGTAACTCTGTTTTTTTTATTTTAAATGTGCATTTTGTTTATATGTACATCTCTGTGCAGTCACCTTGAATGTCGAGTACAGCGCCTTAAATGAAATGTATTATTCTTATTACCGTTATTATTGTTGTTATTATGTTGAATGCAGTGCTCAAATAGTATATATCAGAAATGTAAGAATGGAAATGGTTGATGAAATAATCTGAATTTAGAACTAGTGGACTAAAACATACCCGCTGTTTTCTCACAAATTCTTGGACAGTGCAATGATTTAAGTTATCAAGTGCAAGGCCTATTCAGTAAAGGAAGTACTGTACATGTAAATAGTTAGATGTCTTAATTAGCAAACATATCTTTATAAAGGTAGTTTTAAAAATCCTCCAATGGATCACATTTCATCCGAAGCCTTGATCTGATGCTAAATACTGATAACTCAATATGAGAACAGAGTGCTATTGTTGTTGCAGATCAAGATTTTCACAAGGAAGTAAGATGTGACATTCGTGCTTGGCAGTAAAAAATAATATTTTTCAAATATCCTTCAATTGTGATGTTCCAGAGGTCAAATTATACCGTATACAGTTAAGTATGCTAAATATGGAATGTTTGGCATGTCTGGTAACACGTGTCTTTTTTTATTCGATTTGACAACTTTTGTTTCAATGTGGGTATATTGTGTGGGTACACAAGCCCTGGATAAATTTAAAAGAAATCATAAAATTTAAATATCAGAAAATTTCCTGAAATTTGCAATAAACTACCAAAAGCATCCAGATTTCAATTGTTCCTTTTCCTTATTTGTTTTTGCTTGTCTGATTTTTCTCAAAAAAAAAAAAAAAAAAAAAAAATATATATATATATATATGTGTGTGTGTGTGTGTGTATTTGTATATATACAGTCAAAAGATTGACATGTCTTTCACAAATAGCCTATTTGAAAAAGAGTGCAGTTGAGTTTATAAGTCCAACTTTTGGCAGACGGTCAGCGTACTATAAATCAGTTCATACAGATTTATTTTGCAGTGCTGCACGATCTTGTAAAAGTTCCTTTTAACTCTGAATATAAGTTTAGTGAATGACAGTTGCTGGTACAAATGTACTTGCAGTACTTTCCAGTTCTGTACCACCTTCCTTCCTTCCTGTCCAGCACAACAAACCAGCATTGGACCATTTATCGCTCTCACCTTTTGACCTCATTTCACCTGCAGCTAAAAGACAATAACAGGAAATAAAAATGCATTAAAGATGGTTGCGGAAAAGTTGTGGCATTCATCTGATCTTGGCAGTTTGATATCGAAAAAAGAAAGGGGGAAAAAAAGGGATAGAATCAATCGAAGAGGCTGATTGGCCAGATTATGATCTGTAACTCAGCACTTTTCTGGGGTGGCGCCGAGGTGAGGGTGCAGTGGGGTGGAGGAATTGTGTTGAGGTGAGAACTAGATTGCCTCCAGATACAGACCCCGTGGCTGACTGGAAGGAAATGACATCGGACACGATCGGAGAAAAGAGATGAAGAGTTTAGCTCAGAATAACCTTCCCCATTGGCCAAAAACAAGGTAGAGAGGAGGAGAGGAGTCAAAAGGTGCAAGAGCTGGAGTGGAGAATGGATGCAGAGCCCAGCCAAGCAGGACTCTAAATACATAACTAATGTTCCTTGCAGTGCAACTAGAGTCCCGGCTCATTTATTGTCTCAATAAAGCTTGTCTTTGCATCGGTTATCAGTCACACTCCTGCCTTAACTGAGTCAGGACTGCTTGGGTGGGGGGGTCGATCCCCCCCCCCACCCACCCATTATGTGTGAGTGATAAGACCCCTATCCATGCTTTCTTCCACCGAGGGTAGAAAGAGACTTGCGTGAAAGACAGCATTGGATTGTTATCACTCACACAATTGAGGGACGTCTTTGTAATTCAAAGGACAGAGATTATTGTTGAAATCTAACGGTTGCCCCTCAGACTCTTCGCTAGAGTCCATTAAACCTGTCTATAAAACTGTAAACCCAACGAGCGGTGGAAAATGGACGAAACACATTCAACTTGTCATCAACTACGCTAATCGCATCCCACAGAACCCCTCAAGGATGTCACAAGTTATTTTTGGGTCAGTCAGAACCCCAACCCTCTTAACCTGCTTCTCCTATTCCTGTTAGAGGCTAGAGTAGACGGTACCCTTTCTTATTTGGACCCGGGGGTACCGATCTCAATGCCCATTTCAACGACCCTCCCAAAAAACTATTTTCAGATGCTTAGGAGAAACCAGATATTTGAAGGAAATGTAAGTACCCTGGTATAAAGCAAAAATCTTATAGACGCAAACCCATATGCTTCATCTTTTCATCACAGAGAACATGATTATTTCTGTAAATCCAACAGGCATACCACATCTGAATGTCCCCGTGCAAAAATCCATGTATTAGTTGAAATGTCTGAATGCCTTAGTGCTGTTGTCGCACACGTCATGTCATAATGAGTGGTGTTCCGTTTCCCTGGTGATGATTTCAGTCCCTTGGTTTTCTCTGTTGAAGCTCCACAGCCTTTTTTTTTTTTTTACAGTCTTCTCAGACTGTAGGTAAAGCACGGCATGGAAATTGAGATTGGCTCTTTTATACGAATATTTATCAGGAGCTGTTTTACAATATTTATGTGTTAAGAGGCAGCATAAACCCACGTTAAATAAAATTCACCGTGGCATTTTTATACTTTTGCCGGGTTCCTTGAGTATCATGACAGCAAAAGTGCTCCCATTGTATCCTTCACTGCCACTGTTTCCTATGTCCTCCTTCTATCACACTTCTGATTTGTCAAAATAAATGCATAATCACATTTCTATCTCTGGATTGAAAACATCTGAATAAGGGGGAAGAATATTACATTTTTGCCATGTGTAGGATAATGAAGCCTGATTAGTCATTGTGATAATAGATTAGAAAGTGCCTTTAAAAATTAAATGAATAATTTGAGAAAACACTTGACATCTGAGCAGCATAAAGTAATGAAGAATCGCTTGTGAATAAATCCAAAAGAGCATGAGTGGTTCACGGTGTTGGTTACTCACAAAGTACAAAAGTCAAGGATAAACATTAATAATACATTTTCATGGCTGACCTACACTTTCCTGATGTTTAAATGTTAGCATTTAATCCCTCTATTCTTAATCTTTTAATCAAAGTATCAGATTTTCATGTGCCTGACAAACTGTAAGCCCTATTCAACTACTTTAATCATTTGTGGCAGGGAATAATGAAGGAATTCGGACTCCCTTAATCTATATTTATTTTTCTTGCTTTAATTACCGAATCACAGAAGTTGAATTGGTTGAATACTATGTGATTTCTCAGCTGACGGACAAAAAAAAATTGTATCGAAAGATCACCAGAGAGCCAGAATAGGTGGCCTCTGCTCTTCTTTCCTGCACCCACAAGGAAAATCACACCAATGGATTATCTATGATGACAAAAGTTATGATCAATAATTATCCATGTTATTTATAATTTTCAGTTCCTTTGGTTTTGGTCAGTGTGACTTCTAAGTATGTGCAACTGTGTGAATCTGATCAGGGCGTGTTTAAGTAAAGCTCCCATGAATAACTAAAGATATAATAAAACCTGTAGTGATGCATAAATAAGGCTGTGCCCTCACAGCAAAGTATTCACAAAGAACAAATAGCTTGAAATTATAAAACACTAACTAGATTTGAAGAAAACCTGTCATAAGCTGCCTTACACATAGCAACAATGATTAAGCTCTTATCTTCTTTGGGGACTGTACAGAGTTGAATTATTATTCATGCTGTATTGCTGTTTTGCTTAATTGGAATTTGTTTAGCGAGCTTTATAAGGCAGCAAACGGGGAATAAACAGATTTATGGGGAGCTCTGCCAAGCAAAAGGTTATGCATAATTTAAGGCGGATTAGTTTGGATGTAGAGGTCAATAAGGCTAAATAGACAAGAATCATCGACATCAAGGAAGTAGAAGGGGTATTTTGGGGGCCTGAGTCTCCAGCAGCTTTTCTCACTCTGTAAAAAGACGCTTCGTGCATCTAGGTGCCTGAATGAATGCGCATTAACGCACATATTGCTCATACATCAATACATATATCAGCATCTAACGGAAGCCACGCAACACTATCTAATTATATCACCGTGTTTATTTCTGGTTTCACCCTGCAGGCAATGTTCTACTTAACTCTAAGTATGTTTCTATGTCATTTATCATCAGCTTCACCTTCATTACTATTGCCCACATCACAATCACAACTTCCATCCCATCCCATCATCACGGCGCAATCGTATCCTGTCCGTTCGTCACATCTTCTTGCCTTGCCTTCTACATCGTTCATCAGGCTGATAATGGCACTCTAAGCAAACCGTACATTTCTGTCATCTTTTCCCTCATATGACAAATTGTTCGGTCCTCGTTCATAGAATGCGGCCGGTGAAATGAACAGAGGGTCTGAAACCCTGGAAATAAACAAATGAATGAATAATAGTAAAAAAAAAAAAAAAAATCTTAATGATAAACATAGGATGGAACTGGTTATTAACTTTTCTTCCTTTTGTTACGATCTGAAATGTCAAAGCTCAAAATGCTCGTAAGTGGAAATGACAGACAATACAGAGAATAGATTTTAAGTGTATCAGACAAAGCTAATGTGTTTTCCTCGTACTATCTGTGCCGTGTCACCGCTAAGCCTTCTCGACCCCATTTAAGGCTAACACATCGACGGCGACAAGTGTTTCTTATTCTCCTTGGATTATTTTCAACACAACATAAATCCCATGAATTTACTGTTCTTTTAAGGTTATTTTCCTCCAGACGTGGTCACATATGCGCGGAAAAAGTAGTTCTCATTTGCTACCGCAGCAAAACCGTCCGCCTCAGGGACGAGTGAAGGTCTCGAACTGCGTTTTCAGACAAGAGAATAAGTACTGCTTCAAAATTGGAACTTTTCATTGAATTTATGAGTTAAAATCTTAAATTCAACAAACAGTGTTGATTAATGGATGAATATATGCATGTTTTAAGCTTTAAAGAACAGAGATGTGAGCAGATGTACATTTTTTTTACGTGGCCGTGAGCATAAATCCTTCCATACATTTTGTACAGCACTTGTGAGTATATCTGCCTTTTTATCGCTCTAATTTTCAACATTCGATAAAGTATGCACACAAAGAATTATACATTTCTGCAGTTTTACCACATCATTTACAAATCTTGATTTAGAATTTTTTTTTTTTTTTTTTTGTCTTTTGCACAATTGTGTTTTCAGTTCATATTTTGGCCTTGTGTATAATTTATACAATCCCTTAGTATATATATTTTTTTATTTTTTATTTAATTTCTTAATCAGTGTCTTCCATTTAGCTTGTTTATCATGCTGTAGTTATGCCTGCCGTCTTTTAATTTTGTCTTTATTTGATCATGTTGACCTGTCTTTGAGGCTAGCCTTTTTTTTTTTTTTAATAAACTTGAATTACTTGACTGGATATTTGAAGAGATTTTGGAAAAAAAAAAAAAGACTTCTGGCCATTTTCGTTTTTTATTCATGATGACAGAGTCATTTCTACAAGTTTCATAGATTCCCGCACAAACACTTAATAATGAGTAGAACAAAACGAGGCAATTATAATACAGAAAGTGCCACAAATATTATCTGCGGGGAATTCTGGATGTCACTGTGTGTGGTTTCCAGGTGTTAGCTTTATGTCAGGGGTGAACGTTCCCTGCTGATGTCTCGGTGTCTCAGTAGACGCTGGTGTTAAATGATCTCTTCCCCACATACTCTTGTTCACATTGACATTTCCTCCTCTGGCTAACAGAGGCCTTTGGGCTTCTTTGCATGTGTGTGTGTGTGTGTGTGTGTGTGTGTGTGTGTGTTTGCGTGCGCACGCATCTGCTCAATAAATGCATGTGTGTGCATGCACGGCTGCGTGTACCTCCACAAATCAGCGGTTGCCGTTGTCGTTCAGCTGTGGGGAAATGTCAGAGCACATCTGCGAATGAACGATATCAGCAGTACCTGGTGGCCATTACACACACAAACATGCACGCGGACACACAAACGTAGAGGCAATGAAAGCAAGCCTGGAGCAATGGCATGCCACAGTACCTGCCAGTTAGGCACCGCTGTGGCACCTTGCATAAATAATAGGCGAGAAAAGGAGGCTGTAGCTGGAAGCTGTAAAGTGGCAACTGGACTTGAACAGCTGAACACCGGGGTACAAAAGAAGTCTTGTTACGGTGATTCATGATTCTCTGGTTTTTGTGCAGGTAGTTTTTCCCCAGACATGAACTACCCACCTTTCATCAGTGAATTTAGCCTCTCGGGATTTTTATTTTTCTGTTTGTCAGACTGATGTTGAAGGGCTCATAACAAGGTACATGAGTGTGCTGTTCTTATTACTTTATATAGTTTTCTGTTATTATTTTTTGTGTGTGTGTGTGTGTTTTTTTTTCTGTGTTTGAGGTTAACCTTGCCATGGCATTAAGGGCCCAAGTGCTGCTGATGTTGATGAGATGCCCGATTTCAATTTTATATTTCCAAGATGGGCTCCAGTGCCACACTGTGGTAAAGTCAGAAATCCCAAATACAGGTCATCAAATTTCTTCATTCAAAGATGAGGGGGTCAAAAAAAGAACCTTGAAAGTATGTAGGCACACACACACACACACACACACACACACACACACACGCACGCATCCACACATGTGGTGCACTTCCATCCCCATTCCCTAACATTAACTGCGAAAAGGGAAAGAGATAGTATGGTCTGTCCAATTTTTGCTGCTGTTTAAAGTCAGAAATATTTAATGGTTCTTGGAGACTTGTTGAAGTTTCTATTCCTGATTATTTCCGATAAGAGAGAGAGAGAGAGAAAGTCCATAAGCGAAAAATTTCCTTGACGTTCAAAAATTTGATATGCTTTACAATCCATGCAAAATGTCTACTCAACTGTCCAGTGGACCTCCTGACAGCTTTCCGCTCTCTGTTTCCTGTTGTCGTGACTTTGCAATAAGAGTGACAATGTTTTCTTTTTATGTGTTTATTTATTTAGCAACTTATTCATTTATTTACTTATTCATTATTTTTACAGATGGGAATGGTCCTCCACAGGAAGAAATAGAGAAACGGTTTTGGATGCTATTTTTTTTTTATTTAGTTATTTAAATGACAGCAACAATGAGGCAAAGAAATACCAGTCACAAGTGACCATGAGAGCCACCAAGGAAAATGCACTTGGTGATTTTAGTGTTAAAAATATATTAAAAAAATGAAATTATATGGCTCTCGATTTTAGGCTTCCAAGTCAAAGAAGGAAACACTAAATAAAAACTTTTCAGCACTCCACAATAGCAATTTGATAAATAAATGCAGATGAACAATGCAATTCCTGATTATTATAATTCTCTCAAGGCTTCTCAAAGTCTGGCCTTAATTTCTTCACTTGCAGACTTTGGGGGACTCAGATAACTCAGGAACCCACGCGAACTAACAGAGCATTTCCATTCAACCCAATTGCTGCAGACCAGAGCTCAACCCAAGCAATTATTTTCAGGTATTGGTCACTTCCCACAGTCCCTCAGAACTGGAGAAGCTTCTCAGATGAGAGGTTAAACATCTTCAAGGAAAGAAACGATGTCTGCTTGACACGATAAGATACAGCAACCATTGACAATGGCCTAGATGACTGGAAACCCTCATAATTGCATTATTCAAACCGTTTTAGAAATACATAAATATATATATGTATTTGTATATGTATATGTAGAAACCTCGTATATATATATATATATATATATATATTTATATAAACCTCTCTCTCTCAAAAAAAATATATATGTATATATATATATTTTTTCTTAATTTATTTATTTATTTATTTTTTCCGCTGGGAGGTCAAAGACATTTCCACAACAGGTTGAAAAGGGACTTTCACAGTAAAAGTCTCATTAAGAAAATAATGCTGTTTATGCATTAAGCACCCCAGAGGGCTTTTTGGTGAGAAACGGAAAAAAAAAATGGTAATGTAACTCTAGCAGAGTTTTGCAAATATGCTGAACAAACAGGAATTGGTATTGTGGTAATTGCCATACTGCAACCCTAACAGGGTTTAACCTGTGAGCGTCTCAACACTGAAATCCTCAAGTGGATAATATGGTCACCGGACAATCGAGCGAGTGATTCGGCCAAAAATAAAAATCTACTTTATAGTAGTCTTCCTGCAATCAGCTGCACAAGCAGTTACAATCAGCATATACAGTATCTTTTTGTGCTCATTTTTAGCCCTAGTTTGCAGTGAACCGGTGTGTTTGTGAGCCTGAAAACAATTTGTACAACAAACAGAATGACGGTTGGCTGAGGTGTGACCCAAAATAAGGTAGCCTGAACCAGCTCAGTTTAATAGGAGACACTAACAAGTTTTCTGTGATCGAAAAACAGGATTGTGTTGCAGCACTGATCAGTCCAGTGAAGTCCACTATAAATAACCTCCCCCTTCCCGCCTGGTATGTGGTGTAGGGTGTAGAGACCTCGTTACACCGAACTCACCGCGTTTTACATGTTATGTACGTGGCTGGGCATCTGCCAGGTTTAAGGGGAAATCAGGTTGTTGCAACTTTCATCTGCTGCCCTGTTTCCTTGGCAACTACTTTGTTCTCTCTCCTCAACCCGCCTGTTCATTTGTCGTTCTGCAGAACAGTCTGGGCTTCACACCTGGAAACACCTGTCTGAAATTTAGGTCCGTGGTTCGCTCCAGAACCCGGTGCCTCGCTGCGCCTCAGCAGATGCAATTTAGAAGTTGACTGTAGTTTCCTTCTTCTATTAAGCATGATGCTGTTTTATTGTTTAGGCAATGAATCCACAAATGCGCAGGACATTTCTTGTGGCTATTCCCCCCAAAATAATCATACAAAATAATCAAAAGTTGTTCAGCAATCCTTTTGTCCAAATGAAAGGCTCCTCATTCACTTTTAATTGGTTAATTACAGCCGATCCAAAGGTTATAAAAGTAAGGCGATTATCTTTTTCAAGAATATGATGCTTATAATTTAAAAAATGATTCAAAATGTAATTTCCAATAACTGAGTCTGCTTTCACTGGTGGAAATTTGTAACACACACACACACACACTCAAACACATTGACATTATCATAGGAAATGTCAGTCAGCATGCCTCCTCATTATTTCTGCTTCTTGAAGTTTTAGAAGTGCTGAGAAGCTGTTTGGGACCAAAAAAAAAAAGCCCTACACTACAAAATAGAAAAAAGTAAAAAAAAAAAAAAAAAAAAAACTTTGGAGCTTTGCAGCGTCTGGTCTGCAGATCCCATCACGCCATCCGAACATTTGGAACAGTTTAATGGAAATGAATCAACAAAAGAGACTGGGAAGGTGGGCAAGGTAAAAGAAGGAAAAGAATGAAAAGGGAGCAGATATATGAGTACGAAGAGAAATAATAGTAGTCATAAAGAAGAGAGAGACAAGGGAAAAACAAGCCTAAAGAAAATGAGCTGAGCAGAGTAGAAGGAGACAAAAAAAAGAGCTTATGGCTAATTACAAAGCACTGGGATTCATTTCTTTGCATTTGGGTTTTCTGCTCTATTCCACCGAGCTCCCCACTAAATTCCTGACAGGCTTGATTCAAGTTTAGGGACTGTCTGTCTGCCATGGCAGGTCAGATTGTACAGTTAATTATCCAGATAGCAGATCCACTGTTAAAGCAGACATGGGAGGAGGGATTTCCACCATGAAAGCAAAATCTTAGAGTCTTAATGGCACTCAGTTGGGCTGTTTTCAAGCCTGTCTTTTGTTTGACTTTGTTGCTTGACATGTCAGCAAATAGATTACTCTCTCTCTCTTTCTCGTTCCCTCTCTCTCTCTGTGATGAATATATCAACACTGCATATACTGCAGTACATTTGCAGCATGAGAGGCCGAATGTTTTCCCCACCCTTGCTTTACAGTTTTCAGATTTGCTCTCCATATGTCTGGTTCTCAGTCATCCAAGTCATGGGGAATTCTTGTGGAAATGTTCTTGTTGTGGCAAATGGACTTGAATGTATTCACTTGAAGATGTTTCACCCCTCATCTGAGAGGCGTCTTCAGTTCCAATGACATGTGGGGAGCTTCTAGGTCTAGATTATGGTGGCTTGTTGTGTAAATTTAAGATTTAATTGCCAGAAACTCGGTCTAACTAATGGGTGTCAAAACAGAAAAACCATATCTGAACAGAGGGGGCCTCAGACACAACTTTTCACAAACGTATAACGCCGTACTGGGATCAATACCACGACAGATTTTTACTCCAGACCCATCTGCTCCCTTTCAAACAACCAGGAAAGATTCACCACCAGAACCAGCCCCTGGTAACTTCCACATGTGATCCAACAGGTTTCACATTCCAATCCAGGTAATTGAACAATTTTTGTTTATTTGTCCCCAACGAACGACACGCCATTTGCATAACAACACAACAACATTTACATCACAAGCTCACCATAACCAAGAGCCACCCAAAACCAAGTTCAGTCGCCGCGACAAAAAAGATTAGGACAAGAAGTCTCGACTGTAATCAAATTCAATTGTCCTGTTCTCTGAAGTTAATAACGTTTTTGATGGCGAATCATTTTCAGATTGTAATCACAGACTGAATATAATGCCTATAGATTGTAATTAGAACATGTCTGATATATCAGTCTGACAATTTGGGTTTTTCACCTATAAATTGTAATTAATGCATTGTTTGCAGCGCCCCTGTGGGCACCAACATCATTAGACCCTGATATGTCATCGATTGAAGGTTGTGACCAATGTCAGTCGTTGCCAAGGATTGCATGTCGAATACTAAAGACAGCTGATGTTTATTGCGTGCAAATGTCAGGATGCTGAAGCTACCTCATCAAAATCAAACCATGCTAACGACGGAAACTTTTATTCTTGGTCAGTATTCTGTTGGTTTTACATCTGATGGTTGAATCAGACATAGACACAACAGTGTTCAAGTCCCACGCCAAATAAATATTATTTCTTATTTCGGAAAGACGTTCAAAACAACATCCTCCAGACATTGTTAAATGCTAGTCTAGAATGGTGGAGAATTTTAACAACTATCTTGTTTAAATTGGCTGTGCTTTGCTATCAAATGCCACTAAAATATCAAACTTTGAATCAGTAATAAAAATGTTAAAATGTAAGTGTCTCTTTGCAGAATAAGGAACAGTGTTTTACTATGTGAAGTATATTTTGCTCATAATGTAATAATACTCATGCCATTAAACAGGTTTGATATATTGCTTCTATTGGCTTATACTCACAAAGATTTTATTGCAATTATACTCAAGCTATACCAAGTTGGTTTCAACCCACTCCAATGAGCTGAGCCTAAACTCTTCTGCTCCACTGATGTTTTCCACAATGTGGATATTAAACGGTCCCGGACGTATAGTTCGGCTTCAATATTTTATTTGAGCTGACATCAATTGAGTGGAAAGTCCGCCACACACGAATCACCAGATCACAAACAGTTAAAGGCGCTTATCAAACGCAATGGACAACAAGACTTTTACTGTATATCCGTCCATTTGCTTTCAGATGTTCAAGTGTTTCAGATGAATTCTTTGATAAGACTACCTGCAAGTGGAGAAAAGACAAATTCACAACACTCTTGTGCAATGACGACACAGTGAATTTGCTTAAAAGGCTATTTGACTTGCCATTAGCGGATATGCGATGTCTGAGTAACACGGTGATGCATTAGAGAAAAGGTGGGCAGAAGTGCCAGCCAATTTACAAAGAGCAGAGAGTAAATGCCTCTGAGAGAGTACATGTGAGGACCTACCGGGTCACTGAGGTAAATGTCTCCCAGAAAGTAGTTTTTGCACAGAACCAAGAAGCGGTTGCACAAATAAACACAATAAAATGACCAGAATACAGTGCAAATCTGGGGAAAAAAAAATACACTCATTAACGTACAGAATCCTAACATTTTAAAAAAAATTATTTCAAAATACTTGTGTTTCCATTCTGTGAAATTTGGACCCGTATGACAAATGTGCTGTCCAACCATATCTGGTATCCAACATCTGCACCCCTTGACAAACTGCTGATTCTGCTACCTGCTCTTGCAGAATCTTATCTCTATAGTTTGTAATTATCGAGCAACATCTTATCGTGGAAACATTTCTTGTACGTGCGTTGTACTACATTTATTATTCCAGGTCTGATCTGAGATCTACTTTCTGTCTTTTTCATCTGCTTTCATGCTATCTCCCTCGTTTTCTTTCCTCTCCCTGCAGCCTCCCCCCCCCCTCTCTCTCTTGAGGCTCCATCTTTCTCCTGCCATCTCTGGCTTGGCATTGCAAGAGAGGGATTTTATTAGGCCAAGATGCTGGCTGTTGACGTGAGTGTGAGCTTCCATTTGGTTGGAAGATAAGTGTCCCATGGAGGGTGTAATAATGTTCCCTTCCTCTCCATCTCTTATCTCAACTGATGAAATGTTCCTTTACACATATGTACCTCCAAAGTCGTGTGCGCTTTGCCCCGTGCACGTTGGCGTGTAAGGGTGTGCAGAAGGATTTTATTTTTCTAATTTTTTTTTTGTCCTTGTTAACTCTTATGAGTTGCAACATACGCCACAACGCTCACAACGGAGTAGCGATGTTATGTTTGGATATGAGTGTAGTGTCCAAGTCGTCCGACGAGTTCGTGAAGGAGTTAAATTAGTGGTGTTTTTCAAAAATTGACTTTATCCCAATGAATCTGTGCTGGTTCTGAAGTACACGCAAATGCAATGGTTCACATTAATTACATTAGTCAATTGAATATTTTGATTTGTTTTCTCCTTGTATGTATGATACTACAAGTTATAGGAAAGTGATTTTGAGAATCTTAGGGCTAGTACTTCTTTGCATGGTTTCCCAACACATTGTAACACATGTAGAGTTAAATACCTTAGAGACTTGTAAAGATTAGGTCATTTAATGAGAATTTTGATCCATGAAACGCAACAGTGAGACGGAGGGTAGTTCATGCTTTGTGGAATGTGTAGAAGCTTACTCTGGACTAGTTGGGTCATTCTTTATATATTCCTGATACCCGCACTGATTACAGCAGAGGTGTTAATTCGAGAGGGTATTCGAATTATTTCCCAAGTCGATTTAGGCTGAATATTAGGTCATGCTATAACAAGCAGGAATGAAATCATTTACATGTGTCTCAATATAAAATCTGACTGTCATTTTAAAAATATTATTTTCTGGAAAAAGCCTAATATCAGCCCTGTTATGATGTTCCTTTCAGCACTAATTTGGGCCTCTTAATGTGCAGTGAAACCTAAAGAATCCATTAATATTGGCCTGATGATAAGCGTCCCATGGAGGGTGAAATAATGTTCTCTCCCTCTCAACCTCAATTTTTTAATTATAATTAAGAATGTACAGTACAAGCCACAGAATCAGCTAAACGTCACTGTATCAAGTACAATTGTAATGTTACTATCTATGACCACTACATGCCATATTTTCTCACCATACATTTATTTGTAATGCTTTATCAGTGTAAAAATCCAGATGACAGTTGTCAATACTTTACATTGAAATAAAATGTGGCAACATTTGGTGCCTGATTGGATCCGATATTGAATGGCATCGGAATTGGATGGCAACGAACCACCTAAAGCTCAACCTAGACAAGACTGAGCTGCTCTTTCTCCCGGGGGAAATGTTGTCTGCACAGAGACCTGGCCATCACCATTGACAACACCGTGTTAAGGCGAACCACAACTGCAAGAAATCTGAATGTGGTCCTAGACAACCAACTGTCATTCTCAGCGAACGTGGCAGCAGTCACACATTCCTGCAGATTCCTCCTTTACAACATCAGGAAGATTTGCAGATTCCTCACGGAGGATACAGCACAGATACTCATCCAGGCTCTAGTCATCTGTCGTTTGGACTATTGCAACTCCCTCCTTGCCGGAGCCCCAGCGGTGACCATCAGGTCTCTGGAGCTTATTCAGAAAGCAGCATCCCGCCTGGTGTTCAATCGTCCCAAATTGTACCACACAACTCCCCTTCTTGTGTCCAAACACTGGCTACCGGTAGCCGCCCGCATCAAGTTCAAGTCCCTGGTGCTTGCCTACTGGGCAGTGAATGGGACAGCCCCGTCTTATCTTCAGGATATGGTCAAGCCACATGTCCCTACCCGTCCCCTCCGATCTGCCACCTCCGGGCGACCGTCCACCCCATCACTCCGAGCTCCCGGCTGCCGATGGAACTGGTCTCGGCTCCTCAGTGGTGGAACGAACTCCCGAAAAAGGTCAGAACATCTTTCACCGTGAACTGAAAGCATACCTCTTCACCAAGCGTTACCCTACTAATCGCACTTATCCCCCACCCCCCCCGCCAAAAAAAAAAAAAAAAAAAAGGATGAAATTAATGTATTTTTGTGCATGGTTCTGAGGTAGCTATTTGGTTGAGTGGTCACTTCTGACCTCTGATTACTGGTACTTTGGATCTTCGGTGACTGAATTGCACTTCTTGTAAGTCGCTTTGGATAAAAGCGTCTGCCAAATGACCGTAATGTCATGTAAATGTAATGTAATGAATGTATTGGAATTCATTCTCACAGAAAACAAGTTGGTGCGAACTGGAAAATGGTTTCTGTGGCTACCTATTGTAATAGTTCTGTGCTATGGTTGTATATAAGGTTTAGTAGAAGACAGGTTTGTCAGAGATGATTTGCTGTTGTTCTTATGTGAATAGACCTGCAACAAAGAGCTCACAACTTGCATTGGTTAATGTAAATTCGGGAGGGTGAAAAGGCCTTGCGTGGTTCAGTTAGGAGAGCAGGCATCCCTTCATTCAGAGGGTTGGCGGTTGAATCCCCGGCACCTCCAATGTGCGCCCCAAAGTGTTCTTAGGCAGCTCTGCCACCTTATATCTGAATTTAGTCCAGCCTATATAAGTGAAGACCATTTATGTTTGTAAAAACAAAGTAAAATTTTCGTGTGTTTCCAATGTCTTCTGCTCTGGCGCTTCTACTTTTCAATCCCCTTAGGTTTTTTTGAGAAATGCCATTTCCAAACTACTATTGTTCACAGCGTCCCCATCAAATATAATTATCTGGGTTGTCTTGCATGTCTCAAACTCCACAGCTTATTGCAGCAGTAAGTTCGAAATTGATTTGAAATATAGTTATTTATCATTTGTAAAATGTATCAATGGATTTAACACTGGTTTAATAAAGTTAATTAATTAAGTAATTGATTAACACTTCTATTTTACCTTATAAACACCCCATTGTGGTGTAGTCAGACTGCTGATTTTCTAATGGCAAGAATGCAACGGGTTGTTTTAATGCTGTCAGTAAGAATAAATTATTGTCATAGATATGTAATGATGTGTTACAATTCATGGCATTTGTGTACCGGTACATGTAAAAAAAAAGACAAGAGGCATAAAATATATCCCTTTGGAATGCCTCAAGGGGATTCTCACAGTTTAATATACCATCTGTTGTTCCTTAATTGGCTTAATAGGTAAACTGCATGGCAGGGCGGTTTTAAAATACATATTAAAGAAACACATACATTTGCAGCAAACCCAATAAAGTAAGAACTTTTTTCAGAAAAACATCAAATTCCTTTCAAATCTGTTTCAGCTTGTTGAAATTACTTTGCTCCCTACTAATGGGACTACACAAGCAAAAATATTAAATCAAGGTGTATTTCTGATGTGTTTGAGTGTCGGAAGCCTAAAGGCGAAAAAATGTAGTGCCGAGTAATTTAACCTGAGATACAGCTCAGCAGACGCAAGGTAATAATCTCAAGCACTGCTCACGGTGCTGTCGGTATTCATCATTCTCTCTTGATGTAGCCGTGTAAGAAAACGCCCAATTTTTACATATTTTACGATGAGTGAAATGCTAGATGGACAGATGTTTATGGCAGACAGATAGCATGAGCTCCACAACTTGCTGATGATCTACCGGTGGATGTCTGACAGCTCCTGAAGGTGCCCTCATGCCAAATTTATTGTTAACACATTGAAGATACTTTCCGTGACTTGAAGAAGCAACCCTGCTGTGAAGTCTATGGGAAGAAAATCAAAAATGCATACTTAATATTTTCAGCTTCATACATAAGAGATTATATTCTTCTTCTTTTATATATATATATATATTTTTTTTTTTTTTTTTTTTATATTTAGGAGGGGTGGTTTAAATCATACATCAGAATAAATATGCATTTTTTTTTTTTTAACATTTGCTTCCATCAAGTTGATTATATTGCATTGGATATATATTATATTGAGTTGAATATATCGAGATATGAAATCACCTCTCTGTATAATTTTCCCTTTACAGCTTTGTTGGCCTGATATCAGAGAAAGTTTTTATGGGATTTTGTGTAGCATTTTTCATATGATACTCTTGTACCCATTTTCTGTTTGACTGATTTTTTTAGTATAAACAGGACACACATAGGCATTGGTTATCAATACAAATGATTCATCAAACATCATCTGAATTAAAAGAATACATTAATACTGGAGAGCTGCACTAAAAGCGGAAAATACTGAATTCAGTACAAGTAAATGTCATGTGTTCAAGCCTGGGGCTTTTTTGGGGGAAAACTACTAACTGAAGTCGAGAACAGAAATGGGGCAGGTCATGTCGCGGGAAACAAAGAAAGAACATTGGAACAAGTTACGAATTTTAAAAGCATAATTTTCCAAGATTTTATAAAAACAGCAATGACTAACTGATTGCAGCGTGTTTTGACAATCTAACGTATAAGAACGATTTTGAAAAATGTATGATTGTGTTCAGAAAATATTCAAAAAGGAATTTACTGTAAACCCGCTTGATGCTATTTTTTGAAAATTTATTTACCTGGTTGATCACACTTCTCACCATCTCTGCATCTCTCTGATTCCCTCCATCTTCCTCTCATCTGTCACTGTCACACCTGCTTTCCTATCTCTCAATTGTGTTTTCACTTCATTGCTCTTCGTCTACCTGAATTTCTTTTCCCCATCTCTCCCGATCATGCATGCAACTCTGTCTTTTCCACCGTCGTTTTTTCTCGACCGTTTATATGTATTTCGACTTTTTTCTTTCTCTACATATGCCCTTTTCCATCATTTTCACTCAGGTTGGTTGAACCTCCGCCCCTGTCTGTCTCCCTCCATTTTTCATAACATAAACCACTATCTCTCTATTTTAATCTTTACATCCATCTCTCAATCATTTTTCTTCATTGACAAATAGACTTTTTTTTTTTTTTTCCTCATCCAGTTAATCGCTGTCCCTATTTCTACCTTCTCTCCAGCTGGTATTGTGCGGAAAAAGCAGTGGTGTGAGATGGTGCCATGTTTGGAGGATGAAGGCTGCGACCTGTTAGTCAATAAATCTGGCTGGACTTGTACACAGCCCGGAGGCCGAGTCAAAACCACCACGGTGAGTTCAGGTTCTATTTTAACTACAATTGGTGGATGTGTGCTAAATGTGTGCACACCCACTGCTCCAATGGACCAGACAGCCTGGCAGCGATGTGTGTAGCATTTGGATGGAAAAACAGTGGTAAATCTGAAAAAAAAACAAAAACAAAACCCACACATTCATGTAATGTCTGTATTTAACATCATAAATTTAACACCTTGTTTGCTACACATGGCCAGTTGTGTTGAATGAAACATTTAAAAATGCGAAATCCTAATGATGTAACCGAAGAATTTGTATGAGATTATATTAAGATAGGATCTCAATTTAATCACAGTATATAGTTACTGATAGGAAAGAAGAAATGCCTTGTTCATTGCATAAATTAAAAATAAACATGGTGAAGTAAATAATATTATTGATTATATTAATCAATTAGTATTAAACTGTTCAAAACACAAGAGGCTAGAGCAAAACTTTTAATTACTATTGAGGTCAGAATAGTCCATGACAAGTTAAATATGCCCGTAATATCTATAAATTCAGGATAGCTAATATAAGCCAACATTATCAGACTTAACATGGGTTTTATAATGGGTATATCATTATCATCCTAATTTTACAATAACATATCGATGCAAGTGACAGATGCATGGTGAACATGTTGTAAGCCACCAGTGGCCTTACCTATATACATTTCAAACATAAAAGTTGAATACCTTTTTTTAGATTCTGAACTTTGTCACAGCGAAGGAAACCCCAAGTTCAATGTAACAATCTAATTTAATTTTATTTTTTTACACTTTCAAACTGCAACGAACATACGTATATTATAATGAAGTAGGACAGAGCTGCCAGAGCTCTTTGGCGATACCAAGAGATGTAATGGCTAATTTCCTACTGAAAAATTGCACACATAAATAAATAATGACAATAATAATAATAAAAACTAAACGCAGATAATTGATTTAACTAAATGTTTCAGCAAATTTTAAGTATCCCGGTATATCCCCTATATCACTTAACTTATAATGCTTATCCTTGAATTAATGTATTATCCAGTGCTAAATATCAATGTGTATCCTAATTATTTATACAACATTTTGGTATGTCTGGGTCTTTGAAGTCCTACATACATTTTTAATTTGCATAATAAAAAACAAAAATGAATCAGGCTAAGCAAACTTCCCTGCATTGCTGTACCTCTCAGGTCAGTTACTATCCTAATCATTGGGTTCTTCAACCCTTTACATCAATGTCCACTTGGTCAACCACAAATTAATTAATTCCGCCTTAATGAAATCCTGTATTCATTTCACGAAGCTCTGGAAAATGTTCCCTTCCTCGCTTTTCATCCTCAGCTCATCTTAACAAACCGCGTATGATTTGTCTAAATGCCTCGTCGCAGGCCATTATCTTGAATTAGAGATGCTCTTAAGGTTAATGATTGCAGCACTTTGGGAGCCTCCGTTTGCATTTGCTAAGATGTCCCCTGTCTGTTCATTCACCTTCTGATCATCTTTTAACCTCCAACTCCTCCTCTATTGCGATACTCACCAACAAACAAATATTTGTTTGTTCCATCGTGCACTATTCTCCACCGTTCCCCTCAATGTCAACATAACAAGAAGCATACACACTATGTCTAATTGGCCCTCCATGTATAGTCTATAATGCTCACACATCACAGCTGCCCTATCTGTGAATGTCAGTGGCTGAACACCAAGGGCTGCTGGGGCATCATTAATGCATCCGTCATGTTTTAGTCATCTGCTGACTAACTTGTTTATGCCTTCCTGCTGAATACATATCAGATTCCCGTGCTGATTGCTGAACTCAGACGATGTAGTCTGTTATTAGTCAGCTCCAATCCCTGTGCTCTTGCTTTGTTGTGAGTTGAGTGTGTCGCTCACAGCCCCGACACAAATCCGATTCCACCTGGAAGTGGAGACTGAGGTGACAGCCGTTATGTTCAACCCAACAATGTAATTTATTATCTGGGCAGGCAGATAGCCCACACACAAGCGCGCACACACACACACACACACACAAAGAGAGAGAGTCATAAGTAACATGTAGGTGCATTCATTAGTTATATTTATGACAGATATAAGACCAAGTTTATGTGTGTGCTTGTGTGTATCCATGCGTGTATGAGGGTGTATGCATGGGGAATATGCAGGTCGCGGGCAGGTGCAAGATGGTCACTGAGTGGTTTGAAGGATAAAAGATCCAGCATGTGTGCTCTTTTCACATGTGTTATGTTCTCACTGATGGGTGTGTGTGTGTGTGCGTCTTCGACCATTTGCATATTCAGAACGGCGAGTTTGTCTCCGGAATTCCCAACGACAGGGCGTTTTGTTTGTTTTGGCCTACTTGTAAATTTCCTATCCTGTTTACGATGTCGGTAAAACTACCTCCCAGCGGTTCACGCTGGCAATATGTGGTACGTGACAGGTAGTTCTTGCTAGCTTCATCCGCCACTTCAAGCTTTGTGACCGCTAGTCAAATGGGTGGATGGCTATCTACACCCATCTGTGCCAGCACGCGTGCACGTTTAAGCAGCTTTGATTGTCAGGGATTCCAGTAACTGGCAACAAGCCGACCCTGGCCCCATTGTCTAAAATACATTAATTTATTTGATGGATTTGCCGGCCTCATGTGATTTCAGCCATTAATCTCAGGTAAACCCAGAAATCACGAAGGACAGAAATTCGGACCGAGGTAGGTAACCTAAAATCGCTTTGAATCTCTCAAAGGTTAAGGCTGTTATGCAAAAAAATTACATAAAGCCCCTGTTAGCCGGCAGTCTCTCGGGAGAATCACGGGCAAAAGGAAAAACAATTTAGTCAATTTTTGGTGAACAAATGGCTCATTCCCTAAGGGTTTTCATGATAAAGCCCAAAGTGCATCCGCTCCAGTGTTGCCTAAGGTGGACTGTTGACTGTGCACAGTCCACTGAACATGTCCAACCTGTCCATCAGGTGTTTGTGTGGG
This sequence comes from Fistularia commersonii, assembly GCF_037954325.1. Lineage (NCBI taxonomy): Eukaryota > Metazoa > Chordata > Actinopteri > Syngnathiformes > Fistulariidae > Fistularia > Fistularia commersonii. The sequence goes on from NC_141288.1 coordinate 15,804,213, forward strand.
GACATCAGTGCAGACAAACAGGCATATCCCCACGGGCATATGACTAAGGCAAGTCAATCTGACTCAACCCCATAAAAGGCTATTTTAGACAAGTGTCAGGAAGCAGTTCGCATGAATTGGTCAAATGTTTAAGAGTTTGTGTTTTCTTTGTTGAACAGAGTGGGTTTGCTGTTCAGGATGACACCGCCGACCTTTTCTCTACCTTTCGCCTCAGTTGGCAGCGTGGTTTGTTATGATTGCAGAGGCAGATTAGATGCATCCCCTGAAAGGAATGCTAGTCCTCAGCAGCAGCTTGATGTGCTTCTGTACTGAGATAACTTAATCATATTTGTTTTCTATTCCAATACTTTTCGAATCCGTGGCCTATCTTGCCGTTTTATTATCTCCCACTCTACATGTCCATCATTTATATTCTCTCGTGCCATCTTTCCAGATGCATTTGTCTTGTTCTGACCCTGCATTGAGAGCACATGTTGTGTCTGTCAATAAAAACACAATATGGATTTTTGCAAGACCAGCTCGAGAACAAACACACGAAGATTGATATGTGCTTCGCTTATTACTGACAGCGACGTTTTGAGGTTACTTTCATTATCAGACCTCGACTGCAATTGAAAAGGACAAATAGCCAGTCAAGCTACACTGGTGAATGTTATAACCATATCATATAATTTATTACCATATCGAGGCTCCTTCTACAGGACTGACCTAACAGAAAATGGAATTCTTAGGATGAGCCATATCGAGCTCAAGGACTGTAAATGAGCTCCTTGAGTCCACTTAACTATATTAATGAAACAATAAAAAGTCTTGGGACACTTAGTTTCATGTCCATCAGTCGACACTTCATTTTCCGTCTGTTTTACCTTGGTTCATAAAAAATGATGGCTGCCAAATGTATGAGTTTTGACAACCCACACGCACATAAAAATGATAATCGCTTGCAAAAATACTGGCAGGAAATGTCCGTCAATTTATATTTGATGACCAAATGTTAACCCACGGTGAACTTATCAGGAAGAGAAGTGTTTGCGTGCGACTAGTGATAAACAATAACTGGAGCGCGAAACGAATTGATATTTATAAATTTCTTTGCAAACTGAATTATGTCTGAAGAGATTAATCGAACGTTTAACCTTTCAAATTTACATTTTCATATCTCCTACAGCCTTATTATTAGCTTTTTTTAATTTACCCACTCATTTAGCATCCCTGGCAGCCTCTCTGTGACATTTTGGGCTTTTTGGTGGGAAAGCAGAGTTAAATTATTGCAAATTAGCCATGGGAGGTAAGTAACTCTCTGACCGCTAACCTATTTCATATTACAATGACGAGGCCCCCAAAAAACTCCTTGAGAAAGGGATTATGGTTAAGATTAACCTTACACTTAAGATGTCCACTTCATATATCTAAATAATTTAAGAAGTGTTGGGAATGAAATGTATAGTGGTTATGCAATCCTGGATGCTAACGGTGTCATTTTGACGCTGTGGAAATCTGAACTGCTCCACAACATTATTACCAACATTTCAAAAATATCCTATTGTAAGTGGGTGGAAAACATGTTGATATACCTTTTAGCTATTGTATACGATTAAATAAGCAGAAGCACAGAGGGGTTACCTTTCTGCAATACCACATCTTACTGTATGATTAAAGTTTTGCCGTGTTTTTGAGATGTAAATTAATGATCCCATGACTGGGAAATTGCTTAGCAGCAGCAGCAAGGCATACAAAGACAAGACAGTGTCAAGCTAAAAATACAAGTAAAAAATAAATAAAATAAATAAACTGAAGTGTAAAAGTGTAAAGTATAATCTAAAAAAAAAAACATTTCTATATTTCCCAATAACTTTAAGTGTTATTGACCAGGAGCAGAAGCAGAAAAATACTTAAAAGAAAGACACAAAATAATAAATGACAGAGCTACAAATTATTATCCAACTCAAACTTCACTCAGAATTAGGGGATATTTTGCATGGTGGTATTTTGCTTGAGGGTATTTGCATGGTGCATTGTGTTCTGCATTCTGATTGGCTAAAAAGTCACTCCGCATCTTCTCTACCTGTGCGTCAATAACATTGCAGTTTAATGTGTACACATACGTAAAACAGCTTGCCAAATCTACATGACGTACGTGCAAATTCTCTTGCAATTTCGAGTTTCTCTAAAACCCATAATGTTGACAAAACGCTCTGGACCGACAAAAGCACCTGCGGCAGGGCCCAAAAGGCAGCGGAAGATGCTATCTATCGCAGATAAAGTTAAACTTCTGGACATGCTAAGCGAAGGTAACAGCTATGCAGCGGTAGGTCGGCATTACGGAATTAATGAATCTTCCGTTCGTTCCATAAAGAAGAAAGAAAAAAACATAAGGACAGCAGCAGCAATGTATAATAGATTATTTAATTGTATAATAATTTAAAAAAAAAATAAAGTTTCTACCTCACGGATTTTGCCTATCACAGGTTCTTTTTGGAACGTGACCCCTGCGAAAAACAAGGGTATACTGTATTCTTCTCGACACGCTTCCCTCCCTTGGTAATGCTAAATGATTTGAATATTCACAGTTACCACAGTCAAATGCTGCCATTGCCACCTTTCCAAAGGGCTGTCTTTTGGCAAAGCAAAATGTAGTCTCAGCAGTCATCTCCCATAGCTCCCTTTCTCAGTGAAAGGCTTACTGCTGTCTCTCTCCTGAGAGGGGGATGCTCTGCCTTGTGCCCTCCACCATTTTAGACTGGCAGATGAAACAGCAAGGAGCTATCTCTCTCTGCGTGTTCTGACGCAGGGAGCACGGGGAAAAAAAAGGAGGCACGGTGATTGTGCCATTAGACAAGGAAAGTGAAATCACCTCAGGTTATCTGACGGCTTTTGTGACAGTCTGTTAGATGAGCAATTCAAGAGAGAGGAAATCAGCAAGAGGTAAAAAAATGAGAGCTTGTGAGTTGGAGACACGCAAGATTTAAGACAGTCAAACAAACAGTATCATTACAATATGTGTGTTATCGGTTGACAACAATCAGGAAGCTGCTCTTGTCCTAACACCTTTCTGTGCCTGTTAAATTCAGAAAGGTCACTGCTTCCAAATGCAGCTTCTCTGTCACTCGGTAGTAATTGCATAAAACAACAACCACTGTGGGATATATATATATATTTATCTTTTTTTTTAAAAGAGGAGAGGCATTTCTACATTATTTATTCATTGAGCCTTGATTGAAGAGTGCTTTAGCTAATCACAAAACTTGAACGTGTTTATCCGGAAATTCTTTATGAATGATCTGCCTTTTGCAAATAACACCGCTGGCATTTTCACACAGGCCAGTAAACAGCGAGGGGAGGGGATTGGAGGAGATGAGATATGATTCGGGGGTTTTTGGACCGAAAAACTCTGATTGGAAAGGAAAGAATGGTCACTATAACTGTGTGTGAGAAAAGAACAAGGAGCTAAATTAACCGCAAGCGTTACTTTAATCAAAGCGTCTATATTTTATTCCAAATGTAGAGCACGATCTGTGGCCATGTAAATGGGTGGAGTCAAAGGCTATTTTTATCCAAACACAAACAGCCTTTTCCCATCAGGATGCAGTTTGCTCAAGACAATAGCCAGTCTGATCTGCATCTCCCTGCCAGCTTCAGTAGTAATTATGCATTTATACATTTGCCAGCAACAGCGTGTATTCATCCATGTATGAGAAAACTCTTTTAACTGGGGTTTGTAAGCAAGAGCCCAGATCCCGCCTCTCCTCCCCCACTACTTCTTCCTCGCTTCTCCACCTCTGTGGATCCAGCTCAGGATGGGTCTGATATGCAATCCCCAAACACTCTCACCATCACCATATCCCCCATGTGGCTCTTGGTCGGTACCAGCCTTGGTAATTGATCCCACTGGGCACTCCAAACACATACAACAGTAGGTTGAACAGAATAACCACTAAGAAGACAGCTGCTTGGCCACCCCAGACAGGCTGAGAGACAGGGGCGAAGAGACCCTGTTGCTGATAACCATTAGTTCTGTCTGCCAAATTCCCTTTTGAGGGAGCCAAGTCAGCACAATCCCAACAAATCCCTAATTTCGGGAACTCGGGGAATATATCTGGATTGTTAGCAATACACCAAAAAAGGAAGAGACAATACGATAGAGACTGACTGTCTAGGTTCTTATCAACGGTAAGGAATAATAAGGGACTGGGATTGATTTGCTAAGTGAGCAGTAATGGCGAAACTCAAATTATCCGCTGGCCAATGGGAGACTGTTGAGAGAGACAGTATTTCAGTTCATTGGGCCAACAGTGACCATCGCAAACCCTTTACACACAGCCAGAAAAGGCGACCGAAATCAAGACGCGGGAATTGATCGCTGGCTTGGTGTTTCGTTCCATTAAGCAGCCAATGAGAAATGCAAGAATGGAGTGATGTGAATACTCCACAATAAAGTCTTTGATGGCGGAAAATTATTTGTTAAATTATGTGTGTAAACTATGAATAGAAAGTCGATCGTGATTCATCTGTGCCGGACACAGGGGTCCTTTAGTGTTAGTGTTAGATGGAGAAATAAACCAACTAATGTACAATTATCAAACAATACCACACAACTGGTCTCCGATGGTGTTGCTTTAACAATTCATTTGTGTCTATTGTTTAATCACTTGTAAATACAATAACGGGCACTTAGTTAAGGTTAGAAAAACATTAACCTTTGTTATAATTGTGGAATTATAGCTCAGACATACTAGTACCAAAAGTTGTGCTACTCTCACTTGATTAAGATAACAATTTGGCTAAGTTCTCTTCCTGCATGGGTAAAGTCAACCGGCACTCCACATTTAGATTTTTTTAATCTTTCTCTTGGTTAATGCGATCATCAAGGTGCATTTCCTGAACCAACTACTGTGTTATACAGTGCTCTAGAAGACAGTGTGCTGTGAATTACGCCTGTAATCTGTTTTTAGATAAAATTATGTTGTCAGTTTATTTCATTGTTTGTGTTAAAAAATGGTTCTCATTCAATACTGCACCAGTTGTTTGGCTAACCGAAGAGCTAATTCCATTTTAACAGGGTCACTGAGGCTGGCTACCTTCTTACTGCTACTAACGTACACGATGTGCAGCCAGACATTAGAACTGAGTGGAAAAAATCAGGCCAGCAGTACAATTTAATTCAATTCACTTTATTTGTCCTTAGGGGAATGTGAAGAGGCACACAGAGTTCAAACCATAAACAATAAGAAAGAAGAACAAAAGTGAAAGCACACATAATATACTAATTTAAGATTTGTGCTTTATAATTGGGTATGGGAGGAGCAGAAGTAACTTATTATAAGAAAAAATATCACAGTTACTTTGATGGAATTTCAAAAAAATAAATCAATCTAGGTTAGGTGTGTGTGTGTGTTCGCGCATGAGTGCATGCACACACGAGTGTGTGTGTGTGGATGGTTACCCTAAAAAACAAGATATAATATCTCTGTTGTGCAACAAGGAATGACATTACAAATTAAAGGGCAGTACCAAAGAAGTAGCAATGCAGGTCGGTAAACCCAGAGAAAAGTCGTAAATAAATAACGTCAGCGACGGACTTCAATTGGTTTTAGGTCTACCGGACCATTAGTGTTTCCTACTTTTGCTGCCTCAATTATTCTTGGGAATTTAGCACCTGTACCATCAAGCACATTTGCAACTATTGGTCATTTGACTGTCTGGTTTCCGCTGGGTACTCAGCTGGCTGGGCGAAATAAACTGCGACTGTAGCTCTCCATGAATATAGCGGGACAGGAATACTATAAAATATGTACTCTTTCAACCAAAGCAGAGACCTTGATTTGCTGTTGATACGTTTAGCTTAATTGTAGTGACACTAATTGGATTATTACCACCCTATCATCAATGAGACTCACTTCCCGTGCTGGAGTATGAATTGATCTGTACTAACCCAATTAAAGTGCTTGCTGAGGAATAGCAAGCGGCAACTTCTGTGTTGCAGTTAAATCTGATTGCATGTGGCTGAGGCAGAAAGATGTGTAAAGAAAAGCAGGGGAAATACTGAACCAACGTTTTCATTCATAGAAGCAGTTAGATCTGCCTTATTTTAACAAAAGCAATCATGTTATTTCTTGAATGGGGATTCTATCATCCTGAAATTTATTTATTTATTTATCCCCCCCCCCATACATTTAATGAGCTTTTCCTCAAAGCACGTGAAGAAACAGTATAATTTGAGTGAAACTTTTAATTCCTCTCCCTTCAGCCACAGGGAATCTCAAAATCTTAAACCATAAAAAAAAAAAAAATCTCACCCACTTACTGTAAATCGTAATAATTCATCTGTATATATATTCATAACTGTGCAATATTTCATTTCATAACAGCTGCATGTGCAATATTTTTATTAATATTTTAATTTTATTTTTATATCCTTATCTTTCACCTGCTACTTAAGACACTTTATAGCCTTGACTTGTTACTTAGACACTTTATTGTTTGATTTGTATTTCTTATCACCCCCCCCCTTTTTTTTTACTGTTTATACGGTTTATACAATTTTCTTCTATTATTTATTATTGTTTTGTTTTATGTGAAACTCTGGCACAACAATTTCCTTTGGGATAAATAAAGTTGTTCTTATTATTTTTCTTATTCTTATTCTTATTCTTATTCTTAAACAAATGAAAAGAAGCATCCACCAAGAGTTGGATGGCATTGCAGTATGACCTTGAACATACAGCAGAGGTCAACAGGAAGGAGGGATTGATCAGTCCATCTCAATCCCTCTTACCTTCACCAATGTACTTTAGTCTCGCACTTTTGCTTTTTTTGTTTGGAGGATAAATACGGCACTATTATGAGCCTTCATGAATTATGGAGAGCATTTCCTCAAGCCACATTACCAGCATTAATACAAAACCTTCATTTAAGAGTTTATATCTTTCATGGTAGAAGAACTTAATTACCACCGTTTTCATTAATTGTTTCACTCCTGGTTTATTTTCCACTGTCGGTTTACCAGTTACCTTTTTTTTTTTGTTATTTATTATTTGTTCAGATATTCCTCCTACACATCCATATTTAACATTACATGCAAACTGGTGAGGAGTACAGAAAAAGAACAGATCACCCAGACAGGCACATTTTTCAGCCGTTCTCGTAACAGAAATTGAAAGTGGTGGTGGTGATGGTGTGACTGTGTCTAAATACAAATAAAGAAGAGGAAAAAAAAAAAAAAACTGCATCCTCAAAAAGGCCTTCGCGCCCTCAACCTCTCCTCCTCTCCGTCTCCTCTCCCTCTCTCCCCTCAGGCTCTATGACGCGACAAGAGTCTCCTTCATCACTCTTGCACTATGGAGAGCATTGATGACCCCCTGACAGGCAGCCAAAAACCATCTACCACCACTACCACCATCTTTGCACCACCACCACCACCACAACAGGTCCACCCACACCATGGTCCCGCAAAAGCAGGATGCCTCACAAGCAGCTACAGAGCAATAAGATCGTGGAGGCAGCAAGGTACAATCAAATCCCCTGGTTCTTGTTCTATTAAGAATCCCCTTGAAATGTGACTGAAAAATGATGATGGATTTGTACAAGATGAACAGTATTCAGAGCCAAATATAAAACTTGCTATGAAATAAAAAAAATAAAAAATAAAAAATGGCAAATTGACCATCATATTGATCTAGTGCCTGTTTAGATACTGTACACGTGTTCTCCATCTGAAACCATGTTAACTGAGATTTTAAAAAGTGGGTTATTGAATGTCTCTTTTCAGTAGTTTGTTTTTATAGGACAGAATCTGCCAATTTGGCAAAACATGCAAACAGCAAATCTTGAACAGACATGCAAGAACACATAAATCCAGATATATAATTTAAACAACCGTCTGCTTGTTTGATATCTTCATTTGGCATCCTCATTTTTTCATGAGCCCGCCAGTTCCCTGGTGTGCATTTAACCACAGAAAATCCATGTGTACAACAGTACAAGTAAAATCCATCTGTGTATTTTAAGCTTGTTTTTTGTCTTCTTTCACTGGGATCTCTTGTAAATTGTCCTTAAAGTATTGTGTCAAATGGCATAAGTGAGCTTTAAGGAAGAGAGGCACCAGGCAGACGCCAATGTTAAAACATGTTACTGGGAAATAGAGTGCAGCCACAAGGTAAATTAACGTACAGTGCAATAAAAGGGATTAGGCCAAAGTCATAAAAATGCCTACTCTCATAGAGTTTCTGAAAACCAGGCTCTTCTGTTGGTCAATGTTGTCCACTTTTATTGCTCGTGTTAAGATATGGTTTCGAGGGGGAAAAAAAAATGTCACTCTGGACAACAAGCCCTTGAAGCTATTAATAAATACTGGATGGACTTCACTCGGACATAAATACTGGGACAATTACAAAGAAAGTGTGTTGTGTAGAATATAAAGGCTTATTTTCCAAGGTGGAAGAGGAGTCTTCTACTGAACCTTTAGATTGTTCAATATACAGAATTTATAAAAAAAAGAAAGAAAATGCCAGACCACCTACAGCAAGGCTGGTTCAAGGCGGCGTTCATGGGGCATTGTTATGTCCTGCAAAGCTTCCACTGGCCTCAGTGAAATACCCGAGTATGAAAATGAATAATATATTCTTCAATCACATGAACACTATGAACTCTGTGCTTTAGTAATTACTGGATTGCTTGGTTTTGGACATATAAAATATTGAGACACAGTCAGTTTGATAGACCCTGACGTGAAGTTAATAAAGACTCCACTGTGTCTCGGAAGTGAATACCCATTGACTCTGCCCTCCCTTTGCCCTCGTGCACAACACAACTACCCCTCCACTAATACCCACAGCTCATAAATCCACGCACAGATGAAGACCATTAATCTTTTTGGTGCAAAAAAATATGGGTATACATCTGTTCAGACCTCTAAAAAGAAAATCCTAACCTTATTAAAAAGGTAGATTTACTTGAAAATATACAAACAAAGGATTTTCACCCTTTTGTCAGGTTATTATTGCAGGATGATAAACTTGGATAAATTACACATATGAAGTTATGCATCTAGTACAAAATGTATTAATACATTGATTAATAATAATAATATTTTTTTTATAATAATTAGTAATAATAATAATAATTAGTAGTTATAGAAGTGGTACTAGTTATACTTATAATGAAATGTATTATTATACCATTAATAGTAAAAGATTATTATACTAAATTATAATAAATTGTAACGATGATAAATAAATCAATTTACAATCACTTTTGATGTGTGGCTCAGTAATGAATGATTCAGATTGAATCTGGACCTTCATATCTTATTATTATTATTATTATTATTATTATTATTAATATTATCATATTATTATCATATTGTGATTATTATTAATAATTATATTATTATTATTATTATTATTATTATTATTATTATTATTATTTTGATGTGGGGTTCAGTAATGAATGATTCAGATTTAATCTAATTGTTAATTATTACCTTTAATAATACTTATTATATTATTATTATTAATAATCATCATCATAATCCTGGGAGGATTACAGTCATTCAGGTCATGATCTTTTGTTGAAAAATCTTATTTTTGGCAACCGGACTTGGTGTTTTTAGTGAATTGTTTCGCCGCTCATCTGAGAGGCTTCTATAGTTATGAAAGTTCTGCTCTCTCATCCAGAAACAGACACAGACAGTCGGAAATCAAAGAACTCTGAGCATTATTCTCAACGTTACATTTTTTAATATTTATGATTTCAATTACTTTCATGATTAAAGAGAGCATTTTCTAGGGTGGTAACCAACCAGAAAATGGTAATATGAATCCTGGGCTCTGATTCGCCCAGGGAAGATAGCAACATTCTCTGCATCACCTGCTCATAGCATACATTCAGCATCCTGCCTCGTCTGTTTCACATTGAGGTACGATTGCTACCTTTTTAAGAGTATGGGAAGTGTTCATAAGAGTATGGGAAAGTTTAATAAGAGTGTGGGGAGGGTCATAAAGCTTTAAAAATATATATAAATAATAAAATAAACTGTTGTCGCTATTTCTAAAATGTTTTTTATCGCGGCTAATCTTGGAACGTAACCCCTCGCGATAACCGAGGAACTACCATAATGAAAAAAAAAATGACAATCCATTTAAGTAATGGTTATGAATAACATATATCAATATGTATTAAAGTCTGTGCAGTGCCCTTACCCACACACACAGAGCAATATAGAACCGGACCAGAATTGAAAGATGATTTCATACAAATTCTTGGTTACAATGATATGTTGACCTATGCGACCGGTGACTCCTTCACAGACACCAAATCAGCTCTAGTCGTGTTCATGGAGAACACAAAGGTGGAGGCTCACAGCTACGCAGCATCTAGAATGTTTGGAATCCCAATTCAAGCTTCACTACAAATATAGGGTCATATTGGTTTCCTTTGTATCTGCTGCATCAAACATAAATCAGACCGATCTAGATGGGAAGTCATGAGGTCGCCGCTGAAGAAATCGTTAACCTTTTGTTCCCTCTGGGGTATTAGACCCAATGATATTGTTGCACGCCGATAATCAGCTGTATTTGCTATGATATTCTGAGGAAATGCAGTATGAAAGGTTGTGTGATGATGCAACACCTCAGACAGCTTTGAGCTCTCTATTAATGTGGGATGGGGCATGATGTCTAGACGCCTGTGCATACATGTTCATATATTCTGATCACTTTGTGTGCTCCAGGGATTTTCCAACTTCACATCATGTAATGAGCAATTTCCCGCCACATATCAGCCTGATGATCATTCCTAACCTTCAGGTTCACTGTTGAATATTCATATAACGGGGCTATTGTGCAAGTAAGTTAATGGAAAAAAAAGAATACTTGGACAAATGAGCAGAAATGAAAAAAAAAATCAAATCAGGAATCAATTAAGCAAATGAACATTTTTAAGATGAGTAATTCATATCAATCCTAGATTTCGGAGCTGCAAAGCAGATCAATTTTCTTTCATGTACCCATTCACACATTCACTGTGGGTCACCGCGTGCTGACATTTTGAAAAGAGTCAGCAAGAGTTCACACAGAGAGGAAATGTCAAAGCATGGCCATGTGTTCGCTGCATTCGGTTTCAATCCTCCAACTCCCAGCTGGGGAGTTATTTTGTATGTATTATAAATATAGTTTTCTCAGCTCCAACAGATGTGGCTCCATGCACCTTCACTTGAATGCACAGGCAAAATGCATATAAAAGCAAACATGTGCGCACATAAATGTATTCTGCATAACGTTATACTCTCAGCTGCCTAGAGACAGGAAGTCGTATGCATTGTGCAAGAAATTCATCAGTTTCCTTTCCTCCTCCTCCACCGTTGGAGACATATCGACATGTATTGAGTAGATCGGCTGCTAGCATCACAACAAGAAAAATCTGCACGAATTAGATATAAACTCAGATGTATTGAGTCCATTTCTTTCCTTTCTAGAAAACTATGACACCCCCAGAATATATCAGTCGCTCTCACAAATCTAATTCTCTTTCTGGTTTTGTTTGAACAGCCAGGCACTGTACTCAAAATGCATCCATTTGTTCAATAGCCAGGCTGGCTATGCATCCCATTCCCCTCGAATCTGAATCCCTGCATGCACACCAATGTAAAATATTCTTTTGCTGTTGTAAGATATAAAATGGAGTAATATGGCCGTTTCCTGATAAACCCAAGGTAATAATCACCTAGGGACTGTGAATTTTATTCATAGGGCAAATTCATCTCATATTCATCTGACATTCATTCCTCTTTTTAATAGAAGGCTTGCCTTTCCCTGAGATGAGATTTGTGTGTGAGATTTATGGGGAACCGTTCGCCACAGTGTGGGTGTGAGGAAGCAGGAGACCACTGGTATATGTGTACGGAGAGAGGGACATGGAGGGGATATAAGAGAATTACCATGGCAGACACAGATAGACAGATGCGGTAGTTTTCATAAAACAGACCGTTTTAATGCTTCCCTTTTGCATTGGGCTCCTTTAAAAATTTCCAAGAATTCAGTAATCCTTTCTTTCCATTTTAGCTGCGGTCTCTTCGGCGCCTGTAGTTTCAGAACATCCACCAGGGGGAACTCACTGGTTTTTACCACTCAAAGTCAAGTAGGGAGGAAGGATTTCCTCTGCTGTAACACGTTTTACCATTTAATTCATGATTTCGAAAAACACAGGCCTGAGCGGGGATCCATTAAAACGTTAAACCTCCGTTGAACCCGAGTACATTGAATGTTTTGCATTCAAAGATCATCAATATATTATTATTTTTGATGCATGCCATTACTCCCCCCCAACACCTACCCCATTCATGGCGGTTTGGTGTGTCTGTGTGAAATCACCGAGACTGCAGTATTATGAATTAAGCCTCGATGGTATTGAAGCAATTTCTGAAAGCATCAAGTTGGCTGTGTGACTGGCGGCAACCAGATGGCACGGAGGCTTCCAGATTTGTCTTCCACTTCTAGATTAATTGTTACTCAGTACCATCAGTGTGAGGTGCAGAAATTTAAAACATTGACCGGCAAAACACATCATTTGCTAGTGAGTGAGCTTTTGAGTTTTTTTTATTCTTTTCTAATTACACTGGAATAGAAAATCCGTATGATGTGCAGTTGTCATGGCAACACAGAAATTTTAAATGATTCACAAAGTTAATATTCAGAGAAAGCTGCAAAGCTGAGTAAAAATCAACATTGCTCATTTGTCTATCAAATATAAAATCATGGCTTTTGGACCTCCAACCTTTTCTGTACCAGGGACCAGTTTTATGCATGAAAATGTTTCTGCTGACCGGTTTGAGGCACGGGAGTTCCAATAATAAAAACTTTTGTCAGTACACAGAATTTAATTGTCATATTACGCTTTATATTAGGCAATTACAATATGCAATATGCAATTATTAGGCAATTACAATATGAAGTGCAGCAGTAAGACGAAGGCGGAAAGTATTGTTTTTCAAAATAAGATTCGGAAGGTCTAATTAAAAAACATTATTCGTACCAAGAAAGATCTTCTTTGCGGACCGGTACCAAGTGACCGTCCACTGCTTTAGAGGACGGGTCAGAACAAGAAAAAATAAATGAAAATCAATGTTTAGTAGCTCCTCATGTCACATGTCATGTGCTGAACAAGTAAATTAACTGAGTGCTCCTGCTAACAGCAGACTACATTAGTTCTATGTTAATTCAGTGAAAGATTGCTTTCATGTGTATTCAAATAAACATTACACATCTTCAAGAAACACATTTAACTTTATGGTTTTTAAAGATTACTCTCTGGAAATATTGCTATCGCTACATAGCGTGAAGATTTTTATGTATTTAAGCATATTGTGTATCCGCCGTATGCATTTGAGGGTTTCAAGCATGCAACCGTGTCATAGACTGTTGAAGTATTTGACATCTTATAACTGTGATAGCATGATATTGCAAGCCTGTATGAAAATATGTATATGTATTCTGCATTTTTATTAACAGTTTTCTTAAGCCATGTGTGCTGCCATTCCACTCTAATAGCCCAAAAAATGTCGGATTGGCAGCTGACAAAGAAAATACTGGCTCAATGCTGAAACGAGGATCTCATTCCTGCTCTGTTCTTCTTGATTTACAGGTCTCATAACACAGCCAGAGACAGTAAACCCTGGGAGTGACTGTTTAAAGTGGTGAGCTTTCCCCCGGTCATCGGACAAACTCACTGTAAAACACTTCCTCGTTCCTGTGACTGGGTTCTCCGGGTTCGGGACTGCTCTATCCTGCTATCGGTGGTTGGGTCAACACATTGCGTCCCAACTCCTCTCCACATCTGCCTGCTCTGTGAAATTAGCAGCTTCTCCTTCTCTGCCATGGAGGACAGGACAACCTTGAAATCCCCAAAATGGTTTTTGCCTCATCGGAATCTGTCCGTTTGGAGCTACCAGCCGCTTCGAATAAGGGATTTCGCACATTTCTCCAAGCCTCTTGAGCAGGAGTTCCAGAGCAAAGACAGGTTTGTTACAAACCAGAACCTGTCGCTTCTCGGATACCCTGGCGACACTACTAACCGAACTGAGCTCTCTCTGCTGTGAATAGGCCTTCTGCAGGAGTAAATCTCCCATATTTTTATAGACCAAAGAGCAAAACAACAAATGAGTGGACCGTCTGGCTACAACAAGCAGAGACTGTATGAACTTGTTGCTTCTGTTGCCACCAGGCAATGACTGCACCTGCAGACAGTGCATAGCAGACTGGTACAAGCAAGAACACGCGTTCCATGGCATATGTACTGTACACAATCCAAGGAGTACTTTTAAATATTTCCAGACATTTTTTTGCTCAGCCCACCACTGTATTTTGGAACTGGAGATATAGGTACTACATATGTATAACTGTGTATCAAAAAAAAAAAAAAATCGGATTTGCATTTTTTAGTAGCTATGGTTGGGACAGCTTGCAGTGATGGCTTTGGGGTAGGCCAATTACATGACAAAGAAATGATGAATATCTACAGAGAGTATATGCTGTTGAGTCTGAAAAGAAGTTTAAAAAATGTCATTAAATGTATTTTGAAAGGCCCTAAAAGTTATATATTTAACAGTTTTATATGTTGTACCTTTGTAGAGAAGCTTATTGGACTTAAATTGTGGTCACAATGGCAGTTAAGTAGAATGTGAACAAACGCTGTTGTTCTCATGACTGCTGGCTCGTAGTCCCAGGTTTTCTGTTCACACCTCAGTAACCGCTTTCTTTTCATGGTCATCTACAAGTCACTGTCTATCAAAAACCATTTATAAAAAAAAAAAAGGAAGTGACGCAATTTATTGAGGACTGATCTGCAGCCAACTGAACATTGTAAATCTATGGTAGTCAGTGGAAGCCATTGAAATCTGCTAATTTGCTATGATATTGTATTGTACACGGTGTGGAATACTGACTCATTTCCTCTCTATGGGTTTTGATCTCTTAATTTATTTTTGTGCTCGTGTTTGTTCGCACAAATCCGGCCTCTCTCCTGTGCCGACAATACAACGAGGAGAGAAAGAGAATGCAGAGAAAGCCTTGCAGACGTATTAGAGTCATTTACATTTTTTATCATGAAATATTTTAAGAATAAATTAAATACATGAAAGAAATGCCCCCTGCAAATTTAGATTTAGTCTTGGTGTTCAAAGTCATCATAGGAACCTGTTGCCACATTTATTCTGATTCCACTTTGAATGGGTATTTGTTTTTTTGGTCACAAAATAAGTGATGAGAAACCTCTTGTGTTCCTTCCCCGGCGACAAGGTGGCTTTATGAGTCTGATTTATAGCTTAAATCAACAGGAAGTCCAGTAAGAGTAAAAATATGAAATTCGATGGCCATTGGGTTCCATTGCTTGTTCAGATAGCCAGCTTTCCTTTTTCCTCGATCCTCAGACGACCGGCGGGTGAATTTACAGGTCACATGACCAAAATTCAGTAAGTATAAATTCAAACTTTACATGCTGGAAAACAAGGTGTATTTAGCCAGCATTTTATACTCACTCTTGATACATCAAAAATACATTTTAACTTTACTTTTAGGCATCAACATTGGCAACAACTAAAGGTATCATATTTTCATGAAAGGAGCCCCCCTTAGGAATACCTGACGGTAATTTAGTTAATTCTGGCAGAAAATGTTCCAGTGGACTCTGCAAGGTGACAAAGACAAAGCTTCATACAAATATGTCATCAGGCAAAAGTTAATGTGACCTTGTAATGTTTCTAACATTATTTGGAACATGATATTTGCATTATTGGCAGAGACACGCAGCGGCACCGTGTGGAATCTAGTTTCAAGATGACTTTCTATTAAATAGAAATGCTTAATATTTATACAAAATAAATACAATAAAACCATGTTTATGGTGGGGTTGGTGCATGCGTGCATGCTTGCATTGAGGCTTGTGTGCATGCACGCACGTGTGTGTGTGTGTGTGTCTGTGTGTGTCTGTGTGTGTGTGTTGGGGGCTCTAATCACACCAAACCTATTCCACCAACTGTAATCAGTGCAACTGAAACAAGGTCAAATAGCTGATGAGGACCAAGTTACGTGGATTAAAAGTGTATGAGGAAAGAAAATGTCAGATAATGACAGAAATCCATAGAGGCATGCAATTATCCACTCAACAAAACACTTCTGTATGATGATGAAGTTGTCTTGACATTTCTAATACAATGTTGAATGGCTACTGGGTCGACTTCAGTGGATGACACATTGATTATAACTATGAGCTCTATATCGGCTCTCCTCTCATCAGCAATAATACTGGTGGAGCTCTAAGTGCGCCCCTATTTTTAAAATGTCTTTTATATGATGTTTATTTTGACCTTTATCATGTAGAATGATACCATGCAGATTTTAGACTATTAATGCACTGTCTGCATAATTATCTGCAGAAGCTGGATCATCTCTGTACTAACCTCAGAAGTTGCCTGGACTCAGCTCATATAAAATTGAAAGCAAATAAATAAATAAAGTAGAATAAAAAACACGCACTTTGAAATCCAAATCTGGAAAAAGAGAAATTAAAAAGATATTTTTATAGAAAAAAAAAAAAAACTTCTTGTCGTGGCAACCGGACTTGTATTTCAGTTCAGAACTGTGGGTGAAACATCTTCAAGGGAAGAAAGTCCAGTTGCCACAACAAGAATATTTTGACAAGAATTCACCATGACCAGGATTACTGAGGACCTCCACAGACGTATAAAACAAAATCTTTTATGATATAAAACAACACCAAATTGGCTAAAAACCATATGTGTTTCAGAGTTTCAACGGATTTAATGGTTAAGTTGTTACACTAAAGATGTTCAAGTACTTTGTGCTTAAGATGAAATGGTCATTTTACTCTGACTTCATCTCATTTCTCTACAGAGGTTTTCGACTTGAGGTGTCTCTGTAGAACTAATGAGCTGCTGCCATAACAGATAGCTTTGTCTTTACTCATGGGGTTAAAACCTTGCACTTTTCAACCTGGCGCATATTTTCCATGTAGGTCAGAGTGATTGATAGATACTAAACATACTGCAATCAAACTAGTCTTTAGTAAGAACAGGGGAAATGTAAAAAGCCTTTTTTTTCCATCTACTGTCTGAAAGTCATTTTTTGCATCAAGTGGTTGAACCGAGATCCTGTCTTGGAGGAGAGAAAATCGAACAGCAAACAACCTTCACTTGAATAAAATCTATTAGGGTGAAGAAAGAGACTGGACTTAACTAATGTTAAGTCTCAACTGTCTTGATCTGCATTTTCATACAAAATCAAGGTAGCAAAATCATCACTTAATGGAAACATTCTGTAAGACAGGAGACATAAGGAGCTCAATGACAGTTAATTATGAAAAACAAACATGGTTAGTTAGTCGCTGAGATCCTTTAATTTCTTGACATGTCCCTATTGACAGGCTGCATACTCCTCAGTGTAAGAAGTGTACCTGTGTGTCTGGCAGAACTTGGCACATTGAAACATTCTGCATTCACTTTAGTGCAGGTAAGACATATTAGTTAAACATCTGTGCAAAGATTAATCTTATAATGTTGTGAGACACTGGTAATGTTTTGCGCCAAAAACAGCCCCTTTCTGCAAACAGTTGGTGATGATTTTTAATTTGGTCCCTATCAATTCCGATAAATCACCAGAGGGGAAATAGGCCCCAGGTTGGAAATTACAGGAATTAACTCGTAGCTCTCTCTAGAGCGCTTCATGAGTGGAGGCGGGAAAATGAGGACAATATATAATTCCCAGCTCGGTGCCTTCCGCTGCAGTAGCAATGAGGGTCCAAGAGCAGATGCCGCTCTATCTTTCACTCAGAGGTTGTGATTGTAGCTGAGTACTGAAACTGACTGGTAAGCCGAGCTTCTTCGAAAACATGGCATGTAAAAGAGGTTTGTATGATATCGGATGGTAGGACGGTGGCAAAAAGTCTCTTCAACTTTTGTCCCTGTTCTCCCTTTTCCTTTACATCGCTCAAATTGGGTGTAAATTCAATAATTTCATTTTGCTCAGAGAAGACATTTTAGAAGAAGATGAAACACCTCATGAAAACACTTGTCATATTTTGAAAGTATTGTAGCGTTTTAGTCAGGGAAAACACCTGGTTGACTGTAAAATGTCTGTTTCATAAGCAATAGGTGTTGTTGGCCACAGCCACGCCACACAAGCCTGCAATATAACAAACTGTTCCTGCTCAGTTCCAGGTAAAAACAAAAAAAAAAAAAATTCCTTGCACCCCTAAACCACATCCAAAAAATTCCCAGCAACCTCAAAATCACACAGAAAACAAGAATCAATAAAACCCCAACATTCGCTACAGCAGGGGGGTCAAACTCGGACACACAGCGGGCCAAAAATTCAAAACTGGGACACGGTCGCTGGCCAACATTGATATTTATTGAAAAAAATCTTTCTCCAGATACAACAATGAACCCAAACAAGTTTTGCTTAAAAAACAATACAATATATATCAAACAATATATAACTTAATATTGCACACATGCAAAATCCTGTTTTCTGCCTAAGTAGCAAGGTGCCAGTATTAGCATAAGGTTGCTATTATTACTGTCAACAGTGGAGAGGACATTTATGGGTTCTGTTGTGATTTTCATGCCAAAACACCAGCAGAAAATTCTGTGATTTGTAGAATTAGCGGTACATCCACTGTAAACGAAACCGGCGGGCCAGCTCTAATAGTCATTTGGTATGGCTTTGCGGGCCAAATATAATTACAGTGCGGGCCAAATTTGGCCCGCGGGCCAGAGTTTGACGCCGATGCGCTCCAATATGTACTTTAAGTAACCGTTGCATCTGAAATGATACCACCGGGAATATGTAGGAACCTCCCTAAACAGGAGACAGAAATCTATCTGAATCCCTCCTGAAAGTCTTTTGATTTCAAGGTAAATTCTGAACAGGAAAAGACTTAACCATAGCTTACCTCACTAAATCCTGATTTGAGCAAATATGCTCACCCATACTTGACTTTCACTCACAGAGCTAACATAATGATCTGGCTGGATCATGTCAGTGCACCAGTCTCCGGCCTCTGTGTGTACACACACACACACACACATACACAAACACACATCTGCAGCCCAATATGACTTCAGAGTAATTGTAAGGTGATTGAAGGTGGGCGAATGATACCAGATTGAAATCCAATAATCTCTTCCATAGCCTTGAGGTTTTCCTGGACTAATGGTTCTACCCATTTTCAGTTTGATTAAGACACGACTGTTGACTGCAGCTGAGACTCAAGGCAGGTAAGGTTGAGAAGGACATCTGCATTGAATACAAGTAAATCGGATGGGATCCGTCAATGGGTTGCTGTCTCAGGTGGGTTTTTCCATTCACAAATCCTCATGTATATTGCATGTTCCCAATTTCAAGCAAAAAAAAAAAAAAAAAATCTGGATGTGCGTTTGTGTTTTCTCCCATGACCAATGATGTTTGTCAATGCGTTTGGCACTAAGTAACGCCTGCAGAGGGAAACGGCGCACGAGCTGTATAGAACTGCAGCCCACAGTAAAGCCTGAGGGTGAAAGACTCACTCCATTAACGGCTCAGATAAATCTTCCAAAAAACCAATACTGCATCACACGGCACAAAATATTATTATATACTTTGATGGATAACATTTACCTCCTAATTCAAATTTCATACTCTGAGTCTTTGTTTACGATATAAATCTAATTAAGGGCAGCCATCGCAGCACAAGCTGGATCGATACACAATATGGCCAACACAGCTGCTTATCTCACAAGGATGTCTTCCCCTGCCAATACCTTCAACCTATAAAATAGCCCAAGTTTTTTCCACGTGGCCAATAATCTGTCAAGGTTAGGGAAACAAGAGACAAAACATTATCACGGTGGGTGACACACTGCCCAAATAACTAAAGACAATGGTGTAACACTTAACTAGACACTTTAGCCATCACTTGCTTTCTTCATGAACATCTGATAGAAATTCCATCATTTTTCTTGTGTTTCTCGCTTTTCCTTTAACCCATAATGATGATTATAATAATAATAGTAATATACTAGTATTATGTTTGAAATGGTAAAGAAAAGCTACACTCAACACAGCAGCATTAAGAGATAGAACATACATAGATCTCGAGATTTTCACATTTTCTATTCTTTTTCTTTCTTTTTTTTGTTCATTGTCTCTAATATTTGATAACTGCATCTTGCACTGTTATCAACTATTATAAATCAATTGCAGTTATATAAACAAGAATAGTTATAAATCCAGGTCAGATTTTCTTGGCCTCACAACGGTAATTAGTGTTGGTATGCAGCAGCGGGGCCGCTCTCACCTTTTGCTCCTTTGAACGCCTCGCTGCTGTGCTGAGTTTGACATGAGAATTTTCAGGTTAAGCTCCGGAGCACCAGGCCGAAGCGTTGCCCTTACTCACCCGATCAACCGCTTTGTGGTAGATGCTTCATTGTCAGCTGGGTGTTCAAGCTCCATTTAACTCTAACTAACTGCCTTTAGTCATTATCTCTGCTCATTAATGCTGCGCTGGTACTGCTGAGCAGCCCTCAGAGCAGCTGGCTGGGTTGCAGGGCCAGTTTAGAATTTTCTTTTGATTGTTTTATTGCGACTACAAATAGTGTCGTAATAGCATTTCATACCGATGTAATTTGCCGACATGAAATAGTATCAAAATGCAGACACCTGTGATGATCTTAAGAGCGAATGTTTATGTAATTTAAACAGGACAGGAACAAATCTTTGAAGCATCACGACAAAGTGCCAGCGGGGGGGGGGGAGACAAAGTAATTACCAAATGAAGAAACAATAATGAAAAAGAAAAGAAAAAAAAAGCTCAAGCGTCAACAAAGAACACAAACACTGAACCAGGAAAACTGAATTCTAAAGTTTGATTCTCTTTTGACAGAGTCTGGTAGTTTAAACCATTGAGCCAGTTATTAAAACTGCTTTAAGGGAAAGTTTAACACTTATCTCAGACTGTGCTACTCAAAGTAGACCATTCAAAAATGAATAAACTAAAGGGGCAGAATTGTGAATACATTTCTTACAGCACGTTCAAGATCCAATATATATGCCTTAAAAAATTTATGAAACCTTTGAGCTATAGGTAGATTCATTGTAGCGAAACTTTTACAAGGTAACGGTAACTCTCTCTGTATGAAAATACAAGAAATGATCAAGTGTCTGCCTGATGAAGTTATCCAGCAAAAAGTAGTGAAGTAATAAACTTGATTTAAGGGTTTAAAAAAAAAGTCATAACAGAAGCTACTCATAAAATGCTACAAAGATAAAAACAAAAAATAAAGATTGTATGTCACATCCTTACGGCTCTGCTGATCAACACCTACAGTACACAATGCGTATCCAAAGCAAGGAAGGGAGTGCAGGCTGACAGCTCGGGACTTGATCGACATACTGGACCAGTAAAGGAGAAAAATGACCAGCTTTCACCAGCTCTTTTAAAAACTCATTTACATCCTGTCAGATTTCATTATGGCCCAGGACCTGCACCAAAGCTGCAGGACGGGACGGAGCGTGAGTGCACCGACCATGCCAGCCAAGCTACTTTCAACCTGACCCAGCTCAGCGGTCCAGTAGACAGCTGATTCTCCTGTGTCAAGGATTTTTTGGCTTCTTTCCTCCTCCCTCCCTCCATTCTCTACGCTGCCTTTGGCAACGAGAAGGTGATTATCAGAGTGCCTGAAACCCCACTTTTACTCCTTTATACAATTACTGTACTGTATGTGCACCTAAAAGCATCAGGAGAGAGGATTAGGCCTGCTAAATGCTGAGCCGTGAATAAATAATCTGCAGGCAGTATGTGTGTGTGTGTGTGTGTGTCTCTGTGTGTGTATGTGTGTGTGGGCATCCCTGCGTGCGTGTCTTTGTGAGTCGGGGTGAGTGGAAGGTTGCGTTAAAAGAAAGCGGAAGCGAAGTGGATTTAGCCTCATAATATTATAAATAAAAGAACTTTATTCTACATTACTCATGTGAGTGGGCCGATTAATGCCGTCAGCCACTGTTTAGAAGAAGAAGAAATGTTTAGATATTTTTGTTAATAATGTTATTTGTAAATTGCATACGTTTTGAAAGCATGCCCCAATAATATTTGTTAATTTCAAGCAAGAAAATACAAATACATCCATTTGAATAATCATAAATATTCTAGCAAATCCCTGTGCAAAATTAAGAAAAAAAAAGGGTACTGTAATATCTCTCTGTATATATATATATATATGTATACATATATATATATATATAAAATTCAAATGTTTCAGGTATATTTTGTTTTGGCATACAAAAATATTGAAATTGCCAAGTATTTCCTGGAATTTGTTATTGAATGCATTCATTTAAATGCCTTTTTTTTTTAAATAAGGCTCATAAGATATATGGGGTTATGGAATTAAATATTGGGACTCAAAATATACATGAAAAAAGACTATACTGAAGTGAGGGTGACATGATGCTTTTGTAATATCTGAATTTAAAATAATGTAAAGAGCGGGTAACTTTAATGAGTGGGTACATTTCAATCACTTTGAGTGCTTAACTTATATGTGTAAAGAATTTCAATTATGACCCAAATCTGGACTGATATAGAGGACACAAAGCATGACTCTTGAAGGCTTTTACTATATAAAGGTTTCAAAGCCCGCTTCTAATTTGTTGCTTTTTTGGAAGATATCCTTCGATAATCCGCAAATATTCGCCTCTAAAAAAGGATTGACTGCAGCCTTGGAAAAGGATGTTGAAATATAAGTGAAGAAATTGCTAACAGACAGTTACATTAGAACAAAAAAATGGTGAAAAATGCTGCTTTTCAAAGCATCTTATAAGTGGAAAAACCCTTTAGTCTCAAGCATAAGGAGTCCTCCAAAACATTGGTTATTAAAAGATGAATGATCACATTTCTCATGTAACATTCAGTGCATTTAGATGACAGCTACATTGGCAGGTTTTTTTTAGTTCATGTCTTTCTTTTACATCTGACTAAAAAGCCAAAACAGATGTAGACACATATACGATATATATTCAATCAGTGCCCCTGGGGAGGAAAAAGGAAAAAAAAAAAAAAAGAACTCATACAGCAAATTTTAAATGAAGGAAACTATGCCTCCTGCTGCTACTGCTCTGATTTCACATGTAGAAAATTCGAAGTGCTAAATGTAATACGAATTTACAAATATGTTTCTAGAAAAGATACTATTGCTGAATTAATGAATATCTTCAAATCTCTCACAACTGGCTATTCAGAGTTTTGAGAGCAGTTAAAGCAGTAGAGATCAATGTTATTGGTCAAGTGTTACTGGCTAATAGAGTGTTTCATGCAAAATCCATCACACCGTGACCTATCAGAGCTGTACAGAGTATCTAAACATACTCCAGGAGCACCCTAAACCCTTCCCCCCCCCACCCAGCAGCTTGTGGAAGCCACCTTTTCCTGCAGAGGCAACCATCGAGGGTGACATCCTTGAGGAGACGATACAAACGGCATCTGATGAATTTTTAAAGATAAGCGTAGCGAGCAGCCATGAGCAGGAGAGCAAGAAACAAGAGTCAGCCAGAGAGACCCCTGCTGAATGCATTACAGTGATTTGTGGGCTCACCTTTGAGCGGGAGTAAGAGGCCTTCCGCCTCAGATCATTGGGGTGTTAAGTGCTCTTGGTGGGGGATCCTCTTGGCACCACATCCTTGCACAAATAATGTTTGAAATGTTTTATCAAATCCCGTCTGTTCATTAGACTGACTGTTTCATGGGGAGAGCACTCGGTAGTTGAGCGTCTTGCTGCTCCGCCATGGCAACATGCTGGATGTTCGATGTTCCTGAACCCCAAAGAGACAAATTGTAACAACAGGACTTCATATACATTGAAATTGGTTGCATGTGGTTTGCTCGCCATGCAATGTGATTTGTATTAAGTAAAACAAAAATACATGGTTCTGGTCTCAATCAGTCTTCTCGAGTGGTACTTATTGAAAATCAATGGTAGATTACATTTCAATGTCCGTCCATCCATCATCTGCCGCTTATCCTGCATTCAGGGTCGTGGGTGATGCCGGGGCCGATCCCAGCTGTCATCGGGCGAGAGGCGGGGTACACCCTGGAGTGGTCGCCAGTCAATCATACGGCCAAATATACAGAACATTCACTCATTCGGGGCAATTTTCCCAATTTTTTTCCCAATCTGCATGTTTTTGGACTGTGGGAGCAAGCTGGAAACATGGAGAGAACATGCTAAGTCCACACAGAAAGGTCAAAGCGCTAACCACTGTGCCACCGTGCCGTCCTACGCTTCAATGTGTACGTTAAATTGATCAACTGGACACAACTGACAGACGGGCGTGACGCTTAAAGCAGCACGCTACTTCAACCAAAAGAAAATCCTCAGTTTTCCATCACAGAGGAAAGGCTTTGTCAAGTGTGACACTCAAGAATATTGTTTGTCGGATTGACAAGGATTAAGCCATTTAAGGGTCTCAAAGCCCTTTGTCTTTCTTTGGTTTTGCTGCTCAAATCCAATGTGCTTTCAGGAGATTTAAATACAATATAGCGAGTAGATTTGGACCAGAAATGTGTTTTTGTATGTATTTCATTCATTTGCAAGGGCTCATTTGTGCATTGGGAGACCGTGAGCTACAACCAAGGTGCGTGAAGTATTTCCTGCGCATATTCAACAGGTCTTGGATGCAGCATTGGAGGCAGGGAACACAGATTATATTGAAATCTCCCCAATGTGGGATGAGTAAAGGCACCTTCTATTATATTCTGTTCTATAGATCAACATGTCATTTGCACTGTTTGTGACTCTCAAAATATTAATCTACCATTGCACTGCTGTTTTTTTTTTTTTGTCAGTGTGCCTTATTCAGTCACTATCACAGGTACAAATTGCACAGTTGAAGCCTTCCTTCCATCTGGCTGACCAACACCACCACCACTAAATTTTTCTTGATTTATGGTGATATTGTCAAACGATAGGAGTTAAATTGTTCTTTCTACCAATGACATGGTTGGTACTCTTCGAACCAGACGAACTGCGAGGGACTCTCTTGTTGAGTGAGCGAGCAGGGAGCATTTGCACTTGGTTTCGGGCTGTATTTAAACCAATATTGTGTGTAAAGAAATACACTCTTTGAGGTTTCAATTTAGTTTTAGTCAATTTATGGTTTATCATTCCAGATGCGAATAGATTTTACAGAATCAAAGTCCTTCCAAAATGTATTTGCCCCGAATAAAATTCATAAAAAAAAACCCTGCAAATCTTCTCTGTCTCTGTTAAATGTAATCAAGCCTTTGGTGAACAGAGCAGACAGCAGATATCAGTCCAATCGGTAGCTCTGAATCAGCGGGTACGGATTCAACTGAAGTCGAAGGTTGCCATGGAGCCACTTGTTACTCATGCTGGATAAGACAAAGACTGAGGTAAATCCTTTTTTTTTTTTTTTTTTGACGGTTTCATTTTTAAGAAAGAACCAAAATACCGATAATAAGCGAATAAGTATTATCAAGGTTCCACCGATGTATTATTGGGCATATAGTATAGTATCTTAACCGTGGAGAGCCACGTCTCAGCTCTGCTCCTTTTAAAGTATTATTTGATTGAGCTATAATTTTTTTCAGTTATTTAACTTACAAGATGAATTTTTGGTATCAGAGATAAAATATATTTGTGGCGCCCAAGTTGTTTTTTCAGAGGGTAAACTTGAGGTTCCTGCTATGACGAATTAATTCGGTGCAACTGCGGTTGTAACAATATGAAGTCAGTGCTTTTATCCGCTCACACTTTTGAAATTTGTGATAAATTAGTTTGCTTTTTTCTTTTTTTTACAGCTGCCTGTGTGAATGTATCATGGCCATGAGGTAAATTGATTGGACAAGAATTAATCAACGCTATGTGAAGTGTAGAGTATTTGAATTCATCAGGTAATAAATGCAGCCTTAGTGCACTTTTCATGCAGCACAGAAAGAGACCCTACATTTCCAATATAGTCTATATAGATGATATACTGGAAATAATGTGATAAATGTATAATAATGACCCTCCACAACCGCTTTCAATGTAATGTACTGTCTTTTCAATGTAATGTACATTATGTGCTGGGTGGCAATAAGGACACTATTATTTCTTAGTATTCTTTCCAAGATTATTGACTCTTTAAAGGACAACGAAGTAAAAACATGTAATTATCTCAAGTTCTGTTTCCATTTTATGAGCGAACGTTTTAAAGGGCCATGGAACAAAAAGCCCATTCAGGATGTTTTCAATATCAAAGACAGGGTTTTTAAGTCTTCTTAGGGAGCTTGAATCTGAAGTATGAAATGTCCCCACATTGGTAAACCACTAAATCTACTTTATTGTGTTATTTCAACCTGTCAGACCAATCGATCAGTGGATTAAGACAAAGATGATGTTTTAAAGCTTTGACTGAGGGTTTCATAGCTGACCTGAAATCCAATACCAATAGGGGTTCATAGATCCTGGTGAGGATTTAGTGCCTTTAGGCGGGATTGATGACACAAAGCTGGGGCATAATAGTAGAGGTGCAACAGCCCCATCCTTCAACCTTACTCAAGATAAAGGTCTGTCTACTTTTTATTTATTTATTACAATCATTCAGTTGTCCAGTTATTCAAAACATCTGGCATGACACACCACTTTGACAGGATTTACTATTTTTTAAATAAGAGAGAACATTTTTTTGGTCTTTTTTTTATTAATGCATTTTTGTTTTTTCTATTATTTATCATTTTTATTGCTTTATTTTTATTTATTTCTTTTCATTCAAGCGCTGAAATAACTTCAACAATAATACACTTGACAAAAGTGCTGAAATATCAAATATGCATTGATTTTCTCTTTTGTAAACAATTATTTCAGGTATGTAATTGGAAGGATAAACACTCCAACTTGAGCCTATTCAGTCCAGCTCAAGCTTGCAACATTGGTAATGCAAATGGAAGCCCTATATGTACAGTATTTTTTGATATATTTGGTATGACATATGAAGGGTTGCATGAAAACTCTTTTCGTATTTTTTTTTAAATTATTTATTTGCAGATTACCTTCTCAAAAGTTTCCTTTCAAAGTTCGTTTGCCATCACATTGCTGGTAAATGTGGAGGATGAGTGAAATTGTGCTGTAGTAAAATATACAAGCAGTAGATTGTGAAGATTAAAAAAAAATTCACAGCACCGATTAACTTTTCTCTTTTAGGAGCATTTCATCAAAGCTTGGGACTTCATTGTAACAGTTGATTGAAAGTTATTTGCAAGGGAAAATTGAGAGTGAAAAAAGTAATGATGATGTTTGTCTTTTTTTTTTGTAAGTTACGTTACATGAATCAGTCTCATTATTTGTATTAAAAAAACATCAAATGCGTGCACAATCACAAACCTGCTTATTGAAGTTTCTGTCAAACAACCAGTATTTTATGAAAGGTTCCCACACAACACTGATATTTACTTTTACTTTTTTTACTTACTATTTAAACTTCCCCCCCGAGTACTGACAACAAGAATTACTGTTATGAATAACACTGTCTTTCAGTATACCCACTGAATTTGGACTGCGGAGTCTGACAGGCAAAACAGAGACAAGGGTCTTGCAGGTTATTATGTCAGTAAGAGGCACTAAAAACCAGAGTTGATAGTAATTCTTGCCAGCGATGGCTTAGTGAACCATAAAGTGGAGGACATCTGAGTTTTAAGGTATCACTACCCACAATTAGAAATGCCGTGCCTATAGGTTACTATCAATGATGTCCTGATTTTATTGGATCTGACAAAGAATTCTCGCTTTCTAACAAGTGAGTATGTAATTTAAATTGAATGCAAATTTATTTCAAAAAGCAGACGCATACCTCGACTGGTTTTTCCGTCTTCAGAAAATCAAACCAGCCCAAAAAGAACAATATTCCATCTCCAACATTGGCAATGCTGACGGAGAAACAGAAACCGGAGGCGAGACCGACAAGTCGGGTTTGTCCTGAGGGTGTCCATCACTGACAGAGCAAATAGTCGTCCAAGAGGCTGCCATCACTTTTGACATGGATTGAATCAGTTTAAGTATGTCCTGTAACGAGTTCTGTAAGACAAGTGTAGCATTACAATATGTAGAAAAAAAAAGAGATGATGTTTTGCAAGTTTGGTTAAATGAAAATTACTTAAATTTGGCTGGAACTAACGATGCCGGAACAAATTCCTTTCTTTGAAGGTTGCCAAAGAAATGCTCAAAGAATGATCCACGAGTGTTGAGGCAATCCTCTGTGTTCCAGCTATCTGCTCGGGTACAACTGGGAGTGTTGTGATCTGCTGTGCCATTAACTGAGTTTGAGCATGCAGATCTTGAGGTGAAAAGAGTTGAACGGGACTGAAAACAGCAGGGAAGATCACTGGAACCAGTGTTTGCATCACTTCATCAAAGAGCTCAACTTCTGCGCTCACAGCACTGTTTCCAATCTGCCATCAAGGGAGTGGGATGCAAAAGTAACTCTTCCACTGTTCATTTGTAATACAATGCATTGCGTTTTTATTCCTCTTTCAATCCACGAATCCACTCATTTTCTGCTTATCTATAACCAGGTGATCAGTAACCAGACTATGACCTTTAAAGGCTAACGCAAGTCAATTTTTTCCTGCATTGGCTGTCCAACCGGTTGGATTTGGCCAGAAGAGCAATTAGTCAACTCAATAAGACAAAGTGGTGAACCGCTGTATAAAACAAAAGAGAGGGGATAGAACTCCGATTCTTTCAGATCTCTGAGTTTCTTCCCCCTCATCTCTTGGCCTAACCACCCTGCGGAGGAAACTCAGTTCCGTCATTTGTATCCACGGCCTCATTATTTTGGTCACTTCACAAAGAGGTTGTAATCATATGACATTTGAGATCAGTGCTTGGTACTCAGCTACTTCTTCACCGCAACAGATGTCTGCAGCACCCATATCCTCGCTGACCTCCCACTGGTCTTGTGGTTTAACTCATCTTACTCTGACTTGTGAACAAGACCCCATGATACTTGAACTCCTTAACCTGCACCATCTGGTCACCCCAGCCAAGAAAACACAACCCGTTTACTCGGAAAACTCTACTTTCTATTTTTTTTTTTTTTTTTTCCCTTTAAAGATAACTGTTTTATCACAAAAGCACCAATATTGACTGTGCATTTAATGCAAGATAAAAAAAAAAATCATTAACTTTAAAATACCAACTCCGGGTGAATTTTTTTTTTTTTAAACCAAACGTTAGTGCGCAGTATGGTCAATATCGCAAAACATGAGAAGAAATGAGATATACAATGGATAAAAATCTATTTTTGAAAAATAAAGTTATACAGCTTCCAAAAGTGATGTATAGACAGACATGCGCCAGTTCTTACTATCTATTTTGTTGTCATAGTTGGAAAAAAAATGGTTTGTGAAAAAATAATACATGAAAATATATCTAATTCTGTATATGTGCAGGACTGTCTCAGAATATTAATATATTATGATAAAACTCTTTATCTTCTGTAATACAATTGCAAAAACAAAAATGTCATACATTCTGGATTCATTACAAATCAACTGAAATATTGCAAGCCTTTTATTACCTTATTATTGCTGATTATGGCTTACATCTTAAGAAAACTCAAAAATCCTATCTCAAAATATTAGATTATCATGAAAAAGTAATTATTGTTTTTTTAATTGCAGTACAGAAGATGAAGAACTTTACCATAATATTCTAATTTTCTGAGACAGTCCTGTACATATAAAGAGAGTGACTGAATTAATTCATCCGCACCAGAAGGCCTTTGCTAAAATGCCATTCCCGGGTCACTGTTTTGATTTCTTCCATTCCCCAACATACTCATACCCCCATACTACTACAGTAATAATAAGAATAACATGAACAAGAAACCCATGGCTCGTGACCTACGGTCATGGATTGTTGGTTGGACCGAAAGAACAAGGTCACAGATCCAAGCGACTGAAATGAGCTTTCTCCACAGGGTGTCCGGGTTCTCTCTTCGAGGTAGGGTGAGGAGTTTCGCCATCCGACAGGGGCTCAGAGAAGAGTCACTGCTCCTCCACGAGTCAGATGAGGTGGCTTGGGCATCTGGTTTGGATGCCTCCTGGACGCCTCCCTGGTGAGGTGTTGCAGGCATGTCCAACCGGGAGGAGGCCTCGGGGAGGACCCAGGACACGCTGGAGGGTCTGCGTCTGTAGGCTGGCCTGGGAACGCCTCGGGATCCCTCCGGGAAGAGCTGGACCAAGCGGCCGGGGAAAGGGAGGTCTGGGCCTCTGCTTCGGCAACTGCCCCCCCGGATAAATGGTAGACAACGGATGGATGGATGGATGGATGAACAAGATAACAAAAAAATTAATGATATGACTACTACTAATAATGGTAATAAGACATAATTTAAAATATCTATTTCATTATTGATTTTATAATATTTGAGTGCCCTTTTCCTCAAAATGGCAGGAATGGCCAAAAGCCAAGACCCCTGATGTATAAAGTATCTTAGGTCTTAATTGTGCATATTAATTGGTAATACTAGACTCTTCCTTTGGTGGAAATGCCCCATTTAATGAGACGAGGCAAAGGCAAAAGACTTTCTGTCGCAGTAACAAGCCTAACAGGCAAAAATCTTTTCTTTTTTTTTTTTCATTAAAAAAAAATACAATTTTTTCGTGACCCCTTCCCGCACACCCTGTCACTCAGATTTGAAAAGCGTTCAAAAGTTATAAGCAAAGTGCTGATACATTATAAAACCTAACTTTAAGGGATTTTAAAAAGGAGCTGGATCAGTGGCCGTGACTGTGAAACATCTAACCACAGCAAAGCAATGCAAACCGACAACATGGGAGCAAGCTGAGTCCACTCTGGACATTTTACTGCTTATTTTCCACTCCCGAACAGCTTTTGGAGCTCGGTGGCAAAAGTCACAGATCACAGTTAAATCCGTGGCGTTCCCAAATCAGTGCTGCAGCGCTATATGTGCGACACAATCTTAGCTTAAATGTGGTCCATTCTCAAACTGTGTTGTTATATAGAATGCTATCAAGAATAGGTTGTACAGCAGAGGACTTGAACAAATTTGTGGATCATTGGAGGAGGAAGGACAAAGTCACGAGAGAAAAGAAAAAAAAAAAAAACTAGGAACAGGGATAGATGAGAAAGTGATGCAAAAAACTCACAAGAAAAAAAAAAAATTTACAGGGTATTTTGTTTTGTTTTCTTCTTTCTTCGGTCCACGGATTCATATTTGCAACTTGAGCAAATGCAGCTTGTTCCTGTATTTAATTCATCCAATGACAGAATCCTTTATTCATCGAAATCTGTTTATAGAGATTAATTATCACTGAACAGATGTACCATGGCAGCATTTTTCTCCTCCCAGACAACACAAAACATCAGTAGAATCAGAAGTTAAAAAAAAGAGCAGGATACTTGAAAGCACCAATAGCAACTGGTACAAAGCGGTTTCATACGTTCATTCCACTTTTTTTTTCCACTATCAAAACTAATCTGGATGCTTTCCGGACAGCAAAGGAATATTTTCATTGTACTGGGAAACACGTTTCCAGACTGTACCCAGGATAACAAACAATCTTTGAATTTTGTATCTTCATTATCCATACTGTGTATTCTGCACTCAGGGTAGCAGGGGGCCAATCCCAGTCA
Source organism: Fistularia commersonii (assembly GCF_037954325.1). Classification (NCBI taxonomy): domain Eukaryota; kingdom Metazoa; phylum Chordata; class Actinopteri; order Syngnathiformes; family Fistulariidae; genus Fistularia; species Fistularia commersonii. The sequence continues at coordinate 15,835,912 of NC_141288.1, forward strand.
GCCATGTGGAGCAGATGAGAGACTGCAACATGCAGAATTTTTATACATAGTAATAGACTGTATATTTATATTTCAGCTTCCAAAAAAAATTAAATTAATTATTATTATTATTATTATTATTATTATTATTATTATTATTATTATTATTATATTATTATTATATTATTATTATTTATGATGATGGAAAATCAGTGACCTTTTCTTCCTCCCTTTTTTATCCATGTTTTATCAGTTTAATGTACAATCTCGTTTATTGTTTATATGGCAGTATATCAAATATCAGATTGTAATTATAAATAAAATTAAACTTTTCTGCTATGTCTTGTCAGAAGAAAATGTCTGTGGAGATTAGACAACAACACTAATTATTTTCTCACAAACAGGTTAGGAGGGCTTCAATTTGATCAGTTGATCTGTGAAATTGTTGCCCTTGCGTCTGAAAATATGTAGATGACGTATTTAAATGAGAAGATATTTTTTCATTGACTGATATATGATAAGGCTCTCTTTATACAACAAGAGGTTGTAATCTCAGTGAATATTGAATAAAACCCCAGCTTGAGGGTCCGCTAAAATCAACAGGATTGGGTAAAAAAGTAAATTAAGCATTGAAGGTTATCATATACCACAAGAGAAAACAGATAACAATATAGAATAAAAAAGTGGAGGGAGTCTACAGAAATGGAAATTCCTTAAGATTATGGATCACTTTCAAAGGATTTTACAGCAGGAGTTTATTGGGATCCAGGGCTTGGGTTCTTGGTGCAGCTCCCAGCACCGGTTAGCCTGGTTGACCAGGTGAATGATTCCAGCTTGGGGTGCCGGCACATCGGTTGGGGCCAATCAGGTTTCGTCAAACGGAGGATAAGAGGAACCTGCTGCCAGCCATTTGGTGCCAGACTTTTGGTTCTTCCTCACTAGTTCATTACCCCCCCTCTGCATTCTTTGTCTTGTGCTGCCTCACCAGTTCCCCAAACCCTGTTTTCCATCCCGAGTAGTGTCCTTGCGTTTGGGTCGGGCACACCTTCCTCAACTTTGACAGAGTTGCACATACAGAAAAAGTGTTGTGAATAAATTGCAGTGCACATCGGGGTCAGGAGCTTGACAACTTTCTTTTGGAATTGCCAGGCAACATAATTACTTCAGATCTCATCATACCATGAGTCTTGTGTCACTGCACTGAAGTAAATATCTTTCGTTATGAAAGCTTGTGACATTCAGACCAGGCCATCTGCCCAAATAGCTCCTTTATTTTCCTTTTAGCAAGAGTGACGTGCACTCAGTGTTCCTCTTTGCCTCAGTAATCTTAGTTATTTCATATCCGTTTCCCTGTCTTGTGTTGCCATGCAGGAAATTTCAAATTAGAGTAAAATCCACTCAGTTGTTATGACAGTTTGTGCAAAGCCACGAGCTCTCTGTCCTCTGGACATTTTTGTGGTTATCGCTCATTTGACGCAGTACATCTTTTTCAGCCTAATTTGAGCAGAAAAAAAAAACAAAAAAAAAAAACGAAGGGTTTGAGCTCACTTGTCAGCCACAGAATACACAGGTCCGTGATCTCTAGCCTGCTATCATACATCATACGCTATTTTGAAATAGCCGACTTGCAGGTCGCTTTAAACGCTTTCAGTGTGAATAATCAAAGATGGTATTAACAGTCACTTAGCCTTTGAATTCTATCCATGTGACTGAAATCCCTTTTTGGTAAATGGATAGTAGAAAACTGACCATTCTTTAATGAGTGCAATTCAATGCAGACTATGTGGACAGGAGGGCACTGGATTTTTACAATGAGACCTTTTCATATTTCGATTTATTTTTTTTTCTGTTATGTGCTTGATTTTACAGCGTTTCATGTTGCTTTTCAGGATGTGGAGGTCTAAAAGCTACTTCAGCTGTAATATACAGTTTAGACAATTTAATTTAGAAAAAACTCATATGATAGTGGAAATGTATTCACTGCTGTATTCATGTATGCCCTCTGTATGTGTGGGTGGGTGTTCATACAGCATGTTGGCTTTTATTACATTTTATTTATTTGTTTTTATTTTTACACCGCATTGAAAGGAGCTAACAACCATGTTTTATTAAATTATGGGTAGAACAATTGATAAATGATGTGATTTACTTAAATGTCTGAAGGGAGACCTCATATTACAGTGGCCTATGGCCTGAGGTTCTGTAGGTTCTGGTGACCGGAGAGCATATATTTGAGCTGGCCAAGGTTAGAGGGACCTATATATGTATGCCGACTTCTTAAAATTGCTGAAGCTTTCATCATTTATTCCAACTACCCCCAAAAGACCAGGTGAGAAATGATGAACTGCACTCACTCCTGACATGACGCGCCTTGATAGTGGAGAGCGATTAGCACACTAACAGCTTCACACGCGTGGAAGGGGAAATCTCTCAGGAAGGACTATGCAGGGCGGTGAGACTGAATAAAGAGGACATGAACCCACAACACACAATTCACAGCAGGGGCGCTAAGCCACTGCTGTACCCTGACACCTCTGAAATGTCTCCCGGTCGCGTATACAGAAAAAAGAAAATTTTACAAAAAGGAACAAAAGAAAGAGATTCCTTTTTCATCACGGAATCCTTGTGAAATAGCTATATACTGTCTCACAGGCAGATGTATATGTTTTGCACAGTAAAAAAAAGGAGCTTCAATTCATTATCACCATGCGCTAGCTTGTTGATCATAATAGCTCATGATCAGAACAGGTCTGATGCCGCAGAAGATGTATGCTGTCACATATTTAGGTGGTTGGTGTGTGAATGGTTGTCTGTCTGTTGATGTGGCCTTGTGATTGACTGGCAACCGGTCCAGGATGTACCCTGCCTCTCACCCAATGGCAGCTGGGATCGGCTCCAGCATCCCCTGCAAACCTCAGTAGGATAAGTGGTAGACAGTGGATGGAAGGGTGGATGTGTGTTTATTAATTTTTGGTTGTCAGTAGTAGTTTGAGTCTTAAAATCATAAGGCAATGGCAACATCTCTACCAAGGATGGGCAAACTTTTTGGTGACTTTTGACTTTTAAATATTGACAGACGGGCCGGGTCAGCACAAGATACGATACATATAAAAAAAAACAAAAAAAACAAAAAAAAAAAAAACGCATTTGTTAAGAGTCCATGTCAGACTCCTCTGATATGGGCTTTGAAAATTAAACCAGCTTGGTTTTGAAGACGCTGACGTTCGCTTGCATTTCATGCATAAACCGTTTTTCCCCTGTAGCTTCACGTCCAGCTCACTCATGTGTGTCAGTGTGTCCGCAGTAAAGGCTGAATCACAAAGCCAATCTGTGTCATTCAGCTAAAAAAAAATCTCAAGTGTTCTCAAGTGGCGCCCAAAATGAAATAATCTTTTGTTTGAGCTCCCACATTCATTGATCCAATCATTCACATCAAGTATGAATTCCGTACCAATCTTTGGTGGGCCGGATTAAAAAGACCAACGGGCCGGATGTGGCCCGCGGGCCGTAGTTTGCCCACCCCCGGTCCATACTATACCCTGATCCAACTATGAAACATTGCTTCAGACATCCAAGTATGATTGTGTTTTTTAGATACCAAATGTAATTCAATGTTGTTTTCGAACAACAGTTTATTTATTGTTTTTGCTGATTTTTATTGTTATTCATGATTGAGTGTGTGCGTGTGTGTGTTTGTGTGTTTGGGGGGGGGGGAGGGGGGGTTCTATGTTGTCCCTCAGTCAATTGTTAACTTAACTGGCACTTGAAATTGCCCCCGTGATGACGCCATACTGAAATCCTGACTGTTACGGAGCTAGATTCGGCAAACATTAGTGAATGGTTTGAGGAGGTTTGTGCTGGAATCCCAAATGAGATGAAGAGTCTGTGGAGTGAAATCCTCTCTTAATGAACACACACTGAACACTAAATCTCAGCTTGAACAAGAACAACAAAACTGCTTGAAGAAAGAAGCTTTGAAAGTGGAAGTTTTGTATCTGCAAGCAGCGATAATAGCATGCATATACCGTGTGATGTCAATCAAAATATACTAAAGCTGTATATTTTTAGAAAATTACGAGTCTTTCTTTACCTAGAAAACTGCAGATGGAACATATGTACACCTTTTTGCTTCCTTGAGATTGAGTGTATTAGTGGGTTGAAAGGTGCTTTATACAACCCACGCACAGTTCTAGGCCTGAGATATTTATGAAAATAAAGAAATGTACAATGTGTGACAATGTGTCACTGGTGGGTCTATTGTCTGCCATGTAACTATCACGTAACGAGAAACCTTTAAAATCTCAATATCTTACTTGTTTGAAAGAACTTCAATCATCAAGCTCAACTTTGAATTAACAGCGACTACTTGTGACACAAATGACTCACTTTTTCGTAATAATATTTGGTTTCCCATGCTTTCACTGAGAAAGAAAGCCTATTTTAAAATACCTGCAATATACTTTCCACGGGTGTAACCATATTCGCCACAGCAGTGGAGGTTAGATGGAGTGGTTTTCTGACTGAAACAGCTGGTTGCAACTTTTATCCCTGTCTCAAAACCATGCGAGGTCGAAACCACCGTGCAGAAGCTCAAAGCCAGCTGAAGCTCTCCTGAGAGATTGTTAGCTAAGTTGAGCTTCGTCATCCCTACAACCAGATTTGACAACAAATACCATGATCCACTCTAGGTGACCGAGTATCCTCACAGACACATGGCGATAATACAGGTTAGTTAACGGCCATGACTCATGTTTTCCTGTTAGTTGGAGTCTGTAGTATGAAAGAAAGCGGCACTGATGGGGTTGGAGGCAGGAATAGACTCAGCGGTCTGAGTTAAATTCAAGTTTTCCCTCATTCATTATTCATTAACGGTGTAATAACGTTCTCAGAGACGGGAGGGCAAACACATGAGGATGAAAAACACAAACAAAACAAAGGTTTAGTCGGACCTTGTTCAGATACCAGGCGCATTATGTTACCTAACAGTGATCAGCAACTATTAGGCCCTGGATGTTTTATTCATACAATCACCTTTATTGAAGAGGTGTAAATTAACAGTTTATGTACATTAGTAAAAGCCATGATTATATTCATATCAATATCCGAGCCAAGCGCTGTTGCTCCTGCTTCCGTAGAACTGGACGAGTACAACCTATATTTTTTTCCAAGACTTAATATATGACTACTTTTGCCGTTAAATAATTCAGTAATAAATAATACATCAATCAAAGTTTGAAATAATTCATGATTAGCCCAAGAGAGATCTGATTATGGAAATTCAGATGATACAGAGTTCATGTGTTTGCCAGATCTCGTCTTTCCATCCGCTAGAGCCAATGGAGGCAAAGTTTTTTTTTTTTTCTCATCATCGGCGTGGCTTTATATCCAACAAGGAGCGCCGTCCTTACCTCACCCAAATATTTGATCATTTACCTGTGATTTTTGTATCATTAATATATATATCACTTACTCCGTGTACTCTGCGCTCACTTCATTCTCCGTGTTCTATATCTAACATGTTTTGCTTTGAAGATAAATTGGAGGCTGTCCTGTTTTATGTATGACTACCTGCCTCGCTTGATCTGCTGGAAAAGGTTGTAGAAATTGTCTCCTTATATATTTCTAGTGAAGTATAGTAAACAGACATTTCTGGGATATACCAGTGAGTGCTTCGAAAGGAAACATGATTATTGTCGAGATTGGCCATTATCACTACCACTGTCTGTTGTAGCATGGTTACGGGATTTGGGGAAAAAAAGTGGCCAAGACATTGTCGTACATAGGTATCAAACTCTGGCCTGCGGGCCAAATTTGGCCCACACTGTAATTATATTTGGCCTGCAAAGCCATACCTAATGACTATTAGAGCTGGCCTGCCGGTAGTCTACAGTGCATGTATTGCTATTTCTACAAATCCCTGAATTTTCTGCTGGTGTTTTGGCACAAAAATCACAAAAGACCCATAAAGGACCCTCTCCTCTGTGTACAGTAATCACAGCAACCTTATGCTAATACTGGCGCCCTGCTACTTTGGCAGAAAACAGGATTTTGCATGTGTGCAATATTAAGTTATATATTGTATAGTGTTAAGCTATGCTTGTTCCATATTTAGTTTTTAAGCAAAACTTGTTCGGGTCCATATGAAAAGGTTCATCGTTATATCTGGAGGAAGATTTTTTTCAATAAATATCAACGTTGGCCCGCGACTTTGTCTCGGTTTTGAACTTTGTCCCACTGTGTATTTGAGTTTTACACCCCTGGTGTAGTATGTTTATCTGAGTTTTCCTTTTTAAAGATTTACTTGTTGAAATGAACATACAGTATGGCTGTAGGGGTGTAAATCATAAAGCAAAGAGCTGAAAGATGCTAAAACACCAAACGCAGCCTGTAAATCAACAAATAATCAGAGTAGCGGGAGATAAAAAAGGCTCTCACAGTACTTCACTTGGGGAGAAACTTTTGTCTTCTACAGAGTGTTTGACCATTTCCTGGCACAGCTAACAGCAGAGAATGAATGCAAGCTGTTCATCCAGGAGGGTTTGCTGCAGAGAACACTTTACTTAGATATGTCAGCACATTGATCAGATTAAAAGCTTAAAAAGATGGAACTCGCTGAGCACTAATATGAACAAAGTAAGAGCCCCATTTGTGAGTCATTCATAAATTTTACACAAGACATTTTTTTACACTCTCAGACTCAATGCGTCTCTGCACTGGCCGCCACGTTCTCATATTCTCCCTCTATTTCATACTCACTTTGCTCCTGTCAGCCCTGAATAATTGATAAGACAATGCGATCCAGGCTTCAAGAGTCTGAGTGCTCTGTATCTGTCTCATAATGATTAGTGGAGGGGTCATTCAGCTCAAGCCTCCGGTCGCCAGCATCCGCCCCTAATCCCCCTTAATCCCAAAAACAATGGGCTCCTCCATGCAGGGGACTGTGACAGATTTATATCATCCTGCTCAGGGGGATCAGTGTTCCTTCACACTACCAACACAACAATGATAGCGGTGCGGAGCTGCCTGTCCGTCTGCATTCAACTCTAACCTAATACAGGAGAAAAGCCAAAAGGTAGAGCAAATTAAAAAAAGAGAGAGAAAGGGATACTTTTGTTTTCTATTATGCTCAGCCATCAGTCTATGTGATTTATATTACAGGGTTAACATGTTCCGTATTCAACCCCTCTATTCCGAGCCACCCTCACATCGTGTTTCATATGACGGGATCAAGGCTGGCTCGTTTTCTGCAGAGCCAGAAGGGCTCGCTTTGGTCTTGGATTTGGATTAAGACCAAAGAGCTGAAATGATTCAGACAAAGAGAGAAAACCAAACATACAACATATGCACTGGAAGACCTGAAATAAGCTTCTTTAGCCTTAATGGGAGGTCAGAAAACTACTGATCATACAGAGATATCTATTGAATCTGGATGAAATATGTTTTTGGTTAAGGGTCAGAATGTACTTAAACCAAAGGTTAATGTGCTTTTCGTGCTGAATACAAATGTAAGCATAATTAATCACAACTTATTTATTACATAGTACAATGGTAGATAGTACCAAAGTGCACTTACCAATTGAGTTTCCATAAAAACCCCAAGTAAAGTTCTTGTACATAGACTGAGATACAATCAGTCCTAATCTATATTGCTACTTAACTACATTTGGCAGTCCAGTTACTTTTAAATACCCTTTTGAACATTTTGCAACCCAAATGCATTTATGTGGGCTTCTGAATGGGTTGAGAGAATTCTCCTGCTTCTCAAGACGGCTTCACTGTTCCCTCTTGGATCAGCTCAAAAACAACTTTTATGTAGCCAGAAACAGGAATTATTTTCTGGAGCTCAAGAAAAGCTACAATTGTTGAGGGGGATAGAGACTTTAACCGAATGGTGAGGCTGCAAACAGGCTTTTACTGAAGTAAAGGCTGTAAATGCTTTGACCATCACAGACACACCCTGATTCCAAGTTTGGAAAAAAAAAAATACAAGAAAAGGAGGAAGGAAAAATAAAAAAAGGCCATGTAACTGGAAATTAAACATCAGAAATTGAAAAACTGCACAACGGGGTAACATATAAAGTGCAATGAGGCTCCAAATAAGGATTTGTCTAGAAGGTACTGCAGTAACAAGAGTACATTGAAAACTACATTTTAAGTACAATCTCAAAGTCTCTGGAAAGGAAGTGTAATAAACAAGAGGTATTGTGGTGGTTATGGGGAGGATAATTGTTACAAACACCAAACATATCAAGTGAATGTGACAACTGTTGCCAAGTGCTTGCTCATGGAGGGCTGTTGGGTCTCTGTTAATCATTTTAAAGAGAGCGATCCAGTCCTGCTTTTAATGCCCAATGTCATGAAACAACTCTGCGGTGACTTGGCGGTATATCAAAAACATTGACTTGATTTGACTATTTGTGCCAATCAAGTCACATTTTCAAATGTGAGCTTCACAACCGGCGCAACTTTAGTTTTTGCCTCAAGGTAATATCTAACCACGTGTACATGATTCATTTGATATCTAATATCCACTTTATTCTGTACATGTATGCTATGTTATCTGAGATCTGCTAAGGTCTATGAATTATCCCAACAGGCCAGCATTCTTTCCAGTCTCCCACCGCTTTCCTTGTATTGACCTATATTTTTTGTATTTTAGATCTCCCGGATTAAAAACAATTCACAGAATTTCCTCAAAATGTAAATTAGAAATGTATATTTAATCCGGCATCACTGGGAAGAGATGTCACCAAAACGCACGCGTCGAAGTTTGTGTTGTAATGACTAAAACAGGTCAGAGCTGGAGCCGGGACCGAATAATAACAAACGCCTGGTTGTACTCTGATGTATTAGGAGTACGCAGTAATTGTACTATAACAGACCGATTGTGATGACTTTCGGGATCCTAATATTGAGTAGTGGGGTTTCACACTCCATTTAGAGCGTCTGTGGCTCAGTTGGTAGAATGGGCTTCCCTCCATTTTAAAGGTTGGCGGTTTGATTCCTACCTCCTTCTGTTTGCATGTTGAAGTGCTTGAGCAAGACACTGAACACTAAGTTGCTTTGGAACGCCCGTTTAGCAACTGCCACCTTCGGTGTGTGTGTGTGTGTGTGTGTGGGGGGGGGGTGTCTGTGTAAAAGTAATCCAGTGTAAAGCGCTTTGAAACCACAAGGTGTGAAACCGTAGGGACCATTTATTCCCTACTATTGATACAGAACATCTGAACGATGAGTGAGCCAGATGAAAATCCTTTCACAAAACATTAAACTGCAGCATTCCCACATTTGCAACATCCATTGTGCATCATGAAAGTAATTTCCCAAACTTAGAATAATTCAAATATGTCAGTGGAGGCACTCATGCAGAGTTTACAAAGTCATTAAAAATACTTTCCCCGTGCCTACATTATACTGCACCTATTGCCAGCCCTTTTGACCCACTTGAAGACATACCATGAATACTCTAACACTGAATTTCAGATTCAGAACAGCTTCCACCCCTGAGAATTATGATAATCTTTCCAACCAGCCATATTGCTGGAAATAGTCTTTTACACATATGCATGTATATGGGAAAAATCACCTATTACGTATGTATGTGGAAGTGCTCATTGGTGCACACATACAAATCGCAATGCAATGGATGTATCCAGACAAAAAAAAAAAAAAAGGATCGAGATGTGCAACAACAGCCATTATTACTTGGCGTTAGGTAGTGGCATCAGTCAGAGACAGCCATTCTAAGCACTGTGATGGTACATAACTGTTCAGCTAGAGAGTCGATTTAATAGAGCATGGTCTGATAAAGTCCCTGCAGAGATCACTTCATGGCCAATAGGTTGTTCAGGCAGCTAATTGGTCAAAAAATGAAACCTCTCTCAGGAATTGGATCCAATGTTATCACCGTGAGTCTGGCACACTATTAATGAGTTATGTTGTCTCCCTTTAGCCCCTAACTATGTTTCAGCTCTGTCTGTGCATAGGGACTTGTACTTGGGCATAATTATGGTGATGATGACCAAATGTTTACCTTATAAGCAGAGTCTGTACACTAGAGAATTTCTGCACCAAGAGTAATGATACAGATGCACAGGCTCAGCTGCTTGGTCTGCTCCATTGCAGACCATTCACCATTTTTATTGATCCATATTCACCTACAGTGGTGGAAACAGTCCAACAAATTAGGGCTGGATTTTCTAATCACATTAATTTTAGCTCAGTGCAGTGAACAGTTGAATGGTTTTTGGTCATGATTACACTATACCAAACTGCTAAGGGACATAACTACATATTTTGAAGGAATGGTGTTGCATTTTGAGAAACCAACAACACTCTGAACATGTGAAATATAAATACTGTATATAGCAGGAGTCAATCACTGATTATTTTTGTCAGCTCTGGATAAATGAAGCATTATCCTGACAGGAGTTCTGTATTGCATCCTTCCTCCCAAACATGATTTCTACCACCAATGTCAAGCAAGGACCAGTTAAATATATTTTAGAGGCTTTGCAATTCTTCAATCAACATGGTTAAGTTACTATGCTAAAAATATATACACAGAACTAACCAGATATCAACCAAGTGGATGTTTTGGTTTTTGATCTGGATGAAGTTCAGGACAATTTAGACATCCAAACCAAAACAATGGGAAGGTGTTTCAGAGCACATGGCTGATGAGGTTTTACATTTGATTGAAAATTACAAATTTATATTTGTGTGTATGTGTGCATGTGTGAGAGAGATTGAGCCCCCTAATGCAGGATTTTGATACCGATTCTGAAGCGGGACAGCAATCGGTCAGATTTTCTATGTTGAAGAAAGTGATCTATTTGCTAAGAATGAGTGTGAAGGGTTTTAAGACATATAATTAAAGTTGACTTCCTGATCCACTTCACCGAGATATACAGCCATGACATTGTAATGTCATTCGGAATGGATACATGAGAACGGATTGTGCGCAGAAGAGGGATGATGATCGCCACTGAAGGGCTTGAACTATCTGAATGCAACATAGCAGATGTTCAGGACAGCTAAAAATACCTGGAGATCCCACAGGTAAATGACAACCATGAAGAGGCAGCATGGAGGTCAGCAGCAGCCAAATATGTTAAGAGAGTGAGGCAGGTCTTCAAAAGTCAGCCTAATGACATGAACCAGATCTGGGCAATCAACACCTCCGTCCTTCCAGTGATCAGATACTCTCCCGGAATAGTGACCTGGCAAAACGAACGGCAACAATATTAAGACAAGAAAGCTCCTTACAGTGCATGGAGGGTTTCACCCAAAGCGTTTGGGTGCTATACGCAAAGCGGAAAGCAGGAGGCTGTGGACTACTGTGCATGAGAGCCACTATCCAGGAGGAAAGCAAGCCTCCATGAGTAAATCAGGAAGATGGTCCTCAGAGGCGATCTGCTAAGTGAATGCCTCGAGCAGCAGAAGCCGAGTAAGGAGGAACCCGAGGGGCTGTCACAGACAGACGAGTCCCTGCTTGACATGTGCCGTCAGTTGCTTGAAGGAGTAGCTGACATTGTCGAAAACATACAAGTGGCTGGAAAAGGCTGGGCCGAGAGACAGCACAGAGGCATTGATCATGGTAGCACAAGACCAAGCCTTAAGCACTAGATCGATCAAGGCCTTCGTCTACAGCAGCAGACAGGACCCCCAGGTGCAGACTGTGCCAAGAAGCCCCTGTGACAATCAAGCACATAACAGCAGGGTGTAAGATACAGGGAGGAAAGGCATACGAGTCTCATAACCAGGTGGCTAGCGTTGTACACGGGAACATCTGTCATGATAATGGGCTGTTGGTTCCAAGATGATGGTGGAAGACCAGAACAACCAAGCCAAGATCTTGGGGGGCTTCCAGTCCCAGATGGACCACCGTACATGTGGTGGTGGACAGAAAGCAGAAGACAGCCTGATTGCAGGGACTGCAAAATAAGGAAGAAATATTCCAGGGCCTTAAGGAGATCTTGAAGAAGATTCAGAGCATGAAGGCAAAAGAGGCCCCAGTTGTGATCTGATCGCTTAAAAACCAGAACCTCCAAGCTGGTCACTCCTGCATATTCCAGAAAGAGCATCTGAGATCTCTGTCAAGAAGAGATCAATCCTGGAAACAGCAAGGATCTTGCCCACGACCCTCAAGCCTCCAGGCTTCTGGTGGATTTCCCCAGCTGGAAGACGACACAGTGCTACCGTGATGGGGTGAGAAGGGGATATATCAATATATATGTATACACAAAGTATGTTGGCTATTATGGAGAAAAAATCCACTGTGTTTTTATTCTAATGCAGACAAAAAGAACTGGACAGTGCTGGACATGAAAAAGCATTGCACACAGGTGTCATGTTTCTATGACAACAGTATCTACACCATCATACTGCCATTTTCCCTTTGTATTGTACTATTAATTATTTGTTTTTCATTGTTTTTCAGGATGATAGCTAACCATAGGAAACTACGACGACCCGATGTTTGACCACCAAAGAGTAAGGGTGGATGTGTGTGTGTGTGTGTGTGTGTGTGTGTGTGTGTGTGTGTGCTACAATCTGCCTGAAACATCATTTCAGTGAATTCATGCACAAAATTAGCTTTTCTAGCTCTACTACAAGAGTTTCCAACATAAAGAGGCATAACTCAGAATAGGCTGAGGCTTTTCATGGTGCAAGTCCCAACATTTGACAATATGACTACAAAATAACTAAGACTTAGAATCACTTACCACATTTAAAACCTCTTTAAGACATTTATAACGGTCCCTTTGTTGATATCCCACAGCCCTTGTCTCACTGACATATCTCGCCCCTTAGGCCAATCACGTCCCTGAGCCAGTCCCACCCTCCCAGCCCCTGCACCAGTTACATCAGTCAAACATTATACAATATATTTTATTTTGAGAATTATTCCATACATATTTTGTGTAACATGAAAGCAAATACTGCGCCAAAAAAATGACTGAGTTTGCATTCAGGCGTACCTTGTGGCAGAGCCATCGATTTTTTTGAGCTGGGCTCTTAAATATTAGCTGAACTAAGTGTGTTGTTTTTTTTTTTTTGTCTTTTTTTTGTGCCCATGGTCCGAAGCTACATTTGTCTGAGTAGAAAATGAATTACTGATCTTTCTCAATGAATCAGTGCAACAGTCTGCCAGCAGGTGTGTCTGAGAAGAAGATGCTATGTTTAGTCCAACCATTCTCCATTAGCTGATTAATTTTGGGGCTGAAAAAACAGTTTAGGAATGTTGCATGGAGTCTCAGGTCCATAACACATTTCACAGTCCTGTCAGAAGGCACAAGTTATAGTCAGCCCACAATGCCAAAACAATAACATTACCTCGCAATCTTTCAGCATTTCAAAACTTGTTACAAGCTTTGCTCCTGTAAAATTCTGGCAGTATTTGAACTGAAACATGACAAATAACTTCTGTTTCCTCAACCAACCGCGGCACATGATATTCCACAAATTTTTGGTCCTTTGATAAAACTCATTTTAACAAATGATGAACTGCTTTACGCGGTTTAAAAAAAAAAGTTCCTTATTTATCTTAACCTCTAATTTCATATAATGCTGATGAATTGTAGGAGTGCATAAGCAATTGTATGGACAGGTGTTGCTCTCCTGGATAGCATTTCATTTTTAGCAGGGACTTTGGCCCAAGTCTTCCAAAATCCCCTTTAATGTAATTTTTTAACCTCTTTTTTTACGACTCTCATTCTCAAAAAAAGGACATTAAATTGTCCAGACAGCACATTTAATGTGGAAAGGGTATTCTTTCAGATATGGGCCAAAGAGAGCTATTTGTCTAAAAATCCCTCCATCCAGCCAGCACAGCAGATAACACGGCAAGCTATATTCATGGTATCTAGCAAGGTTGGCAGATCTGGACATGATATACCAAAGGATTGACAAGACCACCTGGCAGAAGCGGCAAATGTTTGCTATTCCATGATCAGTATCACTCTAATCAGCTTCACCCCTCTTTTTTCTTTACATCTCCATCCCGGACTGCTTCTTGCCTGTCTCCACATCTCGTTCGTCTTCTCTTCGGGCCCACGGTGTTGTGACAGGTGACTGACGATGCTAACAATAGTGGGTGCGTTGCCCCTTCTCAGCAGAGCACAAGCTGCATGATAAATTACCCTCATCAGTTTGTTTTGCCAACAGCCCATGCAGGTCACCACCAAGGCCGGTCGTGACATTTTGTTGCATACTGTATATGCAAATACCTGCCAATCAATTAGCACAGCGGTCCCTGCGCTCCCTGCTCTGCCCATTGTGATTAAAATGAATTGATTGTGGGCTAAAAGCAAAACAAGTCAGCCTGCCAAATGGCCAGGGGTCACCAGGACGCAACAGAGAAAACGCTGTGAAAAATAAAACTTGAATTAATGTTGTTTCTTGACTCCTCACTCACTCTCGCTCACTATATATATACTTTATCACCACTTCTAAACTGTAGGTATAAGGCACAATGAAATTTGTGGAAAATAAAAGAACTGCAATGTAAATAGTCTGGGTATTATGTTTGAGGTAGGCCTTCGTGAGGATACAATGCGAAAACGATAGTGGCAGCAATATTTCGAACCGCCCGAAGCCTTTAGATATCAAACTCAGCCTTGTGATTTCCGTGTGTTTTATGTGTGTGTGTGTTTCAGATGATCCAGGATATGCAAACGCGGAGGGTTGTCAGTTAGCAGTGACAAGACAGATGGACAAAGAGCAAGGGCTGCAATATTCATGCGGAAATACTACAACCAGCTTTTGATTTAGCCCCAAGAGCTTAAAAGGTGTTGTAAACAACTTGCTGATGGTTTACTGAGACACTGATTAAAGGAAGCACTTATCATTCAAAGCCAGGCGTGCTTACATAAACAATATCTGCACGGGAAGAGGCACGAGTGAGGTAGTAAAAAGAACAGTTATAAAACCACCATGGCTTTCTTTTCAAAAACTCTCTTTCCACCTTTTTATTTTATTGTCATACATATTACTCATTAATATTCCAAGGTCTGGAATGAAACAGGACATTCTGATGATAGCCATAAAAAGGTCCTCAGCCGTTGGTCAAAGAGAGAAGAAAAAAAAAAAAAATGCATATAGCTTGGCAATATATTTGCTTATTTTGCTGACTATTTCTTTTCCCACCTGGAACGGTGACATTCATTTCCGTGTACAATAAAAAAAGAGAGATTGGGCAATATAAATTATTCTTACCAATAGAGGAAATTAATTTCTGGTTTAGCCTTTATCTTTTATCATTAAAAGACTTCAGATTGCTTGCTGAAAGTACAACTCATTCTCAAAGATGTTTGCAATGACTGGTCTACAGTGGCAAGCAGCAAATAAAAACAATCTGCTGTACAGATTTCTCATGATATATTTGAGTATTTATATACGAACTTCTGAAACTATTTTTATTTCTTCTTACCATACGACTCATATTTTGACTCATATTTATTTATTCACCTGTCCATTGAATGAATGTGTAGGGTACACCTGACTTTACTAGAATAATGCAAAAGGAGAATATCATTAAAAATAAGCAAGTAAATAAACTAACAAAACACTTTTGTGTTATGTATGAAAAACTGCTGTTATTTGGCCTTCAAGGGAAGAAACAAAGTCAAGTTGCCACTATGAATGGTGGACCATGACCTGGGTGACTCAGAGCCTTTATTAGCATTATTATGTAGCGCACGATGAGATAAGATTGGCTGAAAATGTTATATGATTGGTTGCAACTTTACTAGTTGCGCTGAATTTATTGTCTGAATCATTTATGCCCAGTACAGTTTTCCCAAAAGCATTGGCAGAACAAAGGGATCATTTCAAACTATCCCTATCCTTTTCTGCACTAAAGATCTTGGCCATAGAGCATCACCAGTTTAGTTGAAAAAGGCCTGCTTCTCTTTTTAATTTTATTAGCAGCTTCTGTTCAGTCCCCATTAATCTAGCTGATGCTTACAGTAATTGTAGTTTTCTGTTTTGTGTGGAACACTTTAAACTGATCATCGTCACAACAAATTATTTCCAAATGCATCTCCATAACATTTCTGACCTATTGTTGTTACAAAAAAGAAGGAAATATAGAGCCAATCTGAAATAATCGCTATTGAAATTGGCTTTGAGGCTCTTAAGGCGTTATTTATTACCAGTTTTGCATCATCTGCTGAGACGATCTGTCATGTACAGGCAGAACTGCTACCACAGTGTTGCATCGTATTCATCAGCACATGCCTCCCCTAATACCAATTACTTTAAGTCTTAAACTTTGGAAAAACAGCTTTAGTCACAGACAAAAAAGGGGGAAAGGCAAATTAAACTGGTCACGGGATAAAACGTTTGTATGAAATGGGAATCAGACATAAATTCTCAAGGATCCCATCACAGTTTTCTTATTAATCCGGCCTCCAAACATAATCCTTTAAGAGCTGATCGCATATTTATAAAGCAAAAACCTGTTTTAGAAAACATTATATTGTTAGTACTCACAAAAGCTTATTCTCCAACTCATGCTGTAGAAAGGCGTCATTTTGTCTGCAGGAACTAAACCCAGAAACTCGGACCCAATAAGGAACCATGAACTTTTCAGTCATAAGAACCAGGGTGTAAATTTATTTTTATAAGTGATTCATCTATACAGGACTGTCAGAAAATTAGACCATTGTGATAAAGTTCTTTATCTTCCGTAATGCAATTACAGAAACGAAAATGTCATACATTCTGGATTCATTACAAATCAACTACAATATTGCAAGCCTTTTTATTATTTTAATACACCTGATTATGGCTAACATCTTAAGAAAACTCAAAAATCCTATCTCAAAATATTAGAATATGATGAAAAAGTTTTTTTTTTTTTTTTTAATTGCATTACAGAAGATAAAGAACTTTATCACAATATTCTAATTTTCTGAGACAGTCCTGCACTTAACAATTCATGGGTGGTTGTATTTTTAAAAATAAAAGTTTAGCAGCTCTGGGTGAAGGATCTTCAGAATCATACTTTTGGAGCACGTTGCATACTCCCAGCATTTAATTGCACTCGTCAAGCTCTCGAATCGCCCGTTCAGATCATTTTCACAATGAATAAATAAATAATCAAGTAATTGTTGAGCTTTGTAAATGCCTGGATTTTTTTTTGGCTAATTTCCCCGTGTTCATTGTTCGGCTTACGGCTTCTGTTGAACTCCCTTGACTGTTCAGTTTTTCAGTGTGTAAATAAGTAAGAACAAGCCTGAAAATTAAAAAAAAAAAAAAAAAAGGAAAAGATTGGAAACAAGCAGTTTCACAGTGACTAACATACTGATTGCTACTTTTTCAAGGAATTTTAGGTGCTGTTGGAAAAACAAACAGAAATGGAATTACAGGAAGAGAATTCTTTGAAAACAAAAGCTTGGTGTATGTTTGTTCAAAATGCACATACAACAACAACCATTTGCAGAAAAAAAAAGCATCATCCATCATCTGTTATTTTTGTTGTTCCGTGCATTATGTCTTTCAGTTCAGTGTCTGGGGTTATTATTAAACTAGAAACCTCCGTCATGTGAAAAGCTGCCTGTCTCTCCACAGTGGTCTAATTCAAAAGCAAAGTTCGTAGATACAACATGATTATCAAAGGTGCAGGAAAGATTAAGTGAGAGTTTACAGCATGACTGGCAGCACTGATGCTACACAGCGGCTGCTTGGATTGCAATTCCCTGAGCTAAAAATTCCTCCTCAAATTAGGGGGGGGGGGATTGCGCAACATACCACAGTGCAACATCCATGCATAATTCATAGCACTGCATTGAGTCATAATCTGTCCTGGGTGTACTAATGAAAGCTGCAGTGCTGCAATTTTTACTGCATGTAGTGATGTGGCAGGAAACGGACCATTGTATCACATGGGCATAGAAACCGTTGTTAATTCCTTTCCTTCTCTTGCAGCCACTTCAGTC
The DNA here is from genome assembly GCF_037954325.1 of Fistularia commersonii. Taxonomy (NCBI): domain Eukaryota; kingdom Metazoa; phylum Chordata; class Actinopteri; order Syngnathiformes; family Fistulariidae; genus Fistularia; species Fistularia commersonii. Next base: position 15,853,833 of record NC_141288.1, read on the forward strand.
AAACAGTTCCACCAAACGTGAATTCAGACTCATGATACATCTCCACTCGAATGTTTTTCAACGCACACACATACTTACACACACATATATATTTATATATATAAATACAAGCCTTGTGTGGCCGGGGAGAAAGGTAAGGCCTTGATGCGCGCAGAGCAGAAATGCAGGGGTGGGTGGTTGTTATAATGAAAGCGCTCTTGCTCAAACTGACAGCAAGTAGAGGTGTTTTCACATTTCTGATCCACGTCTTGGAGGCAGCCAAGACCACCGCGTCTCTCACGCCTTCTTTCTCAACGAATCTTGATGTTTTTGTGACAGAATAATGTGCATTAGCAAGAGGAGCACAGCCTCTCTCCCCCACCTCCCATTTCCCTCCCTTTGCCCATCAATTCCATGGGTTTGGCTCATTGGGCGCAGTGAAGTGAGACGGCCGCGCATGGTCGCTCTCAATAGCACCACACCGCTCAGCATGGAGATATTAGTGTACTCTGCCAGACGGTTTGGATACAGTTCTCTGACCTCTCTTGTAAGAATCAGTTTTCTATGTGTAGGCCCCTCTGCACGTTTTCATGTCCATCATCTCGAAGTGTCCAGGCAGAGCGCATCTCGGGGTTGTAAGTGGCCGATAGCGGCGCCGATATAATTGAGTCGAGACAGAAATGACAGTAGGGGATGCGGCATGGAGGAATATAAGCGAGTGAAGTTCCAAGTGAAGTTGTTTTCCATTACACATCTTTTCTTGCATAATGAGTTTATTTTTTTTTCCCCAACTGACAAGCAAAGCCAAGTGAATAGGCTACTGCATTTAAACATTTTTTAAATACTTTTAAATTGCTTCCCCCCTGGAGATTCTGGATATTTGAGAATACATAAATGTAGAAAAAAAAAAGAATATAATCTTTTGGGCGTTCTGCCATTTCTACATTGGTCTCTCGCTGGCTGCTGAAGAAAACATCTCTTAAGCAAAAGAACAGAAACCATTACCAAAACAACATTTGTTCACATAATTCAAAAATTTGGAGTTTAAAATAGTAGTTTGTGCATCTTGGGAGGAGCATATGTGATGGGGAGGACTGATTTATTTTCACACAAAACAGCTCTTAAAGTCTCTTTTTGGTTACCTGAAGTTTCCTCTGGGGTGGTAAATGTCAGTTGTCTTGCCCTCTACATAGCTAGACTTCTGAGGCAAGAGCTTCCTGTCCTCCTGGCCACAATGAGCTCATGCATTATTCCAAAAGCTCTTTTTTAAGGGAATGGAAGGAGGCTTGAAACATACGGAAACCGATTATTGAATTCCCCACTTCTCTCCGACATTGTTCCTGTATTTTTCTGTTCCTTTCACCGAGCATGTGCTTTCTCGCTCCCAGCTGGACATGTTAAAATACAGCAAGCATCTAAAGGCTTAAAAACTGTCTATCTGTTTGTAAGTCAGCAGGATTCTCCTTGATGCCTCCCCGCAAAATTAAAGAATGATTATTTGAGCACATGCAGGAGTCATACCTCAAAATGAAGGTACTTTTTTTGTAGCATCATTTTGAATCAGTGAAGAGCCACTACTGACACTCAGAAGTCCAATGATCCAATGATATTAATTTGGGATATGTTGTAAACTGCTGTTTCATTCCTTCAGTTTCTCTTTTTTTTTCAATCATAAGTGACAACTGAAGTCCTTATTAAAAGAAAAAAAATAATTAAAATTAATAAAAATATCCATAATTAAGCTTGTAATGATTTTAGTGACCTTTGATCTGCTGCAGATTGGACCAGAGTGAACACTGCTTATTATTCAATTGCATATTCTTTGAAAAACTCTGGTAACCCAGGTAATGTCCATAAAATGTTTTGTAATTCCTTCCTTTCGGCTTTTCCCTTCAGGGGTCGCCGCAGCAAAATAAACCTTCTCCATCTTACCCTATTCTCTGTATCCTCTTGTCTCACATCAGCTAACTTCATGTCCTCTTACACTACATCCATAAATCTTCTCTTTGGTCTTCATCTAGACCTCCTGCCCGGCAGCTCCAATCCCAGCATCCTTCTACCAATGTATTTGCTATCCCTCCTCTGTGCATGACCAAACATCTAACACGTGCTGTCCCTCTGATAGACTCATTCCCGATCCTATCCATCCTCATCACCCCTAAAGAGAACCTCAACATCTTTATCCCTGCAACCTCCAGCTCTGCTGCCTGTCTTTGGTATGTTTCGTAATTACTCATTCGGATTTCATATGATTGGAACACTAAGATTATTCAGGTTGTTGGGAACTACACTGAGATGGCAACTTTGCGAACAGCCTTTACCAGACTACCGATATCCCGGTGTTTTTAAAAAACTCCAGCAACGGTCATCCTCGCAAAACTACCCACCTCTTACTCATTTTGATTTGACGGTGTCTATAAATAAACAGAGAGCCCGTATCGTCTTTTTTTTTTTTTTTCTTTCAAAAAGTGACCAGAACCACGTTCTTGAAAGTAAAAATCTGTAGTTTAACAGTCAGTTCTCCAATAAATTTCCCTGCTCTCATTGTCCTTCTTCTACCAGTACTGGGCCAAGCATTTGAGCCGCGAAGAGAGAGAGAGGACCTGACCCGATCACCGTGACCCACTGGTTCCTCGGTGCTTCGTGGGATCCTCAGTCCCTGCAGCAGCTGTGTTCCAATTAGAGAGCCCTGACTTGTATGCCCCGTATTAGCATTCCATTTAGGCTCCCCTGCTCCTCACCTGGTCTCTGCAGAGCGGTGGACCACCGCAAACTGTCACTACCCTAGACCTCTTGGCTGAGACTGCCCACTCGTACCACTAATTGACTCTTGATCTACCCACAGTGTACAGGTGAACCCACATCACATTAGTTTGGACAGAATACACAGTATGTTAAAGAATACCATATCAACTAACTCCGCTTGTTTGTTGGTTGAACGATATAGAGCCTTGATTGGTCCGAGGGTCACTGCAGGTTAGCGCCGCAACTTTAAATGTTTTGCTTTTTTGCCACTCACAATCTGGTTTCAATGCATGATAGATGACAAATTGCGGGCTTAGTGTACGGTGATATGAGCATTGAGGGCAACATGCTGCTGGCTGGGACTGCAAAGAGGCATCCTGTTGAGAATAAGAGATTCTTCTAATCATGATTTGACTGAGGTGATGGCTGCAGAGGGCTGCGCGCCGCTGTCTTATCTCGAGGACACATGCCAGACTCAGTCACAAACACACATAAACATGCGAGCACGCGCTTAAGTACACACCTATGATAAGTTGTGCAGTAAGTGTATTCCCAGAGAGATGAGATTCAAAGGGAAGCAGATATACACAGGCAGCACTCTGTGTGTGCACTGAATTATCTCAAATAATATTATATGCTACCATTTTATATGAAGTGAAATCCCCAGGCTGCCATTGTTGAGAAGATTTTGAAAGAAGTGCATTCTAAGTTTATTATCCATAGTGCTACAGGATATCAAAGATTTGAAAATATATGAAAAATATCATAACAAGGAATAACTTGATTTACATTTCCGTTTACATAAGTTATTGGATGTCTGTTAATAAAAGGGAAAGTTCACTGTATCAAGCCACAGTGACAGAGGCTCTATTTTTCCGTCATTTAATTAGCGGAGTTTACATGCAAGAACCACCTCAAGACATTTTTTTGAACGATAGCAAGGCAGATGCTGGATTTTGTCGATGGCTTGATGTACAAACTGGAAAGAACACAAGTAGGCAACTGAAAATAAAATACGGTCAAATTGCAGTGGTTAGTACTGAAAAACTTTTTTTGGATTACGATCCAACGACCGACCGAGGCCTTTCTCTCTCGGTCCACTTCCTCAAATACGCCAAGACTATGACATTTTTTTATTTGATAACTCAAAATGATATGAGAACGCAAGGGTTAATGGTTTGTTGTCAGAATCAGTTGACAATTGATCGCTGTATCTTGTACCAGAAACCAAAACAAACAAAAAATAAGTTGATGTTTGCAAAAGATTCTTAATAAAATGAACTAAATTCCCTCAAAATCCCCGTATCTATATCGGAAACAGGTCCTCTTCCACGGAGCCTGACATTTTGTATTTTGTAGCCGGGCATTGACAAACATATATCATGTTTTACTACCGACCTAAAGCCTACAGTTTAAATGTTGCATCACGATTAAAGACAGTACAAGCAGATGCGGGGTCGGGAAAAAAAATGAACAAAAAAAAGTTGGTTCATTAGTTACATTCTATGGGCTTTCATCTGAATGACAGAAAACACAATCCAGAACCATGCAAGCATTGCTTCAACACATTAAGAGTAAAATACAGCATCTACCTCATAAATCTCCATTTATCGGTGTGAGGAAGTCTACCAAACACCATTCAGCTCGGCATTTACCATAAAACTCTGGTCCTCTGTGGAGGGGGTCATCTTGACATGAATGCCACGGTCACAGGACACAGAGCAGCAACCATAAATTAGGCTTAAAAGGGTATCAACAGGCTCAGGTTAAGAGAGGTGAAACTGTACGTAATTATTAAATACTCAACATAAATTAGTCTTGTATTTCAATTTCAAAGCAAGAGTGAGTGGAAAAAGCCTTGTGGAAAATGTGTTAATACATAAATGGGCAAATATTTCAATATCCAACAGCTTAAAAGGTGAATGAGAAGTGGTTTATAGTGCGCAAAATCGCATTTGGCGGCAGCTAAATGTGATGTTTATATATTTGATGACGAAACACGTGGTTCCTTAAAGACATTGGGATGTGTTTGCAAAAGAACTTGTCCTTGTACATGGGCTATTAATATACATCATTTTGGATAAAGTACCAGAGTTTTCGGAGCTTGCAACAAGGGAGAAGCTAGGATCTACAATATCATTTACAAAAGGAGAAGTTTTCCTTTCTAACTCACAAGCAATTGCGTGCACAGGGTGCACACCAAATAACGATAATGATGGTGTTGATCAGCTTGACAGAGGCAAATCATCATTAAATGCAATGATAGTTCTGTAAGTTGTCTTTTCCTTCCTAAATCAGGTAAGCTGTTTCTCAGAAGCAATTGCTTAAGTTTAGTTCGAGACACTAAATTCTTTGAAAACAAGGTTAAGTCTACCTTTATTTTCAGACATGCATATGAGTGTCTTCTCTGTTGGGACAACTGGGCGCAGTACCTTAAATGTTTAGCTGGCTTGTGCTTCTTGTAACATCTCTCTTTGTTTACATGGTTTATTATTAGAAAAATAGATCTAGAAAAAAAACAGTTCGCATCATGAGAGGCTTTCTGTTGTGTCACTGCTGCTGCCTTTGCTGCCAACCTCATTTCCAACAAGCCTCCCTTGGCAAACCGCTGTTGATACAACTACAAAATACTTTGGTTTCTACTCTGCTCTTGCAAATATTTTATATCTAAATCTGTTTTTTTATAATGTCTCCATTGAATATGAATATTACAAAGGATTCCAAATTTTTCGCGCATGCTGGTCCTTTCACCATCTATTCATGCTTAAAACTGCATGAGTTGCAAAAAAAAAAAAAAAAAAAAGGAAAGACTCAGACTCTGACTGTGCTGTAAGCTGCATGGTGTTAAAAAAATAGCTAATAAAGTTTTTTAGCTGACTAGTAAAATTCATAAAATCACAGCAATGGATCAACCAAATTCCTTGGATAAAATAAGAGACATAAAAAGAGCACCGTGAAGATATGTGAGTAACCAAAAATATACAATTATAAAATTCAAAATATTACAATTGTAATTAAATTCAGAGAAGTAGAATTTTCAAATTTCTTTGCTAGTCTTCTGATCTTATCTAGATGAGTTCATTATGTATGGCACAACATGTATGTATGGCTGTTTTGGTGCATTTTTGCAATTAAATATAAACACAAAATGTTCAGGGAGGATGACTGTTCGAGACAACTTCACATGTCTATATTAATAGCTGTTATTATAGAAATGATAGATTTAACAAAGAAGGGCATCATTGTGAGATTGAGGTGCAAGCATATATGCCAGTTGAATATAACTATTATAATGCGGTTACATTGGACACAAGAATCTCTTCAATAATTTCCAAAATGATTTTTGCATTTCTTTGAGGAAAATATATCTTGACAGAAAAAAAAAAAAAAAAAAACTCACTACACTCTCACCTTTAAAGCTGTTCACTTTTCAGGTTGTTTGTTTAACTCTGAACTGATATATTCTTTCAGAAGACAGTTTCCATTTAGCCTTTCTTGGGTTGGGAAATCCACAGATGTGAAAATCAATCTGTGTTCATTTTTTGTCAGATTTGTTTTAACTGGAGGGTGAAAAGTACTTAAGTGGATACAGATTTAAAAATGACACACTGGGTCAAACAAGAGTCTGTTAATAAAATGTTAAACTGATGAAAAGCCTAAATTAAGATAAAATTAAAATATAAAATAGATAAATGCAAAGAATAGCAAATTGGCTCAGCAAAACAAGACCTAAGATTTTAGTTAAGAAATATAATATATCACTATAATTATCAGATGAATACTAAATATTAAACTATAAATATATTTGATTAAAATTAATATATGTATATGTAAATTCATATATATATATATGAATATACATATATATGTACACTGCTCCAAAAAATAAAGGGAACAGTAAAATACTACATTCTAGATCTGAAGGAATTAAATATTCTTATTAAATACTTTGTTTTTTACATGGTTGAATGTGCTGACAACAAAATCACACGAAAATTATCAGTGGAAATAAAATGTATTAACCCATGGGGGTCTGGATTTGGATTCTCACTCAAAATTAAAGTGGAAAAACACACTACCGGCTCATCCAACTCGTTGTAAAGTCCTTAAAACTAGTCAAAGTGAATCGGCGTGGCTTCCCAAGTGGACAGATTTGTAATTGAGTTGGAGCTACATTGTGTTGTTAAAGTGTTCCTTTTATTTTTTGAGCAGCACATATATACATATATAACTAAAACATGATTCTATACTTTTATAGAATAATTGAATTTCATTAAATAATGCGGGGGCACTATTTTGTTGATTGATTTCCACTGTTTTTTTTTTTCCCCAAATATTTTTTTTTTTTTTTACCACATGTCTCACTGTACTTCCCAAATCTGTGGTTGTCCAAGTTTTTGTTGTATCCACAAGATACCGTGACAAGAAATGGATTGCGGTGCTTTCCCGCCCCAGTAAACAGGCTTCCTGCTTGTGAAGGTATAGATGGGTTTGATATAGGATGCTGTTTAACCCAGAAACGACGCTTTGGCCCCTGGGACGGCCCATTCCTCGCACTGCACATCCATCATGTAGGGCAATCGAATGAATGGGATACAGGGCTCCCCCCAGGGAGGGCCAGGAGAAAAGGAGAGAGATGTGGAGGGAGTGAGGGGAGAGAGGAGGATGTTAGATTTCTCCCTTGCATGTGGGTGGAGGTAACAATAGGCCCGCCTACCGCATTTTCCCACTTACGTCGTTCAATTTTTAACAGGCTCTTTTGTCAGGCTCCATCATGTTCTGAGTGCTAAACAAGAGAGAAGATTCGTGGGGAAGCCAGGTGAAGCACAGGGGAAATCTTCTGTTTAGACTTGAAACCCAGGATCCAGATTGGTGTAGTCGTGCCGGATTGGTGGTGGCTGTGAGGAATCTTCTGTGTTTACCAGCTCATTTTGATGTGCCAGACCTTGTAACAGCTTTTAGGAGCCACAAACCCCACTGGAACTATATTAAAAAGCACACAACGGTGCTTTGCCCGTCACAGTGTGACAGCTACATACTTATCAAGTCTGTGTACCTTGAGTAGAGGAACGGAGCCTGAGAATCAAGTTATCTTTTAATACATGAGCTTGAAGTGTGAAAGGTTTTGCAATAAAATCAGCACATAATTCATGCTCTTCTTGTCTGGTTGCGTTTCATCGTTAAGTTTATGTGTTTAATCTAGATTTCTCTAATTATAGCGCTATTGTTTTACTAAGATCCTTATTCCAGCATACTGTATGTTTTGATATATTGCATGTAAAAAAAAAAAAAACTAAATCAATTTTCAGTCCATTAAGGCTATTAGCACACTGTAAGTGACACTGATTGTATTAGTTTCTTATATCAAACTGGAGTCACATAGCAATAAACTACAGAGGACAGGGGACTACATTGCTTTCACCATCTTATATTATGAACTGCAGTTAACACAATAGGATGGCACATAGACAGTTATCTCTGTCCAATAAACATAAGGCGCAGAGGTGTTGATGCACAAAACCGACATACCAAGGGACTAAATATTAACAACCGAAACAAGCTTTTCTGTAAAATCCGCTTTGCCCAACTTGTCCATCTCAGTGTGATGAGTGCTTCCTGTGAGGGTGCGTAGCAAGTAAAACAGAGATGCTAAGCAACATGCAAATGGAGGTGTGTCATGCACAAGTCATTGGCAGTCCACATCCTTGCAGTCCTAGCTCTGAAATATCAGAAAACTGACTCATACGGGGAACAGCATTGACAGACAAGAAGGGTTTACGCTATTTATGCAAACAAATTCATACTTAACATTACATTACGTTACAGTCATTTGGCAGACGCTTTTATCCAAAGTGACTTACAAAAAGTACCAAGAGTCGGAAGTCAGAAGTGACCAGTCGACCAAGTAGCCATCTAAGAAACAATATACATACATACATACATTTCATTGTTATTTTTTTAATGATTTTTTTCAGAGGGGTTGGGGGCTAAGTGCAATTGGTAGGGCAGTGCTCGGTGAAGAGGTATGTTTTCAACGCATGGTGAAAGATGGGCAGCGACCCCGCTGTTCTGACCTTTTTCGGGAGTTCGCTCCACCACTGAGGAGCAGAGGCCGAGAAGAGCCGAAAACCGGTTCGATCGGGAGCCGGATGCTCTGAGCGATGGGAGGGACTGTCGCCCGGAGGTGGCAGATCGGAGGGGACGGGCAGGGACATATGGCTTGATCATATCCCGGAGATAAGGGATACATGTATACATAAGAATACGATACAAAACAAAATCCAACGAAATATGACGGACTTATGTGTAGCTTAACCATGACTACCAACATGACTAGCAACTTTGGTAATAGAGATGACTTCAAATGCCGCCTGATGTGGACGCACCCTCCGCGTAGATAGTGTAAGTGACAAGTTATCAAGGTAGAGGATTCCATTGCCTCATTCAACAAGAGTTACATTTCTGTAACTTGTGCTACATTTGATCATGTCGCGTTTTATTGTTTGACGGTTTGGCAAATTCTGTCATCACGGCCTTGATTCTGATGTTTTTTTGAGTTGGCGACAGTTTGTTTTGAGAGTATTACCATTGGAATCCAGCAGAGAGTGCTGCCTGTGTTAGATATAACTCATTTCTTTAATCTGCTATGCACAATTATAGTATTTTGATTTTCATCTTTTAACGGGAAACATTTGACTTGTCCTTCAGATGAGTTCATGTCATCACGATACAAAAATATTGGTGACAAAATCACAGTGACATAAATCGATTTTTGGACTAGTAATAGATTGAGTTTGAATGAACCCAATTCGATGGATATAAAAGTTCAGCGTTAAAACTTTTCTATACCTTTTAAAATGACGGGGTCAGAGTTTACATCTAGCAGGCTAATTTTATTAAAATGCGTACTGTAATTTTTCAATATTTTTTTTTCCGGTTGCAACTTTTAATACGCTATGAATTACTTTACTGTGACAAATATAAATTGATAGTGTCAGGTTTATACGTTTATTTGTTTTCAGTTTGTTCATCCATCCCAGCAATACCATCATTAGCCTGCTGATAGGTGCACCCCCTCTATCTGTCTGCTAAACCCAAAGCTTAACCACATTTGGCACTTGGCAGATGTTGCTTTTGGAGCGTGGCCGCAGTGTTTTACATAATGCTATCCTCATTCTTCATGTTCGTTTCTTCAAACAGCTGCACTTTTTGTGACAGCCTTAGTTGCTCGGTGTTTATTGACTGTTGCTCTTTATCTAAGTAGTATACTAAATCTGTATGACTAAAATTGTCTCATCAGATATTGAAAGACTGGTGTGAATCCTGGAAAAAATTGTCTACCATGACCGAGGATGATTTACGTAAGCATGGCTTCTGTACGATTTTTTTTTTTTTTTTTTTACTAATTTTTTTCCTGTCTAATTATTTTAAAGTCGAATACGTTTTAACCCCGACTTGATATTGCAATTAAATAAGCCTACGTTTGAGCGGGCTAGAGAGGTTCTAATATAATTACCCAGAAAAGATAATAAACAGTCTTTTTATTGGACAGGTGATTCTCACACCAGAAGGAAGTGACTGCAGTAGCAAACCTGATTGGCTGAGACATTAATTATGCACTTGGCTTCCCTTGACCGTCTCTGTGTCCCCCCTGGTCCCGATTCTCCACAGAGTGCTCATTAGTGAAATGGACTGCTAATGGATTATTAATCTAAGAGGAAGGAGTCTGCAGCGACCCATCTCTGAACACCTGGAAAGTAAACAGTAAATACCAGTTTATACACACAAGCAGAAATGCAGTGCATAACACACTCTCATCAGCATATTAACACACACAGGTGTGTTCATGCATGCTGGGCATTACTTACAAGTCTTTTAAAGACAAAAATAGCTTGACCATTTGATTTATTGTGGCCCAGTAAATATAATGGATACATCTAATTAGGTGTAATTAATTGTCGTACCATCTTTGTTTCTCAAGGCTCCGGCCTTCGAATATATGGCCGCCGCTGCGTCCTCTCGCTCTGTCGTTACCCGTGGCAGATTTCCATCGCAAACAAATGGCACCGCGTGTTGAACTATACCGAAGACATAACATATATCTTTTTTTTTTTTTTTTCCTCTTGTAGCTGAGGCACCATTAGATTTGCTTTTGTCACCTAATTATTCCTCAGGAGAGGCAATTAGCCAGCGCAAGGCAACAAAGGCTGTATGATATGAAACATGTTAACACACATACTTGCACATACATGCTTATGCAGGTATACACAAACTCAGCTTCATGTGAATACAGTCAGAGCACAACACACACACACACATTGCTCATGGTGTTCACACATGAGTGGGACACTAACACACACATCACCAAACAAACACACACACACACACAAACGCACACCAGATATAATCACTCAGGAGCCCGGGTCCAAGGAGAGCACGGTGTACTTCACAGATGAAAGACTGCAACAAACCAATGAGTTTATATTTAGACAGTTAATTTAATCAGATAAATGTTTTTATTTCAGAAACAGAGAATAATCATGCTCGTATGTTAATATTCTCCATATCAAAGACACACTTCAAAAGACAAGAACTGCTGTGCCATCATCAGACTTAGTTCTGTATGTCCATTTGGGGTTTGTTCTTTTTTAAAATAATCACTGGCCCGAGCAGAAGTATCACAGAAAAACGTGAGCAAAAGAAGAAAGTGCTTAATCTTGTAAAAGCTGACAACTTTGTCTTATGAAAGCGTGTGGTTCGAAATGTGTTGCTCCGTGAGACAATGGACCAGAAGGGCTTTATTTGTATTTTGCCCTAAATATGTCATGTCGCTGTCAGTCGCCTCAAAACTAGCATTGGCCTTACGTAAACACTCTTAGCTTAACAAATCTCTCAGCTAATTGCTGGAATGTCACTTCCAACAGTTACGAGTTCCAAACGGGACCGAAAAAGATCCCACGAATAGTGACTTACTAATGTCGAAGTTTGACGGTGTTCATTAAAAATAAAGCAAATTCAGACACATTTGTTCGTAAGTCTGTGATATACCCATGATCATTTTGCCGTCTGCTTGATACTATTTGTCCCATTGCGGCAACATTTTAATGATGTAATTTTGAACTAAATTCGCTCATTTTATGTACATGACATTTATTTCCTGAATGATCTTATTATTCAGAAATAACTCAATCTTCTGCTACCTCTTTCCCAAATGTTACTGTCTCGGGAGCTGATTAATTCAGGTGGCTTCTCCATGTCTATCGGATATACAAGTTTAGAAAGATGCGCGGGAGGTCTGCAGCTTTCAATTTTCCCTGATTGCCTACAAAGGTCTCCCTCTTGCTGTGGCTATTGTGGCCAAGATAATTTGGCACTCACATAAAACTACGCACAAGTGACGGCGTACACGTCGATGCGGAACGAGGGTGCACACCGAGAGCTTCTTGATACACTTAATTTGACTTAACACGCACCAGCCAAATGCGCGCGGTACTCAGCAACCCCCACACTCCATGTACAATGTTGATTATTAGGGCACAGTGTTTTAGGGATGCAAGGGAGAGAGGATAAAGAATTTGAATTCCTGGCAGGACTATCAGTAAAGGTTATTAAGCCGTTGTTGATGCATCCATTTGTCGTGGCTGTATCCAGCAGTGTGACATTTATCAAGTATGTCCAGCTAAATGTCACCGAGAGAGGTAGCTCGCCGTCCTGTCCCTAATTAGGACCCTGAAAGTCATACTGAAAGTCCCCCTCATCCACTCTTCTACTTCGGGACAACATTGATCTGTTTCTGGTCCCCTCTCCCTTCTCATGCACCCTCCCCTTTCTCTCTGGCGTAGCAGGGAGTGCATGTTAAGCAAACTTTGGAGTTTAACAATTGATTCTGAGATGAGGATAAAGCGCAGACAAATGGGGAGGGATGTAGGCCATCCGTCACGGACACAGGGCTCATTGTTTGCAGATTTCAGCCTATGGGAGAGCGAGCTTCTTCCCAAGTGGGCTCCACAAATCATAGGTAGGCAGGGGAGTGCAGCGCAGCAGGCAAACCTGGCCTGGGAATAGCTTGAAAGCAGGACGGAGGCTCAGCTGTACCGAACAAAATGCCTAGTTTGTTCGACTTACTCCCTCTCTACACTCGCCAGCCCCTCTTTTACTCTACGTACTTACAAAGTGAGTACAGCGAAAGGGTTGGAAGAATGAAGAATCTTTTTTTTTCATTTCCAAGAAATGCAAGTAAAATGCACAATTTCAGTGAATTTATCTTATTTTCCACTCGTGTCTGATTGCGATTACGTTTTACAAGTGTGAGTAAAGATATATGCGCATTTCATACTCAACAGCTAACCTGAAGCCAGTCTAAATGACCAGAGAAGCTGTTTTTATGTTTTTTTCAGCACCCATGAAGACATTTTAAGATGTTCTCTTTAAGATTCTTATTGCCCTTCTAGCCATTTCCCATGTTGAGTAAAATGGCTGTAGTGATTAGCTAAACAATAACAACAACAACAAAAACAACTACAACAATAATAATAATAATGATAATAATAATAATAATAATAATAATAATCGCGACAACAACAAAAATAACAATAATTATCATAACAACAACAACAACAACAACAACAATATTAATAATAATAATAATAATAAAACATTGTTGTGCTTTGATAAAGCAGTCTATGAGTCAATGGTTGTTGCATTGGTATGTTTTGTTTGAAAGGCCACCTGCAGTAGTTACATCCTCCGTGACCTTCCTGTGATGCTGAAGCATGAAAAAATTCTGTTTCATCGTGGCAACTTGTTAAATCCATTTTACCAGATGACAACCAAACCACCAAAATTTCCAGCATTTTGGTTGTCTTTTGTTTCATGTTGTGAAAGAAGCCTATCTTGAGGTGTTTAAATAGTTATAGGTGGGACAATATGCTTGAAAAGTCACTTATTATAAGTGGGAATGTATTGAGGAGTGAAAATGGAAATAAAATATTTAACGTCATCACGTAAATACACAGATGTATATATTCAAGTTTCAAGTTGGAATGATTTTGTTGGGATTTCATGCTAAGTATTGATCTTGGTCTAGCATTACTGTATGATCACACAATGTCATTTATTTAATATATATGTATACAAGAAAATGGACCAGCAAAAGTTAGTTCTAGAAACATTGGACTGCATAGAGAAAGTGTAGCCTGTGCTGAGAATAAATTACAGTGTATAAAATTGTAAACGTTTTCAATGTTAGACGGGTGGTTTTCAGCAATTACATTTATTAGCAGGTTTCTATCTTGTTCAGACATCATATTAAATTATATCTGTAGAGCATGATTAATATTCAGAGATGGAACAAGATGTTACTTGATTTGGAGACTTTGAGAGTTGAATGCAGGTCAAATATTCAAGCATTGGAAGAAAAACACATATATTAAATACCCTGAGTTAGCTTCAAAAACCCACAGAGGGATGTCAGAGGTCCTCTCTTACTGCTGTAATGATTTTTTTTTTTTGATTGAATAAGAATTGCCATTCTTAAATTTGTAATTTTTCTGTTCATTTTGGATCTGTTGGACATAAATATGAAAATGAAAAGAACAACTGTCAGGCAAAAAAAAAAAAATTTAATAGAGCACTTAGAGAGTGTACTTTGGTAATGCTCCCACAATAGAATAAAATTAAATGAAAATATTGTACTTCAAATTTTAAATGCATTAATCATATTTTGGTTTAATCCTTTAAACTTTTATTTCGTTTCTGATATTTCATTTCACATGCAACATTTTCTACAGAATTAATGTGGCGCAAAGTTTTACAAATACAAAACCTACTCACCACTTTAACGTAACAGAAACTTTTCTGTCATCTGAATTATGTACAAATGTGGTGAAATTATGCTCATTAAGCCGGTTGATGAACTTGGCAGAACGTCAGATCTCAGATATTTTGTTGCTGCGTTTGATTACTCGGAAATCATTTGGCATAATACGGTCTGCCATAAACTTTTATATGCGCTTTCATTTCCAGATTTCCATCGCAACAGCAAGCAAATAACAAGGGTCACCTTGCTCCCCGTCTTTTGGTTGAAATCCAAATCCACTATCATATGCTGTTCTTTATTTTATTTTTTCTGAGGGGATGTTGCGTAAAAGTCGTTCAAATCCCTTTTTCTGAATTCCCTGATGTTTATTTTGATGGTGGAAGCTTTGAAGACGAGCCAGCAGTAAGACGCCCCTGCACAGAAGGAAAAGAAACCCCTTGAAAAAAAATCCCACGGGGATATCAAGTGTGGTCCTGAAACATGGAATATGCATCCATCAGCGTTGAGTCAGACTGCATTTAGATGAAAATGCAACACAGTCACAACTACAAGTACTTTTTTTTGGAGAAAAATAAAATGGCATAGACCGTGATTCACCGTCAGTGAATCACGGTGCATTTCGAGGATCACGCTCTGCATGAGGACATCGGACCTGGTGACACGGTGCACGCGGCGTTGAAGAGTAGCAACAGAAGTACATGTAGAGTTTGTAATGGGGAAGGATGTTGCATTAATGTGCAGAGAACTAACCCACTGCTGAGTATCAGGAGACCTCCTACCTGCATAGAGACAGAGCCAAAAACAGAGCCAAGGACTCCAGGGGGGGAGGGTTCTGAAGTTTGAGATTGATGATAGTTGGATTGTTCGTGTGTGTGTGTATGTGTATGTGAATGGGTGCATTTGGATTCTTATTAAATGTATTCTTAGGTATGTTTTCGTTACGGATGTTTACTGTGAATTAGTGATGAGCATCGTGAAGTTCACTCTCATGTACACGGGTGCACATGTCTGCATATTAAATGCATGCTTGAACACACATGGAGAACAAATCTGAATGTATGCGCCCTCCATTCCCCTCGATCCCGCAGCACCTTTCCCTTTTTGTCATTTAATTTCCCCCTGCTCGTTACCTCAGGATCCCAACTGATTCCCCCTTGCTTTCTCAGCTGGTCCGTGGCCTCCAAGTTCCCTAACTGACTCTTGTGTTGTTCAGTCTCAGAGCTGTCTCTGGGCTCGCCTGGTGTAACGCAAATAATTCATTGAATTTCTATGCTTTGGCAGAGAGGTGATAATGCCTTTCTGGATCTGTCTAGTCCCCCAGGAACAACGCAGCCCAGCGCAGAGAGCAGCAGAGGTAGCGGCAGCATGCAAGAGAAGTTTGCATAACCTTTTGATAAGCATGTGCAATGGTAAACACTCAGGTTTGTGTGTTCATGGTGTGTGCGCCTGTCACCTTTTTACTTCACATAAAACTGCGTATAATTTGCAAAAACCAGACAGGAAAACCAAAATATCACCCTCCAAAGAAGGAGCTCAACTGCAGATTCAGAGGATGGAGAACACACAGTATGTAGTTTCATTAAAGATGGGATAAGGTTGAGACAGGAAAAGTGATTTATCCTTTCATTACTTCCGCGGTGGTTGATCCTGCTAGGCAAATTTCTTTTAGAATTTACCCACAAAAGAGGAAATAAAACATGCCTTGCTTTTATTTGAGTCTGTGTGTGTCTATTAAATTATATGAGTAAATGTGTAAAATAAGATTTGTCAGAAGCAACTCCCATCAGCTGGTACCAAATATGATCAAAGTGCTTTGCCTCCCTCATCAGAAACGAGTTTCCAGTCGGAATTGAGTTCTCTTTGATATGGAACTTCAAAATTGTGCAAAAAAAGGTTCGCTTTTCGACTAATCGCAATTCAAATCTTTTGGCTGTGTGCTATAAGAAGTTAATTCATATTAGAAATCATTGAGAAACACAAAAAAAAAAAAAAAACTTTGAAAGTTGGAAGTTGCTGTTTGGATTAGCTGGCTGTCCTCAAAATAGAATTTATTGTGTTTGTTTTGCGTGTGTGTGTGTCCTATAGATTAACAAGGAATTCACACAGTCACCAACACTCACAAAATCATTCTGTACCTAGGTTTTAATCTGTAGTTAATATATTCTTTTGGGAACTTGGTTTTAATATAAAGTCAATAGGTTTGAGTAAATGACCTCATTACTGCTGATGAAAGAAACAGATCTCCAGGTAGCAGAACATTAATACAAACGCTTGTCCGGTGATTATTTAATGTATTTACAGTACTTATCAATTTTGAGTATTTGGAAAATATACGACGTATATATGTTCAGGTTGAGTACTCCGGTGTATTCCAGCAATACAAGGGGAATAATCAATTTGTCCCGACAAAGATGATTTAATCCTGAAAAGTTAAATACAGGATCGTGTTTTACATGAAATATCATTTTTTACATTTTCAATTATTTTCTTTATCCATGTATTTAGTTTATTTAAACTACATTCTCATAATGGCAATGTAATTTTCCATTCTATTACCCTCATAGAATACTTCAATATGTATTTCACCAAGGCTGACTAAAAGCCATGGTGTCTGATCTTAAAATCAAGCAGCAGCTGAAAAAGGTTGTCTTTGCTAAAGCTTCACTTGATTTTATGTAATTCATGAAGATATAAACTATCCTGTATTGCCTTTATGTTATTATTGTTTTTCAGAATTTCATAAAATCATGTTGTTTCAGAATTTCATAAAAAATCTGTATTTTTATGACATAAAATGACAAAACACATAAAATTACATGTTTCAGAATTTCATAAAAATTCTGTATTATTTTTATGTTCTTATTGTGTTTCATCGGCATGACCAAGATATTAATCATAATACAAAATAATCTGTTTTATTTAAGGTTCCTTCCTACTTGACACTCAAGGAGGATGTTCAGACATATGCATGAAAACAAAAAACAAAACAAGAAAGCTAAAAAACATAAAAGTGATAAAGTGGTGACAAGAAAAAAAAAAAAGAAATAAAGTGACTTTTTGTGTCACTTTAATTAAGTTTCTTTAATTTATATATATATATATGTTGGTGACAAAAAAAAATAATAATCGAAAAAATAAATAAATAAAAAAAATTAAAACTAAATAAATAAATTAAGAAAAACAAATATATATATATATATTTTTTTTTTAATTTATTTATTTATTTTTATTTATTTTTTTTTTTCAATTGTTATTTTTTTTTATTTATTTTTTTGTCACCATTCTTCTGATTGTGATCATTTTCATTCTGATAAGACCTAATGTGTATGCGTCACACCTTTATCATACTCATACAGTGTGAGTGTGGTTGCTGTACTCTAGACTTTAACGGCAGGCTTTTACTCGACCGTTATTTCATGTATGAAGCTGCAAAGTGCATAATTGATAGGTGTTTTACAAACCGTGGACGCAAAAGAAGTCAGCTTTAAACATTGAAAAGGAGGTGCCATTGTTTTCATATCTCATGTGTAGCAGGCAATGTAAGAAACTAGCTAGGAGTGAACTCTTCAAGTAATTTATAAAGCAGTGTCAAAGTGGATTTGAAGGGTAAACCATTGAATTTTAAACAGCCTATAAATCTATAGTTGGCAGGTCAGAAAAGTATGCCAATAATTTTTTTCAGGCCTTGTTTTTGTTTTGTTTTTTTTATAACTGAACAATGTAGAAGGCAACAAGTTTGTTTAAATTTGAAAAGTATAATCTGACACATGATGGATCATTTTGTGCAACAGGGTTGGAGATCAGCTCTACATAAAAAAACAAAATATGTCTTATCTCTGCTCACATGAAAGAATTTCTACCCGCTCAAAACTTACATTGTCCAAACCCTTGAGATCCCTATAAAATAGTGCTTTCACGCACACACACCCACACACACACATAGCCTTTGACAAATGATTTTGTAGCATCTAAAATGGCAGGGAGTGCAGCAAATGGCAACATTAAAAAAAAAAAAAAAAACAACAAAAAAAATTCTGTGATCAATGTTTTCATAGTACTTGATCCCTAAGGCTTGTCTGTGCGTGCATGTGCGTGTGTGTGTGGGAGAGGGATGCTTTTTGGATCAAATACAAAACTCAGCAGGGAGTTTCCGTTACTAAACCAAGGAAAGATAAAGATCAGTGTTCATATGAAAGGAACATGATATGACTAAACCCATATCGCACTGATCACTTACCTCAGAGATCCACACTGAACAACATAGCGCTGTACATGCTTGTGTTGTGGGTTCAATAGGCAACTAAAAGCAAGTTTTCTCTCTGGCTCTTTTCTTCTATTCTTTTTTTCTGAATTAGTGTCCCTCCCCCCTCCCTCGCCCTAATCCTCTCTGCAAATTTAGCCTCCAGTATTTTCATTAGTTATTAAAAGCTGTCAGGCCGAGGCTGGCCTTCACTCCATCATCCCCAGGAGTTCCCACATTTGGTGCAGTCCTGAGGAGAGTAGGCAGAACACACACCATCTATTAAGCACAAAGTATGTGGGGGAATTCGGCAGAATATTCACTAAATCTCACTTGGTGCCTTTTATAAATTATCATATTACTAAAGAGGCACATTTACTATGTATGGTGTGTTGCCTGGGAGCTCGTTCTAATAGGCCTATATAATATGGGGGTGGCTTTGGACGCTGATGTATGCTGGCAAGAGCCTACTGTCAGCGGTAGGTCCAGCAATCATTTATCAGATTTTGTAAGAGATCTCTACATGGGGATTATTAACAAGCATATTTGGCGAAGCTAGAAGTTTAAGAATCTTAGCGCCGAGCATCGCTGACACCGTGCCAGGAGGCAGGGCGGGGCGGGGCGGGTCGGGGTGGGGTAAGGGTGGGGGTCGAGGATTGCTATTCACGGACTTGAGCGGATGGCTGGGGGAAATATCCTCACAATATGCCTCGGTCAATTAGCATGTGCCATGTTGCTGCGCCGCGCTCATACATCATTTGAAAGGGTTTAAATCGAAAAAGTGACGTTGCCAAAGTGATGACATTTTCAAGCCGCTCAACATGAATCTCCACTTACAAGAATGAGTCCTCGGCATTGTGAAGGCAGAAAGCAATCCCCTATGTAACATTCCTGCCTAGTTTTTTGAAAGCTATTTTTACAGTATATCCCCGCCACATAAAGAATTAACACCATACATGAAGTTACGTTTTAGAGCCATATATAAAACTAACAGGCCTGCTCTGCAAACAAAACTATTACTGAGACTCTTTAACCAGATTCCAATTCCAAATTTGTGACCTGTCTTTCTTATCAAATGATGGATTGCTTGAAGTAAGCAGTGGCGTCTGGGGTTCTGTGTCTGCCAAAGTTGAGAATAGAGCAAAAGAAAATAAACATAAATAAAAGGTAACAATAAAACTTACGAGGAGAGTACAAATATACAGGCAGGCTGCAAATATAAGTCGCAAGTTTAAAGCTCGCAACCACAGTCATCTCTGGCAACCATCTTTCAGACTTTAAACAGTCTCATCACGTAAGGAGAGAAAGTCTTTCCAGTGCAAAAGAACTGACCTGTAAAGATTGTCCCTCTATTCGTTATTCTTTTCATTAGAAGGCAAACATGTCTCTGACCAACAACTCACACCAAAATGATATTGATGGATGATACACCCACTCTGAGGATGAACTGTCTCTTGAATTCCTTGCTGACCTGAAAAGATTATCAGCCCGTTCCAGATACAGATAAAACTTTAACTAGCGCAATATTATGGGTTGTTTTCGTGTGCGTGTGTGTGTGTCTGCTGGATATGTGGCATAAACAAGTCTGTGAAAGAAATGCTGTTTCTTTTAACCTTTATATGCATCGTAAAATGCAGCTCCAAGGGTGCACAAGCCAGTGCTTCCTTTAGCCGGACCCAAGCATGGATAAATGCAAAGGGATGTGTCAGGAAGGGAATCCACCAGAGCAAATATGGGACTCAAATTTATGAATTTTGCTCCAAATCGGTCGAGGCATGGGTTTATGATGACTTGCTGATGACACACAGGGTACCGGTGGTAATTGGGCGACTGTGGCACGAAGAAGGAGAAATGTGAGGCATGTTCATGGGCACAAAGCAAAATAGCAAAGACAAGAGTCTAGGATCGAAAGTAGGGATTTTAGTGTCTGGACGAGGACAATGAAAGTAAGAGTTGGTTGACATATTTCAGAAGAGAAAGATGGATTGTAGTGTCCGCAAGATTAGGTGGAAAGGCGGCCAGGCTATAAGGTTAGGAAAAGGATTTCAGGTATTTCTATCACCGTATGAATGGTAAAGAAATTATCTTGAAATCGGAGTTTGTTAGAAATGTTCTGGAGGGGAAAAGATTGTCGGTGAAGGGTCGATAATGTTGTTGGTGGTTATTTACCACAGGTCATATATAAGTAAGAAAAGGTATATATACACATAGACTGTACACGGGGGGGGGGGGGGGGAGCTTGAAAAGGACTGTGGGGAATTATGTGGAAGTCTGGAGTGGCAGAGAAGTATTATAGAGAGGGGCAGGACATGTATGCGAGTTGTAAGTCAGTGGTGAGTTGCACCGTCAGTGTGACAGACGAGTTCAAGATGAAGGTGGGACTGCATCGGGGATCAGCTCGGAGCCTCCCTCTGGAGATAAAGTCGGAGAGGCCGGACTGAGATGGTTTCGACACGTACAGAGGAGATATAGTGAACATATTGGCAGAGGGATGCTGAGGTTGGAACTGCCAGGCAGGAGGCTTTAAGGAGCAGCAAAGATTATAGATAGAGTGAAGAAAGACGCGAACTTAGTCGACGTGAGTGAAGAAGATGCAGATGAGAGGGGGAGATTGAGGCAGATGATTCGCCAGGACGACCCCTGAGGGGAGCGCCCGAAAGGAAATTAAGATACATGTCAATAAGATGCTTGGCTGTTGTAAAAAACAACCGTGGCTTCCAAGTCACAAGCACAACCGGGAAATAATATGACTATAAAACTTGTAGCCCAATAGCTATGACTATATTCTATTCACAAATAGACTGGAAATTCAACACAAAGAATGACCATACAATATTGTAACAATAAGAATAAAACTTTAGCAGTGCACACTTCTGTTTAGATGCCGGGCCCCGGCACAAATGTCTTGCAAGTCCACACAAAAGTCTGACCTCAAATTAAAAGAAAAAAATATAACAACAGAACAAGAGTTAGCAGCATGTCACGGCCACCGGGGCTCCCACAACTGTAGGAGTCTGCTTTGGATTTATTGGTTTCAATTTCACACCTTTTCTCTTTTGATTCCTGCTGTTTTGCTCCATTCCTCCTCTCTTTGGTGCCTCCTATCTCAGCTTGTCTTCCCTCCAATCTGCTGCTAACACCTCCAACCCCTTATTTTCCTGCTAGTTATTGCCTCATTCTGTTCCTGCAACATTCTTCTGAAAGATAATCTCTTATGCTATTTTTTTCTGATTTAAATAAACAATACCGGCCCATCATTCACCCTTGTCTAATGTACTAAGTCCTCCATGTAACGTCTTTGTGAATGGGAGTAGATCATTATAAAACTAGTTATGAAATAAAAGGCTGTCTCATGATAAAGAAGGAACGTAGGTTTTTTTTTTTCTTCTCTTCTCTAAATCCATTATAAGTTCTACTACCCCTTTAGAAGTCATTTGCATGAAAAATCAGATGGTTGAACTAAAATGACAGCACCTATGTGCATCTCAGTCAGTTCATTTATTAGTTGAACTTCTGTACCTGAATGTCATTAAAAAAATTAAATCACTTTACCCTGAAATACAGCCGCACATGAGGAAGTATTCAAACCCTCTGAAACATTTGCAGTATCAGTTTCCTACTTTACCCCTTCTGTCTTTGTAATTGAAATTATATCATCATAATATTCACCATCAGGATAGATATGTTCAGTATATGTATATGTATATGTATATGTATATGTATATTTACAGTATATGTACTGTATATGTATATGGAGGTGTGTGTATCAAGGCTGCAAAATCCTTGCTATGTCAATCAAAACTGCTTGACAACCAATTCATTCACTCTTTCAGTTAAAAAATGCAATACTGAATGAAGCCTCATGTTGCAATTTTGGCACAGAGGCACAGAAAATTGGTATGTAAAAAAAAAATAACAAAAAAACATGCTGACACAAGTGTTCAGGAGAGTTTTATCTTTGTAACAACATTTTTTTTTTTTTGAAAAAGTTTCTTCAAATTTATCTTTTCTATGTTGGTTCCAAGTAGTACCTGTGTTCCCATTCTGGAAGGCAGAATATATAAGGCAGTATTTCTATCCACAGTAAAATAAATGTTATTTCTTTTTCTTGTAAAGGCACATTCTTTTTAACAAAGTAAATACAAGTCGAAGCGTTGAATAGCGGCCCAGAAACCATAATCAAAGCAGAAAAGTATATGGGTGTCTTGTCATCATTTAGAAAACATGTTTTTAAATGGATCCAACCTTAAAGTCCTATAACTTTCTCACAAACAAGAAGTGAATGCCTGAGATGTCAGGAAACATTTGCGTCTACCCTTATTTACTTGCCACTTCTGGATTTTCCAAATAACACCTCTTGTTTCATTTAAATACTAGGATGTCTTGAGTAGTTTTTTTTCTCTTGGTAACTTTAATGAAGAATTTCACACTGATCTTTTTTTTTTTTTTTTTTTTTTTTTTCATTTGCAGTTGAGTCCTCTTTTTATCTGCCTGTCCTCATCCCCTCTGCTGCGTTGCCTGCTGTCCCTCTGCAGCGGCAGAATGACCCGCAGGCTGTCAATTTAAACAAGGCTGAGGGGCGGACGGGGCCCCGACTCGGCCCGGCCATATGGCCCCGTCTGCGGTCGAAAAAGGGAATCTGAAGGCAGGGATGAAGGGGGAGGACGGCGCATGAGAGATGATGAGAAAAGCTTACTTTGCAGAATGGAAAAGAGTAAAATTGGGCTGCGATTTGGTAAGGCTTGAATTAATGAACATCAGACATGAAAAAATAATTTCCTGCACCTGGTAGAGGAGGGACGAGAGAGGTAGTCTAAACACATTGGTGCTCAACAACTGGCAAATTATCTGACATTAATCTCTGGGCAACGGCAAGGAGTCTGGAGGGAAGAGGGAACGCAGGTGTGCGCCAACAACAACTCACCTGGTAGCGACTAAATGTGGAAACAATCGAGCTTCACTAAGATGGAAAAAAGGAGGGTGGCCGGGAGCAGAGCATATTTTAAACTAGACCGGGCTGAAAAGAAATACCTCAAGACAATGTAAAGTTCAACTGAGGTATGGATTCCTACATTGTTCTTGAGATGATACATTTTATCTGAACATTATGAGTCAAAGCAAACTGGTTTACCCGAGGGGTGAATTACCTTTTTTTTTTTTTTTTTTTTTTTTTTTTTGGAAATGACCATTACATTACAGTTTAACATTAGCATAACCATCTACTGGAGCAATATTCTACCCTTTTGGAAATATCCCTATAAACCGTCTGCTGAATCTGCTGAATATAGGGCCGGAATTAACTCCTAAATATTTGATGTGACAAAACGATCATGTGAGGAATGTCTGAAATCCACAGGATTCAAAGAAAATCCCTTCCATGAACTGCTTTGAGTCGATCAAACTTTTATGCATTTTTTTTTGTACTTTAAACAAACTTAATTCATTGTATTATTATTATTATTATTATTATTATTATTATTATATGCTATATGCTAGTTTGCTATTATGCTACTTTGGAATGGCCCGCCTACATCAGCTATTCTGTCAGCAAGATTGCACATTTCCAGTTGTTTTCTATTTTCGACAAAATCGTTCATATTGCACTGAAACATACTTGGCTTTTGATGTGGTTTTGATTTTATATTTGAAGCCTCCACTGAACAGTTTCAAGATTCCCGTTTGTGGAGAGTAATTTCTACTCTCCAAATGTGGCACAAAGACATCAGCTAAAGGAACATTTGAATTTGTTGGTTAAACATCACCGTGACTGTTACGATTACATTTTTAGGGATACATCAGAAAAGCACTTCATACAAAAAGCAAAGTCAAATCCGAAGGAAACTTTCTAGTCTTTTGTAGTCTTCCAAATATGCATCTGGACATGAATGGAAGACAGATTTGACAACAAAAGAGGCCGCAGGTGTGGACAAACAACAGCTCACCTGGCAACAAAATATGAGTTCCAAATGATTTAGGAAAGACTGGAGCTCAACTGGACTGAAACAAAATGTAGAGAGGAAGTAGAGCACATTTTAATCAAGGCCTAAATTCTATTGACCCTTACAGTATACAATAGAATTCACTTTAGTTGAAAAAGACATGAAATTCTATTTTAAGCACTTCAGTTTAGTGAGGGAACAGTTTATCTTCTGGTTGGTGCTGGTTTTTCTTTTAATACTTACAAATCTTACAATTTAACATGAGCATATTCTTCCATGAAAGCAGCAGTTAACATATTGAGAGTATCCTTGTGAAACAAGTGGACTGTGAAATAGATTTTTATACGCCGGACTAACCGGATTCAAATTCCAAAATGTTTTCAGATAATTAGTTTGACACCTTTTGTGGATGAAGGGGTTAAAAAAATGAATCATAACCATGGGTACAAAAATGTTCACTCTTCTTTGCAAAGTATTATCAAGCGACACATGAAATATCTGATTTAAATGACGCGCTCAATTTGCAATCTAAGAAAAGGTCTAGTGTGATTCATGGATTTATACATTCTTGCATTAAAAGATGTATTTCTGTTCTTAAAGTTTTGTGATGCTGTGGCAGCACTTCTTTGTCTTACTTTTGGTCTGTGTAAAGTCTTTTCCTCTTGTTTTTAGCAGAATCTTCTGTGTGTGTGTGTGTACCCCTGTATGTGCAATTAATGTCAGTTTTAACATTACAAAAAGAGGATTTATAATTTTATCAGGCTCTGATTGCTCATAACACATTGTGTTTATTAAAAGGACATTAAATAACATCCTAATTTGATTGCTTTTCATATTTGCTAGGTTAATTTCTATCTGAGCTTTGATTTATTAAACGGTTTAAGTGATTGCTGGTTGATTGATGGTTATGTTTATTTTCACTACTTTGACTTTGATTTGTTTGCATATTTTATATTTGCAAATCTGATAACTGATTATTATTATTATTTTTTTTTATCATCCTGTGCCGTGGCAAATGAAACATATGATAGCAATGTGAGCTTTTAATCTTGAGCTAAGCAGGAATCAAGAAAATGTCAGGGAGAAAGAAAGCAGTTTAAACTTGTAAGCATGCATGCAAGCGCGAGCACATGCACACAAACACACACATGCACACACAGTTATGATACTATGAGGCTAGTTTTAACAGTTAGGCTTCGTGGTTCGAGGTCAAAGGGTGGAGAGGCTGGAGGGCTGGAATTAAAAAAGATGAAATCTTTGGACAAGGAAAAGGAAAAATGGACTGAAAAAAACAAATAAAATTTAAGCGATTGGAAGATGAAGTATCCGACAACTGTGGGGGAGAAGTTGTGGGAAGTAAAAATGTTGGTTAAAAAAAAAGT
The DNA here is from genome assembly GCF_037954325.1 of Fistularia commersonii. Classification (NCBI taxonomy): domain Eukaryota; kingdom Metazoa; phylum Chordata; class Actinopteri; order Syngnathiformes; family Fistulariidae; genus Fistularia; species Fistularia commersonii. The sequence goes on from NC_141288.1 coordinate 15,879,936, forward strand.
AACAAAAAAAAAAAAAAAATGTAATCAGCGATTGTTTGCTGGAGGAAGATGGCCGGAGAACGAAACACAGCAAATGAAATTTAGAAGAGTGGAAAATGAGGAGTCCTAAAGCCGTGGAGGAGAAGATGTGTAAAGTAAAGGCAGCCAGATGGAGGATGGGGGGGAAGGGGAATATAAGAGAGGACGGGGGGGGGGATGACAAGATATTCTGGCCCTGTGCATGGCCCTTTGTGAAAGTTGGTTGCGGCGTCGGTCTCCGCAGGCCCAAGGGTGCAGACGGACAGAGGGAAAGGGACGGCGAAAGAGAGATCAATTCTGTCAGAACTGGGTTCATACCCCCGGGGCTGCAGAAGTGGGCTGGCCTGGGGAGAGAGAGAGAGAGACAGACGGAATAGCAGCAAGCAGAGGAGGACCGGGGACTATTTATAACATTGTACCCCTGGACAAAGGAGGATAAATGTGAGCACAAGTTTGACATTTCTTATTTGTTATTTTCCATGTTGGCAGGAGTGTTAATGTACATTTGCATGTAGTCAATAGCGGGTTGTTGTCGCCTGCAGAAGGACACACAGGAGGACCTAACCAGCCGTCCATTTTTCGTTGTAGAGGAGAGTCAAACAGATGTGAAAGGAACACAAGTAATACGGAGACAAAGACATAGACGAAGAGCGAGGTAACCCTGTCTTGTCCCCAGCACCGGGGGGAAATCTCCAACTCCAAGGTTAATTAAGCACTGGAAATGAGATCAAGAAGCTTTCCCTTTCCGACTCATTAACCAATTATAACGCTTCTTCAAAACAATTCAGCAGTCATCTCAGAGTGCAGAATAATTGTCTGCCAATGCACATCAAAAATCAAGTCATGCAATGGACGAAGAGTAACTTAGGCAACGGACGTAAGAGGATGTTAATCTCCAAATAACAGGTTTGCGTCGCCGTCGTCACTTTTGTATTTGAATTGGAGATATTTTCTTGTAAATAACTGTATGATTAGATAGCATCTAACAGTTCTGGCAAACCAAAGAGAGCCAAAATAGCAAAGTGTAATTTGAAGACAGTTATTTCAGCAAAAAAACTCCAAGAAGAGTGTACCCCTGCACTGCCAAAGGCAGCATTGTTTTTGTTTTTTGTTTTCTATTGTTATATTCATTGAATAAATATACTTCAGATAAAATGGGCTGATCCTTGGCCCTTGCAAAAAAAAATCTTAAAAGTCAGGTTTTGTACAAGCCAAACAAAAAAAGACGCAGCTGCAGGTGAAAACATAGCATTTGGTGAGGTAATAATCCTTTCTATTAAAAGAGACAAGTTGTGGTCTGAAAGACTGCAGCTGTTATGAGAGCAGCAGTCTTAGATTTAAGTTAAAATAGTCTCTTTCTGAAGAACTTTGGTTGGATGTATTTGGATGTGTAAAGTGTTTGTACCCTTTTTTTGTATTTAGCTATCCCTACCATCTTCTGAACACCCCTAGCTTATCATGCACTAAATCTCTTTGTTTTATCTCATTTATTTTTTGTATTATTAAATTAAACTAATCTGTGTCAATGCACTATGTTTGTTTGTTTTTTGATAACTTCATCTTGGTTAAATTGTGTGCATATGTGAATGTTTGTGTGTGTGTGTGTGTGTGTGTTTGGGAGAGTTAACAATAGATACAAAAGTTTTATCTAGTAAAACAGGAATCTCTTATCCATTTTGAACATTGACTGGCTTAGAAATGACTGGCTTAGAAAATAAAAATATGAAAAAAAAGTTTTGTTTTTTTTAATTTCACTTTTGTAAAGAGAATTTTATTTGAGCAGTAGTTCTTTAGCAGTTAAATAAATCCCTTGTAGTATTAGTGTGGGAAATGCTGATTAATTTGAAGCAAAAATGGCCATGACATATTAGAAAACCCATTCAACAATGAGCTTTGCATGATTTATAGATTCTAAATGTATTAGAATGAGGAGAAAGGATATATGGTGCTACATATTGTTATTCAAACTAAATTAGCTGCGCAGAGGTAAAAAGGCTGTGTATTTAAATGAAAAAAGTGGAAAAAAAAACAGTGATGCAAAGGGCAAAAAGACAGAGTAGATTAATTCACTGCCATCTCTTTTACGTTGCTCTCTTCTGTTGTTCATTTGTCTCAATTAGTCTGCATCCGTTCAGGTTGTACCTTTTCTTTTTACCCTTTTTGCCTCCTTCTTCATTGATTTGGTTTTAATTTTTTAAGTTGAGAGACATATTTCATGCCACAGATGGTGAAAACAGGCGACACGTGAAGACGTTCTTTGAAATCGAAGAAATATTTATTGCATGCGGAAGTGGAAATAATCTAATGCTAAAATAAGAATCTCTTCAATCATAGGGTACAAGCAGGAATTTGACCTGACAATGATGTATAAACATATTTAGTTGGCCAACCTGACATGAGGCAGAGCGCAAAGTCCTTGCTGAAAGTACAAAGGGTCACCGCTTTTAATGTTCCACTTGTGAATTGAGACTGTAAAAAGTAATGGTAGATCTGGGGAGTGTGAGACATGGGATGACAGCAGCTGTGGTACAGAGTTAGACTATTAAATCTTTCCTCACTGGAACTTTTTGGGGGAAAAAAAAGTTCAAGAAAAAGTTAAAAAAAAAAGAGCAAAAAGTTCATACTGATATAGATATGGCCATAATCAGTTGGCCATCAAATTTATCAAAAGAAAGAGCAGAGCTGTCTAAGTTTGCCGAAAAACAAAAAAAAAAATGGATTCATCAATTCAACATTTTAAAACCAAAATCAAAGTGAAGACTTAAAACTATGTAAATAATGTCTGGTTTTCTTGTAACACAGGAAGAGGCTGGAAAAATACGAAAAAAAACATACAAAAAAAATTTAAAAAACAAACTAAAAAACTGCAACAAAAACATATTTGCATATATATTTGTGTGTGTGTGTTTGTGTGTGTGTGTGTACTGAAGGTGACCTTTGTGCTAAATGCATACCAAATATAGTGAGAGGACCGATACACTATTATTTACTTAATTATTATTATTTATTTTAAAATCATCTATTGTGGAATTATTGGATATGTGCAAGGAAATGTATATATTGTCATACATTAATATATATAATATGTATAGCATATCTAAAAAAATATAATATAAAATATAATATAATAAATATAATATAAAATACATTCATTAAACTTCTGGTCCTATGAGGAGATAAAAATCTGAGTAAGACCTGTGATGATCTACAGAGAAAATGAAACATCATTGATTCAACAATCAGTATGTATACATAAATACTATATATTTTAATACCATCATTTTCAATAGGTCTTTCTATAATGCCTTCAAATGCCACAAGAAATAGCTTAAAAATGTCTGATGCATTCTGCTCACCAGGATGAACCTAATTCACATAGCTGCAATAGAGAAAAGAAGAAAAACATATATAGTCCAGCTTGACAGTCGAATCATTGACAATGATCGAAAGGGAAATATTTATTGTTTTTACTGGGGAACATAGTAAATGGGTATTGTTTGGAAAGTGGTGGATAATTCTATTAGTTATTGATGAAGCAGATCGCTAATGTGGGGAAGGTGAATACTTTGGCATTGAACGTGGTTGACGATGAGCTGGACTGTGAAACATGACGCTCCCAAGACTGTAGAAAGTTGCTAAACAATTTTTTTCAGTTTCAAAATAAATAAGCCTAAGATAAGGGTTCGACACATGTAGACGTTCCTTACATACACAAACACACACAGACGTGCGGGCAGACTAGCAATGAATTAATATGGAAGAATTCACTTTTCCACTCAGGGAAGCATATCCTCTGATTACGGCAAAACAATCCGACTCAGTTGGTTCAGCTATTGTCCAAGATGAAGCTCATCAGCGTCGCCGCCTAACGCTCTGTAAAGAATAGGCCTGAACACACATTCGAACATTTTACCATGTAGCTTTTGAATTCATATCAGATAAACACATCGAAATGATCTTCAAGGGTTTGGATCATTACGTTTGAAGGGACTCGCTGTTCTTGCCTGATCACAAGTCGTGTTATCATGCATGTAATGTTTTATCATAATTCAAATTTGGAAAGATAATAGCAGTTTATATGGTTAATCCAGTCCCACCCTCCATTTGATGCGCTTGTGTCGGCCTTCACGGGTACCATTCTCTCAATTTATCATTTTTATTTTTCAGATTTTTGTATGTTTGTTTGATTTGTTGGTGTAAATACCATCAGTTTTGTTATTGATGGTCGTTACACTTTGAATAATTATACAATAATAATGTATTGCTATCAGTTGTTTCGGTCTTTTTCGTTTTCTCCTCTAATTAAAAACAGAAGCGGCAGCAGCTGGGTGGTCAACTGTTGTCCTTCACATCCCAGTGAACAGCTCACTACTCAACATGCATTACTTTATCAAAGGGTGAGGCAAGCACAGACGTACTCCACACGCACAAACACACACACACACACACACTCATGCACACAGTAGTCCTACATATGCATCCAGACGGCATAATAAAAGCCGTGTAGAGTTTAACAGCACTACAAACTGTAATGTTAAAGATACAAAATGTTGCCATCACAAAAAGCTTTTATAAAACACATGCTGATTTGATTGATTCAAAACCAAAGAGATGCAATGTTGGGCCTTGCACTGACGCAGCCATCAGTTTTTGACAATTCAAGCTTGGATTCTATTAAAATTTGCAAAATTTAAGATTCAGAATTCAAATATATATATATTCAAATATATATATAATTGTTTTAGTACACAGTAGTACACATTGATACACATACATGACTGAGAACCTCCACAGACACTAAATTAATATTATCTTGGAAGTATGAATACAGCATCAGTATACTGAAGTGATAATGGTACATTTTTAAAATCTCCCCTCTGCATATCGAGATCCAATGATCGTTCTGTTTTCAAGCTTTGATTCTATTAAATTCTGCAAAATTTAAGCTCTTTGAATTGTATTTAAATATATATACAGCTGAGACAGGCTCCAGCATCCACCGCGACCCTGAGTGCAGGATAAGCGGTAGAGAATGAATGGATGGATGAATGGATACATACATATATATATAGTTCACTATAGAAACTTAATATAATGTAGAACTGGATAAGGGCAACAACTGGAAACATTAAACCGGATTAATTAAACAGATCATGCTTTAATTCAGAAAGAGGTTTGCATCGTATAGCTACAGTGGGCAACACTGAAAAGTTGGAGTCATCAGCACACCATCCACGCAGTCCCCTGGTGATATAAAAACTGTTTTTCTAAATCGCAACAAATCTATTATCATACAAATATATTTAAATTTTCTGAACTTTGACAGTTTGACATTAAACGTCTCATTTAATCTCCAGTGTATGTGAAATGGACGCTTCAAGTGTCCATATTATTGGAAGATGAATATCAGAACAGCATTCAAACTATTCCAATGTGACAAATAATTCTTGGAGGTCCAGGTTTTCCACTTTCAGAAAATAAACGAGGAAACTGTCATGCGGTGTTGGATTTACCCAAACAATTACTTGGTGCTGTGGACAGCAAACACAAACTGTTCCACAAGAGTCTGGATGTTTTTTTGACACTACAAAAATTACAAAACTACACTTCAGTAATTGCTTATTTGAATAGAATTGATTCACAGTTAGTGGGGACAACAATAATTGATGTAACCAATCACAAGCTATCACCCTGCATAAGAACCGTTGTACCATCAATGGTACCCTGTACATAACCTTTGGGGTTTCAAGCCATTTTAATACATTTTTTATAGAAAATCAAAGGGTGAAACTGCAAATTGTGATACGAATCAGGAAGGTCAGCAATATCAGTACACAATTATAGATTGCTTTTACCTCATTTAATTGATGAACATATTAAAAAATCTTGCCCCAACTTGTGTACTGAGGCAACTGATCTCAGTCTGAAACTAATGTTAATCCGTACAATAGAGATTACGTTACTCAACAATTTTATAAACTGGCCTTCAACTCCCTGTAAAAGGAATCATTTTTGACATAATCTCCTCTGGTGTTTTGGATTTCAATTTTATGAACTTTAGTATTACCGTATTTTCACGACTAAGCACATAAAAGTCTCAGATTTTCTTCAAAATGTGCGGCGTGCCCTTTAGTGCAGTGCACCCTGTGTTTGTTGTTGTTGTAAGGCGGACGTAGTATAGAACAACATTAGAACGTTAAAGGGAGAAGTGTGGGCGTTGATTGTATATACAAAGAAGGGGTTTGTGCGTTATACAGAACATGGTTGTTTTAACAACACTGAAAACATCGCCGACAAACACATCCAACGCAGCCGCATTGCAAACATGGACGGGGTGCAGCTCACTTTCGACATCCCGTTGAGTCTCACTGTGGAGAAGAAGGGAACCAGCACGGTAGCGATACGCAAAACGGGGTTGGAAAAGTCTTCTTGACGACCACAGTTTCACTAAAAGTGGAAGGCAGCGCCGGGCGAGTTACGCCACAATTTGCAAATGGATTGTAAATGCTCGGGCTGACGTGTCTGCTGGCACTGTTATTCGAACTTTCACAAAAGCCGGCATCATTTCCGAGGACGGCACGGAAAGCGGCTCTGACAGTGAAGACAGTGAACCTGGCATGTTTGATGGAGATTTAGCGCAGCTGTTCAAATCAGAAACAGAGGATGAGGACTTCGATGGGTTTGATTGATGACGATTACTTGTAAAAAAGGTGAATACCAAACTCAGTTTTGCTCCCGCTCTATTTTTAGATACGCGCACTTGTATGCTTGTAGGTGTGTTGTTGTAAGGCGGACATAATAGAGGACACCATGAGAACATTAAAGGGGGAAGTGTGGGCATGGATTGTATATAAAACCCACGCCCTATAATCAGGTGCGCCTTATGTGTGCGTTAAATACAATAATAGCACACATAACTGAGACTGCGCCTTTTAGTACAGTGCGCCTTATGGTCGTGAAAATACGGTAGGTCCTGGGCGCCTCCCAGAGGAAGGTATTTCGGGCATGTCCGTCTGGGAAGAGACCACGGGGAAGACCCAAGACATGTGCAACAGAGGAGCTGGACCATGTGTCGGGGGAGAGGGAGGTCTGGGCTTCACTGCTCCGGCTGCTGCCCCCGCGACCTGATTTAGTTGGGGGAAGATGGATGGATGGATGGACGGATGGATGGATGGATGGATGGATGGATGGATTAGTACTAGGTCTTATTTGATCAGAATAACGGGTTGGACTATTTTGAATTATATATACAAATATCTTAACAGGTGTCAAGACAGTCCAGGTCCTATTTTTTTTTCAAGTCATGATAAAATTGTAAATGAGATAAATTTAATTGTCTCTCCAGGCCCGCAGAGAAGGAGAATGTCTCTATTAGTGTCCTATGGGGAAAGGATTGTGTTTGTATGCAAGGGGGGCCCAGCCACCCCCTGCAGATTATTCATATTTCTCTCAGTGCAATTCTCCCCTTGACACTTGATTGTAGATTGTAGTCCCTCCAGCAAGGACCAGTTTATTGTTTGTGTGTGTTTGTTTGTGCCCAAGTGAAGTGATATACATCATTAATATTTCATACTTTTTTGTCTAGGTGGTTTCCCACACAAGGTTTAATGTGTGAGCCTACCTTTTTTTCTCCTTTTTTTTATGTTGTTCTGAAACCGATGTCTTGCTTGGTTGTCAAACCATCTGAGTTTCAGCCTGACCTTTCGTTCCTCCGATGAACGAACCACCTCAAGGGATTAACCAGTCAGGAAGCCTCTGCTGAGCCAAGATTAAATCAGCCTTTGCTGTTTGTGATCACATGTGATCCATCTCACGCACAAATATGAAGGTAAAGCAACCAATTTTAGGTCTGTGTAAATAAAAAAGAAAAAGATAAATCCAAATGGTCATACTTGTGTCCACACAGTCAAAGCTCACATCAACAACTCACTGATATTTCACAGTTCATACAAATTCACCAAAAGGGTTCCTTCTTGTATACTTGAAAAAAATAACAGGTAAAGAAATAGAATCTCTTCAGTTTCACAAGTACCCACTCTGTTGATTAGATTGAACACCACAAATGCATTTAAATTGCCCCAAAAAAAATGTCTTTCAAAAATGTACATCATATCATTTTGTCTATCAGCTTTAGAGACCTAATCAGTCAATCTATGAATACAGCACCTGTATGTGGAAGTGATGACGTGCGTTTTTAAAATTTCCCTCCTACATATCGTGATCCGATGATCATTTCGCTGTCTGTGCATTATACTGGATAATCAATTTAACAAGTTTTTTTTTTTTTTTATACCTTATAGCCCTGGCAGTGCATTGTTAAATATGACCAATGCTGCAACTTTGATTTTAATTGTGCCCCTACAAAAATGTTAATGTCGGGTTTGGGTTGACACGGTCAGATTACCTTCATATTTATCACAAGGATAATAATTTACAGAGCCATAAGACTGAAAGGTCTCTCGTATTTTGGCCATCCCATTTAACCACATGAAATTTTCAGGATATTACAAACCCCCTTTCATTATAAGACACTCCGGTACAACATCCAGTATGACCCGAATAATTAACATAAAATAGTAGTAAACTTTCTAACCGTGTCAACATAAACCGAAAAATTACAAGCATCGTAAAAGCAGAATTTACAGCAGTGCTGTTGCATACATACTCAATGAACTGGCCGGTTATTGCGTTTTGTAATTAAAACAGGAGCTCAAGGCAACAACTTTGCAATGTTGTTGATTTGCATGAGTCAGGTTACCAAAAAAATAAATAAATAAAATGAAAAAGAAAAAATAATGACATGTTTGATGACTGCAAAATCCCAGGGGCATGTTTTGCTGCAGTCTGGTGACATTTAACTAAAATTATTTTTTTTGATAAGTAAAAATGTGTCTTGACAATACGTATTAGAGAATGATATTGTAGAACAGATAGATGTATCTTACAGTAATGAGAGACAAAGGAGTAAGTCCATGATTGAGAGTGGAAATTCTAAAGTAATGGATAAATTAAGTGGATTATATGAAAGTTAAACAATTGTTTACATATTCTGAGCACAAGTGCATTGGATAGAAGGCTCATGCATCCCTGAAATGAGGGTTGGCATCACAATCAAAACCAGCGTCAAAGCTTTCTTCAGTCAAACCAATTCTTATGACTGTCATTTCTGCTTTTTTTTAACCTATATATTTAGGTAAGGACAGTATGCATGTAACTGAACAGTTGCAAGTCTTGGTTGAATCTGTGTTGACTGTAGGACTCGACTAAAATCAAAGTTTCCGTTGATTCTGAGAACTAACATCTCCGTTGTTCATTTTTTTTTTTTTTTTTTTTTTTTTCTGAATTGCAAAAACAAAATGAAGTTCAGTGCTTCACAAAGTTTCCACAGGCAAAAAATTAGGGAACAGAAACATGATGAAATTGCAGTGACTTACAAACTTTGCAAGGAGGTAACATCCCGTCCTATTGCTGGGTCCAACAGACGCTGGTGTGTTTGCAGCAACCATTTGGGGGAAAAATGACAAGTGGCCGTAAAATGGCGAAAGAAATACAACATCATGAGGACATTTTTCTGGAGAAAAACTCCCAGAACAGAGAGAATGCCTGCACAGCAGGATAATGATGACTCTATAACATCTTTTATAAGTTAGGAAATGTCACAGAGCTACTTGCTGACACAAATTATGATAGTAGTTATTCTGTGAGCTCCATTTGTGTAAAATATGCAAGTTGATACACAATATCTAAATGCAGACAGTAGGTAAATGCCTTGGAGAAAGCAGTGTTTACGTGCATGCGCCTATGCGCGTGTGTGTATGTGTGTGCGTATGATGAAGGGCGGCTTAGTACATTAGAATTTACTATAAGATTAGTACGAGGATTAGGGAAGACAGGCATTGAAATTGCTATGTTGCGATGTCTAATGTCCTGAGGCCAAAAAAGTGAGGCCAAATTGAAACAAAAATATGCCTGTTGTGCCCCCCCACCCCACCCCATAATAGCATTCTACACCAGACAGGTTCAAATCCATGCTCTTTTATCATACTGAATATACCACATACAATTGTCCTGCAATATTGATTTTGCTGAGTTCTCACTTAATAGTGGACTTCAAGTAATTTCGGTCCCCCATTATATATTTTTTAGTAAACAAATGGGAACAGACCCCGGGGTGAACAGTACCACGGTGGTCTCTTTGATATTCCTGATTAAATATTGAGTATAAGATAACAGTTTCAGATAAACACACGCAAATATCATAATATCGAATATTAAATATTTACACGTTCAAAATGTTTTTTTAACCATTTAGTTGTATTAAAATAGACGATTTTCTGTCATTTCTTATGAAAGTTATATTAGTTTTCTGTGCATTTAAGTGCTTTTTGAAATTTGCTCAAGGTAAAGCAATGATACTCAAGTAATGTAATTATTTATATTACAGCATATTATGTCTGTTGTTTATGAAGTGCAATGCAATGTGCGACGCTTAAAGTTAGAATTATACTATAACATAAAAGTTATGACGACTAATGTAAACCAATCATAGAAACTATTATTAATAGTGGAAGGTGGCGAAGACATGTCAGCCCATAACAACTAACCATAAGTTCAGAACTTGAATTTGCAAAAAACAGCAGATATAGAATTCTAAAGCAACAAACTGCAAAAGCGATGCAATTTTTTTTTGCTCCAAGCGTCAAATGTTTGTCCTCTTACCCATTTCATTGCTTTCCTTCGTTCTCTTCCTCTCTTGTCCTTCCAGTTCTAATCCCTGTTATCTATTTGATTGACCAAACCCTTTAATCACATAGCTATCTCGAGGATGGAAATAGCAGTGGCTTGATAATTAGCTGTGAGATAATGGATGTTTTTTTTTTTCCCAACAGCTATCCTCTCCTCCCTCATTCACTGGTCATTCCTGAAACAAGTTTTATGGTTAATTGACTATTCATCACAAGCCATCTGATGCTTGCTGAGTTGCTTTTGCCAACATTCTGCACATTTCACGTCTCTGCATACAGATGTACTATCGCACAAAGGTTGGAATTAGCGAGCACACCGACGGTGAATATAAATCGTAGATAGCAATAACAATGCACGCACAATAACACAGTCCAATGCCAGTTAGCATGATATGCCCCCCCTTACAGAACAGCTAATTTACATTCACAGTGAAGATAGACCCTCATTTAGCAAATTTAGTGTTTAATTATGTGGTTAACAGCAGGAAATGAATTAAAAACAAAGCAGGGTGTCATGGCACACATAAAGGTGTGTGACTTTTTACAAATGTGACAAGCGCGGGTGAACAAAGTAAACTTTCATGCCTGCAAACATCTCAGCTTTAGCTGGTAATTCCCACTGTACTTTGGCTATATCTGAATAATCTATTTCACGCAATTACCAGTAACTGTTAAAAATAAGCAGTACTCACCTGTGACTAAATCATAAACGAATGGTCTACCAAAAGGTAAATGATAATTCTGCAGCAAGGTTTTTCAAGTAGTAACACAGGAAATAGAGGAAAAGGGCCGAAGCCCATAGATCTAGTTATCTACTTCACGTGCAATTTCAAGTCTGCTTTGACCAATCACATCCCAGAGCACCCCTCTGGGATGCCAATATGTAATGCACAAGTCACCAAGCAGGTTGTGATAGAATAAATAAATGAATGATGAAAGATAATCAAGGTCAACAGTCTAGAGAATGGGTGTCAAACTCTGGCCTGTGGGCCAAATTTGGCCCGTAATGTAATTATATTTGGCCCGCAAAGCCAAACCAAATGACTATCAGAGCTGGCCCGCTGGGATAGTCTACAGTGCATATACCGCTAATTCTACAAATCCCAGAATTTTCTGCTTTTCTGTTTTGGCACGAAAATCACAACAGGACCCATACGCGCCCTCTCCTCTGTTAACAGTAGTCAAAGCGACCTTATTCTTATACTGGCATCCTGCTACTCAGGCAGAAAACAGGATTTTCCACATGTGCAAAATTAAGTTATATATTGTTTTAAGCTATGCTTGTTCCATATTTAGTTTTTAAGCAAAACTTGTTCAGGTCCATATGAAAAGGGTCATTGATATATCTGGAGGAAGATTTTTTTCAATAAATATCAATGTCGGCCCACGACTTTGTCCCAGTTTTGAATTTTGGCCAACAGTGTATTTGAGTTTGACATCCCTGGTCTAGAGCAACTTTTTCTTTTTAAACAGATTTTTCTTTGAAGTCCAACCGTACCATGGTTCAACATGAATTAGGTTCGGGAAGTTAAAGAAGAAGACATGCCACAAATTCTCACGGGCAGTTACACATATAGCACAGCATTAGTGAAATTTGACAACTGAACTTAACCCATCATGGATGCACCATGAGCAGCTAAGGAACAGCGTCTTGCTAAACAACACTTGGAGAGGCTAGAAGGAAGCGGGAATCAAAGCAGGAATGTTCAGTTCCAAGAACGATCGCTCTAACCCCCTGCGCTACGTCGCAGTAAACGAAATACCCACTAAAAAGCTTTGCATAGAGAGAGGTTTGGTAATGCTAGTTTGCAAAACATAACCTTAAGGTAGAAGTTAGAAAAGGAAAAAAAAAATCACCAAATACGTACATGTCATCCATGTATTAATGGTAAAATTACGTAAGAGAAGCTGGCGTTTCAATATTAATTGCCTTTTGGTCTACTAAGGTGAATGTGTCCTCTATACGGACTGTGATTTCGGCACAATGCCTTTGGACTACATACATGCTAAATTGAACCTAAAAGGTTAAGTTAAACCTAAAGCTTGATTTGTGAGTTTTTTATTTTTCATAGGAGTGTATATCCAGGTTTTCTTTGGTTAAAAACTTCACACATTGCTATGTATGTATGTATTATCTTGCGACAAACCAACATACAGTATGTGGCTAAGCTGCTCTGCAATTGCGCGTTACTAAAAGACTTACAGGCACCTTGTCCTATAAGAGACTATTATATGACAAACCCCTGCGAAGCCCGCTTGAAAAGGACAGTTTTCTCATCATGGGGCTTAAACGACGCTTGGAGATTCGTCATCAAGACCCTGAAGTTTCCACCATCAGTCAAACAGTGTGACATTCACATTCTTTCCCCAATTAAAATGGGATACTCTGTGGAAAACTATGGGATAAATTGCCTCCTAATCACGCAGGTGGGCTGCAAGGACTCTGGGCATCAGAAGGCTTTAGATCATTCCATTTATTACCAAGTTGATTTAATCAGCACTGCCCACTGATTTGACGAATTGCTCTAATAAGGCGCTTGGTGAAATGTTAATCTTTGGGGGCGAGGCGCAGTGCTCCAAAGTCTTTAGATACTGCAAGCGAGATAAATAATCACGGGGCATTAAATGTGAAAGCATCATGTAGAATTATAGAGCAGAGAATTTAGGTGTGATCGTGAGATGAAAAAGGTGTGAATACACAAAAACACCCGAAAAGAGTGGGGACAAGTGAGAAGTCCTGGAAAATATTGAATTTATTCCAGTGATTATCTGATAAATGCTACCTTCTTTCACAGTAATTGCCTGATACCACCTGAGAATGCATGTAAGCAAATTGAAAAGCACTTCAGCTGTTTCCTGTAAAAAAAAAAAAAAAAAAAAAAAGTGCATCTTCATCTTGCTTGACTGATTTTATTTAAATATGTTTTTGAGAAACAGAGCATGCTAACTCGAAAAAAACCCACACTCAATCACTGTCAACAACAAAATCGAAATCAAATAACCTACATCTTGTGTCATTTAAGCTTCAGGTGGGCTGGTCCTTTCAGAAAAACACACACACCCACCCAGGAGCTTGTTAACATCAGTCCATCATCCCATTTATTATCACACAACACAGTTAAGGACAGAATTCCAAGGTTTTATGCTCCAAATGGTCTTTTTTCATGCCTAATTTGCGCATACAGATGATTAATGAAACAGTCGTCTCTGCACCATGGGCCGTGTGTGTGTGTGTGTGTGTGTGTGTGTGTGTGTGTGTGTGTGTGTGTGTGTGTGTGTGTGTGTAAGCATGTGAGAATCCCTGGCACTAAAACAACCCATAGACTGCAGAGAGAATTCACACAGAGAGAAAGTTCTGTGAATAGGTTGAAATATGTCCCATCTGTCTCTCTCAACATAGCACGCACACACAGGAACGCATGCACGTGCCAGGAAGGGACACATGCACGGAAAAGCACATGCGCAAATCATTGAACCCTAACCATTTACACCAGTTGTCTACTAGTATTACTTAACCTCACAAAAACCTTCACTCTTAATGATTCATATCATCTGGGACTTTTACTTGTTCACTAAATGGATGCTACTAAGTGAGTGCTACTAAACTGGACGCACTCACACACACACACACACACACACACACACAAGGATGCATCCACACACACACACGTGCACGCCTTGATTATTGCAGTTATAATTATCTTTTTGAATGAGAGTTTTATCCTACAATTTTTCTTAATTTAAAGTGGAATTCTGTGAAAAGCAGCCAAAATTCTTTATTTATTCGATTATTAATTCTTGTAGACCAGCCCCCCCCCCCATATAAACGGAGTCACAGCTTTTGTTTTGGGTAATTAATTATGCATGTGCTTTCTCTTTGATACAATCCATTCTGTCCATGTTTGTTCACATGGGAGTTGTTTAGATTTGCTATTTGTCCTAGTTAATCACACTGACGAGAGACGGAGGAGGATTACTGTTACTTTTAACTTAACTGACATAATGAGAGTGCACATGCTACACACTGTGTTCTACAAACTCACCCAACTCTTAGAGAAACTCTGGTCAGTTGATTTTTGACAATTGTACACCCAATCTTTCAATATTTAGCCATAGAGGATGCATTTAATATGAAAAATATGATTTCATTCCATCACATTTATGTCACGAAACATCAACAGCATTTCTACTGTCGGGATTGTAAAATTTATGATTCCTTTATATAATTGAATGAATCCTCCAGTGGTTACCGTCCAAATATATCAAAATATCAGAAATGTCTAAATTGATTCATGACTCCTTTCAGCCATATTTGAGAGCTTTAATTAAAGGATGACAGGAATAAGCTCAGCAATAGTGAAGCATCATTTCTTGACTGCAGACTAGTTGTAGAATATTTCTTCAGCCATGCATTGTTCATGTTGGCATATGATGATAATAATTATAATAATTATTCAGATAAAGGACATTTTTTTGAGTTCACATGGGGCTTTGACGTGCTGTATGTTGAGGTGTTATGTCTGAGGGATGTTTCGGTAGTCTAAAAAAAAAACGCCTATCATATTACGTTTGTGAATTTAACATAAGGAGGATTTGAGGAGATGTCGTATTACCCATTTATGATTGATAGAAATTAAAATTGATGATGTACTCAAAAAATGAACTGGAGATTTGTGATGGGGAACCTTATCTACACCGCTCCATTTCACAACCACTGCTATGCTAACTCATAGCGGTACTACATTACAACATAGCAGCACGTTAACCTGGATGTATTTGCTCCATTTTTTTAAATCATACGGGGATTTATGTACAAGTTCACATCTGCATCTTCACTGCAGCATCTATATTGTTTATGCATCACTGCTTAAAGCATTCTGAACGCACCAAATTCTTGAGAACAAGTACTCTGATTATCTTGGACAGAAAAAAAAAAATATAACAATTTTTCAGACCAATGAATGACAATAGAGTTGTTTGGAGTTTCTCCATTGTTTGCAAACATTTATATTATTTGAAATACTTGAGCAAGTGTTAACTACCATAACTCAGCACAAGAAGGAAACCTTCTTTATTTATTTGGTTTACAGGCTACTATGAGTGAGCCTTTCCTTTTGTTTGGATTTTTTTGTAATACTATATTTGGCCAAGCATAAAAGTACATACTCAAAATGTACTTTTTGCAATAAGGCGTTAATGAGAAAATAAGATCTTCCTTCCTCGTGTCCTTGAAACTCAAATATTTTCCAGCAACCCCATTTTGTTGGTCGTGTCCCACAAAAGCAAGTTTAATTGTCAGTAATTTAAAAATTGTTTGTGCACATGTTGCTCCATTTCCTGGTAAATGGATTTTCTTCACCCTACCAACAAAAACAGTCGACAACATCCAGAAGAAATTCCATTTCTTATTTTAATTGGGCTTCAACATTGCAGCCACGTAATTCATAAAATGCAGGAAAATACACTGCAAAGTCGGCCGGTATTTCACACTGCGGTGAACACATTCGATTACTGCAGTGATTGCTGCTGGGTTTCTTGCATCTTTGGGACGCGTAATCTCATCACTAAAGAAATACTTGTCATAAACACCAGTGTATTTGAAATTAACTTTATTTTAAAATGGCATGCAAAGATAACTAATGTAAACAGTGTGGTATATGCACTTTCAGCTGAGGAATACAATGGAAGCCAACACTTGTAATGACTGCGACATTCAGACGAATGTACTCGACGTAATAGCGCATGGTGAAGATAATTTGCTCTTTGTCACAGATTTTTCTTTTGTTCTCAAACAGAGAGCACAATCAAGAGAAAAAAAAATTGAATTCATTATCGTCCAGGCTCATTAATAATGAACCTTGCTATTGTGTTCATGAAACAAAAGCTCTTCTTGTTAGGGTTTTTTGACAATATTGTCACACCCTGTAAAAACACACAGATTTATGCTGATTGACATCACAATAAGTTAATATTTTGAATGCCTATTGAACCATACTTTCAAATAGTTTGATTTTTCCATATGTAATTTGATTATTTTGAATAACTGAATCTTCACTGGATTATCTTCACAATACTACAGTAGCATCTCATAGCACCACCCTGAATTTCCCCTTTTATTGAGAACTTTGTTCAGGCCAGACACAGCAGTCCCCTGGCTGCCAGGTACCAGACTGATTCAACATGCAGGAAAAGATCTTGAGAGAAATCTCTTGGTACCACGACAACAAGTACGATCTATCTTGGGCTTGCTTAAGCAAATGCTATTATCTCAAAGAAGCACTGGCCATAGCAGATGTTTTGATGCATTTCTTTCGGTTGCAATGTAGAGCATGACCAAACCATACAGTGCATCCTTCTAAAAATCTAAAAAAAAAGACCTGAAAAACTTGAAAAACAGCAACCTAACTAAATCCAATTTAGGCAAGATTCTGTCTGAACCGGAGTACAACTCGACATTTTACATGGCAAGTCAAGGAGGCAGCCATAACGTGTGACATGAGACTCCTATAAGCCTTACAGTAATCTTCATATTTCTTTATACATATGTCTTTAATCATGATAATAATCAAATAAATGAATAAATAATAAATAAATAAATAAATATATAAAATAATATATAAATAATTAACTAATACTATTAATATTATATTATTATTATTATTATTATTATTATTATATTATTATATAAAAATATTAATACTGTAATAATAAATAAATAAAATAATAATAATTTTATAATAATAATAATCTTTGTAGTTAACAGTTAACAGTTAAGACAATTTATATTACATTGTATTTCTAATTCTTCCTCCTTCCTACTATTATCTATTTCTATTACTGTTATGTTTTTACTTGAAACTCTGGCACAGCAATTTCCTTCGGGATAAATAAAGTTGTTCTCATCTCTCATCTCATCTCATGAAATGAATTTAGAAAAATATCTGAACACACAGAATAAAACAGCCTTTTAAAACACAACGAAATGTGTTGGGCGTCTATCAATCAAATAGTCATATTCATCTCAACACTGAAAGAGATACATGTAGGCTAAAAAAAAAAACAAGTTCAGCTTATACTGGAAAGAAAAATAATAATCCCGTCATCTAGATGTTCAGTCTTCTTTCCTTTTTTCACTTCAGTAATTCCTGCGTTCCTTCTACCCTGTAAGAGAGACTGCACAGACTCAAAGACTCACACCTTCAGGTACATGATCATTTTCCCACAGTGCCCGGTGACCTTGGTCACACAGGTAAGGCAGTGTGGACATCTGAGGGCTGTGAAGGGGGTGCTTGTCAGTGGGCCTGCTCTCACATCTGTTTTGACCTCTCCCTATGCTCTGATCTCACCACGGCTGCGCACACACACACACACACACACACACACACACACACACACACACACACACACACACACACGTGCGCACACACACAGACAGACCCTGCAGCTGGCAGGCTCAACTCAACCTATTGAAAAAAAACTGTCAGGACAACCACTGCCATATTCATAAATGAATTCAACACAATCAGACAATATCTACTTGAGTTTTGGAGGGGAAACAATGAAAAAAAGTTTTATCCTAATATTTAGATTTAAACACAATATCGGATGATGAAACTCTATACACCATGAATGCAACACATGAGTTAATCGAGGGTTTCACAACATGCAGCCAAATGGCTTGATGTATTATAATGATAACAATAATGATAATTAATAATAATAACTATTAAAAACAACAATAATAATCACAATAATTATTATTATTGTGATTATTATTAGTATATAAGTAGGTGGAACAGTGGTTAGCGATTCGGCCTCACAGCACGAAGGACCCTTTTTAAATTCTGATAGGGGCCTTTCTGTGTGGAGTTTGCATGTTCTCCCCATGTCTGCTTGGGTTTCCTCCCACAGTCCTAAAAAAAAAAAGGTAAATTGGAAAAAATTGCCTAAATGTGCAAATAAGAGAGTGAATGGTTGTCTGTCTGTTTATGTGGTTGACCCGCAACCAGTCCCTGCTGGGATAGGCTCCAGCGTCAAACCAGCATAGGATATACAATGGATGGATGATATTACAAGTAGTAGCAGCAGCATCACCATAATTTATTTTTGTCCATTTCGGACATTTTAGGATTGTCGGCACTTCCCTGGAGTTTGGTACTTCCTTCTTTATTTATCAAATCACCTGATGATGTAGTCTACCAATACTCTTTGTAATTTCTAACTGATAAACCATTTGTACTGTTCAAGTGGACGCTCTGGCTGATTTATAGGGCAGCTTTTTGCACATTTGAGAGTAATTTCTTGATGAATTGTAGGCAATGGCTTCCAAACTTTACAATTTTTGACAAATTCCGAAGACCAGGACTTTTTTATACATTTCTTTCTTTCTTTAATGTGAAAGATGTGTTAATCCAGTCAAATTAGCCGGTGAAACATTCCAATATAATGACGTGGAGTTGTAGGGAAATGGTCAACCATAACTTTGGTTAAGATGGGTTGAAAGTTTATATTCATGTCTAATTGGGTCAGTGTGCTGTCTGCTATCAAAATATTGAACCAAAATATTGAACCAAAAAGTCAACCCATCTCATTGTGCTCATTAAACTAATAACAAAAAGCTGTAAGGCTCATCCTCAGAAAGAAAAATGCAACACAATGTCAATTTACAAAAAGATCTTGCACCTATTATTAAATGACCGCAACAAATAGTCGCCCATCGAAACACGTTTTCTGGTTTCATCAGTTTATCAACTTGCCAGCTTAGCATTTTATAGATTAATAATGATACAATATCAGGAATAGCAAATATCGGGATATATCATTATAGTTGACATATGAGAACCAACCAGGACATGAAAACTATCACCAGACTTTTGAGGCTTACAAGCAAATTAGCTGGAAAGGGAGCCAAGAACAATGTGCTTGTTATACCCGAGTCAGTGACACGTATTGTAGGTTTCTGTAGAAAAAACTGTGACCATTACACCTGTTCAGGGGTAGAACATTTACAGCATATCTTTATATCATAAAAATTGGAGGAAGAGAATCTAGAAGATGTCGAGCAGCAAAAAAGATTTTATAAAAAGTAATTATGGACCCTGACAACATTGGTTTCTTTCTTTTTTACCATCGTGCAATACATTAACCCACTTTTAATTGTATTTTTATGGTATTGTTTTGTGCTTTGTATGGAATTAACAAATACAACAAAATTCAAAATTCATCATAGGTTTTATAGCAAAACGGATTGGATTACATTTGAGCAAAAGCGTGAACGTAAAATCGTTTAAGTCCCAGCGGCTTCGTACGAGCAGTTTAAGATATAACAGTGTTTTGAATAACATGAGTAGAAACAGACATACAAACTATGATTCATCTCAGTAAACAGCGAGAAAGGCCGTGTAAAGACACAGATTAGGATACTAAGATGATGATGGCAAATGACATCACATATTGAGTTTTAAATTGATAAAACCTTGATGATGTGTTGGTTCCAGATGCAAACACACATTTTTCATGTCCAATGAGTTGAGACAGTAAATGTACGTGTCCAGTGAGCTAAGTAGGATAGCAAGGGGCACTATAACCTTGAAAACCTATCCCAACTGTGAAATACTGAACTATAACTCATCTCAAACCAATACCAAGATGGCAGAATGTCCTTAAATGTACTAATATTTAAGCTAATAGTTCAACAAATTGGGTTATAGAAAATATAGCGTTTTTTTATTGATGGATTGATTTTATTTCCTGTGGCGAGAAGCTTGATTCCCCGTGACGACCCCTGAACGGAAAGGCTAAAAGGAGAAGAATTTCTATATTTTTTGATACTTTTTGAGAATGCGATTTCAAAACTATTAGTAGATCGTAGATCGTCTGTGTCATGCCAGACATTAATTCAAAAAACAAAACAATATGACTCCTATTCTCTCTTACTGACCATCAGCGGTGACTATATCCATATTGGTTGCATAGAAAACCGTTAGACGGCAAGATTTTCGTTTTAGTAAATATATAAATTTTAGATCTAAAGGTAAAAGCGAGCAACAAATATTCTGGTTAGGTATGACTCATTCAACGGATGGCTAGAGCATTTAAAAGTGTGAATGACGGTCTAGTGACATGCAGGGCATTACACTGAAGGCAATTGACAGCCTGCCATGTCTTATAAAGACACAAAAAGGTGCCTTTCAAAACCGCACAAGGCTGAAGACTGTGACAAAGTGTGACTATTTTAAGACATAGGGTGAGAACAAGCTTACGTACTGTAACCATGGGCCACAGCGAGGGTGAGCCAACAAATAGTTCCTCATATTTTATTCCCTGCATCAAAACAAATGCTCAAATGTTCTTGTGAAAATGTATTTTTTTAAGGAAACTGTATAATTAATTTTAGCACAATTAAAAGTGCCAAGTCCGGGTGCAACAATAAAACCTAAGTATGTGATTTTTAGGTAAAATGCATCACAACTCGGAGTACATAATGTATGAACCACAGGGGGCTACACAGACACCCTGGCCCACTATCTTGTCGGGAACACATGTGTTTGTTGTATACCCGAAACACGTTCAAGCGTGTTTGTGCAAGCGTGTGTGTGTGTGTGTGTGTGTGTGTGTCGGTGGGTGGGTTGAGCCTTCTCTCCTTCTGCATCGTTGCTATCAACATTCTACAAATAAAGATTTCAAATTAACTTATTACCATTAAATAATGAATCAAATAATTCTCTAAATTATTAAACAAAACATGAATCATAAACCTGTCAAGGTTAAACATTTAATTACGGTCTAATTTGATTGATGTTCCGTTGGACACGAGGGAATGATGGGATTCATATGACACAACCAAAGCTCGACACCTTCAATCACCAGAAGTTTTACGACGTGTTTCTGGGAGCGTATGTTTATTGAGCAGAGGAAAGCTGAAACACTCGCTAAATATGTGTGCGAAACACACACATATTAACATATTAATTGAAGCAGCGTGAGGGTTTGACAGACACCTCGGCCCCCAGAGGGGGATCCAAGATTAAGACCACAGGGGAGGGAACCATAGTAGGTCTGCTCTTTTCACTCAGAAGTGTGTCTTCAAACATGCGCGGCCGCAGCAGTTACAACTTGTTGTGTCACGTTACTCGAAATGCCCGATATTGGGTTATATCCTTATAACAAGACTAGGACAGAGGACAAAGGGCTTGGAGGACGAAAAGACGTGGCCGCTCAACACGTGGAGAGCTGATAAATGAACAAGTGCACATCAGAACAGCGTGAACCGGCAGGAAGTTATGAGAGCCACAGGCAGATCATGGGCTTTCCCCCTGTGGCAGATTACAAAGAACACACACAATGAGAGACAGGAATATGGCAGCGGCTCACTTTTTCTCCCCTAATTATCAGACGCCATATTGGCTCTCTTCAGGAAGAGAGGAGGTAATTTTGTTTCTGAGTCCTTTTGGGAAATTAATTCATTTTACTAAAGTGACTTGGTAATTACAGTGACATCAAGGTTAATTGCCAAATCTGTATTGCTTTGGTGCCGTCAACGTCAAAGAAATCTGTTCTCTAAACAATCACCAGAAGACACGAGACACACACAGACATGTAAACACAAATGGCACATTGGGGTTGCGTGTGCTTTAAGTCTGAACAAAAGACGGCTCAAGAATACAAGCAAGGGGACAAACACACACACACACACACACACACACACACACACACACACACACAGTGTATAAAGACTTTAAAGATTATACTGTTCATTAATAATACCAGTAAACAAACCAAATAGTAAACAACCCAAAAGGTCAAAAGACTGCATAATATATTGGAGAAAGAGCTATGAAAGAAATCCCAGCCAAGTTATACAGCGGTTTTGTTTTCCAGTCTTCATGAGATGAGCCGCATGTGATATAATTCAAAGTGTTTATCCCAATAATGAAGTTGGTGATATACTGGAGGCAATCTTGTCTGTTTACAGAGTTTGTGCACCGCTTGCATTCAGAAAAGTTGAACAAAATGAGAGGAAAAGTCAGCAGGCCAAATGCTTAGTGAGAATGATTCTAAAGTGCTTTTTTTTTTTGTTGTTTCCTCAAAGGACCAAATCAACAATGAAGACATTATCCTCATTAACTGTGTAAGGTGCTAACTTTGGTCGCAAAGAAGCATGTATTAAAACTTACAGGGAAAGCCAAAGTACTGCATGTTCCACAAATATAAGTGCTGATGTGCAAACTTCCTCCTTATCCTTTTATCCTGGAATAATTTGAATGAAATTATTTTGCTCAGTGTTGGTGCCCCTTTGCTGCTGCACCCTTATCAAGTACCACTTTGATGTCTTCTATAATGTGAGTGTTTTTTTTTTTTTGAGGGTGGGTTTGTTTTTATTTCCGAAGCCGGTTGGGCAGAAATCTCTTGACAATATTGCTGGTTCTGACATCAGTGCATAAATCATGGAGGCAACAAAGCTTAAAAAAACAAAAAAAAAAGATTTGTCAAGATAGCGCAATGTTCTTTTTGCTAAGAAACTGCCAACTGCATCAAGTATAATAAAGGTAATTTTCAAAATAACCCGACAACCTTACAAGAGAGATGTGTCCTTTATGCCCTCAGGGGTTGCTTCAAAGGGCTCCTAAAAAACACAAATGGCTCGAGCGAAGTAAACGTAGTAGCTGCCAAATAATACTGTAGCATTTTAGTCAGGGAAAACACCTGGTTGACGGTAAAACGTCCGTTTAATAAGCAATAGCTGTTGTTGGCCACACAAGCCTACAATACAACTACCTGTTCCCGCTCAATTACAGGTAAAAAAATGAATTCCTTGCACTCCAATCCACAAAATTCCCAGCAACCTCAAAATCCCACAGAAAACAAGCATCAACATAAACGCCAACATTCGTGACTCGCTACAATAAGGTAACATCAAGCACTTCTGGTGCAAGCAGACATGCATGGGTGGTTTAACTGTATCCAATAGATACATAATGGGCATCCATAGTCATTTAAGAAAAAGAAACCATAAAAAAGTGAGGACATCACGTAACTGCGATTCATCATATTTATCAAAGATATGTATGTATTTAAAAAACACTATCCAGAAGCTTAATGGAAGCTTATTGCATTCGAGTAGTGCGGCATCCTGTTCTTGTCCCATTTCCTGCAGCTCGTGACTGCGCGTATGTCTTTTCATGCTGACAACAGGTGGTACGCCAGACAGACAAAACAGTCCTGGCTGTTCTGGGCCTCTGTTTCCAGCTGTGTGATGCAGCTGTGATCAAGCAGATGTAATAAAGAAAATATATTTGAAAGCTGATGAGGCACAAGATTCCATTAAAGTTACATATTTTAACACTGACTTCTAATCCGAAGGTTGAACTTCAATACCTGCAAAGTGGAAGACTCTTGTTGTAGGCAACCAAACTATTTTATCATAGAGCTTCTTCAATAGAATCAAAACTAATGCTGTTATTAGCGGTTGATCTAAAGAAAAAATGACAAATCTGTCATCACAAGAAGAAACATTTTTGTGTCCATTCAACTCTCCTTAAAAACAATCTAAAACATTACGGACCTGCGTTTTTTTTTTTTTTTTAATCCACAACATTTATTAACTTATTATCTAATTTCTTTGAAACTGGTTAAATCTACTGGCCAATCAAAAAGCCCATCAGCCAAGTTAAACTACATAATTGAACTAGATTAATTAATTATTCAATTAATTAATTTATTTATTCATTTATTAATCAATTGATTTTTAATTCAATCAATTAAACTAGAAAAGAACAATCAACCAAACAGAGAAAACAATAAAGCAGGAAGTTATTCACCAAGAGGTTATTTTGTCTTATTTAACAAAATGTTTTCTGTTGTGTTTACAATGTAAGCTTGACTAGGAATGCTTATATTGCTTACTAGCTACAGTTATTTAATTTTACATTGGCTAACACTACCAAGAGACTAATTCTAGCCTGCTACTTTAAAGCAAAAAAAAAAAAAAAAAAAAAAAAAAAATAGTTGAATCAAGAGTTTTTCATCGGACTGACGATGTTTTAAATTGCTCGGTGTTTCAGTATACATTTATGCATCAATACTACAGTGCACTACAGGTCCTCTTACTTTTATCAACTAAACAATTATTTAAAAGTTTCGTAAAGTTGTGCATGGCCATCGGAAAAAAAAAATATATATAAAATGTGAGGATGAAGCAATGATGTCGAGGTAATGTCTCTCTCAATTGCTTACAAATCAATTGAATGTCAGACTGATTGATCAAATAACTACCATTATTTTCCATTTAAGTCTACAGAACAAAACCCGGGGCCTCGTATGCTTTACTGGGAAGCTCGCCGCATTCTTAACCAATCAGAGGAAAGCTCAAGGCCTGTTGATCCTTGATCAATGATGGGTCTTGATTTCCTCATTAGGGCCAGATGTGAAGTCTAATTAGCCACAGCAGTCTCAATTGGTGTTGAATTGAAACACACTAACACACACACACACACACACACACACACACGCTTCTCGTCCCCAAACCCAGCCACCTCTAGACAACCTAAGCTTCCTGAGTGATCAATGTCTCTGTCATGCAGGACTGTGTCTGGGGCGCCAGGCAGGGCCGGTGAGCCGCTGTGGCCAAGCTCGGGGCTGACATTAGCGGACACAGGGTGAGTGATGTCAGCCCTCTATTCCCAGAGGGGCAGCAGAGGCAGGGGATCTGGCTCAGCCCAAAGCAGCGGGCTTGGAGAAAGGTCACTGCTCAGCCTGGTGTGATTAATAAGACAAGAAGCTGAGTGTCCCCGATGCCATTATCAATATCCGTGGCCACCAGCTGTCCTAACTGCATATTCGGTAGAAGTCACACACGCACAGTGTACGGAGGGAAAAAAAAAAAAACAAAAAAAAACAAGAGGAAAAAACAAAAAAACAAAAACATGAACACAATGATTTGGATACAGAACCGACACATACAGTTTTTGGTCCCATTTGCTCATTAATTCGAGAGGTCAGCTATCAGTAAGATCATTTTTATTCACAACCACAGCTCCGACTCAACCTGATTCTGGTAATGACTCATCGCGAACAAATCCGAGAGGTGAAAGTCTGCGAATAAAATGTCAGCGCAGCTCCGATGACAAACATGACATTTAAACAGACATCTGTTTTGCTGTTCTGTTTTCCGGACTAACCAAAAATATTTATCCTAACCACGGTTATCACATGTTAATAGGGAAAAGAAAAGAGAAAAAAATGGACTCGCAAAAGTCAGCACTGCAAGCGATTAAAATAGTTTTGAATCCTCATTTCCATGCATCTCCCCAAGCTCATGCAGTTGAAACTAACTGATTTGGACATCAAAGCATGTGAAAGAAATCCAAAGTTTACTGAGACAGTGGGAACTCTGCTCTGCAGCATTTTATTTTACTCCTATCTGTCCTTCTTCTCTCTCAAGCCTCTGATATTAGCTCTTAGTTGAACCCATCAGCACTAACAAGAAAATCTCGCTTTCTTAAATCAATTAGCCTCTGCATGTTGAGTGTAACTAATAGCCCTGCTGAATCCCAGATTAAATATGCTAGATACAAGCCGGGTATGAAGTCGGATAGTTAAGATAATGAAGAGTGATAAGTCTTTGGGGGGTGGGTAATATAAGGGGGAATCTAAAAGAGCAAGGAGAAGACAAATGATGGGTTGAGAGCGATAGAAAGAGTGACCGAAAGAGTAGATACAAAAAAAAAAAAAAGACAACATAGATGCGAGTGTGACGCAAAGAGCTAGCGATGGAGCGGGATTTGTTTTCTGCCTTGCCTCAAGCGGCCCAGATGGCGAAGGCTCATCTTCATCTCGCCGTCAGTGCATTTGGCAGCAGCTACTCCTCACTGCTGGCTACAGGGCCTCCCTCTCCGTCTCCTCTTCCTCATTCAAAAGCCGCATTTGCAAGAACCATGAAAAACTATCCCGCATCTTCACACTTCACAAAGTCATCCATGTTAACCTCTTGACCCCTGTCTCGCATCTCCTTCACCTGGAGATGTTAAGCACGCTGTTGCAACGATGTTGTCTTCGGTGCGCTGAGTTCCAGTGTAATGCTAATCGACCTGCGCATTTATGGAAATGCGCATGGACTTGAGAAGGAAAATGCATTTCTAAAATTGCGACGATAATGTGCTGAGGCATTAAGAGCGGCCATCAGCATATGAGATTTCTATCTCGCAGGCTTTTTTTTCTTTTTTTACTCCACAGAATAAATTGACAATTAAACATGTTCTGTGTTATTTTATAAAACTCCATATTCCTTTCCAGCTGACATAAAAAAAAGAACTATGAGGGAATACAGTACCCATACAAATTAAGGCATTCTTTCCAATTCATAAATCCAAATTTACCCTGTATACTTTGGGTTGGTTGGCTGGACCGGGCCTAAGATATTTGTCTGGCATAAAACTTTATTTTGTTCCAAAACCCTTGGAGGAAAACAAATCAATGCAAATGCAATACTTCTTGCACAACTAAGTCTTGAACAGGGTCTCAACTTTCTGGACATTCATTAAAATATACAATCCGAGAAGCACACAGGGAACATTTTGCACACCGATCGTAATGTGAATTAATATGAATCATTACATGAGAGGAGATGAAGGGTGACTAAATGACTGAGGGCTCAGGGTAATGTTACCGCCTCACCTTTTGTATCCCGCAGGTACATTTCTTTTGTTTCTGAACTTGAAAGAGCTGTTATTACTTTAAATTGAATGAATTTCATTCTAAAACAGATGGTACTCATTTTCGTCTTGTAATGGTACATAATACTATATCCAATGTGTCTTTTCTCTCTGAAATTTACAATTGTGTGATATCCATTTCTCTCCGACAATTTCAAAGTGACCTGCTTTTAGATCTATAAGTAGTTCTTTATTTTCGAACCTGTAACATATGAACTCATATTTCATCTGAAATGTGAGGTGCACTAATAAGCTTTCTTCTGAAGTAGTATAATAGTAAAGACAGCATGAAGCAGATTGTATTACAGCTCCACGGTCTGTTGGATTCACATCCTGGAACTTGATGAGGGACGTCTTCTCCGCAAAACTAATAAAACCACGCCGAGCTCTCCATCACTGTGAGAGATGCTTTATATTTTTCTCTGTCACTCCTGACAGATGCAGGGCTCTGATTTAGAGTGGGCTCCACAACAATGAGTTATATTAGGGAGGTAAATATTAGTGTTGAAGGAGCAATATTCACAGCGGGGCTGAGACAGGTTGAGTGTGAAGGAGATAACATGACTGTCTGAGGGATGTTGAATTCCAGTGTTTTGTCACTTCAGGCCGATCGATTGTTCACGTCGATACATTTGTCCCATTCGACCGCATCCTCATTTGAATGGGAGAAATAAAGGCACGCTGACTTTTAGAACTTTGGAAAACCTGGGTCAGATCTGACTTATTTCCACTCTTACAACAACATCATTGGTATCAAACTCTGGCCCGTGGGCCAAATTTGGTCCGCACTGTAATTATATTTGGCCCGCAAAGCCAAACCAAATGACTATTAGAGCTGGCCAGCCGGGATTGTTTACGGTGCATGTACCGCTAATTCTACAAATCCCAGAATTTTCTGCTGGTGTTTTGGCACGAAAATCACAACAGGACCCACAAACACCCTCTCTGTTGACAGTAGTCATAGCGACCTTATGCTAATACTGGCACCCTGCTACTTTGGAAGAAAACAGGATTTTGCATGTGTGCAATATTAAGTTATATATTGTATATTATTAAGCTACGCTTGTTCCATATTTAGTTTTTAAGCAAAAGTTGTTTGGCTCCATATGAAAAGCTTCATTGCTATATCTGGAGGAAGATTTTTTTTCAATAAATATCAATGTCGGCCCACGACTTTGTCCCAGTTTTGAAGTTTGGCCCTCTGTGTATTTGAGTTTGACACCCTTGAACAACATAAATAAAAAGGGAGGCATTGCTATTCTACTTTGATTTCTTTTTAAATTTAGTGATTCTATAGATTTCCTTTTTTTTATGCTATATCATTCAACACATCAAAATGCCTGAAGCCGTTATTTTGATCCTGAAAATCAAATCAAGCATAAGGTAATACCTTGTACTTGTTATACTTGTCAGAGATCAACAATGGCTCGAGCTCAATAACTATGACTTTCAAGCTAAAATTACCTTCTTATCTTACATTTACATGAGGTCTGGTCCCACACCTTAGCTTGTTGACTGAGCTGCCAGAGAAACATTCGCGCACTGCTTATTTCAGTTTACAGTGAAGATTAGCTGCAGCACATTAGACAGCGTGTAAATGTACATGGAAATGGCATCTCGGTTGAAGATTGTGTTTTCTTCGAAAATCGTGCAGGGAACACATGTTGTGCACTTGTGGCTTCAGGTAAAGGCTGCAAACAAAAAAAAATAAAAGACACAAGACCGCTTTTTTATACCGAGGAATTTTGAAATACATGTTTTCCTGCAAATACTGGAGGGACTTGGAAAGAAACACCCACACAGTATCCATGGGATTAACCACTAAAGGTTAAGTGTTATGTAAGGCAGAGCTTTGTATTCTTGTACAGTTGTGGACACGCACGAACATGTTGACGCTGATACAGCAAAAGATTGTAATGTAACAATATTATACAAGCTTACTGAATATGCACGATAAAGGCTAAACAATTTCATGGGTCCACTCAAATTTCGGTCATTATCTGTCATCTGGTCTTTATCCTATCGAAAAAGAGGTCCATGTTTTCCATGTCCTGCATCTAGTTATTGTCGAAATGACTTGATTTTGTGTGTGTGTGTGTGTGTGTGAGTGCATTCTCTGTGGGCTATTCAGTCTACAATGAACTGGTTATAAAATTCTGACGTTAGAGGAACTGAAACTTCCATGAGTTCTTTTTTAATGTGAAAATAGAAAGCTTGAGTGAATTATCAACAAAATAAAACTGTTATGTATGTAAGTGTTGGTGTTTGCTATTTTACCTCCATGTGAGATGCAAGGTCAAAGGTATATTGTTCTTTTGTAGCGTGTGCAATTGTGAAAAAAAAAAAGCGAATCAATGCATCTGGCTCTAAATTCAAAAAGGATCATCTTAAAGTTCTCCTATTAACACAGTTAGCAAAAGTATTGTCAAATCCTTGTTTACATCATCTGAGAAGATCGAATTATAAGATGGGTGTCCTGATAGACGAGGGGGTTATGTTTTTTTTTTCTCCTTTTTATGAATATGTATGATGTGTTGTTGTTAATTGACGACAAACGCTTGTCAAATCGATTTCATCAATTTATATTTCACGGTGTCAATGTACGTAACTTATTGGTAGTCATGTAATTAGAGACGCAAAGTAATGAGAGATTTATTCATTTATTGTCCACGTGTTTATCAAGTCCCCAAATTGTTGTTTGTCTGGACTGAGCTCGAATTTAAAACTTATGTCAGTAACTTGCTGGCTTTCGCATGGCAAGTGGTATCCCTATCAACTCCATCTGGACATGATTTGTCTGCAATTTGCAGTGCAGTCAGGACCTTCGGACAATGCAAAATGTGTAAACAAGGTGTCTATACATTTATTGAGAATTAGTGGATTTCATTTTTCAAGTAAATTAAATGTTCATATTTTTAAGCAGCGAAATAGGACATGAAAGTGCCACCATAGTACGCTAAGCCGATAGCGGGCACAATAATGTTAACCCCCCTGTATTTGCCGTTTCCAAAATCTTCTGTTTTGTTGTTGTATTTCTTTTTATTTCAGTGAGCTAATTCAGAAGCTGCAGGTTTTTAGCTCCGTTTGTATTTCATATCATCACACAGCAGCTTACAGTCTATTTTCCCAGTTGTTCCGATCATACAGATTGCAAAAAGAAATATTGTGTGGGTGGGCTCAAAGGCGCTCTATCACTATATTGTAATGACAAAAAAATAAAAAATAATAGTGGAGTTGAAACGTGAAGTCAAAATAAAATGTAATTCAACACAACATGTAGGCCAGATGCCTCTTCAAAACAAACTGCTTGTATTTCAGCTATGCAAAATCTAAAAACTACAACATATTTTGAGAATCCTGGGTAAGCAAACAATGCAATCATTTAAATCGCTTCCCAAAACTTTTTTTTTTACAAGAGTGTGATCTTTTTCAATGTGAATTGATCATTTGACAACTTTTGTCACTTTTATTACCATTTCTTGTTACTTGTATTATATATCTTGTTTTATTGGGTGTGTTCTGTGATGACATGAGGTATTTTACATTCAGACTTTGACTCAATTTCATCTTATTCTATAAAGCAAATCTGTGCTTGTGCCCCCGATTTTACTTCCTGCCTTCACTTGTAATTCAAACCTGGGTGGTAGAGTTCTTAGTATGGATATTTTTGTGATTATAAGTACTACCTACAAGGGCTTTTGCAAAATCGGGAGTGCCTGTTCAGTGATTACCCATCCAAACCTTTGCAGCTGAACCAAATAAACCACAATTTGCCTTTCTAATAGCGGTGTGATGGATTCCAGATTAGCCTTGATAAATATAAAGAGTGGCAGTTTTACTACATGGCTCATTGGCGGATGACAGTTATTATATTCTGTGGGTTAAGAGGAGGAATCTGCGAAAGAGTGCAGGGAGAGATGGCAAAGGCAGATGGATGATAATGGAGGAGCAGACGTTTTTTTTGTCCTTTTATAAGGATGAAGAGTGAATATTTTCTTTATGACTTTTGAAAAAGGAACAGGTGAAACGTCTATAGAAACGCGTGATAAGGAAAGAAGGTGAAGGGAGGCGCCCTTATTGTCATTCCTTCAGTCAACAGACTTGATTTATTCCTGGATGCAGTTTTTCTCCTCTTTTGAGTAAGAATGTAGTAAAGATAGTTTACAGTATTGTAACATTCATAAATAAATGATGGAATGATGCCACTGCAACCGTATAAAAAATAATAGGAGATTTTCTGCAGGAAGAGTTTGGAAACACAAAGCCTGGAGCGGGGGTTAGAAATAACAGAGCTTGGGTGACTAAAGGTCTAAGAGGCAGGCTGTGGGCTGAGGGGAATGCAGACTGGCTCAGGGAGTTGCTGTTGGTTACGGGGCCAGTGGATGTTCTGTCATGACCCACCCAGCAGCATGTTTTCACTGCCAATCACTCACGATGCTCACCATGTCCGTACGCTTAAGTAGTAAAGGTGGGGTTTAAAATGTAGCCTAAGCCGAGCCAGCTGACCGTGATATGTCAAGAGCAGACTTCAGTGTCAGAATATTCGCTACGGGTCAGGTGTGTTAGTGCACTGATGCTGCACTGCGCTTCAGCTTGCCAAACCAGCCTTACAATAAAAAAGCAACAACAGGATAACGGTAAGTTGCTTTGTATTTTAGATGATCCACTCGATCCCCATTCATATAGTGCAAATATATATATTTTTCAATTTATTTATTTATTTGACAGTATATGCATATATATATATATTTTTACTTTTTTACAGTATATATATATATATATATATATATATATATATATATATATATATATACATATACACACACACACACACATATATATATACATACATATATATATATATTATATGGAATTCGCTAACCTGCCCTGACCTGCCCTGACTCGC
This sequence comes from Fistularia commersonii, assembly GCF_037954325.1. Taxonomy (NCBI): domain Eukaryota; kingdom Metazoa; phylum Chordata; class Actinopteri; order Syngnathiformes; family Fistulariidae; genus Fistularia; species Fistularia commersonii. The sequence goes on from NC_141288.1 coordinate 15,912,317, forward strand.
ATAGAAACTTAAGTGACACATCCCATTCCTAATCCATAGGGTTCAATATGGCGTTGCTCCACCCTTTGCAAGGCTGTCCACAAGGTTCAGGAGTGTGTTTATGGGAATTTTTGACAATTTTTCCAGAAGTGCGTTTGTGAGGTCACTGATGTTGGACGAGAAGGCCCGGCTCTTAGTCTCTGTTCTAATTCATCTCAAAGGTGTTCTATCAGGTTGAGGTCAGGACTCTGTGCAGGCTAGTCAAGTTCATCCACACGAGACTCTGTCATCCATGTCTTTATGGCCCTTGCTTTGTGCACTGGCGCACAGTCATGTTGGAAAAGAAGTGGCCAGCTCCAAACTGTTCCAGCTAAGTTGGGAACATGGAATTGTCCAAAATGTCTTGGCATTCTGAAGCTTTCAGAGTTCTTTTCACTGGAACAAAGGGGCCAAGCCCAGTTCCTGAAAAACAACACCATACCATAATCCTCCTCCACCAAACTTCACAATTGGCACAATGCAGTCAGAGAAGGACCGTTCTCCTGGCAACCGCCAAACCCAGACTTGTCTATCAGAATGCCAGGTGGAAAAGCTCAATTCGTCACTCCCGAGAATGCGTCTCCACTGCTCTAGAGTCCAGTGGAGTCCATTATACATGAGTATAATGAAGGCTTCACTGCCTCAGTGCCGCATATTATGCAGAGCAACTTGGTCTGCTGGAATTCCCCTGTTACGAAAAATCCACATTTCAAGTAGAACTCCTGGTATTGT